>NW_023416295.1:131089404-132374404 GCF_014176215.1 Rousettus aegyptiacus
CCCTTTAAGATGACTGGCCAAGTAGGGAGAGGTCAGCACAGAACAACTCTGCTGACCCCTGGCTGAACCTGTTGGATATTCTGGCCCATCCTGGCTTCTGATTTGAACCTGCCACTTAGGCTGACCCCTCAGTTTCTATCCTTACCAGCTATTTTTCCTATCGCTGCCTCAGCCCACATTCTGCCTAGCTTCATTCCACATCTGTTTCAGATTGAATCCATTCTCCCTTCCATTTCAGTTTTTGCAAAACTAAATAACTTGCAACCTCTATTGAGTTTGTGCGTGTGTGTGTGTTAATAACACTTAACATGAGATCTGCCCACTTTACAGATTTTTAAGTGTGCAATACAGCATCGTTATCTGCAAGCACAATGCTGTACAGATCTTCCCCTTTCTCTCTCCCCCAGCTCCTGGCAACTATCATTTTATTCTTCGATTCTATAAGTTTGACTATTTTAGATACCCTATTTAAGTGGAATCATGCAGTATTTGTCCTTCCATGACTGGATTATTTCACTTAGCATAATATCCTCAAGGTTCATCCATGTTATCGCATATTGCATGATTTCTTTCTTTTTTAAGACAATGTTTCATTGTACGTATATACCACATTTAAAAAAATCTATCCATCTGTCAATGGATATTTAAGTTGTTTCCACACATATTGACAATTGTGAATAATGTTGCAGTAAACACGGGAGCACAGATAGTTCTTCAAGATTCTGGTTTCAATTCTTTTGGATTAATACCCAGAGATAGGATTATGGGATCATATGACAGTTCTATTTTTTTTTTTTTTTTGAGGAATCTCTATATTGTTTTCTACAGAGGCTGCATTTTACATTCACATCAATAATGTACAAGGGTTCCAATTTCTCCACAACCTTGCCAGCACTTGTTGTCCTGTTGTTTTTTTATAGGACCCATCCTATCAGGTGTCAGGTGTTATTTCATTGTGGTTTTGATTTGCATTTCCCTGATGATTAGTGACATTGATCATCTTTTAAAATACCTGTTGCCATTTGTATGTTTTCCTTTGGAGAAATGTCTATTCAAGTCCTTTGACCATTTTAAAATCGAGTTGTTAGTTTTTTTACTATTGAATTATTAAGGTTCCCTATATATTTGGAAATTAATCCCTTACCAGATATATGGTTTGCAAATATGTTCTCCCATTCTATAAGTTGCCTTTTTACTCTCTCAATGATTCTCTTTGCTATGCATACGCTTTTTAACTTGAGGTAGTCCCACTTGTTTATTTTTGCTATTGTCATCTGTGTTTATGTTTTCATATCAATGAAATCATTGCCAAGATCAATGTCATGAAGTCTTTTTTTTTGTCTTATATTTTTTCATAAAGTTTTATTTTTTTTCTAAGTCATATAGTTTCGGGTCTTATGTTTAAGTCTTTAATCCATTTTGAGTGTAAGATAAGGGTCCACTGTCATGTTTTGCACATGAATAGCCAGTTTTCCCAATAGCCATTCTTGATACTGAGTTTTCATTCACCAAATATTTATCGAGCATCTTTGGCTCGGGCGTTACAACGAGCATAGGGGACCTAGGGGATTCAAGGTTGAGAATAATATAATGGTTGCAAGCGCACCCTCTAGGCCCAAACTGCATGGGTTCAAATCCTGGTACTATTATTTCTAACTGTGTAACCTTGGCAAGTTTCTAACTTCGTTGTGCCCCAATGTCCTTATCTACATAAAAGGGATAATAATTATAGTCCTTTCTTCACAAGTTTAGTGTGAAGATTAAATGAGTTAACACATGTAAAGGGCTTGGAAAAGTGTCTAGCACCTGGTAAGCATTCTTAAGTGCTGGCTAAGTTAAAGCATAGTCCTTGCCTTTCAAGAAGCTAACAGTCTACAGTTGCCCCATCCACCTGTCCCACCTGGCAGGGTAGGGCCATCTAGGTCCTTTGGTACCTCAAGTGACAGATGGCTCCTGACCACCTGTTTCTGAAATCATGGATGAGCCAGGTGCAAATTCCTGTGTCACAGTTTTACTGTGTGACCTGGGACAAGTAATTCTACCCTGGGTCTCCCTTTATACATTTGTTAAAAAAAAAAAAAAAAAAAAAAAAAGGACCAAAATTGACTCTAAGATCCCAACAAACTCCATGTTCTGGGTAGTCTAAGTTGAAACTCAGATAAGTCTCTTAACCTCTTGGTACTTGTTTCCGCATCTGTAACATGGGATAATATTACTAACCATTTCCTAGGTTGAGATGAAAACTCTACAACTTAAGGAAAACACCAGGAGTCAACGCCGGATCCGAGCATCGGCCTTTTGTACTCACTCGCCTCCGCCATTCGGCGCAGGCGCGCTGGCCCGGAGCCGCAGGTTCCTCACTTCCGGTTCCGCGGGGATCCAGAAGCCACACTGAGGCTAATGGCGGCGTCCACAAAACAGAATTTCGGGGTTGAGGAGGCCGTGTCCGAAGGCAAGAAGCAAGTTCTGGAACCTGGGGCCGCCCCGTTCGGAAATTTCCCTCATTATTCCCGCTTCCACCCTCCAGAGCAACGGCTCCGTCTCCTGCCCCCGGAGCTGCTTCGCCGGCTCTTCCCTCAGGGTCCCCAGACGAAGCCGATTCTGGGGCTCGACGTGGGGTGTAACTCCGGGGTGAGTGATGGGAGAGGGATCAGAGATCGGGCA
The DNA here is from genome assembly GCF_014176215.1 of Rousettus aegyptiacus. NCBI lineage: Eukaryota > Metazoa > Chordata > Mammalia > Chiroptera > Pteropodidae > Rousettus > Rousettus aegyptiacus. The sequence continues at coordinate 131,092,069 of NW_023416295.1, forward strand.
GCCAAGCAGTTGGCTGCCTCCTTGTGCACTGGGGTTCTGGACTGGGCGTGGCATCGCAGCTTTCCCAAAATGAGCTTAAAGGCATAGTGTTCGTCAACCTCGTGCTCCTGCTAGCTGTCCCCCAGGGTCCCACCACCATCTCTCTTAGGAATGTTGGGGCGAAATCTTTCTTAACTGCATTCCGAATTCCCGCGTCCCCGCCTCCGCGTTCGCCGCCTCAGGGCCACACCCCCCGTGGGAAGGGCCACCGTTTCTGGGTTTCTGGCGCTTACCTCCTGTCCAGCGTGGCTGGCGAGCTGGCTGGGGAGAGGGGGCTTCCGGGGACCTACGTTTGGGAGTGTGGGGTTTGGGATTGGTTTACAGGAAGAGATGAGCCCGAGGTGACAGAAGCGTGCCTGGGATTAAGATTCGTGTGCCATGCAGTGCAGGACGGACCCTGGAGTCAAGTGGATATTTATTTAGAAAGCAATGAGTTGACGGAATACAGTGTGGAGGATCGAGAAAGAAAATACAGCGTCCTGCTGAAGGAAGGCATTGCCACGTTTTCTTACTGCGAAGTATTCGTAGGCATATAATAGTTATCGTCAGACCACATGCAAAATAGCTAAATGTCTGACAGCAAATGCTTCAAAAGTTAATACTCTTACTCCACTTCCGGAAGCGGGAGTGGGTGGGAAGAATTTTACAGTATTGCTGGTCTTCCGCAGAAGAGACTTCTGGTGGAGGGTTGAAGGCTATAGGTACACGGCTAATAAAGGAAAGGAGGACATTTGGGTATAGACTCAAAGCCGGAATGAGCAGATAGGTGGGTGTCTGGGTGTACCCTGCAAACATTTTCTCTATTCTGATCATATAGGAAATCAAAGGGAGAAAGCAATAGAAAAGTAAGATTGGATTTAAGGTTTGGGATTTCATGAAAGGCCCTAGGAAACCAAAGATTCTAAAGTTGACAGTAGTATATATACACGTATTAGAGGCAAGGGCATAGTTGCAGTTAACTAGGGCAGTGGTTCCCAAACCTGCTTGTATATTTAGGGAGCAAGTCTCTTCTGATCCTAAATTCTCCTTTTCCCCTATACAGTGGCAACTGCTTTTTATAATTTCTTGGGTATGCATGTGTATCCTATGTGTATACAAGCATTTATATATGTAAATATCGCCCCCTCTTTTAGTTCTATAAATAGTAGCACACTATTTTGTACCTTTTCATTTAATAATTTCGAGATCACTCATGCTACATTCTTTTTCAGCAGCTTCAATATATTTTATCGTATAGATATGCCATAATTTATGGGGTGCTTTGTTTAAATTTTAAAACTCCTAGACCCCCACTCTAGACCTACTGAATCAGGATCTTGGGGGATTCAGCCTTTGAGTCTGTATTTTCTTTTTTGAGATTCCAGGGACTTTAGGATTGGGGAATTCATGATGGATAGGATGAAGAGATGTGGTAGAGGAGCTACTGATGTGACAAAATTACTAGTCAAACATAGGGCATACTCAATATTAGTTAGGAGGAGGGAGACAGCAAACAAGTAAATGGAGAGTTGGGAAAATTAAGCAGCTTAGTAGAGGACCTTCCTACTCAAAGTGTGGTCCTTAAACTACAGCATCGGCATGGCTTGGAAGCTTATTAGAACTACAGACTTTCAGCCCTTGCCACAGATCTGCTAAATCAGCCTTTATTTTAACAAGATCCCTAGGTGATGTGTATGCCCATTAAAGGGTAAGAATCTGATGTAGAAGAGAACGTAATGTAGCCTAACTCTTTCTGTGATATTGGACAAGTAAGTCACTAGCCTCTGAATCATAATTTTTAAAATACAGTTTTGTTTTATTCTTGGTAAACTATGCCACACATAAAGAAAAGTACATAAAACATAAATCTATACTTTATGAATTATAAAGCAGACACCTTTATGACTGCTGTTCAGATTAAGAATAAAACATTGTCAGCACTCCAGAAGTCCCCCAAATGCTTTTTCCTGTTCATAAACCCACCTCTCTACTCAGAGGTAACAACTAGCTTGACTTTTATTATTACTATTTCTTTACTTTTCTTTATAGCTTACTATTTGTGTAGCCCTAAACAATGAAGTTTAATTATATCCATTTTTGAACTTCACATAAATGGAAGCTTGCTATGTATTTTCTTTTATGTCTTGCTCTTTTACTTAGCATTGTATATTTGTGAGAATCATTCATGTTGCTGCACTGAGCTGAATTCCTTCATTTTTAACTACTTAGTATTCCGTCTCAATAAAAATATCACGTTATTCATGCTACTATTATAGGACATCTGGGTTGTGTCCAGCCACACTTCACCTGCACAAAAGGCATAAATATGTTCATCACAGGACTGACTGTTGCATAGAGCAAATGAGGTAGTGAAAAGGAAAATGCCTTGAAAAAAATGTATAGAACAACACGAATGTGAGTTATTTATAATGGTTATAGAAATCAAAGTTAGAAAAAGGAGATGGCAACTTTTGTAAGAGTCAAAAAAATGCTAAGATGGTGAAAATCACAAATCACCAAAGGAGGTCAGCAGTGACTTTTGGAAGTAATGGATGCAGAAGCAGAGTAAGTCTCAGAAGAGGGTGGTGAAGCATAAGACAGATAGTAAAACTGAAGCTATAGAGTGAAGGCTAGATAAGGACTTTTGAGAATCCACTTTCCCAACCATAGGTCTGAGTAGCAGGTTTTTATAAGATGGTGCTTGCTCTATTTCTCACCTTACTGGTAAGGAACACTGGTTATACCACTGGATCCCTTTGCTTTTGCATGGAGTCCAAGATACCCAAAAAAGAAAAACATAGCAAGTTTACCAGCATATTACTTAAACTGAAAAATACTGCTCTAGGTTTATTTCTTGCATCCCTTGGGCTGTAACTTAAAACCATACAACCCAATTAGCCATCGTAGTCTGAAAGTATAGAGATGATGCATTACAGTCTGTCACCCCTGGAGGGTGCTGACAGCCTGCTCTGGAAAACTTTCCAGGCAACCTCCCTAGGCTATACAGTCTTGGAGCTTCTCATCCTCTAAAGACAAGAATCAGTGGCAGTCTCAATAAGAGATCAGAGGATAGGAGATAGGTTTCTCTTCCATTCACTGGTTGAAGGCTGCAATGACAAAGCTCTTTTGGATTCCTCTAGGATCTGAGTGTGGCTCTGTACAAACACTTCCTTTCCCTACGTGATGGGGAGACCTGTTCAGATGCCTCAAGAGAACTCCGTCTCCTCTGCTGCGACATAGATCCAACCCTGGTGGAGCGAGCTGAAAAAGAATGCCCTTTTCCTGATGCCTTGACTTTTATAACCCTGGACTTCATGAATCAAAGGAAACGGAAGGCTCTCCTGAGCTCTTTCTTAAGTCAGTTTGGATGCTCAGTTTTTGACATTGGCTTCTGCATGTCAATAACCATGTGGATTCATCTGAACCATGGGGACCATGGCCTGTGGGAGTTCCTGGCTCACCTTTCCTCCCTCTGTCACTACCTCCTTGTGGAGCCACAGCCCTGGAAGTGTTACCGGGCAGCTGCAAGGCGTCTCCGAAAGCTGGGTCTCCATGATTTTGACCACTTCCACTCCCTTGCCATCAGAGGTGATATGGCTAGTCAGATTGTGAAGATCTTGACCCAGGACCATGGCATGGAATTAGTATGTTGCTTTGGCAACACCAGCTGGGACCGAAGCCTTCTGCTCTTCAGGGCAGGACAAACCACAGAGACTCATCTGATCCCTGAATCACTGGTAGAAGAAGGAAAAGAAAGGAACCGGTTAAGATTCTGGAGATAGTGAGAGAAGAGGACTAGAAGACTAGGAAAGAGACATTGAGAGGGTTTCATACTGAGAAATAAATTCACTCTCTGTAACTCCTTAACAGTTAGGCTGGTTTAAAACCTTGCAGAAGCTTTTGGCAAAATGTCCAAGACATGCAATTGAAAGATTAGTATCTTGTTCCCCATCATTTGGAATGATCCCAGAAGAGAATGCATCAGTGGAGCAATGAGCTGGGCTATCTGGATTGAGATGGCCCAGAGAAAGTTATCCTGTTTCTGGGATATGGAAGGGGCTGCTTTTGGTTATGTGTAAAGGCCAAGTTAGCCTTAGAATGTATCGGTTCTCTACGCCCCTTGAATCTGATCTGGCTTTTTCAGGCTTCTGGACTTAATCTTGCTGCTTCTGTATAAAACCTCACAATATAATCTGGAAAGGAAAGTCACTGGCCTGGTTAAAGGAGAGGGTTAGTAAGAAAAATAACTTTCCAACCTGACCAGGCTCAGCACATCAGTTACAGATACTAGTCAAGATGCACCGGCTGGCATTTAAAAAAATGTTTAAAATATTTAAATTATGAACCCAAAATCCAACTGGCACAAATGAAATGAATGAAGTGGGATTGTATATGATATATATAATTATATATAATAAAAGTGACAAGTATGGTTGAGAATGCCCTGTGAATCTGAGGATGGTAAGAAACCTCTGCTTTTACACATTCTATCCAGGAAGTTTTCAGCTCAAGATAAAACCTCACCCAAGCTCAGAACAGAAAACAAGCCAGCAAAAAAGTTAATTCAGGACTTTTTTGTCAATATCCTCTACCAAAGCACACCATTATGGAGGTGGAGGGCACACATTAGTATGGGGATAAGGATATGTACAGTGAAACATGCATAAAATGCATTCTACAATTAGATGACTACAACATAAATGCTGTGGGATAGGCGTTGAAGTCTGTTGGGTTTTGATTCTTAAAACACCCATGAGTTGATGGAAAGTTGAAGATGGAGAAAGATTTGTGTGGTGAAGAGAAGATGGAAAAACAAAACATACTAGCTAAGAAGGGAGATTAGATTGATGAGCTTCGAAATCCCTAAGATCCTATTATTTTCTGAATTGAAGTTATAGAGGGAGCAGGGAACAAGAGTCTGGAATACCAATTAGACGTTGGACCTATTAGTAGGGAAGTTAGGTAAAAGCTCCTGCAAAGGAATTTGAACTTTATGCAAGAGAGAGCAGAGGCCACTACTGTCTGTAAACAATAAGAGATTGGAACCCAAACCTTCATTTAGAAAAACCAGTTTTTCTGTTCTGTGCAAACTAATTGTGTTAGTTGGTGCCATTTTCAGTCTCAATTAGACCCCAGAATTACTTCTCAATCTTGCTGTATTGCTGTTCCTGATCACTGTTATCCCAGTGACTTCCAGACTTTTACCCTTCTACTGGCTCTTGACTCTATCCCTACTCCATTAATCTAAGCAGATGACCTAACCACCAACTTGCGCCATTCTTGTTTGCTGTGTCAGGAAGTCTTCTCTTGTCCTAAGTCTTGAACCTCTTCATCTTCCATCCTTTCACTTCTAAACTTACCTAGTGAGTTTTTACCCCAAAAAACCTCTCCCTAAGTTCTTGATCCCAACCCTTACTACCTCTTCCAAATGATACTTTATAGAGGATCCCTTTTTTGTCTCCTTGGCCTCATAGACTCCCTACCGTCCACCTGCCAACATGATCAAATTTTCTTTCATCTTCAAAACCACCAACTTTTCCTGTGTTCTGTCTTCTCAAGCTTATGCAATATTTCCTCTTCACCACTAAACATGAGAAATTCCTGTGAAAGACGACCCTGCTCCCTCACCTCTCATTCATCAGTAACCACTTGAATGCCAAATCTGTGGCTCTTTTCAGACTTCCTCCTGGGCGATGGCACCAGTAAACACTATTGACCCCTTCTTCTTGAACTCCTCCATCTCCCTTAGTTTCTCCACCACAGCACCTTCCCTTCATTCTCTTCCTATCTCTTAGTCTCTGACTACCCCTTAAACAGTTGGTACAACTCTGCATAACAGTTACCCAGTGAGTCCTGGATTCATCTCCAGAAACAGTGATTCAGGTCAGGAATGAGGCATAGGAATCTCTTTAGTTTCATTTGTTTTTTTTGTTTTTTGGTTTTTTGGGGTTTTTTGTTTGTTTGCATTATTTATTGTCAAATATACATAACAAAATTTACCATTTTAACCATTTTTTAGTGCACAAGTCTATGGCATTAAATACATTCATAATGAGGAAAGCATCCCACATGATTCTGATGCAAGCAGACATGGACCACAATTAGGGTTCCTTAGATTTCCATTCAGTACTCTTCTAAATATTTTTTCTGAATGAGTTCCTCCACTCCCATGCCTTTAACAACTACCTATATACCAATAATCACCAAATATTTTGGTAGCCCCAAATCCAGTTACAGATTAATATTTTCCCTGTTATGTAGTTATATCCCCCTGGATATTTCTTAGACATGCAAATTCAACATACCCCCAAAGCAAACTCATTATCCTTATTCTAAATCTAATCCTGTCTCAGTGATGGCATCCTCCCATTGCTCCAGCTACAAACTTCAGTTGACTCTCATTTATAACCCCATGTTGAAATAGTCACACAATCCAACAAATTCTACTAATAATATGTACTGCTAATAACATAATTCCATCCATGTGGCTGGCACTTACCACAGATTTCTCACATCTACCCTCCAACCCATTCTCTGTCCTTATGCCATTGTTCTTTTTCTCTTAAAAACCTTCAGTGGCCTAGAGTCTCGTGCTTTATCTAATGCCTATGTTGTTCAATATAGTAGGCACTTTATTTAAGTTTAAATAGAAGTAAGTTTTAAAATTCAGCTCCTCATTCATACTAGCCACATTTTAAGTATTCACTAATGGTTACCTTACTAGACAACACAAATATAGAACATTTCCATCATTGCTGAAAGTTTGTTGGATAGTGCCAGTCTTCAAGGCCTTGATCATTGATGGTCGGGCAGCAGGTCAAGACTGAATATAAAAATCTGGAAGTCAAATAGAGTGAGATTTAATGAGTAGTAAATTCCAAAAACAAATGCATATGATAGGATGGGACCAGGTTCTAGGTCTGAGGGCAGCTCTTCATAGTTTTTGAAAGAGGGAAAAGGAAGAACTAAAAGAGGCCTGGTTAGAAATAGAAAAAAGAAGAAAATAATATAGTACCATGCATTATACAATATAACTTTTAATCCTTGAAACAGCCCTACAGGATAGATACTTTTATTATCCCCATTTTGTAAATATGGGACCTGAAACACACAGGTTAAGTGATTTGCCCAAGGTCACACCTAGTAAGTGGCAGAGCTGAGCTTTGAACCTAGGCAGTATGGTTGCAGAATCTAGACTTTGACTGCCATGCCTTGAGATGTCACAGAAATCAAGAGACTGGAGAGTCAGTGTAAAAGCGTGGGCTTTGGAGTTACTGTGCATCCTCAAATTATGTGTTCAGACCTGCGAATAAGAGCCTCAGCCAGGCCATTCTTAGCTATCCCTGATGTTCTTAGAATTCCCCTCATGGAAGTCATACCTAATTCTAGGTCAAGGACCTAAGTAGTACCCCTGCTGCTGCCTACCATTTAAACAGGCTTGGTCCTCATGGGTATTTTGGAAAAGTAGTTGGCAGCCACATATAGCAGACATAGACCCTCTTAAGTCTCCCTCAGTTCTAACTACTCTCACTGTACTCTTGACTTGCCAGCAACCCTACCCTTCCCCTGAATTCCTGAAATTCCCATCTATCTACCTCTAGCTTTGACCCCTGAGTAGAACCTCCTAAAAGTAAGTTTCAGTCTGTTTCATGTTCAGGAGACAGGGATTCCAAGGCCAATAGTCAGCTCCTTCTCAGCCCTCTGGGATTGAGTCTGATCTGGAAATAGTACAGTGGGAAGAACGTCAGATATAAATCAATCTGCCAATGACTCATTGTATGGCCACCCCGTTCAAGTCATTTAACTTCTTTGAGCCTCAGTTTACTCATATACACAACTAATATAACAAGCCCCTTTCCTATGCCCAACCGAGCTGAAGGATGTGAAGTTATTTTGCAGAATACAGAGTATTAAAATCTGTAAACATGCCACAGACAACTAGGCTTGTTAGATCAAAGACTTATGAGAAAAAGACCTCATCTCTGTATAAAACATGCATCTTTAAATATTTGGGTTTTAGGATCAGGAAGTAAAGAGTTCAGCTTCAGCACTACCGAGTATTTTAAAAGAAGCAATGTTGGGAGGGGGTGATTGTTGCTATTGGAAATGAGGGCATTTTATAATCATCTCAGAATGATCACAGGAGTTATAGATCTGAATTTACCTATTTCTCTGTAGATCTTAATTTAAGAACCCTTTGAAACCTTGTGATTCTACTGGGGGTCTCCTGCCACCCTCCACCTAGACAGAAATGTATATGGGGCTGCAGCAGTCTAAGTAATGGTTCCCCAAGATGTCCACATCCCTAATCCCTGGGACTTGTGAATGCTACCTTATAGCAAAAGAGACTTTGTAGATGTGTACAAATGTGTAGATTAAGGATCTTGACTAAAGATTAAGGATTTTGAGACAGGACTAACCTGGATTATCGGCCTTAATTGTAAACACAAGTTACAAAGAGGGAGGCAAAGGGAGATTCGACCACAGTAGATGTAATGATAAGAGGTTGGGGTGATGTAAGGAAGGCCTTGAGTCAAGAAATGCAGGTGGCTTTTAAAAGTTAGAAAAGGCAGGGAAATGAACTCTCCCATGTAGGAATGCAGCCCTGCCAACACCTTGATTTTAGACTTCTGACTTGCAGAATTGTAAGAGAATAAATTTGTGCTGTTTTAAATCACTACATTTGTGATGATTCGTTACACCAGAAACAGGAAACTAATACAGGGGCTATGAATACAATGAGATTAGGCTACAAGCCCATGGCACCTGTCCCAAATAACTCCTTGATGGCAAAAAATGGTCCTGTGCCAAAGTAGTAGGCAGGGGCTCCATCTAGTTAGTTAACCATTAAAAGCTTTGGGCGATGCTTCAGCATCTGAACCTGACCTATTCCTTACTAATAGTTCTATTGGTTGAGCAGTTATCTGACCTGTTTAGAAGGAAATGTTACTTTTCAAGTCTGCAGCAATTAGTTTCAAAGATGTGTAAAGAGTGCTTATAAAGGTGAGACCCTGATACCAAGAAGGTAATGATTGTAATAATGACCTATGAGAGCCCTTGGAGACAATATCTGTGGTTCCAAGAAAAGATCATCTTATTTATCCTCAAATCAACCTAATTTAGGAGCCAACGCCAAGTATGACTTTTTAAAGGACTCGAATAGGGAATTGCCTTGGATATACTTTTAACATTTAAAAAAAATATTTAATACAATATATGTACAAAAATTCTTTCAACATGCAGTCTGTATAAAAATTATTCATGAGATATATTACACTTTTTAAATATTGTCTTAAAAATGTGTGTATTTCACATTTATAGCTCTTGTCACTTCAAATGCTCATTAGCCACAAGGGGCTAATGCCTATACTTTTATCGCAAATCAAAAAGTATTTTATCAAATTCCTTCCATATATCTAGTATGCTTTTAACTGCTGTGGAGGTAGGGAAAAGTAAATTAAACCACCCTGGACTTCCAAAGGTTAGATTTTATTCATTCAGTAAATATGTTAAAGTTGAAGAGAAAAGGAGAGGCTCTTCCAAGGTAGCATGCAATCATGTGAGCTTCAGAAAAGGAAAACTTTTTTAGGCTACAATAGGCATGGAAGACTTTCTGGAGAATGAGATTTGAGCTGTCCCTGAAAGGAAAAGAGCTTATGCAATGATGGACAAAAGTAAAAGGAGCATGCCCTATGAACCTGGATAAAAGAACCTGCTGTAAAGGTACACAGGAATGGGTGTTTTGTACTTTGACAACAGAACAGGACTGACTGTCTAGAATGGAAATGTCATTCTGAGCAGAAATGAGAAATACCAATGGTCTTTGCCATTTAAGTAGCTCTTGGATGGAATATTTAAAAGTAAAAAGAAAACCACAAACATAGTGGAGGATAAAGGTAATTTTAAAATTTAGAATACTTTCTAAGCATAACAAAAAACCCAAAGCCATAACAGAAAAGAGCAATAAATTTGACTACAGAAAGCAAAGCAAAAAAAAAAAAATCCAGTAAAGTCACATGACAAACTACCAAGGAGGAAAACTATTTGCAATACATATGACAAAGGGAAAATTTTATTATAACATAAACAACTTATACAACTATTAGAAAAAGACATTCACAAAAAATGATAATAGCAAATACCTGAAAACTTGTTTAATCTTAATCCTTATTAATTACATGCAAATAAAAGTTACATTATTTAAAACACTATTGACAAGTTTTTAAGACAGTGATGATGAGAATATGGGATATAAGTATTCTTATACCCTGTTACTAGGAATTTAAATTAGCATGACCATTTTGAAAGGTAATTTGTCAATATTTTTCAAAATGGATACTGCATAAACCCAGGAATCCCATTGCTAGGAATTTATCCTGTGGATATACTCACGTAAGTATGCAAGGTTGTATGTTCAGTGTTACCCATTACAGCTGGTTGATAAAAGTGAAAAGCCAGAAACCTAAATTCTCATCAGTAGGTAAAAATATGGTACAGCCATAAACGGATTACTATGCAATTGTTTTAAAGAACAAGGTAGATCTACATATGTTTATATAGAACAGTTGCTAAGATATTTTAAGTGCAAGAAGTAAGGTGCAGCACAATGGGAATGGTAAGATCCCATTTTTGTGCCATTTAAAAAGAATATACAGAGACTAATAAAACATCTAAAGGCAAAAAAAGAATAGCAGATAAGCATATTTAGTCATATCAAAGAATCAGCCAAAAGGTTAAAATGGCTCATTGCTGGGGTTGGGAAAAGCAGCAAATAATTGCTTCTGTATTATTTGATTTTTAAAGAATATGTACCTATGCTTTTTAAAAATAATATTTTAAATATTTTTAAGTTAAATTAAGCAGTGTCTTTCTAAAATAACTCATGCCCCATTGCCTCACCCATCTATCTAACTTTTCCCTCACAGCATAGCTGAAATTCTTGAAAGAGTTTTAAACACTTCTTGTGTCCATCCCTTACCTTACACATCTTTCTCAACTCTTCAAAATCCGTTTTTGCTAGCCACCAATGACATGTGGCTAAGTCAGCAGTTATGTCTCAGCCTGATCCAACTTGTAATCAGCAATATCGGAACTATTTGGTCTTTATTTGGGCTCTGGTGACAGCACTCAGCCAGTTTTGTTTGTTCTTCGCTGCAGACCCTTCTGTAATGTTGCTGTTCCTCTTCTCTCTTTGTACGATCTCCCCCACTCTATGGCTTTAGTTACCACCTATGTTCTGATGAGTCACAAATCTCGATCTCTGGTCCAGATCTTTTTCCTGAGCATCAGAATTATTTATCCAACAGCATTATACATCAGTGCTACTCAACCATTTCCACATCATAGCACATACAGAAAATGATGGTGTTTTCATGGCAACACAGCATAACCAAGATTACTGTCTGTCAGAGGGAGCCTGCTGCCCTGAGGGTTGAGAAGGTCAATATGCAGCACATTTGTAACTTCTTCCTGAGGCACAACAGTTGGGATGTTCTTACCTCTAGGATAGACATTCCCACTTAGACATCCTCCAGGCATTCCAATGTCAACATGTTTCAAAGTGAGCATATCATTCCCCAAACCTGCTCTTCCTCCAGTGTTTTTTATTTCAGTAGGTGGTCCTACTCTCTGCAAGATAACTCAGTCCAGAGGTCTTGGCTTAGCTCCGTTTTCCTCCACTTCCAATCCCAAGACCTGCTGACTTTACTACTATTTTTGAAATCATCTCCTCTCCATCTCCATTATCACTTTCCTAGTTTAGAGCACATTTCTCATTTTTTTTCCCCACAAATACTACAAAAACTTTGTGTCTGGTGTCCTTGGCTTCTGTTCTCTCTATTCTCCACGCTGCAACCACAGTGATCTTTCTAAAATGGAATTATGATTATGCTGCCCCCCTGCTTAAAACCATTCAAAGGTTCTCTGTTGCTCTTAGGATAAAGTATGATCTTCTACTGCTTACTTTTTCAATCTCATTGCTTATCATACCCCCAAAAGAATTCCACGTTAGTTCTCTAATGCACAATGCCTAGCATATAGTAAAGACTCGATAAGAAGTTTCAATTGATGAAAATGCGGGAAAAGGGTTTTAAAAACCTGGGCAGATCCATCATATCTGTGCCAGGTAAGTTTCAAAGTATGCACTGGCAACGCTGTCCTGACCCAAAGAATATAATTCCCCCATGTAGAATTAAGCAGCAATAGCAAAGCTATGTTCCTGTTAAGTAAATAGAATAAGCATTAGCGTATCTTCAGCTCCTCTCTTCCTCTTATTGAGCAGGAAAGACATCAAGAATACACCTAAGAGTCAATACAACCTGGAGAATAGGCAGATTATTAAATGCTTTGAAAGGCCAGTGACATGACCAATCTGACGTCAGGAATTCTAAACTGGGGTCAATTTATTAATGTAACAGTGGCCAAAGAGCTATACTGCTAGACTGAGGAAAGAATATGCTCCAATACTGAGTGAATGACCACATAGTATTGAAGCAGAGGACCCCAAAGTACTGATGTGAGCAGTGAGGGGTTGGTTCTCTGAGATGCCATCTACCAGTCAGTCATTGGCACTGTATGCACAGTTAGACCACACCACCAAACTGGTTTGTTTCCCACAGCTTGCAGCAACCAGAGACCTAAGAAGCCTAGCTTGTTTTGTAACAGGCAACTCAAGTAAAGAACAATATATGATCACTGGTGTGTTATAGGTGAAAAACCTACTTTGGGACTTCTGTATAATTTTTAATAATTTAAGTGAATAATACCACTGAGAAACAAAAATGTTTTAAGCTTCATCAAAGACAGAAAGTGATTATGGAGCAATGTTAGCTATCATTTTATCTCCTGTCTGTGAAGATAGTTTGTGAAGCATAGAGAATCTGCGAAAACCTGAAAGCCTGAACGTTCAAGTGTGTGCAAGAGCCTTTAAGTAGGGCAGGTACACAGCTTTGACAAGCGCAGATGCTCTGGCTGTGTAAAATGAAATCATCTGAATGAAAAGTAAAAATCATCCAGATTGATTTGCTTCCAAAAACTTAGTTATTTGGAAACATCCAAAAACAGTTAAAAATATCTGGCAGACTTAAGGTTTATCCATCCCACAACTTTGGAATGCAACAGATACATGGAGTTTTATGAACTTAACAAGCCTTTTGAGGAAAGGGTCATATCTAATTTTTGTTGTAAAACCAAGAACTCTTCCACTGATCCCTATTCAATAAATGTTGGGTGACTGAATAAGGATTAATTAATGCTATGGAATTCCAAAGATGCCACTATCATCAAGAAATAAGGTGAGGAATGAAAATGTTCACAAAAATATTTGAACAAGAATGTTTATAGCAGCCTTATTCATAATATCCCCAAACTAAAAATGTCCAAATGTCTATCAACTAGAGAATAGGTAAATAAATTGTGGAATAATTCATACAATGGACTATTACTCAGCAATAAAAAAATAGACTACACACGGCTATATCTCAAAAACATTACAAAGCTAGAGAATATAGATGCCAAAGAGAACATACTTTATAACTCCACTTATACAAATCCAAGAATAGACAAAACTACAGTGATAGAATTCAGGAAGTTGCAGGGAGTGGGTGGTGTTAGGTGCAGGGTAATCAACTCTAAATGGGCGTGACAGAATTTTCTGGGGTGATGGTTCAGTATCTTGTTTTGGGGATTACATAGGTGTATATTATTGTTGAAATTCACCAAACAGAACACCTAAGATCTGCATATTTTACTGTAAAAGATAAATTTAAAAAAATATTTTTAAGCAAAAGGAAGAGAGCTGTTGGGAGTAATCATCATGACATCTTTTAGGCTCCAATAATAACATCCTCATGCAAGGATGAAAAAGTCAAGCTACTGCTATGCTCAAGAACCCAAAATGACTTCTTTATCACCTGCCCTGTCAAATCCATATCTGGTTCTGATTGCCATACTAAACCTCCTCCATTAACTTCTCTCACTTCCCACCCTACTAATATGATTAGCTCACTGTCCCACACAGATAATTTGCTCTGAGTTTCTTCATGTCCTTAATGCTGCCTGGATCCTACTCAAATTCTCTCTGCCCTCCAAATCTCATTTTAAATTAAGGAGCCTCCTTCAGAAAGGAACTCTTCTTAATTAATCCTAACCAGTCTGAGCACCCTATATTCTCTCAGCTTTTATGTTCCTTTATTAGACTAATATGATGGTTTAATACATCCTGCAACAGAAGCAATTTTAATAAAATGGATAGAGACTGTGGCTAGGGATCCCTTTGTATTTCCTTGCAGAACCTAGTTCAGAACCTGCATTTCCAGGCCAGTCAGTAAAATGCGGATTATGCAGATTATACGGTATCCAGAGAAGGACAAATTACCCAAGGTACAATGAGAATGAGATTCAAGGGAGCTCTGAGGCTCTGTAGGGGGCTAGGTGGGCTGTTTGCTTTTCCTCTTTAAGCATGTGTTAGTTCAACAGGGAAGGAACTTGTCTCAAGTGAGATAGCAAGGGGCTGAGAACAAGGTCGTGTCTTTTATGCCCAGCTTTCACTCTCCTAAACCAGTAAGGAAGCAGACCAGCACTGCTCTGACAGGAGTGGAGCCTGTTACCAGCGCCCAGTTTTGCATATTACTGGGAGGTCCCCATCCCAAAGGAAGAAAAGAGAGGCTTGAGCATTTAAGGCCAAGGAGGCACTCAAGCCTCTTCCTATGTATTTACTCCTAACGCGTATGCAGGAAGGCAAATCGCAAACACAACCTCATATACACGTGCACGCACAGCACCACAGAAGCAGACGCTCATGCCTGTAGGTCCGCGTGCAACTAGTTTTCTGTACCATAAATGCCCCCCATTCTACGCCGGCTCAGCCCAGCCCGGCGTCTTGTACTCTGTCACTGGGTAGGTTTACCAGGCCCGACCCCGCCTAGGCTGGGAAGAGTGTTTCTCTATAAGGGGGAGGGGCGGTCCTTCCCTCCGGGGCGGAAGCGGCGCGCGCCGGCGGGACAGACTCTAGCTTTCGTCCTGGGAACATCTGGAGGAGCTGGGAGGAGCGCGCATCTAGGGTGAATGTGGGTTGGCTGCGCGGAAGGCGGGGGGCGGGATCTGGGTGAGGGGCGGGGCTCCCTGGCCCCTTTAAAGCCTTGACATCAAGAGGCAGCCCCGACACCCCCCTTCTCTGCCCCTCGCCCCCGACCCGCAGCCATGGACCTGGCACATCCGGCCTGCCCTGGCCCAGCTCAACACCTGATTTCGGTGAGTTCCAGGCTTACTTGCGATGTGAAGGGCGACGGGTGGGGGGGTTCTGTAAGCCTCGGGCTGGGGGTGAGGGGTGCGAAGGGTAAGGCTCTCGTGGCAGCCTTGGGTCCGACGGGGCGGCGCGGCTTCCTGCGTGGATCTCGTTGCCTGCCCTTTCCTCCGCACTCTCCCGGGGTTGGGGGGGGGCCGGCTGCGACTCTGTCCACCCCCACCCCACCCCCTCCTGCCCCCCGCGCCATCCTCGCGCACACTCCGTGGCCCCGGAAGGGAAACTTTCGGGAGAGGGGGATGTTCCGGGGGCCGGTCTTCCTCCCTCTTTGAAAGCACTGACCTTGCCCCAGCTGCGCACCCCACCCGCATCCCACAGTCCGGGTGCCGCTTAGCGGTGCGGGGTTGTTGGGGTGGGGGAGGCTCTTCCCAAAGCGCAGGCGCGGAGACGAGCCCGGGGCTTCTCTTAGCACTCCTTGCAGTTCCCGTGGCCTGGGGCGGTAGGGCGTGGAGGATGTGGGGAGAGGCGGAGAGAACAGGGTCTCCGAGAAAGACCCTTCGGTGGCTTTGAGGAGCTGCGGATAGGAGGAGGGGAGCCCGGCGGGCTGAACACTAAAGAGAGGCTGAGTAAGGAAGAAGGGCTGGGCGGCGAGTGGTGCTGGGGCAGCGCCCGCAGAAAAGACTGGGTCCTGGCTGTGGTGCCAGAAGAATGCAGAGAATTTATCTGTGCCCGACACTCCCCAGGCCTAGCCCGACTAGGAAGGCTGCTGTCCGAACCCCAGCCATGCTTCTTACCCTGGGCCCAGGATAGATACAACCCTAGCACTACCCCAAGAGCCCACAGGGCCCTCACCTCCCACAGGCCTGGTTTTCCACGTGTCTCAGCACTAGCCACTTTGCCTTTCCAGATGCTACTTCTTAAATGCTCGCTGAGGGTCTTAGTCTGACAGGTTCTTTGGCTGTAAAGGCAATTCCTCTATTCCCTCCTTGCTCCTGCTCCCCCTCCCACACAGGTCCTCCTGTCTAAGCACACTTGTCTGCCAGAGGTCGTGGTTGGGAGGAGATGCCTAGAACAGGGATGGTCTTGAGGGACAGTAAAGAAGGGGTTAGTGTCTAACCATTCTGTGGTCAGTACTTTTGGGGAAGATGGACCTAGCCCAATTTCCTTGTTGCAGACCCTCTCTTGCAAAACATTGGGACCCCTTGTCTGGCAAGAAGGGAGACACAAAATTCACTTCTCCTGTTGGTTCACTGTCTAAGAACAACCGGTTATTACATTTCCTACCTCAGAGAAATGCATGTATTTCTGTCTGGGGAAAGATTTCCACATAGTTCAGTTTGTTTTTAAAGTCTGTGGTCTGTACATGACATGGCTTGGGCCCTTCAACATCTTTTTCCAGCCCAAGCCTTTGGGAGAGTGAGAACCTGGAGAGGCAGGTTGCCTGAGCTGCAGGGAAGAAGGCTCTTCCAAAATAGGATGGTGGAACCAATGTGTATGAGGACCGAGCTATTGTCACTGTGGACTGAGTCAGAAGCTCTAGTTCCTGTGCTTCCTAGCTTGCTGTGTGACCTTGGCCAACACAGCTTGCCTCGCTAAGGCTGTTTCCCCCTATCTGTAAAATTTAGCAGTTCGACTAGAAAGCACTAACATTACTGAGGGCAGAAAGGCCCTTGGTACAGTGGCTCAGTTTGGAGAGGTAGGTTTTGGGTGATGTAGTTAGAAATCACAGTTATTTGGGAGTAGAATGTTGGGTGGAAGGGAGTAGATTCCCTTATCCTGCCTAAGAGCAACCATTGCCCTGCCCACCCCTGGTGCCTTGAGGTGTGAACTCCTGCCGGGATTTGGCCCACCTAGTGAGGTCTCTAGGCCCTGGTGAGACATCCTGGCGGGCCAGTCTTTGAGTTGGGCTTCTGGGGAGGGGTTGAGAGAGGAGGAGTCAGCCAGAGGCCAGCAGGGTAAGCAGATTCCCTGGAGACAGTTTGCATCTCAGCTGTTGGGACTTGTTTTAGGATCCGAGCCAGGGAGCACTGCACACTCATCCACACTCTTATAGGAAGAGGACAAGGAGGGCCCACTTCTGTTGCCCATCCCATCTCCTGGCCCTACTTACCTCACCTCTGCACTTCATACCTCCAGCTCCCAGGCAAGGGGCTAAGGAGCCTCCCAGAGCCCTTCCACACCAGCTAAGCAGCTGCAGAGAGAGGCAGCCCCTACCCCACCTTTCCCAGCCTCCTTCCTGCAGTGGGTGGGTGGGTGGGGGTGTTAGGGCTTTCTCAGGAGTTAGGCTCTCCAGGTTGGGACTTGCTCTCCAGCTCAAGAGCCAAAGGCCTCACGTTATCCTTGTTTGTTTTTATCCTTGGTCTCCCAGGTGCTGAGGGAATTGTTGAAGGAGACAGGGTTAGGCTGTGTGTGGGATTGGTTGGTTGTGGGGCATGTTCTCCCATATTACTCTTCCCTCTGCTAGCACCCCCTTCTCTGAGTCCTGCTGCCCATGGGAATGAATCTGCAGCAGGAGGTACTTACATTAGACCCAAGAAAACCTCCCTCATTACTAGGAGCCCCTAGAAGGGAGAATGGAAGCTCCCAGGGAAGTCGGTTTTCCAGAAAGTGGTTAATGGTGGTGTCCCTGTCAGAGTGAAGGATGCAGCTGTTGCTAGGCAGAGGCTGCTGTTCTCTCGGGGTGTGGCTCTGCGGCTGGCCAGCCAGAGGCCTCAGAAGCAGGAGGAGAAAGGACCCTTGTTTGGTAGCTGAAGTGGGGTCCCTGGGCCCCATCCTCCCTGGGTCACCAGAACAAATGCTGCTTTCCACTCCTGCTTCCCCTGCCTCCTCCCCCAAGTCACCACCACCACCACCTTCTGCTTTGACATCCTCACCCAAACCTGGCAGGCTCCTCCAGCCCCAGTCTAGCTGCACTAATGAACTGATTGGATTTTCTAAAAGAGTTTGGGATTTCTGATTGAACATGCAAATTTATGTAAATCAATCTGGGATTCACCACCACATCAAAACAAAATAGAGTCATAGGCTGGAAGGAATCCTAGAGACAGGCTAGTCCAAATCTCTCGTGTTAAAAATGGGAAAACTGAAGTCCAGAAAGGAGAGTGATTCATACGGTGATGAGTGTCAGGCAGTGCTCCTGACTCTGGTCAAGTGTTTTATGTGGTGCTGTTCTGCTTTAATTTCTTATGAACAAGGAGGCCTGACTTAATTTAAAGCAAAGAGGGCAGTTCTTGAACCTGAGATTTTGAAGAGCTGGGCCCTCCAAGGGCACAGTATTATCTCAGGGACCCACCACCACCACCACCACCACCACCACCACTACCAGGGGCTCTGTTTAACTTTCTAACATGGAGAAGTAAAATAATTTCAGATCCCTTAGAAAAACACCTTTAATACTTTGCCCCAGGTCCCACTGGGGAGGGTTGGAGGACACGATCGTTGGTTGCTGCTTGGCATGGCCCTTATGGTTTCCCTAGAGCTGAGACTGTATACGTTGCAGCTTCTCTCACAGTACCAGGCTTATATAGACTGTGGATAGATCTGCATAGGCAGTGCCTCATCTTTCCATCCTCATTTGAATCTCTGCTGCTTCCCTCAATGGCCACTAAGGGAACAGATCTTTGGTCTTCTATGTCTTATTGCCTACCCTCCCCTGCCTCTCGGAGGGCACAGGCCAGCTTGGTCTCTGCAGGTTTTTTCAGCATGACCAATCCAAAAAAGATTTGCTGTAGGAAGGATCTCATTATTTTAAGATCAGTGCCAAAGATGGAAGGCGGCTGTAAAGATGAACTCGGGTCCCCAATAAGCAGTCTCCCCACTTGACGGGTTCTTGATCTGATCCACTTAACCCAGCTGCAAGATGTCCCCCACTCCCAATTCATGGACTGTGCCTGTGGCATGGGGTTGTTTGGAAGGCAGAGCCCTCACTTACCCTGCGGTGTCTGCATACATTGCAGAGATGGCGGAAATGCTCAAAGCAGTAGTCAGTCTGCTCTGGGAGAGTGGGTGTATGGGCTCAAGATCAAAACCCCTAGCTCCCAGCCAGGGCTACCACCAGGCCCTGCTGCAGCCTGAGGAGGGATCTCGGGACTCACATCTGGGGTCTTTCCTCACCTTCTCCCCAAACCCAGATCAGGCCGACTCTGGAAGGAGTGCCCTTGTCTTCAGTATCTTCCCCAAACACAGCAGATATGGAGCCGGCTCCTTCTTTTCCTCACTCCCTGTGGCCCTGGCACCTGCATCCTTAGCTCTGTGTGAGGAGAATTATTCTCTCTGGGCCTCAGTTTCCCAGCCTATGCTGATAGATTAATAACACATCATCATTGGGGTGTGGCACCTGCTTGATAATTACCGTTTTCCCAGCTCTGGGATTTACGTAGATGAAAGAGGCCTGAGGAGGCCAGGCTGTTATTAAGGTGAATTATCATTGCTGTTATTACTGATTTCTAAAAATCCAGCAGCCGCCGAGAAGAGCCTGGTCAGGAACAGCTCTGGGAATTCTTCAATACTCAATAAGCTTTTCTTTTTCTTTTCTTTTCTTTTTTTCTTTGTAGCTATTTTTAAAGGAAAGGCTAAAGAGGTCTGGCTGTCCATGCTGTGCCTGCACGGCTTGGGTAGTGGGTGCTGCTTAGGACATTGGTCTATAGTTCTCACTCTTACGGGGTTTGACATTGTCCCTCCCTGAAGACTCTCTGCATAGGGGAATAATGAGGCTTTTCCTAGACAGGACTGTGAGGGGCCCTGGAATCCCTGGGGTATGGCCCTGGGGTTCTCAGCAGCTCTAGTACCCAGGGGCTGATTCACTTCACCCCTAGCTAGCTTGATGTGGGGGCTGTAATTGGCTCTTCTGTGTGAAGATCTGTTGAGACACCCCCAGAACCTACTTGCAGCAGCTCCAGGTACATTGGGAGTTGCTTATCCCACCCTACCCCCATCTGCCCCAAACTCTCACCTTGCCCAACCTTCCAGCTGTGCTTTTGCCCTTGGCCAGACCATAGCCCCTTCCCAAGGATCTAGAATGAACCCAACTCAGGCAGAAATGGCCCTGAACAGCTTGTGAATAGTTCGATGTCACCATGCCATACCACAATCAGGTTGGAAGGGCTTCTCTCCTAGCCCAGGGAGAAATTTCTGGAAGAGAGTTGAGACACTGGCATCACTTGGCCAGAGTCTCCCACTCATCTGGCCAGACCTCCTCACCCCTCTCTTGTTCCAGGGGCCTGGTCCCTACTTACTAATAGGGAAGAAAGTAGTTGGCCCCATCTGGGAGGGGCTTTAGAAATCACCTGGTCACATGATTATTCCTTCAAACATTTTTTAAAGTTTTGTATTTTATTTATTCACTAGTTGTTTTTTTTTTCCTAGTCCAAAAAATGATACAAAGAGGCACACATTGAGAAATTTCACTTCCCCTTCCACTCCCATCTCCCTCCTTAGATAATCACTTATTAGTTTCTTATATAACCCTCAAGAGTTTCTTTACACAAAAGTAAATACAAGTATGTATTCTTTTTTTTCCCTTTCCCAAAAGAAAGCATACAATGTATACTGTCTTCATCTGTCACCTTACCTATTGGCAATATCTCAGTGTGCATAGATTTCTTCTGGCAGCTCTGTTGGTTTCTGACATTTACTACCCACCACAGGGTGCCCCATCCATCCCAGGCCTTGAGCAGTATTCATTCATCTTTGTATATTGAATTTTATTCAGATGCCAGGGTTAGGCCAAAACCAGCTTCTGAGGAATTCTCAATCTATAGCCAGCACATTCATTCATCCAGCACCTACTATGTGTTAGATGTTATGCTAGACTCTGGGGGGTAAAATGGTGATCCAAAAAGCCTACATTCAATAAAGGGTTATAGAATTACAGCTGTGATAAAGGCTGCAAAGGACATGTACTGTAAGAGCAAGTAATCGGAGGATCTGGCCCACCTGGAGGTGGGGGCGGTATGTGAAACAAGGTAGGAGTCTGGGGACGGGACTGCAGGTATGGTACCGTGTGACCCGGACAGCTGGGCTTCTCAACTGTAGCAGCTTCTCTTCTCCCCCTCGTCCAGTCTGTGTCCCTTGAGTTTTTTGTGTCCAAGACAAGAAACCCACTTCTCCACCAGATGGTGTTGATAATGCCCTGCCTCGGCTTTCTCTTTCCCCAGCTCTGGGCCTGCAGGTTCCTAAAGCTGGAGCTTCCTTTCCACTGTAGGCTGAGGGGAAGTTGAGGGGTGTTTGCTTCTTACTTCCTCTGTAGACAGCACCTCACTTCCTGTCCCTGAGACTAGAAGAAGGCTAAAGTTTTTGGCTTTACATTCCCTTCCTCTCCCCGCCCCCCACCACTTTCCTGGGAAGCCTATGGCCCCATAAGAGTAAAGCGACATCAAAGCCAATGGCTTCTCCGCAAAGGCCCTGCTGAGTTCCTAACCCCCACCACTCTACTCCACAAAGGAGACCTGTCTTTTCAACAGCAATTCCTTTCCAGTCATGATCTTATCCTTTTCTGCTATGCCCTTCCCTGCAGGGAGAAAGGAATCAGCGAGAGCTCACCCCATTTTACAGATAGGAAAACAGTCCTAGAGGTTTTCTAGGTTTCACCTAGGGTCATGCAGTGTGGCGGAGCCAGAACCAGAGTCCAGGAAGTCTGCTCCCATTTGTGGGCATGAAGAAGAGCAGAGCCCAGTGTAGGACTGTGGGTGAACCAGAGCTACTTTCTCCTCCCAGAGCAGAGCTGGCAACTTAGGAGGTCACCTCTGGGCTCTGTCCAAATGGTGCCTGGATGCAGAAGATACTTGGCTGTCCAGAGCCTGTTCCCTTTGAAGGAAGATGCCAGGATATGAAGCTTGAGGAAGTGAGTACTGGGGACTGAGCATGGGGGACTGGGGGACATATGCCCAGCACTCCCGGTCCTGTAGGTACGGCCTGAGAGCCAATAGGCTGTGCAGCCTCCCAGGCCCTTTTTCTCTTGGATCTGAGAACAGATCGTTGACATTCCTGTAGTTAGCTCTGCCGTTGCCTCTAGGAGCTTCTCTGTTTTGGGTCCTCCTGTGGGACCCAGCTTCTGTCTCTGGTAATGCTCAGAGTGTTGAGAAAATGCCGGTTCTCTTATTCATTCAGGGGATGGGAGAGGAGTTGTAACTGGCATGGGCCAGAGTACCACGAAACACTCACCTTCAAATGCCCTTCAATTTAATTGCACTGAGTCATTCTGCTTCAATACACACCCAGAGATTTCTGCCTCCTTACTTTTCTGTTTATGCCCTTCCTTCTGCCTGGAATGACCCCCTTCCCATTCCTTGTATCTAAACTCTCATTTCACTTGATGCCTCAAATTCTGAAAAACTCTTCCAGCTCCAACTTAAAGTTCTCCAAGACTTCTCAAGTGGAACTTCCTTCCCAGTACAGCTGTTTACCTGCATGGCTTATGCTCCCTACTGCCTGAAAGCTCTAGAAAGTCTAAGAGCTGACCCATCCCTTAGTACCCAGCATACCGAGTCATCTATCCAGAAATACCTATAGAATGGATAAATTAGTCCCATTTGCCAGAGGGAATCATTGAGGCTTAGAAATGGGTTGAGAGCTTGGGGAAGATCATAGCAATGTCAGTGACAAATCTGAAATGTCCCTTGTTCACCCCTTAGTATGGTTTGTCATATGGACCCTTAGAGCCATTTGGGTGGTGGGTATTTGGGGAATCTGATAAGCCCACCTGTCCCTTCTTTCTGGTCCTTTTCTCTCTGGAATGAAAGAGATCACCAGATTCAGGGCCTGGTCAACAGAACAGTGCACAGGCAGAGTGTAGAAGGAGTACAGAAATGCAGGCAAAGCCCCTCCTCTGGGAGCTGTGTGCTTCTAACAGCATAGCAAGTCTCCTCTTCCACACAGGAGAGTACTAGAAAACAGGACACGGTACAGTTTGAAATCACTGATCCTGCAGGAAGTACTTTAAGGAGAGAGATCAGTGTGGGCTCTGTCAGTTTCAGAATAATTGCTCTGGGGCCAGACCAGGGCAGGGCTTCCAGGGTCATGTTGAGGGCTGTGGTCTCTCCCCAGTGCAGTAGGAAGTCATGGGAAGATTTGAAGCAGGAGGGACACAATCAGTTTTAGAAAGAAGATTGCTCTGGTAGAGCCCCTTGGAAAAGTGATTGTGGTAGGAAAAATACAAGATAAGCCTGAAACATCTTATGGTGCCAAAAAGTAAGCAAATGTTAAAAATTAAATAAATAAATGTTTTTAAATGGAGGCATGTTGAAAGGACATAGGAGCCAACCTGAAAGAATTCCCAGTCGCTAAAGCTGGAATTTAAGCAATAAAATACGTGATGATAATATTGGTTTATAATGCGAAGAATAAAATAAATATCCATGAGTCCATACTAATATAAACATATAATTAAATAAATGGGTGTGAAGGGACAGTTCTTCCTTACAGAAAACTTTCAGTTAATAAATTGTACAAGGAATGAGGGAATTTGAAAATTATCATTCGAACACCATGGTAATTGTTGCAAACAGGGTCTATTGATGAATCCTAAAATTGAGGAAACAGGATATTTGCATGTTCACAAAGCATTGCCCCCCCCAAAAAAATTTATTAATCACAAAAGGAAAAATACTAACTTTATGGTGGAGAAACCACTTAACCAAATGATTAAGGTTAACTTTGGTAATAATAAGCCATCTCAACATCACACATACCCCCAGACATAATGCACCAAGAAGGGCATATCACTTAAGGTATTTTTTTCCAAAAATCCATAACTTTAATTGGAGAAAACATCAAAGAAATCCAGATTAGAGGACATTCTCCAAAATACTGACCAGTTCCCTTTCGAAGTGTCAAGATCATAAAAGACAAAGACTGGGAACTTATGAATTGTAGGAGACTAAGGAGACATGGTGATTAAGTACCATGTGGGATCCTGGGTTGGATCTTGGGATAGAACATCAGTGGAAAGGACACCAGTGGGCAAGAAAACTGGTAAGGTCTGAATAAAGTCTGTGGTTTTGTGTTTTAAAACGTGTTCTCTAAAGAAAGATGTAGAACAGTGAGAACATGCTGATATGTCTGTTTAAAAAATAAAATACACACGCAGAAGTAGAGGTTGAAGATGTCAGGGGTAGAGGAGGAGCATAGTAGACAAGGGAAAAGTTGTCCCGGAGGAAGTGGTCACTGTAAAGAAAGTAAAAGATAACCCATAGAATGGGAGAAAATATTTGCAAATCATCTGATAAGGGACTTGTGTTCAAAATATAGGAAGAATTCCCACAATTCAACAATAAAAAGACATATAACCCAATTTAAAAATGGGCAAAGGAACTGAATAGATATTTCCCACGGGAAGATATATAAATGGCCAATGAGCACAAGAAAAAGATGCTCAACATCAGGGAAATAGAAACCAAAATCATAATAGATATCATGTCACACTTAATATAGTGATTAGACTCAGAAAATCAGACAATAACAAGCAGTGAGGACGTGGAGAAATTGGAACCCTCATACATGGTGGGAACGTAAAATGGTATCTACTTTGGAATACAGTTTAACAGTTCCTCAAAACGTTGAACCTAAAATTAGCATACGACCCAGCAGTTCTACTCCTAGGTACATACCCAAGAGAAATGAAATACACACAAAAACTTGTATTCAAATGCTCATAGCAGCATTATTAACAGTAGCCAAAAAAGTAGAAACAGCCCAAATGACTATCAACCAAATGATAAATGGATAAACAAATGGTGGTATATCTATACAATGGGATATCATTCGGCCATAAAAAGGAATGAAGAAAAAGAAGCCAGTCACAAAAGACCACCAGTTTAATAATTACATTTATCTGAAAGTCCAGAATAAGGAACTCTATAGAAACAGAAAATAGGTTAGTGGTTGCCTAGGATTGAGAGCGAGGGGGTGCTAACTAAAGTGTAATGAAAATATTCTAAAATTAACTGTGGTCATGATTGCATATATCTGTAGATATACTATAAGCCACTGAATTGTACACTTCAAATGGGTGAGTCATATGGGATGTATGGGATGTTAACTATGTCTCAGAGCCTTTAAAAAAAAAAAAAGTCCAAGAGGAAGTGGCCACCTCCAGGAGGAAGAGACACTTGTGCCTGAGAAGGCAATGGGGCCTGAAGAATATTGTTTGGATTTAGCGTCGTGGTCATTATGGCTGAAGTTGGACCAGGTTGAGAAAGAAGTGAGAAGGGAGAATGGCATTTTTGTGGAATTTGACTGTGAAAGACAGAAGAGCGCAGACTGGAGAAATATCAGTGGGAAATTATTTTTAAGATGAAAGACATCTGAGAGGTTTTAAAGGTGGATGGGAAAGATCCCTTCAGGAGTTGTTGAGGAGGTACAGAGGATTGATGGGGCTGGGAGGATAGTGGCAGGAGATTTGAGGGGTTTTCCCTCTGCTGGCTTTAATCCTTTGGGGAGATGAGGGGAGGTGATAAGCCAGAAATCTGAGGAAAGGGAAGAGGGTTGTGAAGCAGTCATTTCAGAGAATTGAGAGAGCATCTCTTAACAGTAAGCCTTGTTAGGAGTGCCAGGCAGGACTGCCCATGTGGCTGAGATGGCTTTCCTTTGATGAGGAGAGAGTGAGAAATAGTGTGAGCATAAGCCTGGGGACACAAGTGCATGTCAATTCCTGTCCTTTCCCACCCCCCGTCTCTAGAGTCTGTGGAAAGGAGCAGTGACCTAGAATGCTCAAGTAAGGAATCTTCTAGATACCAGGGATTCTTCTAGAACTGTGCTGTTTAACACAGTAGCCACTCACTGCACGTGGCTATCAAACTTGAAAATTCAGTTTCTCAGTTGGACTAGCCACATTTCAGGTGCTCAATCGCCACGTGCGCTTAGTGATTACCATATTGGACAGCACAATAAATATTTCGTCATCACAAAAAGTTCTACTAGATAACACTGGTCTAGAAAAGTGGTTCTCAAACTATTTGGCCTGAAGACCCCTCTATACTCTTCAAAAAAAGAGCTTTGGTTTATATGGTTTATATACCTATCGGCATTTACAGTCATATAAATTAAAACAGAGTTTTAAACATTTAATTCATTTAAAAAATAATAAACCCATTACATGTTAATATTTTATGAAAAATAAAATATATCTTCCAAAAGAAATAGTGAAAAGAATGGCAATGTTCTTCATTTTTGCAAATCTATAATGTCTGACTTAATAGAAGGCACCTGGATTCTCATATCTTCTTCTGTGTTCAATCTGTTATGATATCACATGTCACGTAGTCTCTGGAAAATGCCACTATACACTCATGGGAGAATAATAGTGAAAAAGGCACATAGTGTCTTAGCGGTATTATGAAAATAGTTTTGACCCTGTGGACTCTGTGAAAAGGCTACACTTTGAAAACCATTGTTCTAGAACAACCTCTGCTTAGCATGAGGGAACTTACCCCTGAGAGGCTGAGTGATTTGCCTAAAGTTGCACAGCAAGTAAATTGCGGTGTTAAGAGTCTAGCCTTCTTTTCTGAGGATTTTTCCAGTACCCTAGGTTGGGCCATGTGGGTCCTGCTGGATTTTGGGGAGTGGGGCCTTGGCATCTTGGCTGCAAAACCCCTGGCATGTGGCCCTATAAATAAACCCATTGTGTCTGTGTCAGAGTCCCTTCCCTCTCCCCACCCCCAGCAGCTGCTCTTTCTGTTGTTGGCTTATGCTGTGGACAGGGAGCATGAGGGGTCCAGGGGAGGAGAGAGAAGCCATTTGGACTCCTAACATGACTGCCCTTCCTCCTGCCCTGCCTGGAAAGGCAGGCAACCGATCCTACTGTCGTTCAAAAAACCCACACCATAGTGTGGAGATTCATGGAGTGCCTGTGAAGAGGAAGTTGGAGGGGGATGCAGGGTGTCCCTTCCCCATGAACACATGCCTCTCAGGAGGACTATTGTGTCTTGGGGCCAGTTCTCAGAAGGAGGGAAGGAAATTCTTGTCTTCCCTCTTTCCCTGAAAGGGGAGGAGACCAGTTGGAACTCTTAGGGCTAAAAGATGCTTTGGGCCCGGGATTATGGTGGCCACTTTCAGGCCAGGAGTGGGGCCTCTGTCTTTATATTTCTCCCCACACCCCAGGCAGCTAGGGCTGATCTTGGCTGGGAAGGAGTGTTTGCTGTGGGTGCAGAAGTTGCTGTTTACAAGTGGACTCCTGGGTGTGACTAGGATTCCAGAAGGCAGCTGGGGACTGAGAAGGGAAAACTGTTGGTGTTATGGACGATTCCGTTATTAAAGGGAACTTCTCCATCTCTGCCTTGCCGCAGCTGCCCACCCCTCCCCCACCTCCTGGTCCCTGGCTTCTCTCCCTAGAGGACTCTGGGGGGAACAGCTGGTGAGTGAGGGGCTCATCAGGGCCTAAAGGCCTTGGCGGAGGGCCAAGCTGGGGAGCATGGAAGGCAGGCCTGCTGCCATCTCTCTGGTCCCTCCTTCCCAAGTCTAGACCTGAGTTCAGCCTGTGCCCTGATAGGGGAGAGGGCAGAGGCTACAGACCCCACTCCTTTGATCAAGCTGCCTGAAAAACCAGGATAGTCAGAACTCTTTTGAGGCCCTGGAAGCCCCTGTCCCCTCCTGGTTTTAAAGGGGCAGGGGGTGCTAGGGCCATACATGGCTGACTAGGTTCAAGAGTTAGTGGTCATCCAGATTCACTCTTCAGCTGGGCTGAACCAGCCACATCGCCAGGTTACCCAAGGACCCCCCCCCCACACACACACATACACACATAAGCAGCTGTTCCCACTTCCCTGTTCCTGGCTGCTTGCAAATTGCCCCCCCACACACACACACACCTCCCCCAGGACTGGCTAAAAGGCTCTGCTCTTCCTCCTTTCCCTCCCTCCCTCTCAGCACTGAGGTCACCTCCCTCTGAATCAGGCCTTTGTGGGAGGCGGGGCTGCCCTTTGGCAGTTCTGGCGAGAGAAGCCACCAGTTAGAGCTCCCCACCCCCTGTAGCTTCATCCCTACCCAGTCCAGCTGGCATCTTGTGTTCCAGATCCAACATCCAGGGTGTGTGGTAGGACCATTGGAGGAATGTTTGAAATCAGGGCCATTCTGAACACCCAGGCCAGTGTTTTCCCAGACCCCAGGTCAGGCTGCACAGAAGTTATGAGTAGGAGTTGTGGGCCTGGTGGGAGGAGTAGAGGTGCTTGGCCCCTTGGACAAGGAGCCCCAAGTGACACCCAGCAGGGACAGCCAGTAGGAACTGACTGCGTTGGGTTTTTTACTCATGAGATTTAGGCCCCAAACCCAGACTCTGAAGGGCCTCGTTAGGCTCACGTGAACTGGAGGTGGTAGTATCTTTCTGGATCTTAATATTCCCCAGAGGAGTGTAAAGATTCAGGAAGTTTTCTTTTCGCCATAGAAATCTTGAACTAAAATTGAAAATCTTGAACTAGTCCAACTCACAGTGTGCACTCCTCCCCTCTGTCAAGTTCAAATGCAGACCTCTTCCCTGTGACTCTTCCTGCCCTCTACTCGTGGCCCTGCAGACACAGAGAAGGCCCCTCATCCTGAGTTGGCCAGACCATCTCTGCCGAGAGCAGCAAACATCTCCCCAGAGTGGGGCTGAGTCACAGCCTGCCTGCAGCCAATATTTCTGGAGCCTCTCCTAGGCCCAGCTAGGGCATGGCAGAGCTATTGCTCTTGGGTGGCTTATCACTTAGAGAGTCTCCTCCAGGTCACAGTGGGGCTCAGGCGTCCCTGTACCGAGATTCACAGGGGTTGTGTTGGATCCCCGCCCTCCTCAATACGTAAAACCACATGTACAGTCTTCACATTCCGGGCCTTGCGCCTAACCTTGGATGCCTTTTTGTTTTTATTGTTTTAGGAGAAGATATCTCCTAAACCACTTTCGCCCTTAGTTTTTGTTGTCGTGTGAAGGACACAAAGACTTGGGCTCTTCCCAGGTTTATCTTTACCCTTTTCTAGCCCCTGGACACCGCCCTATTCATCCCACTCCCTCCTTTCACCCTCCCAACTTTTTTCCTCACACTCCCCAGCGCTCCCTTTCTCACCCCAACCCCACTATTCTCTGGGAGTTTCCACTGGGCAAATAAGTGGCGAGGGAACTGAGGGAGGGCCAGTGATGCATGGGGGAGGGTCTCTCCTAGAGCAGGGGAGCCTCCGGCTGGAGCAAGTGGATGAGGACCCAGAGATGAGTATTGCGGGTGAGGCGGGGTGGCACAGGCCCAATGGTAACCTGAGGCCTCTTTTGGTTTAAACCCTTATTTGTGTATATGAGGAGGATATTTCCTGAATATTTTTCAGTTTTTACCAGGCCTGTCCATTTCTACTTTTTTCTATCCATTTCTAAATATATTAAACATAATGTTATGAGCAAACAAAGTTATACTTGATATATTTGCACGATGTTAAAATCACAAAGGACTTTAGATTGTAGCGGAGTGTTAAAAATAAGTATTACAGTTTTTCCTTTTCTAGTTTTTAGAAGCCGCTCCCCTCCCCCACTGTTATACATACATACACACTTATAATCAGGAGGAAGTGTTCTCCGCTTTTGCAGTTACCTGCTTCTCTTTCTAGGGTATCTGGCAGGGGAGAGTGAAGGCTGGGCTGGCCCTGGGGCTGGAGAACCGACAGGAAAGGAGTTGGAGAGGATGAGCCCCTTGAGGGCAGTGTAGGTTGGGCAGCACTCTCAGGTCTTCATGTGCCACTACAGCAGGGACCCTAGGGTGAGGGACTGGAGGCTTGGGGTCCGCCTGCCTGAGAACAGACCAGAAGGGGGCGATGTAGCAGCAGACTCCACGACAGGACTTTGCACAGTGCTAATATGCAAAGCCTCCATTTACTGAGTTCGTGCAAGAAGCTCTACTTACATTATCTCATTTCATCAACAACTCGTTAGGCTGTGTTGTCTTATCCTCATTTTATAGGTGAGGAAACATCTTACAGAGTCAGGATTCTAACCTAGATGTCTTAACTGCAGTGTTCCAGGAGCCCTGGAACGCACAGAGCTTACAGAATATAAAGAACTTACAGGACAATTTGTGCGTGTACAGAGAGGCTGCATGGGGGTAGGGCGAAATCCAGGCCTGTCCAGTGTGCTTTGTGAACCAGCCACATGTTTTGGGTGGTGTCCTTTGCCTCCAGAGCCTTTGTCTTCATCCAGGCTGGTGCACTCACCCCCCAGGCCCACCATCACCATAAGGTTAGTAGGAGAATCAGATGCAGTGGTACAGGAGAAAGTGCCAACACACAGGATACGCCCAGTGTTTGTGAGTACAACTTCCTGTTCCTTGGTTTCCTCATCTCAAATATAAGTATTGATAATAGCATTTACTTCCGTTCATGGTGATGCGGATTAAAGAAGACTTATGTTGTGGAAGGGCCATAAAGCCCCATGTGTCGCTATTCATTTCTGTCTGCTATCTGAGTGACTCCTGGCTGAGAGCTGGGACCTTTGCACTGGCTCTTCTTCTGCCCAGAATGCTTTTTCCTTGCCAGGATTTCATCCGGACTTCATTCAGGGCTCTGCTTAACTGTCACCTCTCAATGCCTTATCAGGACCCGGCATATGTTCCTTGGTTTATCTGTTTATTATGTGCCTCCCCCAATAGAATGGAAGCTTCATAAAGTCAAGGCTTTCGCTGACTTGTTCATCTCTGTGGCACTAAACCTGGCATATGGCACCTGGCACACAAAAGTTCAATAAATGCTTGTGGAATGCATGGCTGACATGGTCTCCCTCTTTTTCCACAGGCAAGGTGACCATTCTGGCTGCTAGAGTGAGTGTGCCAGCCTGGCTGAGAGGGCAGAGACAGGTGAGGGGCTCTGGGGCCTGTGCATGCTGGTGATGGGGACTGGAGGAGGAGGGCTAGGGTGGGAGAGGCGCCCCCTGTATCTCACTGTGGAGGATGGAAGAGAGAACATTTAGATGCCTGATTGACAAGCTCCTGAGGGCTCTTTACTTCCTTGGTCCAAAAGTGCTAAGCTCCTTTTGTGGGAGCGTCGATGGGGCAGGGAGGCAAGTAATTGGTGGTTGACCAGAGGCCTCCACCCTTCTACATTAGGGAGGGTTTCCCGTCTACTGGAAATTTCCACAATATTTTGCAGAAGAAGGAAATGAGCACTTTCCTCTAGCAGAGAAATTGAAACTCAAATGGAAGATGGAGCCTGGTTGGGTATAGCCAGTAACCATGACAACAATGTGAAGGGGGTGGAGGGATCACATACGCAGTATAGGTCAGAACTCTGGCTGAGTTGTGTTCAGGCAGTCACAGACTGGTCTGTTTACTCATCAGTCTGTCTTACATACTAGGTGTCACGCCAGGAAGTGTGAGCCTGGGCAGTAAAGTGAATAGTGTTCCTGTCCTCACAGAAGTGACAGTCTGGGGGCGACAGTTACAGAGCCTGACTGGCCTTGGATTGGGAGCCCTGAAGAATGAATAGGAAGGAGCTGGCCAAGTGGAACGTAGGGGAGGGTGTCGAGACCCACGCAGAGGACCAGCATGCACCAAGAGGCTGGTCCACTGGGCCTTGAGGAAGCAGGGAGCCTTGGAGGCATGCCAGCCACCTCCCAATGTCCCCAGGAGGATACATATACCAGTTGGAGGACAGTCTCAACGGGGAACTCAGGTTTCCCAGCTCCTGGACAGTGTCTATGTGACCTGTGATAGGGTTTATAAAATAATGGTCTTTGTTCTTAAGATGGGCAAAGTGTCTGTGTCTGTCCTGTGACCAGGAGAGTCTTAATCTGACCCTGAGTTGTTACAGTATTCATGGCACATCAGTCACACTGAGCTAAACTTCAAGAATACTGACAAGTTTTGTCTTTGTCCTCCTCCTCTACTCACTCCTCCCTGGGCCCTGGAGTAGCCTGCTGGGCCTTCTCTCACGTGTTCCCAGCACCTGATGTCGGAAGCCATGGACCAGCCGGCTGGGAGTCCTGGAAACCTGAGGCCCGGAGAGGGTGGTGATGGCAGCATGGAACCCGGCACCTGCCAGGAGCTCCTGCACCGACTGCGGGAGCTGGAGGTGGGTCACGGGGCAGGGCGAGGGCAGCAGGGCTCTCCTTTCCTCTGAGCTTGGTATGAGTGTTTCTAGTTGTGGTCAGACCTTTCCCTCTGCCCCCTTGGCCAGGCTGGAGCAGGGATGACCATTTCTTAGCAGAGCTCCTCTGAGAGGCCCTCTTTGCTCTTAGCTCTCCAGGCCAGATGCCAGCTCAGGGACAAGAAGCATGCACAGGAGTAGGGCTGTCCTAACCCCCAAATGTCTCCCTTTACTTTTCTCCCCCACTTTCATGCTTCTGCTGGCTCTAGGAAAGGAGTAGTCACTGAGGCCGTAGGGAGGAATTGGTTGACCCGACATCCAGGAGTTGAAGGCCAAGGATGTGTATCCTTAAACTAAGGCCCTTTGTTACATTCTGAAGACCCTACCCTCCTCCCTCCATTCTCCTCTTCCCTCTCCCCAGAAAAATAAGGTTACTCTTGGCACTCCTACCTTAGGTCCTTCTGGCCACTGTGTCTCCTGAGCCCTCCAGCCTCATTGACTGAAGTTGGGTGTTTTACAGAAAACCAGAACCTGAGCTCTGTGTTCTTGATGCCCTCGGTCTGTATCTGCAGGCCTCCTCATGACAGAATCCTAGGAGAGTCAAGAGCTAGACAGGGTTGTAGTTAGTAGTAGACTCCTTGCTTCCCCTTTCCCAAAAGGAATTTTCCCTGAGGGAGGAATGATCCCATCGCCTCCTTTCTGCCCTCTTCCTCCCTCCTGCAGGCAGAGAACTCAGCACTTGCCCAGGCCAACGAAAACCAGCGGGAGACCTATGAGCGCTGTCTGGATGAGGTCTGTGGGTTCTCCAGTGGAACCGATGCTGGGAGGGCTAGAGGGTGGGGAATATGACTTGTCTGCTCCAGACAGAGGCTGAGTTAACTGACAGCTCTGCCTCGGGGCTTTCTGTCCCCAGGTTGCCAACCACGTGGTGCAGGCACTGCTGAACCAAAAGGTAACCGGCCACAGGAGACGTCCTCACCCCAATCCCAGCCACCCTCGGAGAAGCTCTGGGTACCACAGGGGAGGTCCTTCCTGGGGACCCCTGAGCCTGCTCAGCTAAGCCTTTAATAAGCTAGAGGAGGGGACTTGGTAGAAGTGTCCAGTAGGCCCAGCGATGTGCCCACCTTCCCCACCTCAGACGAGTCTGTACTATTCTACCTGGAGGCAGGGGTGGGCTAGGTAAGGCTGGATCTCTGAGTTATGGTAACTTTGATTTGGGGTGGGCTAGGTAAGGCTAGATCTCTGAGTTATGGTAACTTATCCTGGCCCCAGCTGGTTTCTCAAGGTTGTAATGGCCCTGAAAGCAATGCTGATGTTGTGAGCATAGGTGTTATCTAAATATTTACTCAAGTACTATGGGTAACTTCTTTACATATGATCCCTTCTGACCCCCAGATCTTTCTCTGCCTTGTATGGGCCCTTCTTGGATGTGTGCTTTTTAAGAGGCAGAGGGTTGGCTGTAGGGATGGGGAAGATACCAATGGGAATGGGATTTACCTCCTGCCAGGGGTGGTTAACTTTAGAGAATTTGCCATCCCCTGAAGATGCGATAGCCACAAACATAGGCAGGCTCAGGTCGCTCTGCAGGAGAAGGGCATGCCCAGGAGGAGTGCATGCTACTCTGGTGAAGGGGACTATGCTCAAACTGCTTTCCCCCGTCCCACTCCCCACCCCTTGTCTCCTTCTCATTTCACCCCCTTCTGTGTGGTGGTAGGACCTGCGGGAGGAGTGCATCAAGCTGAAGAAGAGGGTGTTTGACCTGGAACGGCAGAACCAGATGCTTAGTGCCCTGTTTCAGCAGAAACTCCAGCTCACAACAGGCTCCCTCCCTCAGGTGGGCACAAGCCATTCTTCCCTCATCATATCTCAGATTCCTGCCTCCACAAGCCCCATCATCATCTCCACCCTTTTTTTCCCCCGAACACCTACAGAAGCAGGCTGTCAGCCATTCCCCTCCATTCTGGGGTCTGTTCATCCAGGGAAGACCTGCCTCGCCTGATAGATACGAGCCTTAGATGGGGTAAAAAAAATCTCTAAGACCCCTTCAAGTGGGCTGTTCCTCACCTCACAGTTGCTCCCCACCCAGCTGGGTAGCATCCCTTCATGTTGACAGAGAAGGTTCTTGTTCTTACCCTGTGTGGGGAGATGGGTGGAGGCTGAAAATGAAATTATTTCACGCTCCCAAGGGGCCCCTTTGGCCGCTACATTTCTTCTTCTTGGCCAGGGGTAGGGTGGGACTGGGTAGAAGGCACCCAGCGCTTGGTGTCACAGAAAGGTCAGGAAAGGCACTTGACTGGATAACTGCGTGTGCGCATATTGCAATCCTCACTCATGACTCTGACCACAGACCCTGGTCCCTGCTTCTAGCCCTGACACCTGCCTTTCCCAGGAGAAGCAAGAGGCTACTAAGATGTCACTTGGGGTCACTCAATCAGGAAGCCTCAAGGGTGGGGTGAGATGTGGGGGTGAGAGGATCAGGAGCAACTCTAGGTACCTGAGCTGAACAGCAGGTTCTAAAGTCAGATGGCATATGCCTCACCCCACCCCTGACCTTGACAAGAAGAGAAGTACTTCGTGTGTGTGTGTGTGTGTGTGTGTGTGTGTGTGTGTGTCTGTCTGTCTGTCTGTCTGTGTGTCTGTGTGTGTGTGTCTGTGTCTGTCTGTCTGTCTGTCTGTCTATCTGATGCAATCCAGGCAGCTCTTGGCCCCCAGACCCTGAGCAGGATGCCCTCTGCCCCTTGGGAAGCCTGACCCCTGGCAGAGGAAGCCTTTCATCACCCTGGCCTTTCTGTAGCCACCGTCCACCAGGCTGGTGGAGAGCTGGGGGAATCAGTGGCAGGGACTACAGCTTCCCCATCCCTGAGTTCTGCCCTGCTACAGAGTTCACCCTGGAATCCCCAGAGTCCTACCCATACCAGCTAGTCTCACCCTGTCCATACCCTTCTCAGTTACTGCTGATAGAAGAGGTGTAGGTCATCCTTAAATCATTTCTTTTTCACTTCAATGACTTCTGGGATTTGAATTTAGGATTTTTAAATGAATTTTGGGGTTTGGGACAACAATAGATTTATCTTCCCAAGACGTAACATGATGTAATGGAAAGAGCGTGAACCTTAGCCTCAGATAAACTTGGGTTGGATCCCTAACGTAGCTAATTCTTAGCTGTGTGACCTTGGGCAAATTATGTAACCTTATGAAGCACAGTTTCTTATGGAGAGGGATAAAAATACCTACATTGCAGGTTAGTGTAAGGATTAAATGAGATAGTATATAGTGCTTGGCCCAATGTCTAGCAGCTATTTATCATTATTAATGTTATTCCCAAGTTGTACTTTGCCAGGATGAAAGCTCCATTGAGCAAATGTTAATTTAGCTCTTATTATGAGCAATACCTTTGCCAGTACATATGGAACTGGACAGGGCTGTGGCCTGAGCAGAGCAAATGTAACCCCTGATGGCTGGGACTGTGCAAGCTACAGACAGCAGTCTGTACAAAGCAGTAGTACAACAGTAGTACAAAGCAGAGTATGACAATGCTGTAGAAGAGCCAGAGGGAAGAAGAGGCCATTAGACACTGGCTGGGAGGATTCCTTTAATGAGGTGACGTTTGGCCTGGGCCTTGATAGATGGGCGATATAAAAAGAATGGAATAGGCGGTGGAGAAAAGGGATTCCCTGTGGAAGGGACAGAGCAGGGAAGCCTATGGAGCAGCAGGCTGTTTGGCTGGGCTGGAATAAAGGGTGTGTGAAGGACAGTGAGAGAGACAGAGCCGGAGACACTGTCAGGGAAGAACCGGCAGGCCAGGCCCTGATTGCCGGCAGAGGGGTTTAGACTTGTCTCCGTAGGCAGTAGGCGGGCGTAGGAGGCTTTCGGCACAAAGATTCTTTAGAAAAAAAAGAAAAAGGTACTTTAAGCTGCCTTGTACACTTGATATTAGAAAGCTACCAAACTGGGTCAAGGAGACTAAAATGCTGAGCAGTGTCCAGGCTAGAAACATGAGGATCTGTGCTGAAGGAGTGGCTGCAGGTGGCCAGAGGGAAGGTAGAGAGATACTGCAGAGACAGGATTTAAAAGATATGGAGAATGAGAGAGAGGGCAGTGTTAAAGTTGACCGTTATCTAGTTAAGATGCCTAAGCGAAAAAAGTATCATTCTCAGAAACTGAGAGAGAAGTGACTCATGTTTAAATCCTTTTGTAATCCTCAGTGTAGAATTTTCACAGGAGACCCGCTAGAGGAGACAAAAGTCATCTCCTGCCATCTTTTCTGGGACCCAGTAACAAACGCCTCTTCTTTTAGTCTCAGCCCGTGATGTTGGGGTCACAGGCAGTCAGAACAAGAAGGAGCCTCTCTGTATTTGGGGAGGAAGCCCCACAGAAAAGCAGAGTGATCCTGGAGGCACGGTGGCACCTATGTTAGGCCTGCCACTGCCCCTCTTTCTCCAAAGCCCCCTGACTGGTCTCACCTCCCTACCACCTGGGTATGCATTCCTTCAGTCTGCCAGTGCTGTGGTCTCCCAAGGCTCCTCCGACCAGATGGTGGGGACAGTGGTGAAAGCACACCTTGGGCCAGATGTCCCCAAAGGAGAAAACTTGGAAGGACATTTTCCTTCCCTTGGATGGGATGGCCTAGCTCTTGAGGGAGTAGGGACCTGGGACAGAGCACCTGTGCTAATCAACTCTACCTCTCCCTGCAGATCCCCTTTGCCCCTCTCCAGCCACCATCCGAGCCGCCAGCCTCCCCCTCTCTGAGCTCCTCCGAGGGACCAGCCACCTCACTGCCTCTGGGGCGCTGTGCCGGGCAGAGAGAGGTAGGAGGGCAGGGCACAGTGGTCTGTGGCCTCACTGAGCCTCTGTTGCTGTTTCCTAATGAGTCCCAGGGGAAGGGCTACTTGCTTCCTGATGCACAGATTCTTGTCCAAGCTGGGTGTGAGCCCTCAGTTTCACCTCATACCAAGAAAGACAGATCTCCACCCCCAACCACTGGGAAATGCATTAGTACTGCAGTAAGAGTCATAGCTTACTCTGCCAGGCACTGTGCTAAAGACCTAGATCTCATCTATCTTATTTTATGAGGGTAAACATAATTACCATCCCATTTTACAGATGGTACAATGAAGCTTAGAGATTAAATAAATTGCCCAAGGCTGTATAACTAGTTAAGTCGTAGATCTGGGTCTTCAACCTACACAGTCTGACTCCAGAGCCCATAGAGTTAACCACTACATCATACTGGACTGGGCCCAAGAAGGGGCCTGGCCAAAGCCAGGAAGGGCTTGCAGTGGAGTTGCTCCCAAGCGCCTTCTCCTTGAGGATCAGGTCAGCAAGCCACTGTTGGACCTGAGAAGCCCTGGGCCTGGTCTGCAGTGACTGACTTAGGACTTGGCCACATCACATCCCTTTCTTGAGTGTTCTTTCTGGAGCCTAAAAATGGACAGGCTTCCCTCCCTTGGCATAAGTAAGCATTGTGGTCAGGGTTGTGGGTGGTCAGCCCTGTAACCCTGACAGCAGTGAGAAGTGGTAGAGAAGTGGGATTGGGATAACGAGGAAGGAAGGTTGAGTGTCCACCAACCCGAGTTATGCCCAGAGGAGGAGTGGGGCTAACCAGGACTCAGTGACCCTTGAGGATGCCAACCCATCATATCCCAGGAGCTATCAGTTTTTTCTGGGGACACAGACAAAACCAGGCCAGCTCTGTTCCTGATGTACTCAGTTGTGCCCACCTCAGGTTCTGGGTCTGCTCATGGTCTCCTCTTCATGCCATTTCTCCTCCAAGGTGTGTTGGGAACAGCAGCTGCGGCCAGGAGGCCCAGGACCCCCGGCCGCTCCACCCCCGGTTTTGGATGCCCTGTCCCCGTTCCTTCGAAAGAAAGCCCAGATCCTGGAGGTGCTGAGAGCCCTGGAAGAGACTGACCCCTTGCTTCTGTGCTCACCTGCTGCCCCCTGGCGGCCTCCATGCGAGGGTCCTGGCTCTCCAGAGCCCATCAATGGCGAGCTGTGTGGCCCACCCCAAGCAGAACCCTCACCCTGGGCCCCCTACTTGCTACTAGGCCCTAGTAGTCTGGGAGGCCTGCTGCACTGGGAGCACCATTTAGGGGGCCCAGGGGAGGAAGAGGGTTCTGGGCGGCTCTGGGGCCCTGCTAGGGGCTCCCCGCAAGCCCAGAGTACCAGCTCTGGCCCGCCCTGTGCCCCAGGCAGCAGCAGCTCCTCCTCTTCTGATGAGGCAGGTGACCCCAATGAGGCACCCAGCCCCGACTCCTTGCTTGGAGCCCTAGCCCGAAAACAGTTGAACCTAGGTCAGCTCCTTGAGGACACAGAGTCATACCTACAGGCCTTCCTGGCTGGGGCTGCAGGCCCACTCAATGGGGACCACCCAGGTCTTGGACAACCATCCTCTCCAGACCAGAGGCCCCCACAGCTGTCCAAGTCCAAAGGCCTCCCCAAATCACCTTGGGGTGGGGATATCCCAGAGGCTCACAGGCCAGGCTTTGGTGCTACCTCAGAGAGCCAGGGGCCCCTCCCCTTCCTCAGCATGTTTGTGGGTACAGGGGATGCCTCCCTGGGCTCACGACCTGGCCACCCCCACTCTTCATCTCAGGTGAAAAGCAAGCTCCAAATTGGCCCCACTTCTCCCGGAGAAGCCCAGGGACCCCTTCTGCCCTCTCCAGCCAGAGGTCTCAAGTTCCTAAAGCTGCCTCCAGCCTCGGAGAAGGTCCCTAGCCCAGGGGGCCCCCAGCTCAGCCCCCAGTTCCCCCGAAACTCACGAATCCCCTGCCGGAACAGTGGCTCCGATGGCAGCCCCTCCCCACTGCTGACCCGCAGGGGCCTGGGTGGAGGAGAGCTGTCCCCAGAAGGAGCCCAGGGCTTGCCCACCAGCCCTTCACCCTGCCCCACAACCCCAGACTCCACACAGCTCCGACCTCCCCAGCCACCCTTGTCCACCTCCACGCTGTCCCCAGGACCAGTGGTGTCTCCCTGCTTCGAGAACCTCCTGGACCTTTCCCGGAGCACCTTTAGGGGGCCTTCCCCAGAGCCACCTCCAT
Organism: Rousettus aegyptiacus; assembly: GCF_014176215.1. Taxonomy (NCBI): domain Eukaryota; kingdom Metazoa; phylum Chordata; class Mammalia; order Chiroptera; family Pteropodidae; genus Rousettus; species Rousettus aegyptiacus. The sequence continues at coordinate 131,131,390 of NW_023416295.1, forward strand.
CCCCACTGCAGGTGCCCACCTACCCACAACTAACTCTAGAGGTGCCGCAGGCCCCTGAGGTCCTCAGAAGCCCTGGAGTTTCCCCCAGCCCTTGCCTTCCAGAGTCCTGCCCCTACGGGAGTCCCCAGGAGAAGAGTGTGGATAAGGCAGGCTCAGAGTCTCCCCATCCTGGCCGCAGGACCCCAAGCAGCTCATCCAAGAAGCCCAGCCAGGGGGCAGGGCGGCGGCCTGGGGATCCTGGCTATACACCACTGAGGGACAGACTGGCAGCCCTGGGGAAACTGAAGACTGGTTCTGAAGGGCCCCAGGGCCCAGAGAAGAATGGGGTGCCAGTCAAGCCTGGCACCGAGAAGGCACGGGGAGCAGGAAAGTCAGGGGAGAGCACTGGAGACATGGCATCCCCCACCCCTAAGCCCCTGGAACAGCCAGAAGCCAAGGGCGCCCTGCGAGGAGCAGTAGCCTTGGGCACAAGCAGCCTGAAGCAGCAGGATCCTGGGCTCCTGGGGGACCCGGGGGCCCGAGTCTACTCCTCCCACTCCATGGGGGCCCGGGTGGACCTGGAACCTGTCTCACCAAGGAGTTGCCTCACCAAAGTGGAGCTGGCCAAGAGCCGGCTGGCAGGGGCCCTGTGTCCCCAGGTACCCCGCACCCCTGCCAAAGTGCCAACCTCAGCACCTAGCCTGGGCAAGCCCAATAAGAGTCCCCATGGCAGCCCGACCAAGCTACCTTCCAAGTCACCTACCAAGGCGGTCCCCCGACCTGTGGCCTCGCCAGCCACCAAGGAGCCTCCCAAGCCTGATAAGGGGAAGGGCCCACCTTGGGCAGACTGTGGTAGCACCACAGCTCAGCCTGCACCCTCAGCACCAGGACCCACTGACCCAAGCCAGGGGCCTGAGGGGCGTGCCCCACACTCTGCTATCGAGGAGAAGGTGATGAAGGGCATTGAGGAGAATGTGCTGCGGCTCCAGGGCCAGGAGCGGGCACCAGGCACCGAGGCCAAGCACCGCAACACCAGCAGCATTGCCAGCTGGTTTGGCCTTAAGAAGAGCAAGCTGCCAGCACTGAACCGCCGCACAGAGGCCACCAAGAGCAAGGAAGGGGCCAGCGGGGGCTCCCCACTTCGGAAGGAGGTCAAGGTGGAAGCCCGGAAGCTGGAGGCTGAGAGCCTCAACATCTCCAAGCTGATGGCTAAGGCGGAAGACCTGCGTCGGGCTTTGGAGGAGGAGAAGGCCTACCTGAGCAGCAGGGCCCGGCCACGGGCTGGGGGACCAGCACCGGGGCCCAGCGCAGGGCTGGTGCAGGTCCAGGGCCAGCTGGCTGGTATGTACCAGGGTGCAGACACCTTCATGCAGCAGCTGCTCAACAGGTGAGAGCCTAGGATGAGTTACCAGGTGATCAATAACGGGAGTACTTGCCAGGGGCCATGCTGGGACTGCCTGTCCTGGGAGCTTGGGCTTCACAGAGGTTAAAAGGGGTTGGGGATCAAGAAAATGCCACCAAAGGATCTAGGGGTTAGTGGCTTGACCGCGAGGAAAGATGGGTTTGTGCCTTGCTCTCCACCTCTCACTGTCTGATGTCAGACTTGTGAGACTCAGTTAATCATTCGGGAAGAGTGAACAGTCCGCACTTTCCTGAATCGTCTCCTGTGTCTGAGGCAGCCTAAGTGCCTGCACATGGTAGTCAAGGGAGTGTTGGTTCCTAACCATGGGCCTGATGAAGGTCTTCTTCTGGGGTTTTCCATCCTTTAAAACAAGGAGGATCCCCTTAGACCCATCTTGCCATTTGGCACCTGCCACAGACGCAGCAGTGGGAGCTGTGGTTTAGAGAAGGGGCCACCCCACCTTGGGGTTGCTCTGTCTGGACCAGATAAGGCAGCATGTCCACAGGAATTGGGCCACAGGTAGGGTGTGATTTGGACAGCAAGTATGCTCTCAAGTTTAGCTGGGGAAAGCAGAGTGTGCCATGTGTGGCTAGGACGTGACCTAGTCTGCCATCTCCTTGCCAACACTATCAGATGATCTCTAGACGTGACCCTGCATAGCCTTGATGAGTTCTCCCATCTTCCCTAATCCTGCTGTTCCTCTGTGATTTTCTCTAGAGTCTGCCTGTTCCCAGTGTCAGGAGGGGTTGCTGGGGCCAACCACCAGGGATATGTCCCCTTCCCCAGGGGGAGAGGGCTGTGGGTTCCTCACTAGGCCCACACCTGTTGGAGGGAGCAAAGCCAGAATGACCCAGGCCCAGGCTTCCCTCACCCTTATCTGCAATGCTGCCTCTAGGGTAGATGGCAAGGAACTGCCACCCAAGAGCTGGCGGGAGCCCAAAACTGAGTATAGTGACTTCCAGCCAGTGTCCTCTGACCCCAAGAACCCCTGGTCAGCCTGTGGACCCCGAAATGGCCTTGTGGGCCCTCTTCAGGGCTGTGGAAAAACCTCTGGAAAGGTAGGTTCTTGGGACGGGGCCTGGGTGGAAGGCTGCCTCTGTGGCCCTGCTTGATCTCTTACCCCTGGAGGCCTCCACTCCCTGGGGCCTGGGAGCTGCTGGACACACTCCTGGTCTCTGAAGGGTCTAGGGTGGGGAGACAGCCTCCTGAGGGCTAGCAGGATCCATACTCCAGGTTTCCTAATGGCAGTGTTTGGGAGGGCTTCATGGTGGGGGAGGAATGGGCTCAGAGGTCTCCTGTTCCCCACACAGCTGAGCAGTGAGCCAGGGAGGCGAGAAGAGATGCCCTCGGAGGACAGCCTGGCTGAGCCAGTGCCCACTGCACACTTCACAGGTCAGCAGGGTCAAGGGCCAAGGATGGGACTTGATCCTCACCCGCTGCTTACTTTACTTCTTCCTGTCACCGCAGCAGTAGCCAGGTCCTGAGTGCCATTTTGGTGCCGAGCACCAGGTGGGCACTGGGACTGCACAGAAATAAATCCTTTTGTTCCCTAAAAGGGTGCCTGTCCCCTATCCCCCAAGCCTAGGGGAAGTGGGACAGGGTAGGCAGGGCCAGCTGAGCCTGTTGGGCCTGGAGGGCCCCTGACCAGGGGTGGAGCCTGGGCTGGAAGGAGGAGACAGAGTTGCAGCCTCACATTTGTGACTTACCCCCTCCCCAGCCTGCAGCTCATTGACTCGAACCCTGGACAGTGGCATTGGGACCTTTCCACCCCCAGACCATGGCAGTAGTGGGACCCCCAGCAAGAATCCTCCCAAGACCAAGTCACCGCGGCTGGACCCCCCACCCGGAGTTCCCCCAGCTCGGCCCCCACCCCTCACCAAAGTCCCCCGCCGTGCCCACACGTTGGAGCGTGAGGTGCCAGGCATAGAAGAACTGCTGGTGAGCGGGCGGCACCCCAGCATGCCGGCCTTCCCTGCACTGCTCACTGCTGCTCCCAGCCACCGGGGCCATCAGACCTGTCCTGACGGTGAGTGTCCAGGCAGGTGGGTGGGCCGTCCCCAAAGCTTCACCCACCACAACCTGCCTTCCCCTTGTCACCACATAGATCCCTGTGAAGACCCAGGCCCTCCCCCTCCTGTCCAGCTGGCCAAGAACTGGACCTTCCCCAACTCAAGGGCAGCTGGTGGCTCTGCCGACCCTTTCCTGTGCCCATCCCGACAATTGGAGGGGCTGCCCCGGACTCCCATGGTGAGCATGGCCAAAGGGGATCGGGGATGGGACTGGAGGGCAAGGTGAATGAAGGGGAGACCAGTATGCTGTCAAGTCTCCAATCCTGTTGGGGAGGAGGATTGAGAGGACAGCCCCTTGGTTGTCCCCTGGGCCGCTCACCCACCTCCCTTAGTCCCCTCTCAGGGAAAGGGTTTCTCTCCCTCCCTTGAGCCTTGGTGAGACCTGCTCAGTCATGCCTCCAGCCTGCTTCCTCTGAGCGTGCCCCACCTCAGTGGGCCCCATCTGCGGAGCTCACATCCCAAGGGCAGAGCCCCCATCAGGCAGAACCCAGTACCTTTCAGACTGGGCCACGAAGCAAGAGGAGCTTCTCCCTGAGCTGCTTTTCCTTTTTCAGGACCTGCCCATGGACCGGAAACGGAACCTGGAGCCCAGCCGCCCAGCCCCTACGCCCCAGGGACCAGCATTTGGGGGTAGCCGCACCCCCAGCACATCAGACATGGGTGAGGAAGGCAGAGTGGCCAGCGGAGGTCCCCCAGGGCTGGAAACCTCAGAGTCTCTCAGCGACTCACTCTATGACTCGCTCTCCTCCTGTGGGAGTCAGGGTTGAGGGGCTGCGTCATGGCCCCCCTCTGGAGCTGGGGACCATATAGACTGGACTGGTTTCCCTCAGGCCCCGCCCCTGGGGGTCAGTGGGGCCCCTCCCTGAAGGGACCAAGGAGACAAATGGATAAAAAAAAGTGGAGGGAGTCCCTGCACACCCCACTGCCCACCGCTGCTGTGGAGGAGATGACCGCTCTCAGCTCAGGGAGAGGCCTCACTTGTGGTCCCTCCTCTCACCCAGAGTAAGGCTCTTCCTCCGAGGGACTGGGTTTCCGGGCTGCTGTGTCCCAGCCCTAGCTCCTACTTCAGGCTGAGCCATCTTGTGGTGCTGGGCGTCCTGCCCGCCAGCTGTGCCATCTCCACCCAACCCGGCTGTCCCTGCCCCCAGCCCCCACGGGGCCAGCCCGGAGGCCTTGTTCTGGTGGGGTTTGGGGGCGAGGGGCCAAGTTGCCTTCTCTCTCTGTCTGCCCTGGTCCTCCCTGCTGTCTGGATGGTGCTGCCCCACCCCCATGTCTTTGGGGTACGTTTGTCTTTTTTTGGTTTTTTTACATTAATGCGCCTGGCCCAGTCCCTACCACCGCCGCCGCCACGCCCCAGTCCCCGCACTGCGGTTAACTTATCTGTTGTGATCAATACGGCTGCTCTGCTTCCAGCCTCTGCTTCTGCAGTATCCCTAATAAAACGTGGAGGCCCCTCCCTGCCCCTGGCTCTGCTTGTTCTGTGGGAGGACTCAGGTGGACAGGTGGATAGAGACTGGGCGCCTGGGTGCGAGTGAGACTTTGTCCCAAGCACCCTTAGGAGGCAGCCCCTCTACCAGGGAAGCTGGCTAGAGTCACCTAGAAGGTAACTAAGGATTGAGGAATTGGGGCCTGCTTAGGCCTGGAATGGTGCCTAGGTTTGGCCTAGGGCATGGATAGGGCAGAAGGCTGGGCTGCCCTGTGCGTGCGGATGGTGGCCGTGGACATGCACTTAAACCCCTGTATGTACCAGGTGGGGTGAGGACCTACAAACTGAGCATCAGAGGCTGGAGGGTAGGCAGATTTGAGTGTGTAGCCTATTGTCATGAAGTGAGGCACAACTGGGTCTCAAACTGCTGCTACCTTCTGATTTCTGCTCAGAACTTGAGCTTTCCCTGGATCTTCTTGCCCCAATTTCTACCTCATTTCTACCAGAAGTTCCCATGGCTCTCAGAATCTCATTTTAGGATGGGGAGGCCAGGAATGAGGCTGTGTGGAACGGTCTTCACATGGCACGAGAAGACCAGGGGGTGGTTTTGGTCCTCCAGCCTTTGTATTTCCCGTTGGGCATGCAGCTGGGCAGTGACCTGAAGGCGAAGCAGGCGGCAGCCGGCTCATCTCGTTGGCTAGCCGAATTGGGCCTAAGAAGGCCCCCTTCCTGCCTGTGTTGCAAGGTGCGGGATGACTTGCCTGGAGCTCATACCTGACATAGCCTACACTTGCCGCCTCCCCATGGCGTACAGTCTGGAAGCCACCTGAGCAGCATGCATGCTTGGCACCCCTAGCCTTGTGGCTGGGACTCTGGGCAGTTCATTGTGGGCCTGAGGACACTCTGTGGTAGACACATGGTCTGCGTTGACACTGCGGGCTTGGTGAGCCGAGGTCAGGGAGTAGTGCTGGCCCCTGTCACAACTCATTTATACCGCTGGACTTCCCTATGCTCTGAGCAGTCTAAAGATGCTTGGGGGTGGGAAGGGGGTCAGCACCTCCCTTTATACTAGCTCCTTCCAACAGTGTCTCCAGCTCCCAAAAGCTCCAGGAAGTGGTGAACAAAAAAAAAGACTCACATTAAAATAAACACCCACCATGCTGCCAGCCTCCTGATCCCTAACCCCTACCACAGACCTGCTGGAGGAAGCACCATCATCCTCATTTCACAGATGAAGATACCGAGTCTTGAAAACATTCAATGGTTGCCCAGGGCTGAGAAGTGATGGAGCCTGGAGAGAGTAGTTCCTTTCTGGGTGTGTAGCTTTGCTTTCTTCTGCCTGGACTTTTCTCTTCCCCTTTTGGCCTGTGGATCACCCCTGATGGACAGGGGTGAGAGCACTGGACTGGAAGTTAAGAGTCTTAGCCACACAGTCTGGTTTTATGGGGACAGTTGCATTTCTTCTCCAGGGCTTGGTTTTCCTTACCTTTGGAGTATTAGAAGGTTGGGCCAGACCAGCCGTTCCCATCAACCGGACTTTCTCCTTAGCTCTCTGCTTCTGTTCCTACCCCCTCCCCCAGCCTGGCCTCTCTCTCCTGTTTCCCTTAGTTGATGTCGTCACAGAAGAAATGAACAAGACTTAGAAAAGGGTCAAGTCAGATGTCGATTTTCTTTAAATGTCAAGATCCCATTTTCTTCCGTCTTCTACTTCCAGGTTTCTATCCCACCATCACTTCTGCTTTGATGGTCTTAAGTACAGTATCACCAAGTTACAAATCTCTGCCTCCTGCCAGGTGGGCTCGAAGAAGTCTATATCCTTCTGCTAACTTACTATTTCTTGGTTTTTCAAGCCCTTTTCTCTGTTTGAACCTGATTTCTTGTTAGAACAGAAATGTTTGTCTGCAGGATATTTACCCTATTTCCTTTCTGGAAGGAGCTTGGCATGGTGGGTTTGACTTTGGACTCCACTTCTTAAAAGCGGAGACAAAAGGGTCTATCTATGTTTCTATCACCAGGGTCTGGTCAGTCTGCTACCAGGCTCTGTTCTCCAGTGTCTGTGAATGCAAGGTGGTACCTTGGTCCCTGGGGGGGTCTGCGCTGACTGGGGAAATGTCAGTCAGTCACCAAAGCAAGGTAGCAGTAACTACACCTAGCGTGTGGAGCCAGCTCTTTCCTGCTGACTGTTCCAAGGTGAGCAGCTCTTGTTCCTAAATCTCCACCCCCCTCCCATTATGCTGCTAAGAGTGCTGGGCTCAGATGAGCCAACCCACAGCCCACATAACTGCACCCCTCTCTACACAGACCAAATAGTCCATCTGAAGTAATTCTGTGGAGGACACAGGTGAGTCAGACACTCCTGAGAAACCGATTTCTTCTTGTACTTTAAGGAACAGTTTTACTAAAAGACCACTAGATCCTCACTATGACAGAACCTTTTATATCTGAGTTTGCAACATCCTGCTTGCAGGATTAAAGTGACCTCATTGCTTTCTCCATAAACAATTGGTCAATATTTGCCTCAACATTCAGTATGACCCTTTCTGTTGGAGTTCTTGAACAAAAGAAGCCAGAGCTGCCAGACCCCCTTATCCCTCCCAAATGGCATCAAGGCATCAGCAAAAGACTATGAAAAGATTTCATGTTCCACCTCACTGCTCGCCCTGCCTTTTGTAGGAATGTCCGAAAATGTTAACTGAGGTTTTCTCTGGGTTACCAGTGGTTATTTTCTTCTTTACTCATTTATAGATTTTCTGCAGAGTATGTTTTCTTTTATATATATAAAAAATTTAAAAAAAGAAAGAATCATGCTTTGCAGAAAACTCTAAGTTAAAACCCCATTCTATAATCCTGTGTGAGTTAATTCTAGCATATAAATACATTTTTTAAAGACATGTGAAATTGAAGTAAATACAGTTGAGCATTTCCATGATACTGTGGTGGGTAAGAACTCATGCAAATTATAAAAGCGCATGTTCATAGTTTTTAAAAAAGGTAATTGAAATTGAATAGAATGTTATCCAAGGAAGAGGAAGAGTCTATTTTATACTTCAACTTCCATTCTCACTCCCCAGACATAACCCGAGTTGATTGGTAAACCTTTCACATCATTTTTTAAATACACACAGCATGTTTAGACTCACCTTTCATTAGACTTCGAGGTTATCCTACAGTGTCTGATCTGCTTCTCGTAGCACTGACTATGTCTTGAAGCTCTTCCCAAAGCCCATGAAGCTCCATTCTCATGTCTTTGAATGTATAGATGTTCCATGTTTTTGCCATGACAAACGGTGCTGCAGTGAACATTGCTCATGTGTCTTCGGCTGCTTGTGTATCTCCATAGATAAAATTCTATAAATGGAATTGCTGGGTCATACAGTATGCTTAATTTAAATGTTTTATAGACATTAACAAATTGCACTTCAACAATATATAAGAGAGACTGCCTTCCACATCACTGAATATTATCAAACTTTTTGTTCTTAGCTAATCTGGTAGGAGTAAGTGATCATGTAGTTTGTAGTCCAATGTAGTGACTTTCATATTTACCCAAAGTAAAATGGGGAGCCATTAGAGAGTGATAAGAATAAACTGTAGAAGGCAAGTATGGAAGCAAACCAGTAAGGAGGCCTCTTGGGTAATTCTAGTGAGAGATGGTGGTGACTTGTTCTGGGGTGGAGGCTCTTTAGGCGACAAGATTTGCTGATGTAGTGGATGTGAGGAGGAGTCAAGGACAACTCCAAGGTGTATGGAGCAACTGGTAGGAAGAAGTTGCCATTAACTGATATGAGGAAGACCGTGGATAGAGCAGACTTGGGGGAGGGAAGATCAGGAGTTGAGGGTTGGACATGATAACCTGAGATCTCTATTTGACAATATCCAAATGCAAATGTGGAGTAAGCAGCTGGTTATAGAAGTCCAGAGTTTAGAAAAGAAGCCTGGGCTCGAGATAATAAAGCATAGTAAGTCATTAGCATATGGGTTTTATTTAAAGCCAGGGGATTGGAGGAAGTCAGTAAGGGAGTAAGAGGAGGAAAGCTGTGAGTCCTAAATCCTGGGAAAACACTCCATTTCTTTAGAGGCAGAGGAAATGAAGAAGAAACAGCTCAGGAGACCAAAAATATGGTACCGAGAGACTGTGAGGAATATAAGTGAAGGGAATATTTTGAGAAAGATTAATCAGGGTCGAATTCTGCTGATGTGTCTGCCAAGATGAGGATTGAAAACTGCCTTTTGGATTTAGCAACATGGAGATCATTGGTGACCTTAGCAAGAGCAGTGATAGAAATGAAAGCTGTTTGGAGTGGTTCAAGAAAAAATGGGAAAAGAGGAATTGGAGTACAGACAACTCTTCTAACGAGTAAGGGAGAAGAGAGCAGGAGAGTGGAATAGGGTCAAGAAATTAGATTTTTAATATTTTAAGTCCTACTTTCGAAACTATCTCAAACTTACATAAATATTTCAAGTATAATACAAATAACTTTTCTCCTAAACTATTTGAGAGTAAGTTGCCAACTTGATACTCCATCACCCCAATACTTCGGTGTTTATTTCCTACAAAAAAGAGCATTCTCATATACCCCAATACCATCGTCAAAATCGGGAATTAATATATAACTACAACCTAATCTGCAGAGCATATTCAGTTTTCACTAGTTGTACAAATAATATCCCTGAGCTGATTCAAAATCACACGTTACATTTCGTTGTCATATTTGTTTAGTCTCTTTCAATCAGGAACAATTCTTCGATCTATCCTTGACTTTTATGACCTTGACACTTTTAAACTTTACAGGCCATGATTTCTATTTAGCTCATTACTAAGGATGTTCATTTTCATTTCTTAAATTGGTGTTTGCTAGGCTTCTCTATTATATATTTACTATTCTTCCCTTTATAATTTAAAAAAAAAACGTGAGGAGGTATTTTGAAACCATGTAAATATTTCATTTTCATCAAACTTCCTATTTATTCACTTATTTATGTCAGTGGACTCATGGTTTCCTATTTTATTCAGTGGTTTATCAATGCATTACTACCATTATTTACTTTGATGCTCAAATTCTCCACGATTTGGTCAGTAGGAGTTCCTTCAAGCTGGCTTCTGTCTTTCTGACAAATCCTTATCATTCTTCGAGGATGTACTTTCTGGCATAAGGTAACCTGCCTGAGATTCATCTTGGACTTTCCTCAACTCATCCCTGGAATCAGCTGAAAACACCCTGGTTTCTTTTATGGGAAATGATATTTAGAAACCAGAATCTGAGCATTGGGTATGCTCATTGCTATTGGGGAATTGCTGCTCCCGGACCCTAAGAGAGGGTTTTTTAAAGATAAAAGAAATTAAAGCATTTTCTTACATTTATGGGAATGGTACAATAGAGAAAATTTGGGGATGCAGGAGAAAGAAGAGGGAATTTGGGGGCTCTCATGCACAAGTGGCCTTAAGCAGCATTTATGGTACAGAAAGGAGGAAGGCATGAGACAGGTGATTGGGTGGCTGTGGTGGTATCTACCTATAGGAGTATTCTTCTGATTGCTTTTCTTTTCTCAAGGAAATAATCAAGGTCATCAGCTAAGAGAAAGGATGGGAGATAGAGGTATTGGAGTTTTGAGAAGAGAGGAGATAGTATGAGAGTCATCTGGAAACTCAAAAGGGTAACTAGACTAGGGAATCTGGTGAGGATTACCACACAGCATGAAGGGTCCACTTAAGGTGATTAAAAATTTAAAGTGAGACGTACTAACATGAATGTATTGGGAGCTTTTCTCCTGCCGTGCTGGGTGCCGAATAGGCAGCAAGTTGGATGAGCCAGGGCTGCCAATTTACCAAATGAATGAAATAAAGGATAGGGGGAGGCAAGGGAAATTGAAGGTGTACACAAGGAAGTGGTTCTGTCACTTGGCTATGGGCTTTACATTGATAAATAAAAAAGAGAATAGAGGACAGAGTCTTAAGAAAGGAGAATCAATAGGTTGTAGATCCTGGTAGGCTCAAAGGAATTTTGGAGATAGAATACTAGAGGAAATGAGCTGGAAAGATGCTGGGAAGAAATGAGGTGGTAGTCAGAGGTTGGGGTGCCTGAAACTGAGATTATGGGTGGTGTTATGGGTCGAATTGTGTCCCCTCTCCCCAAAAATAGTTGAAGTCCTCACCCCAGGACCTCAGGATGTGACCTTATTTGGAAAGAGGGTCTGTACAGCAGTAACCAAGTTAAAATGGGTCATTTGGGTGGGTCCTAATCCAATATGACTGATGTCCTTATAAAAGTAGAGAATTGGACCAGGACAGACATGCATACTGGCAGAACACCATGTGAAGATGAAGATAGATATCAGGGTGATGCATCTACAAGCCAAGGAATGCCAAGGATTGCCAGTGAACCACTGGAAGTTAGAGGAAAGGCCTGGAACAGATTATCCTTCACAGTCTTCACAAGGAGCCAACCCTGCCAACCCCTCGATCTTAGACTTCTAGCCTCCAAAACTGTGAGACAATAAATTTGTTACGTAGTCTGTTGTACTTTGGTAAGGCAGCCCTGGGACACTAATACAGAGGGGTTCCAGTTATCCGTAATGACAAGGACCAGAGAATGCCATGGAAGTGAGTGGCTTTGATAAGATATAACACGAGGTAAGGTAAGATTATTGGAGGAGAAGAGCTCATGGAACTGAGAGGCCAGGGTACTGAAAGGATTATCTGTATGGATATTGGATCTCCAAGAATTAGAACGAAATTAGTATTGGAGTGATAGAAAGGCAGGAGACAAACCCTTCAAGAAACTAGAGTATGTAGCCAGGGTTTAATAGATAAGAGGAAAAGAGAGGCAGAGTGTGTGGTACAGTCTGTAGACATGAGACTCAAAGCTGAGGGACTTTAGGAAAAAACAGTCTGTAAGTAGCACTGAAGAGCAAAGAGGGTACCCACATACCTCTGGTCAGGTGGCACATGGGCAGAGGGAGAGAAAGCGGCGTTCGCCTGAGCAGGCTGCAGGGAGAGCAGTGTCCTTAGGGAAAGCTGAGAGGGGAAAAGGGACATTCAAAGAAGCTACATCCGCAGGGAGTTTGCTGATGAAGGGCTGTGAGCTCTGGGGCCCAGCAGAAGGGTTTCGGGAGATGGGAACAGAGTAAGGAGCGTGCTGAGGATCAGAGTGGTCATCACACAACCATGGGAGCAGCTACAAAAGATGGGGGGCCATATTTACCAATTTGCTACAAAGGGGCTCTTTTCACAGTATCCTTTTGGTGTTTTTGAATTTCGCACCACGTGGATGGAAAAAGTGGTGAAGATGTGCAATGGTCACTGTAGACAGAGCAGAGGGACCGGGTTAAGCACAAATCGAGGATTTTCAAAGGAGCCTGGAGCCCAGTGGAAACAAAAGAGCAGGAATGTCCAGTGGCACCAATCTCCAAGACAGTGGGATTTTTGTGGTTGCTGTTTCTTTTCTTAGAAGGATATAGAAGTTTGGTTCTAAAACTAGAGAAGAAAGATTGTGGGATTAGTGCTAGGGTGGCGGGTGAGGTCATATACCCTAGGCTCCAGCTCAAGCAAAAATAACTGATAATTCTATATAAGAGCAAACACATGTACAGCATGTTCTAAGTGCTTAAACATATCGACTCAGTTAATCCTCACCACAGTCTTTTTAGGTTAAATATTACTGTGTTCCCCATTTTAATATGAGAGAGTAAGACTTAGATTGCTTAAGTAAATTGTCCAAGATAAAGCTTGTCTATGTAAGAGCTGTGGTTCAAACCTAGGCAGTTCAGCTCCAGAGTCTGCATTCAAAATCATAACAAAGTAAAGGTGATGCCAGGAGAATATTGAAAGGAGCAGGATAAAGTAGGTCTGTGTTTGGGGGTGGGGTTAGGGGCGCAGCTGGGCTTTCAGTGCAACCAAAGTGCAGGTGAGAAGGGGACGGAGGACGTGAGAGCTGGAAAGATGTGGGTTGCGGTCTGAGAGTAGAAGTCTAGACTTTTATATCAGATGCAGCTGGCTGAAATGAGGTGGATAGAGGTGAAAGTCACTGGAGAGGTAAAGATCAAGGAACAGGGGAGCTGGGTGGTGCAGGACCAGTTAAGTATTCCAACGTGACAAGGACATGGAGGAAGAGGACGACTGGAGACAGGTCCCCAATAAATGCAGTAAATGTTTCCTGCAGGAGAGTGGATAGAAAAGGCTGAGTCCGGGCAGAGTGCAACTGGGGCCTAAGACTCCAGACGCCATTAAGAAACCGCGTTTCTGCAGTTGACTCGTGTAGAAGCCAACAGGGTAGCACTGGGGGCCTTTTCTAAGGCAGGAGCACTCCAAAGAATTATTTTAAAATCGCACATTTAAGGTTGCCACATATAGTCTTTGCGATTTTTCACACTCAAAAAAAGAAAAATTTCCTGCAGAACAGTTGGAAAAATATATTGCCACCAGGTGGTGCGATGGCGGCAGCTCCCCTCCGAGAGTTTTGCAGGCCTGAACTGCCACCCTGTGGTAAGAAGGGGAAATACAGGGTGCCTTCCCTTCCCCGTTTGAGACCAAGGCTCTTAATTCCTGGCTACCATCTCCGCACACCCACTACTACATGCGTTGCATGAAGTACAGAGAATACGAATATGTGGACTTGGACGGACATGAACTTTTTCTGCTTCATATCCGTTTTCCCTGGAACCACCCCTCCCAACCTGGCCTCCCAGCTTGGCATCGTGGTGGGCGCTGTTCCTACAGCCAGTCCCAAGGTAGGCAGGGTTGACAAGAGAGCAGGAGGGACTCTCTTCCTGACCCTTCTGAAGCCAGGACGCGTCAGGACAAGACCTTCCTCCCCACCCCAGGCCTCCCCTTTCATCTCTTCAGTTCTGCACGCTGTTGCTTATGCAACATTTGTTGTGCAGCTAGTAGGTATGAAGCACTGAGCTACATAAATGCCCAATAATCCAATTGCTGGTTTTATGGTCAACATGTTTAATTTTATAAGAAACTGCCAAATTGATTTTTGACGTTACTCCATTTTCTCTTACCACTGACAATGTATGAGGGATCTGGTTGCTCCACATTCTCATTAGTACTTGGTGTTACTACTAAAGAATTTTTTTTAGCCATCCTAATAAGTGTATAGTGGTTTTGCTCTCACTTTAATTTGCATTTGCCTAGTATCTAATGATGTTTAACATCTTTCATGTGCTTATTTGCCATTTGTATATCCTCCGGTGCAGTGTCTGTTCAAGGAGTTGACTACTCACTTTTGTGGTTTTAAAATGTTCCAAATCATCTACTTCTCTCCCGTTCCCTCCAGCTTCAGAGTCCTATGCAAAAGCTTCCTAGCATCTGCATGGAAGTCCCCCCCACAATTGTATTCTCAACATGTCCAAAGCCAGAACTACCATCCAACTCCCAATCCTGGACCTCCCCAATGGAAGAACTAACACTTAGAGGTTTAACTAAACACTATTCTAAATGCTTTATGTATTTTAATTAACTTAAACCTCACAATAATCCTATGAGGTAAGTACTGTTTTTACCTCCACATTACAAAATGGGCAAATGAGGCACAGAAAGGTTGAGTAACTTGCTCAAGTTTGCACAGCTGGCAAGTGGCTGGTAGGAACCATCCAGACCCCTGTGTCACACACCTTTGAGTCTTCTGCCTTATTTCCCCACATCTATTCAGTCCCTAAAGCCTGGACATTTTACCTTCTGAATATATTACTCCATTGTCTTTCCTCCTATCCTTACAACTACTTACTGCTCTATTTCAGACCATCTTTTCTTTTGCCTGGACCATGGTAAGTATGCCTTCCTCCCACCTTTTTTACTTTCTTTTATAGAAAATTTCAACCATACAAAAAAGTAGAGACAATGGGACAATGAATAGTCTATTGCCTAGCTACAACCAATATAAACTCATGACCACTTTGCCTATACCCTCCACTCCCTGCTGCCACCCAACTGTATTATTTTAAAGCAAATCTCAGCATATTTACTGCATTTATAAATATTTCAGTATGCATCTCTAAAAGATAACTTTTAAAGAACAACCAACAATAATATTAGCATTATTTCTTTCAATCATCAACTAGTCAGTGTTGGTATTATTTATCTATTGTTATGTAATTTGGTGGTTTAAAACAATGAACATTTACTGTTGCTCAGAGTTTCTATGGGTCAGGAATTTGGGAGTAGAGCAACTAGGCAGTACTGGCTCAGAGTCTCCTGAGATTGCAGTCATCTGAAAGCTTGACTGGTATGGATCTGCCTACCAGGTGGCTCATTTTATACTGGCTGGCAAGTCAGTGCTGGCTGTTGGGGGCATACAGAGCTCAGATCCTCTCTGCAAGGCCTTTCCACAGGGCAGTTTCAAGGACTTCAGAACCTGTGCCTGGTTTCCCCAAGAGCAAGTAAACCAAAGAGCCAAGGAGGAAGTTGCAATGTCCTTTTTGTCAATAGCATAGCTTCATAAGTCACTCACACTTCTGGAGTAATCCTTCAGTCATATAAGTCAGCCTGCTTCAATGTGAGAGGGTATGAATACTATGAGGTCAGGATCCTTGGGGCCCATGCTAAAGAATGGTTACCACAAATCAAATCCCAAAATCTCTCTCTCCCCCCCTCCTCCCTCTTGCTTTATAGTTTGTTTATTTTAATCAGGATCCAAACAAGGTCTACATCATTACATTGATTACATTTTCTTGACATGGCTCTTATGTTTTAATTTCTGGGATCCTTTCCCGCTTTTGGTTTTGTTCTTATTTCTTTGCTCCCCCCTCCCCCCTTTTTTTTTCAGGAACCAAGTTGTTTGTCCTTAGAGTTTTACTGGATTTTGCTGTTTGCATCCTGTGATGTCGTTTAACATTGTCCTTTGATTCGTGTTTCCTGTAAACTAGTACTTAAATATAGAACTCACAACTTCACTGGTAGTGTTGTTTACTTGCATTAGCATCCTCCAAAGGTGATATTTTAAAAATATCATTATAAATTTTAAAATATTTGCTTTCAATCCATTGTACTTATAATTATCAGTGCTGAAACAATCCCATCTCTGGCCAGTAGGAGCCTCTTTAGGTTAGCCCCTGAGTCTTTGTAAATTATACTAGTCAACTCTGATAACTTCTTTGCTTTCTGCAATAACATTGTTTCAGGTTCATCCTACACATTTCCTGTGCAGATTTTTATGCACCATTTCTCCAAGGAGCTGCCCCTTTTAGTGGGTAAATGAGACCACAATTTGGGCCTTAACAGTACAGTTGTCTTTCAACTGGCGTAACCTGGATGAACCAATCAAGTCCTAACAAGAAGCTAAGACTACAATAAACATGTCAACCAGAGGGCAAACGTGCCAAAATGGAATAACCTGATTGTAATGCAAACTTTGGTTTGTTATATAAACTATGAGGACAAGAATTTTTATGCTTTTCACTGATGATTCCTAGTACTTGGAATAGTGTGGCCATAATGGTGACTCATAGTACTTGCAGCGAGTTGGTTATGCCTTTTTATTACGCATCCCCAAACTCCAAAGCTTGGCTGCCCACTGAACCAACTGCAGTGCTACTACAACCACCTACAATATAGGCTGGGGAAGGGGAGGACCAGAAAAGGGCCTGGGTTATGTATTGGACAGAGAAAATCTCCAACTTTTGTGGCAAGCTGGCCTACAGAAAGAGCACCTAAGTGGTGGTAGTGGTGGGGTCCTTGTTTCTATTCACACCTAGAGCAGAAATTCTTGTCCCACTCCCAGCCCCACTATCTGACTAGTAAGTCAGACAGTACCCAAGCCCCATGTTCAGCTACGGCCTTGAATTTAACATACACTAACACCAGAAAAGGTTAATGAATTTTATTTTTTACAAATTAAGACTATGTAGATTTCATATATTTCTTAATCAAAAACACCTCTGTCTTCACATTATGAGTTAGAGAATGCAGCCTGAGCTGAAAACCAAGGAACTAGAAAAGAAAGTGAAAATTACAGTGATTACTGTATTAAAAACCTGTTAGACATTTTCTTTAAAAGTAGTTTTTTGTATCTTGTCATTCTTGGCACTGTTTCTAAAGAAAAACTCCTTTATCCCAAGCAAAAAAAGCACAAGAGATGGAATCTGGCTTCAAGTGATGTAACTCAGATTCTCAGGCCTAGCAGAGAATCAAATTTATGGAGTTGCTATTGGGGGTTGAATGGAAAGGAAGTCCCTTTACTAAGTACTCAAGCCACAGGCTGGAGGCAGCAGGTAATTCAGAGGGCAGTATCATCTGTGGAAGCAAGCCTTTCTGAGTGGCATGCCTCTCCAGGAACACAGAGTCTGGGAACAAATCACTTCATGGAATGGCACAGTGATGTGGAGCACTGCAGACCAGTAGCCACTGGGTCAAACCAGTATACTAGGTAACTGTACTGAGTGTGAACAGGGAGAGCCAAATACGGTGTCCTTTTGGCAATGAGCTTTCCATGCCTCAGTTCCCCTTACACGGAAGCCCTGTGAGTAGCCAAAGACACACTGCTCCCAAGGCCCGCCCATCTGTGCTACCTGACTGTGGCAGCCCACAGAGAAGGAGCTGGTAATCCCCATTAGTACTGCCCTCTGCCACTTAACAACCACAAAGCTGCAGGGAATCAGGTGTCTTGCAGGTCACCGGGGCCCTGCTAGGAAGGCTGCAGATTTATGGAAACAAGTAAACAGCCAAAAACTAAAGTGCATGTGTAAGATGAACACTTATCTCCTGCTCTGAATCTCTGGCTTGACACTACCTATTATCAGGTGAGACATTACCAGGATGGAATATAAGAAAAATGCACCAAAGAACTGTTATGAATGCTGCCTCCCAAGCCATCACAGCTTCATTCTGTTGATCTGAACAAAGAACCACTCAGTAGAGGGATTTTTGTCCCAAACAAACAACTCCTTATCTAGGTTTGTCTGGTAGAATCAGTTACAATTACCCCCAGAGGCTCAACCATTCCTCCTTCCCTGTTCTTCCTCTCCTGGGACCTTTAATCATAGCCACCCAGTAGAGGCCGCTCAATAACTAAGGTGATAACAAAAAAAAAAAAAAAAAAAAAAAAAAAGACCAGGGGAAATTTGAGAATTCTCTGCTCTACCTTGCAATACATAATCAGCCTTTTCATCAATGCCTGACAGGAATTAGTTTTCCCTTTGGGCTGAAATCCTCCACCCCAGGAATGGAAAGCAGTCAGATTCCCTGAGGGTCGGACAAGGGACAGGAAAGGGAACACACACAAATCCACAATCCTCCTGATGGCAAGGCAGAAAGGTATGTTTCCCAAACCAACAGCAACTTGGGCAGCACAGAAAAGCAAAACATCCACCAGAAAAGGCTCTTCATTTTCTTTGTAGGAGTTGACAGAAGCTCAGAAATAATGAGCCCAAGTAACAATGGGACCAGCGAACTTCTTTCCAATGGAAAACACACTGCCCAGTCCCACAGGAACTGTGCACCAACCAAACAGTGCCGAAGAAGGAAGGGCCGAGGTGGCTCTGCCCAACAGTTCAGATTCACTTGGTACAGCACAGTCAGGAAGCAGACTCCTGGAGTTGGCTCCCTTTGCAGGTCTCACTCATTATGGCGGACTGGCTGCCTGAGCAGAAGAGGCTAAGGATGGGAATGACAGAAAAAGGGGTGGGAAGAAGCCCAAAAATATGAAGCCAAACTCCAAACTATATCTTGCTAATCAGTTTTTTTGATCAAAAAATTCAAAATAGAGAAAACCACAGAGTACAAAAGCTTTTCTGATGCTTTTCATTATCACAGAACACGCCACCTGTAATGTGTGCAAAGAGGAAATGAGGGGGTGAAGGAAGAGGAAGCCAAATTGGGAAAGGCTGGATGGTCGTTTCACTTCTTCTCTTTTTTCTTGTCCTGGAAATGGGAGAAAAATTACCCAATTAATTTTTGCTATCTGACATTCAAACTAAAACTCTAGTGAGCCAATACCTGGCTGCTTCTGGTTAGGGCTTGGAAGGGATGAAGACAACACAAAGGAATGAGAAATGCTCCCTGAGGGTAGCAGGAACTGAACCTTAACAATCTTCCACTTGTGGTCCCCCAAGTTGCTGACAGACTTGACAAGAATAAAGTTTAAGCAGCTGTTCTCACTCCCATGCCAAGAGTACCTATGTGGACTACCTGATCACTCTTGGCTTCTCACAAACATCACAGCTCAGATCCCAACCAGTGAAGGCTGCGGACTGGCCGCCTACCCTGAAAGAACTAAAAGGGAGGTCAAGGCCGACTTTACATTAGGCCTGAGAAGGAAGCATAAATCCTGGGCATAAACTGACATTTAGAAATAATCTAGTCCAGTGGAACTCTTCATTCAATCTTGAGTGGAAGCCCAGTGTATTAAATAAGTGAAAGTTGAGTTGCTTTGACTGACACTGGGGCGTCCGCTTGGTGCTCAGTCCCATTGTGGCACAGACCACAGAACCACTGATCCTATCTAGTCATCTGCTTTGACCACCACTACACTGTCTCTTGTTCCATAAGGTCTCTAAGAAAAGCTCGTGTGGTTGCATTTGTTCCCCTCCTCCAGAAGTAGACTACGTTTGACACTAACCATATAGAGAATGCTTTTTTGGAAAAAAATTAAGACCAACAATGGATAAAACTGGTCCACTTTTGAATATCCTTTTCTGAATCATGACTATCTTTATACCCTTGAATTCTTCTTATAGTAGACTGTTTCTTGCTGTCGCTGAACTCTTTTGCCTTTGATACTAATCTTAGGGATTAGTTTTTTTAAAAAAAGAATTGTTTTCACTTGTTCCTTTGTCTCCATCAGCTAAAGATTTCTGGTCTACTTCTTAAGTAGCTTGCCTTATAGTAACCCTGAACCTACACAGTGTATAAACAAGTTTTCAGATTTGAAGTATACACAGGTGCTGAGCCCAGGAGAAACCATTCTCTCATCTCTGGGTGGGTGGTAGGCTGACTGACCTTCTCATTCATAGCCAGGATGATCATGAGTTTTCTGAAGAGAGTAACAAAATCTAAGAAGAGGTCAACGCAGTGCCTGAAAGAGAACCAGATTACAAATTGCACTTCCTACTTTCCTTTATCTATAAACCCACAAAGATGCAAAACATAAAAACCCCACCCCATGAGTCAGCTTCACCAACATTCCACCACCAACTAAGGAAGTAAAACTCTGGTGTCTGAGATCCTTTCAACACAATGAAGCCATGTAGCACAGAGAAAAGAAACACTGAACTTTAGACTCTATAGAGGCCCGACTCTGAACCCTGAACTACCACTAACTTTGAGAGGATCACAACATGAAAAATTATACAAATTAAAAAATTGTATGTATATCTTCTCATTGCTAAAGTATATAAAATTAGAACAAAAGGTGGAAAATCCCTTTCCCTCTCCTCTGCCTAGAGGTAACCACTATTAAAAGTATGTGTATATAAATACATATTATTAATTTTTTAAAATGTGACCTCTTTCAGGAATTGAGGGTAACTATGCTATTTGGTGCATAGTTCCAAACCATGGGTATCCTGCCACATACACCCCTGAAGCTTGCCCATTTAAGTTCAGCCTATGCCATCTGCTCCACTCTTATCCCAACCAATGTAGACAGAAAGGTGGATCAAAGGATGGTCCCTAGAATTCAGAAAAAGCTGCGGAATTGAACAGTGTGCCACATCCTTCATTCTCATTAAAGAGCAGTTTTCACACTCACCAGATATAATCCTTATCTCCATTTTCAGCCTTTTCAATAATGAGTTGAGTATCAAAAAGGACAAAGCCACACATGACCAACAGCCCCAAATATAGGTTTGCCTAACAAAAGAATGAGATGAGGTTACCTTATGGTAGACACAGTAGGGAAAAAAGCCATACTTTTGGCTCTTGGCCACTCGAAAGTACATCAAATGCTAATACCACTGACATTAACATTCATGGGAACCGAGCCTATGATGAAGAACACATTACTTCCCTTGGCACAATTTTGCATTTATTTTTTAGGTCACTGGAAGAGCTTCAATCATTTTTAACAAGTTGCTGCTGCTGGACTGGTCTTAGAACAATGATCTCTGAGCAAACCGTCCTCTCCTTAGCAATGTTCAACTTGTTTAGTCTTAACTTTCACTGACAGCAGAAGGCTCCAAGAGCATTGCTCAACAAAGGTGAGTATGCCAGAGGATTCTTGGTCTATCTTGCTTTAGGGTTAAGCAAGAAAAAGTGTGAGGCAAATGGCCACTGGAAAATTATATGCAGTTTTACCTGGAAAAGCCAAATGGATCCAAAGAAAAGATTCCCCAGGGAAGACAAGAGCATCAGGCTCATGGCTGACATCAAGATACCTGTAAGAAATAACAAAAAGCTGTCTTGAGAGAAGCCCAAGTAGAGCAATGCCATTAAGGCTATTCCTATGTTCCCCTCAAAATGAAGGCTTTCTATTTCAACCCAATAGTCAGGGAAATAGCCCTAGTGAAAATCCTGGCTACGGACTCTCTCCCTGTTTCCAGTTCATACTTACCTCCCAGAAAGAGGTAGCTACGGCGCCTGGCATAGAGTGCACTCAGGGTGAAGCAGGTGAAGATCATTGCTGTGCCCATGAAAGCAGTGGGAAGGATGCTGTTAAGGTAAAGACCATTAGTTGAGGGCTATACAAATACAGTCTATATTTAGTAGGTACATTCGTAAAAATAAAAAAAACAAGACACGACTACAATAGTTACCTGGGGTTGATGGCAATGCACAACTCCAAAGCAGGGCCCAGACCAACACCTAGAAAACAACAAACCCCAGAACACAATGTTTCCATCAATTCTTGAAGAGGACCCTCATCCAAAAGCTGATCATTAATAGCATTAGCTATATCTAAGTCCCTATCTGGAAAAAAAAAAAAGGACTATAGTAATTAAATCTCTTATAGTCTCCTTGTTTTCAAGAAACATAAATAAATACCTCATTATAAACAGAACTGCAAAATTGTCCTCTTAGCTGAAAATCATGGATGACCCCAGGAGGAATAGAGATCAGGAAAAATGAAACGGATATGTCAAACATTTGTTTGCAAAACTGTGGAGAGGAGGGGTGTGAGCCTGTAACATGGGCCAGGTCGGGAATTAGATTAGAATTAAAGGATGAAAAGTAAAGCAGAGCCTTATGGCCAGCAACCTTGTAGTCATGCAGGACTGACTCCCTTCGTAGCAAAAAAGGCCAGACCAGTTCTGCACGTGAACACTTGCCAACAGGAGGGCACAGCAGCAACCTGTTCTGGCTCTAACGTTTCCTCTACTTTGGCTACTCTCCTTTCTCCTGATTATTCCATCCCTTAATGCTTTCGAAAACTAGCTTTTCCTGATCTAAAAAATCTTAATCTCTAAATCTTCACCTTTCTACAATTTCTTCAACATGGTATAGATTAGACCCACTCAGAACGAGTTTAATATTGCTTTGTAAGTATTTTTATTATGTAGCTTTAGTCCTGTTTCCCTTAATG
Source organism: Rousettus aegyptiacus (assembly GCF_014176215.1). Taxonomy (NCBI): domain Eukaryota; kingdom Metazoa; phylum Chordata; class Mammalia; order Chiroptera; family Pteropodidae; genus Rousettus; species Rousettus aegyptiacus. The sequence continues at coordinate 131,153,725 of NW_023416295.1, forward strand.
ATAATTCTATAAGTACCGTGCTTTTACTAATTTTCTTGAGAATCAGCAAAGTGCCTTGTGTGATAGATCTCAATGTATGGCTTTAGCTAATTGTAAGATTCAGAACAGATGTTCCTATGATAGTTGCCAGTGTTGAGTCCAACTAAATCAGATTCTTGGGCCTCATTTAGTCCCACGTCTACCATTAACAAGTAATACTATCGAAGCTTGTGATTCAAGTACACAAATGCTTATTTTTTAATACAAAAGTAGAAGTCAGTCACTAGTCACAAAGAGCTTACTCTCTGGATAAGGAAGCAAGATGCATCTACGTGAAATAAGAAAGCAGTACGAGGCAAATACTTTCAAATATAAAGTTGGATAGTAAGTATACCAGTTGGGGTGAATAAGAATACATACAAATCTCAGGCCTTTGCCTGAAAAAATACCACAACAGTCCTTACCACAAGTTAGACCAATTCCTTAACATACCTGTAAGGAAAGCAAATCCAGCAAGAAGTCCCAGTCTTTTTTGCTCAGTTTCATGGCTATGAGGTGTTGCCATAAGCCAAATCATCAATCCCAGGGAGCCCAGGGCAGAGAGCAGGCCAGCCTGTAAAATCCAGAGTCTATAATTAAATACTTGAAAGTACTGAATTTATTTTGAAGGAGACCTTATTAGATACAAATATTCATCTTCCCAATTTGCCTCTAACTGGGAGTAGTGGAAAAGGCAGTAGGGGCTAAAGAGAGAAACCAGAAGACTTGAAAAATAAGGTTAGGATCATGGCCTAGAGAGTCCATAGACTACAACTACCCAAGTTAAACTATGACTCTTGACCAAGAAATAGGAAAGAGGAACCAGTGTGAGATGTGCCTGAAGCACATTCCCACCTGTAGAACAAACACATAAACACAAACACATATACACACAGAGAGGGAAAAAACAACAGAGAGGGTGCTATAGACTGAATCTTTATGTCCCTCCAAAAATTCGCATTTAAGTCTTAACCCCCAAATGATGGTACTTAAGAGGTAGGGTCTTTGAAGGTGATTAGGTCCTAAGGGTGGAGCCTTCTGGAAGGGTATTAGTGCTCTTATAAAAGCCAACTCAGAGAGCTCCTTTGTCCCTTCCATCCTGTGAGGACACAGCCAGAAAATGGCCACTCATGAACCAGGAAGTGGATCCTCACCATTCAACAAATCTGCCAGTGCTTTGATCTTGGACTTCCTAGCTTTGAAAACTATGAGAACTCTGTCATTTAAGCCACCTAATCTATGATATTCTGTGATAGCAGCCTGAATGAACTGAGACAGAGGGCAAGTACCAAAATGTTAACAGTATGCAGTTATTTCTAGGTGATGGGATTATGGAGTTTTATGTTTACTTCTTATCATTAGTCTTTAATCTGAATTCTACAATGAACATGCCTTCATTTTGGCAGGAAAAAAACTCTTTTTGAAAAGTCATCAGAAACAAAGAGAAATCATTAAGGATGTATATAGACGCTGAAGTTCCTTCCTCCCTTTAAAGATAGAGTCAATTCTTGTTTTTCACAGTAGTTATGTTCTATAAAGTCACTATAAACAATGAATTCGTGAATATTGAACAATTGCTCCTGGGGGAAATAAAAGGTTAGGTTCTTGTGAGCCCCTGGTCACAACATTTTCATCAACTGATCAACATATAACTTTGTTTTGTGTGTGTTTTCTGTTTAAAGACACTTTGATATTTATTACGGATTCATTAACATTGAGCTCACAGTCAACAGCATTATAATTCATGCCTGAACAAAGCTTATTTAACACACATATTTTCTCCATAAGCCATGTCACAGTCTTCTCTCACTTAGGAACACTAAAGGCACTTCAGCACAATGTTTGGGGGCCATTTTAAACTGTAAAATTACCAACAAAAAGCACAAAAATACAAAATGTCTCACAAAACAAACTGTGAAAGGGACACTTGTTTACAGTTTGAGAGCCTGAAATAAGGCAGTGTGTCACCTTGTTCAACTTCAGCTGGAACATGGGACAGGCAACTCAAATTTTTTACTGCTCCACATGACTGCAAATGTCTACAAAAGTACTGATTTTAGGGTTACAAATAAATTTTAGTGAGTAGGTAGGTATATACACAAATATGAAATCCATAAATGAGGATAACTTTATTTTACATTATTTAAAAAGGCCGCTCTTGCCTAAAAGGTAGAATATGTTTTAGTCTAAACTCAAGGGATCAAAGTCCTATCCTTTGAGTATTGAAAGTAACTTTTCACACAACCTCTAGCAGGAGAGGCCTAAGCACAAGGATAGTTCACAGCAGTGCCAATGCCAATGCAAGCACACCCCTGTACTTACACTGAAGAGGACTTACTCTAAAAGGGATAAGCCTTGGCTAGTGAGAATTTCAACCTTATTGGTTATTCCTCAACCATCCCTTTTATTTCTGCTGACCAAACAAGCTCTCCCTCAACACAGGAAAACTGTGTTATTGAAAGGTTTCACTCAACCCTGCAGATAAGATTTCAACCTTGCCTGTCCTGGTAATTAATCATACAATCGGTGTTTTGTATCCAGGCATTCCACAGTCATTCAGACCAAAAAAAAAAAAGGGAAAAATGGAGGAAAGGATAAAAAGGCAACTATGCAGAAGAACCCCAGCATGTATGTCTGTATCTAGATACTTGAGTATCTAGACAGGGCGGAATTATCAGAAAATTTAAATGGCTCTACATGTCCTGATTTAATGGCCGGCTTTGGCTGAGTTCAGATCACGGACTATTGAAAAAGATTAAGGAGAATCATAGACTTGTAATACCCTGCTGAGCTAGTCTCTTCCAATTATAATTTGTACAACAGCAATTAGGAGAGAAAACTGCTCTTACCTGAATGAAATGAGTGACCACATGGACATAAGCCCCTGCAGCTGCCACAAACATACAAAGGGCAAAGCTGGCATAGACCTTCTTCAGGTGCTGCTGTGTTGAAGGGGTTCTAGGAAAGAATGTTAATAACAGCTATCACTTTGGCACCAATCCAATCTTATCTCTTCCCTCTCTTCTCCTTCCCGAGGAATACATAAAAATTATATTAAATTAAAAAAAAAATGTTTTGACAATAGGTTAACAGGGAATCTTGAATGCTGGAGAAGAGCCAAAAGCTCCAAATTATGAAGAATCAGTATCAAAACTAGAATATCTAAGTGGCTTTCCAATGACTACACAGCAGCCTTAGAATCTTGGTGTTTTTGTCATATCCTTGGAATTCTAGTAAAGTTAATAAACCAGGGAAAAGCCAGATATGAGAGTAAAAGCAATAAGAAACTGTAGTCAAGGTCAAAACACTTACATGTGGGAAAATTTTAAAAGCGCATCAAAGTTGATCTTCCGATCAAATACGTTCATGATGCCAGAGTCTGTGGGACACAGCCTCCACTCTGCAGAATAAAGGATAAAAGGAAGAAAGGTTATTTTAAAGACATAAATACATAATAACATAAATCATACAAAAGTTGCTATAAATTAAGAAAAATGAAAGCTACTTAAAATCGCAACCATTTTTATTTTTGTATTTTTCCTTCTAGAATACATTTGCAATCATAATCGACCATTTTAAAGAGGACAGAGAAAAAAGCCCATTCTCTCCCCAAACTATTTCATCACAAGCATTTGATTTCTATTCTTTCAGAAGGTAATTTGCACCTTTAAAAGACAGTTTGTTTCTTTGAGAAATTCTCAATTAGTAACCTTGTTAAAGAAACCTAGTCACTGAAACAGAAAGCAATTTTATGTTGTTTCAAGATGCTACTGAATTCCCTGAGCAAAGGCACAGAACCTCAAATATTTAAGAAAAAGAAGAAGAAAAAGAAAGAAAAGAGAGAAGAAAAGAAAAAAGGAAAGGAAAGAAAAGAAAAAAAGAAAGAAAAACTATAAAGCTGGGTCTGGCACCAGGACTTGCATTTTAAATATACATGTGTAGAAGCTTTCTACCTAATGTACTTTAGAACTGAACTAAAGGGGATTCAGTTTTAAAAAGAGGAAGGTTCCTACCGCCACTCTATCAAAAAGGAATTTGTGTCAAAAGGATTTTTTAACACAATTTTAGAACCTTTCCTACAAAAGTTGATATAGTACAAAGAATTCCTCCATATCCTTTACCCAAACTAAATATTACTATTTCACCATATTTGCTTTATTTTCTTTCTATATATAGCAATATATATTTAAAAATATTTTTTCTAGCCTGCAGACACAATGCCCCTTTTCCTCTAAATACTTTAGTGTCTATATCCCGAAAACAATGATAAAATCAGGAAATTAATACTAACACAATCTGATCTGTAGACCTTATTCGGATTTTGCCAACTGTCCCAATATGTCGGAAAGGGCATTTTTTAACTGAACTATACCCAGGTAACACTACATCAATACCATAAAGTCAAGCTATTAAGTTTTGCTCCCTCCCCTATCTCAAATGCAATCCTAAATAAATGTTTAATCTACAGAACTAAAAATCTCATCGATAGCTCTCATCTTTCCTAAAAATAAACTTCCAGATTCTTATCAGACCCATAATGCCTATCCATTTCAAATCTACCCAAAAAGGCAGGGAAGAAAGGGACTGAAAAACAAAAGGAAAGTTTTTCGGAAGACAGGCCAATTATTCCCACCCATTCTAATCAACACTAGCCCAATATTCAGCAAAATTCATCTGAGCAATACAAGTTATAATCCCAAAACTGATTTCCTGAGAAATCCTGGCCCAGTGGAAAGATGACATTCTTAAAGAGTTCAAAAGCACACCATCACATGTTTCCTGAAGGTCTCTCTCACAAATGAAACAAAATGGCTGGTGTGCTTTCTCTGATTTCCACCTTCCTTTCTTACCATCCCTACTTACCTCAATTCTTTTGTTAGTTCTGTTCTTAAGGATGGATACAGGGATAAGTTGGAGAACCTACTAAAGCTGTTGCTCTCATCTCTAAGTCACGGGGCTCTGAGTCCTCTTGATCTAGATGGTGCAATTATTGCAGGCAGTTGCACTGCCAACCACAGCCTTCCATAATCATGATGACTATGTCCTCTAGAGAGCATACTTACAGCATGGCAGAATCCAGTACCTGGAAAGTGTCTTTGTTTAAGGCTTCCATTAACGCCCCTAATGATGTCCCTAGACAGAACTTGCAACAGTACTGAAGCAACCTTCAGAGCCAAGTTTCTCAGTAGTAATCACAATGATGCTTCCAGTTTCAAACTCTTGCTTCTAGTTTCAAGAGTTGAAAAAAAGGACGGGGTAAATCCTCAAATACCCAGGGAATTTTTAGTCAGAAAGGGGCAACACTCTGTAACCAGACCCCATTGAGTGGAAACTTAGGGAGAATGGCAGAAACTCCTCCCTCTGTCCACTCTCATATTTCCCAAGGGGTACCAACTGCCTTTCTGGGACTCTTACAACTGCAGATGGAAAGCCCAAAACCATCAAAGGTTGTGAGGGTAAGGAGGGAGGTGGCAAATAGGAATTTCTCCATGATTTAGTAGTGGCTTATGATTTAAAATCATAAATAAATAAAACCAGTTTTCTAATATCACTACCTATTCTAACATTTAAGTGAAATATATAACTACCAAATTTTCTAGATGCAAAGATACACAGCAATTTTAATAATAGCTTTATGAGGGGGAAAGAAATGTAATAAAGTATTCATTTAATATGACATGTATAATTACATAATTTCAGACATGCTAAAATGTAAGGGGAAAATAGTTGTCTTAAAACCAATGAAATATGATAATTTGTTCTAGGTCTGTTCCAAATAGACAAGAACTAAGGTGCAGATAAGTAATGAATTAAAACTGTTCTTATACGTTTTGCTAGACAGACTACACTTAACCAGGTTTCTATCTTAACTTCAACTAGTGTTCAAAAGCTGCACAGAAAAGATATCTACATTTCAATGAGCAATAAGCAAACTCAGCTGAACAAGATTAAATTGCACTCATAACTCAAAAATATCAAGTCCCATACCAAAAGTATTCTCACTCTTGGGAAGAGTTGGCTCTTAACAGGGTTTTAAGTATTTAAAACCATTAACCAAACAACTCAGCTAACATTCCAGAGGTGCCTCCCTCACAGTTAAATAAAAATCTTTGCCTTTTTTTTTTTTTTAAAGTGCATTAGTCTATGGTCATGCCACCGTAAACACGCCTGATCCCTTCTGATCTCAGAAGCTAAGCAGGGTCGGGCCTGGTTAGTACTTGGATGGGAGACCACCTAGGAAGATTGGGTGCTGTAGGAGTAAAAAAAAAAACAACCAAAAAAACACACACACACACACACAGTGCATTATGATGGTAAATTTATGTTATGCATATTTTACCACAATAAATAAAAAAAGTACATTACAGGTTACTCAAAAATTCTTCAGTATAGTAGTCCCAACACACTATCACAAAATAAGCCCATTACGAAATCAATACCAGCATTGGTCTGTCTTATCTTGAACCCCAACTCAAACAGAAATCTAGAAACTGGATCCTCTTTCCCATTCCCCAATTCTATACTAAACTCTAAAACATGGAGGTGGGATTATTTACATAGAATGCAATGTGGAGAGTGCCTCCTGAATGCATGGGAAATTTGCCTGCACTGCATTTGTAAATGACAAGTAAATGTTCAGGTGTTAATCATAACCAAATTCCTTTCATTTGGTCCAGAGCTTCATTTTATACCTTCTTCCTTAGGAGAGCAGGAATCCCTAAACTCATCAGAATCTGTCAAAATCAGTTGTTATGCCATATACTGCTAAAGCTTTCTTGGAAGTGTCACCATTCTGTGGTTCTCCCAGTCCAGAGCCACCCAAAAACAAAACAAAACTTCCGAATAGCTTTACTTAAGAAAGAAAAACTTAAGTAAAAACACTGTTTTGTGGTATTTTGTGGTCTGTTTTTACTTGGGGAGGGAAGAGCACCAGAGGCAGACAGGAGAAAAATATTCTTATCGATGAACATCTATGTCTTATGTTTTGTTAAATCACTTATTTTGTTGTAGGTATCTTTCTTACCCTTGTCCTAAAATGAAAGATAATCAAGGGCCAAGCTTTAAATTAAAAAAACAAACAATTTTCTGCGATCTTATTCCAACATCTGTTAAGTATAATGGATATGAAACATGGCCGAATGGCCAAAAGCAATGCAAAATAGAAACAATCATGCATTTAGTATGTATTAAACAATTTTTTTTCTTGCCTTTGAAAAATAAAAGCCTGCTAAAGGCTGGAACCTGCATAGAAGTTGCCTCGCTGTATACAATTTAACATTAACCCAGCAAGTCAAAGAAGCACTACTCACACATTTAAACATTTAGTTTGTGAGCTATGGTTCTTTATTCCTTTTGTAGTAATTTGACCATCTTGAACCCTGTTTTTACACATTCAAAAGGGGCCAAATTGATACAAGAAAAGAAAAATCCCATGTGGTTAAATAAAAAAGAAGAGGTTTATTTATCATTTTCAAGCAGTTTTTATTGATTAGTTTTCATACTCTGTATAACCATGTCCCTAGCATAGTGGTTAAGAGCATGACCTGCTACACCTGAAACCTGGCCATTATTTCCTTAGCTGTATGACGTGCAGCAGTTTCTGGCACTTAACCTCACTGTATTTCAGTTTCCTCATTTGTAAAAGAGTAATATATAATATTACCTACTTCACCGGGTTGAGAATTAAGTGAGATAATACAAATAAACTGCTTAGAATAGTGCTTCATACATAAGACTGGCTCCATATGTTAACCACTGTTGTCACTAGTGTAAATACCCATTACTTGCATGTCCTCAGTGTACACTTCGTCTATTGATAGTCTAGTTTTAGAAGACATTTATCACAGGCCTAATTTACATATGCCCTGGAAATTCATTTTTAAAAAATTATTAAAACATTAACTTACAGCTAGCTATATTCTGAAGCTTTAATATTTACCTAAATGAGAAAGTAAAATTAAACAGGGGTGGGTAGAAGTCTAAGAAAATTATACACTGGAATTTAGAGGAACGTGATAAATTTTTTTACTGGTAAAATGACTTTTCTTCAAACGGCATGTCTCTCTTCTGGCACTGTATACTGCACCTCCAGTCTCACAGGGCCACAGGCCTTTTGAGACAGCCTAATAACCATTAAGTGATAATCTGATGTGGTAGGGCTTTTGATGAAATAAAGTCATTAGCTTGATGCTTTCCTTGCCACCCATAGGAAGTAGGTCTATTTAGTTTTAAGAAATTCCATTTCAACTAGGGCAGGGCTTTGATTGTCCTAGATCTGGACCCTGTATGTCTCAGTTCCCCATCTCTCTTAACTTGGGCCAAATTCCCTGGATTAGCTAACATTGAATCTTGACTCTTTAGGGGACTGGACTGCTTCAGAACCAAACCAGTACCTGGAGGTGGAACATCTAATGCCTTCAATAAATTACTTTTTGTACCAAACTTTGACAATATTGAATCTCCCTTTCTATAATACAACTGTTCGACAGACATTGAATAGTAAGAAGGCCCAATGTCCTAAATACATAAAATCATCTTCCAGTATAAACCGGCAATCCCTCCCCAGTAACCCCATATTTAGCCCAAATGACATCCAGCACAGATTAAGACAAACAGCACACCTACTCAATCCTCATCCTTAAAGCTCTTTTTTCAAGTGTTTTGGATTTCAGTTAATTATGCCAAAACTTCCTCACATGATTGTAAGCACCTTCAGAGCGGATTGATTGCATGATTCCACTTAATATCTCCCACACTGAACCGTAACTAGGAGTCTCCAGAGAAATCCAGACCCCACTATCTGATCTAGAACGTTGATAACCTCAAATTAACATTCTCCAGCTGGCTCAGAGGGGAACCTACCTTGAGGAGTCACTCAATGGCCCTAAATACCAACCTCTACAGTTTCTCATTCCTTGGTTTTAATACTGTCCTTGGAAAACAAAAATGTGTATAAAAACGACTGCATGAAATCTTGTTAGAAACTCTGGGGAAACAACACAGTTGAGTGGAAGACACTTCTACCAGCTTCTACAGTGAAGTCAAAGTAGCAAAGGAAAATTTAGAAGATTGAACATCAAGAGAATATTCAGTGTTTTCCCAGAGGAGAATAATACTCTTGGGGAGTTTATGAAATAGAGTGAAACTCTTTAAGCCAGCAGTAGTTACCTTCTATCATAATACCACTGACTACATTTATATAAAATTTTTACAACTTACAAAATGCTTTTATATACATAACCCCCCTTTGATCTTCACATCGATTCATGAAGAAAGGGTAAGAATGATTAGTCCCACTTTAAAGATTAAAAAGAAAGTTCAAAAAGGCAGAGTAATAGTGGCACAAGTACTGGATTTGGAAAAAGAAAGCTCAAAAAGGCAGAGTAATAGTGGCACAAGTACTGGATTTGGAAAAAGAAAGTTCAAAAAGGCAGAGTAATAGTGGCACAAGTATTGGATTTGGAGTCACAAGTTCTGCCATCTTCTACCACATTACTCTAGGTAAATCATTTTACCTATGGTCGTCTACACTTCCTCATCTGTAAGATAAAGATAATTATCTGGCTCTACCAAGCTTATTGAATGCCAGTAAGAAAATCTGTGCGAAATCATTGTAAAGTGCTAAAAGGACCTTGGTACTGACCAACAAGAGAGTCAAAATAAATAGCAGAGCCAGAACCAAGTTAGGGGGTCTTCTGACCTCCAAAGTCTGGTACTCTTTCTGTTCTTAAACCCTAGAGTAGAAAAGCAAGTTTTCTTTAAGCTGATTCCGGCCACGGGTAAAGAGAAATATTTTTTTCCTTTTTTTAAAATTAATGTATGCTGATTCTATCACACTGTTCCGCTTTTGTTTTGTTTTTTAGCATTTTCACAATAAACATGAACTATATCCGTAACAGGAAAAAATATAGAAATGCCGACCATCTGGATTAATTTTATCTTATTCTTTAGGAGAGTAAGACTTCAGTCAGATCAACAGTATATAACGTAAGAGAGAGGGTACCAAACCATGTTTCCACAAGATAAATAATGTAAGAAGGAAACTCTGAATCTAAATTACAGATTGCATTTCTCAAGGATTCAACCATTCTGTCCCCACTGGAGAAAAATGGCAGAAAATCTAATGTAAACAAATTACTGAAGCCAGAACAAAAAAATAACAGATCAAGAGGAATAAGAAAACATCAAAGAGAGCAAATCTAATAATTACGGAAAGAAGTGTTCGCATAAGCCATAAGAAATGTGGTTGTGCAACTGGAATAATCTTTCTTGAACTGAATTCTTAAACTACATATTGATAAAACAGAAACAAATATCAATAAGTAACTAGAAAAGCCCATTCTCCATTAACCTTTAACCTTAAAATCTTTGTGTTTCAGGCACAGTCAGATCTTCTACTGGATTACACATTCACAAACCAACTATTGCTAGAACAGAGTCTCAAGTTCAGAGAGGTTTTTTTTTTTTTTTTGTAATTGATCAATAAATAAAAGGTTGATGCAGTGGACAATGCAACCTAGGCTGGTACAGGGTAGAAATTCCACTTAATACAAAGAATACCACAAACTACTTATTACCACAGCTCCAGCAAGTAGGCACAAGAAAAAAACAGCGCCAACGCTGCCTTTCCTGATCGGACTTTGCGTAAGACGCCCACAGGCTCAGGACCAAACGAAGCCAAGCCACCTCACCTGTCCGAAGGTAACCAATCAGACCAGAGCGGGGCTGCCCAGTAGTGCTGGGAAGCCAGGCCAAGCCCTGGTCTCTTCCCACCTCCTGCCTCTGCTTTTGGCTTCCACGTAACTAAGGAGCCTCGCGTGTCACAGAGGAATGTGACATCATCCGCCCCGCCGTGACAGAGCAGCCTGCCCGACAAGGCGCTTTCTCAAGACCTGGCCCCTGCCGCTCACCCAAAGGCGCCCGGCCAGAGCAGCTGTAGCAGAGCGGCGACCGGTCGGGTGGGGCAGGGGTGACCAGAAACCCGTGAGGTTTCGCTTTCATTCACCTCGGAAGGGGTGGGGGACGTTTCCAGAATCCCAGAGGTCGAGGCTGGGCCTGGGCCCGTAGGAGAAGGAGGAACGCAGAGTAGGAGGAAGGAGGAAAGGGAGGCTAAGAACTGGCCTTGGCTGACGCTCCCACGTAGAACGGGCGCCTCGACGCCCCCCAAAACCCAGGGGACTTGCACCCGCCCCTCCCCCACCCCGGTTCAGTTGCGCACGCGCAGTACTAGTTCCCGTCTTCCCCCTCGCCGCCCAGCTTTCTGGAGTCCCGTCGCAGAGCAAGGCCTGTTCCCACTGGGTGCAGTCTGTCCGAAAATGGAGACTATTCTCATTAGTGTTCGGACAATAACTGCTAACCCAATCCTTCCCTTCGGCACTCCCGGCTTGCGCAGTCATTGCTTCAGACGTACCTTCTTACCCGCCTCTCAAGAGCCTACTCAGCTCTCCCAACACCGGATATGTTTCTGATTCTCCCAGCGTCTGTCCTGGACTCTACCCTGCATCCGCCCCTCCAGGAAAGCACCGCCCTCAAGCTCCGCTTAAGAGCAGTCCTCATTGGTCGTTGGCTACACACCTGTCGGTCCATTGGCTGTACATATATAAACTTCGGCGGCTTCCTTCAGAGCCATTCGAAAATGCCCTTGTCGATCAAGGTTCTACTCACCAACCGGCGTCGTAGAAAAGGTCTTCGCCTTCTCCGAACGGGTCCCTGTCCAAAGTCGCCTCTAGTGGAGAAAATGAAGAGGGGCAGGCCCCACCCAAGACACATGGCAAGTAATGGAACCCTTACGACCCGTGATGGGACAGCGTTGTAAAGTCCAAAATTCTAATTTTAGGCTTGTTATGGAATGTTAAGGGGAAAAGAGATTCAGAAAACACATGGAAAGCTCTCACATAGGGGCCGTGAATCTAGAGGAGCTCAAGCTTCAGAGCATCTTTGAATCCACGGACTTAATAAAATGGTGGTTATTTTATGTATGCCACCAAATTAGGGGTGGCATAGATAACTGGAACCCTGTTCTTTCTACAAATCAATAAGAAAAAAGACAAAAGTCAGCATAAAATGTGCAAAGGGTGTAAACAATTCACGTAAGAGAAAACCCAATTGCCCAATAGACATATGAAAGTATTCTCACTAGTAATTAGAAAAATGCAAATTGAAACATTGGTATACCATTTCACCCAAGATTGGCAAAACCGAAAAGTCTGAGGACTCCAGTATTGTTGATGAAGTGGAAAAATAGGAAATTAGGCCCTATTGGTGTAATAGAAAATTAGCATAAACACTTGGAGAGTAATTTAACAAGATCTAGCAAAGCTGAAATGAACATTCCCTTATAACTCCGAGGTATGTATTTTAATGAATATGCATGAAGATACATAGCTAAGGCCGCTCATTGCAGCATTTTTAAAAAATAAAAAATTTAAGACATGGTATATTTATACCATGCTCTCTCAACAGTGTTGATGTCATCTGAAAAGGGTAAAAACTAGTTCTTAGAGGCACCAAAAATCTTAAATGTGGTTTGGCAGTGACCCTCCAATATTTAATCCTATCCAACAAAACTCTTATTCCTTAGTATTTAATTTCTCTTGTCGCAAGAAATTAAAATTAATGTGATTCATTTAATAGCTTGTAATTAAATTTTCTTTAGGGAGATAATAAAAGAAAGGTTGAGAAACATTTATACAATGAAAAACCATACGGCTGCTACAAGAAATTTATTAGACTTACATGTATCAACATGGACAGATGGACAGACACATTTTGAACACAATGTGAATGAAAACAAATTACATATTGTTAAAAGCAATATGGTGCAATTAATGTAAATATAAAATAACGCCCAGAACAATAATGTATATTATATAGAGAGAGCAAAAGTTTTTTTAAAATTTGGACAGTATAAACATTAAATTCATGATGACACATGCTTCTGAGGAGGATGGGAGATGAATGAGAGGGAAAGGAAGCTTCAACATACTTATAACGTCCTGTTTGTATAGGAAATTATCTGAAGCAAAAATTGTGAAATCTTAACATATAATTTTAAGAAATGGGCACTGGGGGTTATTCTCGGTGCTTTTCTGTTGTTTTTCCCCCAAACTTTTCAAATGGAAACAAAATGAAAATTTAAATATTACAGAAATTCTTATTTGTTTTAGGTATGTGCTAAGCGCGTCTATTTTGAGTGGGTCTGTATTGATGAAATTCAGTTTAGGAATATTGAACCTGAACAGGTGAAACAGTCAGGGGTTGCTTATAAAACAAATATATATTTTTTAAACTCTTCCTGCCTCTTGGTTCTAAAGGTCTTTGAGTTTACTCAGGACCCTGTAGATCTTTATTCTTTCTCCTCTCCTCTCTCTAATCCAGGGGAGGGAAAATCTTCTTAGTTTGGTGAAGGTTCTTCTTTTTTATCTGGCCAAGACACTATGCCCTTGAATACTTTGCCAAGGAAGCAAAATGCTTGGCAGGCATTCTTAGTTCACTGACCCTATCCTACTTGCCATATTTACCCCCACCCCCATGGGAGCCAAGAAGCACAATGCCAAGCAACAGCTTGATGAGGGAAAACAGAAAGAGAAAAAAACAAAGGGGAGGTCTTAAATGTGACTTGAGGCTTCCAACCACAGCCGCCATATTTGGCAGCTATGTGATAGGCCACTATACTCTAGATCTTTCTACAATGTTTTGAAATTTAAACCCACAAGAGTCCTAAATTACACTTTGTTCTCCCCCTCCTTTGCTTTTTTATTTGTCCATATCACTGTCTATCTACCCTTAGTTTCTATTTTACCCACTGAAGTCAAGCTAAATTACATATATATGAGCTGCCTCCCAGGAGGGCCCGGAACTTGGTTTTCAGAAAGAACACTAAAAAAAAAAAATTTAATGGTTCAAAGAGACTGTTCCTATATAGGACAGAGGCCCAGGGAAATAGAGATCATCCAGTCAACCCTGAAAATCCTCAGCATGTATACATCCAACCTAAAGTTAGGGTACCATGTATAGGGTGACCAACCATTCATTTACTTGGATCTAAGGATTTCCCAGGATGTGGAACTTTCATTGCTAAAACCTACACAGGCAACCCAGGATGATTGCCAGCTCTAAATAACCTAAACCTGAGACAGAATGAAGGCTGTAGGGTGGAGCCCTAAGCAGGGAAGAGGCCAGAAGCGAAAGCTAAGTGACCTCCTCCCGTAGAAATGAATTTGAAGGAAAATTCTTTGGACTTCAATGATTTCAAAGAGCATAGATGCAGCTAATGACCAAAATACAAAACTAAAAGACCTTAGGAAGATCACTTAAGCTTTGTAACTTCTTTATATTTATAATTTGTTACCCTTTGTGTCTTACTAATGAGCAGAAGTAAGACCCTTGTGATTCTAGGTTGCTTTAATTTTCTTCTTTTTACTTTACTTTCTATAATTCTAGTTAACATGTATTGTTACTGCTTCTTATATGCTAGACAATGTTTAAGATGCTTTATATGTATTAACTGATTTGATTTTTGCAATCTATCTGGAAGGCAGGAACAATTATTACATTTAAGATGAGGAAACTGAGGCTCAAATAGTTTGCCCAAAGTCACAGAGCTTGAATTTGAGCTCTGGGTTTGTTCTTCTGAAGCCCACGCTCTTGATTATTAAACTGTACTGCCTCTCATTGTAAAATTGGCATGTACTGTTAATGTAATTTTGTAAAGTTGTATGTGTATTTTTAATAACATCTTTGAAAGAAAATGGCAGTTGTACTTGACTTTAAGGGCTAAGGGAAGTAAGAGGATGGTGGGAAGGAAGGAAAGTGGGAAGACAGCAACAAATTCTGAATTCCAGAAGTTAGGGAGGAGGATGTAGCAGAGTTAGAGAGGAGAGAAAAAGCCATTTGAATTCCTTAGCCCAGAGCAAAGACAGTAGAAGAAAGGAGGCGGGGCACAACTTGGGAATGACTTAGGGGTCTTTTCTAAACTTAACTGTAGGGAGGCCATTGAAGTTCCCCCTACAAGTAGGGATAATAAACATGGCTTCTCTGAGGTTATTTCTTCTGTATCTAACACCTGTCCTTTCCTGCTTTTATAACCCTACTCTCTCCTTCTGATTTCAAATGTACTCACCTTATTCTGCCCAGTAGTTTTGAGAACAAGCAGCTAACAGGAACGAAACATATTAAAATCCACACCATCGCCTATAAATGTGTGTATTTAACATTCTGTCTAAGATTCAGGAGGAACCTTTTCAAGTCCCAGATCTCATTTGCATGTTCATTGATATCTAAAGGAAAGGAAGGAAGAAAATTGAGCTTTCTTTTTCCAATTACAGTATTATGGGTTTTTATTACTGAAGACTAGCAGAAGAAAAAAATATATATATAGCTTGCAATATATTTTTAATACCAACCCAGTCCCTTTTAACTTTTCGGAGTGCAGTAATAATAACAACAAAAGTATTAGAAAAATGTTTTACTCTTTTTAAAGTAATTTTCCATCTGTTATTTCACTTTGTCTGCATAACAACTCAGTAGAGACGGTAATGCAGACATTATTAATCCCATTTTACAGACAAGAAACCTAAAACTCAACTAGATTAAGTTACTTTCCCTAAAGAGCTATCACTGATATTTCATTCTTGAAGTGATTAGTTCTTTCCACATCACTGTGAAACTTCAGTCTGAATTTCAGATTAATTACTTCAATGTTTGCCAGCATTTTAAAGTCTGCACTCTTCTATCACCATTTCCAAGCCCCAAACACATCATCTGCTCTCCTTGATCCTGCCTCTGACATGTAGAGCAGGTCGAAAAGGCACTTGTATAACTTTTGCTTACTTCATTAATTCCATGTATCACTACTCACAACTGATGGCCAAATCTTTTCTTCTTTAAAACTTGGATATGCCTTTTTTCCCTTGTCTTACTTTGATGGTTTTAAAATAGGTCCACAAATTCTTTGAGACTCTTTCCTTCTAGAGTTGGAGCCTAATTCTCCTCCCCTTACGTGTGGGCTGGACTTAATGACTTGCTTCTATTAAGTAGAATAAAACAGAAGTAATGAAGACTAGTGAGACTAGTTCAGAAAAAAAACACTGCAGCTTCTTCTCTGCTTTCTCTCTCAGATCACTCGTGGCTAGCTGCCATGTCAGGAGGACACTCAAGCAGCCTTGTGGAAAGGCCCAGGTGTTAAGGAACTGAAGCCTTTTGCCAACAACTAGCAAAGAACAGAGGCATCCTGCCAACAGCCATGTAAGTGAGACATCTTAAAAGTAATCAAGCCTTCAGATGACTGGAACCCCAGCCAATAGCTTTATTGCACCCTAATAAGAGACCTTGAGCCAGAAGCACACAGCTAAGCTTTTCCCAGATTCCTGACTCTCAGAAACTATAAGATAATAAATGTTTTTGTTGCTACTGCTGCTACTATTGTTGTTTTAATCTTCAAAGTTTTGGGGTAATTTGTTAGGCAGAAATATATAAGTAATACCCTTATTCAATTTTCATTCATGGTTCCTGCTGATAATGTGACAAAGCTTGAAGGATTCACAACTTGAACACATTAGGGTGTTAACCAATGGAGTAAAAAGGGGCACTAAATTACAAGGAGATTCCATGGAAGAACTAGGCATGTGACTGGATTAGCGTTTTAAAACAATCATTCTAGCTGCTTTGTGTCAAATGGATTGTAGGAGAACAAGAGTGGCGTCCCAGAAAGGTGTTGGGACTAGAATGGCAACTTGTGAAGATGAAACAAAGTAAATGGATACTCTTCCTATATAGGGAAATTTGTGTTCTTATGCATGAGGAAGACTAGGGGAGGGAAAACAGCCTGGCTTCTGTCTGAAATCATTTTCTTTGAGGTACCAATGACTTTTAATTGCTAAATTCAAAAATCCAATGGCCTTTTTCAATCCTTCTCTTCTTCGAAATTACTACTTGCTTTGGCTTTGTTGGCACAATACTACCTGGCTTTCCTTCACCCTCTCAGACTGTTCCATCTCTGCTTTTCCTCCTGATTTCTCCATATCTATCAATAGCAATACAGTCTCTTTTTTTACTCAGAGTTAAAACTTAGAGTTATTCTCAACTCTTCTCTCTCTCTTTCCTTTCTTCAACCTGTATTTGTCAAGTCCCTAATATGTGCCAGATAAATATTAGAGACGCATTTAGGCAAATAGTCACAGCCTCAGCTTCATGGAGTTTTTACCTAGTGAGGAGGAACAGGTGATAAACAATCACATAACCGAATATATACAAGGTATATAGGGTTTCTTTATTCCCCAGTCCAAATGTCTCTGCTTTACTTTAATTTTTGAATAACTTTACTTAGGTATAATTGACATATAATAAACTGTACATATTTAAAGTATACAATTTCACGAGTTTGATATGAAACCATCATCATAATCAAGATAATGAATATACCCATTATCCTCTCAAACTTCCTCATACTTCTTTGTAGTCTCTTTTGCCTTCACCTTCCATATCCCTAGGCGAGCTCGGACCTGCTTTCCATCACTATAGATTAGTCTGAATTTTCTAGAATTTTATGTAAGTGGAACAATACAATATGTACTCTTTTTTGTTGTTGTTTGTCCTGTTTACTCAGCATAAATTTGAGATTCATCCATTGTTGTAGTATCATGGTTTATTCCTTTTTATTTCTGAGAAGTACCCCATTGTATGGATTATCATAATTTGTTTATCCATTCACCTGGTGATGAACTTCGAGATCATTTCCAATATTTTGCTATTATAAATTAAGTGCTAAGAACATTTGTGTACTAGTCCTTGTGCCCATATGTTCCTTTTCTTTGGGGTAGATTTCTAGGAGTAGAATGACTCATATAGTAGGCGTATGTTTAACATTGTAAGAAACTGCCAAACTGTTTTCCAAAGTGGCTGTACCTTTACACTTCCACCAGCAGTATCTGAGAGATCCAGTTTCTCCATATCCTCACCAATACCCAGATCAGACTTTTAAATTTTAGGTGTGTAATGGTATCTCAAGGTGGTTTTAATTTGCATTTCCCTAAATGACTAATAACATTGAATATGTTTTCATGTGTTTATTTATCATTCATATATCTTTTTTGGTGAACTATCTGTTCAGATCTTTTGCCCATTTTTTAATTGGGTTGCTTGTTTTCTTATTGATTTTTGAGAGTTATTTATATGTCTAGATATAAGTCCTTTGTCAGATATATGATTTGCAATATTTTTTCCTAGTTTGTGGCTCGTTTTCAGTTCTCTTAACAATACCTTTCAAAGAGCATTGATTTTTCATTTCGATGAAGTACAATATATCAATTTGTTCTTTTAAGGAGTGTGCTTTTGGAATCATAGCTAAGAACTTTTGCCCTACCCAGGTCACAGAAAAGGGCAAACTATAGCTTGAAGGAGCAGACTAAAAGGACCAATCAAAGACTAAACCAGCTACTGAGGCACTAAGCAAGGGAGATGAGGGAGGAGGAAGAGGCCCAGTCTCAGATGATAAGATATTGGGTGAATTTCAGAGGAGCAGAGTGGCAGATATGGTTAATTAGCATTCAGCATGTATTCCCATCTCCTTTTAGCATGCTTTCCCATACTGTGGAGGCGGAAAAGCTAAGGATTATATTTCTTAGGATATCTTGTAGCCAGTCAGACGTACTCAGGTAAGATTTAGAAGGCAGAAGGCAGACAAAGGCCATCGTACTGCTACTTTGGCTATTTCTCCTGGCAAGCAATGTGATAAAGATGTGATATGTTTTTACAGCAGTGATCCAGTGATGTTTCTAGCTTTGCAAATATTGAGAAGTGGTTGCATCAGAGTGTAGCAACAGCAGTGTCCTGATAAGTTTCCAGATCCCTGGACCAGATTTGCCACTTGTTCTTAAACCTAGTCATCAGGAGAGACCTCCAGGAGGTTCACCCTCCCTGACTGTGGCAGAAGTAACAGCTTCCCTGGCAGAGCACTTCTCCCACATTCAGAGGTCATTCCTGGAGTTTCAGCCAGAGGAGGCCCTTCTAGACTTTCCAAATGATTTTGTTAGCACCTTTGTCCTTGTATCTTTAAACTACTTGGAGGGGTTTTGTTTCCTGCGTTGAGCCCTGAGGGTAAGAGCAGTCAGACTGTATCTGGGAGGAATAATAAAGAATTAAAGGACTCCCACGGTGTGAGAAGAATGTGACAATACATGAAGTCATTCATTAGTTCAATGAGCATGTAACAGACATGAAGTGGGTGCTATTGTGAGATACTGGGAATAGATCTATCTGCCTGCCCTGAAGGAGTTTTTACCCAGTCTGATGATTTCATGGTGTGATGACAGAGATAGGTTGGGGCTCTATGTGCTCATGGACATGTTCGCAATCAAACTTGGAGAAGACATGAAAGAGGAGACCTGTAAGCTTGGTTTTAACGGATGAGTAGGAATTAGTCAGCAAAGAAGAAGGGGAAGAACATTCTATCTGTAATAGGATAAATTATTAAGAAAAAGTTTTAAATTCTATGTTCATAATTCTCCCTCACACTTTCCCAGGAAAGAGGAGGTATGTGTTTCTAAAGACCTTAGGAGAAGAGGGTAGGGATAACATAGGAGCTTCCTGGCTGGGGAGGATGCAGGTGGAGGTGGGAGTTAGAAAGTCTTTTGAATAAGGAAGTGGAAGCAGTTGACCTAAGAGAGATTCTGGGTAAGGCATCTTTAAGCCGGCTTTAACTTTTCAGTCTTCTTTATTCCCTCACTTCTTACAAAAAAAATCAGAATGGTATAAGATTCTGAGGCCAAAGTCAGGGTCACCACTTACTAGTATTTGCCCTTGGATGTATTATTTAACTTCTTTTAGTCTTTACTGATCTATGCAATGAGAATAATGATAATATCTCCCTCCTACAGTGTTGTAAAGGTCGGATCAGATGATATGAAAAAATTATAAACTATAAAGCACTCTAAAAATATTAGTCACTGGTATCTAATAGGTAACTAAGTCTTATTGATTCTATCTCAGATATATCTCTGATGTAGTCTAAATTGTGTTCTTCCCAAATTCATATGTTGAAATCTTAACCCACAATGTGACTGCATTTGGTAATAGGGCATTTAAGGAGATAATTAAGGTTTAAGGAGCTCATAAGAGTAGAGCCCTAATCTGTTAAGACTGATGTCCTTATAAGAAGAAGAAGAAGAGACACTAGGAAGAGACATATGGCTATGCCATAGAAGGGCATGGCAAGAAGGTGGCCATCTATAAGCCAGGAAGAAAGGTCTCACCAGAAACCAGCCTTGATGGCATCTTGATCTTAGACTTTTTGCCTCCAGGACTGCAAGAAAATTAATTTCTGTTGTTTAAGACACCCAGTCTGTGATATTTTATTATGGCAGCACTAGCAAACTAATGTAATCATTCCTCCAAACTTTACTTCTCTTCATCCCCCTGCCCTGATTTGGTTCAGGCCTTTATCTTCTCCATATCATCTCTGCAGACATTTCTATATTCTCAAATGCTGCTAAAGGAATCTTTCCAAAGAGCATAGTTAAAACTATCTATGACACAACTGTTTACAGCATAAAGAGCAAACTTCTCAGCTGAGCATGACACTCCTCTTGAACTTGATTCAACCTGCCTTTCTAGGTTTGTCTCTTGCCCTTCAACTATATACCCTATGCTTCAGCCTTATTGAAATTCTTGCTGTTGCTCAAATATCCCATGCTCTTTCACAGTTCTCCATTTTTGCCTATACTGTTCCTCCTACCTGAAATACTTTTCCCCTTCCTTATCACCCCTCATTCCCTCACACTGTCTCACTTTTTCCTCTGACATATCTATTCATCTTTCAACCCTGGCTCAAGTGTCATCTACTACTTAAAGCCTTCCCTTACAGCCATCCTCAGTTCTCTTGGCAGCATTTTGTATACTCCTTTATTATAACACTTATAATGTTTTGTAAACATTATTTTAAGAGTCTTTCCTACAAGATGTGAGCACTCATAGGAAAGATGGTCTATTCATCATTGAATCTTTCTTTGTATTTGACACAGAGGAGGTACTGGATACATATTTCTTAAAAAACAAACATAAATTCCACAGTCCAGATGAGACATACCAAAAAATAAAAATAAACAACAAAAGGCAGTAGAAGAACTGCGAGTTTTGAATCTGGGTATCCACTATGGCACCTAACACAATGTCCTGCATGTAGTAGACTCTCAGTAAATGTTAAATTAAGTTCTAAATAACAAGAGAAAATAATAGTCATGATCATTTAAATCTGAGAGAATTCCAGGATGGGTTTTAAAAGCTGGTACCCGTCAATATAACATCAGTGATCGCATCTGCTGTCTTCAAACTCAGTCCACACTCTTCCTCTTCCTCCTCTCCACCTTGCCTTTTCTGATCTAGACTATAAGCTCTTTTGAAGTCAAGGGGTCCTTATTCATCTTTGTATCTTGTATTCTTTACCTACTGGTATCTAGCCAAATGCTTTGCACACGATAGGCATCCATTATGTGTTTGTTGCATTTTGTTAACAACTAAAGATTATGCTGAGCCTGGGTAGGATTTAAATAGACCATAAAGAAGAAAGCAGAAATCCAGATCAAGGACACAGTAGAAGTGTATTTGTTTCCTATACCGAGAAATTACCACAAACTTGGTGGCTTAAAACAACACATTTATTAACTTATAGTTCTAGAGGTTAGTAGCCTGAAAATGGGTCTTACAGGGCTAAAATTAAAGTGTAAGCAGGGCTGTTGTCCCCTCTAGAGACTCTAGGGGAGAATCTGTTTTCTTGCCTTTTCCAGTTTCTAGAGGATGCTGCATACCTTGGCTTGTGGCCCTGCCTCATTCTGCCCTCTGCTTCTGTTGTCACATCTTATCTTATTCTGGCTCTTCTGCCTCCCTAAGGGGACCCTCGGGATTACATTGAGCTCACCCGGATGATCCAGGATAATCTTCCCTTCTCAAGATTGTCAACTTAATCACATCTGCAAGTCCTTTCTGCTCTGTAAAATAACAATATGCACAGGTCCTGGGGATTAAGACAAGGGCATTTTGCAGAGCCATTATTCTGTCTACTTCAAGGACCAAATCTGAAGACATAAGAATGCACAACTAATGTTTGGAGATGGATCTTTCCAGT
Organism: Rousettus aegyptiacus; assembly: GCF_014176215.1. Taxonomy (NCBI): domain Eukaryota; kingdom Metazoa; phylum Chordata; class Mammalia; order Chiroptera; family Pteropodidae; genus Rousettus; species Rousettus aegyptiacus. The sequence goes on from NW_023416295.1 coordinate 131,175,860, forward strand.
TGAAGCAAAGTGTTCATGAAATATTAGAGCCAGGTATGATAGGAAAAGGAGGATTAAAGAGGCACTGGGGTTTGGAGATGATACAGACCGTTGAATACCACATTAAGTTTGGGTTTTATCCTGTATAAAATACGAAGACTTTGAAGGCAAGTGAGTGGAGAGTTAAGAATTAAAGCAGCAATCTATCAGACTCCAAAAGACCATAGACTATGTAAATCTGGTGGTTCAAACAAAACAAAAAATAAAAGATTTGGGACCAAGAGCCCACACGAGTTGGATACACTGTTGTTTACGGTCTTATCGAATCTCTTCTTTCTGCTAGATGTTCTTTGAGCATCCATAATAAATGACAGAGCAATTGTTTCCCCTCATGGGTTCTTATTTTTTATTTGTCATAGAAGTCTTCACTAGTGTTATATAACTTCTCTGCCCTAGAAAAGTCTGCTATAACAGTTAGGAAAGTGTGTATTTGGGGTGAGGGTTTAGGAAAGGATGTGAGTTGGTTGATTTGTCCCACTGATTGGAAGAGGCTGAGAGTTTTGGGAGAGAGTTTCAATTGTCTGGAAAGACCATAGAAACCCAACTCAGGCTGACTTACAAAAAGTAGAATTTACCAGCTTTAAAAAACATTGATATGCTGATGATTTTCAAATTGATATTGCCAGCTTGAATCCCCAGTCTCACATGTATCCTATTACCTGTATAAAATACGAAGACTTTGAAGGCAGTGGCTACATCTACTTGGATGTCTAATCAGCAAATCAAACTTAGCATGGCCAAATCCCTGTTCCTGGTCTTCCCTTTCCATCTCTCCTGCAACAAATCTACTTTTCCCACAGTCTTTCTCCATTTCAGTTAATGAAACCTCTATGCTCCCAGTTACTCAGGTCAAATCCTTTGGAGTTTTTCTTCATTTGCCCTCCATATTCAAACTGTCAGGCAATTCTAGTGACATACTTTCAAATCCATCAGGGATCTGACCATTTTGGGACTTCTAGTCCAAGACGGCGCCATAGAATTGGAATTCCCTTCCTCCCATAAATACCCCGAATTTACACCTACGGAGCGATTCCCTATGAAAAACTGAGGGCTGACTGAACAGCTTCTGCACAACAACTGAGAGAGACCAGAAACAGGTAGCAGAGCTGGAGACATGGCACTGTGGGCACCCCAATGCAACACACCATCCCGTAGCTGAGAGGGATCACAGAACGGCCCATGCTGCTTACCCATGGGAATCTAAACAGCTCAAAGCTGCTCCAGCGTTAGTTCCAGGCCCCAGGGACTACCTGAAGCCTGAGCCCACTCAAGCTACAACTTTAATTGGTCCGCCAAGTTGTTCTGGGCACAGCTTGCTCCCAGGACTTCCCTCTGCCCCTGCCCACTCCAGCTTCAGCTCTAGGCTCCTGTGCAGCTTGACCCTAGGATTACCCAAGGCCTGAGCCCATTTCAGCTACAATTCCATCCTGGCTGACAAGACAGTCCTGATACAGCTTGCCCCCAGGACTTCCCTCAGCTTGTGCACACTCCAGCTACAGCTTGAGTTTCCAGTAAAGCTTGTCCCTAGGAAGCCCTGCAGCCCATGCACACTCCAGCTCCACCTGGCCTCCCAAAGACACCCAGCCCACGCAGTCTACAAAGGCAATGCTCCTACACAAATAAAAATAGTGAAAGGCAAGAATGATATATAATGGCTGTTTCCCCAGTCTGTCCACTGAAAAGGGCATGAGCAATGATACCTCAGTGGCAATAAGCATACATAGTTTCCAGATCTTGGGTTCTAATATCACTCCCCACTAAAAAGTGGGGTCTTAAGCAAAATGGCTGAGTCCACGGCCGGGGCTGGGAAAGTAAGCCTGTACCATCTTGGGCCATAAGTAAGAGCATGCTCAAAGAATGACAGGCACAGAAGGCAGCTTAAGGGAGCTCTCACTGGCCAAATCTAGGACAATCTGAGTATCAAAATAAGTAATGATATTGCAGAAACAAGATTAGCGAGAAACCAAGACCCAATTGGAGAGTTGGAGAACTGAGGTTTATTACATCGGTGGTCCCATAAGAGCTAGCGCTCTGCTGAAGATCTGGGCCCCAACCTCAGGGGTAACCTTACTTTCATAGGGCTTAACAAGCAAAGGCAATACATCTGTTCTTAACAAGCAAAGGCAATACATCTGTTATCTAGACAGAACAATCAAAGGGGAGAGTGAGTTTTTAGTTGATTCCGAGATCACTCTGCCCTTCGGCCTATGCAGCAAGCATGTCTACAGAAGCAGAACAAAATGCTGATTACAAGGTTAGCCATTTGAGTGGAAAATTCCTTTTCAATGATAGTGATGGATTATAATCTATTAAATAAATCAGAATCCATGGATCCATATTGACAGAAGTAAATAAATAAGGAAGAAGAGAAGACCTTTATAGTAAAATGTTAACTAATAAATGCAGAAGGAATGATAGAGTTTTAAAATCACTATTTGGCATTCAGTATGATAATTTGATTCCGGCATGAATCATCAATGGACTAGAAGGAACAGGATATTCACATAGCTTCAGATACTCTCCCCGCAGGTTAGTTACTAATTACAGAGGGGAAGATAATAATTAAGTATAGAAAATTGATGGAGATGTCTAGGATTTGGTGATCAAAGTTAACATCACCAATATGAGAACAGGTCACCATCACCTGCCAGCTGATAGGATCAATGAGAAGAACATAACATCACTTCTGGGATATTCCTGCCACCTATACATAACTTAAATTTAATAAAGTATCAGACGTACTCAGATCGAGGGACATTCTACAAAATATTTGGCCCCATCTCTTTAAAATATCGAAATTGAGAAGGACAAAGAAAGACAGATTAAGACTGATCCAGATGAAGGAAGGCTGAAGAGGCATGACAACTAAAATGCAACAACATGTGATCCTGGATTGGATCCTGGACCTAAAAAATTCTTATTACAGAGGATAAATCTATAGAAGTGAAATCTGAATAAAGTCTGTAGGTTGTATTACAGTATTTCATCAATGTTAATTTCTTGATTTTGACACATTTGTATTGAGGTTGTGTAGAATGTCTTTGGTTTTAAGAAATACAGTGAAGTATTTAGAAGTTAAAAAAATAATAACAAAAGAATCTGACCATGTTTCTCTGCCTGTACAGCTACTATCCTGCTCCAAAGCATCATCATCTCTCACTTGTATATTTTAATAGCCTCCTCACTGGTCTCCTTGCTCATGCCTCTATCGTTTATTTTTAATGCAAGAGCCAGAATGATCCTTTAAAACATAAGTTAGATCGTGTCACTCTTCTGCTCAAAATCTCCAATGGCTACCCTAACTTCAGGTAAAAACCAAAGTTGTCACAACACCCTACAATGCCCTGCACAATATGGCTTCTAGTTACCTTTCTGATCTCATCTGTTTGTTACTACTCTTTCCCTTGCTCATTACACTCCACCCACACTGGCCTCCTTGCTGTTCCTCTAACACAGTAGGCATAGTACGCACTTGTTATTTTTTGTCTGGATCATTATTCCCCCAGTAGCCACAAGGCTTATTCCCTCACTTTCTTCTGATTTTTTATCCAAATGTCTTATTAGTGAGGCCTTCTCTGATTGTCCTATTTAAAATTTCAACCTCCACCTCTATCCTCTTTCAGTTTTATGTTTATTAATACTGATCACTGTTCATTTTACTTATTTATTATCTGCCTCTTCTCTTACCCAGAATGTAAATTCCAAAAGAGCAAAACATATGCCTTTTTTGTTTATAGATGTATCTTTAATGCCTAAAACAGTATTTGACATATGTTGAATAAATGAATGAAAAGTTAGGGTAATAACTTCAGGCGTGGTTGGATTTAGATTCTCAGCATGTTACCAGAACTCTATCTTTATCTCTTAGCTTTGTTTTCCTCTGCATTGGCTTAATTCTCAAGCGGGCTTGAGGTGCGATGGCATGATGGCTACCAGAACCTCCAGATTTACAGCCTAGCAATTCAGAAGTCCTAAAAGAAATAGGGTGCCTCTTTCCTGATTGCTCCAGTGAAAGCCTTAGAAATGAGTCTTACTTGGGCTTTCATTAAGTGTTGGTCCCTAAAACAATTTCTGAAGTTAGAGGCCGAGATCCTGTGATTAGTTAGGCCTGGGTCATAGGGCTCCCAAGAATGGGGGTAAAGTTCAGCTCTACATGGACTGAGAAAAGGGGAGCAGTGGTTTTCTACCACTTGAAGAAGAGGGATAGAGGCAGAAACAATAAATGTCTATCACATCATCAATGATTACCCACTAGCAGACCTAGCTTCTTCTGCTGCCCTCCTTTTCACACCCAGATAGATCAACCTCTGAACTTTGGTAAGGTTCTCTTCTCTTAAATGCTTTTTCACCTGCTCGCTCAGTTAAAGTCTTCCTCTTCCCTCAATATCAGGTTCAAATATGATCTCCCTTTTGGTAACTCTTGATAGATGTAGTCTCTCTCCCTTTTCTTAGTATCCTAGTTATTTCTACTTCTTTTGTAGTTATCTTTTCACACTTTGTCCTACGTTTTACTTATTTGTATACATTGTGAGCTACTTATGGAAAAAAAGGGCTGGATCCATTTTTCCGCAGTCCAAGCTGACACCTCCTCAATCGCCGTGATCAGATGCATACCCGAGCCGCCAGGGCGCGCTAGGTGCCAGGCGTGAGGCCGCTGGGGGCGGGAGGCACTGTGATCGGCAGCTGTGGCCGTCAATCGCACGCAGGCGGGGGCGGGACGGCTGCCCGGGAGGCCTGTGGGCGGGAGGCGGGGCCTACATGAATGGGGAGCGCGCCGAGCAGGCTGCAGTCGGCGCTCGTGGGGGAAGCAGGAGTCCCAGCCGGGAGTGGGTGGGAGGAAACGAAGAGGGGGAAGGGAAAAAGCGCGGGGGGGTTGGTGGCGGGGAGGGGCAGCGCCAGGGCGGCGCGCCGAGAACAGCAAGGCACGGGTGTGAGTGCAAACCGTGGGCGCTTTGCGGGTCGCTTCTGTGCCACTGCCCGCTGCGCCGTCTCCGCCGTCGCCGCGCGCCGTCGCCTGCCGGACCCCCGAGGAGCCCCCGGAGCCCGCAACCGGGCTGAGGAGTCTGGACTTGGGAAGCGGGCGCTGAGGGAGGAGCCGAGTCCAAACAAGCCGAGCCCAGGGCCCCCGGGCGTGGAGGTGGGGGGCTGAGGCCCCCGAGGGGGCCCCGCCGCGATGGGCAACCTGGAGAGCGCCGAGGGGGGCCCGGGCGAGCCGCCCTCTGTCTCGCTGCTGCCGCCGCCCGGCAAGATGCCGATGCCTGAGCCCTGTGAGCTGGAAGAGAGGTTCGCCCTGGTGCTGGTGAGAGCGGAGCCCAGTCCTTTCCCCTTCCTAAAGCCCCCCAGGTCCCAGCGCCCCGGGTGGGACTTGGCCACGGTTCGCCCGCCCGGCCCACCCCTTCAGTCAGGGCTTCCGACAGACCCCGGCCTCCAGTACCTTTCCGGGAACCTTTGAGCAGCCGCCAGCCGGCCCCGACAGCCCCGTCTGGGACCTCCCAACCGACGCCTCAACCTCTGGACACTTAGGAGGAGAGGTCCCCAGCCCGGGACCGCCTCAAGATCCAGACTTCTTCCTCCCCGCCCCCCTTCTGCTGCCCTTCTCACTTCTCCCCACTTCCCCGACAGCCTCCCCGGGTCCCTAGAAATTCTCATTCCTAAGCCTTGGGTTGGTGCAGGGGAATTCAGAAGCTTGGAGCCGGCCCACTCCTCAGCCTAAGTCAGGGCTCTCTGACTGGGGAGACCGTCTCTCGTGTTAACATGGAGGCTTTCCAGGGAGTGGGTCCTACTCCCAGCCAAGACCAGATGTTTGGGGGAAAGAGGGGGGATTGGGAAGGGGGCTGGCAGCTCTTGAAGGGGTTGGAATAAAGAATGATGCCATTCTACTTATTTTCAGAACGGCCTGCAGGCATCTTGCAAAGTTATAGTGGATTTATCTAAAAGAGTTGAACATGTGGATAAGCCATTTCACTAGTGTATTTTTCCAATTGAAACAATACACAAACCATCCCGCCCCCCTTTTTGTATTAAGCCCTGGTGCTTGGTTTCTGTTCTTTGCCTGCGCTTCTTTTCAGTCTTTCCGTAGATTCCCAAATGATCTATACGGATACATTTTTAGAACTGACTTTGGGATTCTTTGGTGTGGGAACTGTAATGATGTTGGTGGCTCTATGGATAGAGAGGATCTGAGTTGGTATCACTGGGATGAAGCCAAAGAATATGTTGGAGCTAAATATGAAATTTTGGAAAAAGAAAGTGAACTAGGTGATAGAATATTTGCTAATAGGGGTAAAAGACTTGAGGAAATAGTTCCTAGTTCCTCAAAGAACTCTCCAAGAGGCAGTGTTAATGCTGCTGTTATTGTTGGTGTGGCTTGAAGGGCTGACTTGGCTTTTGCCCATGAGGAGGGATAAGTTGTGGACTTAGCAGCCTTATTGGATTTCATCTGCCTTGGAATAGGGAGATTAGATCTGTTGGCATCAGTGGAGCTGTGTAGAGATCCTGATCTCTCTCATGGTGGAGAGCTTGACATCTGTCCACTGGCACCACAGACAGGTCAAAGAGGATCCCCAAGGTTCCAAGGGGAAGCAGTGTTCCTGGCATCTCTCTGCCCACCAGCCCTGGAAAGGGACGAAGGGATCTGGGCCGCACATCCTGTGTCCCTCTGCATTTCCCTTAGCCTTCATTAGAGGGATAGAGTGAGTCAGTGACTACTAATGTGCTGTGGCCATCTCAGGCTGAGGAGGAGAGCCTGGGACTCTGGGACTCCTTGCCCTTGAGAACAACAACTCAACTGTTGGGAAAAAGAGTGGGAGGGAATCTGCACTCCAGTGGGGGGTATGAAAATCCCCAGTGAACTGGCTCAAGGTAACTTCAGAAATTGGAGGAAAAGGGGTAGTCTGAAGTAGGGCTGCCAGGCTCTTTGCTGTGAGAGCTCAGAACCAGAGTTGATCATGTCCTCATTGGAGCTTGGTTGATAAATTTGTTTAGCTGTCACGTTGATAACTTAATATTCACAAAATGCACGTGGTGTCCTGATTACTAGCCAGAGCACCCAGAGAGTCCAGGTTAAACAGGGGACTGGACCACCCACTTGCAAACCTTCCTTTCTGTGTAAAGTTTTGATTTGTTTCCTTGTGGCTTTTGTTTTGGTTTTATTTCTGTGTCTGAGCTGCTGCTGATTGGGGGTTGGAACAGGGCAGGCCAGGGCTAGTTAGCTGTCTTAGGAGAGAAGGGGATTTTACCTCACTTCTCCAACACAGGAAAATCATGCTATCTTGGGCTTTTGAGCTCTTCTCTGGGGGCTCTTAAAGATCCCTTTTCCTCTGATCCTGAAACATGCCCTTCAGAAACAGTACTTGGTCATGGATGCTTGACCCTGGAATAGGCTCAGGTATATTTCTTGAACAGTCAGGAGAAGCAGAGTATAGTCGAAAAAGCAAGGGTTCTGTCTTAGCAATTGTCTTAATTTCTCTGAGCCAAATCTATAAATTTTATAGATTTGCTCATCTGTAAATTGGGCCTAATAAGACTTATCCTGATGGGACTGAGAATTAGGTGAGCTGTGTGTAAGGCATTGGCACTCAGTAGGTTCTCAATGTAGTAAATTAGGTGCTTTTCTTGATTATGTGAGAGACAAGCTGCTCCTTTTTCACCCTTTTCTTTTCCCAGATTGTTAGCTTCACTATGATTAATTTACTTTCAGAAAAAGCCAAGTGGTAGTTTTTTTGGTGGGGCAGGGGTTGAGGTGACATACTAGTGTCCTGGTTAAGCATTGGGACTTTCATGTCAAAGTGGGCTCAAATACTAGCTCTTCACAATCTCCAGTTAAAAAAGTGTTTGACCTCAAGCAAGTTAGTTAATCTTTGAGTCTGTTTCTTCTTATAAATGGGGATAATAACAGTATTTGTCACATGAGATCGTGTGGATTTAATGAAACTAGAAGTCAAGTGCTTAGCAGAGTCTGTCATCTATATGCTTAGCAAATGGTAGCTTTTAAATTTGTAGCTCTTAGCAATGACTCAGATCTGTGACCATTTGTAGTTTCAAAATGGGATTCTAAGTGTAGAAATCTGATGAAACCAATTACCCAATTCCTTATAGCCAGTCTCAGAGATATGTCTGCTGCCATCCCAGTGTGTCTATGGAAACCCCCCTGAAAAGCACCCTGGTTGAGGAAGTTGTATCACTGCTGAGTCAAGACCACAGGCTCCCAGCTTTCTGGTACAGACATATGATCTGACCCATAGCTTGTCAGCTGAGGTTGGATAGCTCCAGGTTTGAGGCCAGGAGGTAATTTGTTCAGGACATTAATTCCAAGAATTCTAACCTAGCCCAGTGCCCTAATCCCGGGCTTCCCTACTGATGTGCTGGGATAGTGATCCCCTCATCCCTGGGGGCAACTGAGGTCCCCTATTGGTCCCCTTTGGCTGAGATCAGCTTCCACTATACCCTGTGTATTATTTTCTAGGTGTGCCCTGGTGTGCTGTTAAGCTGTTGCCTTGGGATTGGGATTCTTCCTTACCCCCTTGTGTGTCTGAGTGGCAGCTCCCATTCTGTTGAGAATTCAGAAGGTTAGAGATGGGTGGTTGTTGGGGCTCCTCTTTATTAATACCAGAATGAGATCCGATTTCTGGCCTGAAAATACAGCCCAAGTCTGTGTATTTTGGTTCCAACTAGATTATTGTTTACCCTCAATTACTCAGAAGCTAGCATTCTGGCCACTACTGGCCTTTCCTTAGAGAGGGGAGGCAGAGGACTTTAAAGACATTGAAAGGATAGCTGTCAGCCTTTGCTGTATTTGCACCCTGATTTTTCTCTTTGCTGATTATCATTGAAATGGAGCCTCAAGGTTCTGATGCCAGAAAAATCCCTGGATATCCCTCAGGAGGGGGCTCTCAGGACATGAGGGTAGGTGAGGTTGTGTGACAGGCTATCCCTGCCAAGGCTCCTCCTCTCACATTTTCATGGTGACGACTGATGACTTGGGGTTTTGCTGTAAGTGTAGCATTGATGTGGGAGCTAAGCTGGCCTGGGTGCTAGTTGTCTAAGAGGCTTTGATGGGCCTCCTTTGACACAGAAAGGACTGGGAAAAAGTTGGACTAAAATATCAAGTTCCAAATCACCATGGTGGCAATTTTTTCCCCCAGTGCTGGAGGTTTTGGTGAATTAGTTCAGGCTGGACTGGAACTTGGGGGAGGGAAAATGCCCTTGACAGCAGCTGGTCAGAGGAACCCCCACCCCTTGTTCAGAGACTCCACTAAGACCCTAGGCCTCATTCCCTTGACCTTCCCACATGACTGCTGCCTTAGACTGGGGGAAGTATGTGTATGTGTGTGTGGGGATGGACTCCTTGTCGTTTGGGAATGTTTCAATTGCTCAGAGGGAGATTTGTTTTTTTTTTTCTTTTTTCTCTTAAAGTAGTACTCATTCTCTAAAAAAAAAAAAAAAGTATGGGCAATTTAGAAAGAAGAAAAGATTGAAGTTTTAGATTGAAGAAAAACATCCCTATTTTCTTTAGTTACTTTGCCAAACGGAGCCAATGTGTTTTAAAACTTTTAATATATTTTTCTCTGCATAGGGTTTTGTTCGGTGTTGTGATATTAGTGTGTGTGTGTGTGTGTGTGTATGTGTGTGTATTTCTATCCAGTTTTTTTTTTACCAGTTTTCTCAGCCTAATTATAAACATTTTTAAATGTTTGCACAATGGTCCATCAAGTGAATATACCATTGTTTACCTAACTACCCTCCTACTGTTGAACATTCAAGGTTGTTTGCTTCTGTTTGCTATCATAAACAATGCTGTGATGAACATCTTGGTGTGCAAAGCCATTTTAATATTTAGTGTTTTCCTTTGGATGGGAAACCAAAATCGAACATTCTGGGTTGTAGGATATGTTTTTAATTTCTTAAATACACATTTCCAAATGGTTTTCTAAAAAGGGCATAATGCATGTGAATGTCCTCAAAGGGAGGGAGGAAGATTAAGAATAGCTTTTTTTCTCCTGATTATGAAAATAATACATGCTTATTAAACAAATTTGGAAGTTAAAAAATATAAAAATAGTCTATGGCCATGCCACCCTGAACAAGCCCAATCCCTTCTGCTCTCAGAAGCTAAGCAGGGTCAGGCCTGGTTAGTACTTGGATGGGAGACTACCTCGGAAGACCAGGTGCTGTAGGCATAAAAAATAAAAAATAAGGATTGTAAGCTGACAAGGTCCTTGCAATCTGTGAGGTCAACCAAGCGTTGACTCACCTAAAAAAATAAATAAAATTAAAAATATATAGAAGAGTATAAAGAAGAGAATTAAAATCACCTGTAATCTCACTATCTACTATTAACACTTTTTTGCTATAACAGAACATTTCATTACATTAGTTTCCTATCCACACAGTGGTCATTTAATGATGATTATATTGGCCATTTCCATTAGTGGTCAGGAGGCTCTTCCACTAATGGCTCTCATGGTTTCCGTTTTTTCACTTTTCTCACTAGACTTTGTCTTCAGTCTGAAGAATCACTTCTTCTATTTAGCCACTCTGAAGTTGGTCTTCTAATTTTTAACATCTGATTCTGCTTTAACCATACACAACTTCTCATTTATAATCTGTTCTTTATACTTTCTGTATGCTGCATTTTTAGGGATTTGCTCAAGAACTTCAAGAATCTTTGAATACAGTATCCTTACCCTCCCGTGTGGACTCTCACATACAGCCAATCACACAAGGCCGATGGTCTTCAGCAAGCCCATGACAGCACCGACTCTCTGCTACTAACATTTTGATATTCTAACTTTATATATATGTATATATATATTCTAACAATAGGATCATACTGTGCATATTGTTTTGTAAACTAATTTTTATTTTACTATTTTAAACATTTTCTCGTTTGTTTAAATATTCTTCAGTATCATGATTTCATGACTGCTTAGTACTCCATATCTTATTTTATTACTGCATTATTTCTCTCTCTCTCCTATGAATAACACTGTGATGAATATCCCGTGCATACATATTTGTGTGTATCTCTGATTATTTACTTAGGATAAATTGCTAGAAGTTGAGTTATTTGATCAAAGACATATGCTTTTTAAAGGCCTTTGAGAAATATACCTTCTAAAAAAGTCGTACCAGTCGGCTTTTCCATTTATAGTGTGAGTGTCTTCCTTTTTCTATAAGCTATCTATTACCAGATGATTTAACTTTTTAAAAATCTTTGCCAATTTCATTAATGAAAAATGATGTCTCGTTCTCCTTTTCATTTCTTTTGACATTTTATCATAAGCGTTTCGGCCATCTTTTGTTTGTGTCCATTGCTCACAGTTGGGGATTTATTATATCTACATATTTCTATATAATAAATGGGTACATTTCCCACACTTTTTCATTATAAAATATTTTTCACATGAAAGAACATGTAACTATTATGTAAGATTAAAATGATAATAAGATGGACACCAGTATATCCACTGTGTGTTCTTGGAATTGCTTCTTGTCCCTTAGAGTTTCTTCTCCCTGCTGTCTTATTTTGGATGAAAAAGCCCTTTAGCTTAGGACTTGTTCAGTCTGTTTCTGCAGCTGGGACCGTCCAGGTGGCAGCCACACCAGTGCTTCATAGCTCTGTCTGTGGGGAAACAACTACAGCTGGTGAGAACAGGAACTGGTGGTGGTGGAAATAGCTAATCTTCAGTGAAGTGAAAAAAGAAGCCAAGGTGGAGAGGAAATGAGACCACAGATCCTCCCCTACCCCTGAGGTTGCCTGGGAGGCTGGCTGGAGCCAGGGCTCTGGTTCTGTGGTCAAGACATAGTATCCGCCCCAGAACTGACTGTAGTGGGCCCAGGGGATAGCATCGCTGGTTGCCTGAAGTCCATGTGTTATCTGGTCAGCCAGGCTGGTCGCCTCCATTCTGGAGAAACGTTTCTCCCAAGTCCGAGCTGAGCTGAAGCAGTGCCAGGGAAAGGCCGGAGGTTCATTCCAGTTCGGAAGTGCACTTCAGAGAAGAGGAAGGAACTTTTTCTTTGAAGATAAGAGAGGGTGCTGTCTCCACATAGCTCCCCCCTACCCTCAAATCTCTCTGGCTACTCCCTTTTGGAATAGCACCAGATGGGAACTTGGGGATTTTAAGGTTGTCACCCATGAAGAGAAGTAGATTCCAGAATAGAGATGACTGGGTAGTTAGAATTCCTCAGTTCCTATTCCTAGTCTCTCTTGCCTCCCCTGGCAGAATCACACCTTTGTATCTTGTTTTCCTCCTACATGGGAAAATGAGCCCCCTCTCCTGCCCCCCAAGAAAAATGTGGAGGTGTCAAGCTGCCTCTCTGTCCTTGAGGTACTCTGGTTGTCTTTGCTTCCTACCCTCCTCTCTATTTCTTTTTTCATCTTTAAGAATCCTATTTCCAGTTTCTCTTACCCTTTCTGTCTTCAGTCACATCACAACAAAGGTGTAGGTGGGGAGTTTGTGTGTTGGGTAGGGGAGGACCTGGTTAGAGTTTTTAGGGGAGCAGTTTTCTCCTCCCAGCTTTATTAATACGCATTATCTTCTCAGTTTATAAGTACTTTGAGGTCCTTGAAAGATATTCTAAATAATGGTCAGAATTACAAGGGGCTAGCAGAATTATTTACATGACAAATTTTGCCAGTAGAGGAAGGATTTAGGCTATTATATACCTGTGTTGGTTCAGTTCTTGTCCTCTTCTCTTCCCATTGTCCCCTCCCCATCTCTTTACCACCTTCCCACCCTTACCCAGAGTTATCACCAGGGCTGGAGCTGGGCTGGTGGCCTTGCCTCTGGGTTCCTAAAAATATTAACAGGAAAGGTATGTATTCTCTTCCTCCACTGCTTGCTCATTTCTACTAAGATGTAGACTAGGGAATGTCATAACCCTCCAATTGCTCTGCCCCTGTCTAAGTAAGAGCTGGGGATGAGCCTGGCATGGGTATTTTAGGAGATGGTTATCCTGCTTTAAGAACAACCTACAGCTTAGAGCAGAGTTAGTTTCTGCTCAGTTGTTTTTACCAGCTTCTTTGCAGGAAGCTGGGTAACCAATCCCTAGATCTTCCTAGTGTTTCCTCTGAAACCTGAAAAAAATCCATTCTGGGCAGAAGTAGTTGGTTTAAAAGACTTGCTGGCTCAGAATTGTATGAAGGAAGGAATATCAGTTTAGAGTCAGAAGAGTTGGGTTCTGATCCAGCTTTATAGCCTTTTTTCCCCAACTGAATGACCTTGGGCAAAACCTAGAACTTTCCTGAGCCAATTTCATCCTTTATAAAATGGATGATAATACCTTCCTTATAGAGTTTTGAGGATATTTAAAGTAGACAACATAGTGAAAATACTTTGTAACCTACAAAGGTTCTACACATAAATGTTTGTGCCATATACAGTACCCACTACACCACCTCTGTTACTGTAAGTTAAAGTGGTTTTCCCTGGGGGGAGGTGTTGTCCCAGCAGGGAGTTTGGGGAAACGAATGAGGATGTTTTGTTTATCACACTGAATTGAGGGTGTCCCTGTGCCTGAGCACCAGGAACATTAACCATCCTGAGGCATTTGTGTCAGCCTCACACAATAAAGAAGGAACCTGTCCACAAAGCTGATAGCTCACCTGCTTAGAATCCTCTTCTACTAATCGGTACCTCCATTGCCTCTGTGTCTCAGTTGGGGATGATGCTTCAAGAGCAGTAAAAGTGAAGGCAGAGCCATAGTTTTTGGTGCTTTCTTGGTTTTCCCATTTCCTATTACCTTCAGCCTAGAGGCGGGCCTCTTTTTATTACCTCTGTCTGTAGGTTTAGTGCCCAATTATCCGATTCCCTCTGTTCTGTGGCCTCTATGCTAAAACTTATCAAGGAGCAACTTGGGGTACACATACTTTACTGCTGACCTTTGCCTACCCCCTTGTTAGTTTCTCAAACCAGGGTAAAAGTTCTCTTAGTTTGGGAATGTATTTGAGCAATCTTTCAGCAATGCTTCTACATCTTTTGGATAACAGAGCCTTCTAATTAAATCCCCCCATGCAGAGAATTTGGAGAGTTTGAAGCCCATTCTTGGATCTGCTAGAGAATCCCTGACTTTGAGCCTAGAGGAATAGGAAGGTAGAGCCGGGTGAGCAGAAGCCACTGTAGGAGCTCCTTGACACAAACAGTACTCTCCATATTTTGTAAGGAGAAGGAGTCCTGGTTATTGTTTCAGATACAATAATGCCTCTGTTGGCGGTTCCGAAAAAAAGAGCTTATTGAAACTTGGCTGACTCCTGTTCAGGGGAAGATAGTCTGGCCCCTGGACATTTTGGTTTAAATTTTGATTAGGGACACTGTGTAGTGGGATCTGCCCCTTTGAACTAGACCCTCAACCTACAGGAACATCCAGGTAGGGATGACAGGATGTACTTTGACAAGCCAGGGGAACCAGTGGCATCCTTGCAGTGAGGCCCAAAGGTTAGGTCATATCCTGTGTTTGGAGGTACTGCCTGATTGCAGCTGCAACTCCCTCCTGCAGGCGTAAGGTCTCCGGGAACATCCAGACCCTTGGCTTCCCAGGGTGTGCCTGAGAGGGGAGCTGCGGAACATCCAGTCTCTAGTGGGTACTTCTATGCTTAAATCCTCTTGCTTTCTACCTTACGAAAGCAAAACAACAGCAACAACAAAACCCTATACTCTTTTTGACTGTACAGAATATTTCATACTAAAATTTTTGAAGATAAATTCAAATCTTTTGGGAACTTTATTTATTATGAAAAAACTTCCCCCCCCCAGGACATTAAAAATGTTTTTTTACTTGGTAGAGTCTCTCACCTCATTATTTTAGGAATGGTTTAGTTTCTTATCTCCACCAAATGCGTGGACTTGTATATGTTAAGGAAAGAGAACATTTGTTGGGCATATGCCCCATGCTTTTCCATTTAACTTAACAACATCTCTCTGAGGCAGTTATTTACTTCTCTTTTACAGGTGATAAAACCAGGGCTCAAAGGAGTTAACTAACTGGGGAAGTTCTCCACTTTATGTATTATATACTTAGGCTTTAAGCAAAAATTTTTAGTTGGATAGTTTGTTCATGCTAAAAGGACTACTAGAAATACAGCTTCTAAAAGGTCCTTAAATCATTGATTCTATGTATAGATTTAAAATTGCATAGAACATTTTCTGAAAAAATACAAATAAAACTGATAACAATAGTTACCTCTGGGATGCAGGGAGGGAACCACAATGGGAGGAACAAGAGAGTCAAAGGGAATTTAGCTTTATACTGTTTATATTTTTTATGGGGAGAATGTACTTATATGTTAGTTATATAATTAAAAAAAGGAAAAAAATCTTAACCTCACTAGAAATCGAGGAAATGAACATTTAAATGATACGCTTTTTATACTAATTATCTGGGTGAAATTTTAAAGATTGATAATGGCCATGGTTATCATTAATGGTACATTAATACAGTATTAATGGCAGGGTAATTTGGTACAAACATTTAAGAAAGCATTTTATAAGGTTTATCAATTTCAAATGTGCATACCCTTTAACTCAGCCATCTCACTTCCAGGAAACTGCCTTACAGAATTGTTTACACATTTGCATGAAGGTGCATAGAAAGGATCCTCAGAGCTGCATTGTTTAACAGTAAAAAACTGGAAATAACTTAATTGTCCATTTCCTGCCCAAATCTATTTCTCTTCTATTCACCTAGTTACCCAAGGCAAATACTATTCTCCCTTCTCCCTTTCCCATACCCAGTCTATCAGTAAGCCCTGCCAATTCTATCTCCAAAAATATATCTCAAATCTACTTATCTGTCTTTACTGCCACCACTCCAGTCCTAGTCAATATCAGCTCTTGCTTGTATTACATCCAACCAACTGGCCTCCAATTTCCTCTTCTGCCCCTTTCTCTATCCTCTCATCCATTCTCCACAAAGCAGCTAAATTTAAAATATAAATCAAATAGTATGTCCCTGTCTTAAAAACCTTTAATGGAAAAAAAAAAAAATTTAAAGTCTTGGCCTTGGCGCGTAGAACCGAATTATTGGGCTCCTGCTGACCTCTTCACTCGCACTCCTGTTTATCAAGCTCCACGTTCTCCTTTCAGTTCAGGACAAGCTCCTTTCTGTTCAGGACCATTCACAAGCCATTTCCTTTCCTGGAATGCCCCGTTCTTGGGTCTTCAAATGGCTTGATCCAGCTTATACTTCAGGTCTCAGTTTAAAATATGCCACCTCTAAGAGAGGCCTCCCTCCCTTATTGTCCTCTGTCTTAGTATCTTATTAATTTCTTTTGTATTATTTCCCATTTTGAAATTATTTGTTTGATTCCTCATTTATTCTCTGTCTCCCCAGACAGCTGACTCCATGAGGGTGGAGACTTTATGTATGCTTATCACTGTATAGCCAAATACCTGGCTCTGGGTAGGCACCCAATATATGCCTGTGGTTGATAGGAATCTCCAAGATATGTGTATAAATAATCTGAAAAGGCAATTAAGAGAAGACCATATATAATGCTTTATAAATTTGTAAATATATATTTGTAAATGTATAGAAAAAAGGCCAGGCAGAATCAACACGAAGCTGTTAACTGTAGTGACATATGGAAGGGGGGGATGGTTATGGTTGGAGGCTGAAGAGTGACTCATTTTTTATTCTATAAGTTTTTCGATTGATTTTTAAAAAATAATATGTACATATGTATTTATTCCTCCTTTACAAGAAAAGGAGGAATAAAAATTGGGGAGGAGGACTCAACTATTATTGCAAAAAAGAAAGCTCCACACTCTCATTCTCTGCACTGAGCCAAAAAAAGAGCAAGAGGGAGAAAGACCACTAGTGGGATCAGCAACTGGCCACAGCCCTTTCCCTGCCCTGTGCTGAACTTGGCACTAGTTCTCAGAGTAGAAAGAATCCTAAGAGATGTTCTCCTGCCCTGAGGCTGTATTTTAAATTCTTAAATGTAGGTATGATCTTAATCCCCCAGACATAGCCAGGCTGTATATTTTTAGCCTCTTTCATTTCCAGGCCAGTGAAAACTGCACCTCCAGCCTTTGCAGAGCTGGAGCAGGTGAATTCAGCAAAGAGAATACACATGAGCTCTGGGACTCACTGCAGCTAAGCTTCTCAAAGTCAAGTCGGTTCAATAGCCTTGACCCTCATGGAAGCCAGGTTCTCTAGATTCTTGTTTCCTAGGAATACGGATAGCTAATCACTTTAATAGCTAACATTTATTGAGTGCTAATCTCATGCTAGCACCATGAAGCTCTTTACACACATTAGCTCATTTAATCATCACCACTGTATGCAGTAGTTATCATTATCTCCATTTTATAGGTGAGGAAACTGAGGTACAAGGAGGATAAATGGCTCATTTGGGATCACACAGTTAGTAGATGGTAAAGTCAGGATTTTAATCCAAGCAGTCTGACTCCAAAGCCCACATCTTAAACAACAATTCCTCTTCTTTCTAGGGTCAGTCCCCTTTTGCAATCAGTCCTGCTTTGGAGGGCATTGTGTAGATTATGGCAGAATGTAGAGGAAGTTCCAAGACAAATCTTCCTTTGCTAAGAGGTGGTGGGAAGATTCAGGCTTTGGAGTCAGCCATACTTGGATTTGGATCCCAGCTCTCATACGAGGACATTGGCTATTCAACGAGCTTTATTCTTTTAAATTACTTTGGGATGTACACAGGGTATATGAAAAAATAGATATCTCTTTTACCTTCATGGAGTTTAGAAGGAAAGACAGACTTTTTTTTCCCCCTCTCCTACTTCCACCCCTGACCTACAGATGTTGTTGTCTCTCCTTAAGAATTGGATCTCTGAAGGCGGAGTGTCTCCTATGCACTCACGCTATGCATCCGGAGCTTGGTGCCCCCGGGAGACCTGGAGCACTTGGGGTATGATCCATGGCTCCACCTGGGGCATGAACCCAGGACATGCATGTAAAGCAGACATGCTAACCACTACACTATGGAGCCACCCTGAAAGACAGATATTAAATAAATATTTTATTATAAATTATATATGTCCTTGGGAGGCAAAGAACAGATTGTTAGGGGAGAGAATAGCTAAATGAGAGCCAGAGACAAACAGCCTTGAAAGCGATCTATTTTCATTTCATTTTCCTTCCTTCCTTGATTTATTAAGGAAATATGTCTTAGGTGCCTACTGTATACACAGCACTTTCTCAAGTGCTTTGGAGAATACCAAAGAAATAGAAGACAATGCTCACTAAGCTGGAGAGACAGAATATATATTTAGAACTGTATTTTGAACAACTAGAGAATTAAAACGAGTGTGTGTCCTCAGGTGGTCAATGAGCATTCTGTGTGCCTCATCTTACTCATAATATGGGGATACTATTTGTCTTTCCAAATCACATGTATTTGTGAAGACCAAATGAGATCATGGGGTGATGGGTGTTGCCCTGCTACAGGCACAGAGGATTGAGGAGTTAGGGGAGAGTCAGCATGACATAGAATCATTAATCTGGCAGTGCTCTAAGAAGAGCATGGACTTGAAGTCAGGTCTTAAGGTGACAAGTATGGATTAGGAGAGAGGAGGCTGTTGTAGGCCAGGAAGCATATGAGAGGGAATTAAAGAGGGAGAATGAACCAGCTGTATGAGGGGCAGCTGGGAGTCCTGTTACAGACAGAGAGGTGAGCTTGGATTAGAATGGATGATCAGTTCACAGAAAATTTTGTCTAAAGAGCCACTGATTGTTAGAAGAGGCTATGGAGGCCTTCCTGCCCAGCTTTCAACAGGGGATAGAGATTAATTGGTAAGTGCTTCCTGGCCATTTATGGATTTGTTCATTAATGTTGAATGATTGCAATATATGAGAAATAAGTGATTAATCCTTACAGGTTAGGGAATCAGAATAATTTGCTTTAAAACTGGGTAGGAGATGATCCTACAGTTTACCTCAGAAATGCGGAAGTCCAGAAATATAAAAGCTTCCATTTCTAGTTATCAAGTTTTAGGTTAATTCTTTCCTTTGTTAAATCTTTCTTGACTTCCTTTGGATTGAAATGTCTTGTACTAAATAATTTGTATAATTAGTAACGACTTGTTCATGGTAGCTGCTTAACACATTTCATTGCATGGTAACAGTGTCCAGTGTTTGTGATCCACTTTCTACCTGGTAGTGTTTTCTTACACATTGTATTAGGGAAGAGGGTAGGGGGATGGCACCCTCTCCCAGCTAGTCATCTAGGCTAGACACTTGGGAATCACTCTGGGCTATTTCTTCTATCACCTTCTCCATATCTACTACCACTGCTATAGTTTTTCCCATTGCTTCGCTAGTCTGTTGTAATAGACACCTTAGTGGTCTCTCTACTCCGGTCTTACAGACCTACCCATCCAAATTCATGTCATAGTCGTATGTAAAGATCTGGGAGAAGGGGTTCTAGGAAGAGAAAATAACCTACGCAAGCCTTAGGATAGAAAGGAACTTTGCACATTCGAGGGACTAAAGGAAAGCCAGATTGGTTGATTAGGATGCTAAAGAGATGTCTGAGAAGCAGAAGAGAGGTGAGCAGGGCCCAGGTCATGGGGACCTTGTTGGCCTGCCTTGGTGAGGAGTTTGAATATTAATTTTAGGGAGAGTGACCTGATCTGCTTTATAGTTTTAAGAGCTCATTGTGGCTGCTGTGTGGAGAGCCCTGGAATCTGGCTCCCTTCTGGCCAGCATGTTGGCCTGAGTGAGGCTAGGCTCCTCACTCAACTCTGCCTGGCAGAGCTATCATGCCCTCTGCCCTTTCAGGTTTGACTGGTGCTCAGCCCTCACTCCTATACCCCCACTTAGGCCAAAAAGGGCAGTGCCTCTGTTAGGCTGGCCCCAGTGTTTGGCATGCCTCCCGGTGGCCTGAGCCTATAATTTGGTGAATTGGCTGGTTACAAAAATAAAAAGTGCGACCTATAACTAAAGCCGAGTGGATTCAGTAAAGAGGGAGCTTTTAATTTGCTGAGGTCCTGGGCTGTATTTAACTGGAGGAGAAATGTGTCTCCTCCCTAGGCGCTGCTTCATTTTCTGCCTTTAGTGCCTGTTCTGAGGCAGGTTAGGGTTTGTGAGCCTGGGGGTGAGCTATGGGGACTTTAGAGAGATATAGGATGGGGTGTTAGGGACCAACGACAGTTTCGATGCGGCTGCCTGGGCAGTTGGCATTATACAGTCTTGCTTCTTACATAGCACACTGGGACGAAAATAGAGTTTTTAAATGTTTGATTGTGTGATCACTCTTTTATTCATTTACAAAAATTTTATTGAGTGTTTGCTCTGTATTTTAGACATTAGGAATACCATAGTGAACAAAAGAGACGAAGAGACCTGCCCTGTAGAGTTCACATTTTTGGGGGGAGAAAACCAAAAAAGATACATAAGGTGTATAATATAATATTAAGTAGCAGTAAGTACAATGAAGAAAAAGAAGGTAAGGGGATAGAGAGAAATGGGGGCATATTTTAGATAAGGTGACAAGGCAAATTTTGGGATTCAGGTATGAAAGAAAAGGGAAATAGTAAAGGGCAACTATCTGTGGACTCTAAATCCTGGCTCCCAGCATTTCTCCAAGGAAAGGGCTCCCCATGGTGGTGCAGCCAGTCTGGGCAGGGGTCAGATCAGTGCCCGTTTGGGGGCCAAGTTTTATCCTCGCCCCAGAATCCTGTGGTTGCCTCTCCTCGGCTCCACTTGTCAGAACTGTCTGCAGGGTAAGGCAGGGTGCTGATTAACTGTAAGTAGAGACCTGTCTTTCCAGGGCTCCTCAAACCTGATTCTCTCAAGATTTCTTGAAGTCACTTTGTGTGTTCTTGGCTAGAGGAGGAAGAAGTCTGGCCTGAGAAACTGCAAGGAATGCAGAGATTCTTTTGCCTATGACTGGATGCCCAGCCAGGCCTTTTGCAAGAGCTTCAGGGCTCAGTGGATTTGGATTTGAATCCTGGCTCTGCCATTGATTAGTTCTGTGACATTGGGCCAGTGCCTTAGCTTCTTCGAGCCTCAGTTTCTTTATCTGAATAATCAGAGTAATACTACTTAGCTTCTAGGGATGTTGTGAGGATTAAATAGCAGATGTAAAGGATTCAGGGCAGTGTCTAGCATAGCGGGTGCTCAATAAATTTTAAGTTGAAATATTCTAAGACCACTAACTTCTCAAAGTTGGTGGTTTGGCATTAAGGAAAATATTCAAGAAATATTCTTGCTGATGGGTAGAGACTGGTTCTGTGTGTCTCAGAGTTGTAAAATCACTAAACTGCACTCCATATGTTAGTCCCCTGCCTTCCTACTTGATGCTGTTGGCCTTGTCATGACTTCTTCACAGGCCTTTGGACCTCCATGAACTGGCGTAGTCCTTGGCCTGCCCTTTTCATCTTTGGTACAGCCATTGAAGGATTGGACTTTAAGAACCTTTTGGACTGGGATTTTTACCAAGGCCAGCACAGCCAATGTAGGCCTGCAAGGTTGGGACCTGTACTCCTGGGACTATATTGAACTCTGGGGTGGTGGAGGCCACTGTTACGCAGGCTCATTTGCAGATTGGCACTTCCCTCCCCTCAATGCGAGGCCCAGATGATGTTCTCAAATGGATGGATGAGAGATAGCTACCTGGAAAAGAGCATCTTCATATGAACCTTCTGTGTCTACAGTATGCTTTGGGCCCCTTACTTTGGACAGACTTCTTGTTTGTGCTTGTGGTATTTTGTTTTTGCTTGCCGCTCCACAGAATCAGCATCACACAAGCACTCATTATCCTCAGGCCCTGGCAGTCAGGGCACTTGGTGAATCCCTTGTAAAGTGCTCATGTCTGCACATTATTTTCTGTTGCACCTGGCATGAGTTCCAGATTGATGGTCCAATAGCAGCTATTAGTTGCTAATTACTGCTGGCATCGTGGGAGGCTAAGGAATTAAGAATCTTGTGCATTTATGGGGCAACAGGTCCTGGTGAGCTCCCAAAGCATTTGTCATTTCCTCAGAATATCCTTGTTAAAAGCTGTGAGCACATCCTCAAGAGTTGAGGGGTAGCCAGCTAAACAGTATGTGGTGATATCTAGCTTCTCAGTCAATTCCCTCCAAGAATTATTAAGAAACCACCTAGCACTTGTAGCCTATAGAAGCCCAGGGAAATGCAAGATGGCGTCATGACATTGCAAAGTACCAGCTGCCTCTGATTGTCTCAGAGGCAAGAGAGCAGGGAGCTTACCTCAGGCCTGCTCTATCGCAAGACAAGTAAAGGTAAAAATTCACATCAGTACCCTGGCAGTGTGGAAGGCCTCTGAGGTGGCGAACGGACTGGTTAAGATGTCATCTTCCCCACCTGGAGACGGGGAGAGGGACACAATACCAGCCCTCAAAGACTCCTCAAGTGCACCCTGGTGTTCATTCATGCAACAAGCATATATCAAGCACTTAGAATTGTGTTCAACGCCAGAGAAGAAAAGATGACTAAGACAGTGTCTGCCCCAGGAGTTCAGTCTAGAGGGGGAGACAAACCCATTAAACATATAATTGCGATGCACAGCTTGGGAAGTGCAGTGGTACAGATATGTAGGAGTGTCCGGGGAGCACAGGGGAGAGGTGGGGCCAGGGGAATACTACCTGGCTACAGGGGTAATTAAGAGTTGGAGAAGTGTGGGAGAGAAAACATTCCAGGTACAGGGGCCAGCATGGGCAGAGACATGAAGGTGAGACAGCATGATGTGTTCAGATAATCCTCATGCAGCTGCTTGGGGCTGTTAGAGGATGAGGTATAAGGCAGAGAGTCGTAAGAGCGAAGGCTGAAGTGAGAGGAGGGCTTTGGATGCTGTTTTGAAGGGACTGTACTTTATGCTTTTCATAAGAGAGTGGCATAGTCTGGTTTTGAATTGTGGGCAGGTCAGTTTTGACAGTCTGGCAGAGAATCAGAATTAGAGGTAGGCAGCTCAATGGGGGCCTGGTGGTGGTGACGATGATGGGAGCCTACACCAGGGCTGGTTTGCATGGTGGAAATGATGAGACAGAATCAATAAATACTTAAAAAGATTAAATTTTGAGGATGTGGTGACTGATTACATTTGACATTGGGAAGGTAGAGATGAGGGAAAAGGGAGGAATTTAGGATTCTGGATTTCTAGCTTGCTAGATTAGTTAGATGGAGGTACCATTGGTTAAGAGAACACCAGAATAAAAATAACAGGAGAGAAAGTGATGAGGCCAGTTGGAGGCACATGAGGTTATAGAGCCTGTAGAAGTCTGGGTGAAAGTTGTAATGGGCGGTTGGATATTTAAAGCTAAAGCTCAAAGAAGTCTGGGACAGAAATATTTATTTTTATCCCATCAGTATCTACTGGTCAATTAAAATTTGGGGCTGGAAGATTCTCATGCCTTTCTCTATATTTCCATAGACAGCACAGCCCTTCAGTGACTGGGAGGGACAACTCCCAGGACTTATGTAGTTGAGAAGAGTAATTAGGCGAGACGGCCAAAAACAGAGATTTGTGGCAGAATCAGACCTCAGATTTGCAAATTGCAGGTTTAACCTGAGGAAGTGGGGAGAAAATGGGAGAAATGAGGTATCTGAGATAAGGCAGAAGACAAATCTCCTCCAGAGGGTTAGAGAAGTTGTCCCTAATCACTCAGCAGAGCACCTTAGTGACTCAATTCTGTCTCCCTGAATTCTGGTCCCAACTTTTCTGTGAATCCCCTGCGTGGTTATTGGTGTCTCAGTCTTATCTTTCAAAGGAGCATGTGTGCATTTGCTCTAACCTAGAGAAATAATAAACATATAAATAAATATATTTAACCTATACTGGTCAGCTATATCTATATAGTCTCTTTTTTATTCATTTTAAAGTACTTCGAGATTGTATTTTGCGTATGTGCTTAGAAGCTAACTTGGGTTAGCGGCAACGCCTGAAGTAGCTCTGCCCAGTTACAATTTATAGAGCCTTTCTCTTGTGCCAGGCACCATCCAGTGTTTTTCATTCATCTCTTCATTCAATTCTTACAGGAGGTAGATATTATAATCTTTATTTTATAGATGAAGAAACAGGTTCAGAGAAGTTTAATAATTTTCCCACTGTCTCATGAAAAGTACCAGGATTCAGATCTAGGCTGTCCCTGATTCCAAAGCCCATGCTGTTATCTGTAGCATTCTGAATGTTTGAAATGTCATTCAGATATAAGGGAATTGTCATCATGTGGTATCCAAGAGGGCAGTTCCCTTTTCTTCACATGGTCACTCTCTTATTCTGAGACAGAAGCCTTGAACTTCAGGTGTCCAGCACACATGCTTCGTTCAGCTGGTTCCACCGTGGTTGTGCTGTTTGACGATCAACTAAAGCCAGCCAGACAAATCCAGATGAACCTTACCAAGTTAGAAATGGAGATTTGTTTTCTTCCTAAGGAGATGGCAGGGCATGGTAGGGAAAGCCATGTCCTGGCAAAAGTTATGTTACAGTCTACATATCTGGATTTGAATCTGGGTTCGCCACTTTCTGTGTGACCTCGAGCCAGTTGATCCCAGAGTCTTAATTCTCTCCCCACTTAACCAGGTATAATATTTTATTTCCAGTGGTTATTGAGAACAGCAAGATCATAGGAGAAAAGTACATGATATATAAGAGACTTTCAGTAAAGTTTTTCTCCTGCTCTGTGGCCCTGAGTGAATATAGCACTTAGGCTGCCAGACGTTGCAAGAAGTGGAGAAGATCCAGGATCTCTTTGGGTCATAAGGCAAGACCTCTCAGAAGGCTCACTCCAAAGAGTTTTTTTTTGTTTTGTTTTTTGTTTTTTGTTTTTTTGCTAGCTGGACAATCAGATGAGATGTGAAAAAGCTGGGACACTCAAAGATGGAGTTAGGATGTGGGCAGCTATGACTTCTGCTGTCAAGCTCTGGCCTTCAGGATATCAAGGGGGACAATGTTGGGAGTAGGGCTCATGGATCGAGAGCAGACTGGGGTCACTATGATTCCTCTCCAAAGAGGACAGGAGCAGTGAGGCTGAGGACCTCCATTTGAGGGCAATTGAAAAAGCAAGGAGACACAGAGGCTTTGTAGTGCCTCGCCCCTGCTGATATGACTTGTGACAGATGTGTTCCCATGCCAGGCCTCAGTTTACCCTTCCATAAAGCAGGAGTCATGCCCCTCCCACATGTACACTAGAAGCAGGATGGGATTCATTAAGTTTTATGGTTTGATAATAAGGTCCGGGACTTACAGTGAGACTCCTGGAGAGCCAGAGCTGGCTCCCTAGCCCGCGTACTGGGTAAGACGGCGTGCCGCCCCCAGCCAGCCTCTGCTGTCCACATGAACAGCCACAGTATCTGTTGAACTTCTGTGTGCTAGGCATCCATGTCTAAGAACAAGTGTGTTCAAGGTAAAGTCCATGCTCTCACAGAGCTTGCAGTCTAGTTCAGGAAATAATATGGAATGTGAAAGGTGAATAACAATAGGAGAAAGAAGTGAATCTTCCAAGAAATCTTGTAATTAAAGGGTCTACCACAGTGCCTGACCCAGAATAGATGTTTATAAGTCATGGTTTTCCCTTTCTTTGTAAATATACAGATTACCACAAGGCAAAACAGGTCTTCCAGTTAGCACAATACATGATACATCAAAGACCTTAGTTGGAGGAATGATCGAATACAATTATCAATAGGAGTTAAGGGCAGTAAAACCTGCCTAAGTTCAGGGAAAGAAGTGCGTGAGGGGTGTCTTGTCTGGGGGAGGTTTCATGAGGAAGGTTGATTGTATTGGTCCTGAAGGATGTGTACAATTTGAAGAGGCACAGAGGAAGGCTAATATATAATTCATTGTCTCAGAGGAGTCATTGTGTGGGGATACAAGCTCATGTGTTAGGATCAGAACTGGGTTTAGATCCCAGCTGCACCACATATTGGCTGTGTGACTCTGGGCAAGTACCATGGCCTTTCAACGCCTTTGTTTCCTCACCTATAAAATGGGAATAATCATAGTTTCACCTTCGCAGAGTTGTTATGAGCATTAAGTGATATAATTCATATAGAGCTATTATCACAGTTCTGTCAGTAAATGTTAGCTTTTGTCATTATTACCATTTTTGTTTTGATGGTAGCATCATTATTATCCTGCTCATGCTCACATACTTACCTTAGCTCCTAAGACCCTTTGTCATCTGGCTGTTCCCTGCCTGCTGTAATTTTCTCATATACACTTTCATTCTATTATTGCAAATCACTTGGAGACTCTTGGTCTTTTTATGGTGTTTTATGCTTCCACGTATTTGTAAATGCTGTCTCCTGACCTGGAATATCACTGTCTCTACCTCCTTTGTTGCCTTTGCCTGACTCCCTCGTGCTTGATGTTTAAGACTAAATCCTGTAGCATTTCTTACAGGAAGCCTTACATGACTCCTCTGTCCAATTAGATGTTGCCTCCCAGGGATGCCATGGTGCCATGTGCACCTCTCACACAGCCATGCTGTCTACACTCACCCCTGGTTTGCTTGTCAACCTTGCCCTCTGGATATAAACTTCCTGAATGTAGAGATCCTGCCCTATTCATTTTTATATCCCCAGCTCCTAGCTTAGTGCTTGGCATACAATTTTCCAGCAAAATAGTGAAAAAAAAAAACCACAAAAATCTCAACTAGCATTATGCGTAACATTTACTACCTAGGTTCTGATGTGAATGCTTAACTTATTTAATCATCATAGCAACTCTGTGAAGTTGGTACTATTTCTACCTCTATTTTATAAATGAGGAAACCAAGCTCATAGAGATTAAATAACTCTCCAAAGGCCATACAAGTAGTAAATGGTAGCCGGGATTCATACCAGGGCAGTGTGGCTGCTCATTTAGTGTTTTAATCATACTGTGAGACTTACGATAAGATATTTATTGAACATACAAGAAAAGGTGAAGAGGCCTTATTAGTCATAAATTACAACTCCATGAACACGTTTTAAAGGCATTAGTAAATGTGTAGAGACACTGGGGACAGAGGGGAGGTAGGTCTTGCCACTCTCATTTATGAAAGATTTGCTAGAGAAGATGGGATATCAGCTGTTGTGAATTGGAGGAGGGGCATGGCTGGCAATTGGGAAGGGGATAATTTCTCTGGGGTGTAATAGAGTAGAAAACTTAGGGACAGGAGGAAGAGGAATATATTATGGAGGAAATTCAACTTGCCCAATCTTTATTGAGCACCTACTATAGTCATAAACAAACTTGTGGTGATCCCTGTGCCCAGTAGCCTATAGTCTAGCAAGCTATAAGAAGAGTCTAGATAAAGAGTAGGACAGGTAAGTGGCTGAGACTTGTGGAATAAACTGAAGGACAGAGTTGAAACTCATTGAGAAGTCTGGAAGTTTGCTAAGGAAGAAGCAGCATATAAAGAAAGTAATTTGGGCTGTAGAACATAAAGTAGATTAAAGAAAAGAGAGCTCAGAAATAGCAGGACAGTGGTGAGAAGTTGGATAATCCCTCTAAAAATAAAGGAGCTGAACAGAGGACTTGCAGTGGGAGATGTAGTAGCAGGATCAATCAGTGATTTAGTAAGCACCTGTACATGATTCAAAGAAGGATAAGATATGACCCTTATCCTTGAGTTCATGTTCTAGTTGTGAATAGAGGAAGCACACACATGAAGAGACACTATATGGAACATATTCGATTTGTGATAAGGTCTGTGGTATCAGTGACCAGGTGTTTTCTTTCCCATTTTTTCACCCATCTGGAATCCCATTTTCAGGGTTATCTTATGGTTCAGAATAGCTGCTGAAGTTCCAGCCATTACCTCTGCATTCCAACTAGCTGGAAGCAGAAAGGAGAAAAGGAAGGTATATTCCCACCCTTTAATGATACTTCTCAGAATGTGTACACTACTGCTTGCATCCTACAAGGTCATAGCCATACTTGAATGTTAGGGAAGATGAGAAATATTAATTCTGGGCATCTAAGTGCTCAAATGAATAATGGAGGTTCTATACTAAGGAAGATGAGAAGACAGGGGGATAACAAGCAAGTCTCTGCCTTGTCTTTCTTCACATATGATTATACTTTAAAGTTCAGAAGATGGGCTGATTAGGTTAGGTTAGGTAGCCACAGGGCTCTTGGATTTTGAGTCAGGTAGTAATAGGTAGAGATACAGAAGATTGGGGAAACATCAGTTACAAGCAAATATTATGAAAAGAGTGGCTGTTTTAGGAGAGAATCCAGGAGAGGATAAGGCTGGTCAGAGATGCTGGTGTCAGGCTCGGGGAATCTTCTGAACCTCTTTCTTATTTTAAGATGCTAAGAACAGTAGGCCAAGGAGTTCAGGTTTTCTTGTGTAAATGATAAGGAGTCAGAAAAAGATTTCTGAACTGAGAAGAAACAATTTATTTTATGTGCTAGGAAGTTTAGAAATTTCATCCACATTCAGTTTGGTTGGGGGTTAGGGGCTGGAAGTAGGGATGCCTGCCAGCTGGAAGGTTATCCCAGAGGGTCAGGAGTGAACAGTAGGGGCCCACCTGGTGGTGACAGTGGGAATGGAAGGGAAGGTATGGATGAGAGACCCTGGGAGGGAGACGTACTGGGTCTTAGTGAGTAATGGTCTGTGGCCTGGGAGAGTAACATGCCCTTTGTAGGATGCAACCCTAAACATATTGTGTCCTCTGAGAGGTAGCGCTGCCTATTAGGGCTCCCCAGGAAGGAGGGCAGAATATCAACAAAGAGAAGGGAGGACCTTGGTTGGCTGCAGGGAGCATGTGAGGTTCTGCCCCAGGACTCCTTGGCTTTGGAAAGTGGCTGCCCCCAGCAGAATAGTTTCCATTCTGCGTAACTGGGGAGTGTGTAGGTCTGGCTAACCGCGAGGAGGGGCTGAGGAGCCAGCAGACAGATCAAGTTGCTGTAGCAGTGGCTTTTTAGCTAGGGCCTGGGGTCTCAGAGCTAACAAGGGTTCTCTTTTCTGTGATTGTGTGCTTCTTGGCTGAGTAGGTGTCCTCAGCCAGGGTCAAGGAGCCAGGTTACTTGCAGGGGTTACCTGATGTCAGGTGTGAGGCCAATAGTGTGGTAGAAGGTAGAGCTGGGGGTTTTGATGGCATTGAGATATGGCCAACTTCCTTTGCCTTCTCAGAATCCAATGCAGGAGTCCTCCAGGATGAAGAAGGGACCTGGAGGGCATAGTTGTATTTGGAAAAAGCCACCTCTGCTTGATTGATGGCTTTCTAGGACCGCCCCTTTATCCAACTTCTTTGGTGTGAGTTGCAGAGCTCAGCCTGAGACATCTGGTGAATCCATCTCTTTTTCCTCCAGGCTGCTCAGGGACTTGGCCTGTAACTGCTCAGCAAGTCATTTCTGGTTATAGAGTCATCAGTGACCACAGAAGCTCGTTCTCCAGACAGGGCTCGGAGCCTATGAATGCTGGCTTTTACCCTGGCAGCTTGTCCCCAAAGTGATAGCTTCAATTAAATAAAAACAAAAAGGCAGACATAAGCCACTATAGACACTTAAATCATGGTATATCCACTTTACTGATGTCTTGTGTCATGAGGTACCCCAGCAGCTTTCTTATAAGCAGCTCAAGCCTGTGTGTGTTTGGTTAGAGTTGTATTGCACCCGTGAGCTCCTGTGCATGGAGTGGCAGGTAGAGGAAGATGAGGAGCAGAGGGGGAGCTGCACTGTTGAGGCTGTGGGTTTGGCATCACCAGGGCTGGTGGCCTAGAGTCCAGGGAGGTGACTGCTGCTCTCCACCCCTTCCCATTCTTGAACTCTCCAATGTGAGGGGGAGCTGGTTGAAGTGTTCACCCCACTCTATCACAGGGCGTGGTACCTCTTCCTCCAGCCAAGTGTCATGAACTGTTCCTGTGATTTCCTTTCTGCCACAGGATGTGGTTCTTCTCCCAGAACCTTTCACAGTGGTCTCAGTCTCATTCCAGGCTGGCTGTTTCAAGTTATCTTCCCCAAACCTGAGCACTGAAAAGAAAGGTGATGGGAGAGAGGCAGGCAAGGAGAACAGTCTTGAGCTTCATCTTCCAGGTTGGCAGCAAAGCCAGGCTCGGTCTTGGTCCATGGAGGCTGCAGAGAGATCTGGCCACTGATACATTCTGCTTCCTCCCGTGTGCTACACCCGCCAGTCATGGGGCTGGGGAAAAGTGTGGGTGTTTGGAGGGGCTTCTTTGCTTCCCATGTCTGGACCTTTCCATTTTAGCTTTTGGACCTTTGATCAAACTCTCTCTTTTTTTTTTTTTGGTTTCCTTTTGATAGGATCGTAGTTTTGGAGGGAACTTAGAAGGAGCTGTGCTGAAACAACGAGATAAACAGTGACGCAGAGGCGGCGGCAGCGTAGGCAGTGGGCTGGGCCTGCCTGCCATCTGGGCGGGCTGGATGGAGGAGGACTCCCGCCCTGCGTGTTGGCCAGCTGGCTTGTGTTAAAGCACTGGCTGAAAATAACTCTCATTGTCTGGGAGCTGCTACTGCAGCAGGGCTGACTGTGGCCGCCAAGGGGGGCGAGGCCCAGGAGCTGGTACCTCCCACCCCCTTGGGCTCTTGCCCTTTGGGAGCAGTGCCCAGCTGGCCACAGCTGTGCTGACTGCCTACCAGTAAGAGACACGTGGAGGGTAGGCTGAGCCACTCCTAATGCTCTGTCCTTTTGTCGACTAGGGATGGGTCTTTGTGCCCGTTGTTGCCCTGGACTCCCAAACTCCGTGCCTCCTCACCACATTCCACCTTTGCCCTGTACAATGGGCTGATCTATGGATGCCCAAAAGGACATGGTGGCAGCTGTGGCCAGGGGCTCGGCAGCATGTAGTGCCCAGGACAGTGCCTCATTTCATCTCTAGGGAAGTACTAGATTCAGTTTCCCAGGGTTCCTCAATTGGGGCTGGGGCTACCACGCTTGGGAGACGTGTCCAGCCATAGGGGATTTGGGGAATAGTTCTGAAAGGGAAAATATTAAGGAAACCACCAACTCACATTCTGTATTTGCTCAAAACATCCCCTGCCTGCCTTCCCTAAAGCCTCCAGAATCCCCCTTGCAGGAAAGTTTCAGATATTTTACTCCTTGCCTCTCAGAGGAGCTATGCCATTTTTGTCTTTCTTCCTAAGATTTGTCATGATTGACTGCGACCAATAGAAACAGCTGGGAATTTTTGGTGGTTCCTATTTCTTGTGTGTTGGGTTTTCCCCAGGCCTGGCCCAAGGATACCCGACAAGTCAGGGGTGAGTCCCAAAGCAGGGCCTTCAGCTGAAGGAAACCCCAACCCCACCGGCATTTCCCTCCCCGCAATGGGAAGGAAGCGAGGAGGGGCTAACTGGCTGAGAGTGCAGAGCAGGAAAGAGAAGGGAACCTCTGTGACCAGAGCTGCCTCCCTCCTCCTCAACTTCACTGGAGGGAAGGGGTCAGGTGAGGAGTAAAGGTGCCTTGTTCCCACAGAACCCAGGAGGGTGTAGGCCACTGAACATGGCACTCTGCCTGGCCTCAAACTGGCAGTAAACCAGCGTAGCCTTGCTGGGGAAGCATCAGATCCACCCCTTTCTGCTTCTTCCCGTTATTGGTTTTTATTATTAGACTTCTTGCTAGTTTCCTCTGACATAGGACTCAGTCCCAGAGTTGCTTTCAGTTTGAGTTCATCCTTCTCTTCTCCTCCCATCTTCCTGGGGTCTCCCCCTCCCTCCCCAAGGATGGTGGTATTTAATTGCCTTCTAGTCTTAGAGGAAACCAGAGGGGGATCAAAGAAAGGGTAAAGGATTGCTCTTTCCTCAGAATGTTGAGAAGCAGTTGCTGAAGGAGGAACAGAGGCTGAGATAGAGAGACAATCCAGAAGTGAGAGGGCTGGTCCTTGGGGTATGACCACATTACACAGGCTTTTTAGGAGGAAGGGGAAAGGAACTGTGTTGAACACCCACAGTGTTCTAGACACATACAGACATAAAATGTTTATCATTTAATCCTCATAAAACCCTGGGAAGTAGTGAGATTATCTCATTTTATGGACAAGCTCAGGTTCAGAGCTGAGGTTCAGCAGTTCTGAAGAGCCCAAAGTTGCTCTCGCACTGACTCCACATTCAGTGGCCTCTGTTCCAGGACAGCTGTGCCTCCTTTCTGTTTAGCAAAGGTCTCAGCAAGGAGGTAGCAAGAGCTTAGCCCTGCTCCTGCCTTCTAAGAGTCCACAGTCCCGACGGAACTGCCGAAGGAAAGTGTCAAGGAAGCAAACCTTTGACTAAGACCGGAACCTTGTCAGGTTTGGTCCCCAGCTGTCCCCGGAACTCAGGAAGTTGTCCTTCCTTAGGGCAGAGCAGCTTCCTCAGGACATTGGAGTGCTGCTGGACTCACGCACATTATCAGATGGAAGCAGAAGCCCCAACAACCTTGTCTGCCA
Organism: Rousettus aegyptiacus; assembly: GCF_014176215.1. NCBI lineage: Eukaryota > Metazoa > Chordata > Mammalia > Chiroptera > Pteropodidae > Rousettus > Rousettus aegyptiacus. Next base: position 131,208,197 of record NW_023416295.1, read on the forward strand.
GGGAGAGAACTGCCCCAGCTAGGCCCTGCTTGCTCCCTTGGCAGGTGGCTCCCACCCCACAGCCAATGACCAATTTCTTGTGAGAGTGCTGGAGGCTGGGGGAATTCCCCCTACTCATTTTCTTCCCCATCACGCTTTAGCCCCAAAGCAGCAGAGAAGGCTGGCATCACAGTCCGGAAAGCTGTAGACTGGAGGATGTGGGCTTGTGGTCAGAGCTGATTTGTGCTTCTGCCACCTGTTTTTATACTCTGGGGGTTCATCTCTTCCGAGCATCTAATGTTTGACCAGGTTCCTGATATGCATCTTCCATGCTCTCAGACTAGGGTTCCCTAAGGGGATGACTTTCCTCTGTGTTCGAGGTCCTAGGAGTACCAAGTGTTTTCTCACCAGTTCACCTGATGGGGAAGTGGGAGGCCGCAGCAGCTGGCATTGGGTGGCTGAGGGAGGAAGTTGGTGTAGACGGGATGTCACATTTGCCGCAGTAGTGACAGGCTATCCCATCCCCTCCCCAGTGGCTTTCTTCCAAGGGAGACAATAGAAAACTGTTTTCATGACGCAGACTTGAGAGAAATGGGCAGATGACAGTGATGTGCTTGCATGTGCGCAGAGCCAGAACCAGGCCTGAGGACTGTTTCTGTTCCAGTCTCACTTGGGTTCAGCCGGCAGCAGCTTGGCCCTGGTTAGGCGGGAGACCTTGCTCCGGCCCGCCTTTGACCTTTGAGTCCCTGTTATGTTGTGGCCTTCTGCTCTACACACAGACATGCCGGGATTGGCCCTTAGCAAAGTAGTTCTGGAGAGAGCATTTGGGGTTGTATTTGCCATCCCTGCCCCACCGCTGCCCCCCATCCCTGCAGCCATTGGTACTGCATCAGCAGTGGGGTAGTGGGCCCTCTCTGGTTTAATCGTATGTATGTAGATAAATGCATAATAGACATGTATGATAGAAATAAATGTATAAGGACTTTTTTTGGGTTTCCTAGAAAATGGAGGGCCCACTCACAGGATACTCCTGCTTCTTCTGGAGTAATGCAGGGTTTGTGACTCCTTGGTACACACAATTCATGTCCCCAGGGATGGGGATGTCGAGGAGTGGGAAGAAGTAAACCAAGTGGTCATGCTTGGATTATCAGGGAGTTATTGCTGAACTCAGAAGCAGTCAGCAAAGGAGAGAAGGATGAGAGGAAGACCCTCCGGGTGGCCTGCAGTGTGCTCGGGAGGGGGCTGGATTTTCGGGAAGTTATGCGGGTTATCAGAGAGCTATGATACTGCAGGTGGGAGATCATATTTGATTCAGGAGTATGGGGGGTGGGGGCAGGTGCAGTGATCTGCCTTTAGGGGCAAGGGCTGTGACCTCCAACACAGGTAGCAAGACTCGTTAGCAGAGAGGCTTGGCTGGATGGAGATAAAGGCTGCTGGCCTGGGGGTGGCCAGGTCGTGGATGCCTTGTGTTTCACTCACTCACTGACTCACCTACACTTTTATTCAGTAGTGAACAAAGTAAAATGATATCTGGTCTGTCTTATGTTCTAAATTAGAGTGTCTCAACAAGAGGTTAGGACACTTTACTATATCTTAATTAATTGGGAGCTGTGTGTTGTAAGTAATTTGCTACTAATAATTAAAGTACTAAAGTTTTAAAAGTTATTTCCTAAAAATATTCTGAGAAGCTATTTTTATGCTAATGTTCTTCTCCTTCATTTGTATCCTAATATGAGACAAAGGGTAGAGTTGTAGCATCTACAACAGGCTGCAGGTGGCTCAGGATTCACCCATGGGTGTGCATGGTACAGGAAGACCACCCATCTCGGGCCATGAGGGAAAAGCAGATTGAAAATTTCCGCTTTAAACTAGTGGCTCTCAAACTTTTTTGACCTGTCCCATGTGAAGAAACATATTTTACAGCATAACCTATATGTGTATGTGTATATGTATATACATAAACTGTAAAAGAAACAAGCTTTATGAAAGCTTCATTATACTTCCTACTTCCTATTCTGGTGTCTTCTATTTTAATCTGTTCATTTTCCTTTAAGATAAAGATAATCTTGATTTGCTAAATTGATTCCATGACATACGGTTCAGAAAACAGTGTTCACCCAAACCGAAGTAAATATGAAGAGGAGGCAGAAGGTCTGTCCCGCTTCTTTGAGCCTTCCTCATCAGTGATAGAGTGTCAGGGTGAACGAGGGTCCAGGAGAGGAAAGGTGTGCGTAGTCTAGCTTTTTCTCCTTCAGGTGTGTGTGTGTGGGGTGGGGGGCACATTCAGCCCTATTGACTCAGGTTCTCTTCTCAGAGCTCCATGAACCTGCCTCCCGACAAGGCCCGGCTTCTGCGGCAGTATGACAATGAGAAGAAATGGGATCTGATCTGTGACCAGGTAAGGGGTTAGGGCCAGGGTCAGGAGGTGAGAGGGTTGTGTCTTGGGCTGGAGGAGGCAGCAGGGCCAAAGGCATGGACTGCAGCCCTGGAGTCTGTTGAGGAAGCTGGTCTGAACTTGGCCTTAGTCCATACCCACTTCCTGTCCAAGAAGGACTCTTCTAACAGAGACAGGGCTGGTAGACTGAGTTCCTCTCTAGCTCCTGCAAAGAGTCATCTTGATTTTTTCCTAATAGGCAGTGGCCTAAAGGAGGTTTGCGTAGGTCTGGGGTATAGGTCAGCTGTGGAGGAGTCAGGCAGTTTTTTAGCAGAGCCTGTTCCTGCCTTTCCCCAGGGTGAAGGCTGTGCCTGATGGGATAATAATGCAAAAGACTGTGTCTCTCTCTCACTCTGCCCCAAACATGGCAAGCAGCAGGATTTTTCTCTTTAGTTACAGACTTTTATGAATGAGAAGCCCCAGTCCTCTAGTCTCTTGTTCCCAAATCTTAGAATGTGATTATTAGAAGCTCTCGCTACATGAATAGCGTTTAGAGCTGGAAGAGAATACAGAGGTTATTACTTAGCTTAGAACTAAGAACTAAGACCAACTGCTTGGCTTTTTTCCCTGTAGATGTTTGAAGATCAAAGTCACTAGTCTGTGAACTCAGACAGGCCTGCCTATAGGGCTAGGTGCGTTGGCTTCTGCTGCCTTACCTCTTGGGAAATGTGGAAGCACCTGGCACAGTGCAGGCATTGTGTTTGCCCAGCAGTTTACCATGGAGCCTTGCATGAATAAATTTATTATTTATTTTCAAACGCTGAGTAAAATCATAATAGCTAGCATTTATTGAGCGCTTATTATGGACCAAGTACTTTGCATATACTTAAATATCTCATTTAATCCTTGCAAAATCCTTGTAAGGAAGGCGCCTGTTATATTTTGTAGATGAGGAGCCCTAGTAAGTGATGGAGTCAGGGCGATGGAGCCAGGGCTCAGGCAGCTGACTCTATGCTAACTAGGAGGCTCCTCTGTCTCCCAAGTCACGCCGCTTGACCTAAGGTAGGATTATGCCTCAGAGAGCCTAGTCCAGGTCCCTCCCTCTCCAGCAAAGGCCCATTTCCTTGTGTTCTGCATTAGGAGGAGTTGGTGAACGTGGTGAGCATGTGCTTGAGGTTTGAAGAACAGCAACTCTTGTTACTGAGTTTCTTTAATTGATAATCTCTCAGTCTTTTCTAGGTCACGTTATTCCAACTCATTCTAAAACCTTCCTTTTTTCCTTTCATTTTGCTTTTAGGTCCTATTTCCTAACATTATATCATTCTTCTGGGCTTTTTCTGGCCCCTCCACCCCCAAATCTTCAAATATCTCAGTTGTGAAGCCCTTTACAGGACCAGAGTGCCTGAGTTTTTCCTGTGTTTCCCTGTGGGTCAGATGAGGGGGTTGGGCCAAAATGGCGAGGGCATGGTCTCATGCCCTGTGTTGAAGGAGATCAAGGAATGACCTTGCTGAAAACAGTCTTCAGCACTGATGTTGCTTTGGACTGTTGGGGCCTAGGGCCCGGACAAGGAGCAGAAAGAGTTTTTGCAGCCCTGAGCTTTGTTAATGTTGCAAAACCAGTCTAGCCACAGTTCTGGGTTCAGAGCTGAGAAAGTTGGTCTCTATAAGCACTGGCTCCCCTTCCCTTGGCCTTCCTATTCCCATCCATCAGTTGGCTAGGCAGTGAGCACCAGTTTCCCTAGTCATCTTTGTTACGGGTGCTGTTCACAGCTCTGTGATCTGTGCATCTTCACAGCAAGCGGGAGACTCTTAAAGTAATTTTGACATGGAAAAATCTAGGTTCAGGGAGCACTAATGGGAGGAGGGGAAGATGGCAACAAATGAGAGGCACCCGAAGACAGGTCAGGAAGGGAATCTACAGTTTAGGTGTTGTTCAAGGCCAGGTGACAACTGTAGGAGGCTGGGTCCCTTCACATCGAACGTAGTGAGTGCTCCACTTCCTCAGCACTCCTCAGAACGTCAGGTGCACACGTGTTTTTCCCTTACAGGAACGATTCCAGGTGAAGAACCCTCCGCACACTTATATCCAGAAACTGCAGAGCTTCTTGGACCCCAGTGTAACTCGGAAGGTGAAGTGTGAGGCAGGGAGGCCCCATCTCGCTGCTCTTTATAGTCCTGTGGTGTGGGTCCTTTGACTTGGGGTGGGCCATGTGCTTCTGAGCAGTGGGAGTTGTGTTTCTGGGTTCAGAGGCCATGGGCCTGGAGTGGCTGCCTGTTGGTAGAGGGAAGGCCTATAACTGCCCTCTTGTATCCTTTCAATTTCCATTTTCTACCCCTTTTTTTGGTTATATGAAGTTGGATTGGGGGCCTCCAACAGTGATAGAAAATTCCATGTTTACAGAAGTTCAGAAGGAGAGTGCAGGAGTCAACCAAAGTACTGAGGGAGCTGGAGATCTCACTTCGTACCAACCACATTGGGTGAGTCAGATTTGGCCATCAGAGCCTCTTTTCTTGGTTACTCAGGATCTGATGTCTTCTGAGGATGGTGTGCCTGTTTATCTCTCTGCCAGGGGGCAGAGTTGCCCCTTGAATGGCTTCGGTTCCCTAGAACTTCAGACCATTCCTTTTCTGGCCTCTCCCCCTCAGCTCTGCCAGCTGATGACTGGATGCTGCTGGCAAGCTTGGGACCTCTCCTAGGGTCCACATCCTGTGGCTTTGAGTGGAAGACATTCTCACAGCAGCTAAGACTGAAATCTGCCTGTGGCCTGGGACTGGGCCAAGGAAGGCCCAGAGAGGGACAGGGATGGGGGAGCATATTACATTGGGTAGCTAAGACCTAGTTCCTGGACTGTTTGTTGCCCAGAGGGTTATTTGCTTGATTTTAAGACAGTATTAAAATGAGTAGAAGTTTCTTGAAGTACCAGGAAAGAAGATCTGAGGCCATAGGGACCAGGGGTTTAACATCTTCTGTATTAATAGACCCTTGTACTGCTATCCATTGACAGGGCCCCTAGGAACTGTGTGAGTCTTTTTTTTTCAGTCTGTGATGGGGAACCAGACATGCTGAACAGGCAGAGGGCTGATTTGTAAGGTACAGTGAAAGATGGCAATGGTCTGTTTTATAAAACCAAAACCAGCCGTAGTATATATAGTGAATGTGATAGAGTGGGAGAGAAGGGGATGGAGGGTGGAAGGGGGAGGGAGACAGAGAGAGAGAGAGAGAGAGATGAGGCGGGTGGTGGGGAAGAAAAAGAGAAAGAAAGAGAGAAAGAGAAAGAGAATGTGTACACAAAGGATGGTGAGGGACACCCGATAGAGAACTGCAGGCAAGGCTGCAATCCTGACCCAGGGGCCTGGCACAAGTTATCGAGAGCTTTACATGAGTAAAGTCGAGCCACAGGTAGGGGTGGGGGTCGCCAGGCAGGTGTCAGTCCCAGGGTCCTGGGCTTCCTGAGAGCAGGGGTGAAAAGAACCAAATGACATCATCCACCTTCCCCTTCTGTCCATGGCAGCTGCCCACTTGTCCACCCCTAGGCCGAGCCTACCCAACGGCTCTCGTAGAGGTTACCCATATGTAGCCAGCTGCTTCGGCAGTCCCAGGGGAAATGACACAGGAGAGAACAGGAAAGGGGTAGTTCCTGGCCTCTGTAGGTGTGCTCAGTGGCCAGAGTTGGTTTTCACACCTCTTCTGTGAACCAGACATTGAAAGCTGACCCACTAGGAAACGTGTAATGAAGCTTTCACCTTTATTTGGTGACTCCTTGGAGAGAGGAAGACTGTCAGGGCCTCCTCAGCTCCCACGACTGTAAGGGCAAGACTGACACAGATGGCAGCAGTGACACAGATGGCAGCTCGGAGAGCGCCACCTACCACCCTGCACTCGTCACAGGGCCTGTTCTTCCCTCCTACCCTCCCCCTCAGCCCCTCCTGTCTTCCTTATTAAGTCTTGCTGTGTGATGTTGGGGGTCTGCTTTCCTCTGGAGAGGGCAACAGAGCAGTGTGTGACAGTCCCTTCTGCCCTCCCCTTCTACCTGGTGCCTGCCCCTCTGGGCACTGGCCAGGAGCTGGAGACAGAACAGCATGTTTCCCAGGCCTAGGGCCCCTTGGTGGTTGGCATACAAGTGAGAGGGCTGGACCTGGTCCTTGGTTCCCAGGAAACGGCTTAGTGTCTGGCATCTTAGGAGATCCTGTCATCTAAACTGCGGCTTCTCTGAGTAGCATACAGAAGGGCCAGGATCCTCCCAGGATTTCTGGGCAGGAAGTTTGTCAGGCTGTCCGGCTAGGGTATGGATGCTCAGGGGTGGTAGGAGCCCAGGGCAAGGTAGGGAGAGGAGTATCCTGCTTGGGCCACAGCCTGATCGGCCTGGGGCCTGCGGAAGCTGGGTGTGCAGGGGCAGCCTGATGGGAACTCAGACCCTGGAGCGGAGAGGGCTGGAAAGTGGGATTCCAGAGCCTGGGCAGCTCCTCCTCTCCCTGCTTTGTATTGGTTTCTCAGCCTTGCCTAAGTGCCCTTTAACCTCTCCTCAAAGTGTCAAAATCCCGAAAATAGCAGTGTAGACTCAGACAGGAAATGAGAAGGGGGTGGGGAGCTGGAGAGCAGACAGACAGGAAACGGGAGGCCTGTCGGCCCCCAGAGAGGAAGCTAACTTCAGGCAGCTCCGGTGTCAGTCAGCCTCAGCCAGAGCCTGCTGCCAGATCTCAGACAGGCCTGGTGCTCCAGCCCAGCCTCTCTCTAGCTCTGGGTGTGGTCGGCAAACATGGCGCTGGTGTTCCAGCTGTTGGGAAGAAGCAGCCCGGCAGGACTGTTGAGTGCAGCTGGCCTATAAAGACCCCAGACCTTCTGAGGGAACAGAGCATTCTGGAGAGTCAGAGTTTCATCCTGAGAGCTTTATGTCCCTCTGTGCTGCAGAATGAACCTGTCCTATAACAGTCCTGGGACCCGCTCTTCATTTCCCTACCAGGAATATCTCAGCCTAAAGGCCTGCAGGCGGAATGATGGAGCTGCTCTAGTCTGCCATTGTCTTTAGGGAGGCCTGGTGTCTACCCTCCTGCCTCCCTGGCTAAAGGGGCCCACCCTCTCAGTCTGGCTCTGAGTGGTCACAATCATTCTGGAGTGACTTGCGTTCCTGACTCTTCCCCAGTCCTTTTCCCATTCTGCCAAACAAAGAACTCCCACATATCCCTCTTTGCTCCCTACTTCCCTAAACACCTTTGCTCGAACTTGGTGGAGAGCGCTTAGGTTCAATATACCTCTGTTCCAGAGCTCTCTGACCCTCCCTGCCTGTCTTTTGACTGAGACTTTGGTTAAGTTAGAGACCTGTGGGTCTGTCAGACACAACTCTACATAAAGGCTGCAGTAAATGCTCTTGATAACCCCCCAGTTCTTCCAACAAACATTGTTTAAAGATGATGTTTTCGAGTAGAGCATGCCCAGCCTTGTGCTAGACAACAGAGACACAGAAAATGATTGAGCTCTGGTCCTTGAGGGGAGCCTCCTGAGAGCTTGTTTGCTAATGTGGTATTGGAAAGCTGGTACCTCTCCCCATCCCTGGCTCCCTGTTAAGGGGAGGTCCAGGCTGGTGACATGGCCATTGGTGGGTCTGCCATGGGTTTTGATCTTCAGAATGTTTCCAGCCTAGTACTAATGTTCAGGGGATCCAGGAGAGGGTTGTTGGGTCAGAGGTCACTCCCCTCTTCCCCTTTGCCCTACTTTAGCATACCCCTCCACTGTGTTTTCTTTATCTGCAGGTGGGTGCGGGAGTTTCTGAATGATGAAAACAAAGGCCTGGACGTGCTGGTGGATTACCTGTCCTTTGCCCAATGTTCTGTCATGTGAGTATCACCCTGGGACTGTGGTTGGGGACCAGTGAGGGAGGACAGAAGACACAGATCAATTCTGATTTAATGAGGAAGGTGAGAATGCAATAGTGAAGATGAGAATGGGTATCCCAGGCCGGAAGGGAGCAGCCAAGACAGCGGTGGGGGATTGGACAGGCAGCCAAGTGAAGAATGCCAGATAGCTGGAGGAGAAGGTAACGTTTTAGCGGACAGGAGTTGAGAGATGTGGAAAGGGAGCAAAGAATCAGAAGCCAAAGGATCCAGACTCCAGGCTAAGAGCAGTTCAAGGAAATGTCCTGACTTCTGGGAGAGATGCCTTGGTGGGGCTCACTTGCTTTTAGAGAGCAGAGTCTTCAGGAAGCTCCTTTGGATCTCTAATAATGAGAGGGTTACTCCAGGTCACCCCAGGAGCAGTGAGCATGACCTTTGATCCATACTTAACATGAAGCATTCAGGAACCATTTTCAAGCAGGTTGGGGGCTTGGAGGCAGCCGGAAGTGAATTAACACAGATGAGAAGGCAGCGCGAGGCAGTGGAAGGACCGAGGGGCTTTCGAATAAGACAGACTGGGTATGGGTCTTTGTTGTTTACCATCTGTGTGAACTCAGGCAAGAGTGTGTCCCCTTCTATCAAAGAGAATGTACAATCCAGTCCAGAGTTGTAAGGATTAGACAATAGATGATATGTGTGTAAAGCACACTGTAGTATTTGGAGCGTAGTCTGTACTGCGGCAGCCACTTTATTGTTAATTGTTAATGTTCCAGGAGATGTACCCTACCGTACTTACCTGCATATATGGGAAAAGGGGTTGTAGGGATCATTCACTGGAGGACCAACATATTCAGACTTATACTCAAGACTTAAGTCAGCTCCAGGGTGACCAATCAGCCTGGTTTGCCTGTGACTTTCCTGTTTTAGCCCTGAAAGTCCCATGTCTTGGGGAATTCCTCAGTCTGGGGACTCAGCCCTAGCCTCCACTTTCACTTTTCTTCCTACTGTCCTTGCCCCACCAGCTATTCTTTGCCCAGCAAGTCTTTAGTCTCATCTCCCAAGGGTTTCAAACTAAATCCTCTTCTAGTGTTGGCTTGTCACCTTTTCCAGATCATCCCCTGTTAAAACCAAGAGTGGCCCACTCCCTGTTCCCGACCTTGCGAGTCATGCTTCATGGTCCTTGAATCCTCGTATCCCTTTAAAAACCACTCTTTTTATAGAAAGAAATGAAAAACATTTGCTGAAGTGTTTTTTTTTAAATTCAGAGTTTTTATAGTAAAAAGATGTAGATCATTTTTCTGAATAAGCCTATCTCGTTTGAAAAGCAAACAAACCCCAGCTACTCTAAACCAAAATATACCAGGACCTCAAGATTGCAGTGTCCACGGGGCAATGCCTCTGACTCTGTTTTTAAAAGAAAGACTTGAAGTGAGCGTGGGTGTGTGTGTGTGTGAAGGAGAGAGAGAGTGTGTTTTGGGAAGGGTCGAGAAGGAAGGGTAAAGCCAAATAGAGTTTATACATGGAGGCATTTAGTTATGAACTGCATGTGATGGAGGGAAGCCACTGGCAAGTTGTTTCCCTGTCAGCAAGACCCTGCTACTTGAGAGCCCCATAAACACTTCCTGACCATCAGGATTCAGAGTCTACTTTTGCTTCCTTTGGAACATTCAGGCATCTGCAGATGTCACTTCCTATTTCAGAAAGACTCGGCCTCTGTGCCTGTGACCCTGGGGCTGTGCGTGGGTGAACAGAAGCCTCCTTGGAAGAGCCTATAGGAGATGTTCACTCAGTCCTTAGTGGCCTGCAGTGGGGAAGGACAGGAAAGAGGAGTGGGCTTGCTTCTCAAGGGAGTATATCCTGATGTGGGGATATGTAAGGTAGAAGGCTCTTTGTGTTTGTGATCTTGAGCTGTCCTCCTTGCCCTGGCCACACTCCACAACTGCTGATGGTGGGAGACATCTGGTCCCAGAAACAGGAAGTGACAAACATAGAAACCATCCCAACTCCTGTAGGGACTAAGGACACCAGTCTATACCTCGGACCTGTGATTTCTTTCCATAGGGAAGCTGAGGCCCCATGGAGCCTTTATGTCAGAAAAACCTAGAAGCCTCACCCAGAACCACAGAAAACCTGGTCATTCAAACCCAGTGATAGAATGGGACCGTAGTTTCCTCTTGAACTTAGAAGACTTTCCCCCTCTGGGCTTGCTGGGACCCCTATTCCCTTCTCTTTTGACCTGCCCTCATGAGCCCAGTCCAGAAGCAGCTGGGCTCTTTCAGGGCACTCAGAGTCCTTTGGTGACTATCATTTGGCAACTAGCAATACCTGCAGTTGGCCTGTTCCCTACCACCCTTCGGCAGGGCACATTCTCTAGGGGGAGCCACAGCTTCTCTGAGATGTCCCATCTGAGGTTGGGAGTGCAGAAAGACTGCCAGCTCCCTATGTCCCCTTTGGCCCATGGAGAGGTCGCGCCTCTTGGAGCTGCCTGGTCAGTGGAAGCAGCGGCTAGCTTCCGTCAGCATTCCCATCTCCTCAGATCCCCGTTCTGGTTGCTGCCTGTGCCCGTTCTGCCCTTGTCCTGTGTTGGTGGCTCTCCTGTACAGGGTTGGGCCTGTGCTGCCCAACTCTGCTTTCTCTTCTGGCTGCCATTGCTTCTTGTTGCCCTGGAAGTCTACAGGGCGGGGGAGGGCTTGCCGGGGGGCTTGGTACTAAATTTCTCCTGTGTGTGCGCATGTGTGTCCTTTCCTGCTCCAGGTTTGACTTTGAGGGTCTGGAGAGTGGTGACGATGGTGCATTTGACAAGCTCCGGTCCTGGAGCAGGTCCATCGAGGACCTGCAGCCACCCAGCGCCCTGTCAGCCCCCTTCACCAACAGCCTCGCTCGCTCTGCGCGCCAGTCTGTGCTCCGGTATGTGTGCTCTCGCTCTGCCCGCCTGCCTCCCCCAGCCCCAGTCCAGGTCCCGGGTAACAGCGGTGAGTGCTCATGCTCCTCCCTCCACTCTTGCTTCCAGGCTCAGCTCTCTTGCCCTCTGCCTGCCAGTCTGTCTCTGGTCTGTCCTCTCTGTCTCCTTGACTCTGCCCAGCGATCTGTCCTGGGTAAGTACATTGCCCTCAGCTGTGCCCACCCCATCCGGGGTTCCAGCTCTCCCCCTTCTCACCCCGTCTCTGGGGGCCCCTCCATTCTTCATTCTCACTCTGCCATTCCTCCTGGCCTCTTGGGCAGGGCTTGTCCTCACCTAGCTCCCTCACCTTCACTGAGTGATCCAGCTCCGGCCTTCCTGTTTCCCTCTGGGTCTGCACTCTGCCCCATCAGCTGCTCGGAGACCAGCTCCCACCCAGCCTGCTTGCTGCTCGCCTTCCCTTCATTTCTTCTTTTAGGTCTTTTCTCTCCAAGGCTGCAAGGTGTTCATTTGTCTGCAGTAGCTTAAGAGCCATCCTGCCTGGAGGCAGTCGGATTGACCTGAGGACTTCTCCGAGCCCCTCCTGCCCAAGGAGGCTTTCCTTTGGGTCCTGTGGTCCTTTCTGTGATCTCTCTCTTGTTGCCATGCTTTACTCCTGGTCTCCTTTGGGTTTTGCCCTCTGACACTGCTCATCATTATAGTCATGCATAAGCGTATACCATTGGTGCCCTCTTTCTTTTATGAAACATCATTGGGGAAGGGGGTACAGTCATATGTAGCCCCCACTGCTCCTAAAGCCTTTGGGGTCTACACTGCATTTTCTGGGACATAGAAGTGGGATAGGAGCCCAAGATTCCTGCCCCAGGGAATGTGTGGAAGATGCAGTGACTGGAAAAAGGAGGGAAGGCTCAAACGGATGTCTCCTTAGACCCATCTCGAGGCTAGGGAGGCCTACACGCCTACTGTTGTATTTTGGAAGACCACTGGGCTTAGATGGTTTGGGGACTGATTTTAAAACGGGAGTCCTGGGTAGCTATCGACAAAGATCCATTCCAGGAAAGTAAAACAGCTGAACGCCCTGCCCCACTGTACCTTCTCTCTCTAGGCTGATGGCGCAAGCTCCTCTTTCCCCATTTTCTGCTGCTGCTGAGGGGGCAGCCTGCCATCTGGGTGATGGTGAGCACTCCTAAACCTTTCACCAACAGCCACCTCTCCCCCAGGTACAGCACTCTCCCTGGGCGCAGGGCCCTGAAGAACTCCCGCCTGGTAAGCCAGAAGGATGACGTCCACGTCTGCATCCTTTGTCTTAGAGCCATCATGAACTATCAGGTAAGGGGGCAGCACCAGCCATGGGTGCTTGACTGCATCTGCCTCTTCTGCCAAACCAGGAGAGCTAGGAGGGCACCAGCTTTAACAGATGGGTTTGCTGGTGGGCCTGTAGTCAAGAAGTCAAGGATCTGCCTTTCCCACCATCATGGTCTCCCTTCTTTCCGTCTCTTCCCCTTGCTACAGTATGGATTCAACTTGGTCATGTCCCACCCCCATGCTGTCAATGAAATTGCGCTCAGTCTCAACAACAAGAATCCAAGGTGAGCTCCTGCCCTCCCCTTTCCTCTTCCCCCTGCCAAGAAGTCCTGCTTGGCCTTGGGGTCCTGTGGCCTGCGTCAGTGCCTTGGTTCAGCTCCCTCAACTCTGTTGAAGGAGAAGCAGTTGCCCCTGGCTTCTCTCTGGTCTGCATAGCTTAGTGAGGGAGCAAGCTTGCCTTCCCCTGCCTTCTTTCCCAAACCCAGCCTCTCCCCTCATCACTGAGGCTTTCTCCACTCTCTAAAAGGACTCATCCAGTTGTGGACATGAGCTGCGTGGTGGCCAGGGTAGGGAGCTAGGGAATTAATCTTTCTTCTTCACCCTTTAGGACCAAAGCCCTTGTCTTGGAACTGCTGGCAGCTGTGTGTTTGGTGCGTGGAGGTCACGAAATCATTCTTGCTGCCTTTGACAATTTCAAGGAGGTCAGTCTCCTGCTTGTGTGTCTGTGTGTGTTTGGCAGGGAGGATGTGGGAGCCAATTTTATCCTTTCCTGCAATTTTACACATCTTAGTGATTTTAACATCCCAGTGCTTACCTAAGTGGCCTGCCACCATAACTTCCTCCTGCCCCCGCTGCCCTTTTCTTTTTAATAAAACCAGAACTTCAGTCTTACCAGATTGTGTGCCAGGAAGTTTCTTGATTGGCCAGCTAAGGATGCCCTCATATGGCTTAGGGCTCTAGTCCAGCAGTCCTAACCTGACTATCATCAGAATACCTAAAGAGCTTGTTAAACGGGCAGACTCCATGGAGGCTTGGGTGTCTGTGCTTTAATAGGCTCCCCAGGTGATTATTGGGGCAGTGGACCCACTGGTAGAACCCAAAGCAAATGTCTTTGCAGTGGGAGGAGAAGACAAGTGAGGATCCTTGGGTTGGGGGTTGTTGCTGGTGAGGGGAAAGGGAGCTTCTACTTGGAATTTCCCCAGGGTCCAGCTCTGAAACCCTCATCTATTTGAACATAGGATTCCTCAACATCTAGCCCAGCTGTTGGTCCCACCCCTTCCTCCTCTGTGGACCACTTCCCTAGCATCCATTGTTTAAGCCAGGAAATGGCTCTTCCTCCTTGAAGACGGAGCTCAGAGGAGTCTCAGGACCCCTCTCACACAGGGGCTTTCCTGCACCCTGGCCTCTCTCCTGCATCCCCACTAGGACCTCAGTCTCTTTCCTCAGCCATGCCTTCCAGTGTTCTTCCTTGTTTCCTCCTTCCTTCAGTAACTTGGCCACAGCATACCCTTCGGTTTCTTCTTGGCCTACCCCCAGGCTAAGGGCACAGGCTTTACTGAGCATTCTCAGCAACTTGTCAGAGGACCCAGGGCAGATGCAAAGTCCCAGGCTTCCTTCTATCATGTCCCAAATGGCTCATTGCATGGAGAGTTGTGGTTAAACTTAGTCCAAACCAGTTCCTTTGCTGTGACGTTTCTGGGAGCCAGGGCTCAGGGGCTTGGGCTCTGCCCGAGATAGGTCCTTTCACTGAGAAGTTTGCTTCTTCAGGTATGCAAGGAGCTGCATCGCTTTGAGAAGCTGATGGAGTATTTCCGAAATGAGGACAGCAACATCGACTTCATGGTGAGGAGCTGGGCCTGAGTCAGGAGCATGGCCAGCAGGACCACATGTTCCCTGAGAGCAGGGGCCAGGCTGACAGATGTTGATATTCTGTGTAGAATCTGGAATGATTTTCTCTACCCAGTAAATGCTCCTTGTCCACTTGCTCACCTCCAGTTGCTTTTAGAAACTTCAAGACAATGTCATTTGGGTGTCTCAGGTCTGCCTCCTTTTCCCCTTTTAGTGGCCTCACTATTTCTGATGTGGATCTTTTTTAAACAGCTTTCCCATTCCTAAGATTTTCCAGCTTCTCTGCCCTTCAGTCTAGGGTCTTCAACTAAGTAGGGATATCTCAAGAAGTATCAGCTAATGTGCAGAGGAAATCAGAGATCTATAGCTTCATTTACATGTATTTCTCATGTAATTTACCTATTTTCATACACTGAATATTGTATTTGACAATTTTTAAGTTAATGTACTCTTTTGCTCCCAGAAATACTTATCTTTTTTATTCACTGCTTTTGATTATCCACCTGATGATGCTGGTTTTAACAGCTGCCCACCCTCCTTGTCTCTTGCTCTCTCCTGCCCTTCCTATCTCTGCCCATGTGGGCCGCTTCTTCCCCAGGTGGCCTGCATGCAGTTTATCAACATCGTGGTGCACTCGGTGGAGGATATGAACTTCCGGGTCCACCTACAGTATGAGTTTACTAAGCTGGGGCTGGAGGAGTTCTTGCAGGTGAGCTTGCATCCGCACAGGGTGGGGAGCTTCGGGGCAGAGGACCGACTTAGCCATATCACAAAGGGTTTTTCTTTTATAAGAGCCTAGTCATGGATGCTTCTGGAACCGTGCATGTCTTCTGCGGTCAGGGACTCAGGCCCTCCATCAGAGAGAGCCCCAATCAGGCGGCTCCAGGGGGCAAGAATCTGGCATGGCCACAGTAGAAACTCCCTGGATCCTATGCTCTACGAAGCAATTGTGGGAGGCGATGAGGACTAAGTCTTTCTTAAGAGGCTCCCCCACCTACTGTTCCCTCTACTTTTCCTAGAAGTCGAGGCACACAGAGAGCGAGAAGCTGCAGGTGCAGATCCAGGCATACTTGGACAACGTGTTTGATGTGGGGGGTTTGTTGGAGGACGCTGAGACCAAGAATGTGGCCCTGGAGAAGGTGGAGGAGCTGGAGGAGCATGTGTCCCATGTAGGTGGTCCTCCTGTGCTGCCAAAAACCACTGTTGGGGTGGGGGATGGGGACATCTGAATTCCAGGAATCCTGAGCCAACACACTTACTTCCAGATTGGGCCCAGGGAAGCCTCAGGAACAACCAGGGCTCTCTAGAGCACCCTCTGGCTGAGGCACTGGAGCATTCACAGATCAGAACACACACTGACCTCCAGGACTGGATGAGGTGGTCTCCGGCTCAAGAGTCAAATGCGACCATTTGTCTTGTACTGTTGTTTCACATGGTGTCAGACCCTGGGCGCATAGGAACAATAGAGGGAAGCCACCAGGCCAAGTTGCCTTTGGGGCTTGGGTCCTGACTGGAGAGCTTAGGCTGTGCCGAGTGCCCAGGCTCTAGGGCCAGACCTGAACCTACCCTTCCCATCCTACAGCTCACGGAGAAGCTTCTGGACCTAGAGAATGAGAACATGATGCGGGTGGCGGAGCTAGAGAAGCAGCTGTTGCAGCGGGAGAAGGAACTAGAGAGCATCAAGGTACCAAGTAACCAGAGGAGGGAAGTCCCTGGCTGGTGCTGGGTACCAGGGCCTGGGGATCTTTTTTTTCCCTGAGTCATGTGAAATCCTTGAGAATCCAGACCTTGGTTCATGACCTTGAGGTATTCAGATGAAGGTGGGCTGATGATTTTACCCCGCTTTTTGGTTGGAGAGGGAAACCGAAGCCGGATTGGGCCAGACACACACAGAAGAGGATAGGAACAGACCGGGCACCCTCAGGCGCCTCTGGGGCCTGTCTCTTCCCACTAGCCCATCCTGTTGCTTTTTCCTCCCCTACACCCACAGTGCTTCCCTCAGCCCTGTGTCATGAGCAGGCTCCTCGTAGCCCAGGTCCTTGGGCTGTTATTAGGATATCCACCAGGTCTCCCAAGTCAGGAGAGCAGGGGCTCCTCATATTTCTTCTCTATCTCCTCAGCTAGCTTTTTGTTATAAAATCACGCCCCAACCTACCTTTTCTTCTAAAAGAATACAATTGTACTGGCTCTGCGAGCTCAGTGTGCATCTACTGAGATCCCATCTACACAGGATCTGGAAAAGTTGCATAGGGGCACATTCTGACCGGGCCTTGAGGGACCAGTCAAACTAAGGCTGGAATAAAGAGGACGGACACTGCAGAGCTCTTGTGCTCGCCTCTTTTGTGCTGCTGTGTGCCAGCTTCCCGTGGTCCTCGCCAGGGTTCCTCACACCACCTTGGGCACCCTCCTGGAAGCCCAAGCCGAGAGACCCTTGGATAGGAAGTGTCCAAGTGACTGTTGTGCCTTCAGCCCTCTCTTTTCTGAATGGTGTGTCTTTCCAACAGGAGACTTATGAGAACACGAGCCACCAGGTGCATACCCTGCGGCGGCTTATTAAAGAGAAGGAGGAGGCCTTCCAACGCCGATGCCACTTGGAGCCCAGTGCCCGAGGGCTGGAGTTGGTGGGCAGCGAGGCCCTGGCCCGGATAGGCCCTGTGGAGCTGAGCGAGGGTGTGCCACCCTCTGACCTGGATCTCCTGACTTCAGCCCCACCCCCTGAGGAGGCCCTCCCTCTGCCTCCGCCGCCCGCTCCTCCCTTGCCCCCTCCACCTCCCCCCTTACCAGGTAAGAAGGGCTCTGGGAACTTGGAGGGGCAGCCACATTGTGGGGCCAGACTAAAACCCCAGTCAGCAGTATCTCCCTCAGGGAGAAGCTGGGGATGTGGCCAGGAGAATGTAAAGGTGGGTGGGAGAGGGCCGAGGAGGGGCTAGAACCTGAGGGAGGCTTAAGTTACTAGGGAAGGGATGTCTGAGGGCAGACATGGGTCTGTTTTGAGGATCGCAAAGCTGCTGCTTCTGATTGTTCTGAAGGCAGTGAAGGAGAAGGCTTAGACCGAAGCAGGAGAGAGTGGTCAGACTTGTAAGACCTGCCCCTGTCAGAGTTAGGACCCCTGGGAGCTGCTTGGGCAGAGAGTTCACACAGCCTCTTTTCCTAAGAGTCTTTAAGGCCAGGTTGGGTGGCAGAGGGAGGGGACCTCTAAAGAGTCTCTTGGCCCCTGGGCCATTGTGCTATTCTTCTTTTCCCAGACAAGTGTCCCCCAGCCCCACCTCTCCCTGGTGCTTCTCCCTCTGTGGTGTTGACAGTAGGCCTGTCAGGTGAGTGTCCCCAGGGCTCTGGGCAGGGCTAGTGAGAACAAGGGAGCCGTGCCCTTGACCCAATGCCTCATCGATCCTCCTTCCAAATTAGCCATTCGCATCAAGAAACCTATCAAGACCAAGTTCCGGCTGCCTGTCTTCAACTGGACAGCACTGAAACCCAACCAGATCAGTGGCACTGTCTTCAGTGAACTTGATGATGAGAAGATCTTGGAGGTAGTAGGGCCTGTGCCATGAGGGGGAAATCGGGGGCTGGGAACCAGGTTGCCCTTTTAGGCAGATCTCTTGGTCTTGGAAAAACCCTCAGACTCAGCCCTCCATGATCCAGAACTCAGCCGATTCTGCTGGGAGGGCTGCTGGGTCTCCTCTAGTAGTAAGAGCGCACAGCATTATCCTTCTCATCAACTCCTGCCAGGACCTGGACCTGGACAAGTTTGAAGAACTGTTCAAGACAAAAGCCCAGGGCCCTGCTCTTGACCTCATCTGCTCCAAGAACAAGACAGCGCAAAAGGCCGCCAGCAAGGTGACCCTGTTGGAAGCCAATCGTGCCAAGAACTTGGCCATCACCCTACGCAAGGCTGGCCGCTCAGCTGAGGAGATCTGCAGGGCTATCCACACGTGAGGTTCCTACTGACCTGGCCCTGGTTCCCATCCAGTCGGAAACCCAGTTCTCTACCTTGGATGCTGGCCTTACCTGGATTCTAGGACATTGGCAGAACTGCCTCATAACCCTCAGTCAACCACTGGCTTGGCCAGAACTTACTGCATCCATGCCTGGTGGTGCCATGCACCATGTGAAATGCTGGGGATTCAGCCTAGAACTTCACTCAAGGAACTCCCAGTGTAGTGGGAATAGTCCAGTAACACTGGGCGATAACTACCAAAGTGATGGAGGTACAGGCAGCTTTTGGAAAACAGGGAGGGCCAAGTAGCTGAGCTGGGTAATCAGGGAAGGCTTCTGAGAGGAGGTGATGTCTCATCTGTGAAAGAAGTATATGAAGTCCAGTTTAGGGCCTGGAGGGAGAAGCATAGTTCCCTAGGTACTGAGAATTAGCTAAGGCTTTAGTGTAAGGAAGGGAGTAGGAGAGACAGGGTAGAAAAATAGGCAGAAGTCTTGCAGGCTGAGCCTCCTAAGCCACACTCAGGTGTCGAGACTTCTCCTTAGGAATGGAGGGAGGATATCGAAGCGTTTTTAGGAAGGACATGAGGTATCTCCTCCCTAGGATGGTCCTCTGCCTCTGGCTGTGTCCTGCTCATCGACCCCACCCTCCATCCTTCTAGGAGCTGGAGAATAAAGGGTTGATAGATAATGTGGGCAAATGAGAGGTCTGAGGGAGTTCCTCCCTCCTACACAGGTTTGACCTACAGACACTACCGGTGGACTTCGTGGAGTGCCTGATGCGCTTCCTGCCCACAGAGGCAGAGGTGAAGCTACTGCGGCAGTATGAGCGGGAGCGGCAGCCGCTGGAGGAGCTGGCAGCCGAAGACCGCTTCATGCTGCTTTTCAGCAAGGTGGAGCGGCTGACCCAGCGAATGGCCGGCATGGCCTTCCTGGGCAACTTCCAGGACAACCTGCAGATGCTCACGCCGGTAGGGCCCCCACCTAAATCTGCAGCTCCCTTTCCACTGTCCACCCGTCACTCCCCTGCCTTGCCAGTTCTCTCAGCCCCTTACTGACTTTGCCTCACCCTAGCCTGGGGTTATTCAGCTGTTCATCTTGCTTTTCAGCAACTTAACGCCATCATTGCAGCCTCTGCCTCCGTCAAGTCCTCACAGAAGCTGAAGCAGATGTTGGAGGTGGGGAGAGGTCATGGATGGGGCTGCCGATGGGTCCTGGGTGGGGGCCTGGGGCTATGTAGAGGAAAAACGAGACCCCAGAGCTTGGCCTGACCTCCTCCCACACATCTTTTGGACAGATCATACTCGCACTGGGGAACTACATGAACAGCAGCAAGCGGGGGGCTGTGTATGGCTTCAAGCTCCAGAGCCTGGATCTGGTAAGATGGTGGGCAGCACGGGACCAGGAAGCCTGTGGGGCAGAGGCCATGGAGGCAGGATGTTCACTTCTCTTACATCGTCCCCTGCCCCCATCTCCCAGCTGCTAGACACTAAGTCCACTGACAGGAAGATGACACTACTGCATTTCATTGCCTTGACGGTGAAGGAGAAATACCCAGACCTGGCCAACTTCTGGCATGAGCTGCACTTTGTGGAGAAGGCTGCAGCAGGTGAGGGGAGCCTGGCCGGGCACGTCTGCCTTCACGTTCAGCCCAGAACAATCTCAGGAAGCTATGAGGAGAGGGAACACTTGGGTCTCTTTATTTCTGGCTTTTGTTATCTTCTTTCTAACCACTTCAAAGCTTTCCACTGGGGCCATGGGCAGGGGCTACCCTAGGGGGAGCCTTCCTGCAGGCACCAGGCCTGCCCTAGCTCTTCCCACCTTGGTAGTAGGAGCAGGCTGAGGAACCAGCAATGGCTCTTTACTCCCAATTCCTTCAGGCTGGCCCCAGAGACTGCATTTCTCTGTGATGTATGGGAAGTGCTTGGAAAAACCATAAAGCCCATCTCAAACATAAGGTAGCTGGTATTTCTGCCCTACTCATGAGCTCTGGGCCAGGCCTGAGGCAGCCTTGTTTTAGAGAGCAGCAATCTCTGTCTTGCTTCCCATTGCTACCTTGCTCTTTGGGGTCATAAGTTCCCAGCCTCTATCCATTTTCTTTGCCACCCGTGAGAGCCCAGCTAGCTTGGTAAGCCCCTGTCTGCCCAGGGTGGTTCAGGAAGCAGGAGCTTGAGAACCTGAGTGAGCCCATGCTGAGAGGGTGGGGGAGTTCACTGTAGCCATGGACTGGGAGGTAGGCATGTCAGGCTCTGGTTGGGCCTCAGCCTGGGCTCTGGTGACCACAGTGTCCTTGGAGAACGTGCTGCTAGATGTGAAGGAGCTGGGCCGGGGCATGGAGCTGATTCGGCGGGAGTGCAGCATACATGACAACAGCGTCCTTCGGAACTTCCTCAACACCAATGAAGGCAAACTGGACAAGCTCCAGCGTGATGCCAAGACAGCTGAAGTGAGCACATGGTGGAGGCTGGTGGAAGCAGCCAGGGTTAAGGCACTGTGCCCCTCTAGGTGGGCTTAGTTCTGGTTCTTAGATCAAAGAACTTTTATCGAGTGGCTGGCTGGCTTAGTGTAGGGGAAAGGAAACTTTGGGGTGGCAGGCAGCTGCTACGTGAACACTAGGAAGCTTTGGGAGCCTAGGTTCTTTCCAGCCCATAGGGGCTGGACACTGCTTTCTGTGGGCCTCCTGTCCCTGGTAGGGAGCTGGGCTTCTCCTTCCCCACCAGGCTGACTCCTCTCCACCCTTCCCCAGGAGGCCTACAATGCAGTTGTGCGCTACTTCGGTGAGAGTCCCAAGACCACACCTCCTTCTGTATTCTTCCCAGTATTTGTCCGATTCATTCGTTCTTACAAGGTGAGCAAAAAGGCTTTTAAAGAAAAAAGGCTGAGAGAAAACTGGTAGGGGCAGAAAGGGCTGGGCTTCAAGTCTGGGCCTTTTCCTTTGAGTCTGGGAGGGAGCGAGGGAAGCTGGCCACTGGCCTCTTAGCTGTGAACTGGTGGGCAGGGTGGGAGCCCAGGCCCTTCCTGTCATTGTTTGGGGCAGGAAGTGCCCCTCCAGAGGGTGGCCACCTGGGGTTGCTGGTCCCACTGCCACCCACTCTCCACCCTCAGTGTCAGCTCCTCCCCTAACAGCCTCTGTGAGCCTCACACCCTCCCCCCACGGTTCTTAGGAAGCAGAACAAGAGAATGAAGCCCGCAAGAAGCAGGAGGAGGTGATGCGGGAGAAGCAGCTGGCTCAGGAAGCCAAGAAACTGGATGCCAAGGTGGGTGGGACCAAGAGCAGGGGCCTGGATGGCTGGATTAGGAGAGGGTGGAGCAAATGAAGGGGGAGAGGAGACAGAAAACTGGAGCCCACAGACCACCCAAAGGGCTTGGAGAGAGGTGCTTTAGGAGAGAATTCCCAGGCAAGGATAGAGGCTGGGCTGCCATGCACAATTAAGGACACCCTCAGACTGTATCTTAGGGGCAGGAACAAGCCCCATGGTAGGTTAGTGGTGACTTCCTTCTCCTCAAATGTTTGGCCCTAGACCCCATCCCAGCGGAACAAGTGGCAACAGCAGGAGCTAATTGCAGAGTTGAGGCGGCGCCAGGCCAAGGAGCATCGGCCTGTGTACGAGGGGAAAGATGGTACCATTGAGGACATCATCACAGGTGGGGCCCTTTTCCTCCCCGGGGCCTGGATTCTGGGCCCAGCTCCCAAAACCCCACCATATCCCCTGGGCTCTCCTCTACCCCACTCCCATGGGGCCTGACCACGGTGTCTCTCTCCTGGGCCACAGTGCTGAAGAGTGTCCCTTTCACGGCCCGTACTGCCAAGCGGGGCTCACGCTTCTTCTGCGATGCAGCCCACCATGATGAGTCAAACTGTTAACCCCCAAGGCTGGGGCCCTTGACAGGTACTGGGCACTATAGGTGCCAGTCTGCATGCCCGCCTCCCAGGACTCCTGCTGGGGCCCAAAGACACCTCTTTCTCTGCATGACTTAGCACCATCCTCTGGCCACCTCATGGTGACGGGGACACATACTTCCCTCCCTGCATGCCCCATGCTCTGAGAAGCATGGCTTATGTCCTGCATGTGCCCTCGGGGAAGTGGTATGTCTCCCACTAATGCTGTCCTAGCTTCTACTAAGACCAAGGTGTAGGGAGTTCCCAGAGCAGGCAGAACCAGGCCACTGCCTCTGATGGCTGAGCCTGAGGCTCTATTCATTCGCTTGGGAGTCCTTTGTCCTTGTTTCCCCCTTGGGGTCTCTCCTCCTAAGACCTCTGGCAGTAGCTTCTGCCTAGGATCATCCAATGTCCCTTGATCTCTGTTGCCCAATATCCAGTCTGCCTGGGGTCTCTCCTAGCTTCTGGCTCTTGCTGAGTCTACTTTGTTTCTTCCACTGCCCAGTGGCCTCTAGTCACCCCACCTGATCCTCTGGAAATACCCAGTCCTCTCCCTGACCATCCTCTCCAGGCTCTCTTTAAGTTTCTCCCTCATCAGCCTTATGGCTGGCTCTTTTCTGGCCCTGCCTATGGGCTGCTCCTGAAGGGGCTGTCCTAAAGGGTGTGCCTGGCCTGGCTGTCCTGCATTCATGGGCCTCTGTCTCCCCTACAGGCCTCCACCACCAGCCCATATTTGTTCGCCACCAAGACAGGAGTACCGCACCACCCAGTGGTCCCCCTCGGGCTCCAGGACCCCGCTGAGACCCTCTAGGCGGCAGAAGCACTTCAACCCTCAAAGTCCTGCAAGTCCAACCAGTGGACATGGAGCCCTGGAATCGGCTGCGGGCCCAGGGAAGGGCTGTGCTGCTCCAGACCCAGTGTGCATCCCAGGTCTCAAAGCTGCATCTTGCCTGCTGCCTCTGTGGGCACTAGGTTTTTCAGGGCCTGGCATGGCCCTGGTGCCTCCAATACTGCACTTTGCCCCCAAGGTCTTCAACTTCATTTCCTGAAGTGTTTGTTACCAAGGGTCAGGTCAGCTGGGCTGGAAAAAACCATTTCCAGCTTTAGACTACAGGGGCACCCAGGCCCCTTTGTCGTTAGAGCCAGAGGCACAAGAGGAGAAAGTAACTATCACTTCTTTTTTCTCTCTTCCTTTTCACAGTCCATGGTCAGCTGTGGTCTAGAAGTGTCCAGGTTTGGGAAGCCCTGGGACCCTGCCAGTCTCAGATCATCCTTTACCAGGAGCGAGGCCCTTCTAAGTCGGGGCCCCGCTCAGCTGTGCCATAGTGATAAGATAGAGGAGAGATGCCATGCCCACTGCTCTTGGCCCTGGCCCTTTCCTTTCCAGGCTGACCCTGTCCTTGCCGAGGTGGGCAGAAGAGTTTTCTCTGCCCCAGCCCTAAGACACCTAGAGAAAGGGTGTGCCAACAGCATCTTTACCTCCTTTCCTCTGCCAGGTTTTTTTTTGGGTGGAGGCTGGGAGCATGGGGGGGCTTAACTGGCTATTTTTTCAGTCCCTTGCCATTTGCTTAGCCTCTGGAAGGGAATTCAGGGGCCCACTCTTTTTTGTACATGTACCACCTTCCTTCTCTCTTGTACATAAACCCTAGCCCTTCTTTCTCTTAACAAAGGCTTGAAGCACCAGGTCTGTCTCCTCTTTCTGAATGTGGAGGGCTAGGCTGGCCATTTAGCCTGACCTGAGCCACAGGGATAGAAAGGCTGGGCAGAGTTGCCATCTGCTTGAGGGAGGTGGGCACAGAAGCCGGAGGAGGGGAACCAGGTCCGGTGGGCTCCAACCACACAAAGGGAGGGAAGCCTGCTATGAGACACTAGTGCCCTCTGCTGGCCATGTGTGTACCTGGCAAGTACCCAGCCTGCCCCAGCAGCATATCGCAAAAACAAAAGAGCCACTGGCCATGTTATAAATATTGTTATTTAAAAAACAAAAACAAAACAAAACACACATACAATGGGTCCCAGGGCTAGAGAAAGGAGTGGTGGAGCCCTAGGGCCCAGGCAGGCAGGAGCAGGCACTGATGCTAGAGGGTAAGGACCCCGCCCTCTGCCACCCAGGCTGTCCACCAGCCTGTCACTCTTCCCTGGAGGCCCCTTCTCACATTTGAGCTACTGGCAACACCCAACCCACATGGTATACACCACCAATCTCTGGTTTGGGGCTGAGGGCAAGGACTGCACTAGTTGTCCGGGGAGTGGGGGACCCTTGAACACCATGAGTAACCTTGGGAGGTACCGGCAATGGTGTGTTGAGGGTGGGGTTACTTTAAGAAAAGTGGACACAGACCAGACTAAGGAAGGAGTCTGTGGCAGACGATGGGGATGACCTAGGAGCCACAGCCTCACACAGACCCGAGGCAGAGCAGCTTGTCGGGTCACTGGTGGTCATCCAGCTGCTGCAGGAGTGTCCGCCGCCGCCTTTCCAGCTCACCCTCGCTCAGCTCACTTTCTGATGTGTCCCAGCCCGTCTGGTGGAGCAAAGGCACAGCTCACCCACAGCCTCCCCTGAAGGCCATGGAGGCCTGGAAAGAGTGCTACCTGGGCTGGGGCTCGGACCAGGCACCTGCCTCTCACCTTCTCCTTCTTGATTCCAAAACCTGGGGAGCAGTTAGGGAGCTCTGCCAGTCGGAGCTCCCTGTCCTTGTCCTGTTCTGGTTCTTTCTCATCACTCTCCTTGCCAGCTTTCTCCTCAGGATCTGTCTCACTCTCAGGACTGTTCTGTAAGAGCCCAGAGCCCGCCTCCTCAGTTCCTGTGAAGCCTGGAGGCGGGTGGAAGAGACCCGTACACAATAGCAGGGTCTTGGACAGAAGTTCCTTCTCTACGCACCGACTTGTGTCTTCTCTTCTTAGTTTTCTTTTTTGGTTTCTTGGCTTTCCGAAGGCCATGATCTGGAGATAGAAAACCCTGCAATAAGACCTATGGGGGAGGGAGGGCTCACCCTTTCCTCTGCCACAGCCCATCTATCTCTGCTTATTCATCACTGACAGGGACTGGCCTGAGAAGGTCTCAGTCTGTCCAGTTTTCCCCTTCTCCCAGTTTCCTGCCAGGGCAAGGATGGGAAATTCTACATATTCTGACAGCCCTCTCAATCTACTCTACCCTCATGCTGGGGCTTCCCAGGGCCGCCTCTCCATCTGGGCCAACTTCCCCAACTTCCAACTGCTTACCTGATCCAAGGAGAAGGCGGGAGGATGGGGAGCTCCGTCCTCCAAGGGCAGCACCCCCACTTTCAACTGAATCAAGTGAGGAAGAGGGCTCAGAGCCAGACTCAGAGGGGTTCCGCCGCCTCCGCTTGGGGGGCCGGAGAGACAGTGGGGGTGGCTCCTCCTCTTCTGATTCGGAGCCCTGGGCATATCAACAGATACATGTCAGCGGAGATTTCCTGGCCCCTATAAGCCCTCAAATCTGGGAATTGGGGGCAGAGGGGAGAATCTGGGGCTAAAGAAATCCTCAAAGTTCCCTCTAAGAGAGGTGATGTAGGAGAAAAACAAGAAAAGTGGTTCTTATTTCTCTTGACAGTCCAGCCTCACCCACATCCCTCTACCCGCCAACTCACCGAGGGTGAGTGGGAACGCTTGCGATGGTGCTTCTTGCCCTTTCTGCTGTGCTTTCGGCCTTTGGTGTGGAGGTGCTGGCATTCAGTCTGACAGAGGCAGAGAGAGGAGTGAGGAAGGCACCAGGGTTAGCCTCAGGAAGCACCCTGAAGCCTAAAGCCTGGTTTTGCCTCCTATGAGGCTCAAGCCCTAGAGCACCTAAGACCCCCACCTCCTTAGTTGTCCAAGGAAAGGAGAGCCACGGCGGGTGAGGGGGGAGTTTTGTCTTGGAACTGGTCCCAGCTGTTCAAGAAGCTAGGATAGATGGCAGAGGACCAGAAGCTATGCCTCACCTCCAGTACCTGCAGGAACTCCCGGAAGAGCCGGATCCGCTCCGACTCCAGGGTGATCTGCTCAAAGGCTGAGTCGCACACAAAGCGCTCACGGACCTTGAACGGGAGAGCACTGCTGATCAGACCAGCCCCGGCACGGCATGGGTGCCGCCGTGAACACAGGGCAGGGCTGGGGTGAAGGAAGGAAGGGAGCTGGAGCTAGCCCCAGCTGTGCTATGACTGGGGTGAGCCCCCAGTGGTGAAGCACTGCTGCCCTCAGGACTGAGGGGTGGCGTCTGGCACCAGGCTGCAGTCCTGACCTCTTCCCAGGCAGTGCCCAGCTCCAGAGCAGGCACGGCCTGCCTCAGCATGCTTCGAAAGGCAGCTTCCCTGCGCCGCAGCCTTCGTGCCTCTTCCTTTTCCCGCTCTCTCTCCCGGGCCTCTGCTTTCTCTAGCAGCTGAGGGGAGAAAGCACACAGAACAGGGTCACCCAGAAGGGTGGGTGCCTGGGCCCCACTCTGGCATACCTTAGGAAATGGGAAGTTGGGGTCTGGGCTCCTATCATCATCCCCTGACCTGGGGGTAGTTTAAACTGGGGCAGTGAGCAAGAAGGAATAGAACAAGACACAGGGGTGAGTGTGAGCAGGACCCTGGCTACAGCACCGCCCTGCCCGACCCCTCACACTATTGAAGGTCAGCTTGATGTTGCCTGCGTCCAGCGCAGCAGCCCTCTTGTCAAAGCTTATGACGTGGGCGAAGTCCTCAAAGGCTGTGTTCACCTCCACACAGAAGCCCCGGTCCTGTGGGCACAGCAGCTCATGAAGCAGGAGGCACCTCCAGGGCAGGCGGAGGGGTCCAACTACAGGATGCTCAAAAAGTTCCCCACCCCAAGAGATCCATATGACTGGGATACATTTGAAAACTAAGTTGTCCAAGGCCTCACCATCTGAGGCTTAAGCCCCCAAGCCTACCCTGGCTGTGGTCACAGGGAGCTGGAGGGTTTGATCACATGGGGAAAAGGGAGGGGAGGCAGGGGGTGTACATGCTGGCACATGCCATGTCTGCTGATGGATTCCTGAGTTTCTCACAATTAGTTCTTTGTTCTTTTGGCTTAAAGCTTGAACCCCTATTGCTCAGTAACATCCTTGCATTCTCAGTCAACCTCTGCTGATCTCACCCTTTGGATATATTACTGACTGCTTTCTATGTACCAGCTACCAAGCTGAGTACTTACTTCACACACGTTGTCTTATTTAATCCTCACCTATCTAAATTTAAACATAAATCCTAATCTCCCGATTTTATGCAGTAAGAGAAACCAAGGTTAAGAGAAACTAGAGCACTTGCCCAAAGTCTCACCTAATAAGTACAGGTTGAGCAAAAACTCTATCCCAGGTCTTTCTAACACCAAAGCCTGTACTTGTAAGCACTACATCCATACAGATCACTCGGTCCATGGGAGAAATAAAGGCCATCTGGTGTGCAGCTTCCAAACAATATTAAAAACACTTCACATTCTCAAAGTTCCACGAGCCAGGCTCTGTATTTCTCATCTAAGGCTCACAACATCTCAATAAAACAGAGGTTTAAGAAAGTTATCTCATTGGGCCCAAGACAACCTGGTAGAAAGTAAAGCCACATGAAGTTTGAGGTCTGGCTCTCTAGGCAGCCAGGGCATAGGCCTGATTTCCCTCCCTCACACCTTCACACAGCTCTACCCTATTTGAGCCTTCCTGCTGACAGCAAAGGGATGCTCTTGCTGCTACCAAGAGGGCTTTCTCAACCCACGGTGTCTCCAGCCTTTCTTAAACATGTCAATCTCAGGAAATTGAAAGCTTCAATCTCACTTCTTCACTAGCTCCTTCCATCAAGCACACACCTCACTTAACCTGGAACTTCCTTTCTACCCTGCTTTCACCTTACTCTAGCTAATGAGCTCTGCTGCCTTTGTTTCAAAATGTTTAAATGAAGCACATAGGAAATGAATAAACATTGAGCCTACCATAAGCAAGACATTACAAATGTTATTAAATTCTCACAACCTTGCACATGAATTATCCCCATTTTACAGATAAGGGAACTGAGACTCTGAGCCATTATATAACTTACAGAGATCTTAACAGATAAATAGCAGAAATAACCTTACTCCAAAGTCTGTGCTGCACCCATTCTACCTTCTTCGTGGACAGTACTCTCCCAAAGGTTGTTCATGTCTTAATAGGGCCCCTTCTCGGTCCTCGCTCATCTGGTTCTCAGTACCTCTGCTATTCACTTTTTCAGTACTTCTCTCTCTAGGGTCTCCAGTCTTTCTGACTTCTTTTACTGCCTCTCTCGCATGTACTTGTTCCCCTGAGAACACATAGTCTTTT
Source organism: Rousettus aegyptiacus (assembly GCF_014176215.1). Taxonomy (NCBI): domain Eukaryota; kingdom Metazoa; phylum Chordata; class Mammalia; order Chiroptera; family Pteropodidae; genus Rousettus; species Rousettus aegyptiacus. Next base: position 131,236,533 of record NW_023416295.1, read on the forward strand.
CCATCTGCACTGTCCCTAGCAATCTCGTTCCCACTTCTCTCATTTTCAGACCTATACTAGACTGGATATTTCACAGATACTTCGTATTCAGCAGACCCCAAAAAATTCATTTCCCATGAGCACTTTGTCCCCCCACCCCACTACCCCATGGATCTCTCAGGCCTGGATCCTTGTCTTCCAGCTGTTCCAAGTTCAAGGCTCTTGGCATTATCCTATGGGATAAGAGGCACCATCACAGTCCACCTGACTGGTGGATGGCCTGGGGGGACTCCTGGCCAGGGACTCCTGGGTCTGTTGGCCTTCTGTAGGCAGGAGCCCGAAAGGAGGAACAGGAAGGGGAATTGAAAGAAGCAGCTTCTTTCTCCGGAGGTTTAGAGAGACAGGATTCAGTGAAGATAGGCCTCCTGCAGGCCTGTCAGCAGTACCAGCCACCCTGTGGCTAAAATTTGAGCATCCAATAAAATTTAACTCTCCTGGGATTAGATATTTCAACTTTACATGATTATCCAATTTAATATACGGCATTTACTTTTTCCCTCTCTGCTCCAGGTTGTTTTTGAGTATTCCCCAAATGGAATTCCTATTTCTCCAGCCCTGTTCTTCCCACTGAATCCTTGCCACTGGCGCCATTATCCCCTCCTGCCAACTCCAACTCACTCCTTTCTTTTCCTCAATTTCACACACACACAAAAATCTATTAATTCTACCTCTGAGCAACTCTATCCTACTGGTTTTAAACGTTCATTTTTCTAAACAGAAACATTTTTTTTCAATAAAAATATTCTGCAGAACCTTGATGTATAAAAGAGAAACAAGCTGTTCTACTTGAAAACAGAGGAAGGAGCCTAACCCTCCTTTGTTTATCCCAAGGCACCTCTGAGGAAACCTAGGGAGGCTTAGAAGTAGTTGGAGCACTACAGCTCTTTCCTCACCCCCAGGGCCACAGCCAAGCTCACTTCCCACATAGATCACTGCGGTAGCCTCCTGACTGGTCTCCCCACCCACCTCCCACACCTCTGACCCAGCCTCAAGAGAGAGGCCAGGGCCGCTGAGACTTTTCTACCAAATGGCCCTGACAGTGGGGCAGAGGTATGGGGGGTGGCGGAGGCAGTAGAAAGAGAATGACTCAAGCTCAGAATTTATTTGAATTACTTGCCACTATCACTCTTAGCATCCTGAGACTTCAGGTTACTATCCTCCTAGCACTGCCTATCCTCAGTCTGAGAGGTGCTACTCTATGCTCTCACCAGGGTTTTTCCAAGACATCATCTGCTCATATTATTCCCTGGCTCCCCACTATTTACGAGATCAAAATCCAAATCTGTTATTTTACCATTTGAGGAATTTTATACACAGGGCTCTACTTCCAAACTGGGATATATGGTCAGAGAAAGAGAGGAAGCCACAGGACAGACAATACGATACATCTTACCTAAGGTCAGTAATTTTAAAACATTAAATTTATATTAAATAGAAAAGTAATATGGTATTAAAATGCAACACCTACATGAGTTGCAAGGCGAAACACAGGACTTCAAAGAAATGTGTGTGCAGTGGAGCATTTCTAGTTTTATTAGACCTGTCTTACTTCAGGTACCAAGTTAACTTCCCTTGGTAATTAAGAATACTTTGGTGGAAAACTCATTTTTCAGATGAGGAAACTGAGGCTCAGATAGGTTAAATAATCTGCCCAAGTCACACAACTAGTTAAGTGGTTCACTGGGACTTTTACCCAAGGTAGTCTGCCTTCACGATCCTGTTCCTAACAAATCTACATACTGCCTCCTCAAATGCATGAGAATGTTCTTCACTTCCTCAAAGAAATGTGCTTTTTCTGTTTTCTTCACTTGAAACATAAAGCTGTTAGTCCACTGCTCACTTTTCAACCTTTGATAGACAAGGATATGGGGAACTATTTTTCTAGTGAAAGAAAGGCAATGTGCATGGTAAATGGCAGCTGAACGCACTGCCATGACAGGGAAGTGATGAGAAATAGTGAAGATCAAAATGATGTGCTTCTTCTAAAAGGCAGTGTCACCTCGGCTGCAGTCCATTGAATCCCTTGCAAAACCAGCCCAGCCCAATGCTGTGAGATAATCCAAATTTCCGAGAAGCTATAGCTCTAGATTTTATGTGCAATCTCCTTATCTTAAAATGTTTGCAAAAATTCCAAACTTTTCTAAAATACTGTATAGACCAAAAGAAACCTATCCGTGGGCTACCAGTTTATGATTAGCTATGCTGCTTGCTCCTCAAACCTGCCATTCCCTGTACCTACCTTGCCTTCGATCCTATAGTTCCCTATGCCCAGGACCTCCACCCTCCGCCACCTACTTGTTCTTAAAGGTGCACTTCAAAGGTCAATTCTTCTGATTCTTGTCTTTGTAATAACACTTGACTCTCTGTACAACAGCTGTCACGTCTATCTTCCTATTAGGCCATGAACTCCTTACAGGCAGAAATGGTATCTTATTCATTTCTGTGTCCCTAGTGCATAGTAAAGGATCATGGTGGATATCTGCTGAACTGAGCTGCAATGCTCCTGCACAATAGTATTCATCAGTGAGTCCTGCCTGGAGAATGTGCCTGGTACCCAGCCTGCATCCATCCACAACCCCATACCTCCCTCACCTTAAGGATGTCCTTAATGATCTTCTTCTCATCATGGAATCGTGCCTTCAACTCCTCCACATAGAACTTGAACAAGTCCAAAGGGGTGGAGCCTGTGGGGGAGGGAGGGAAGGGGGCCTGGCGGGTGGCAGCTTCCCGAGGCCTAGGGGTAGGGTCAAGGACAGGACCCAGGAGTAGGGATGCAGAAAGGCCAGCAGGGCAGGAAGCCAGGCCAGAGTAGGGGAGCCCAGCTGCCTTACCCGGCTGGCCCAGCATGTTGGCAAAGCGGACATCAGTGCTGACCGCTGGGTACAGCTCCATCCAGGTAGACATGGAATGCAGCTGCCCTGTCTCGTGCAACTCGTCCAGGAAGGTCTGGGCAGGGAGAGGCCAGTTATAGGGAGAGTGAGACAGGGAGGGAGACAGAGCCAAAGCCTGGGGAGGAAGAGAGGGGATGGCAGGAGAGGCAGAGACAACCCAGGCTGAGGAAATGCAGGCCAGGGAGGCAGAGATGAAGAGATACAGATAGGGAAGCAGAGAGCAATGAGAAAAGAGAGAATGTAAACAGAGGGAACAGACTAAAACAAGAGAGTGAGCCAGGCTAGGAGGCAAAGAAACAGAAACTTGCCTGCAGCACAATCTTTCCATGACTTTGTTTCAACTTCCCCAAGTGTTAAGGCTAAGTAACCCCCACTGCTACTACTACCACTGCCACCTTCAAACTAGGGAAAAGCTATGCTTATCAGCCTTCCCACCAAAGGAAAATAAACTTGGCCTAGCTGCCAAGCTGTGCCTTTAGGGTGCTCTTTGCTGGCAGTTTCTCAGTGGTACATACATCTCGTCTTCCTAGAGGAGCAAAGCTGAGTTGAGGGGACACAGCAGGGACAGGCTTGCGGGCATGAGGCCTCATGGAGATGGGACAGGGCTAGGCACAGGCAAAGCAGTATGCCTAGCCGAGGAGGCAGGGCATGGGTGAATAGGCTATGGTCTGGGGCAGAGCTGAGTGGCAAAGATACCTGGAAGGCCTCCCTGTTCTTGCGTTGCTGGCGCCGCTCCCGAAGCCGGGCTCGCTCCCGCTCCTCCTCCTCCTCCCTCTCCAAAGCTCGGATGTGCTCCTCAAAGCAGATCAGTGCATCTTCCTTGTCCATGTCTAACCACAGGAGGCTCAGTGGGCACCATACCAGCGAGACACCCCCCCACTCCCCAGCAACCCCACTGCTTCAAGGATGCTGCCCCTGTAGAGACCAGGGACAGCCAGGATGGTGGGGCAAGGTGGACAGAGGACTCTGTGGGAGAAGCTACTGGATAGTGGTTCTTGAGGTGTCATTTATTAATTGTATGAGAAAAAATTAGCAAGAATTGAGCTCTTGAAAATTTAGTTACTAGAAGTAATCGTGCTTATGAAATCAGTTCTCTTGGGATCATAAGTATCAGTTTATAGAACTGGGAACTAATCAGGTTTTGATGCAACTTCAGAAGGTGAATTTCTGCTACAACCAGTGATCAATTACAGGCCAACAATAGCTTTGTAATGTGTCACCAGTTAATGCCCAGTGCAATGACAATTTAAGACCATGTTCACATCAGCTATAAAAATCATCTCCAGGTCTTCTGATTCCTATCCCAGAGCTCTTCTCCTGGGGACACTCGATCTCCAAGTCAACAGTAGACCCCAAAAGGAGAAGGTATCCTGAGCATTCTGGGATCTTGAGTCCAGAGAGGTACAGGGACTGAGTGCTCAGGATTCCTGGATGTCCAGGAGGTATAGGGGAACCATGTAAAACAGGATCTGGGGGCCCAGGTCAGTGAAAAAAGGGGAAGGGATATGTGGGAATGGAAACCCGGGCTTACTCTGAAGCTGATGGTCCTGAGCAAAGCTGGGGTTATCCATGAGGTACTGCTGGGCCTGGGACCATGTCGTTTGGAAGTTGACGCTACTCATCCCATCCAGGATGCTCTTCAGGGCCTGGATGTTACGGCGTCGGAGCTGCTTGGCCTGTTCCTGGGGAGCCACAGGATCAGGGTGAGGCAGGGCAAGCCAGGGCAGCAGAGGATTTGGGGAAAGGAAGGTAGCTAGGGAGCCCTAAGAGGACCAGAAACATGACTTTTATGTCCCCAGAAAGGGAAGGAGTACAGGGGTTACAGACCAACCCCTTCCTGCCCTCTCATGCCCAGGGTTGTAGGTCCAGAGTAGAAATGAAGGGATGTGCAAGTGCCACACTAGCTTCTGAGTAAAGAGCTGGAACCCTGGCAGATCAGAGAAATGACTGGCTAGGGTCCATAAGGAAGTAAATACATGAAGAGTCTAAGATGAGACTAGGGCTGACGAATCCAGCCCAGTGACTGTTACCTTCTCCTTCTTGGCCAGGAAGAAGAGGACATCATCATAAACCTCTTTTCGATCCCTCTCAGGAACCACAGCCCAGACCTCCAGCTCCCCAAAGGTCTGTTCTGCCCGCCTGTGGAGCACATGGGCTGTGGGTAGGCAGGCAGAGAACAGTAACCATGGGCCCATGTGTTCTCAGAATTCCCTGGCCCCACCCCAGCCCAGGCCCCTGACCGGTAGCGGGTGGTAGAGGTCATACGCTCGTGCTGCTCCAGGAAGTGCTGCAAGGTCTGCTTGGCCTCCTTGGCCCTTAGCCGGGCCTCTTCCTTCTCCTCCTTCTCCCGCTGCGCCTTGTAGGCATTGAATGCCTGCTTTTTCTCACTCAGTTTGGGCAAGGCACTGGGGTGGGGTTGAGGTGGGGAATAGAGGAGTCAGCGTGAACCACCCTGCAGAGCCCACAAAGCTGGATCGTGGCACACTGGGGATGGGTCTCCACAGGACTGAGGGGTCCATGCATGGGCACAGCAGACTACAGAGGTTCCAGGGCAGAGGGAGGCAAGATAGGGATGTGGGAAGGGATGAGAGGTAGTGAGGGGAAGGGATGGGCTCCAGGTCACTGCTAATACTTGATCCTTGTGCTTTGGGGTGCTCAAATTGCAGTCAGGATTCTGCCCTATCCTGCCCCCTTTCCCCAATTAACTCAATTCAAATCAATTCAATTCAACAAGCATTTATTGAATGTTTCATGTTCGATACTTTTCCCTCCTCCTGGAGGCCCTCCACAGCTTCTCTTCCATTTGAACTCTCACCTGCCTACTACTTTCCTAACTCTTGTTCCTTGGGGCCTAAGTATTGAGCTAGGGTTTCTCAGGGAGTTCCTGGCCCAGCTGCTCTCATGAACAGGGACTGGAGGGCCTGGCTCCCTCTGCCCAGGCCTACCTGTAACGGGGGTCGGTGACCACCATCTTCATGGCCTGTTCCCATGATGCGTTGGAGGGGACAGCCTGGAATGGAGTAGGCAGGGGTCACAGGGCCTGGCCATCTCCAGCCCCCTCCAGGCATACCCTGGGAGCCCCACTCCCAGCACCTTGTCCCTCAGCAGCTCCTTAAAGGCCTGCTTTGCCTTCTCCCGGTTGCTCCAACTGAGGCCGGACCTCTCTGGTTCTGGCCTTGATTCCTCTTCCTCCTGCTGTGGTGGCTGATGCTGTCCAGTAGAACTGGGAGGCAAAGGGGACTCAGCCACAGCATCCCCCTATAGGTTTCAGTGCCCTGTGTGATAGGAGCAAACCACCCCCTCCTTGCTCCCTAGGGCAGCCCTGTTCTGCCCTTCAGAGATCATACCCACATATCCATACCCTTCCCAAGAGGCCTAGTAGAAGTCAACTAGGCTGGGAGCCTAAGGCCAGCATCCAGAATTCTGCAGGGGCAGCCCTCACCTGCAGGGGCCCTCCTCTGGCTGAAGCAGGAACCCCTGTTCCAGGGGCTGGGCAACATCTGACACATCGCAATCTTCACTCCCACCTGGCTCAGGTTCTAGGAGGCCCATGGGCATTGGGGTAGGGCCAGGAGGCACGGGTGGGGGGTCAGGCTGTGGCTGAGGAGGCTGCGGCTGCAGTGTCTGTGGCGGCTGCTGCTGTTTCCTGTAGGTGAGCCGGAAGAGTGGTGTCCAGGAGTAGAACAGAGATAGAAGTGGTCAGGGGCTGGCAGGTCCCTCTATCCTGAGAAAGACTGGGGCCAGAGTGGACCACTCTGCAAGGAGACTGAAGTCTGGTGGAACAGGGATCATGGGGAGAGAGTTCACTCCCACCCTTCAGATGGCCCCAAGTATGAATGGATAGGTAGGCGAGATGGGTAAGTCACTCACCCTACAGCCTCTTGTTTGACTAGAGCTGAAATGGGAACGAGTAACATAGTCACAGAGTAGCAAGGGCCACCCTCAGAGCCCCTGCCCAGGCCCATCCCTTCCTCACCCTCCAGGTCATCCAGGTCCTTGGGCCGGGTCCAGCGGGACTCCTTACTCTGGTTGTTATAGTAATAAGGTTTGCCTGTATCCGACTTGTACTCTTTCCAGGGACACTGAGACAGCAGCAACTGTAAGAGGATGGGTCAGAGGACATCAGTGGGCTGCGTATGTCTTCCAGCCACAGTCAGGGAAGCTAAGGGGACCTAGTGAGTAGGGAACACAGTTTTTAGCTACCACCTGGTCTGGCTCAATATGGGGAAGGTGGACTTCTCGAGATCCTAGGGAGGTTGGGGGTGGTCAGGGATCTTGGGATCAGAGGAACCATAATGTGTAGGTTAGAGACTCAGGGGAGACCAAGCACTTGGAAGGTTTGGGGCATCTGAGGGGAAGGGCCAGAAAGCCCTGCTCAGGACCTCCGCCTTGGACTTGAGCACGCTGGGCTTCTCCCACACGGACTGCTTGTCGTCAGCATTGTAGTAGTAGATGCGCCCGTCAGGGGCCACATGCTCACTCCATAGGGCCCTCTGGGGGAGGGGGGGCACAGAATGGCGGTCAAGGCCCCTTTCCCAAAGCTGCTTCTCCTCAGCCCGAAGACTGAACTATCAGCCACCCACTTTCAACCTTTCTACCCAGAGACCCCCGAACTGGAAGAACTCACCGGAGGGCCTGTCCCAGCCATAGCAGCTAGAAAAGAAGCCAAAGGAAAGACACTAAGTCCTTGCTCCAACACCCATCTTCTCCCCATCTATTCCTCCCTTACTCCATCCCCAATATATATCCCCTGGTCCCATCAACATCCCAAGCTCCCTGGCATCCCAACAGGCATGATCCAGGGTGGGCTCTAGTCCCCTCTCCCCTGTGCCCCCCAACCTCCGAGCCTGGGGGGAGCAGGCCCCCAGAAGACTCACAGCTGGCGGTGTCCGCACCCGGAGCCGTCTGCCGAAGAAAGAGGAGGGGGAAGGGTTGGGGCCAAGCCCAGTGGCCCCCAGGAGCCAGGCCATGGGGGATGGAGAAGCAGGCCAGGCCAGAATCCATGTGTCCTGCTTCCAGGGATCTCTGCTCCCTAACAAGTTTCCCCCACCCTTTGGGGCCATGGCTCTAGGATCCCAGGGGGAATCGCAAAGCAGCTCCTTTCTTCATTTTCCTCAAGTGAAAGTGTTTTGTTGAGTCAACCTCCAACGCCCATACCTTCCACAGTGGATGTCTAATTCTACATTCTACCCTGACTCTACTACACTGAGCAAAGGCACAAGAAGGCACAGTGAGCTCCCCAGGTGCTACTGTTTCCTCCAGAGAAAAAGAAGATGTAAAGAGGGGACTGTACTTAAGTGTCCACAGTGCTAGCTCTGTAAGGGTAAGCAGTGTCTGGCATGAGCGTGTTCCTTAAGGGAGATGGGTTCAGCAGTAAGTAACAAGAGAGAATGTATATGCCTTTGAGGATGAATTAGAGACATGGCTGGAGAGGACTCAAGTGTGGGGGATGATGCCAGGGATCAAGGTGGATCCGATGAGAAGAGGGAAAAGAATGGAGGCCATAACCCTGAACTCCAAGTCAGACTCAGAATGCTGCAGGGCAGAGCCTGCTAACTGCTGGCCCCAGTGCTTACCGCTGCGGTGACAGGCACCGCTGGCATCAGCATTCCTGGCATCATGGGAGGTACCATTCCTGGTATCTATGAATACAAAGAAGACAAAAAACAGCTACTCAGGTAGGGCAAGCACAGGCTGGGCAGGGTCCTGAGAGATTCTGTTGGAACCGGGACGCTTATGTGAGTACCTCCTTAGGCAATCCCCTGAGGGATTCTAGGCTCTTAGCCTAGCCTGGAAGTTTTCTCCAGTCATTCAGCAGACAAATCCACACGGGCCTGGCCTGAAACTCCCTCCCTTCCTCCCCAGTTTCTGAAGTCCAGATGCCCACTCTCATCTTCATCCTCAGCTAAATTCACAGGGTTTTCTGAGGTCCTGGTGCAGGGGAGAAGATTACCTGTGTGAGTGGTGGTGGTGCCCCCATTGGTGGAAGCATTGGGGGCATGATTCCAGGTGGCATAGGGGGGATGGCTGGTGGTCTCTGACTCATGGGGGGTAGCCCCATTGGAGGAAAGGGTGGGGGGATTCCTGGAGGGGGCATCTGGAAATGAGGAGAGGAAGAGATACTGGGCAGAGAAGACACTGCCTTGGTCCTGGCAGGAAACATCCACTTGTCTCCCACCTGAACCATCCACCCCAGATCTGAGGCAATTCCAAGGCTTTAATTTGAGAAGCACAAAGCATGAAACTGCCTCCCTCCTCACCACTGAGACTGATAAAGGGGTCCTCTGGGTCTAACAGGGAAGCACACAGCTTCTTGAGAGGTAGAGAAGGGAGAGGGAAAAGGGAAGTGTAACCACCATCACACTGTGGCTTGAAGGCTCCACCTTTTCAGCAACTCTCCCCAAAGAGGCCCCTCAGATGCGGGGCCAGAAGCCAGGTGTCCAGTACCCAAATCCCCAGTCCCCGACCTCCCACCCGCTTTCTCTCCAATTCAATGACCACCAGCTGCTAGTCCAGCCTGACTTCTGTGGCATGTTTAAAGAATATAGATAAGGAATAGTGAAAGAGAAAGACAGCTCCACCCTGCCTTCAAAGGGATCCTTTCCCTTCCACTACCACCCCAGCCCCAGTGTGTCCCAAAGACAAAAAGACAAAGGGGGACTATCAACTTATGGACAGAAAGCTGAATGGCAGCATCTCCCATCCCAATACTCCAGCAAAACCGTCCCTCTTCCAAGGGCAGCAGAGGTTTTTTTTTTTCCACTAAAACCGTGCAGCAGTGCTAGGGACTTGGGGGTGCAGGCTGGAAAAGCCAAGCCCAGGGAAAGACATAAAACTTACGAAGGGTGGTGGCATCATGGGGGGCCCCGGTGGGAAGGGGGCAGGCGCTGCTGGGGGCCGGGGACCAGAATCGGGAACCGACTGTTGAGGGAGAGAAAAGTCATAGGACCCAGGATGGGCAGAGATGGGTTTTTGCAAAAGGGAAGCAGAGGGGTGAAGCTGAAAAAGGAGTACAAAGTTCAGAGGAAGGGTCTCTAAGCTCAATTTCCTGCCTAGCCCCAGCTCTGAGCCCTGGGTAGGTCTGCTCTCTCTTCCACCAGCCTAGAGCCAGCTGGCCAAGCCCCTTCAATGACATCTTTATTTTAGAAGTTTACATTTGCCAAAGCCACAGAAAAGATGGAGAAGGCAGTACTATAGGCACAGAATGGCTCTGCCCAAGGCTTTTCATACACTCTCCTGCTGTGGGCAAGGCTATGCCTCCCTCAAACCAGTTAAAAAGAGGCTCTCTTTCCCAAGGTACCCAGGAAGGAAGTGACTTCTTTTCCTGACTCCCCACTTGAATTCATCCAGGTACAGAGATTCAATCTCAAAGCCCTCTAAACACAATTAGTCACTAGTCCTTCATAAATACTAGTCTCCCTCTCTTCACTACCAGCTCCCTCCCCTAATTGTCCTCATCTTTAGTCACTCACTTTCTTTGATATCTCCCACTCCCAATCCTCTCTCAACTTTTTAGCTCTACCCCTCCTCCCCTACAGACCATGAACTTCTCTTCCTGTGGGTGAGGCTTTTAACAGCCTGTCTCCCCATTTTATACTTAACAGCAGGCTGTATCCCACCCTTTAATTCTCAGATTAAATACTTTAACTCTATCTAAGGCAGATCCTTCCAATTTATTCTCTGTCTGGTCCCCTTTTTAGTTTCCTCTTGCATACAACTTTGTAATTATGTTTTCCCTTAACAGAGTTTAATAATATTCCATGAGGGTAGGGATCATATCTGACCTGTTGAAAGCTGAATTCCTGGCACGTGTCACAGTATCTGGCACATCATGGATACTCAAGAAATATTGAATGAATGAATGAATGAATGAAAAATGAAGGAATGAATATGCTCTATATAGAATCTTCTAATTCTAAAAATTCATCCTATAGATAAAGCCCCACATGGCCAAAATGATGCCTTGTACAAGGTTCCCATTTCAGCATTATTTGTAAAAACAGGTTAGAATTAGCCTAAAAATCCATCAATAAGGAACTAAGAAATTGTACACAAACATAAAATGAAATAATGTGCAGCCATAAAAAGAATGAAGCTCATTGTCTTGACATAAAACAACCTCTAAGATATATTAACAAGTAGGAAAAAAAGAAAAGCACTGCAAAATTTTATCACTTGTATAAAAATCAGGGACAAAAGGCTCACATACAAGAACTCAATAGGAAGGGGACCAAGGTAGAGACTTCTCACTACATGCCCTTTTGTAACTTCTGAATATGAGTCCATATTACTATATCACCAATTCAAAAAATTTTTAAAGTAAACTGAGGTGTGGAGGTGTAGCTAAAAGGCTCTGGCCTTCCTCCTCTTTGCTTGAAAGGTGAGGAGTGGTAGGGAAGAGGTCCAGGCTAAGGAGGAGCTGCTTGATTTCCCGGCTTCCTCAATTATCCCTGTTAAGAAAACTCAGCATTTAAAAATGCTTTCTAATCACTACCTTTAGTAATATCTGTGTTTCCTCCCTTCCCACCCATCTTGTCCTAACAAGAGAAGGAAATATGCCAAACTACGCCAACTTGAATCACCTTTTCTGTGTTCAACTCCTCTAGCCCTGTATCAGACCAGCTCCTGCCCCTGGAAACTTTCCTCAGCATGGGAAGTCAGAAACTAATCAATACGGAAAGCAATTCAATTCTCTGTGCCATGCCTTCCCACCTCAAGCTGCCTTAGGATCCTATCTAACCTCCTAGATGCTATAGAGCCACTTTTGGGTCCTACCAGGCTCTAAGGTTGTCCATGTCAGATACTGGTGCCACCATCCATACAGTTGTCCCAGACAGAAACGTGAGTCACTCTCCATACCTCCCTCTTCCTTGTCAATAATACTGAGTCCTGTCAATTTTACCTCAAGATTTCTTGAATTCATCTATTCTCCATTTCCTCCTCCACGCTCACCACTCATCTAGTCTCCCTATATCCACTCCAATCTTCAGCCACAAGCTCATCAAAATGCACCTCATACCATTTTACTCCCCTGTTTAAAACTCTTCAATGGCTTCCCACTGTTTTTAGGGTAAAGACTAAAATTCCTGCCCAGAGCCTGGGAGGCTGTGAGAGGTTTGCTCCCCAAGTGCCTTGCCAGCCTCATCTGCATGCTGAGCTCCTGGGTCTGTGCTTCAGCCACACTCACCTTCTTTTAGTTCTCTTACCTCAGGCATCTACCTTTGCCTAGGGTAATCTTCCCACCAACCCCACACCTTGCCTACATAGCCTTCACATCTATCAGTCATCATTTCCTCAAGAAAGCCCTCCTCCCGACCCAGTGGACCAGTCAGCATCCTCCTTTACATGCTCATATCCCATGTACCTTTCCCCTTCAGCAATTACCCATTGGAATTTTAGTTATTTGTACAATTCCGATTAAACTATTATGTGGCATTACTAAAAAGCAAATGCTGCCAATTTAATTGTGATACTCCACTGATTTTAAGATGCACCTTGACTTCAGAAATGTTAATTGGTGAATTTTAGAATCAATGAATATCTGCTGCCTCCACTAGTCTAAAACCTCTAAGGAGCAGGGACTTTGTTTTTGCTCATCCCGATATCCTAGCTCCACTGTATTTTCCTCACTATATGCTACTGGTACACAGTAGGTGTTATTAAATATTTGTTGACTTAATGACTGAATGGTAGAGACAGGTCCCACAAACAAAGCCACTGGCAAAGCCTAGTAGTTACTCAGAGAACACAAAATGTCAGAGCTGGAGAGGACTCAGAGAGCCCTTTTTTCGGATGAGAAAACTAAGGGATAATAATGGGTCCAAGGTCCCATCACTGGTTAGGGACAAAGCTAGCACTGGATCTAATCTGCCCTCCAGCTCTACTCTCTTAAAAGCAGTTTTTGTCATAGCAAGCGGGTCTATTTTTTCATTCTAGCATATCCCGTGTGACCCAAGGATTCAACATTTTCTTGCTTGAGAAATCAGTGGTGGCTCCCTATTGCCAACCATATAGACCCTGTCGTCTAACATTCAAAGTCTTCCAACAAGACCCATGCCAAAACTCTTCTTGGCTCCTCCTGACTCAATGGCTTCCCTACTCCTCTTTGCACATAGATTACTCCATGTGTTTTATTCCCTTTTGTCTCCATCTTTGTTCAAGGTGATCGATCCATTATTCATCTCCTTCAGGTTACCTTTATGACTATCCTCACACACAGACACACTTCTAATCACTACTTTATAAGTGACATGCTACTCTGAGGATGTTTGCTGGGTGTTTCATGTGGGAATGCCTGTCTCCCTACTTGGGTGGGGATTTCCCAACATTCAGGGACTGAGTTTTCTTCTTTTAAGCCTCCTCTGAGTATCTAGTCAGGGCCCTGAACACAAAGTGCTATGAAAAAATGCAGACTCATCCTTAACCTTATTAGATTTTTGCATAGTGGAATATCCTGAAATAGGCAAGGGGGTGTGTTTGTGCATGAGACCAGGTACCTTTGTACAAATTCTCTGGATAAAGATTGTGATGAGACAGAGAGGAAGCTTGGCAGAGGCTAGGGAAAGGAAACTGCAACCGACTACTGGCTTAGGAAAATCTAAATAATAAAAACCTAACTGTATATGATCATCTTTAACGTGGAATGGAGACCCCTGTCAAGGATCCAGACACTGGCCTGTTTTGGACAGAGGACAGAACAATGGAATGAACATAAATTTCTATGGCACTTCCAAAGCCTTCCATTCCTTGACCTCCCCTGTGTGATGTGTACTTTTCTCAAACATCCCTTCTCCTATCTCACTAGGTGTAGTGCCTGTATAACTTTGGATCTTATTACACTTCTGGGTGAGGATCTGAAGATGTAACTTATGTGAGAGGGATATGTGAAAGAGGATTCAAAGAGCAGGAGATCCTGTGTCTTCCCTGGAACAAAAAACACATTTGTGGGCTGGGGATAGAAGATGAAGAGAAAACTGATCATGTGAGCATCATGTGTTCATAGAGACCAGTGGAAGGACCTCCAAAATGCAATCAATTCTTCTCAGCCTCCACATCTAAGGGGCATCTCAAAATTGATGATTCAGAAGAAAGAGCAAAAGGAAAAAAGGACAAGAATGAAGAAACAGAAGAGAATGGAAAGAGTGAATGATAACAACTAACAGCTAATATTTAGTGAGTACTTATTATGAGCCAGATACCATGACACTCATTTAATCCTTATAACCATCTTAAAGGTTATTATCCCCATTTTATAGATAAAGAAACTGAGGTTCAAAGAGATTAAGTAACTTGACCAAGGTTCGAAGATATTAAATAGTAGAGGCAAGTTTGGAATCCAAGCAGTCTGACCCCAAAACCTGTGCTTTCAACTACTCCACAAAGCTTCCTCCTAGCAAGGATGATTTTTTACACTCAAATTCATTCCCGTTATCTTTCCCCAACCCATCCTCAACACAATCCTGAAAATCCTCAGACAGCTAGGTGATTCCAAGGTTGACCTGGTCTGATTCACTCCTGGACAAGATCTGTATCTGTGCTGGTAAATAAGCGCTGGGGGGGTACATCTCTCACAAAGAGGTAGCCATTACAAAAAAAAAAAAAGTATCATGGAGGCTGAGGCCAGCTGATTATCCTGTGGTCTACCTACTTGCTGCCCTTCTTCAACTGCCCCAAACAGCACCAGCCTTCCTTCTGTTTTCAAGATCATCCTAAGTCCCCATTCTCCTGTACCAGCCTTATTATTCCTCCTGTTCCCCAAAGGTACTGTCTTACTAGAAAATATCTTCCACTGCTTCTCTCTGATCCTACCACCTTACCATTCTCCCTTTGAAGAACATAATGTTACTACTGGTCTTCATCTTTATTGAGTTAGGTCTCAACATCCTTCTCCTCTACTTAACAGTTCTTCCATCCCTCCAAGATTCCAGAGGCCCTTGCCTAGTCTGCCCCAGCTTTGCAGGCTTTGTGCTACCATCCCCCGACATCCCTGGGGATTTTCTGCAGCCCCGGCTGAAGGCCCCACCTCCACCTTCATCCTTTCTTTTGTTTCCCCACGTCCTAGAACCCATTCTCTTGAACTTTCTTATCAAGAACCACTCCATTTTGGAGCTGGAGGAGATCTGGACAATCATTCTTATGTACACATCTTTTTTTTTTATCGCTGGGAAATCTGAGGCCCAAAGAAAGGTAGTGACTTGCCCAAGGTCATACAGAGATGTTACAGTTTGATGATGGCAGAGCCAGGATTAGAGCCAAGGAGACTGCTCTCTCACTTCTTGGGCTATCCAGCACTGGGTGGGGGCCAGAAGCCTTTATTTCCTCAGCAGGCAGTATCCCCTCCTCACCACTGGAGACAATGCGGGGGAAAATGGAGGAGGTCTCCAAAGGTCTTAAGGGTCATCTACGGCTTCCAAAGGGAACAAGCACGGGGGGAGGGGCATGTCGCACGCCAAATATCTCAGGAGAAACTATGGCCCCCAGCTCTCCCCTTGTCCCACAGTTGCCCCCTCTTTTTTCCACCTTTCTCCACAGATCCACTCAACACTTCTTTCCTTTCTCCTCACCCAGTCCCGCAACTCTCGTTCCCCTCAACAAACCCCCACCCCCGCCATCCTCCATCATGGCCTCCCCCACCCCTTCTCCCAAAATCTCCGTCCCATCCCCCCTCCCGGGCTCCTCTCCCTAACCCCTCATGCCACTCGCCCTCCCTCGGGGTCCCAGGTACACCCGACGGCCTCCCCGAACCCCCGGCCCCAGCCCAGGCCGCGGGGGCACTGAGGGACCGCTGTGCGCCCCACCACCGCCGCGCGAGGACGTTACCATGCCAGAGCCTCGGAGCAGCTGGGCCGGCTCGGCCCACCCGCCAGTAAAAGCCGCTCTGATTGGCCGGGCCGCAGCCGGGAAGGCGGAGCTAGTGGGGGTCGCACCCCTTGGTGGCCGGGGCTCCGGTCGCTCCCGTCGGCCAGCCCGGCCCTCCACCGGCCCGGAGGGCCCGGGCCCGGCCCCGCCCCCGGCGCGGAGAGCCAGGACCCGCCCCCGCGCCGACGAATTCAGGGCCCGCCCACAGGGGGGCGGAGCGCACCTGCTCCAGGCTCTGACGGACGGCTCAAGCAGCCAGAGCCCCGGTCGCAGGCCGGCTCTTCGCGCGCCCGCAACTCTTTTGCCTTCCCGCCCTTGCCACCCGTCGCCTCCAGACCTCAGCCTGCAGTTTCCCAGTCTTCGCAGCTTAGCTGGTGCGTCTTCCCTGCATGGCGCTCAGAGCGACTAGATCCCGCGCGCTCGATGCAGGACCAGGGGCTGGACCGAACATAGGGTATCTTTGCACTGCACAGAGTGTTTTTATTTGACGCGTAATTATTTTTAGCACTTTTTAATTCACTCATTAACCCAACAACTATTTGTTAAGCAACTGTTATGTGCCAGGAATTGTTCCAGGCACTGGACTTAACAGCAGTTGGGAAAAAGCAGATCCTTCAAAATCCCTGTTGTCATGGGGCGTACACGTGCTTCTCACGTTAACTTTTTGAGATTTGGAGCAGAGACCCAATTTTTTATAGGAATTAAAAATGTGAGATAAATATTATGTTGGGCAGATATGAGAATTATAACCTAAAGCTATTTAATGAATATGCTGAAGGACTCAGGGCTGGAAACTGACAGGGCTCCAGGCTCCAGGTGTAAAAAAGGATCAAATACCTTCCCTCCAAAGCCTGTGTAAAGACGTTTCCTTTTTCCTTTATCCATCAACACTTACCAGAGCCTGTATTCCGTGCTGGGTACTGTGCTAGGTTCTGGAGGTACAAAGAACTCCGAACTGGGCTCTGCTTGCTAGGAGCTTTGAGTCTAGACTGGAAGAGCTAGGAAAACAACCAACACAAATAGAACTCTTAAAGGTGACAGGTGAGAGGAAAGGAAAAGGGATTCATTCTTTGGGGGCACTTCATTGTGATTTTCATCACAATACCTAGATAGCCTCACACAAGGGCCTATTCCTGTGGTTTTCAAACTTCATTATTGAGATCTTTAGGCATAGCAGAAGTGGTTCAGAGGTTCCACAAACATTTATCAATCACATTTTATTTTTAAAGTTTTTCTTTTCTCTATGAGGTATTTCTTAGAATACATAGACATCTGTTTTAAAGAGTAAAAAAAACTGTAGAAGATTTATTAAAAACAGCAGAGCCCTGCCTCCATCATCTCTTCAGCTTTTCAATGCTGTTTCTTTTTGGCATTGTTCTTCCTATCTCTGGCCCTCCTCCAGCTGTGTCCCCTCCCCACACAGGAATCCAAGGAGATGTGCCCATCCAAAGACCATTTACTTCCTCATAGGCTATATTTTGAATATCTGGGACCCTGGAATTCCCTGCCCAGCTTGCTTCCTGGGCCTGAACCAGCTTCTTTCTTGGATTGCTCCTACCAGGGAAGGGAGACCTTGCCGATGGTATGGGCATCCCTAGGCCTGAGGGGTAGCTCAGGGGCAGCTCTTTGCAAGACATGTGAGCACAAGCTGGGGTATCCGCAGGAGCCTAAGGCTCTCTCATAAAGGGCAGAGGCACAGGCAGAGGGAAGTGTGTGTGTGTTGGGGCGGAGAGGGGGGGGGTGGAGGGGGTGGGGGTGGGGGTGTCAGGCAAGAGCCAGGAGCTGGGGGCTGCTATTTTCTAGTGCAGAACTGAGGATTCCAAAAATTTTAATTTAGAACTGGGCCTTCCAGGTCCTTAAGAAGGTATATTTGTAAAGTTAGGAGTTTAGCAGTTATTTTATTTAACAATTAGCTTAATTTATAACATTAAAATATTTAGTATGTGAGTCTCTTATTATAGTCTTGTCCAGCCCCACAAATAATCGGAGCAGATTTGAGGATTTAACTCTTTTCCCTTCCTTCCTTCCTTCCTACCCCTTGCTTATACATCATTCCCATCTCCTGTCTGCCAAATTTAATTAAGCAGTTTTTAGTTTTTGTTAGTTCAATTTTTAGTTCTTACAGCACAGTGACTACATATGCCATTCAGAGTTGAGCCATGTAGAAAACTTTGATTACCCTTTCCTACACAGCTTTTTTCTTTTTCCTGAAATTAATAATTATCTTGTTTTTTCATTTGTTTAGTTTTATATGTATTTATCACAAAATCTGTCGCAAAACCTTCCCCGTGTTGTCTAAATCCCTTCTCAGAATATCTCGAAATAGCAGATATTCTATCAATTTCACCTTCTTGAAGACATCTCTGCAGGAGCCTCTGACCTGCTCCAATCTGAGTGTTTACCCTCTATTCTGATGTACATCTGGCAACCTGGCATCTATCTCCTTTCTCATCCTCCTGGGTATTTTCTTTGTCTCCTTTGTTGGACCTTTTATTTGCCTTATTCCATGTCTTTCTCTTTCTTGATTTATTCTTTATTTTTGGTAGAGACCATCTTCCAGAAGCTTCCTAAGAAAGGAGGTGGTAAATTGTTTTGAAACTGCATGGTTGACACTGCCATTATTCTGCTCTGACACTGGGTGGCAATTGATTTTCTTAGGAATTTTGAAGGCATTGAAACATTACCTTCTAGCTTTCAATCATTGCTTTGGAGAAGTCTGAAGCCTTTTAACTCCTTATCCTGTGACTTTCTCTCTGTCTCTGAATCTCTCCTTGTCTCCAGTGTTCTGAAATGGCAGTGATATATCTTGGTGAGAGGCTATTTGTTGTGTTTGACACTCAGTGCCCCTCACTTCTGGGAAATAATCCTGAATCATTCCATTGATGATTTCTTCCCTTCTATTTTCTCTGTTCTTTCTTTTCTGGAACTCCTATAATTCAGATGATGGATCTGCTGGACTGGGCCTTCTGATTTCTTTTTTTTCTCTTTTCCATCTTTTTACTTGTTTTTCTTGGAGATTTCCTCAATTTTATCTTCCCATTCTTCTACTGAGAGAACTTGTACTGAGCGTTCAATATTTTAAAGATTTTTAATATCGCCTTATTTTTATTCTCTGAATAGTGCTTTTTAAAAAAAAAATCATCTTTGTTTCAGAGTTGCAATAGTGTATATAATCTCTGAAACTATTAATAGTAGGTTTTTTTAAGTTTTCTTCTTTCTGCCTAATCTCATGTTTGTCTAAATTTCTTTTTATGTTGTTTTGGTCTCTTTCATGTTAGATTCTTTT
Source organism: Rousettus aegyptiacus (assembly GCF_014176215.1). Taxonomy (NCBI): domain Eukaryota; kingdom Metazoa; phylum Chordata; class Mammalia; order Chiroptera; family Pteropodidae; genus Rousettus; species Rousettus aegyptiacus. The sequence continues at coordinate 131,255,607 of NW_023416295.1, forward strand.
CTTCCTCGGTTGTCTGTTCATATTCGAGAATAGGTTATCAAAAAGCTTATTGGTAGCATTTGTGTTCTGTAGGTCAGGTACATGGGTGGGACTTGTCAGCTACTAGCTTCAATGAAGAGAACCTCTGATGTCAGCATTTTTAGGACTTCCTTCTCAGGGTGGTGAGCAATCTGGCACAACCAATTCCATTTTGCCATATGGTTACCCCACTGCTGCCTTAGGATCCATCCCTCTCTAGTCTAAGTCAGGAACTATTTATCCACATACTTTCCAGTTTCCTAAAGTATTTGGTTCTTATCTCCTGTCCTGTTTCTCAGTCCTTATGGATTTAAGCCTTTACAAAATCCCTTGCTATAGTTTTAGTGTATTTTTAGTAGAGCAAAATTAAATACATGTGTTTAATCTATCATTTTTACCTAGAAACTTTAAATATATTTTAACTTTTTAAAACAGTAGTTCAAAAATATATACACTCAAATGTCCTACATATCAAAGTTTGGGGTTCATGAAACAGGCTTGTTGACATTGAATGATTTTATAACAGAACTATCATGAAGTAGAACTTATAAATGTATTCTAATAAGATATTGCTTTTAACTATTTTAGATAGCAAAGTTCTACAAAAGGCTTTGCTTGGAAAGGGGGTTGACTGTATTTTTTTTTTAAAGTTTACAAACATCTCACCTAAGTGTGGCCCTTGTAACTGTGGTGAAGGTGTTGCTCCTGGCCCAGAGCTGCATGGGAGAGGAGTTTGGAAGAGGGAGCAACCTAGCCCCAAGGAAATGGGAATGAAAGAGGAGACTCACCGCCTGAAAAAAAGAGGAAGGGTTCTTTTCTTTTCTTTTTTTTTTTTAGGCAAGGCAACCCTTGGTTGACCTCACAAATTGCAAGGACCTTGCCATCTTACAATCCCTTATTTTTTGTTTTTTACGCCTACAGCAACTGTCTTCTTAGGTGGTCGCCCATCCAAGTACTAATGAGGCCCAACCCTGCTTAGTTTCTGAGATCAGACGGGATGGGGCTTGTTCAGGGTGGCATGGCTGTAGACAGAGGTTTATTTTCTTACACCCTCCAATACTTTCCTGACTAACTTCCAGTCCCTTGCACTATCTGCCCATAATCCTTCCACGGTCTTAGGCATTATAAAACATTACATTTTTAAAAATAAGCTTTATCAAGGTGTAGTTTACATATAATAAAATTCACCAATTTAAGTGTATAATACAGTGAATTTTCACAGATGTACACAGTTGTGACCACCACCATAATCATGACATAAAACATTTCCTTCACTCAGAAACTTCGTTTGTTCCCTTTTGCAGTCAGTCTCTTCCTCCTTGTCTGGCTCCTGGTATTTACTGATCTGCTTTCTGTCATTATAGTTTTGCCTTTCTAGAATTTCATATAAATGGAATCATACAGTTTGTAGCAGTTTGTGTCTGACTTCTTTCACTTAGAATAATGCTTTTGAAATTATCCATTGTTAAGGGGGGGTGGCGCGGGGCGGGGCAGGGGATGGATTTTCAAATGGCCAACTTCTGTTTGCTTGTTTAATGTTTAACCAGGGTATAGTTCTAGGAGATATTCTGTGCAAAGATATGCTAATGTTAAGGTGTAGTTATCCTGTGCAAAGATATGCTAATGACTAACTCCTGCTTCTGTAAACCTGCTTGCTTGTTTAATGTAATTGTAGGCTTTAAAAGCCACCTCCTCTGAAAGCTCGGGACTGATTCTCTACTGGGGATAGTCAGTCACTGGCCGGCTAATAAAGGCTCACAATTCATCTCAATTGGCTCCGTGGGTCTTAAATTTGATCGTGCCACAACACCATGTTATTGCATGTATCAGTAATTCATTCCTTTTTAATGTGAAGTAGTATATTTCATTGCGTGGACATACTACAATTTGTTTATCCATTTACCAGTTGATAGACATTTAGGTTGTTTACAGGTTTGTGCTATAACAAATAGAATTACTTATGAATATTTGTGTGTAGGTCTTTGTGTGGACATATGTTTTCATTACTTAGGAGTGGAATCACTTTTTTAAAAACTGCCAAACTGTCTACGGCCATGCCATTCTGAACGTGCCCAATCTCATCTGATCTCAGAAGCTAAGCAGGGTTGGGCCTGGTTAGTATTTGGATGGGAGACCACCTTGGAATACCAGATGCTTTAGGCATTTAAAAAAGAAATCTGTAAAAAACTGCAAACTGTTTTCCAAAGCAGCTGTACCATTTTACAGTCTCACCAGTAATATACAAGGGTTTGATTTTCCCAATATCCTCTTCAACACTTGGTATTGTCACTTTTTATTTTCTAACTCTTCCTTGCCAGACTTGGCATCTCTTATGGTTTTAACTTACATTTCCTTAAGAACTAATGATGCTGACAATCTTTTCATGTGTTTATTTACCATTTGTATGTCTTCTTTAGTGATGTGTCTATTCAAATCTTCTACCCCTTTTAAAAACTGGATTATTTTTCTTTTTGATATTGAGTTATAGTAGTTCTTTATATATTCTGGATACAAATCCGTTTTGCAAACAATTTTTTTTCAGTCAGGCTTCCATTTCATTTCCTTTTATGTCTATGTTTGTAAGGGATACTGGATTTTTATTCTTATAATATCTCTGTCTGGCTTTGGTAGCAAGGTCATGCTAATCCCATAAAATGAGAAGTGTTCCCTACCATGCAGTTTTCTGGAAGGTTTGTATAGAATTGTTTTGTATTATTTTTTCTTTAAATGTTTGGCAAAATTCACCAATTAAGCCATCTGGGGCTGGAGTTTTTTTTGAGGGAAAAACTTTTAATTACAAATCCAATTTCTTTAATAGATATAGGGCTTGTTAGGTTTTCTCTTCTTTAGTGAGCTTTGATACATTGTCTTTTAAGGAATTTGTCCACTTAATCCAATTTACCAAATTCTTGACAAAGTTTTTTTCATAATATTCCCTTATTATTCTCACTGCAGTAGGTAGTGATGACACCTATCTCATTACTGTTGTTGACAATTTGTGTCTTCTTTCTGTTTTTCCTGGTAAAATTTGGCTAGAGTTTTGCCAATTTTATTAATCTTTTCAAAGAACCAAGTTTTGATTGCACTGACTTCCTGTTTTTGTTTTATATTTTATTGATTTCTACTCTTATCCTTATTATTTCCTTCTGCTTATTTTGAGTTTCTATTCTAACTTTTCTAAGTTTTTCTTCTTTAGTAGCATCCCACAAATTTTGATATGTCATGTTTTCATTTTCATGCACCTCAAAATAGTTCATAATTTTCCTTATGATTTTTTCTGTGACTCATGGGCTATATAGAAATATGTTTATTATTTATTTATTTATTTATTTATTTTTTAGAAGTATGTTTAATTTACAAATAGTTGGGAATTTCCCAGATCTCTCTCAATTATTGATTTATAGTTTAATTTCATTGTGCTCAGAGAACATATTATATATGATTCTAATCTTAAGTTTACTGATATTTGTTTTACAGCACAGATTATTGTGCCATATGTATTTGGAAATGTGTCCTGCTATTTGTTGAATGAGGTGTTCTATAAATGTCAATTAAATTGAGTTGGTTGATAGAGTTTTCCAAAACCTCTATATCCTGACTTATTTTTTTTCTATTTATACCCAATTCCTGTAAGAAAGTGTTGCTATCTCTAATTATAATTGTGGACTTATCTATTTTTTCTTTCACTTATGTAAGTTTTTTGCTTCGTGTATTTTGAAGCTATGTTAATAGAAGCTACGTTATTCAATGTTATTTATTGACACCTTTATTATTATGGAAAGTCTCTCCCTTTTGATCTTTGCTAATATTTCTTGTTCCAAAATCTGATATTAATATAGCCACTCTAGCTTTGATTAGTATCAGTATGGTTTATCTCTTTACTTCCTTTTATTTTTAACCTATGTGTGTCTTTTTATTTAAAGTTTCTTGTAGATAACACATAGTTGAGTCTTGGGTTTTAATTGACTCTTACAATCTCTATCTTTTAATTGGCTGTTTAGACATTTATGTGTAATCTAATTATCATATGATTGGGTTTAAAAGAAAGCGAAAGAGAGGTAGTGGAGAAGGAGAAAGGGGGAATAAAAGGAAAGGACCCTAGACTGGAAGTCAGGAAGCCAGGCTGAAGTCCTGGCTCTGTACCTCCCAGCCTGTAACTTTAGGTAAATCTCCTAACTCCTCTGAGCCATAACTAGCTTGCACATGTTTATAAGGATGAATAAGTTATTCATAAACTATAACATATGCTGAAATTATTAAGGGATTAAAGGACCATCCTATGCCAGATGTATAGATAGACAGGTATCCATAAACCAGGGTATGAGTACCTCAAAGAGAGCCAGGTCTCACTTGTTTCTGTATTTCCAGCACCTAGTCCTATGCCTGGCACATAGAATGTTACCAGTAAGTGTTTGTTGAGTGAATGAAGCAATGAAAGAATTAACTTTGAGTGAGTGAATGATAGTATAAAAGACAGGTAGGTGTCAGATGACAAGTTATTAAGTGGCTATGGCACTGCTAAGAACCAAACTTACAATGTTTAATTCCTTATCTGTTAAGTGGGACTACTTTTCAGTAGCATAGAAGAATAATTTGCACATATGTATATGAATTTGTACTTACATATTCATTCATACGACAAGTGTTTATTAAATGCCTACTATGTGCCAGGCACAGTTCTAGGTCCTGGGAATACAACGATATCCATTTTAACCATTTGTTTTAAAAAGGCCTCTTGCAATGATGATCACCTTCAGTAAATGAAAGAGCCTTGATATCTGGTGCAAATACATAGTCCCATTAATTACTGATTGGTTCTAATTTTTAAAAAGTTCTCATTGGGAAAAGAACTTTTACTAATTGTTTTTTCTTAATTTTAGCCATTAACATTTAGTTTGGGAGCAAAACGTTTAATGATTTTTGAAAAGCAACAGGTCAAGTTAATATATATTAGATAATAGATAAAAGGCTAGATAATCAAGCAGATAGGTGACAGGGAGTCATTCTTCCAATCGAACTGATGATGTCACTGGAGAAAAGAAGGTCAGTTGGAACTCACTGTCTGGCAGTTACAGGGAGCTGTGGCTAGTCAAAGGTACGCAGGAGCCGCCCCAGAGCCCTTAACCCCAAAGCAGCCAACATCACATGTCCAGGCTTGTGTTCTAGAGACACAAGACATCTTTGTGACTGACAGAGTGACCTAAAATGGAGAAGGACAAGCCTCCACAGTTGGTGACCCCCGCATCAGTGACAGCCATCATCTCGAGGATTGAGGCTGCCCAGCTAACTCGAGCTCAGGAGGTAATCTCTCAGATGAGGAAGTTATCCTTCCATTGGGGTCTGATGTGGAGGTTGGGGGCTGATCCCAGATTTGGGCATGATTCTAGCTGTGGGCCCTTGGGGATCCTGGGATTCTCAACGAGCTGGGTTTACAAACAGATTACGGCAAAATATCCATCTCCTACACTTGGCCTCTGCAAGGGAGCCTAGAGTCAAATAATGTCCCTCCTCTTACCCCCTTCCCAAATCAGAGTTGGGCCCAGGAAGGGAAAAGCCCATGGAAACCCCAGGATGGCCCAAAGACACATAAAGGTGGGTCCTAGCAGGGCAGGAGGGGGGGCCCAGAGCTCATGATTTGGGGTCTGTTCTTGGCAACCTTTCAGAATCCCTCAAGCAGAGCCCTAGGAGCTCAGGAAAATGACCAAAGGCTGGAATCACCAGACTCAAGAACCTCTAGTGTATTTTTTTGTGGGAGACTCTGATCCTGAGGGTTTCTTGGGGCATAATTTTTCCAGTCTGTTTCCTTGGGATCCTTGTGAGGAGAGAAGTCCAAAAGGCCCCAGCAAATTCTGAAATTCTGAAGAAATTTTTGCTATGGATTTTTAGTATCCTTTCCCTGACCTGGTCTTAATAATCAAAATGACAGTGATAAGAGCTACTTATTTTATGTGCTAGGCAGTGTCCTAAGTTTTTGAGAAACATTAATTCATTTAATCTTTACAAAAACCCTGTGACATTGATACTATAATGATCCCCATGTTATAAATAAGAAAACAGAAGCACCAAGACATTAAATGACTTGTCTAAGATCACACTACTAGGACATATCATCTGGCTCCAGAGTTCACACCTCTAAACACTACAATCTGCTGTCTTCCCTGTAGGATATTTCTTCCCAGCTCTCAGACATTTTGGACAATGTCAACTGTGTCATCGACCAATTCCAAGAAGAATTAGGATATGATTTAAAAGAAAAGGCAAAATCTCACCAGATGGAGCAGAAGGGCAAGAACAGATTCATCTTGCTGGAGAAAATAGCCTCCTTCTCCAAAGATGCTAAGACTAAAGAGAAACACTTGTATGAAATTCTCCGCTGGCTGGGTGACTGGGGTGAGTTTGCAGTCTAGGTGCAGTCCTGAGGGCAGGTGTGTTCCCCAGGAGACACTAGTCCCAGCTCTTTCAGTCTCCTTTCCCCACCCTAAGTCAGCGTTCTCTGGGAGGGGAGTGTAGGGAGGGTACCGAGGGAGCAAAAGACGTATCACAGTGAAATATTCTCTCACTCATGTCACAACATATCACCTCCACTCCCCAGACCAGCAAACATGTAATTGTCTAAAACGTAACAGATTGCGACATTAGCTGCCATATGTGATGAAGCTTAAATCACAGGTCCATTATGATATCTCATTTTCTAGAAAGGTGTGAAAAATATTTATTTTTAATTTTTTTACCTTTATTGAGATTTAATTGACAAATGACATTGTGTAAATTTAAAGTTACAATGTGACGATTCAAATACATGTTATGAAATGATTATCACAATGAAGTTACTTAATTCATCCATCATCACACACAGTTACCCTTTTTGTGATGAGAACATTTAAGATCTACTCTCTTAGCAAATTCCAGGTATACAATGCAGTATTGTTAACTACAGTCACCACGCTATACATTAGCTCCTCAGAACTTATTTATCCTACAATTGAATGTTTATACACTTTGACTAATGTCTCCCCATTTACCCCATTTCCCAGCCCCTGGTAACCACCGATCTATTCTGTTTCTCTGAGTTCAACTTTTTAGATTCTACATATAAATAAGATCATACAGTATTTGTCTTTCTCTGTCAGAGTTATTCCATTAGCCTAATACCCTGGAGGTCCATCCATGTTGTTACAAATGGCAAGATTTCCTTCTTTGTTATGACAGAACAATATGTCATTGTATATACCACATTTAAATATTTTTAATTTTCAATTACAGTTGACATTTAATATTGTATTAGTTTCAGGTGTATAGCATAGTGGTTAGACATTTATATAACTTATGAAGTGACTGCTTCACATAAGTCTAGTTCCAACCTGACAACATACATAGTTATTACAATATTACTATTCCCTATGCTGTACTTTACATCCTCATGACTATTTCGTAACTGCCAATTTGTACTTCTTAAGCTCTTCATCTTTTTCACCCAGGCTCCAATCCTCCTCCCATCTGGCAACCATCCGTTTGTTCTCTATTTTGTTTTTTAGATTCCACACATAAGTAAAGTCATATGGTATTTGTCTTTCTCCGACTTATTTCACTAGCATAACACCCACTAGGTCCATCCATGTCGTTACAAATGATAAGATTTTATTCTTTTTTATGGCCAAGAAATATTCCGTTATACCACATTTTATATCTGTTCATTGGTTGACTGACACTTAGGTTGTTTCCATGTCTTGGCTCTTGTGAATAATGCTTCATTGAATGTGGACATACATATATCTCTTAAAGACAGTGATTTCATTTTTTTGGATATATACCCAGAACTGGGATTGCTGGATCATATAGTAATTCTATTTTTAATTTTTTGAGGAATCTCCATGCTGTTTTCCGAAATGGTTGTGCCAAGTTAGTCTCACCAACAGTGCAGAAGGGTTCCCTTTTCTACAATCCTCAATAATAGTTATCTCTTTTTTTTTCATAATAGCCATCCTAACCAGTATGAGGTAATTTCTCATTGTGGTTTTGATTTGCATTTTCCTGATTAGTGACGTGGAACACATTTCCATGTACTTTTTGGCCATTTGTATGTCTTCTTTAGAAAAATATCTATTCAGATCCTTTGCCCATCTTTAAATTGGATTGTTTTCTTGCTATTCAATTTTATGAGTTCCTTATATATTTGGGATCTTAACCCCTTATCAGACATATGGTTTGCATATATCTTCTCCCATTCTGTAAGTTGCCCTTTCATTTTGTTGATCATTTTTTTTACTGCAGAAACTATGTAAATTTTAGAATTGTTTTTTCTATTTCTGTGAAAAATGCCATTGATATTGCACTGAATCTTTAGGTGGTTTGGGGTAGTACGAACATTTAACAATATTAATTCTTCCAATCCATGAACATGTTGTATCTTTCCACTTAAATATGTCTTCAGTTTCTTTTATCAATGTCTTAGAGTTTTCAATGTAAAGATCCTTCACTTCCCTGTCTAAATTTATTCCTAAGTATTCATTTGTTTTTGATACTTTTATAAATGGGATTGTTTTCCTTATTTCTTTTTCGGAGAATTCATTTTTAACATATAGAAATGCAACTGACCTTTGTATGCTGATTTTGTGTCTTGCAACTCTACTGAGTTTGTTAGCTCTAACGGTTTTTTTGGTGGTGCACATTAGCTATTTTATAGTGGAACCCGAGGGTAGTATTCACAGTACTGAATGACGCCTACTGCATGGGCACTGGGCCAAACAGCACTGATACCAGCGGTAAGAAACTGGTATAGCCATTTGGGTGTGGACCAGCTGCAAGTAGCCCTGGAGCCAGATGATCCCTCCAATAAGATCAGAGTTGTCCCATAACAAGACCTCAGTCTACTGTGAGCTATGATGGATGCTGCAATGTTGGAGGAAGGTGGTATAGAAATGTGCCCCATCCCCTTCACACTGTCCTGCCCGACAAACTCAATTCAGTGATGCTTCAGCTGTCCCCAAGAACTAAGCAGGACTGTTGACTCCAGTTAATTAGTTTAATTGTCCAGATATTAGACTAAGCAATGGGGATAGAACAACAACAAGGCAGACACATCCCTGGCCTCATAGTTAACAATACTGTTAATATCCATTACATATTTTCTACATGGCAGGCTTCATGTTGATCATTTCATACGTATTATCTCATTTAATCCCCACCCAACCCTTTTACAAGCAAGGATGCTGAGGCGTAAGGGAATAAGCAACATGCCCAACATCACACAGCTAGTAAGAAGTGAAACCAGTCTGACCTCAAAGCCTGCTAGTATCACCCCTGTGAAATAGGGCTGCTTGGGGCTCCCTAGGGGATAGATCGTTCTCAGCCTAAACCTCCTACTCCCTCTCCAGGTGACAGTCTGACCTATGAGATCAGGAACAGGAAGAGTGAGGAGGAAGAGGAAGACCTGGATGAATGGATTGAGGTGATGGAGAAGGTGTTACCTCTGTCCCTCATCACCACCAAAGGAGGCATCGAGTCTCTCATTTCCCTTTGCTCCACTCTCATCGAAGGACAAAAGAAAAGGGCACAAAGTAGGTTCCGGCAGTATCTGGAAGTGGGTTGAGTGGGGTGGATGCCATCTCAGGGGAAGAAGTCATACATCAGAGTCCATGTGGGCCTTTCTGACTCTCCTCCAGCTTTATCTGAGATGGATTGGCAGTGGTGAGGGGTTGGAGTGTTAAACCCAAGCTGAGCAGTTCTGAGCTGTCCCTCAGGACTGGAGGAAGGGCTGATGTGGAAATAGCTTCTTTTAGTGCTCCCTGAAGCTGTGGCCTCATGCAGGTTCTGAAGAACAAGGCTAGAAGCCCAGAAAGGCTGGAGTGTGTAGCTTGAGCCCGAGGAACATCCTTTCCTTACTCCAAACCCAGCCACAGAACCAAAAGTCTGGTGAGACTCAGCCAACAGTTCCAGAACCTCCTCGATTTTGGCTGCTCTAGAATTTGTCAGTCAACAATATGCAACCTTAGAATTTTACTCCTATCAGCACTAGAAGGGACCTGAGATTATCTAACTCCTACATTTTATAGATGAGAACACTAAAGCTCGAAGAAGGGACCACAAAGAAAGCCTGTGGCAAAACCCCACTTAGGTTTTCTGGCTTCTTATTCTTATTCAAAAGCATGAGCTTCAGAGTCAGACAGAACTGAGTTTGAATCTCATGTACCAGTTTTTGGCTATGTAACTTTGGGCGAGTGACTTCATCTTTTGAACCTCACTTTCCTCTTGTACAAAATAAGGAGGATGCTGCCCACTTGCAAGGTTCCCCTTGGTACAAGGCATCTGGCACCATACTTAGAACCTGCTCAGGGCTTAATAAACAATAGCTAACATTAGCATTTTACCATTGACTCTTACAGTCAGGTTCCTTATCATCAAGTAAGGTCCACAGCTGGGGGAGGGAGGAAGCAGGGAAATGTGAGAGAAGGAACAATCTCTCCTACAATCCTAACCATATTATTTCTCCAAATATAGTTAGTTATATACGTATTTCTTTGCTGGATTACAAACTCCTACATGGCAAAGGCTGTGTCTTATTTATTTTTTAGGGATTAGTTATTGAGCTTTCATTGGGTACCTGATACTGTGCTCAGCAACAAACATGCTTTTAATTAAGTCCTATGAAGTAGATGCTGTAATTATCCCACTTTTCAGAAACAGAGGCACTGAGAAGTTGGAAAACTCGCCCAAAGCAAGTGGTACGGATGGGATCAAGCCCAAGTTACCTGATTCCAGAATCCAAGCTTTGAACCACTTGGCCATATGGCCTCTCTGACAATATTAGATTGATGCTAGCATGACGTCAATGTCATTTAATTTCCATATTTCCTTTAGCCCCTATTCAAAGTTAGCCAATGTTTTTTTCTGCCATTGATGTTCATTGACTAGGCAAATGAATGGATGCTCCAAGATAATCACTCCAGCAGCCCTACACATGGTATTCTAAGGGGATATAACTACAACCATGACCCAGCTCTGAGGAGCGGAGGTCTGTGAACACAGAGTGCACAGTCTATGTTTATGTGCATTTTCCTGGAGAGAAGTTCTGTTTTCATCAAAGTATCAAAAGAGTTTGTACTCCCAATTGGAAAAAGACATTAGTCATTAAAAACAAAAACATGTGAACAGTTATAGGACCATGTGATAAATCCTCCATGAACACGGTCCAGTGATAACAAGAAAGGGAAATAAAGCTTCCCAATTGATCTGGAGTCTAAGTGTCATGTAGACTCCAGATCAGATAGTTGGAAAACACAGATATTGAGGCTGGGAAGTAGCATGATTAGAAAAAATAACTCTACTCTAGGGAAATATGGAGGATCAGGAGTACATTGAATTGAGTTGAACTGGATTGAATAGTTCTAGGCCCATCTGGGTCCTGCAGGTGCAACAGAGCTAGCAGGCCCTGACCGGTAAGCCCTGGCCAAGCTGTGAGCCTGGCAGAGATCTCTCCTGACAACATCTTCCCTGGCCTTGCATACAACCCCAGCTCCTTATTCTTGCCAAAGTCCTAAGAGGACTGGATGGGAATTTGGCCAAGCAGGGTCTGGAGAGGCAGTATAATCCTTGGGACCCACGGGAGCTTGTTGTCTTTGTTCTCTCTACTTCTCCTAGTGTCTAAACATAACTTCTGGCAAGGCTGGCAGGAAGAAAGCCCACAAAAATCTACATCCTACCCTCAGCCACTGAGCCCAGAGGAGATGCTCCAGGACAATAATACTACCTGCACGAGGGTCTCTGAGGTGAAGTCCATGCTACAGGAGCTCCTAGACTCCTCCATGTTCAACCAGGGGGAGGTCAGGGCCATCAGGTACATGTCCACTGTAGTGGAGAACCTCAACAAGGCCTTGATCCTCCAGCACAAGGAGAATAGGAGCCTGCAGACCAAGTATAGGCACATGAAAACAGAGATGACCAAAGAACTAAGCAGCCAGAGGCTATACTTCCAGCAATCTCTCCGGGTCCTCGAGAGTAAAAGGGATGCCCTACTAAAGCAAGTAGAAGTTCTAGGGGGAAAGTATCATGATCTTCTCCTGATAAAGCATGCCTTAGAGTTCCAGCTGAAGAAGGCTCAGTCTGTGAGAGATCAAGCCGAAGACCAGGCCAAGATCTTCGTTGACTCTCTGGGCACCCCTGAGGAAGAGACCCTGTCAAAGAAAGAACCAGTCATGGAGGAAACCCAACAGGAACCCAAGAAGGAGGAGCAATTGTTTTCACCACTTCCCCCAAGTCCCATCACCATGGCCGGGGACATTGGTGCTGGTTCTTCAGCATATCATCATCCACTTTCCACCATGAACATGCATTCGAGGATTGCAGATATGTACAGCAGTAAGGATGCTGAAAGTCTTCCACCTATGTTGCCATCTTCAGTGGATCATGAGTTTCCTAAGAAGTGGGAAATGCCAGTGGCAGAGAGCCTAGGCCACAAAGTCAAAGACCAGAAGGATTTCTTCCAGGAAGCAACCCAAGAGAAAGAAGGACTCCAAAGTCCTTTTAGGGAGGAGCTATCCTCAGAGAGCTCCAGGAAGGTGGCCCTGGAGCACTGGGAAGAGGAACTCAGCTGGGAGAGGCGGAGGCAGCAGTGGCTGGAGGAGGAGGAGATGTGGTTGCAGCGGCAGAAGAAGTGGGCCCTGTTGCAGCAGGAGCACCAGGAGAAGCTTCAGCAGTGGGAGACGGAGGAGGTGGCAAAGGAGCAGCGGCAGAAATTGACCCAGCTGGAAAAGGAGAAAAGGACCCCACAGAGGGAACCAGAGCAGCCAAGGAAGGATGCGGAAAGGATGATCTTTGTGACCACCAGTCGATGGAGGGACTTGGAGAAGGCATCACTGGGACCTCCCCCAAGCCGGGCCCAATCTGCACGCCAAGGCAGGAGGCCACACTTGCCTAGGTCCCCTAATACTCAGCAGCCCATCCCCAGAACTCAGAGGACCGTGAGTTCAGCTGATTTTACCCAGAAACCGTGGACCTGCCGGGTTCTCGCAAAGCCCAAGAAATCAGTCTCCGCTCCTATCACAGGGGAATCTAACAGAAAGGTGACTCAGCCCCCTTTGCGTATATCTCTGCATATATCCCCGGTAACTCTGAAGAAGGTATACCATATGGACATGGAGGCTCTGAGGAAGAATCTGCAGCTCCTGAATGAGGATGCTAAGCGGGGGCTGCCCCACTGCCTGCGCCAGAAGGCACTGGAGCTCACCACCACCACCATGGAGCTGAACACACTCCGACTGTGGAGCCTGTGCCATAAGTACATCCTCCACAGACGCTTCCAGAGCCTCCGGTAGGTCCTCGCTGGCAACCACCCAGCACCTACTCACACCCACTGAGGTGTGCGGGCAAAGCCAAAACCCAAGAGGGAAGGAGCATGGGGTGGGAAGAGTCACTCCAGGCCTGGACAAGGTCCCCCTGAGGCCCTGGGCAACCCTGAAGGCATGTTAGGTGGGGCATCTACACATCACTCTCCTGTACTGGGCTTTCCTCTAAGACCGCTTCCTTATTTCTTCCACTCTTCCTACCCTCTGTCCATAACCCTCCTAATATGCTCCATTTTCCCTGCTTTCTTCCTGTTTCTAGCCCAGCCCCAAGGCTCCACACCTGATACTACCTCCCACTTTTCTGCTTCCTCCTTTCCCGAGCTCCCACCAACCTCTGCTTCTCTTCTTGCTCCCAGGAATTATAACTGTGAAGTCATCCCTGGTTGAAAGACTTGGGAAAAGGAGGAGAGCCTTCACCCAGTAAATGATTTTCTTCTCTCCCTAGACAAGAAGTAATCAACCACATACAAGCCATGCAAGAAACTGGGGCTACCTACAAGACCCAGAATCTCTACATCTTCCTGGAGAACACTGACCACCTGCAGGACCTTCGTCTGCAGGCCTTGATGAACAAACAGAAGGAGCTGGAGGAGAAGCGCCGAGAGTGCTTGAGCAGCATGGTGACCATGTTTCCTAAGGTGGGCCTCCTTCCTGGTGACCTGGGGCTCCTGCACTGACCTGGAGTCAGTGGAGCCAGTAGGGATGGGGATAGGAATGTGGGGTGGGGGATGGTAAATAAGAGAGCAGGCTGAAACCTCTGAACCAGGAAGAGGTGAAGGCAGGAGGTGGCCTGAGTGTAAAGAAGGGAAGCTTTCCAGTATCCATATATGGAGACCTTCACTAGAGAGGGACCTTCAAAAAGAGCTATAGAAGAAATTCTCCTGGAGGAGGAAGGTATCCAGACCCCACAATCCCAACTTTCCAATGAGGTTCTCCCTCCCAGGTCTGTCTCTGCACTGCTCCTGTAGGTTCTGGTTGCTCACCAGGCTCAGCCACAGGTGTCCTCTTCACCCTCATGCTGGAGACTCACTTTGCTTCTCTCTGGGGACAGCTCCCCTGCTTTCTGGATGCTAGGTCTCTCTTGTTTTAATGGAGCACCTCCTCCAGTCACATCCTGACAAAGGGTACCTGGAAGGTAAAATCACTGAGACCTTGGTTGTCTGAAAATATATTTAGTTTGTATATACCCTCACTCTTAATTGACAGTTTGCCTGGATATGGAAGGCTAGGTTAGAATTCATTTTCTCTTACAATTTTGAAGACACTGATCATTGCCTTATAGGTTTTGGTGTTGCTATTGAAAATTCAAAGTCATTCTGAGTCCCAGTCTGTTAGGTTTGACCTGTATTTACTCCCTGTGAACTGGCTTTAGTTTCCTCTACTCCTTGCCCAGCTACTGGGGCAGAGAAGCATATGATCCCCAGGGGACTAGCTCATGGCATGTATGGACTGGAGAATCCCACAGCAGTGATTCAGAACTTGCTGTTATCTCCCCTAAGATAACCCCGAGTCCTGAACAGCAGTGGCCTAAGTCTAAGGGAAGCAGTGTGCTGAGGGACTCTATAAGTGCCAGCAGCAGGCAGTTGGAAGAGCCTTGGCCATGGAGCTATCTCCCAACTCAGTTTCCTATCACCTATACTAGTACTGATCATCTCCTGTAAGTGTCAAAGGGACCATATGACAGTTCTTCCAGTGGCTGTGAGGGTTCCTCAGCTCTTTGTCCAGTGCCAGAGTTAGGGCCGGATGAAAGATACCCAGAGCATTCCAGGTACAACCTGGCCCCACGTCATGCACCCTGTGAGTACTCTCAGCAGTTCTAGCTGCTCTGGCTTCCTCTGGCTTTATTCTTTATTGCTTCGCCCACTGTCCAGATTCTCCACAGCAAAGAAGAAAACAGGAACCAACCCAGCAAGTAAGAAATCAAGGAATTTCTAGGAAATCTGAGACTCAAGAGTCCCAATAGTTTCTAATTAGAAGGATTCCCAGGGTCTCACTCTCTCTGTTCAGCCCTGAGTTAGGCAATGCCTCCTCCCACCATAGAGAGGGGATAACTTCTTGTCTCTCCGATGTCTTTCTGCGGGTTTCTCTAGCTCAAACTGGAGTGGAACATTCACCTGCACACCCCTGTAGTCACCTCCCTAAAGTCAAGGAAAAGCAAGCCGCCCTCATCTTTACTCCGGCGTGCTTACTCCAGTGGCCTCTCCTGCAAGCAGCTCCCAGAACATCTTCCATCCAAGCACCAAGAACATGTCCCCCTGCGGATGGCCCAGTAGGTACAGGGAAGCCAAGGGGGCAGCCAGCTGGAGGAGTGGGGAGGCAGGGAGCAGGGGTGACCAGACTGGGGAGGCTGGAAGCTCCTTGAGGGCACAGACAGGCAAAGCTCACCTCATGAGTTGCAAGGCACCTGTCTTCTCAGCTGCCCTGCTCAGTTCCAGCCATTGCACCTGTCTTCTCAGCTGCCCTGCTCAGTTCCAGCCATTGGCCCAAATGGGGGAGTATGGATGTATATGGTGGTATATGGGCTTCAGGGGCCAGCCTGACCAAGTATGTTCCAAACTATGTAGCTGAAAAAATCTTGAGGACCCACAGCTGAGAACTTACAGTCACTTCTACCTTGAGCATTGGTCTACCTACTGTTGGTCATCCATACAAACAAACCTGATTATATCCACCATGTGACCTCCTGGGCTCAAAAAGAGACACTGTGAGCCTCTGGGCAGCCAAAAAGACTGATATCCATACCCACCCTAGTATTGCCAGGTTCAGGACATGTGCCTGAGGAGCCTCTTCCAGTAGCTTCTCAGCCAAAGGAGCCCCTGGGAGGTGATACTTAAAGGGAAGAGAGGTGACAAGGAGGACAGTGACAACTATTTGAGAAGGGAGGAAAACAAGGCCCAGTGTCTTGGGCTTTGTGGTCCTGGAGAGTTTGTTGCTTCTCAATCCCTCTCTCTGTCTGTATGTCTAAATCCTTGTCTCTTTTAACATTTCCCACCCCTGCTCCAGCCAACAGTGCAACAAGATGGAGGCCGTTTGGAAGACTGATGTGGCCTCCTCCAGTCACCCAATAGAAACGAAGACCCCGACCAGCCTGTCCTGGGACCAGCTAGGAGGGTGCCCAGATGTTCCTCGGCTATTGGCATTGGATGTACATTCCTCCTACCATAAAAGCTTGATGTCCCTCAAAGCATGGTAAGGTGTAGTTTGGGTGGTTAATCTGGATTCAGGGAGACCTGCCCACAAAGGCCAGGGGCCAGAGTACACACTGTCTTTGTACAGCAGCCCAAGAGGTCTCTTTCAGAACATTGTGGATGACCTCATTTATTGTGCCTGCCTCATCGGCCATCAGCTTGTCTCCCCATGCCAATACCAGTCTAGTTCTCTCAAAGGACTTTCCATGGTGTCTCAGATCACTATAGAAGTCTTTCCTTCCCACTTGCACATGAATTGCTCAAGAGGCAAATCTTGCTCTAGATCTGGGGGTTGTTCTCAAGGAAAGCCAGGTTCAGGATGGATAGATGAGGGAGACCAGGAATCACATGACAAACCTGAGACCTGGGCCTGGGCCTGTCTTTGGCATTGCCATTTCCTTAAGGCCTTAAGGCCTTCAAGAACTGTTCCTGGGAAGAGCAGCTGCAGGGACGGAGGCAGGACTCAGTGGGCCAACAAGCACTTAGGTTTTCTGATTAGGAAGATTCAACTCTCCTTTGCCTCTGTTGGCTTGAGGTTGTCACTATTGAAGACTTAACCCTCTTTCAAAGGGCCTTTCTAGATGGCCAGTCCCAGGTGCCTCTTGTGTTCCTGGCCCTGCCCCAGTTAAAGATCTTTGACAAGGAGAAGGTACTGATGCCTGCCAGTCTTAGACCTAACCAGAACCAAGAGCTATAAGATGCTGGCTGCCATCCTCCAGACAGGGACTTGGGTAAAACAGAGTAGCATGGCAGCATCAAAGAAGGCTGGTCCTTGGCTATGCTTCCATTCTAAAGTGAGCCTGAGAGTCCCAGCTGGACGTTAGCATTATAGCTCACCTCTTACATAGATAGCTGGTTTTCACAGTTTCTGGAGAGTTTCCAAGGGTGTGTGTGTGTGTGTGTGTGTGTGTGTGTGTTATTGCTGTGAGTTGATTTGGATATAGCACATACAATTAATTAAGAACAACCAAAAAACAAATACTGTAGCAGAACTCAGTAACCCAGAAGTCAACTAGGGCCCCACCCCCCTGAGAGTTGGCTGAACTTGCCCAAGGTGCCCTCATGGTGGTGTCTCTATTTGGCATTCTGTTTAAATCTGAGGCCCCTGACCCCTTTGTTCTTCCCCCACAGATAAACATGTGCACATAAATATCAAGTGTACACACTCCACTTGACCCCAAGCATTTCATAATGTAACTTTCTGAAAATTTAAGGGGGTGATAGAGAAAGGAATTCATGGTGAATAGCACCAAACAGCAGCCTCTTTTCTTCTCCTCTCTCTTTGGTAGAACATGCAAAATTCAAAAACGCCTTCCTATCTCACACAGAGCTATTCCACCCACACCCAGACCTCCACTGGGATCTCAGCTTCAGGCTTAAGCACTTATCAAAATATTGTTCCCAGCAAAGACAGCTTCCTTCCAGGGGAATTTAGGCAAATACAATTTTCTTCCCCTTTTTCCAACTTTATACAAGTTTATTCACTTTATCTCACTAACAAGTATAGAGGCAAAAGCCTGCTTCTTCTGTCTTCTTTATTCACTTCCCAGGTTGGCACCGCCTACCTGCATGTCATGTTTCAGTGTTGGAACGCCGAGTTGTCTTGGGATCCCTCTATTGTGGCGTGAGAATCTACCACTCTTTAATGAGAGTTCTCTGCTGATGTCCAGGCTACTGCTGCCTTGAGATGTGGGGGTGGGTTGGTCATGCTGCTTTCTTTGCGAGTGCTGTGTGTGTCCCTCTGGAGACACACTCTGCTTTCACTCCCGAAAGTGCACCTTCTCTTTGGCCACCTGCCCTTGGCCCCCCAACAGTCCTCAAATTCACCTGCTGTGTGGTTCCAGGTCACTCACCTCTTTGTAATCCTGCCAACCTCACCATTGCTGTCCAGTTCACAGCACCATTTAGTTTTATAACTAGGACCGACCTCATGCCAACTTTTCCATTTTCCTGGTTGGCCTGGCACTGACAGCCTGTCTCATCTCAGGTCTGCTGGGGTGTCCTCTTAGCATGTGGGGAAGGGCCATTTATCTCCCCTCTGTGGTTTGAGATACTAGGAAGACCATGCCCCTCAGACCTCCCTCTTTAAGATCTTTTTCTGCTTTGCCTTACAAGTGTCTCCCCTGAGCCCTCTGTCTGACAGGTAAGATAGCTGCACACACCAAATGCTATCTGAAGTTAGAGAAGAATCTTAACCTTTAACTGTCCTCCCTTGCTTAGGGCCTGTTCCTGTACAGTTAGGTTCACAGTGGTTCACATGCATGCACTGAGATGCAGCCAGTGCAGACTCACACAGACGTCCAACATGCTGCAGACAGAGGAGAGGGCTTATAACTTGGTTTCTGAAAAGGGGATGGACAGGAAGAAACATGGATGGGTAGGAAGGAGCAAGGAAGAGTAAGAGGAAGGAAGAGGGAAGTATTATCTAAGGTGAAATGAGAGGCAGATTCACAAGAAGGAAAGCAGAGCCCCTAAGATGTGGCAGAAATGTGTGTTAAGCAGTTCCATGTCTGGGTCACGTCTGGTCCCAGCCCTGGACTGGTGTCCCAGAAATGACCTGGGAAGCTCTTGGGTGGGCTGGGTGAGCACTAACATCCGGGGGTTTTGTCTCAGCTGCTCCTCCACCTCTAACTGTATTAACTCTTTCAGTGCCTCAGCAACCCAAAGAAAGGAATGCCAGGAACCTTCAGATGAGTCAGCTAAACTCGTTCATAAAAAGCCAAGCGAGTGCCTCCCTGGAACCCTAAAAAACCAGAAGGATCGAGACCCCGGTCCATCCCTTAGCCAGTGACTCTCAAACTTTAGGATGACTAAAATCACCTGGGAACTTGTTTGAAATGCAGGCTCCTAGCTGGGGTTTTGAAACAAACACCATGGGTGTTGCTAAGTAGTCCTAGAACTTTCAGAAACTCTACTTTCCTCCTTCAGTCCCCAAACTGTATATTTTTAATAAAATAGAAGTGTGTTTATTTTTTAAATGTTCTGTCTCATTGCTGAAACACACACCTCCCCAACTGATTTTTGGAACCAGGTCAATGACCACCTGGACACCAATCAGAGAAGATTCCCCAACTGTTGTCCCTGTTCTTTGGGAGCCAACAAGCTGAGACGGCTGATTAGTGCCTGGCACACAGTAGGGTTCAGTAATTCTTCAGTTAATCAAAGACATGGGCAAATAAGTAACTGCAATACTGATGATTAGCATGAAAGCACAGAAGATAAAAACAAAAGGGGATGTCAAGTACAAGTCAGCGCCACGTGTCACTAGGTAGGAGGCAAAGGTGAGTAAGTCTCTGTGGAGTGACGGCAAAAGTGGCAGTAATGGAGACATGGAGTTTCCAAATCTAGATGGAGTGGGCTAAGGAGGCCATCTCTGGCAACTGTCTGTTCAGTTAAGACTACTTTTGTTAGTTCATTCGGCTAACGAGCATTGTCCCACCCTCATACACAGCCATCTGCCTGTTCTCTAACTCAGCCTCCACCCTCCCGGTCCTTCTCCACTCACCCAGCAAGAACCTGGCCCAAGGACCAAGCACAATAAAACATTACTAGGAAATGGCCCTGTCCTCAGAGAACCCACAATCCAGTGATTCTGTTTCTCAGGAATGGCGCCTATCTTTGCTTCCAGCTTAAGGCTGAGAGTCTGGAAGGAAAAAAAGGATGTGGGATGTGAACGGCTGTCTCTTGGATGATGTTGGAGTAGGGTTTGATTTCTGAGCCATAGCTTAAGGCAAAGATGCCTGGTGAGGGGGAAGGAGATGAGAGGCATTCCAGATGCAGGTCACACATAGAACAGCTGTGGCAGTGCAGGGCTTTTTGTAGCTTTTCAGGTCTCAGGCTTATTCTTTTTTGGAGGCCTCACACCAATTGTAAAATGACCTCATACTAAATGTATTGCTTTAAATAATTCGAAAGGATTTTTAACTTTGCTTTAGAAATTAACTGGCTATGAGTAAGTTTTTTTAATGTGTAGTTTTGGCTGACTTTTCAGCAATTATCATGCATAGAGATGAAATCTAACAAGTTTTGTAAATGTAATGGGAATATTTTGAATATTAAATTTGACAGTGTAATGAAATTGACAATATGTTTTATAAACATGCAATTATATATACATATTTTTACATTTTTTGTATTTTGACACCAATAACATTTTTAAATGTTTCATATGTTCTTGGCACTGTGCTTCAGGTGTCTGGTGGCTACACCAGGTGGTGGAAGACTTTGACTTTTTGGATGTCCTCTAGCACGCTCTCTGGCAAGCAAGCAGAATAGCTGATAGATTCTTCTTCTGCTTCGCCAACCATTCAACTCCTTGAAGGCAAACAGAGCCTGAATGGGCCAAGCTGTAAAGCCTAGAGGGTTGGAAACCAAGGCGATATATAGATATATATGGTGTTTTTCTAGTAATGAGGTTCTTTAATCCTATATACAAGCCTCATTTTATTTTTTTCAGAGCAAAGTTGATGTATTTGGTCAAATAAGATATTGCCTCCACCCTCAAAATAAAACTCAGGGAAGCCAAAGCATCGGAAGGAATATTTTTTGATGTGTTCCTTTAAACCAAATTTGGGGGCTAGCCATAGCTCTACTTATATGAACCAGGCCTCAGAGGCCTCCAAGATGAGGAACCAACACTAATGTGAAAAGGGACATGAGAGAAGGGTCTATTTTAGCCCCAACTGTGACCTTCAGGGAGAAACTGGCCAAGTGGAAGAAACAAAAACCTTTTATAAATAGCCCAGCCAAAGAGCCAGGGGGAGGAAAGCCATGTGGAATCCAATGTGTCCCATGTACTGGGGCGGCCATTTGTAAAAAATCAGGAAAAGGATAAGCATGACTCCATGGATGGAGGAGTCATCTCAAAAAGAGAATACGAGCATGATTAAGATGTAATTACTATTGGAGACTCTGAAATAGCTACATTTAATATATTAAGGAATCTAGTCTAGTGAAAAAGGTGGACAACATGTGTGAACTAATGGAGAATTTGAGAGACAGCAGGAAATTGTAAAAAAAAAGAAATAAAGAACTGGAAAAATGGAAACGTTAGAAGTGAAAACCTTAATATCAGAAATAAATAATTCCCTCAACAGTTTTATCAGCAAACTCAACAAAAGCAGAGGAAAGAAATCCATAAACTTGAAGCTAGGTCAATAGAAATTAATCAAAGTATAACACAAAGAGTAAAAGCAAACAAGTAAACAATCAACCAAACCCAAACTAAGCAAGATGTGTGGGACAATGACAGATGGTCTAACATATGTATAATTAAAGTCCCAGAAGGAGAAGGGAGACAGATTGGGGCAGAAGAAATATTTAAAGAGATAATCACTGAGAATTTCCCAAATTAATGAAAGACAATAAACCACAGATTCAAGCAGCTCAGGATAAATACAAAGCATATCATAGTCCAAGTGCCGATATCGAAGATAAGAGAAAATCTTGAAAGCAGCCAGAAAGAAAAAAAATATTACATAGACATAAGTAACAAAGCAGTCTTCTCATCTGAACCATTTGTCAGCCAGATGGTTCCTGAGGCCCAGCTGTATTCCTTGCCTTATGGTCCACAAGATTACCTAATAGCATTCCAGGATATTCCCCTGTTTGGGGCTGATGTTAGCTTAGGTAGGTTTCTGTTACCTGCAAAACCAATAGTTGGCTGGACTGAGTAGTGTCCTCCAGGGCATGGGCACTTCAGTTCTCCACAGTGCCCAGCCTTTCCTGTCCTGTCACACCTAGCCTCTCCTCTTAACACATACGAGGCCTTGAGCTGGCTAGTGGTTGCATCACCCCTCAAAGATTATTTATTGGCTGTGAGTTGGGAGGAGACAGAGTCGGTGAAGGCTAGATATACTTGTCGACTGGCCTAAACGCCCCTCAAAGTAGGTCCTGGGGTCTGACTATTGCCCCAAATTCTTTCCATAAAGGTGACCAGACCAGAACCACCAAAGCTTAAGTCCAGCTGGCACACCTGTCAGGGATCTGCTGAGATGGTAATTGCCAATGGTGGCAATGTCTGTGAAGGGCAGTAGGTGTCCATAATTTAGGGTCACCACAGAGTCAAGAAAATTCAGATTTTTTTCTTCCACAGTCCCTATTTTAAGAATCCCTGTGTAGGTCTGTCTCCTCCCTTTCTGGAAGAGTTCCTTAACTGCAGGAGCCACAAGCGGGCAGCAAAGTGCTTGTCTGAGGGCCTCAGATGGCCTGGGCAGGGAGAGGGACTGAATTAAAAGCATGGAAACTGCTGAAAGAGGGACACAACTGAAGCTGGGTGGGGTTCATCTGAGAAGGTGCCTGGCTGAGCGTGGAGAGCAAGGATGACAAAGGTAGGGGAAAGAGACGAAGGATTCCTGGCCCATTCTTTGGACGTCTGGATCCCACAGACAATTCTTGAGGGCCAGAGTCTTCTCTCCATCAGTCTAGGGGCCACTTCCTCCTCACTTGACCACCCACCCCTAGTAGGGTCCTAGGCTCTCCAGGTCAGAGATCTGTTCTTGCAAATGATTTTTCAGGCAACTATTTTTTAGGAACTCCGCCAGAGGCCCTTCCTGTTGACATTCTAAAACACGTATCATGTTCTCATTCATTCATTCATTCGTTCATCCATTCATTCAACAAATACCAACTGGGCACTGTTACTAGGCACTGTTTTAGGTGTTAGAGATGCAGTATTGAAGAAAATAGGTTTTATTGTGTGTGAATTTTTAAAAGTGCTTTCATGGAGCTTACATTCTATCGAGGAGAAAGAGACAAACAAAAAATTATAAAATAGACAATATGTCAGATGATAAAAGATACCATGGAAAAACATAAATTTCAAAAGAGGAGTAAGGTACCAGAACATAGGTGTTACAATTAAAATAGGTCATGTCAGGCTTCAGTGAGGTGACATTTGAATTAAGACTAGAAGGAGGTGAGGAAGCAAGCCATGGGGAAACAGCGTGAGGTGGGAGCGTGCCTGGCACATTCAAGGAATAGCATGCTCCAGTGTGGCTGCCACCAGGTGAGTGTGCAGAAGAGAATGATGCTGGAGAAGTGATTGGGGGACAGATTACTTAAGGCATTTACAGGCTACTATAAAGACTTCTCCCACTCTGAATGATCAGGAGCCATTTTTAATCTGAATGAAATGGGAACCATTGCAGAATTTTTGAAAAAAGATGTGATATAAACTGACCTACACTTTAAGACCATGGCTCTGGCTACGGTGATGAGTACAGACAGAAGCAAGGGGAAGCAGGAAGACTAGCTGGAAGCTTTTACAATTAATTCCCATCCCATTCAGGAGAGCTTGGTGAATGAGCTCAAATTCTACTCCCTGCCTACCATGAAGCCTCTCCTAATCCCCTCTAAGGCCCCCATTCTCTCCAGAGCTGTCTCCATTCTTTGTTTATGCATCTCTTCCAGTGCTAGTCAATCTTGCCTTTGTTCTGGGATTACTGATGGGCCTGTCCTCAGCCCCACCAGACTTCAAACTCTTTAAGAGCAGATGCTCAGTTGTTTTCACAGCTGTAGCTAGCTGCCTCCAGCTATGCACATAGTAGAAACAAAGTCAGACTTTTCTCTAAGGAATAAATAATTCCATCCCTCCTTAGCTGAGCTGCCTTGCTGTTGCTTCTGAATCTTCCAGGCTGTTTCTGCCTGGAGAGGCATATCTCTTGTATTAAATGCTTACCCACCGTGACAGCCCTAATTCCATCTGTTAGCCACACTTCACAGTCCCTTGGTAGAGCCATGTTTACACAACACAGTTTGTCACTGGCCTGCAAAGGCAGCCCGTCAGAGGTGGTGGGAAACACATACAAAACACTGTTTGCCAAAGCTATTGGCCTCTCTGGAGGCTCCTGAGAGCAAATTAAATGAGTAATTATTTATTGAGTCCTTAAATATTTATTGAGCACCTACTGTGGTGCTATGTATGGTCTGTCTAGGCAGTGAGGGTATAAATGTGAATATGCAAAGCACTGGAGTGGCTACAAAAATAAATAAAACTAGGACTTATCATCTACCCACCCATTCATCACTCACTTAGCAAGTACTTAGTGCATTGTGCTAAGTACTTGACTGTGTAAAGATGACATTGAGATACAATTCCTTTCACACTCCACTGTTGAGACAGTAATAAATATTGGGGACTGAATTTACACATTCATGACCTTATTTGTTCACAGACATATCTCTTATGTGTAAAACCTTGTTTTGGTTGAAGGTAGGAATGAAGCAGATAGGGAGAAAACAAAGAAAAATAAAACCCAGTCTATGTCCTTAAGGGTATTATAATCAAGAGAGAGAGAGTCCACCTGAACTCTACCACACCCTTCCCTTGACTTTCATCCTGTGATACTTGGTTTCCCTCCTATGTTCCCCATGTACTTCTCTGGCTCCTGTTGGAGCTCATCATCTCCTGCCTGTGTACTCCAGGGGTCACTTCATGCTTGAACATTCACCTCTTCTCATGCCACAGGACATACCCAGATGACTTCATCCTCCCCTACCATTTCAAACGTAAGCTATATGATGATGATTCCCAAACGTATCCCTTGTTCTAATCTCTCCCAAGTCACAGAATTGTATTTCCAAACACCCAAGTGAACATATCAACTGATTGCCTTCTGGCACCTCCAACTCAGTTTATCCAAATAAAACTCATCATCTTTCCTTCTCACCCAAACCGACTTCTCTACTTGTGCTCCCTATCTTGATGCATTAACTATCACTCTCCATCTACTGCCAAAGCCAGAAACCAAGGTACAATCAGTGCCTCTTTTCTTGTACCCTTACCTCTAATCTATCGCCAAACCCGTTCCAGTTTACATCTTATGTCTTCTCCTTGGTGACTACCCTAATTTAGGCTACTGACTGATCACCCTGTCTCTAGTTTTACTCTCAATCTACACTCCATACTAGACCCAAGAGTTCTGAAATCCAGATCTCACCCTGATTAAAAACTTTAATGGTACTTTGTAAGTTTAATCATGACCTATAAAGATTTTTATGACACCTCTTCAGCCTTTCTGTATATGCCATTGTATAGAGGAATCATAATTTATTTAGTCTTCTAGTAATAGATGTTTGAGTCATTTGTAAACTTTTAGTCCTATAACAATGCTATAGCTGATAACTTTGTGCATAGTTTATTTTTCATGTGTGAAAATATTGGATCAGAAGTTACATGCATTTGTAATTTTGACAAGTATTAACAATTTACAGTTCTATCAATAACAGGTAAAGAGGGCCTATGTCCCCACAACCATGCCAGGGGTCTATGATCAAACATTTAAAATTTTTTTCCAATCTATAGGTGAAAAATGATATCTAAATATAGTGTGTTTTCTTGAGGTTGAATATTTTTTCATATATCTAAGAGCCATTTATCTTTCCTTTTACATTAGCCATCCATTTTCTTATTGGATTTTAGTTTTTTCATATTGATTTGAAGGGATTTTGTATATATGAAGCAAATTAATGCCTTTGTCTATGAGTTGCAAATATTTCTCCCATTTGCTATTTGTCTTTGTTTATACTATTTTTTGCTCTGCAGAAATTATAGATTTTTTATGTTGACAGAATATTTTTTATGCTTTAGGAAATTTTATGCTATTCTGAAAAAACATTCTGTACTATGACATTATAAATTTATGATTTTACTCTTCTACATTTATTTAAACAAAATTGATTCATATGGATTTGTTTTAGTGTAAGGACTAGAGATACCATATTATATTTTTTCAGGTGGCTACACAATTGTCTTGATATCACTTACTGTACAACCCACCTTTTCTCTGATAGACAATGCCATCTTTATCAAGAACTAACATTTTAAATGTCTTAGGTCTGTCTGGACTCTCTTTTGTTCTCTGGACCAAAGTGCCTATGCATGCACTGTCTCCTGATTTTACTATTTTAATTATTGTAGCTTTTAATGGTTTAATATCTGGTAGAGCTATTCCCTTCATTAACCTTCTTCTTCAGAATGTTCATGGCTACTCCTGATGCAAAATTTCCGTATGAACTTTATATTCAAATTACATAGTATTAGTATTAGGTAGTGTTAAATTCATGGATTAATTTATAGAGAGCCTATATCATTATGATAGCAAGTCTTTCTACCCCAAGAGTATTCTTTTCCATTTATTCAAACCTCCTTTTCTGTCATACGATATAACATTTTAGTTTTGGGCACCTAGCTCTAGCATATTTATTAAGATTACTCTTGGTTAGTTTACTTTGTTGTTGCTATGCTAAATGATGTATTTTATTCCCCTATACTTTCTAACAGGCTGCTGTTCATTGGCTTTTTGTATATTAATTTGTGCTTACTTTGCTAAAATGTCTTACTTGTATTATTTTTTCAGTTGAATCCTTGGATTTTTTCAGGTAAGCTATCATATCATAAATAATGATAATTTTACCTCTTCTTTCCTCATTTTTATCTCATTCCTTTCCCCTCTGTAATTAAGTAGGCTAGCACTTCCAAAATAATGTGAAATCATCATAGGGGCCATCCTAACTTTATGGAATACCTAATTTTAATTGGAATAATTTAGGTGTCCCCGTTAAGTGTGATTCTAGCTTTTGGACTGACGTGCTAATTTTGTTATGTTAAAGGAATTGCATGTTTCATATGGTCTGTGATTCTCTACCCTGGGGACTGATATTCCAGGTTTCAGTCTGTGTATGAGACTCTTCCTTTCCAGATGTTTTTCTCCCTTAAAGGAAAAAGTGTACAGATATCAAGTAGAGTTTAATGCTGACTTAAAATGCATTGTGAATCCAAAGGTAACTTTGTACTGGTCAACAGCTTTATGAAACTTGACTTACAGTTCAGCCAACAGCAAATAGATCCTGTGTCCTATGACTAGGTGCCAGAATGTCATAGCCTTAGGTGAAAAAGAAACTGGTCCTACTCTAGTGGACAGGAGTGGGGAAGGGCTATGCTATCAAAGTCCAGGTCCTAGACTACTTGAAAGGAGATGCTGAGACCCAAGCTCTGAGAAGAGAACACAGATAACATTTTTTGAACACCTGCTATATTCTACACACTTGTGAAAGTAATGAGTGATTTACTCCTCAGAACCATCCTATCAAGTAGGTACTATTATTTCCCCACAGATGAAACTGAGGTAACTTGCTCAAGGTACAAGCTGGTAGGTGAGATTGCTGCGGTTTAAAATCAGGCTGTTTGACTCCAGAGCCTGTCTTCTTACCCACCATGTTCTAATCCCCCAGATGGAGGAGCCTAGGGCCAAGCATATGAGCAAAGGTCCTGAAGAAACCATAAGTGTGCCCTCCATTGTAAGCCACATCTACCCAAGGCAAAGTGCAAGACCGTGAAAGAATACTCTGGAGCCAGGATGGTTAACTGGAGGCTGGATGATTGGTGCCATTGCTAGTTTTTCTTTTTATCCACTCTTCTTTTTGTTTCTTTGCTAGCTACTCCTCTACCTTATCTTAAATGTTAGAATGCCCCAGGCATTGATTGGTCTTGGAACTTCCTCATTCTCTATCTCCGCTCTCCATAGGCACTGGCATCCAGGTCCTCATGATGATTCCCTAATGTGTATCTCCAGCCCAGGCCTCTTGACAGGACTAGTGGTCCATCTCTCTACTTAATTACCTACATCAAGATACCTTACAGGCATCCCAAACTTAATATTGTCTAAATAAAATTCTTTGTTTCTGCCCCCATAAAACCTACTCTTCCCACAGACTTCTCTTTTTCAACAAATTTGACACGCTCGACAAATGTTTATTAAGCACCTACCATAGCAGTGAACAAAACAGGCAAAAATTCTGCCACCGTAGAGCTTACATTCTACTGCTGGGGGAAAGACAATAAACAGAAAAAATAAATAACACTATACATTAGAGGATAAGGGCTAAGGAGGAAAACAAAGCAGGGAAGAGGTAGAGTGCAGGGGATGAGGACTAAAATTTTTTAAAGGACAGAGCAGGAAATGACGTCAGAGGTAACAGGGCTAGACTGTGAGCTTTCATTCCAAGGAAGATGAAGGATTTTGAACAGAGGCTTGATATGAGTGGATTTCCATTTTAACAGGAAAACCCTAACTACTGTGAAGAAAGTGGAGGCATAGCAGTATAGGTGAAAGCTGGAAAACTAGTTAGGAATCTCTTGTAATAGTCCAGGTGAGAGGTGATTGATATAAGGGACTTGGGTCAGGAGACAGTGGTGAAGCTGGTGTAATAGGACCAGATTCTGAATATATTCTAAAGGGGACTCTAGCATCCACCCAGTTTCTCAGGCCAAAAATCTAGGTCTCAGCCTTGATTCTTCTTTCCCTTATGTCCCATATCCAACTCATCCGCAAGTCTTTGTAGTTCTACTTCCAAACTATACATCGAAATCACTGTTTCTGTTCATCTTCACTGCCACCACAAGCCAGCTAAACCACATGGGTTTACCTCTCTCCTAGATTGCTAATAGCCTTCAATCTGATCTCTGTATTTCCTCTTTTAACCTTCTTTTAATCCAATCTCCACAAGCAGCCAGAGGACTCATTTTAAAAATTAAATAACATCACAGGATGAATGCCTTTGCTGGTAATCCTTTATGAGCTTTCCAATGCATTAAGAATAAAAGCCAAAATTCATACAATGAACTACAAGGGCTGTGACCTGCCCTTGATGACCCCTCTGTTCTCATCTCCTCCCTTCTTTTTCTTGATCATCCTGCTCTACTCACAGTGAGTTCCTTCCTGTTCCTCCAACTTACCACTTTTTTCTGCTTTGGAGCTACGCTTTCCCCTCTGACTAGGTCATCTTACCCAAGCTCTTTGCATGACTGGTCCCTTATCAACTGTCAAATTTCAGCTCAGTTGTCACCTTTTTAGGGATCTCCTTGATAACTCTCATCTAGTATAGCTACTATACTGTATCTAGATAGTCCACCAGACCTTGTATCAGGAAACACAATCTGTCAGTGGAGATAGGTTAATCCTCATTAAGCAATATCACAAGAAAGTAAATTGTAAATTAGTTAACTTTTAAAGCAGAAGACTATATGATACACTATCAGGGCTAGAAGAGCTAACCCCCATCTGACACTTGAATCTCCTGGCAATGCCCATGTGACATGTACTTGACACCATCATTGACGGGACCCTTCTAGCTGCTGGACAGGCTTTGGAATTGGATCTTTCTGAGCTGCGGTTTCTTTGGAGCTACTACACTTTTGTGCCCTCCGAGGAAACAAAACAAACAGAAACCTCCTTTTAGAGGACAGTCTTTCTGGCTTCCCAGGGCAGCTGTTACACCCTCAAATTCCCAACTTTTCCTGTACGCTCGTTCTCTCATTCCGATTCCCTCCAGGGCACCCTCCGCCCCTTGAAGGTACTTCCATTGATCTTCTCTCTTACCTCTCAGAACCCACAATGCCTCCAGCAGTCTAGGTGGGATTGAGCTGACGAGACCAACTGAGCACCGCTCCTTTTCCCAGAGCTTCTACTTTCTAGGAACACGGCCCACGACCCTCCATCGGTTCCACACACAACAATCTCCCTGCCCCTTCGGTACGCCTCATCTCCCCGTCTCGTGCCTAGCACAGGGCTTGACATAGAATAGTTTCTCTAAAATTTCTGGTAAAATCGAACAATGCATAACTGGTCCTGGGTAACTTTCAGACTCCTATTCCTTGTGCGAATGCGGAAGCCGAAATCCAGTCCGCGTCCTGGGCCCACCTTCCGGCCCGCCCCGCCCAGCGTCGACCCACCTCGCCCCTCGGCCTCGCCCCTCAGTCTATTCTGACCCAAGTCTTGCACCTCCCTTTAATCGCTTCCCCCAACCCGGTAACCTCTCTAGAGACTCTAATCTTTGACGTTTCCCTATATGTTGTCCCAATAGGGGAAACCTTCAATTTCGGCTGTCAGGAAAATAACAACTTTGCGGCCATGACCACGCCCCCTTTACCCACGTTTCCGGACAAACCGGAACGGATTGTGCAGCCTCTAGTTCGTAGACCCGGAACTAGACATACCTCACGGAAGTTGGCTTTGGCCCTGCGGCAGCTGACGTCGCCACGGAGAAACTGTTGGAGCTGGCAGCCTAGGAATGGTGAGACCTCGCGATTCGCCTCTGCGGGTTCTGAGCGGAGTTGGGGGTCAAATGGAATTTCTCAGAATGCCTCCGGGGACGACCCCCTCAGGGTTTGGGGCCCCGCCCCGGTAGCGCCCCGAAATTCTGCGCATGCGTGGGCCGGACCGGGCCAGAATCTGGTCCGAGACGTTACGCATGCGCAAAGAGTCATGCTGAATGTGGCGTGAGATTTGCAGCGAGAGTTGGTCTCCCCTCCCCAGGCATGAAGGGGCTTAAACCAAGGCTGCGGGATCATCGAGTTTCACTCGGCGCTTTGCTTTTGAGTTGCAGGACTTACTTCTTCATCACCACTGGCATCCCGAACCCCTGAAACTAATCTCCCACCTTGAGTGTACACTCGAGCGAGAGGGGAGGGAAGGTCAGAGAAGGAAGGGGGCTCATTCCCAGCTTCAAGTCTACCCTTGGAATCGGGGCCCTTCTCCCTCTCCCCAAGCGTCAAGATTTCCAGCTATATTCTATGGGGTGGCGCGACGAATACACCTGGGGAAAGGGTCGGAACGCTGCGCGAAGAGCCGCCCTGGGTAGTGGGGCGGTACCCAAAAGTGGCGCGTCCCCTAAAGTCACTAGGATCTGAGTTCTCAAGAGTTTAGGAGCACCCCCTCCTCCCTTGGCAGATTATATTCGGGCAGTTCTCAAACCGTATATTTTAGTTTGCATGAGGTACCACCCACTAAATCTTCAGTTAAAGATGCGAATGGAAAAAAAAGAGAGAAAGAGATGAGCTAGTTGAAATTCTGTCCTTTTTCCTTCTTTGGCCTGAGAGGGAAAGTGGTGCTGCTGTTGAGCTTAGTGGTCAGATGACGAAAAGAAAAAGTGAGCCAAGAATCCTTTGTTTTCTGCTAGTTTATATCAAGGCCCTTAACCTAGAGGCTGTTATAATTAATGGAGTCAGTAAATCCTTAAATAGTATATGTCTGTACATTTATCTGGAGCCCATAGCTTTTATCGTATTCTCGAAGATGTCAGTGACCTCCAAAAGCCTATTACTGGTTTATCAAGATCATATTGACAGAATAGAGGCTTGTGTCTTCTCCTTGTGTCGTCTTCAGCTTATGGGACCCTCAGGGCCCTATTGCAGTATAGGAGGTGAGGCTGGCCAGTTGGAATCCTGAGCTTCAGGGAGCCTCATTTCTCCTTTGCAGACTCTCCTCTCAGCCTCTAAGCTCATCTGGTCAGAATCCTTGGATGAGCCTGTGGGACCCTTCCTCCTAGCCCTGTGGTTTGGAGCCAGTGGCTTTGGGACTGTAAGAGGATGGACAAAGGTAGTATGAGGCCGGGCCAGCTCCCCAAACATTTGGGCGCCAAGCATCTACTGATTCTACCCTGTGCCTGGCACATGTGTCTTTCGTTCCTGGCTGGGCATTGCCACCTCCCCCTGGGCCAGCATCACCCATGTACCTCTTGGCAGAGGCCACAATTGACTGACTTGTTGTTGAGCTGCTGCTCTTTGGCATGGCTGCATTTTGATGGCAGAGGGAGCATTTATGCCCAGAGCCCAGTGTGTCGGCACACCACTCTGACCTGAGCACCACATGACAAGTGGCACCTGGAGAACTGCCCAGCATGGAAGGTCTGGGCCAGGTCTGAGCCCAGATGGAATCTGGATGGCCACGGAACTCCCACTTTAAAACCCCAAGTGCCAAGGAAGAAGGGGAGGGGCCGGGAAGGCTGGCAGAGTAAGGGGGCTGCTGAGAATGGGACCCATGAGAAGAAGCTCAAGGCTCTGCTAGGCAATTAAGAGGCCTGAGTTTACCACTTCTTTTTTCCTAGATTCTCAGGGGTTGCTAGATTCATCCCTGATGGCATCAGGCACTGCCAGCCGCTCAGAAGATGAGGAGTCGCTGGCAGGGCAGAAGCGGGCCTCCTCACAGGCCTTGGGCACCATTCCTAAAAGGAGAAGCTCCTCCAGGTAATAAAGGTTTGGATGGCCCAGGACTGGGCAGGGGCATTAGGTGCTGCATGCCTAAACCCCTGTTAAGAATGACTACTTGAGACCCTTAGGCCCTAAGGGTTGGCAGAGCCTTGTTCATTTCCTGTCCTTACTAAATCCTTGACTGAGGGCAAAGGGGGGAAATCTTAGGTCTTTAACTTGAAGTCTTTGTGGTTAAATATCATGTTGTCTTAGAGGGATGGGGCATATCATTCCCATGCCCCATCTACAGAGCCAGAGCAGTTAGCAGCCTGCTGGGAACCTACTCTCTAGATGCCAGGCGTGTGAGAATGGGTGCTGGGGAGAGAGCAAGGATTACTCACTGAGTAGGACTCTGCACAGATTCATCAAGAGGAAGAAGTTTGATGATGAACTGGTGGAGAGCAGCTTGGCTAAGTCCTCTACCCGGGCAAAGGGGGCCAGCGGGGTAGAACCAGGGCGCTGTTCTGGGAGTGAACCCTCCTCCAGTGAGAAGAAAAAGGTGAGAGATTGGGAGATGGAAGGGGTGGGGGAGAACGAGGTCCAGCGCCAAATTCTGTGTTTCCCTACAACCTTTGCCAGCTGGCAAGAATCTTGCAGAGGAGGCTTATGAGAGGACCAAACTGCCCCAGCCTCAACCTCAGATCCTTCTCTCCTGGGAGCCCATCTCTCTCTACTCCTCATTTTTTGCTGCACCCCCACCCTGTCAGTGCATCCTGTATCACATTCTGTGTGGGAGGCATGGAGTGTGCATCTATTCTGGGAGCAGACAGCCTGTTCCCAGCATTGCTGGGTGTAAAAATAACCCCCAGGTGGCATTGCTGTAGCCCCAGACACTGTACCAGCAAGAGTGTTTTCCTGGTATCCTCTCCACCCACCCTCCACTCTGGGGTTGGGGGTGCCACCAGCAAAGAGAAGACCCTATATGGTCAAGGACTATGTAAAAGTGCTTTACGGAGGCGGGTGTTAGAAAGCTGAGCTCCCTGCCTATGCTACTTATTGTTGGGTGGGAGGGGGCTGCCGCTCAGTACATAAATCTCTAGGCCCAAAGCCCCAGCTGCCCTGATGCCGGCTTCGAGCTCACTGTGTTCCAGTCCTCTGCTCAGGTATCCAAGGCCCCCAGCACTCCTGTGCCACCCAGCCCAGCCCCAGCCCCTGGACTCACCAAGCGTGTAAAGAAGAGTAAACAGCCACTGCAGGTGACCAAGGACCTGGGCCGCTGGAAGCCTGCAGATGACCTCCTGCTCATCAATGCTGTGTTGCAGGTAGTGCTTCCCACTACAGTTTTTGTGTCTCCCTCCTTCCCCCAGCCTCTAGTTCCCAGCCTCCCAACTAGCCCCTCAGTGTCCTCTGGGTGGCAAGGGAAGGGTTCTTTCCAGCTCTGAGGCTGAAGCAAATTTCCCTGGGGCCTTGCAGACCAACGACCTGA
This sequence comes from Rousettus aegyptiacus, assembly GCF_014176215.1. NCBI lineage: Eukaryota > Metazoa > Chordata > Mammalia > Chiroptera > Pteropodidae > Rousettus > Rousettus aegyptiacus. The sequence goes on from NW_023416295.1 coordinate 131,289,606, forward strand.
CATCCGTCCACCTGGGTGTGAAGTTCAGCTGCCGCTTCACCCTTCGGGAAGTCCAGGAGCGCTGGTACGCCCTACTCTACGATCCTGTCATCTCCAAGTGAGTGAATTTGGCTCCAGCAGTGGGGGAAGTACTGGGGAATACCAGAATTTGGCTCCTGGAATAGAGAATTGTATAAGGGCCCAAGGAGGGGGCCTCAGAGGCAGAACTCCTGGTGCCTTGCATCCTCCGTGATGATACCAAGACCTGCCAGGCTTTAGGGGGAAGTTGCTTCCTGCTGTCAACCCTGCTAGTCCTGGCTTGATGCCAGAAGCAAGGGGATCTGGATGCTGAGGAAGCATAGGGGGAAAAAAACCTAAATGCATGCCAGGAGCCCTGATTCCGCCACTGAGTACATTGTGGTTTTGGGCAGATCACTTCTGAACCTTACCTCACTGACCTCCCATAATTAATTCTAGCTTCAACAGCTTGAGTTCCAAATAAACCTGTGCGCACATGTACCACCTTTTTCCTTCCTAGTCACTTTGTTTAACATCATCCAAATTTGGTTGGAAGTTTAACACCTGTCTTCTACTCCACAGCTGCTTAAGCTGTGGCCATGGCCCTGATACACCAGAAACTGGACAGGGCTCAGCTTGGGAAAAAGGAAGTGCTAGGCAGTGGCAGCTTTGGCCACCCACTTGGGAAGGGAGTCACAGGACCTCCCTCAGGACTGACATCTAGAGGACTGCCTTTGAGTCTCTTCCCAGGGTTGAACACAGGAACTTCAGTTTCCTGAGTTGCCTGTTCATGCTTTTGACAAACCCATGAGGCCACAGGTACCATGCTAAGCCTCAGGCTCTTCTCGTTGAGGGCCTGGCCTCTTGTCCTGCATCTCAAAGACCTATAGACTTTGGGGGAATTAGGAACCCCAGATTTCTTTATAACCTCCCTTCAGCTCTGCCCTGACTTATCTCCTCCTTGCCCAGGTTGGCCTGCCAGGCCATGAGGCAGCTGCACCCAGAGGCCATTGCTGCCATCCAGAGCAAGGCCCTATTTAGCAAGGCTGAGGAACAGCTGCTGAGCAAAGTGGGATCGGTAAGGTCAAGGGCTGATAAGATTGAGGGGACTGGGCAAAGTGAGAGATGGACTACCTGGAAAACTGCTGTGGGGAGTCCCCACCACCTGAAAACATGCTTGTGCAGATACATACACATCTGCAGGGGCCCTTGTGACAGAGTCCTCAGGAAGGGCCAAGCCTGGCTCCCTGGGAAATCATAGCTGTCCCTTCTTTCAGCTCCTAGTGGGGGACAGGCAGGGGATGGGGTGGTAAGGCAGAGGCAGGAATGAGAAAACCCAGACTCTTAGAACATGCTTCTTGCCCTCCAGACCAGCCAGCCCACCTTGGAGACCTTCCAGGACCTGCTGCATAGACACCCTGATGCCTTTTACCTGGCACGTACTGCCAAGGCTCTTCAGGCCCACTGGCAGCTCATGAAGCAGTATTACCTGCTGGAGGACCAGACAGGTAACTGGCTTCAGAAGCTTAGTGTGGGTATGTGGGTATGTGAGTATGATGTGGTCTGGGCTCAGCTGCCCTCAAGTGCTCTGTAACAACTTCCTCAGTGGCCCCCAGTGTCTTGTTCACCTGTCTTTGGAGCAAAAACCTCTTCTTTCCAGAGGGAGAGAAAGTAGCTGAAATGGTCTTCAGTATCATGGTAAGAGTAGCCAGAATTGCCTGGAATACTGGCGGTTTTCTATCACTCCTGGTTTTTTGTTTGTTTGTTTTGGTTTTTGGATTTTCTGACATATTTTATCATTACATAAGTAATATTTTAATATAGTCTTCATGAATAACATGCAAACAAGAGCAAAATGTGAACAATCCGTGCACCGTTCATCCTTCCCCGTTTCCCGCCAAAGAGTCTTTCTCTAAGCTTTTCTGCCCTTCTTTATCTCCATGTTCCTCTCACTGCCACTTCTCCCACCAGCAGTCCATGCTGTCAGGCTGTCTTCAGGCCATTCAGAACTTCCCACTGGGACTTCACACCCAGTCCATTCTCTTTCTTCTTTCCCAAGCAAGCCATAATTCTCTCCGCTTCATCTCCTCCCTCATCAACAAAACTCTCACTCTCCTAGTGACAGATCAGGTAAGCAATCTGATTAAACTGCAGGAGACTTCAGTTAGATTTGGGATTCAGGGTCAGACTTACATGGTACTGCTCTTACTTCCTAAACATTATTATTGCCCGTTGCCTTTTATATCATTGTTCACACTGTTATGAAAAGCAAGCTTCAGCCATGCTCTTTGTCTTATTAACTTGGTCCTGCAGCTCTAGTTATTAAAAGATACTCCTGCAAGAGGATTTTAGGAAATTTTATTGGAGGAGCTCCATCTTTTTTTCCTGAGGATTTTTTTTAATTTAATGCCCAGCACACAGCTCATCTTATTCCTGCAGCTTCCAAATCTGCTTCCTCATGCTCAGATATTGATGAAATCCCACAGCGAGAATAGACACTGGATAAAGTTTATTTTTGCTGCTATAGCTAGTTCCTTCATCACTATTTTGAGAATATTTTGTGTAAGCTTGTTAACTTAAAAGTTTAATCTTTCTCTTCAAGAGTCATCTTATGTAGGTATTTGATTTCTCCTTTGCTATTTAGAGCTAAGAAGGAGTCCCTAGGGACAGGGGCTGTACAATGCCTAGCTGTCAAGTCATTTGACTATTAGATTGGTGGAATTTCAGGCAACTGTGGTGGGGAGGGGCTTAGTGGGGGTGACTACCCTAAATCCTCTTTCACACATAGTCTGCCCTATGGAGGTAGGGGCTGTGGTGGAAGGAACATTTGGCACCTCAGGTGTTGTCACACTCCTCAATTGACAATTGAGTAACTAATGGGAACTGCTGCTGAGCAGACACTACAGTCCTGGGAACAGCTGGTCTTAAGGCAGAAGGTCTCAGATTTTGAAGGCCCCGATCTCTTACATTTTGACCAAAAAAAAATTGCATGAAACAATATGTATCCTGAACATAGCCGATGGACTCTTAATTATCTTATTTTTATTGCATTTTTTGGAGAAATGAAACTAATTTTATGACCCATTAACACATTATGACCCACAGTTTGAAAAACACTGGCATAAGGTAGAGCAGCTACCTTTGACACATCCTTTTTAAATAGAAGCTGACTGGCATGTGCCTCTCAGCCCTTCACTGAGTGCAGCAGAAAATGTTCAAGAGCATGCGACGTTTTTGCTCTTTAGGTTTAGAATCTGGAAGACAGGGCTCAAATCTTGGTTCTGTCGTATACTAGAGTCACAGAGTTGGACCCTCCCTTCTATGTCTTTCTACTCATCTGTAAAATGGAGCTAATAGCAGTGCCTTTTCTACTTCAGAGCTGTGTGAGTAAGAACTCTTTGCACACCAAAAAGCCCACATGAAAGGACAATCTTGATTGTCCTTTCTAAAACTACCTTCATTACTTGTATTGGATTAACTTTTGTTCATTTCAGCACAAAACTGATGCCGTGGGCTCAGTTTTTACAGTTTGTCCCCTTAATTAAGTGGTCTACTCAGCAACTTGAGGTTAAATAGGAACATCGGTGCTGACCCTCCCTCCATCCTCTGTTCAGTGCAGCCGCTACCCAAAGGGGACCAAGTGCTGAATTTCTCCGATGCAGAGGACCTGATTGATGACAGTAAGCTCAAGTGAGTGACTGGGACCATAGGCAGGGTGCAGAGCTGAGTGTCTCCTAGGGGCAGAGCTGCTGGGCCACCCAGACGTACATCTCCTGCTGCAGGGAACAGAGCCCAGCTCAGTCTCAGCCTCAAGTTCCAGTGGTAGCTAATGGCACCTAGTCTCCCTCCTGAGCTCTCCCTGCCCCCAGGTTACCTTACCCCGCCACAAACATTCCCACTCCTGGGAAGGAGGCAAGAGGAGACCCTAGTAAGCAGAGGAACATCTAATGGTGATAACAAGTGACCTAAAATCAGAACCTCAGCCATCCTGTCTCTTCTTGCCCCCCAGGGATATGCGAGATGAGGTCCTGGAACATGGTGAGTGTGCCTTGGTGAGGTCAGTGAGGGAGTAGAAGCTCTTGCTGGAACAGAGAGGACCAGTACAAGGTGCTGGTGATCTTAGAGTGTCCCTCCTTACCATCCCACCTCACCCCAGAGCTGACAGTGGCTGACCGGCGCCAGAAGCGAGAGATTCGGCAGCTGGAACAGGAACTGCATAAGTGGCAGGTGTTAGTAGATAGCATCACAGGTGAGGAGGCCAGAGGACCATGAGGGGCACGCTTCCACTCTCGTTGCCCCACCCTGAGCCCTTGTGGTTGCCTGGCCAGGTGCACCCTCCTTTCCTGGCCCTGACCCCTTTCCCTCAGTAGACCTTGCGCTGGCTCCCCCTGCCTTCCACCCTGTAGCCCTAAGGGTGAGCTCTTCCCCACATGAACTTCTCCTCCCCCAGGCATGAGCTCTCCAGACTTTGACAACCAGACGCTGGCAGTGCTACGGGGTCGCATGGTGCGGTACCTGATGCGCTCACGAGAGGTAAGGCAGGCCCAGCCCATCCCAACCCCACCTCCCCTTCCTAGGTTTCCCTCCTCTGTCAGTCCTCTCACTGCTCTATGTCTGGTACCTGATTTCTCATCTTTCCCTGGCCTATGCAGACTCTTCCCCTAGTCCTTAGGTGCCAGCCCTCACCTACCCCATTCCCCCAGATCACCCTGGGCAGAGCAACCAAGGATAACCAGATTGACGTGGACCTGTCTTTGGAGGGTCCAGCCTGGAAGATCTCCCGGAAGCAAGGTACCAACAGGAAGCCATAAAAGGCTGTTTCTCCTGGCCTTTTGCTGCCCCATCGAGCCTTGGGGCTTGGTCTCCATGGGAACTCTCAAGAACTAGCTGGGGCTGATGAGCTGGCATTTTAAGGATACCTTCTAGCCCTTCCCCAGGAAGCAGAGAGGGTACTTGAAGGCTTTCGGCTCTTTTCCGGCCTTCCCTCATCCCATCATCCCCTTTTCCTCTCTCCCCATAGGTGTCATCAAACTGAAGAACAATGGAGATTTCTTCATTGCCAATGAGGGCCGGCGGCCCATCTACATTGATGGAAGGCCCGTGCTGTGTGGCTCCAAATGGCGCCTCAGCAACAACTCCGTGGTGGAGGTGAGCTGAGAGGGAGGTGAGAGGCCACAATGAGACCCACGGTATAGGGAGCCAGTATGTGGGCCTCATCCCCAGTTCCGCCTCTGTCCTCAGCCACTCTTCTGTCCCACCCACAGATTGCCAGCCTGCGATTCGTCTTCCTTATTAACCAGGACCTCATTGCCCTTATCCGGGCGGAGGCTGCCAAGATCATGCCACAGTGAGGAGTGGTAGCAGAACCCACGGGCTCTCCCTGGCCTTAGTTGCCTCTGCCATTCCAGCTTCCTGGAGCTGGGAACTCAAGCTCCCGGAAAAACCAGAGTGAGCAGCAGAAGACCCACTGATGGCCCATTGATCAGAGCTGCTGCAGTGGGTTTGGCCTGGCCCTCAGGAAGCCCCTAGGGGCTGGGGGACCCTGCAGCTTCTCCCCTTCTCTCTGCAGACCACCTTCCCCTCTTTCCCCAGATCCCTACTTTTTGTGTCTCCAGTTGATTGGCTTCAGACTTTTATTTTCTTTTGTAAATAAAAAGCACTGAGTTCCAAAGTAGTTTCTTTTATTATTATTATTTTTTAATATAAAAAATGTGGGAACAGGTGAGGCAGGGGTACATGCAGGGAGATGGCAGAACCCCTCCTTGCCTCATGCCGCTGTCTGCCAGCCTGCAGAGGGAGGAGACTAGGAGGTCAGAGAATCAGGCTGAGGAAGGGCCCCACAAGTAGGGGCCCAAGGATTCCTAGCCTGGGGCCTGCCCCCGAGGCTACAGCCCACCCTCCATGAGAGCCCAGGGCCAGGCCTGCTTTGGCTCTTGGGCTTGCTACCCTGAGCCAGCGGGCAGCCTGGTGTCCCTGGGGGTGGCTGCCACCTTTCCTCTTCCTCGAGGTTGGGCAGAGGGGCAGAGGGCAGCATGTCTGGCAACACTGAGTTCTGAGGCTGGCAGTCAGACCCCTGTGCCTTCTTCCTGGGTCCACTGGACCGTGCCAGAGCCGTGGCAGCCAATAAGCACCATCTCCAGGCTATGGGGCTCCCAGGGCAAGGCCAAGCCCCCTGACCCTGGTGGGGGTTCTCCAGTGCTGGTAGCCTCAGTCTGGCTCACAGGCTCTGAGGGCCCAGTCCTAGCTCCTTCCTCAGGAGGTGGTGAGCCAGGGATGTTGGGCTCAGGGCAGAGTTCTCCTGAGCCTGGTGGCTCTGAGTCAGAGGTGGAGGTCCAAAAAGCTGTGGCTCGAGGCCAGGGGGAGCTCTGAGAGGCTGGGGGCCCCCAGGGCCAGGGTGCTACAAAGGGAGGGGGTCCCAGACGAGGGTGGGGCCAGGTCCCACTCAAGACAGAGCCAGCTGAGGGCTGCAGGCAGTAGGAGGACGCCCCAGTGTCCACGCACAGAGGCTGCAGTAGCCCAGGGGTGCTGGCAGGGCACGGCCCCTCTCCCGATGCCCGAGGGCACAGGCCCTCCCCATGGGGCGCCAAGATGAGCTGCACAGCCTGGCGCAGAGACTGCAGTCCCTCCCGCATCTGTAGCACCTGTTCAGACAACTCCATCACCTGTGGGAAGGGAGGAGGGTGAAGTCAAAATCAGGACCTTACACAACAGTAGGGCCCCTCTCCCCTCCCTGCCTCTACCTTGCCCCTCACCCACCGCCTGCTGAAGCTTGTCCAGCGTGTCTGTGTTCCTCACCTCGCCAGGCCCAAGGGGGGCAGTGAGCAGGCCATTCTCTGTGGACAGTAAGATGGGTTTACTAGCCAGGGCTAGTAAGAGGAGGTAGTGCAGGGTCCAGGCCTGTTCCCGAGATAGCACAGACCACGTTGGTCTGGCAGGACCTGATGTTAGGAAGGGCCACTTCCAACCTTGCTCAAGTTGCTGAATTCTCAAACTGCTAGGGGGCCTCAGGAACACTGCCCCATGCTTTCCCGCTTGGGAAGCTGCTTTCTATGCCTGTCTCTTATTCTGTCCTCTAGGGACATGGACACTCCTGGGAGCTCATTACCTGGTCTACTCTGGGGGCTCCTTGGCATCGCTGGGGGCCATTTTCAACTCTGCTTCCACAGCCCTTTATCTTCCCATTGAGCCAGATACTGTGCTAAGGGTCTTAGCAACATTATCTTATTTAGCATATACAACGACTGTTTTACAGACTGGAAGCTGGGGCAAGAACCAAGGTGGCATTGCTAGAGAGCTGACAGCAGAGACCCAAACCCCCTTTCCAGCTACCTTCCAACACCAAGGTGCTAGTCTTCAAAAAACTCCCTGGTCAGACTATGCAGGTAGATGAGGGCAAGAGGGCTTCCAGGAAAAGTCTATATCCTGCCGGTTTCTCAGAGGTTCACAGGACAAAGGGACTGCTCTGCCGACCTCCCCCCAGACCCAGGCCCCAGTACCTGGTCCAGGGGAGGGGCTGCTGCTACATTCCGGACCAGACTGCCCCACACGGAAAGAGAACTTGGGCTGGTCAGAGCCACAGCCATCCTCAATGCCATCTACTACCCTGTGGAGACAGGTGCCAGGACAATAAATCAACAGATGGGTAGCCACTGCCGCGTTTCCTGGGACAAGATGCCCCAGTGTTCTCACACAGAGGCTGCAGGAGCTAGGCAAGGGGGCTTGGGGCCCCAAAAGAAAGATTACATGATGTCCCTTCCCCTTGGAGCTTGCAGTTTCGCTGGGGATCCAAGCTTGAGACATGAAACAGCAAGAGAGATCTAAGCAGTATACAGCTCTGCAGGAAATGGTGAGGTGGGGGCAGCAGGGAGGTGGAGAAGTCAGGTAAGCTTTCCCGGAGGAGACTAGGAGGGGTTAGGATGGAAGGATGGGCATCCAGGACAGGGGTATGCCTGGCCGAAGCCCCAGCCCTATTACCACCATCTCTGCCACAGTGTAGTAGCCTCGGGCCTACTCACCTGGGGCTCAGGTCCGGGGGCATATTCCATGGCACAGGGGGCAGCCGTAGCCCCTCTAAGCTCCGAGGGTGAGCAGAGGGGCCAGCCTCAGCCTGCGAAGCCCCTGCCCTGCCAGGCCGCCCTCTGCCCCTCAGCCGGGGCCGGGGCACCGTTCGACGTGGGGATAGCAGCTTGGCGGCCGAGGAAGAGGAGGTACAGCTTGGGGACAGCAGGGGACTGGAGGGCTCATCAGCTGGGGCTGGTGAGGCTGCGAGGCCCTGCTCTCCGTCTGTCTCCTTCTCCTCTAGCGTGGACATGAGGGTGTTGTCGCCACTCAGGGAGCTGGTGTCCGCCTGGGGGTAGTAGGAGACAGGGAACTCACGTGGATAGCCCTTACTGTGTCCCACTCACCCTCCCCACCCTGGCCTCATCTCCCTAAAAGACAGAAGCCATCTTTGTTAAAAAGAATGCCCAGTGTCTCCCATCCTTTAGAGGAAGAGGCTCAGTATGTGTGTGTGGTGGGGGGAACGCTGCTTCTCTGCTGCCACCATAAAGCCACCAAACCCTGGAGACATTCACTGCCCCTCAAAATTCTAGCCAAGTGTGGCTTGGTCCCCCAGGCTAATAACTATCCAAGAGAACATAATACAAACTGGTTTGGAGTTGGTGACATAAACCAGGAAAATCCAAAGCCCCTCAGAGCAGTCTTGTTTCACCATGAAGAAGCTGGGGAGATGCAGTGACCTGGAAGCTGTGCATGGCCCTGCCCACCCTTCCCCATGGTGCCATGCCTCGGCTTCGTCCTGCAGGCTCTTTTTCTGGTACTAGTAGATTTAGCTGCTCTCCCCTAAGACCTCTCTGGAAGGGCCAGGCTGTCTCAGATAGGCCGGGAAGAGCTGGGAAGGATAGCCAAGTATGGCTGGGCTCTAAAGGACAGAGTGTGAGTATGAAGGGGCGGGGAGAGTGTGGACCCCTCCACCATGTGCAGGGGAGATTCACCCAGACCATATGCTCACACAGTACCTCCGCAAACCCTGGCCTTTGCCCACCTTACCAGGCTACCTGACACTCCAGCCCCCACCATGCATGTACCCAGTATCCTCACCTCTGCAGGGGCTCCTCCAGCACCCAGGTTGTAGCTGAGCTCCCCTCGGAGGCCCCGGCTGAAGCATGGGGCAAACTCGGGGTACAGTGCTAAGCTCTCATGCAGCCCAGCTAACTGCAGACACTGCAGGACACAATACGTCAGCCCTTTCACATCAGCATTGGCCTTGACCACCTGCTCACGCCGGGGCAGCTCACAGCCGATCAGATCACCCTTCCCTGGGGAGAGGAAGCAGAGGTCAGTGAGCCTGCCCTTCAGCCACTAGAAAGGGAAGTTGAGTGAAGGCTGGTGAGCTTTCCTCATGAGCCGAGTAGGGCCTTTCCAGCCTGACCCCCACTGTGGGGCTTGAAAGCCAAGACACAAAGAAGCAGAGGGGCCAGGCCCTGAATAATCCTGTTGTCTGCCTTGCTGGCTCTTCAAGAGAGGTTTGGGGTGAAAAGCACTGTGACCCAGGAATTCAAGCACATTTTGGATGAAAGCTGCTGTGCAGAAACACATCCAACTTTTAGCTCTGAGACGATTGGGCTGGGCAGTCACCAATTCTAGCAGCTCCCAGCATGCCTGGGAATCAGCATCCTCTGGGAAAGTTAAACCAATCAGACTCCCAGGCCCCATCCTTACCTACAGAATCAGAATATCTATGGGAGACCCACAATCCAATGATTTTCCAGCCTGTGTGGTGATTCAGGTGTGGCTTACCTGGGAGCAGTGTGTGGAATTAACAGGTTAGTGCCCTGTGTGGCACAGTGAAAATGTCAAACCCTCATTGCTTTTCTCTCCGATCTTGTATTAAACTGAGGCTGTGGTACTTTCTTGACTTCACCAGTAGGTGTCAATAGAGAGTTTTCCCACGGCCCAGCTAAGGCCGCCTGCCACCTGGCTGACAGAGATTGTAGAACCGCATCAATTAGAGTCTGTATCCCTCCAGATCTCAGAGATGTTAAATGGTGAGGAAAAAGTGTGTGTCTTAGAATCAATGAAATATGGTGTCTCTGATCTTGGACATGGAGAGAATGAAATGAATTAGTGGAGATAAAGTGCCTGATACATAAGCGACCGAAGTTCATTTCCTTCCCTCCCAACCCGACAAGAGTTTCCTACAGATTCTTCTCTACAGGGATGGCATACCGTCAGGGCTTGACAGAGCACTCACTGCCCTCACAAGCCAGCTCAGCCCATGGTCAGACAGTTGACAAGATTAGAAAGTGTTTCCTTATCCTTAAATAAGAAGATGGATCACTGCCATCCCCACCATGGGCTGCCTCATGCTGCCAGCAGAAGTCTAATTGTTCACGGACTTTTGCTCAAACTTAAAAGTAGAAAGCATCACTGTTTAATCTTATTTTCTTGGTTTCAGGCCATCTTTCTGGTCCCTGCTGAGAGCTGTTTAGATCTCACTGTGATCATCTGATGAATGAGCTCCCTCTCCTAGCATGTGTCATGTAGAAATAGGATAAGTATGTATTCCTTGTCTTCAACCAGAAAGTGAGATAAAAACAAGAAATAGAACAGGACCAATGACAGAATTCTGTGCCACTGGTCTTGGGGACCAGAGACCGCCCTTCAGGCTGGCATCTCAGCCAGAGCCTCCACCTCAGCTCATCAAGCCCTTTAAGGTCCTCCCAGAACCATTGCCCTGCCCACCTCTCTTTGTCTTGTCTCCTTCCTCCTCCACAACTGACTTTGCACACACTTTGCTTTCAGTCATATACAGAAGGAGGGGCCAGAATCAACAGTGCTAGATGCATGGTGAGCCTTAGCTGTCAGGAGCAGGCAGGAGGCACCTGGATGTTAATCTAAGGAAGCAGGTGAGGAACAGAGTGAAGGCGAAGCAGAAAACCAGGTCATGGGGAACCAAGCATTCTCAGGGCACTCAGAGCCTCCAAGTCAACAGAGGAACAGTTCATCCAGAATTTATGAGCAAGGCCAGGACGGATCAAAGGTGGTATAAGTCCCAGTGCTGGGAATATTCCGGAGGCAAAGGCCCAGGGCAGGTGGTGGTGGCCGTTCTCAAGGCTCCATCTTAATACTGAACAAGGCTATTCTGAGACCTGGTGCCTGGCATCAGTGAAGAGATGTTCTTGCAGGACCCATGCCAGCTCCCAGCCACACCGCTTCCTCGGCTCTGAGCTGAAACCATCTGCTTAATAATCTATTTGACGATCTTGCTTTGGAGTGACCAGTCTGCAATTGTTAAAATCTGTGTTTATGCCTTTCTGAATCTCTCCAGTTGTCCATAATTTCTCAAGGACTGCCAGCCATATGTGAGTGGCCATAACTCTGTGTGCTCAGAGTCCTGACAAACTGCATCTAGGTCCAGAAGCCAAACTCTTGAATGACGAAAAGTGAAGGGCATAGCAGCATTTGCCTCTCTCAGCTCCATGACTTCTTGATGATACTTCTTTCTCCTGTTTCCTGTCGGAACATCATCCTCCTTGAAGGTGAAGGGATGAACACACAGTAGCTGCTGAGGATCTGGTCTTCCTGATTCTCCAGGTTAGCGATACATCATAGCTCTTCCAGGCATCACCTGTCCCCACAGTGAGTTGACAAGTGTTTGGCTGCCTAAAGATTCCACTGTGATTGGGGTGCCGCCTCCTTTCTGTCCCACTCTGTCCCACATGCAAGGCCCTCAATTACCCTACCAGATCGCAGTGTTCCCACCCTCTGGGGTCGGTGCTGAGAGCCTCCCACAGTCCAAGCACCCTGCAGCCCTGTGGCCTTGAATTTCTCAGAGGGCTCAAATGTGCTGTGCTTCCACGCATCCTGAAACAAAGCCCTTTCTGCAATGCACAGTCTCCCCAGAGCAGAGCACTCGGGAACACAAGGTATGAAGACTGAGGTTTGGAGTCAGGAAAACTAGTTCTAACCCCAGCCTACCAATTCATTAACCTCTGGGAGCCTCAGACCCCTTCTATACAAAACGAAAATAACAATAGTTCCTCCCCCTGGGTTTTGAGGTTTGCTTGAAATGAAGGTGTAAGGGACACAGCTGGCTCCTCTGTGAGACCTTGGGGTCAGCACTATTAAATTAAGATGCTGAATCCAAAACTGCAATTTCTCCTTCTTTGTCTAGGGAATGGATCCTTCATCTTCATCTCTTTCTCTTGCCAAGAAAGGAGTACACACACTGAGTCCAAGCTCTGTTGTCCTGGGACTGCTCTGTCATCTACCCTGGGAAAGTAGCCTCTCCCCTTTCCGCAGCCCAGTGGTGGTGGGACACCCCAAAAGGATAACTTCCATTCCTTCCTTTTCCAGCCCTATCTGAACATTCTCTCTAGTACGTCCATCCTCAGCATTTGAATTTCCTCCTGCTCTCCTCTGTCCCCTTAGAGACTAAAGGCTGGTCCTTGGCTCACTCCAGCCGCCACCCTCAGATCCAACACCCCCAAGATTGGTTCCACCTCCTTGTGTTGCCACCTTGTGGTCACTGGGTCAGCTCTAAGCTTTGCCCAGGGCTCCACGGCTACTCCTGACTCCATCCTGGCTGTTTTTCCTGGGTGGTCTTGCCCAGGTCTCCACTCTGGGGTTTCTGCAGATAGGACCATCTGCCTCCCACAAGCCCCTGAGCCCTCTTTCCCATCCTCACAAACCTAGGATAGCAAGCACCGTGCCGCCCTTGAGCACCTCCATGGAGCCGGAGCAGACGAAGTAGAGGGCCTGGAGAGCATCACCTTGGTGGATGAGGTACTCGCCCGGCGTGCAGAAGGCAGGCCGCAGGGCCAGGGACAGGGCCCGCAGGCAGCCACGGCTTGCTGCCTCAAACAGGGGCAGCTGCAGGACCTCCTTGTGCAGATGCATGGCAATATCTGCACGAAGTTCATCTGGGAGGCTCTGCAGCAGCTGCAGGTGGAAGGAGTGGGGTTGGGGTGGCAGAAAGGAGGCAGCCTCCAGTCAGCCCCACAGGTTCCGATCAGTGAGAGGGTTCTCTGTTTCCATCTCATCACTTTACCCCCCCTATGAGCACCAACTCCAGACCTAACAAAGATGGAGAGGGGCCTTCAAGCCCGCTGTTCCATGCTGCTGTCCTCCCAGGAGAGGGCAGAGGCGGAAAAGCCAGAATTCTGCATTCCTTGCCCCCCCAGCTCACTTGTGAGAATTTTAGGCCAAGTGCACACCCCTGAGGGAGCGAAGGCTGGAAGGGCCAGTCCGGGAGTCCCGCGCACCTCTGTGGTGTCGATACCGTTGTTCACGGCCCAGGTCGCCTGGAAGTACTCCAGCATACGCTGCTTGAGGGGCTTGGGGATGCGGTGGATGCGGATGTAGTCTCGCAGGTCGCGGGTGCGGCTGTGGTACAGAAAGCGGCGGGCGTACATGCGCTGGATGATGGCCGTCACGTTCCCAAACACCACCGCGTGCATCAGGGCTGGGGAGGGTGGTGAGAGGGGGTCACCTCCAGGACTGGCCTGGCCCAGCCTGACACCATGCTGGACATATATGTCCTAACCCCACATCTCCCACCCGCTCCTAGGCAAGGCGCATGCGCCACTGTGTGGCATGGAGTCCTGCAGCCAAGTGGGCTCTCCCGGCCCTGGCCTCGAGTTCCTTGGGCTCCCTAAAGAAGAAGAACCTCTGGGAAGAACCTTGGGACCCTGGGAGAGTTGGGGAGGGAGGGGCCGCCTGGGGCCAGAAGTTTGGGCGTGAGTCCAGAGAGTGGCAGGCCTCACCACCGATGAGCATGGTGCAGATGGAGAAGATCTTCTCGGTGTCCGTGTTGGCGGACACGTTGCCGAAGCCCACGCTGGTGAGACTGCTGAGTGCGAAGTAGAGCGAGGTGATGTAGGCGCTGCGCAGCGAGGGGCCGCCCAGGAGCTCCAACTCCGTCCTGTTGGTCTCACTGCTACAGTTGTCACTCTGGCCAGAGCTGTTTCCTACATCTGGGCTCCGGCCCACCAGGTAGTAGGGGGTCTCCAGTCGGCGGGCCAACTCCTGCAGCCAGCCTGAGCAGGGGGCAGGAGGGCCTGAGTCAGCAGGAGAGCACTGCCTCGCTGTGGGTGCAGGAGTGCCTGCCCGTACCCCTGGGGTAGGGGACATGTGGATACAAATCTAACCCCACAGCTTCCCACCACTTTCCTTCTATGCAAGCCCAGCACTCCTCTCTCCACCCCCTCAGCCCTCAGCAAGAGAAGCACATGAAGATCAGGCTGAGGCTGTCGTCTCTCCAGCCAGCATTAACTGGTACTGAGGATGAAGGAGCATTGTGCCCTCTTCCTCACAGCTGGCACTAATCCCAGTCATCCCCAGAGCTGGATAGGTGAGGCCACCGCCTTTGCCTTGTCCACCCAGGCTCTTCTTGCCCTTTCTCTGAGCTCACCTGCTCCAGAAAGCTGCCTCCCATTCAGCCTCATTCTTCCCTGCAATCACCCAGCCTCACACAGGTTCTCAAGCACAGCAACATGGACATGCACAAACACACCATCAAGGCTATATACGTGCTCCGCATAGTTGAAAGCACAAGGATATGCATATGCGAGCATTCTCAGATACACAGCCATGGCCACTCAAACAGAAAAGACCTTTGCATAGGTTGGAGATAACTAAGGATACACAAGTGCTTTTTACAATGGCACCCAGGTTGGGGCGGGAACACACTTGCATGTACAAAAGCACATGCAAGTGAGGACACTCAAAGGCCACAGATGGGCAGGCACCTGTGCACATAGAGAGGCCCTCAGCACACATGCAGACACAGTCAGCCTGAGCCTCCAGGTGGAGGCCAAAGATCAGCCCAGTCTCCCCATTAACCCCACATTCTCTGGGCTGGCCTTGGTAGAAGGCAGGGCTGTGAACTGGGGTCTTTCAGGATCCCATGGCTGCCTGCAGCCACTCTGAGTCTAGCTGGAGGGTTATGGGCATCATAGGGTATTATATGGGGGTTCTCAGGGCCTGCAGAGGTCCCAGGGGTCACAGCAAAGCTGGGGGCCATGGAGAGCAAGGGAGTGAGGGCATATTAGCTGACATAAAATGGAGATGTAGAGGGTAAGTACTGAGAATGGGCTTAGGATCATAGGCTGCAGTGAGACCCTCCTCTCTACATTCACTCTCCCCTTCCCACCTCAATACATCCTAGCCTCTTTGTTCCACATTCTCCCCAACATCTTGCATACGCTACCCCCTGCGATCCGGACTCCCCTTCTCTCACCCACCCATTTATTTACTAACGTGATGTTACTGAATAATCCACAGGAGCTTACTGCAGGGTAGAAGTTACATTTCAGAGATAAATAAAGGCCAAGTGCCACATGATGAGGCTCAAAACAACATGCTATAAGGCTAGGGCTAGAAGGCTTCCTCGAAGAGGGGATATCTGTGTTTGGTCTCAGAGGATGGATAGAGTTTTGATACAAACAAACTGAGGGAAGTCATTCCTGATTTAGAAAAAGGCATGAGCCAAACCTTGAGATAAAGACAAGTACAGGCAAGCAACTCTGCTTAGCTAGAATGGAGGTACACATTGGGATATCAAATTCCAGGCTAAGGAATTTGGGGGGCTGTGATAAGGCCTGAGCTGAGGTAAAGATTCCCCCTCTTGTTACTTGAGGTAGTCTGTGAGAATGCAGGGGAATATGCAAAACTTCTCAGTCATTAGTTAATTGGGCCAGAGGTGAAGCCAGTTGCTTGGTGAGGAGAGCAGAAAGCAGGAGGATGAGGGGAGGGTGGCAGAGGGACCTCTCCTCTGTCTTGGGCTGGGCAGCAGCTACTCCTGCCCCAGGAGCTGGTGGTGGTGGGGTGGTGCATGTATTGGAGAGGGTCAGGCTGGCAAAAGCTGTATCTGGGGCAGGAACTGTGTCTACACCATGGGCAGTGGTGCAGGGGAACCCAAACAAGGAAGTCATGAGAAGGTCCCTTCCACAGACAGAGCCAGGCCACCTGCGGACATCCTTCCACAGCCAGACTTTGGGAGGTCTGGGTGTGGCTCCAACCCAGGTAGAAGTTTCCCTGGAGAAAGAACGGGCAGATGATGATGTGAAGAATTTGGAAACTCCCCAAATGTGAACTAGTACCAGACCCAAATAAAACAAAAACACTCTGGAACTTATGGTTCAAGGGTGCAAAAATTACCATGTATATCTGCAAAATAGTCAGCCAGCCCCCCAGATCCCCATGGTCTCCATGTGGGGCCCAAAGCCCTCTGGGAGCCAAAGGCATTCCTAATGTCAGCTCTGCAGCCCCTGTAAAGTGGCCAGAACAAAGAAACCACATAGACTCCTGTTTTAGGGTAGGGGGACTGAGCTAGGAATTTGGTGTCTTGGCTCACTTTGAGGTCAGAGGTTTGTGTATATTAACCATCTCTCAGCCCTCTGACTATGTTTGCTGGGTGGCCATCTGAGCCCAAGAGCAGCCTCCACCACAGCCTCCCTCTGGGAAGGGCAAGCACCAAGGAGCTGACACTGCCTGGAGCATCTGTGTGCTTGGCAACTAGAGCACTTGGGGACTCTCCAGGTGGGCCCTCCGGGCCACACATCGATCTCTGCAGGCTTGGCAAAGGAGCGATCATTCACGGGAGCCTCCTCATCCCTGGGAACTGATTAGAGTGGCTTTCTAAGGCTGACCTGGACCCCGCCAAGGAGTGGGAAGTCATAAGAGGCCATCTGAGCAGCTGGTCTCTTGCCCGCTGACTGGAAATACATGCTAAAGGCCAGCTACCAGGTAGCTACCAGAGAGCTGGAGAGCCTAGGAGGAGGTAGGTGTGCTAAATTTTGGAGCCGCGAGTATGGAGAGTTAGAAATGGTTGAAATAAAATGGTTTCAAGTTAGAGAGAGGAAGGATGGAAGCTGAGATATTCACATAGGAATCCAGTGGAATCACCAAGAGAGAGGGCAGGAAAGATCAGAGGAAAGCTTGAAACTGGGAGGAGCTGGGGCAGGAGGAGGTCCAGGTCAGGGCAGAGAGGCAGAACATTTTGAAGGAGTGTGGTTGGCAGGGTCAGGTGCTACAGGGAGTTTAAGGGGATGAGGGTTTGGCCCAAGAAGGTCACTGGAACTTTCTGGGTGACATTTTAAGATGAGAGGGGGAGGTGGAAGCCCTCTAGCAGCTGTTAAGATATGAGTGGGAAGTAAGCAGAGGGAGGAGTTGTGAAAGTGGAGGTGACATGAAGGAGAGTGAAGACACTGATGGAACTGAAAAAGGCTGCATTTTAGTCTGGAGGAGGGCTACGAAGTACCTGAGGGAGATGCAGTCTGGAGAGGACAAGAGCAGGGAAGGGGCCCGAGGAGCCGAGGTGGTGAGGAATGCGCTTAGAGAGGGTGGTGAGAAAGTGCCAGGCTTCAGAGCAACCCTGGAGGGCAGTGGCTTCCTGTGCAACCTTCTCCTGAGAGGGGTGGGGTTCCCAGCTGGGCAGGGGCTCAAAAAATTGACAAAAGTTTGGCCACAGGAGGTCATTAATGGGTTAATAGGACTCCCCTAGGCAGTCCACCATGCTTTCTCCATAAAGCCTGGCTGCTGGAGAATAGGCCTACTGTGAGGTGATGGCTCTGTCGCACTCCTGTGCACACACACAGACACACACGCCAGCTCCCACATTCTTCTCACAAACTCAGGTCTACTTGCACAGACGTTTCTATGATACACGCATAGGCATGCACACATACCTGACACTGTATCAGCTCACAAACATACCCTGACAGATACACGCCTGCACTCACATTTCCCTGACACAAGCACATTCGAGTAGACACACTCCTTGGCAGGTATGTACACACGCCCCTTCCCCAGGGAGCTTCCAGTACCAATCTCAGGTAACTCAGATGCGCTGCTCTCAATTTCCTGCTGGCCAATGTAGAACCAGATGCAGGCCACCCAGTGGGCCAGCAGGGCGAACACAGCCATGAGCAGGGTCAGCACCACCGCACTGTATTGCGAGTAGCGATCCAGCCGTGGGAGCAGGCGCAGCAGGCGTAGCAGGCGCACAGTCTTCAGTAGGTGGGCCCCGAAGTACTGAGGTGGGGGAAAGAGGGTGGTCACTCCTGGGCCAGCGTCAGCCGCCCCACCCCAAAGCCCACCCTGCCCAGCCACACTGACCACGTTGACTTTGAAGGCATGTAGCAGATCAAAGGGCAGGGCCGCGATGACGTCCAGCAGGAACCAGGTGGTAACATAGTGGAGGCAAATGGACTTGGGGGCGAACACCACCTGGCCCGACTTGGACACGAACGTGGTACGGAAATTCAGCACGATGTCTGCGGAATGTCCGGGTGGGAATCGGCATGGGTGGGAGAGGAGCTGCTCTTTACTGGGCACCTGCTCAGTATTTGACACTGTCCTGGGCCCTTGGCCTGCAGTAACTCTAAAAGGTGGACATTGCTATTCCTATTTGATGGAGGGAGATACTGAGGCTTGGAGAGACTGTGACTGGCTCAGGGTCACATAACTCATTAGTGGTAGACACACATTTGGAACCCAGGCCTGATTTCAAAGCCAACAGGTTACAAACAAGAGGAGGGCAAGAGGGACACTTGAGGGGCACTAGAATCATGCAGACTATTCTCATCAAAGCCTGAGGGGCACCTGGCATGGGGTGGGGTGGGAGGCACAGAGGGCACCTACCAAGAATGAAGAGGACCTCCACGGCCAGGTCGCAGATGCTGGGAGGACCCCGGGCAGCGCTGGGCTCCCGAGCTGTGCTCACACAGACGTTGTAGGGCACGGTGACGGCCACATAGAGAGTGGCAAGTAGAATGAAGCCATCCCAAGTGGCCCTCAATGCCCCACAGTGCAGCAGGATGAATGGTGACTTCCGGATGGCGGCTACTTTATACTCAGGCAAATTTGGCTTCTCCCCAAATACCCCCTTAGTAAGACAGGGCAGGTCCAGGCAGGGAGGATAGGAAATTGGTACAAGCTGAATTTAGATGGGGTCCAGAACAGGCACCACCTCCTTCCCCTCCCTGAATTCTCAAAGCAACTTCTGATGTAGGCTTTAGAGTCCCCATGTTATAGATCAGAAGACTAAGGATCAGGGAGGTCAAGTGACAGCTGAGGTCACATAGCTGCTTAGGGGAGGAGCCAGGTTTGAGCCAAAGCCCATCTGACCCCAGGGCTAAGACTCTCCTCTATCCCTTGGATGGATCAGGCATATGACAGTCCCTCTCTCAGTCACAACCCCCAAAGTGCTGGTAGGGCTTGTGCAGCCCCCTGGACATTCTGTGGTAGGCTCAGTTCCCACCTCTAACTCAGCCTGCCCTTATCCTGCCCCGACCCCCAGGCACACACCCTAGTGCTCAATCCACCTTATTGAGCTTGTGCTTGCCCTTGGGCTGCTTCTGTAGGTGCCCAGACAGGTGGTAGAGCACAGCCCGACTCCGCCGGCGATTGGCATTGAAGCCTTTGGCTCCAGCCCGGCCATATCGGCGCCGGCCACCACCTGCAAAAGAAGAGGGGCCCATGAGGATGATGGCAGGAGAATCCTGGGTATAGGACACCAGTTGTGGGCCCATGGATGGGTCTGGCTCATTGACTAGTCAGCCTGTTTAGAGATGGGGGCTCTGGAATTCCTCACTTCCTAGGGTCACTGGCCACCCCCAGCAATGGGCAATCCTGTGCGTGCTTACAGACACTACTCCCAGCATCTGCTTTTAGGATGACCAAAGCAAGACAAGAGAAAATCTCTACATGGAAAAGCCTGGGAATTGAGGGGAGAGGTGGTTCCTGTGGGTTGGGGAAGTGCAGAGTGAGCAGAAAGCCATCAGGCAGAGTCGCAGGAGCTCAGAGAAGGAGACCAGGGTCCAGGTAAAGGGACCACTGAGGACTTACATTGTAGAGAGGCCTACTTGGGCTTGGGGGTGGGGGAATGGAGAGTACCCAGCATCCTCAAGTGTCAAAGAAGCCTTGGATTGGGTTCAGATGAGTTTGGTGAGCTGTCCAAGGACCTTCCTCAGCCTTGGGAGGGTAGAAGAGAGTTTAGATGCCAAGGACTTAAAAGAGGGCTTTGGCTAGGGCTCCCCAGTCAGGCTTTCATGAGGAAAAGGCACAGGGGTTGGGGGAGGGTGCTGTGCTCCGTCTCACTAATTGGTCAGAAAATGGAACTTCACAGGCACTAGTGGAGTTTGTTTGCTTCCAGTTTATTAGTAAAGTTGACTTCAAAACTTCCACTGTGTCTCCACCTGCCTATGTGGAAACAAGCTTTCCGTACCTGGGCATGTGGAGAGGAGAGCAGCACGGGCCCCTCCGCTAGCAGAGTAGGAGTCAAAAAGTGTGAGTGGATGAGAGGACCCACAAGCTCAGGCCTCAGGTACTCAACACCCCAGTCCCAGCAAGCTAAATCAAAGGCCTCACCAACACCCACCTGTCTCCTTCCATTTCTCGGGGCCCCCTCGGTTCTTGGTATCACTGATGTCCTTGTGAGAGACCAGGAAGAGGGCCACCTCCCCTTTCTCATTCTTGATGGGTATCACATCCAGGAGACACCAGAATGGGAGCCCTGGGCACAAAGACAAACTCAGCCCAGCTCCCATTCTCAGCCTGCCCAAGGAGACAGAGGCACCAATGACATCCCTGGCTGAGATACAAGCAGAATCCTGGGAGAGGAGCAGCAGGTCACTCCACTTAGAACAGGGTTTGATGAAACAGGAAGAGGAAGGCAAGCGAGAGCAGGGACGACTATCGGATATGTGTGTCCATAGATCTGTCTTGCTGACATGGGGACATTTTCCTGCTGGGGTAAAAAACTCGAGATGGGAAACTGAGTGGAGGCTAAGGCCGGGGTAAGGATAAAAGAGAAGAGAGCCAAGGAGAGGGGTGGGGTGGAGAAAGAGGAGGTGGGATGTGGGAAAGTGGGATGAGATGGTAAGATGGAAAAGATGATAATGGAAAGGAAGGACAAAGGATGGGATGGGTGCCAGGCTGAGGGAGACTGAAGAGGTAAAGCCAGCCGGCCAGGTGGCCCCCTCACCACTCTTCCGGTATAGGATCAGCTCTGCCTTGAACTCCTTGTGCTCATCCAGGGCTTTGCGGATTTGCTGGCGTACGAGCTCACTGGTGTCTGGCCCATAGAGGAAGGAGCAGGCACAGCCTCGCTGCATGACCTCAGCCCGGGAGAAACCCGTGAGGTCACAGAAGCCATCAGAACAGTAGACCACAGGAAAGAGCCCCGCCACCTGTGCGTTGCCCAGCACGAAGTTACTGTCTGCAAGAGAGCACCTCTCAGAGTAGGCATGGGGTACAGAGACCCAGAGTCCATCACCCCTCCTTTCTCAAAAGCCTGCAACCAAAGGTAGGCTTTACAAAACCCAGGAGTCCTGTGTGAGTGTGTGTGTGTGTGTGTGTGTGTGTGTGTGTGTGTGTGTGTGTGTTTGGGGGAGACATAGACAGAGTCAGGGCAGAGCTGCTTATGAACAGGAATAAGTGTGTCACCTGTATCAGTACCCCACTCCTAGTAGTACGCGTATGAGTGCATTTAAGAATCAGCAGTTGTGAACACTGAGATTAGTGGACGCAGCCCTGTGTGGGCGTTATGTCCTCTGTAGTGCGCCCAGAGCAGCTTGGGGAAAGGGGCAGGTTTGGAAATGCCCAAAGGAGGACTGCACCACCAGCTCTAGGCCAGTCTCAGCCCCACCCCTACCTTTGCCAGGCTCACTCACCAGACAGGTACCCAAGTTGGCTGTCTGGCTCTTCCCACTGAGACCCACCTGGACTGGGAGGCAGTCCAGGCCATCATCCATTCTGCACTCTCTGTTTGAGCCCCAGCTGGGTGACCTGGCTCAGGAATTAGTGAATGTGATTGAGAATGGGGGTGTTAGAATGGTAGCTGAATACCATAGCCTGGAGCCAGGAATGTATTGGGGAGTAGGGGGGGGGGGCCGCTGAATCAGCAGGCTGCAGAAACCAAGCACACAGCAAAGCAGATGGAGAAGCCTATGTGTTTGTGTGGTGGGGTGGGGGTGGGGGGCTCAGGGATGGGTTCCCACCCGATTCCTATTAGGAAACAGACCGTGGAGGTCGCTAGGCAGAGGGCTGGAAAGCCTCACTGGGGCGAGTGTGAGGGAAGAGGAAGGGGGAAGGGGCTTTCACGACTTTTCCTGTGCTCAGGGACTGGGAACTCACAATCCAGAAGCTCTAGTCTCCTTCTCCAAACTTCCCCAGTCTTGGTGGGCGTCCCCAAACCTATTTTTTAGGAACTAGCAGACTCCGTCCGTGGGTTTAGGTTGGTGGGTTCAGGCGCTGAGGTGAACTTGACCAAACAGTGCGCTCCTAGGTCCCGCCTACTCTATCTCCGTTTTAAAATCTCTTCTAAATCTGTTTTTTGAGCCCTCAAGGCGGTTCCTGAGCACTGCGCCCCCGCCTCATCCCCCAGTCCGCCAGTTCCAGGGTGGTCGGTGGGACAGCGCCAGACTCAGGGATGAGACGGGTCGGGGTTCGCGACCCAGCGAACAGACGACATCCCAGGCCCCAAACTCGGAGACTTCTAGCCGTTTCACCTGGCCTGAGACAGTGTTGACTCTGAACTTTTGTGTGAAGGGCTTCTGGAAGGAGACGGTGATCTGGGGGAAGGAGGGAAAGTGAGAGCAGGAGGGCGGCAGGCTGAGATGTGGGGTGCAGGACCCGCAGGAACCCTGGAAGGGAACGGCTAGTCCGGGAGTCGAGGGTCAGACTCACGCGTGCCGTCGAAGCGCGTGGCGATGGTGTCCAGGAAGGTGTTCTGAGGCGCCAGGAGTCCCCGCATGGCCGGCATTTTAGGCGGCCGTGGCCGCCCGCCCCATCCCTCCGGGGCGCGGGGACTCAGCGCCGGGGGAGGGAGCCCTGCTCGGCCGCCCTCCTCCGGGCCCCGCGCCCCCTAGCGCAGCCGTCGGGGGGCAATGCCCATCCCCGGCTTGCAGGCCCCTCCAGCCGTCCGCGCGTGAGGAGGCGTCCCGGCCGTCGGGGCCCGGAGCATCGCGCGCGGCCCCTCGCTCTCTGGCCGCCCACGAATCCTGGGCTCCGGGCTCCGCGCCTGCTGCGCTCTAAGCACCTTAAGCTCGCGGCGGCGGCGATTGCGGCTCCCGTTTCTGCTGCAGGTCGGCTCCCACTCGAGCTCGGCTGAGCGCCGGGTCCCCGCAGCTTTCTCCGTCTGTCGGGGAGAAGCGGCAGCTTCCCTCCCTCCAGCGCCCGCCGCCTGCACCGGGGTAACCATGGAGACCGGGCACACCCAGGCAGGGCCGCCTCCTTAAAGGGACAGGCCTCTCACCGAGGGATCTCCCGCCCCTAGGGACCTCGGTGGGGGTAGGGGAGGCGGCGGCCCTCCTACCCCTGACGCCCGGGCCGCCCAAAGCCACCCCCTCGAAGAACTACTGACGAGCGCCTGGTCCTGCTCGGGCTACTCAGTCGCAGGGGTGAGGCATCTTTCTCTGCAGCTGGGCGTTCTCGAGAGCCTCGCTGCCTCTCTTCCCCAGGAGGGACCTGAGGAGAGCTCGGGGGAGGCGGGGTGTGTTTTAAACTAAAATTTAGAGGATGCGTTCCCCGAGGAAAATGCAATGGGAAAGGGAGCTGGGCAACTAGCGGAGGCGGTGAAGGCCCGGCAGTTGGCGGAGGGTGGGGCCCTTGAGGGGCTCCAACTGTACAGGAGAAATATAAAAGGAGATTTGGGGAGGGGAGGTCTGACAGCTTCTGGGCATCCAAGCCTTTCTCAGCCTCAACTCGATCCCTGGAAAACGTATCGAGGAGAAGCTGCTGTTGGCAGGAGCTGGCAGGGAATTAGAGGGTTCAGACCCTCCCTGTGTGTGCCCTGGGGGTGGAGAGAGAGAAGGGGGGGTGGAGCTAGATCCTATGTCTCGTCCCTAAATTTTTGTGTCTATTATTCGTCACCTTTTGCCGCTCCCAGGGTGCGCTAAAGGGTCAGGTTGCAAATACAGGGGACAGGTAGACGTCAGACTTGGAAGAACTTCCCAATCTTGCGCGCGTAGATCTCGGCGAGCGGGGAGGGAGGAGGACCCAGCCTCTTCGCTCTCCGCCCCCTTTCGGTCCTCAAGAATTCCGCTCTGAGCTGAAGGGGGAGCTGCCGGGGGATGGGGGTGGGGGGGGGGTGAGGTGGCTGAAGGGCCCCCCTCCGGTGAGGGGGTAGGGAGGAGGGGCCGGGCCGGCGGAGCGGAGCCGGGCGCGAGGGGCGGTCTCCTGCCTGTCTCCGGCGCTGCGCCGATGCTCCCAGCCTGGTGCTGAAGCGCCGCTCCTCCTCCCTCCCACGGTTTGCGGCGAGCGCGGCTACCGCCCGCGCCCAGAGGAGCCGCTGGGGCCAAAACAGCAGTTTGTTCCCAAACGAGTGAAGCGGGAGGCTCAGCACCCCCACCCCTCTAAGAAACACATCATAGTCACCAGCATCGGAAAGGAGTGTCCCCCGCTCCACCTACCCTTTATCCGAGTTGAGGGCCAAAGCCCAGACACCTGTATTAAAATTAGTTGGTGCTTTGGAAGGAAAAGGAGGAAGCATCCTCCTCCCGCAATTCTCTGAATCCCGGAATCTCACTCCCAGAAAGAATGAGCCTAAAGAGTCTGTAGATCAGGTTCTCCACCTCCACCCCCAACCCCGCAGAGGCCTGGGCTGCAAAGTAACCTCGCCTCTACCTGCTCCGGGCGACGTTTCGGCATTCTACTGAGGAGAGGGTGTTATTTGGAAGCGAGCTCAATTTGAAGACAGGTTGAGGTCGCGGTTGATAGCACCAGTGCCACCAATTTGGGAAACAGACTACCTAGGTCTGATTATAGCTCTGCCACTTGCCCTGTGATTTTCCTCCTGAGGCTCAATTTTCTTCTCTGTGAAATGGGGATAACTACTTCAGAGGGTTGTTAGGAGAATTAAAGGACCTAGAACAATGTGTGACATTTACATCATGTTAATGTTTATTATCTGATTTTGAATCTTACAGGAGCCCTGTGAAATAGGCAAGGTAGATGCTATTTACACTCCAGTTTCACAAATGTGGAGG
The DNA here is from genome assembly GCF_014176215.1 of Rousettus aegyptiacus. Classification (NCBI taxonomy): domain Eukaryota; kingdom Metazoa; phylum Chordata; class Mammalia; order Chiroptera; family Pteropodidae; genus Rousettus; species Rousettus aegyptiacus. Next base: position 131,314,595 of record NW_023416295.1, read on the forward strand.
CAGAGGTAGGGATAGATAGTTTTTACCAGTGTGGTTACCCTGAGCAAGTCTTTTTATCTCTGTATCTTTGTAGTTAAAGATAGGTCTTCCCGTCTTCTCCTTCCATCTCCTCCCTCCACCTCCAAATACAGGAAGGGGCAGGGACCTGGTTAGGAGATAGTAAGATGGGGGTTGGGGAGGAGTTAATGTGAACAGAGCACTGGGAATGCATGGAGCATTGACCTCCTCACTGTAATCTTTTCCTCTCCCCTTCCCCCAACTCATCAGCCACAGTGCGGAGTCACAGGGAGGGGAAGGTTGAGGGAGAGCCCTGTTCAGAGTCATTGTCAACAAGAAGAAACTCAGGAGGCTGTTTTGGAGCTGCCGTGGGAGGCCTGTGGGAGTATTATCTACAAAAGGAACAAGGAGAGAAGAGAAGAGCAATGCTAGGGGAGAAAAAACGCTCAAGGCACAAAAGATGAATAAAGCCCCTAGCCCCCAAGCGCAGGCATAGGCAGAGTCAGTCGCAGTGGGTGAGAACAGGTGGCTGTCGAGGAACAGAGCCCAGGGGCCCCTCCCATCTCCTTCCCTCTTCCCACTCTCTCCACCCTCTTCTGGAGATCCCCAGGTGTTTGTTTCTCCAGCCTGGCTCTCTCTGCCAGTGTGGCCAGGCTCTGCTTCTAAGGCTATGTTGTGTGGTGAGAAAAGTCTCAGGCTTTCAAGTCAGACTCATCTGGGTTAGAATTCTAACTGCCACAGACCAGCTGGGTGACCTTCAGCAGGGTGGGGATGAGGTGGGTGTTAATCTCAGAGCATCAGTTCAGTTGTGAAATGAGCTTAGAAGTGACAGCCATTGTTGTTAAAGAGTCCCCTGAAAGCTCGCTCTGGCCTTGGGTGCTAGGACCGTGGAAAATGAGTTCAAGATGAAGCCTCACAGAAGGTTCCTCTTCCCCTCTAAAATAAAATATTTTGGAATACTTTGAGGCCTCCAGTACTTGGCCACCCCTTGGCTATATCATTCTAGGCCATTCTTTTTCTTTTAGTGGATGATCCTAACTAGAGTGTAGGTAAACCACAATAAACTTTGAAACAAGTGAGTCCTGGGAGGTACATGGTTTTATTAACAGATAAACTGTTTTATGTCTCATAGCTAAGTAGTGGAGGAATCAGGTCTGAACCAAGACTTGACTAGGTTAATAGCAATTTGCTACTGTGCCATACTTCTGGGGTGCTTTGTTCTGTTCTTTGGTAAACAGCTTATGGAAAGAGGGCAGCATGGTCATTTTGATGAGTGGTCAGATAGTGACATTTAGTGAGTGAACAGCAACTTGAATTTTATGTCTGGACTATGGGCCCTGCCTACCAGAGGGCAGGTTACCACCATCCTGCCTGGAGCTAGCAAGGGAGTAAATCTGAGAAATCTCCATCTCAGTCTGTGTTCTTGCAGCCCAGAAAATGGGTTTGTTTGAAATCAGGTTACAGAGAAAGCCTAACTGGGTTGTTGAAGAGAGACATGAAAAGGAGACCTGACTTTTCCCTGAGAAGTCAGAGTGGGTGGTATTCGTTCCTGCTGTTTTGACAGCAGTGAAGAGGTGGGTGGGCTGAAGAACAGTTGTGCTGGCGGTAGTGATGGTGGGTGAGTTTCCTCACCAGAAAAATCTCCTTCAGATAGTATTCCTCCTTAGAAGGAGTAGCAACGTAGGTAATAGAATTCCTTCAGCACCTGTATGGAAATAATATTGCCTGGCTCTCCCCTGGAAAATCCTAGCCACTGCTTTACTCCTGCATGCTGCTGAACTGGTGACTGTTTACCCAGGTCAGTGCCATCAACATCTGGTCTGCTCCATCCAGAAAGCTCAGAAACTGGGGACAGAGGTGTGCTCTTTTGACAGGTACAAGAGGGGCACCATGCTGGGGGGGATATGCTGCACTCAGAGAAAAGCTACAAAATAAACAAGATGACTGAATTATTTTCTGGTTAATAAGGTTTTTCAAGTCTTTCATATACTTTTTAACAGAGCAGGAGTCAGAAAAGCAAAGGAGCTATGGTGAATGTTCAACTTGTCACAGGTTAGTTGACACCAGGGTGTTGTTCTGTAGCACCTGGCCAGCTACTGCCTCTTACCTCCTCCATGAAACAGTTGTCACTGTCTCCGTTTACAGTTCAGGAAGAGATTCAAAGATGTTATTTGCCCAAGGTTAACCACTCATACAGCTACCAAACTGTCAAGCTAGAATTAAAATCCAACTGCGTCTCAAAAGTCCCGGGTCTTTCCACTCTCCCACACTGCCTAGCCATGAGGCATGGCTTCCAAGAGTTTAAGGAGGGGGCTAAGTGCTCTATTTCCTTCACCTGCAAAGTGGTTGAAAAAGGCTGAAATTATTGATATTTGCCTTAGAACTCAGCATAGTGCTTAGCACAGTAGGTGACTCAATGTTTGAAGGAAAGAATGTGCTCAGGTGGCTAAAGCAACCAGAAGTTAAGCTCGAATGATTTTATAGAATGTTGTCTGGCTTCTAGCATTATCTGGTGCTCTGAACTGGTTAAAATAGTGACAAAATAACTCCTTGTATCAGTTGGTGGCCTCCATACTTATACCATTTTGGACATCTGTTTCTTCCATGAAGTATGCTGCCATGTGGATATAACCCTCACCAGGTAGAAGGTGAGATGAATCCTATAAATCAGGCAAGACAAACTCTCATTTTGTTAGGTCAAATGGCAGAATTTACAGGAGCAACAAGTCATTATTCTACTTACCTCCAAAAGTATGTTAGTTAATTCACAGATTGATAACCATACATCTGGCTTTTCCAGGTCACTCCAGCCTAAACTTATCCTGTTTTCTCACATACATATGTTTTCTCACATAAGACTGTACCCTGTTTTGGGATTCTACAACCTATGGTCACCCTACCCTATCTATAACCTACTGAACCAATGCCTCATCATCCCTTGTATAGTTCTAGTTTAAACATAGGACCCGGCCCTTAAAGTGGTGCTTCATCCATTTTACTCACAGAAGATAGGATGGCTCTTTCAGGCATCACAATTACTTTGTATTATTTTATCTGTATGTATGTCTCAGTTGCCCCAGTTTGTTATCCACTTGAAGGGCTGTATTTTAGTTATCTTTCTCTTTCTTTAGCGTCTAGCTCAACACTTCCAAATACTGTTGGTGAGAGTGTAAATCCTTGCATCTTTTAAAGAGTACTTTGTCAATAACTATGTGATCCAGCAATTTCATTCCTAAGAATTTATTCTAAAGATATAATCCCACGAATGAAGAATGATATATGTATTATGAGATGCTCATTTCAGCGATACTTATAATAGCAAAAAACTGAAAACTATCAGTAGGGACCGGTTAATCTAATCTACAAATTTATCCAATGGGATCTATGCAGTTATAGAAAGAATAAGGTATATTTATCTGTACTGACATGGGAAGAGGTCTAAGTGGTATATATCCTTATGATATATGTGTGCGTGTAATGGAAATCTCTGGAGAAAATCGCCAAGAGCTTAAGAGTGGTTGCCTGAGGAGAGGGGACAAATAGTCCAGAGTGGGATGGAGACTTATTTTTCATCACATGTACTTTTGAACTGTTTACATTTTTTATTATATTACCATTTCATATTTTAAAACAAAAACTAGTTATAAAAAGTGAGAACAAGTGAAAAAAGCAAGTTGCATAGTAATATGCATAGTATACTTCATATTTATGTAAAAGAAAAACCATTTGCATGCTTCAATTTAGAAAATTTGTGGAAGAACAAATAAGAAATTTATCAGTGAACAAGATAGGGATTTTTTACTTTCCATGATGTATCCTTTTATACCTTAGAAAAAATATATATTTAAAAAGTGAATTTTTTAAAAAAAAGTGAATTTTAAGAATTTCCATAAGTAAGGGCCTAGCAGATATCTGTTCATAATGAAGCCATGCTAATTTAAATGTTCTCTCTCAAGTGGCATGTAATTACCAGACCTAACAACCTGAAGTTTCAAGTCCTATCTCTAGTAGGAAGGGGTAAGACATGGATCCCCAAGAGGAAATGGAAAGGAAAGGTAAAATGATGAGTAGGTAGTATCTCTCTGAACAGCCAGTGAGCGCTGCCTAGGGTTCAGAGACTCCTTTCTCTTGGGAAGCCCAGAACTATTATGGGGAGCAAGGAATGGGCTGCATAATTCAAACATTAAGATAAACCTAACTTCTCTTCATTTAAGAAAGACAAATGGGAAATTTAGGAGCAGAGTATCTATAATATGAGATCTTAAATGAATTATTTTTTAGACATATTAATTAAAAGAATTGTAGAATTCATACGGTATGATCTCTTTTTATAAAAACAATAAAAAACCAATATATCCGTGTATATATGCACATACATGCCTTGAAAAATGTCTACAAGGGTATATACCAAATAATTAATAGTCATTACCCCTGGGGAATAGAATTGGGAAGGTAGAAGAACTCTGACTTTTTCCTTTTACATTTCTATATTATTTGATATTTTAGATACTACTTTTGTCATTAACAAAATGTAGAAAAATCTTCATAATTTTCAAACTTCTTATAGTCATAGAAAAAAATCTCCAAATATTTTTCTATAAGGACATTTTAATTTCAACCTCAAGGCAGTTTTGACAAAAAGTGGCTTCCCATCTATCTGGGTGATTAAATACAGTCTTGCCTGGAGACAGAGACAGACCTCATAATCCTTCAAGGTTGCTTCAATCTCTAAATTTCCTATAAAGTGAGATAAACAACTAATCAGAAAAGCAGGGCTTTTTCCTGATACCCAGCAGGCTGATGGTGTTGTTGGACAAATTTCCAAAAATGAGGTGATGAACCTTTTAGAAAATGGCTTCCCAGTACTCGACTACTATTTTCAATACCAAGAATCTCTTTCTCCCTCTTTCTCTGTCTCCCCGCACCCCCCACCCCACTACTCCCTCCCTGCCTCCCTCAATCTGTTCAACCAACCTGAACTCTGGCAGCTCAGCCTCAGCCAAGGAGCCAGGGGAAACCCTGAGGCAGCTAAGTTCTGCACCACTGCCACTTACAGTCTGGGCTTCAGACTTGAGAGAACAAATGTTGGAGAAATAAATAGCTCTGCTGTTATTAAATCATAGATGCTGGGGGTGGGGGTAGGGTGGAGGGGTCTGGCACCAATGCCACCTGCTACATACTGGAGCTCAATTATACTGTTACATTCACTACTCCTGTCAAAGAACAGGCAATGGAGGAGAGGGGTGCTGATATAACCTTTGGTTGTCTGAGAAAGCTGTTAGCAGCTGCGGTTTTTCTAAACTGGTGAGCTCTCCTTTGGAAAGTCACTATTCCTTAACCTGTGAATCTTTCCCACAGGAGCAGCTACATTTGCTCATCCTGGCTTTCACATTTTAATTTGCTTCTGAAGTTAAGGGCTGGACAAACGACTTAGGAATCACGCCTTCATTTAAGCCCCAAATAAGCTGTCCAAGATACTTCTACCCCATGAGGCCCAAAGAAAAACAGAAAATGAAATGAAGTCACTTGCTGCTGGGAAACAAATGTGGGAACATTTATGCAGTTGTTTTATTTATTCAACTATAAAGACTGCGGCAATTTTTTGATGGATACATCTTAGATTAACACTAATTATATTGCTATAAATTTGGTTCAGGATCAGAATAAGATTCAGGAAAGAGGGAGAGTAACAACAAAAATCTTCAAACACTGAAACAAAGAAACTTTTTCCCTTTTTTAAACTTTAATTAAATGCTACTTTCCCATAGATTTCCCTAGACTGGTTTATAGTCTAAAGTAACAGGAAACAAGGCTTTGGGCACTGAAGAAACTGCAGGTTAAGTTATGGTGCCAAACAGGGGGCTGGAACCCTGATCTGAGTGTCAATCTTAGAGGCATGTTCTGGGAGGTGAGGCAGATTCTCAAATATTTCGTAGTGTTCTTTTTCACCAATTAAATTTTCCCTTCTCTGGCTAATTCAGTACAACACCCAATCCTCTCATTGCTTTTGGTTACACTGTTGTTTAGAGGGAAACTGTCAGGAATATGTGGCTTCTGCTCAGACTGGAAAGGCAAAAGGACTAGCTCTGATCTGTCTCCTCCTGAGAGGCTGAACAGCAGGAGGCTGCAGAGGAAGGCCTCTTTGGCAACTGAAAGGCCTGGTGTCACGGGAAGAACATTGCTTACCCTTGGGAAACCTGGTTACAGCTGCCTATGATTCCTGGTGGAAACAACCAATCAGAATCAATCCATATCACTGGGAAAGGCCGAGGGAAAAACAGCTTTGCCTCCAAAAATGATAAAGAGGAAATGAGGAGAGAAGAAACCAAAAATATGTAGAATGGCATAAAAAGTGATATGTGTAAACTTTTTTTTGTTATTAAATCTAACTATAGGTTTTCTAAAGTCCAGTAACCAAGTTGAATTGTATGGGATAGAGGAGAGAGGCCAACTGGAATTTCCCTCAAGAGTTCACAGCTTCAGAATGAGAGGTCCTGGGTTTGCGCTGGGGGAGCCCCTTCTTGAATGAGGGCTTGGGTGGGTTGGGCTCCACGCTGGTACCAGTTCCATTGGTCCCTGCAGAGTTAGCCTGGCCCCATTCACTAGTGTTTCCTGGTACCTGCGGTGGGACACTCTGATACTTGGAACCAGATGGATACCATGAGCTATTTCTGTAACGACCCACACTGTCATATCGCCCTTGGTTCGTGGGGTCACTGGACTTTTGGCCCTGTGGCCTGTAGCCTTGTCCTCCTCTTCTGTTCCCCGGCAATACCTAAGGATAAAAGAATACAATGTTCAAAGCACTCTGGCATTATGGTACCCCATTCATTCCAGTTTGGTGTATAGGAGTCTTCTGACAGCATAACTGTAGCATTCCATGCCTAGGACTCAGTTATTTCTCAAGACTCAGAGAATTCTGTCAGCCAATTCAACCTAGCCACTACATCAGAAATAATAAATCTTTCACTATTTTTTCTTCTGCCTTTCACCTCTAGGCTCTTCTCCACTGAAGAGTTTTCTTTAGCTGGGCACAAGCTAAAGAAGGAAGAAAGAACATTCTTTGAGTTGTTACAAGGACTCAATTGGGCAAGCATCTTATCACACATCTGAACTTTGCAGATCATACGCCATTTGTAAAGATAATGAACACTTGGAATACTAAAATAAACATTATTATGATTTGCTTTGCTATATATCATGAACCACAGATCATGCTGCTGTGACATGTAGTACATTTTCACATTATAATCCAGAAAGCTGATGGCATGGATTTTACTTTTATCTTCCAATTCCAATGTAATACAGTTCTGAAGAATTATTGACAACATTGCCTTGAATTATTCTTGGGTATCTTTTTCAAACCAGGGAAAATAAGCTTTGGATTATTCTGCAACTTTCCAGTGTTCACTCCCCACATACCAGGCTCATTCTCTCTCTACCTGATATATTCTACACTGTGCTTCTAGGGAGCTGCTCCATCAGATGCACTCTGGTGAACCTGCCACTGTGGTGCTTGTCTACCTCGAGATGGGTACATGACTCCCAGTGTGACTAATTAACAGGCAATACTACCTACGACAGCTGGGATCACTGCCAACATCAGAAAGTCAGCAGTCTTGGCAACAGGAAATCTAAACTAGCTGATGGTTTGGAACATATATACCAAATGCTTTCTTTGGAACTAACTGGGGCTGGAGGGATTGAAAATAGGTGTGGAATGAGAAGAGAGGAAGATAATGTACTGAGCTGTTAGCATTTAAACGGCGACAATCTGGTAATGTTCTTCCTAACTAGCTCAGTATAGAAGCCAGGTTACCTCTCGAGGAGGCTGGTAGGGCCGGCCACTGGAGTTTGCTATGGCTGCAGGTGTCTCTCCTGGTGCTGAGCTTTTCTTGTTAGCATTTGTAAGGCTGGGAGCAGAGGCACAGGTGGAAGAGGAAGCAGCAGAGGCATCACACAGACTACTCAAGGACACAGATGTAACTGAACTACATCGGGACCGGGTTGAATAGCTGTTCTTTGGATGGGACACTGAAATAGAAATATAAGAAATATATCATCTTATGCTGAAAGAGCCTTAAGGGTAAGGTTTTCCCTATTTCTCCATTTCACAATGAGCAATTTAAGATAAAGAATTATCTACTTGAGTAGTTCTAAAAAAAAAAACCTTACAAAATGGGTAACAATAAAGAAAATCTCCCTTTGCCCTCCTCCTCCATTCTCTCCAAATCCCCACTGCTTTGCAAAGAAACTCTTAGAGACAGGAATAACAGTCTAAGATCAGAGTGACACATCCCCCCACCGGGTAGTAGTTTCCTACTACCTAAACTCCTGGCAATGGCTCCTACGGCCTAGTATGGGCCATCTCTTCAGTTTCCTACGCAAAGAACACTCTAATGTACAGACTTTATAAAGAAAGAAAAAGGTAATGGCTAAATCTTTTTTTAAAAATTTGAATGATGCATGGTATAAATAATCAAGGTTAGTTAATATGAACAGAACTAGTCTTTACAACAAACATGTATCTTCCTAAGATTCTTTCTGCAAAATCATCCTAAATGCAAAATAGCAATCTTGTCGAAAAATATTAACATTTTCAATTTTCAATTTAAAATTTGTCAGAATTCAATGGTTTAACTGCCCCCTTAATTTTTTTCTTGGCTTTAAGCCTGGACTAACATTGAGTTCACAATCACTGCCCTAGGTCCAACATTTCGCTTTCATATTGAGATGGAAAGAACAATGGAGCTGAGCTGAGGGTTTGACTGGTATCACAACAAACTCTGGCCTTAGAGGCACACCTCCTGCCTTTTAAAAATTTTATTTTTCAATTACAGTTGACAGTCAATATTATTTTATATTAGTTTCAGGTGAAGAGCCTAGTTAATGGACATTTGTATAATCTATGAAGTGATCCCCACCTCAACTCTTTTGAAGCTATTATTTAAGTAACTATTATGTGCCACGCAAGGCAGGTATTGTTATCTCCATTTTAGAGAGAAGTAAAATGAGGTTCCAAAAGGTCAGTGTAGAGGCAAGGATTCAAACTTGGTCTGACTCCAGAGCCCCACGTTCTCTATAATACATATCATATACCTCTCGACGAAGAATGGTGAAAATATATTGCAAACTTAGGGAACTGGAAAATATCCTTAGGGCTTAAAGTTTCCAAATCTACTGACTTCTTAAGGATCTCAGACTTAGTTTTCATAAAAACAAGCAAACAAACAAAAACACAAGAGGCGCTAAAGAAGAATCAGTGGAGAAGCCAACTGGCACTTTAATTTCTATTTAGTAGAGGGTGGTCTTCTCATCACCATCTCTAGTGCCCCAAATCTCTCACCATCTCACCTTGTCCAAATGAATCAATGTTCTTCTTTAGGGTCTCTACATCACAGGTGAACCGGGCTACTCGTCCCAGATCCTCATCATATTTACGTTCACTAACAAAATGCTGGAGAAAGGGCAAAGAAAAGCCTCCAAGTGAGACAAACAGTACACATGGAATCTATAGCTTGCTATGTACGGATGAAACAATTATTTTCAATTGTCTTCTTTTTACTGCTTCAAAGTTTACTAATGGGCATAATATTACCAATGCTGAGTGATTGACAAAATTCAGTCATTTTCTTAAGAGCGCAAAGAGAAGTCTATTTGGGAGCTTTAAGAAATGCTACATGATGGTCAAAGCCCACTAAGTATAATTAAGATAAATTATAGAGAAAGGAAAGAATTTATAGTAGAGGGCCATCTTTCCACTATTGGCTACTCTCCGTATCATTCCGTTTTATACAGAAGCAGAGAAAGCAAAAATGCTCCTTAAGTTACAACAGTAATTTCATTTAAATAGATGGTTTGGTGTTTCTTAATAAGAACTTCCTTAGGAAACCTACTTCGCCTCTTTATAAAATAGGGTTTGTTAGTTCTTGAAATAGAAATGATTTCTTGAGATGGAAAATCATTCATGTGAAAAGTCAACTTTACAAATGACAAGTTTATGCTGCAAATAATTTAATCCTTTTAAGCAGACTGAGCTGAGAAGTAATCAACCCCGTTAGTCAAAAACTAATTATACTACAGAAATTGTAGGACTAGAAACATGTAAGGAATAAGATGTTTCTGGAGGTCTATTTCAATAAACAATTTCTAAGGTAGCCTGGATTTTTTTTTTTTTAGATGAAAAGGAGAGAAAAAGTAAAGTTAAAGGTCTAGATATAATTTAGAAGAATCAAACTCCTCAGAGCAGTCCTCTCACTGGCTGTTTTGGATTTTCAAGAGGTAGAACTGAATGCATCAGAATCCTTGAGATGCATCTAGAAGTAGTGAAGGGAAAGGAGAAATAAAAATTACATCTGGGCCTTGAAGCCCTAAAGCTTCAGAGTGTACTGTGGCTTAGGAAAGCACATGAACCTCTGTAACAAAGCCTTCAGACACGTAATATCAGTCTGAGATTATTAATTCTGAAACAAATTCTAGAGTGTGTTGAGCCAAAGGAATGACGGAAATAAAATGATCTGGAAATAAGACATTTAAATTACATAGCACCCACTTCAGTACACGGAAAACGTGGAGAGAAACAACAGATCCTTAGTCAGTCTGCAGAAATATTTCTAGCAGCTTTTCGACCACGTGGGAAGAGAAACAGATGAAGCCTTATGAGAGCCAGAATTCTCAGCTAATTCCAAAGGGGATTCTGTCTTTTCCCAGACAGCTGAATGAGACAAACTGGCATCAATGTAAGGAAGACTTTCTTATCTTTTTTATTTTGTTTTGTTTTTCAGTATAGGTACTTAATGTGTGTTTTTTTTTTTTAGTTTCTATTTTTGCGAGGAAGACTTTCTAAAAATTTAGTACTACAGTTTTATTTAATCAGAAAATGATAATTAAAATTTACATTGTTTTGCTATTTCACCCCCAATAGTACCTAAGGGGAAGGAGTGAGAGAATAACAACATGACATAGGTTTGTGTGACAGACTAGGTCAGAATGATAACAAGGACATCTGTAAGTGTTTACATGATCTTCCATCTTTTTATTTTACAAAGGCTGTTACACATGGCTTCTACAGCAAGTATGCCTCTTATATATGGCAATGAATCTCATGCATTGAAAAGGAACAGAAGTTAAGGGCTCAGGAGCAGGGAAGGCCGATTCTTCTTGTTCATACAGCTCATGGTTAATAAATAATTATTTAGAATACCAGCGCCTACAACTACCCTTGATGATCCCACCTCTCCCAAGTTCCCATGCTTAGTCTCGGAAACGCTGTTCTTAAGAATTTAAAATGTATGAGTGTTAGATCACAGTAGATCACAATAAAATCAACATCTCAAATTGCTCATTTTTCTCTATAAAATCTAAATCGACCAACCAACGATTTAAATATTTATTGAATAACTACTACTATGCCAAGGTACTATATGGTAGGCACTGGAGACACAGCAGTTCCTACCATTGTAAAGTTCACAACTAGTGGAAAAGATACAGTAATTAAATGTACTTGGAATATATAACTGTGCTATGAAGGCACAAAATAGGGGGATATGACAGAAAAGTCCAGAACGATGAGTAGGTCGTGATTATGTGTGCTGAGAGTGGCAGGGGGAAAAGAGGATTTTCCACAGGTAGGAAAGCATATGCAGTAGCCCTCTAGGACGCAACAGGGTATGTCTGTGAAAAGAAAAAGTTAATATGGCTGGAATATAGAAAACAAGAGATGTATAGTGTGAAATGAAGATGTGGCAGAGCCAGACCATGCAGGGCCTTACGGCCTGTGTTAAGAATGGTAGTCTTTTTTCTAAAAGCAATGGCAAGTTGCAAGTAGGTTACTGTAGCGTGAGGAACAGATTTGGAGGGACTGGGAGGGTGGAACAGTGGCAAAGTGGATGGGTGGAATCAGTTAAGAAGCTATTACAGAAGTGCAAGCAAGAGGTAATAGTAACTTAATCATGATGGTGGTGGTGGAGCTCAAGAGTAAAGGCCAGATCTGAGATTTAGTAGGAAGTCAAATGGACAGGGTCTACTGATTGATTTCATGTAAGAAAGGAGAAATTTCCTAAGGTTTCCAGCTTGGACAACTGTGTAGATGACAGTATCACTTACAGAGAAAGGGAACCAGAAAGAAGGCCAAGTTTCAGAAGGGAAGATCAAGAGTTCAATATATTTGATATGGCCATGAATTATGGAGATTTGCTACTTTAGTCCCGAGGGTAAGAAGAAAGGCAGATAAGAGAAGGAAGTTTTACCTTGATATCAGCTCTGAGCTCAACCAATTGCTCTTCTGACATTCGAACAGCCACATCAGTCATCTTCTTTAAAAGTTCAGCTTTCTTTTGTCGGCTGAGCAAAATTTCCACTGTAGAGGAAAAGGAGTATGACACTTACAATCTGCTCAACAGGATAAAGAAAAACTGCAGTATAGGTCTTGCAGTATGTATGCGGACAGCCAAAAGCTTAGCAGCTCACCAAAGGTTCAGTTTCCACCTTCCTGAGGGACTCTGAAGGCAGTTAAATAGTAAATACTTTTTATGAATCATAAAGATGCATAAATCATTTGACATTTTTTTCTATTCAAAATTTTATCAAGAAGCATGTAAATTAAAACAAATATCACATATGATAAAAAAAATTCACCTAGAATAAATGAGTATGAAATGAAAAGTAATATTGTCCCTCTTATTTCTGACGTTGTGGTCCCCTCCCCAGAGGAAACCACTGTTAACAATTTCTTATGTATACTTCCAAATATATTCTACACATATACAACATCTCTCTCTCTCTCTTTTTTTATTTCATCACATATGAGAGTATATCATATACACAGTCCTTCCTTTACTTTAGCTATTTTTACTTAATATATCATGAAGTTCAATTCCTATTAATATATTGAATCTCCCTTACTGTTTAACAGCCACCTAGTATTTTACTATGTGGATATACCACAATTATTTACCACGTTCCCTAGTGAGGGATATTTAGGTTATTTACAGCATTTTAAGAAGCATCTTCTTTAGCATGCTCCCAGACATATAATTCAGATATGACCATGGAGAATAACAAACAATAAAAAAAAAAATCTTGGCGAGCCAGGGGCTACAGAGGACATGGGTACAAGAAATCTGCCTAAGAACCAGAACTAAGGGCAACCAGATAAACCACGTAACTTTCTCTTCCACCAGGGCAGGGACTCTGCTATTCTTGTCCAGTAAGAGTTGATCATTGCTTTTCCAAGTGGGAATTTTTACTATAATTATCTCTTCTTTATCTATGTAATATTGAGGGAGAAGGCATTTAACATTTTTTTTTTAGTTTTTTATACCCCAGACCACAGTGTGCCATATCCAGACCTGTTGGAAGATCTAAAATTCTCCAGAAGCCTTGGACTTTCAGCTGAGTATACTAACTAGCTGAGATTCTGGAGGTGATGTAATTGAGGAGAAGGTGAGTATGTTTTCATTTTAGAAAAAAGAAGGATGTTGAGTAGCTGAGGGGTGTACTGTAGCAAAGACTATTAATGACTGCATATCCATTCTCCTACCAGAAGTCCAATGTTGTTGGGTACCAACCTGCTTAGGTAAAAATCTACATTTCTTGGCTTTGCAACAGATAAGACAGTCATGTGATACAGTCTGGCCACTGAGATCTAAGCAGAACACAGGGCGAGGTTTACGGCAAAGTTCTTTATAGGAGTTTTAGCTGGCATGTAACATTTTGCCCCTCCTCAACTGGAGCCCTAGGAGGTACCTTTGACAGTAAACACATTCTAAGAATGGCTGGATAGGACAGTGAAGCCTGGCCCCTTTGTGTCATTTTGGAGATTCCCTTCAGCTCTTTTCATTTCATGAGAGAAAAATAAACTCACGTGTATTTAACCCACACATGTTGCATACAGCCAAATTCAATTCTTGTTATACATAGAATCCTGTACCCTACTGTGAAATTAGCCACATTTATGTTAGGAAAAAAATAAAATTTTCAAAGAGCTATATTAGGTATTACAGAGATCTGAACCTCCTTAGCAGCTTTACTTAGCCTGATTGCTAAATATGCCACCCATGGGTATGACATGCTCAGACCCATGTCAGGTTAATCAGTAGGGGCATACTTTCCCAATAAGTTAGGAACAAGCCTACAAAAGTCTCAACACCAAGGCCCAACAGCTACAAATGATCTATTGGTTTGGCTCCCAAGATATAATCTATTTGGCATTTGTATCAAATTCACTTTCTCTCAGCTCCAGCATTCTAGAATTATAGATCTTAATATGGAAAAAATTTGTCAAGTAAAGATTTCTATACATCAAATTAATTCAAAGCACCTAATTATATGACTTTAGACAAATCATATTTTTCCAAATAACTAGTTTCTTCATTTATAAAGTGAAAAAAAAATTAGAAAACTCTAACCAACTCATAGTTGACGTGAAGATTATATATGAAAGAGTGAAAAAACTCTGAACTGTGAAGTACTATGAACATATAAATTAATAAATGTATAAAAATGTATAAAAAGGAAAAAAAAGCACCTTCTTGACAGTATCAGTAAACGAGTAATTACATTAGTATCATTGAGGACCAGGATTTTTTAGCATGAGAGAAAGGAGATACAGAGTAAAAAACTGATGAAGTAAAACTATAGCTCTGATTTTGAGAAAATAAGATTAGCCATGAATTGATAATTGGTTGAAGCTGGGTGATAGGAGTTAATTATATTAGTCTCCTTGAAATATGTTAAAAGGACAATATTTTCTTACTAGATGTATGTTATCTGAAACTTCATCTTCAAAAAGAACACACATGTACATGAATGGACTAAAACTGTTACATTTAGGAATGTCAGGATGTACCACTCAATTTAAATGAAATTTTACCTCCAAAAAATAGTGGATAGCATCTCTGCTATGTATTCAATATTTCGGGTTAAAATGATCAAAACTGAACTTTGCTTCAAAGCTGCTTCCTCTGGCCCATGACCATAGACACACATGATTTAACTGTGAGTCATCATTTCAAGCTACTTCCATTCTTCCCAGTTTGAGAGCAGGTTAGAAGAAACAACCTTCCTAATTACAAATTTGGCATTCAATGCATGAAGGTAAAACCTACTGCTGAAAAGCCCCAAATAAATGCCATTGTATAAGCTACAGTTGGCATTCCCTTCATTTCATATAGCTGTATATCCTTAACATAATACTTAATAGAAATTACCAAAAAACAGATATCTGGTTCTTCTGTATAAAACACTACAAATTACCTAAGTTAGACTCTATTTCTTCAGAATTTATTTTAGTAAGCTTTCATGGAACCCTAGCCAAGATATCTTGGACCCTCAATTCATCAACTTTTCTCCTACCCAATGATAATAGATACTGAGTGAAGACTTCTACAAATCAAGAAAACAAAATTCTGAGATAGGTAATGACATGAACTAATACACTAAATTGTAGGTGACCTTGTGAGTGTCTTTTGATTATGTCAAAGGAATTCTTTAATCACTGGAGAAAAAGAAAAAAAACAGGCACCTGCAAGAGACTTTATTTTCCTAAGTTGATGCTGTGGTGGCACAGTCTCTTCTTATACATTGAACTCTACATTCAAAATATTAAAATTTGGAAATATTCTAAAAACAGGCTCTTGTAAAGTTGTTTTGCCTGAAAAAATTCATTTGCCAATGCAGTACAACTGCTCAAGATTGTTTAGGTAATATAAAAACGCTTGTGGCATTTATATTGAGCTTTTGTTATAGGGGTTGAGAAGCAGGTACCTACTAACTGGTAGTAGTTTTTTCTTTTTTAATGTATTTATTTTTATTATGGTGACATTGGTCAACGAAATCCAGGTAGGTTTCAAGGGTACAGTTCAACAGTAGGGTAACAGTTTTAATTAAAGATCAATCTTACTTGCTTCAGCTTTCACTTTGTCCATTTCAGCAAGCAATGCCACTTCTCGATCCATTAAACTAGGAAGAGATGACAAAACAAAAAAAGATTTGATCAGAAACTTGAAACAAGGAAACAGCACATTGTAGTGAAGAAAGACTTGTGGAGTTTTTTCACTAAAAGCATCCTACAAAGTAAAGACTATATGACCACAAAAATTTCTGTCTTACCCTCAGTAAAGAATATTTTAAGGATTCCAATAAACAGACCTAATTCTTTTATTTCTATATATTACGGTAGACCAGTAGATGGCAGTACCCATCTTCAAAACATTTCTTGATAAATGGTGTTTCAGGCAAAAAGTCTTAATAGAAATTACGTATATCCACATATGTACTCATATATTTTTTATTTTATATTTTGGTCTATAGAACTGAATAGCATTGTTTCCAATGAATTACCTGCCATGGCATGGTAAATTTATCCACATTTAGGATTTGTATATCTTCAATATTTTGCCACAGTTGCACCAAGTCTACTGGCACTTTAGTCTTTAGAATAAAGAGTAGTCAAAAGATACACTGTGCTTGTTTTGGTAAACATTTACAAGTAATACAGAAAATACAGAATCCAAGTTTTCTGGTAGGATTTTTGTAGGGAAAAAAAACATTAAATGGACAATTAGCATTTTCTTTGTTGGAAATGTAAATGGTAAATGGCATGTAAAGCTTTTCCATGTCCTCATATAAGAGCCTAGATAGTAGGTTATCCTAGTATTCAACCCCTGGATGCAAATAATTTTCCTTACTCTATCAGTTTTACTTAGTGGTAGAAAAAAAATATCTTCACAAACAAAATGTTCCAACTTTCTCCAAATTTGGGATTCATTCTGATCTCTCCTTTTGAATAGGAATATAACTTCAGGGTTAATAAAAGTTCCACTCTTGTTTCTTGGTGTAAAACCAACCATACACACACACACATACACACAAACCACACCCTAATTGAGTGTAGCTCAATGTGTAGTTATGCAAGCACAAAACAGTTAATACAAAGACTACAGTGTAAGATATACAAAAAGTATAAGGTAAGGTCATTTCCTCAAGCAGCAAAATCCTTTATAAGAAAGTGCCAGAGAATACAGGTTTGATAATCATTATGTGTGATGTTGATAAACTGGCTTACAATTTTGGTTAACATATCAATCCAAAAGCACTAGACTGGAGAGAAGATGCAACTACCGTGGGGTCGCAATACCGTGTTAGGAAAGCATGTCCTAAACCTTGGCAATATTTTGCTATAAGAACTCTAGCAGCATTTGGAATACGTAAAAGGCAAAACAAAAGCACAACAGAGAAAGGAGCTGCTGGGCCCCGAGTCTGACATCACTTCTCTTCTGTTGCTGCATCACCTTAAGGTGCAGGTACTGTTCCACCAGATGACAAATTTATCTCTGACAAAGTTTCTAAACTATTTATTTAAAGACTTCAGTAAACAGGTAAGCTTTTTGTAGCTTACAATCTTTACTATGAAAAGTAGAATGTCATATAACCTTGCTTTTATTTCTATTTCCTATCTATCTATCTATCTATCTATCTATCTATCTATCTATCTATCTATCTATCTACCTACCATCTATTTTATTGAATGCCTACAGCACCTGGTCTTCCTAGGTGGTCTTCCATCCAAGAACAGATAGGATCAGGCATTTTCAGGGTAGCATGGCCATAGACTGACCTTGCTTTTAGCAAAGATAAATTCTGCACCATCAAAATCAGACATTTTTTTTTGTGGCAGTATGAGCTACCATATTGTGATGGCTTTTTTTTTTCCTGTGAGAATGACTAACAGCCATTTAAATAAACTTTGTTGCTTGACTGACTCATTGGTGATCATATGAAATTTATAGGACAGTGCATGGACAACCACACAACCACATCATTAAAAAATTAGTTTACATCTTCATGCCAAAAAACCCCTGAAAAGCAGTAAGCACTTCTACTCCTTTTTGTTGGTTGTTTTCATGTCGCCATCTATTGATAACATCTATTAAAAGGTTCTGTGATGTCAGCTCAGCATTAAATAGAGGAATCTATTGGTTAACCAAAGCTGTTAGGATATTTTCTCAGAGAAAAGCTTGACACATATTTGCAATTTTCCATTAAATCTTCTCAAGTCTTTAAAATACAAAATGAATAAATTTTAAAATACATGTGGTATAAGTGCCTGACATTAGCTTTTGATTGCTGAGATGTCCATTTCAAAGACATCCATTTCATATACACATAGTGCCAGCTACACAACCAGATAAAAAGCCAGGTTGCCCTGCCCATGAAGTTATCCTTTCACAAAGCCCTAGGTGACCTAAATAACTGACCACTTGAGTGACCATGTTTTTCCCTCTGCGCTCAGTTCCTGCTCCATGTTTTAAATTTACCGACAAAGAATGAACCTGTAAACCTCTAGCACCCAGCCTTTGACTCCAATAAAGGCAGAATCTCACGTGCTCTCTCTCCCTCAATCAATTAATCTCTCTCTCTCTCTCTCTCTCTCTCTCTCTTTCTCTCTCTCTCTCTCTCTCTCTCTCTCACTCTCACTCTACTATGTGACCTTGGAAGTGTTGTATGGCCCTGGAAGTGCCATGAACCCTCCAGGGTCTATTAATAATAAATCTTGTTTTTTCAAAGTTCCCTGATATTGTTGCTAAGGTGCATCTTGCAGTCATAAGAACCACAAGCCGGTCCAGCCGCAACACTGGCTCAGGTCGGGGATGACCACAGTAGAACAGCCCAGGTGAGTGCCTCTAGGCATTTGTAGCTGACAGTATCACTATAAATAGGCTGATACCAACACAAAACAATATAATTTTATTAAAAATACAGAAGTGTAGAAGAACCACCACATTTCTAGGTCATTCATACTACAGCATTTAGGGGTGACGTGACATGATGTCTGCAATTTAAAATGCCTCCCCCCCCCACCAGCAAATACACTGATTACTGTACTACCCTTTAAGTTTTGTTTTTTGAAAGTTTTCTTAATAAAAATTTGGAGAAACGTGTATTACAAAATAAAGAGAAGGTAGGGAGAGTTCAAAAGCAGAAAGTAAGCTAAGCATGAGATATAAATAACAGAGATTTTTTATAATTAAAAACAATAATTTACTGTAATATAACTTTCTAATAATGAATAAACTTAAGCTAAAGTTTTCCTCCTGTTCCTAAGCTACATGGTGGTCCCAGCATGGATCTGTAACCAAGAGATTCAAAAGTTCCTATGCTTTTAGTAATAGTTTTTAGATGCCATAACTGCAAGCGTGAGTCCCTTCAGAGTGATGAAAGGCTCATTCAGACTGTCAGACTTCCTGCAGCCTTGTTCACTCCTATCCATGAGGATACTAAGCTTGCAACTGTTCTCTAAAGGCGTTCCTGAATGGAAATACACCATAATATGCATCCGATATATTGGATTCTCAAACTGCTAATGAAATTCAGCTAAATATTGCTGGGACTCTGTTCAGAAAGACACTAGGTCTTATTAAGCCCAGGTTTAATAAGTGTAGAGCATTTCCATATCCTTTCTTCAATCATGAAAGATGGATTTAAACACTGGGTCACTGATACTAAGGAAAAGAAATAACTGGTAAATATCTGAATGCTCTGTATTTCTTTCCCTCATTGCCAGACTTTTCACCACCTTCACATTTGCTCAATTTATTCTAAGGCTCTTGTACAATTTAGATGCTCAGAATAGTTGTTTCTGTGGCATTACCACTCATATCTCTAAGCTATATTTGGTCTATTATTTGAAGCAAGCCCTTCAATATATTAACATATAGTTTTCTGATTCTAGCTATTGCCTTCAGTACCAAAGAATTGTTAACAATCATTTGTTTACTTCTGTTGCATTAGAAAATAATGTATAATAGACACACAACTCTGGCAATTCCACTGCTAATTATTTCAAGGGGTAATACTCTAAACCGGCAGTCCTCAACCTTTTCGTCACCAGGGGCTGGTGCTCCTATGAGAATCTAATACCTGATCTGAGGTGGAGCTGAGGCGGTGAAGCTAGCGCTGGGAAGCTGCTGCAAACACAGATGAAGCTTCATTCCTCATCCCTTTGCTCCTGTTGTGCAGCCCAGTCCCTGTACAGGTCTGTGGCCTGGAGGTCGGGGACCCCTGCTCTAAACCACTCAATAATTTTCTTAGAAAATATTTGTACTTCATTTTATTTGCTGAAATCCTAAAACATATTATTCTAATTCCATTAGCCACTCAAAGTAGAAATCCAAGCAAAGCCAAAGCAAGCACCTACATTTCTCTGAAGATACTTCTCTCTTCCCATATAAAACAACCAAAAAAGAGAGTTGTCAGTAGTTTTTACGAGCTTCATGTTTTGTAAAACTCCATACTCCCAGCACTGGCCTTACTAGAGTATGGTACACACATCTGGGCTCAAAACAAAAACAAAAAACACCAGTTAGATAGACAGGTCATCATACTGAGCTAAAAAACTGGGGTAAAATTAATGGAAAAACTAGCTTATTAAATCAATTTTGGATCTTATAAAAATTTTAATGGGTTCTTCATCAGGAGTCCTTTACAAAGCATGTGCACATGTGATTTCATATTTCAAGAGTCTGAAGTAGCTTTTAAGAAGTTAGAATGTGAATATAAGCTGTACTGTGGGACAGGCCCTCAATAGATAATATTCCTGTTCTTTTCTAGTAGTCAAAGCATCTCAATTCTAAAGTAATACTAGATAACATATGATGTGATAATACTTTAGAATATATTTAGAAAAAAAAGACCAGCAGCAATCTAGATTACCAAGGAAGTTGATTGTTCAAGTTGCTAGTTGGTAAGGAAAATAGTGTTAACCCACATAGCAAGTGGCCAAGATCTTCATTTGAAACTGTGATTCTTTTTTTTTTTGAGTCCTCTCTCTGAAATTATGATAGCAATGTCTAAAGGAAGACACATGTGGTCTAGGAAGACAAAGATTGAAGAATAAAGGCAAACAGAGAACCTGGTAAGACACAAAAAAAAGGAAGCATGGTATAGTGGAAAGTGTCGCTTAACACCAAATATGACTTTCAGCAAATTATCTTTTCTGCGCCCATCTTTTTTCATTTATAAAATGAGTATAACACTATAAGTGATATTGTTATGTACATTAGAGATATTGTGCATAAAAGCTTCTGACATACAATAATAGCTCAATAAATATTAGCA
The DNA here is from genome assembly GCF_014176215.1 of Rousettus aegyptiacus. NCBI lineage: Eukaryota > Metazoa > Chordata > Mammalia > Chiroptera > Pteropodidae > Rousettus > Rousettus aegyptiacus. The sequence continues at coordinate 131,335,709 of NW_023416295.1, forward strand.
GGAATTATTATTCTAATTTTCTGTCCTCATCTTGATGTCTTGGTTTCAACAGAATATATTTAGTAAAATGTCTTCATATTGACTCTAATAAAACTTACATGTTCCAGACCCATTGTTTAGAAATTTGTAGACATGTACAAACACTAACAGTGTAGGCATTTATACAGAGGTGAATCAAAGATAACTTTAAATGAAAAGACTACAAAATTATACTCTCACTATGATTACCACTATTAAGATTATATATGGAAAAGGTAAGGGACATGAGGAAACAGAAGACAAATTCTGTGTTAAGTAAGGTGCTAAAGTTATATGATTTTCGTTTCTATTTTCAAAAAATAGTGATAATTGTGGGAAATACAGTAAACATAAGAGTTCTGGAATAATGGAACCTTAAAAAAAATTCAGATTCCTTCATCAAATGCTCTCATTCTACCTCAGTCTCTGATTTCATCTCCCATTACTTTCAAGTATATGTTGCCCCTTAATTCTAGTTATACTTCGTAGAGCCTCTTACATGTCCATTCTATGTCTCTGCTTACATTATATCTTCCAAATGTAGTGTCCTATCCCAATCTTTTCTGCCAGTGTAAATCCTACTCTACTTTCAAAGTTTGATAATTATTCATTTCCTCTAAGAGGTGTTTTCTGATGACTCCACTCTGTAGTGACCTTCCCCTAAATCTTCATACCTTTCCCACAACTAAGATCTGACCTAAAGGATATCTGAATCACAAGTCACTCCAAGTTGCGACTTAAGAAGAGTGATTTAGGACCTTCTGAATTACAAAATGAAAAAAAAAAAAAAAGGAATATTTAGAAGGAATATTCCTTCTTAATAGTTTCATTTTTTGAACCAAAAAAAATACTTATAAAAGCATCTACATGCTCAGTCAACATTGTGATCCTCCTCATTCTACTCTGTTCCATGATGACTAAATTCCTTAGTCACTAACTTTTCCTACAGTGGCATTTCTGTTACATAATCTATAAGCTGAGAAGGAAATAATATATGTGACATGTACCAACTGTCTCTAGTTTTCTTCCTAAGCTTTAATGGAGAAGTGAGCCATCAGTGATAAATGGGAAGATCGTAAGGTTACTGCAAGTCAGAATATATTTCGACTTTCAACAAAATAGAAATTTACTTAAAAGGCAAGTTAAGTGTGTATCCTGTTGGTATTTTTCACCACCATAATTTATGACAACTGTCGAAAGTAGTTTATATAGCCCAGCTTCATGTTCCATGCCATCCTGTTCCTCATTAGCCTTAGGCTTAAATCAACTAATGGCTCCAACATTCTAAGTCAGATAAATTTTATTAATTAACAAGAAAAGTAAACTTGAGTCCATAGATGATTATTACTGAATCACCAATATGAACAGATTTTAAGAGTTATGTAGAAAGCTTCTGATTTTACCTTCCCACAGATATAGGTCAGCTTTCATTTGGCCCCAGTGCAAGCAGTTCTTCGTATAATTCCCCTAGTGCCCTGTCAGGAATAATGTAATCTTGCTGTTGCAAATTTGTTAGAACCCTGTGCTTTTCTTTTATACTATAACCAACACAAAAAATGGCTTCCTAGTTAAATGGCATTAAGTCCAAGCTCTGGTTTGGTGTCAAATGGAGTTAATTCACCTGCCTATTATGTCTTGAAGTAACAACTAAAAGGGACATTGAAATAAGGTAGTTTAAAAACCCAATCAGCCAGAGAGAATGGTTTTATATGAGCAGGAAAGTGCAGGTAATCTCTTTCTTCAAGTTAAATTGACCTGTTTGCTGTGCCTGCTAATCAATCCTAAATATACAGTTCTCAAGCAGGAAACCATTTCATTTGTCATTTACTGAGGGAGGCTCTCCCTGGCTGAGTTCCAAGTCAACAGGAACTTAAAATTCTCTCTCCCGGAACTGTGTTTCCTGGTTCAGGTTGGTTCTGAATGGAATCAGATCCTGTGGCTAAGTAACGAGTAAACTAAACAATCACGGAAAAAAGAGACGTATCAAGGCAAAGTTGTGATGACCTACTGAGCTCTACATTATTTTCCATATGAGCCGACAATATCTGATATGATCATAATCCTGGGCAAAGGCCATATTGCTTCCTCCCGGAGGTGAAGAGGAGCAATCAGTTGCCTAGAAAAATTTCCAGAAGTCAGAATTTAATTTAACATAAGTTTGAGAGAATTAGTTGGATTTGGATAAGTACAAAGATATAGGAGAGCATATCAGGCTGGGAAAATGACACTAACTGGTACATGGAAGAGGAAATACGCACATTGTTTTGAGACAATGAGTAATCTGGTTGGAGCAAAAATGTTTGTAAGAAAAACAAAAGATATGACATTAAGCTATAAAACCAGAAGGGGGAAAACTCAGGATTCAGGACAAAGCATGGGTAGACTAGTAGATGAATTCATGGGTAGACTAGTAGATGAATTATCTTTCCTAAAAGTGCTTCTTGGTTATAATGATTTAATGGACCATTGTACACTCTGCAAATGATCAACATGGAAGTCAGCAACTTTTTGGAGGCTTTGTTCTACATCTTTGTTAATTCACTCCCTCTTCAATTCCAGAGAACAGAAGACTGAATCTACCTATAATGCCCTCCATCTCCTGTCTGCTGTGGCATAAAGTAACTAGACCAAGTTTGTGAAAATAGGCACAGCTAAATATGACCCAAGGGAGCAGTACACTATTCATGAACACTTCCTCTCAATTTTCAGATCTAAGCAAGTTTTATAAATAAGCAGAGTGGACAGTCCTATGTAACAAAACATCAACATAGCTGCTTGTCTTCCCATCATTTTACTTTGTTCTCTAAGTCTTCTTCATTTTCAAAAAGTCCCTAATAAAATGTAAATACTCCCCCTACCCCAAAATGAATTATGGTTTAAATATCAGTTAACACCTAATATTTAATAGTTAAAACAGCTTTGGTATTCTAGAAAACATTAGACAATATTTTTCCCTCCAAATGATTCTATAATCAAATACATTTGAGAAACAGCATAATACAGCTCCCTCTTACAAAGTCGCAACGCACATTAGCATTTTAAAGGCACTAAGAAGTAGTAAAATTTTTAAAAAGTATTTTCAAAATTCTTTTAACTACCAAACCATATTTTCCCTAAAGAACACATATTAATATATTTTAAGACACGAATTTCTTTGAAAACACAAAATTAAAATAGTCTGAAAAACACACACAAAAAACTCAAATCAATAACTGATAATAGGGCACAGAAGAGACCATTAGGGTGGGGTACATTAGGAAGGATAAAAGTAGGAAAACAAAGATAGATTTTTTTTCTACTTTATAATTTTGTTCAAAAATATCATGTCATTGGTTACAGATTCCTGGTTAAAAGACAGACTCTAAAGTAAGGATGCATGATCTGCTCTATAATTATTTGTCCCTTTTCAAACAATATTAACCCCAGGCCCATTTCTAAAGCATTATCAGTTCTCTTTCCTAGTCATTCTCACACTATGACCAAAAGAAACAGAACAAAGCACAAAGCTATACCTGTCATAGGATGTTTTCTCCCTTTTTAAAAAATTTATTTATTTAAATTTTAATTAGTTTCAAGTATACAGTACATTGGCTAGACATCTACATAGTTAGTAAAATGATCCCACCAATTACTCCCTTCCTCCCTTTACCCTTTACCTATCCAATGTATTAATTGCATTCCTTATGCTGTGCTCCCCATCCCTGTGACCATCCGTCAGCTACTAATTTGTATTTAACTCTTCACCCCATTCTCCTAGTCCCCCAAACCCCCTTCCCTCTGTCACCATATTGTCCACTATATTTGAGTCTGTTTTTGATTAGTTTGTTCTTTTTATTCCTTAAATTCCACATATAAGTGAAATTACAAAGTGTTTATCTTTCTCTGTCTGACTTAAATGCCTTCTAGGTTCATCACAGAAATATCTTTTTTCATTCTCTTCCTTTTCATATGTAGGGGTCTTGTTTTCCTATCCTTTTAGCTACTCCATCCCTTAGCTGGAGCACTTAATTCTTTTCCATTTAAGGTACTTATTGATAGGAATATAGTTGTTACCATTCTTTATTCCTGTTTTTGATATATGTTTTTTTCTCCTTAAAGAAGTCCCTCCAACAATTCCTGTAATTCTGGCTTGGTGGTGATAAATTTCTTTATTTTTGTCTGGGAAGCTCTTATCTGTTCTCCAACTCTAATTGATAGCTTTGCTGGATAAATTATTCTTGGTTGTCTTCATTCTTTCGAATATTTTTTGCCAAGCCCTTCTATCTTGCATATTCTCTCTTGAGAAATCAGCTGCCAGTTGTACGGGTGTTCTTTTATATGTAATTATTTGTTTTACTCTTGCTGTTTTTAATATTCTTTCTTTATATTTAACTTTTGGTATTTTAATTATGATGTGTCTTGGTGTGGGATCCCTGATTTTTGGAATTCTCTGAGCTTCCTCGGATTTAATGTTCCCTTCCTTCACCAGATTAGGTAAGTTTTCCATCATTATTTCTTCAAACAGCTGTTCAACATCTTGATTTTCTTACTTATGCTGATCAAATATTTGGAGCTTTAATAGTGTCTCATATCCTCCTTAAAGTCTTGGCTTCTTTTTTCTTGCCATTCTGTTTGAGTGTCCTGATTGGCTTTCCTGTCCTCTAGTTAGGGCATGTGATCCTCTTCTTTATTCACTTTGTTTATTCCTTTGTTTATTACATGTAATATACTTCTCATCTCAGATGATATGTTCTTCATTTCAGACTGGTTCCCTCTTATAATCTCCATCTCTATTTTTATCTCTTTGTTGGAGTTCTCTACTTTTCCCAAAAGTTCATTGAGCATCTTTATAACCAGTGTTTTGAACTCTGTATATGTTAGATTACTTGACTCCATTATATCTGGATCTCTGTCGTGTTCTGTCATATGGTTTGCTTCTTTGTCTTCCCATTTTGGCTGCCCCTCCGTGTCTGTTTCTATGTACCAAGCAAAGCTCCTAAGTCTCCCGGCCTTATTAGTGTGGATTTGTGAAGTAGTTGTCCAATGGCACAGTCCTGAGAGAGGTTCAGCTGAAGGCCAAATTTAGCCCAAGCCTCTACTTCTCCAGGGCCATAAGATTCGGCAAGCAACCCACAGATGCTGTGCTTATAGTGGCCTCAAAAGGCCGCACTGGAAACCGAGGCCAGCTGCCTCCACTGTGAATCTAGGCACTGCTCAGCAAGGCGCATCTGAGTCCCTGAGGATATGTGTGGGTGCAGCTTGGGTGTGGCCTGAGTTGGGGGAGGCGGGGTTTCAGGGACTCTTCTGGGTGGAGCGACTTCTGCTATGCAGTTTGATGATGCCACAGTATGGTGGTGCTGTGTCCACACACTGGGAGAGGGGAGGTCTCAATAGGGAACAATGGATACTGCCGGTCCGGAGTGAGTCTCCCCTTGACCCTCACTCCCTCATGCCCCTTGTGCACAGCCTACTCGCCATTGATGCTCAGAGCAAGCAGGTCTGTCCCTGTGAAAATCCCTTCATGGATGCGGCCCCTTTAAGAAGCTTCTGCCCCTGCCGCTGCCTCCATCTTACTCAGCCACTGGGGGACCAGATCCCAGAGTGCTTTCTTGAATTTCTCCCTAGTTGTATGGCTTGTTCATCTAGATCCCAGGCAATTTTTCTTTGCTTCTGCTCCTTGTTTCTGTTATAACTTTGATTTGGTTGCCAGAGGGATGAAAAGAGCCTCTGTCATCTACACCATTTATTTTTCTCCCCTGTCATAGGATTTTTAAGTCTCTCCTCCTATGTAGAATAGTTAGGAGTCAAGAATTAAAAACTTCATGAATAGCTGATCACCTTTATAAATGACCATTTTTGTGCTACTTTTATCAAATGTAACTTAACTTACCAGCTCTGCAATTCAGCAAAAGCTTGTTTCATTTTCTTAATAGAAGCATCCATCTCTTCTTTAACTACAACTCGATATCGTGCAAGAGAGACTGTGCAGCGCTGGAGGTCTTTCACAGATTTTTCAATATTGGAACCTTAAAAAAAAACCCAGGTAATTAATAAATAAAAAAGTATAGGTAACACGAAAAATGGATCTGACACATAAGCATGTAAAGTAACAAATGTACGGACTAAGAATGTTTCTCAGATGGCCACCCTCCTCAATAAAAAACTGATGTTTTCATTGATTTAAAAAAACAGTAAATAACCTGGCCAAGATGGAGTAACAGGAATTGGATTTACTCTTCTGTCTTCTCTGTTCTCTCTCTCTCTCTCTGTTCTTTCTGTTCTCTCTCCCCACCCCCCAAACACACACACTACCTGAAACAATGGTTTTCAGACAATGGACAATGGGTAGTACTTTTTCCACTGAGAAAACAGACACAAAAGAATTGAGGCCTATGGTTGCATTAACTTACTGCTTCAAAAGTTTCCAGGCTGCAATGTAAAGAGGAGAAATCCTAAACTGAACCTGGAAGGCTGCCTGAATTGAGGGACAGCATTGAGAATTCAGGGAAGCCAAGGTTAGAATTCTCAGGGCAGAATACTGGAGAGGAAAGAACTACACAAAGATGAGAAAGCTGTACAGAGATCTCAAAAGGATTCTGAATGCATCGGTATGAGGAAACCACCCAAAACAGGGAAGAGAACCACTGGAAAGGAGCAGGTGGAACAATCCCCAGAGCTCACCCAGGCCAGGAATATTCTCAGACTTGCTTTTCTGCACCAAGCTGGGGGTTATGTTAGAAAGATGAAAAAGAAGAGCTTGACTAATTAAATTGAGCTCATGTGGAATACATAATTCAATAAAGAGCTACAGGTTACAAGTGTCTTTTACATTTCTGTGCTTCATGCATAGATGTATGACACTCAAAAGGGCTATTATCTCTTTTTAATTATTGACTGATTATTTAAATGACTATTATAGTTAACTAAAAAAAAACAAAGTTACCACAAGTAGACACTAAGTACTTAAAAGAAAATTTATTTTGTTTAGAGCTAGTCTGACAGATTTCAGTAAGAGTATGATGTTGTAAAAAGAAATGAAAATATTTCTTTCAAATGTCATCTCAGAGATGGTAGAGCTTTTTACTGTTGAGTCAACCAGAAGATAAAAATGAAGGAAATGGCACAAAAATGTTGCAGTAAAGCTGATAAAAGGAACATATTAATGGTAGCATAAAAGTCATCCTGGCAGTAGTTTGACATTCATTCACAAAAAGAATCCCCGATATTGTAATAAGACTGTTATAAGAACTACTATCAGACTCCAACTGTGTACACAGAGTCAGAGAAAAGCTGCGTAGTCACCGCCTGAAAAACAGAAAAACAGACCTTCTCAGACCTTACCTATGGAAACAAAGAGATACTTTGCCCTCTTCAGCCAAAAACAGATTTTTTGTTTTCTCTGAAATGTATGTCTCTGATTTACCTAGCTTTTTGTTGGTGGAGGAGAGTGGAACATCTTCCGTGCCCAGATTGGAAAACTGTGGTCTTGAAAGAGATTTGGTAGCATTCCTATTTTGTTGAGATTTCTGAGTAGAGTGCACAATCAAAGACTTAGACTCAAAATCGGAGACATCGTTTTCCAGCATGGATCCTGCCAAAGAAACAGGAGAGTATTTTAGCAAAAATGTAGGGGTATATCAATCAAGCAGTCTTAAGTGTATACAAAGATAAAAGGTTAAAATGTTCTAAGTAAAACTTCAAATGCCTCTTAAATGGCTGAACAAAATCAAATGAGCCTACTCATTTGAACAAGACTATCAGTAGCATCTGGCTCAACCCTAGGCAGCATCTTAAATGAAGAAGAGAAGGAGGCTGTGTTAACCCATCTCTATACAGGAAATGAAGAGTCAACATCGCCAACTTCTGATAGCTTCTGTTAAGCTATGTTGAAGAAAAAAGTTATATGCTGTCCTAGTGAATAAAGAGTTGAAAAGCTTTAGGGAATAGAAAAGGCAAAGAAAAAATGAGAGGAGAGCTAGCTTTGAAAAAAAAATGGAAGCCAACGACTATATTTGGTTTGTTTGAGGTCACTGCTGGTACTATATTTTTCTGTCTTTTTGTGTGTGCAAACTAATCAATAAAAGAACATTTGAAAGTACAACATAATTCTTAAATTGGTATTACATTTATAAAGCCAGAAGCAACAGAACAAGGGGAACTAGATTAACAAACAAGTAATTAAAAAAATTATTTTAAAAGCGATATTCCCAATATCTTCCCAGCACTCATCAAAATGGTTACTAAGACAAAAAAAAAATGTATAAAATATTTGAATTTACAACCAACATTAACCTTAACTCTTTATTAGAAAACAAATGTTAAGACTACAAAAATCAACAGTCTACTTCTCAGGAAAGCCATGGATTACAGTTATTATATATTTTTCATTGTGTTGGATCCTAGAATAATAATATCAACATCAATTTGTTAGAATTTTCCTTAATAAGTGTGCAATTAAAAAATCTTAAGATCACCTAAGACTCTAAGTACTAAGGGACTATTAGAAGATTTCCACAAGACTGTTTTAGAATAAAATTAAAATATGATAATGGAACAAGAATTATACTTTTCTAGGCCTTTGATAATTACAAAATATGACTCTTTCACATGAAAAGTAACAAAAACTAAAAAGAGACTAACTAGATTTAATCAACTGCTTTCTCAACCAGGAAGCCCTTGTATTTTTCAACAGAATGCAACTTTTCAAAGACCTGTTAATAACTTCACCTGTTCTGTCCAGCATATCTGGTGTGGCAGACTCAGGATCTTCCAATTCTCTGGCATCTATTGAAAGTGTCTCCATACCTTCACTGAGTGAATCCACAGACTCAGTATCATTGATGGCACCGTTGACATGGTAACCATTAATACCACCTTTCTCTGAAGAAGGCGCAGATTGCTCCTCTTGAATAGAAACTGATTTACTAGAATCTGGAATACTGTTACTTGCTTCTGCTGCAGGTTTTGGTTTGCTTTTCTTCTTCTTGTTCTAATGGTTGTTAAAGATTTGAAAAAAAGCAAAGAAACAGAAGAACCCCCCACCCCCGAGAGGTAACTCTAGCTACCTGAAGGCAACCAGTGTTACCAATTTCTCATATGCTCTTCCAGAAATTAAGCACATTTTTGTATATGTTGAACTACTGACTAAAATAACTATGTAGAATACTCTAAATAAACCCAAACACATAAATATAAAAAAATTATGCATGGCAAAACCTACCATAGCAAAATCAAAAGATAAATTACGAAATGTGAAAAAATATGTGCAACTTACATATGAGCTAAATATATAGAGAGCTGTAACCAAAAAAAACCCAAACAATAACAATATAAAAAATGGTAAAGGATATAAACATATAGAATGAAATGCAACCTCAGTTTAAAAAGAGACAAATTAAAACAATACTCCAGAGAATTCTTGAAAGATGGAAGAGGAGGAAGCAGCAGGACTCTGTCTCCCCACCTACCCTACCCTTAAATGTGCTTAGAACACTCACATTAGCCAATAGCTGGACAAAATCATCTAACGCAATGAACACACTGTATTTATTGGTTGTTTACCCCCTCATGATCAAATGCTTGGGAGCTGCAGCTGCCCAGTAGCATGAGAGACCATCATACCACATACCACTAGCTTGGGAAAAGATCAAAATTCAAAGTATGATTTCTATTGAATGCTATTTATTTCATACATTGTAATGTTAAAAATCATTAAGTCAGACCATCAAAAATTAGGTATCATCTATCTATACAACTTAACCAAAACTCATGGGATGCAGTGAAAGTGGTCCTAAGAGGGAAATTTATAGCTATAAATGCTTACATTAAAAAACCAGAACGATCTCAAATTAACAACCTAACTTTTCAACTTAAGGAACCAGAAAAACAAGAACAAAACCCATAACTAGAAGGAAGGAAATAATAATGATTAGAGCAGAGATAAATAAAATAGAGAACAGAAAAGCAATAGAGAAAACCAATGAAACCAAAAGCTGGTTCCTCGAAAAGACCAACAAAATTGACAAATTTTTGCTAAAGTGGACTACAAAAAAAGAGAAGACTCAAATTACTAAAATCATAAATGAAAGTGAGGATATTACTACTGATTCTACAGAAATGAAAAGACTCATAAGAGAGTATCATAAACAACAATATGCCAAAAACATGGATAAACTTAATGAAATGGACAAATTCCTAGAAACATAAAACCTAGCAAGACTAAATTTGAAGAAACAGAAAATATTAATAGACCTCTCTTAAGGAGATTGAATCAGTTATCAAAAATCTGCCAACAAAGAAAAGTTCTGGACCCCATGGCTTCACTGGAGAATTCTACCACACATTTACAGAAGAACGAATACCAATTCTCCTCAAACTTTTTGAAGAAATTAAAGAGAGAAAACTTCCCTTCCTAACTCATTCTGTGAGGCTGCATTCCCTTGATACCTAAGCCAGACAAAGACACTATGAGAAACCTACAGACCAATATTCTTACTAACATTGATGTAAAAATCCTCAACAAGATACTACCAAACCAAATTTAGCGACATATTAAAAGAACTACATATAATAACCAAGTGGGATTCATTCCTAAAATGCCAGAATGGCTGAGCATAGTAAATCAATGTACCATAATAACAGAATGAAGGGGAAAAAAAGAAACTACATGATCATATAGGTTGATGCAAAAAAAAAAAAAAGTGACAAACTTCAACACTCTTTCATGTAAAAACATTCAAAACATTATGAACAGAAAGAAACTACCTCAACATAATAAAAACCATTTATGAAAAACCCATAGAGAACAATGGTGAAGACTGAAAGTTTTTCCTCAAAGATCAGAAACAGGGCAAGGATCTACCCTTTGCCACTTCCATTCAACATATCTCTGAAATTCTAGGCAAGGCAATTAGGCAAGAAAAAGAAACAAAAGGTATCTAAATTGGAAAGGAAAAAGTACAATTATCTCTGCAGATGATATGATCTTATATGTAGAAAAATCTAAAGATTCTACCAAAAAAGTGTTAAAACTAATAAATAAATTCAATAAAGTAGCAGGATATAAAGTCAATACACAAAAATCAGCAGCATTTCTATACATGAACAAATAATCTGAAAAGAAAATTACAAAAAACAATTCCATTTATGACAGCATCAAAAAGAATAAAATACTTAGGAATTAAATTAATCAAGGAGATAAAAAGCTGTACAATAAAAATTATAAAGCATTGCTGACAGAAATTAAAGAAGACATAAACAAACAGAAACACATTTCATGTTCATGGACTGGAAGATTGAATATTGTTAAAATGTCAATACTACCCAGAATGATCTACAGATTCAATGAAATCCCTATCTAAATCCCAATTACGTGTTTTGTTTGTTTGTTTGTTTGCTTGTTTGCTTGTTTTCCAGAAATAGAAAAACCTATCCTGAAGTTCATATGAAAATCTTGAGGGACCCCGAATGGCCAAAACAATCTTGAAAAAAGGAACTAAACTGGAGGACTCACACTCTCTGATTTCAAAACTTAGTACAAAGCTACAGTAACCAAAACAGTGTGGTACTGGCATAAAGACAGACATACAGACAAATGAAACAGGATAGAGAGCCCAGAAATAAATTCTCACCTACATGGCCAAATGATTTTTGACAGAGGTGCCAAGACCATTCAATGGGGAAAGGACAGTTTTTCCAACAAACGGTGTTGGGAAAACTAGAATACTTACATACAAAATAAAGTTGGACCCTTACCTATATTATATACAAAATTTAACTCAAAATAAATCGAAGACCTAAATGTGAGACCTAAAATACCAAAAGTGTTAAAAGAAAATATAGGACAAAAGCATCACAACATTGAATTTGGCAATGATTTTTTTAATATAATACCAAAGACATAGGTAACAAAAAAAAATAGACAAATCAGACTGGAAAAAAAAAAGTTGTGCATCAAGAAACACTGTATCAATACAGTAAAAAGGCAACCCATAAAATGGGAGAACATATTTGCAAATCATATATCTGATAAGGGATTAATGTCCAGAATATATAGAGAATTCTAAACTGAATAACAAAAAACATAAACCACAATTAAAAAATGGACAAAAGACTTGAATAGACATTTCTCCAAAGAAGATATACAACAGCCAACAAATACATGAAAAGATGCTCAACATCACTAATAATTAGGGAAATGTAAGTCAAAAATATAATGAATCCACAGCCATCCCACCCTGAACGTGTCCGATGTCATCTGATCTCAGAAGCTAAACAGGGTCAGGCATGGTTAACACTTGGATGGCAGCCCACCTAGGAATAACAGGTGCTGTGGGCGTTAAAAAAATACACACACACACACACACACGTATGTGTACATATGTGTGTGTGTGTGTGTGTGTATATATTTTATCTCGCACTCATCAGAAAGACTACTATCAAAAAAAACCTAGAAAACAACAAGTGCTGGCAAGAATGTGGATAAATTAGAACTCTTGTGCAATGTGGTAAAAATGTAAAATAGTACAGCTATTGTGGAAAACGGTATGTACACCATGTTTATTGCAGCATTATTCACAATAGCTAAAACATGGAAGCAACCCAAGTATATATCAATGGATGAGTGTATAAGCAAAATGTGACATATACATACAATGGAATACTATTCAGTCTGTTAAAGGAAGGAAATTCTACAATATACTACAATATGGATGGAACCCTGAGAATGTTATACTAATTGAAGTAAGCCAGCCACAAAAAGACAAATACTGTATAATTCCACTTACATGAAGTACTTAAGAGTAGTCAAAATCATAGAAACAGAAAGTGGAATTGTAGTTGCAAGGGGCCAGGGGAAGTGGGAAATGAGGAGTTATTTTTTAATGAATATAGAATTTCAGTTTTATAGGATGAAATGAGTTCTAGAGATCCATATTTGAAAAGTTCTATGAAAACAGATCTTAAAAGTTCCCATCACAAGAAAAAAAATTTGTAATCATGTATAGTGACAAATGTTAATTAGTATTGGCAAATTATTCCAGATGTCAGCTTAGAATAAAAAGCAAAAAACAAAAAACAAAAAAATAAAGGGTTCTGGAGATGGATGGTAGTGATGGTTGTATAAAATTATGAATGTATTTAATACCACTAAACTATACACTTAAAAATATTTGAGAGGGTAAAATTTATGTGCATTTTACCACAGTTAAAACATCTGGGAAAAAAACACTGTATTACAATGTCATTTTTTATCTACTGGACTAGCAAAGGTCGAAAAGTTTGATAACACTGTAGGGGTGATAGAGTTGATGGTATGGAGAAACAGGCATTCTCCTATATTACTTGTGAGAGTACAAAGTGGTATTCAAAGTGGAAGTCATTTTTCTTTCTCCAAATTTTAAGAAATTTATGTGTCTCACTTTTCCAACTTCACGCATATCTTATATCACTAATAATGTATTATCCTGAGCCAAGAAACTAATAAACTGGTGCTCTCCAGAGCATACAGAACTATTAGGTAAAAGCAACGGGAAGAAGTTAAGCAAATACTCAAAGCTATTGGTATGGAAAGCTTCAGGAGAATCTGTAGTAGCATTAGGTTCTCCTTGGAAAAATTCCTGAGGGGTCAGTGGGGCCAAGCTTGGAAACAGAACTCCTAATGAAGTGTTTTAGTCATCAAGAAAGCATTCCACAACTCCAGCATTAATCTTATATAGGAAAAGACCCCAAGGAGATTTCACAGAGATACCTGATTAAAAGTCATACTCAAATATTTCCTAAAGGAGCTAGATTTAGAGTACAGAGCTGTAGGAAGCACTTTCAGACTAGCTAGTATCTTTTGAGGAAAGCGTTTTGGTTTCAAGTGGAAGAAGGAAATGAGAAATAGTATGTTAGACATTAGGTACTTGTATTTGTTAGTATTATTTTTCTATTTTAGAGATGAGCAAACTAAAGTACACAAAGGTTAAACAATACTCCCAGGTCATAAAGCCAGTTAGTAGAACACGATATAAGTCCAGTTCTGACTGACTCCACAGGCCAAAGTGCCTTCTAAATTGGATCAGACCCCTCTGCATTGCTAAATAGTAGCAAAGTCTCTCTTTGGGTTTTAAGTCAAAGTTTATTAATATTAGAGACTACAACACAGCTGTCTGACTAAAAATCTAAACTATTTCAACTAATCTATGATATGAATGATGTTAAAAACCACTGGACTAGATCACTCTAGAGCTCTGCTTTCTTTGATACAATCTCCTGTTTCATCCCTGCCTAATGTTAATGCACACTCAGCAACTGCACCATGGCAGAATCATTCTGTTCCCTGCCTGAAATCACGCAGAAGAAATTGTGTGGTACTCTATATACACCGCTGTGTTTCAAGGTCATGGGAAGAGACTTTTTTTAACTAAATGAAAATGCATATGTAAATCTTTTCTTTCAAATATTTCTGAAAAGCCTAAATATTTTTATATCATAAAATATCAATATCATGCTTTTAAATTTAATTCATTTTTACCTTTTTCTTGCCTGTTACAGTCCATTCTTTGAGTACTTCACTGGCACTACCTGTAAGAGAAACCAATTAACAGATTTTTTTCTCCTACCACAAGCATGGTCAAGCAGGAATTAATGCTCCTGCATTTTGTAATTATTGGAGAATTTCTAAAATTACTAATAGGAAAAGTTAAAGTTCAAGTCTCTGAGCTAATGAGATAATCATATCATGCTTACCTTTTGGAATACCTGCCTCATTTAGATGCCCCTTCTCCATATAATTTCCTCAGTAAGTTCTCCCAAGAAGCAACTAATGTGGCCTATTTTGAAAATCTTTTTATTTATACATAGACTGACAACAAAGATGAGTGGTTTCAGCCCAAGTATGCCATCCCCTCTCCTCTAGAAGATTAAACACCAACTTGGTTATGTTGTTTAGAGAGAGCTGTACACTACCTAGACTCAAATACTAACATAAAGAAAATGGATGACGATTAAAAATAATCTTACAGTATTTGGACCTGTTTATTGTATACTAGCGGAAAAATAGAAATCAGGAGACCTAATCTGATGTAGCTGTTAATGATGCAATAGCTTCAGGCAAAGTTTTCCTCAAACAAGTTATGTGGGAAAAAGTTTGTAAAATACTCCTCAATTCTATAAATCTAAAGGCTAAATCCACCTTTCCTCTATATGTTAGATAAGGAAACTCAAAACTTATACATTTGAATCATTTGCCAGAACCAAATTAAATGATATTGGAGCCTAGAAGAGGATGTTGAATCCTTGAATTTGCCATCTATTGCTAGGCCACTGGATTACTGCATTGTCATTAAGAGTTTCTTAAATTCTTATTCAACTCAATTTTAATCAAGTCCCTTATCCCACTAGCCACATGATTTCTTAACTACCATTAGAGAACATTTTGAGTAAAATGATGAAGTTTTCTCAGCTTGTCCTTTATTCCAGATATCTTATGGTTTATGAATGAATTATTGCTAAGGCCAAAAGAGGTATTTTTAAGAAATATCTTTTAAAAACAGCATGGTATGTTATATAATCATGGAGTCTGCTATATCATCTATGAAACATCAGGTTGCTGAATGAATGTTATAGAAGTCTTAAGCAACTTCTATTTGAATGAATGCAAACTTACAAAAAAACTGAGCTAGGGTTACCTTCCATAAATGCTTGTACTGTTTTGTCCACACAATTATCAAAATGCTGCAAAACCAGGATGATTTCATTGTTGCTCTTATTGGGAACTATTGCACGCACTGCATTTATCTGCAAAAGATGACAGGGTCAAGTAATTTTAACATCGGTAGGTCAGTTGGCAACTGAGGCCTATTGCAGAGAATAACACAGAGTGACATTTCATTTTTAACATTACGTATCACTCCTTAGTGTCAATGAGAGCACATATAACTGTCTCACTGGGAATGATAAATAGATGAGTGATAACAACACATAAAAATTAATTTCAAACTTAGAAAAGCAGGACATTTCTAGAAATAGACGGTATGTGCTAGACTTTTATTTCAAGAAAAAGTGGTTTAACTTAGGTATCAGAACTTAATTTAGCATTAACGTTTTCTCATTTTTAACATATTGTAGAGAAAAGTGGAAAGTTTAATGAATCATCACCAATAACAACTTAATTTTTGTATAGCATTTTTAAAAACATTTTTAGTTCATATAATTGTATAACACTATAATTTAAATTATTATAAACTATTTCAGGCACACAAAACATAACAAACACTTGCTAGATAACAACCAGTTTAATAAAATAGATGTAAGCCTTTCTTGGTTTTTCTGTGTAGGTAATTGTATTGTCTATAAATAACAGCAGTTTTCTTCTTCCTTTCAAATCCTTATAATTTTCATTTCTTGTCTTACTGTACAATGTAAAATTGATTATTTCTCCAAAAAGCCCTGGTTCTTTTAGGTAGGGAGTGGTAGTTAGAAACCAAGATTTAAGAATTAGGTGTGTTTACTGCTACTGGGGAGTCATTTCTGGGCCCTTTCAGTGGGTAGAGAGGTAGGAGATCTTGTTTTTTATAACACAAGTTTATTCATATTGACATCTTCAATTCAAATATAACATTAAAAGGCTTTTTCTTATATGATTTTAAACATGTATCTCTTTCCTTTAAAATAAGTTTTAGTTCCTAAAAATGTTAATTTACTGATTTGCTTTATTCCACGATATTCATAAAATATTAATACTATATTACTAATGATAAAACATTTAATAAAATTTAAGATTTATTTGTAATTCCTTTTGCTTATTAAATATGTCCCTCTAAACATGTACAATAAAAATACTGTGTTGATAAGTCAGTGGGAAGATTTGTTCTAGTTCACCCTTTTCCCTGAAGGTAAAGTATTTTTAGGATCTCAAGCTTATATATCTCAGCTCCAATTCCTTACCTAGGAAAAGCCTTGAGCATTTGAGCCTGTGTGGTAAAGCCCATTTGTTACTGAGACTGGTAAAACATATCAGTTACTTAGCTCAGGCTTTAGTTCCCTCTGATTTTTAGTTTCCTCTATTTACTTAACCCCTCAGGATTTTCTTTACTTCTTGTCTTCAGCTATGCATTTAAAATGATGCTATTTTTCATTCTGTATTCTAGATATTTTATATTAAGAGTGTTTTCAGGTTACCTAGTCAGTAATACTGCTTAAAAAGAGAGTCCTTTTATAGATGAAAAGTATCTTGTCCAAGTAATAAGAAGAGTCAGTTTTAGAATCTAAGTCTTTTTTTAGTACACTTGCTTTCATAGTCCATGTTTATTTTTGTTTGAGGCTTAATTAAACAATGATAAGGTTTAAAACCATACAAATGGGAATCTATATAATCTATAACCCAAAGGGAGATCATTTGTAATACATGTTTTTGAGATGAGCAAAAAATTTAGCACTGATCAACAGAGAATGGATTTTAGGCAAAACTTACAGATTCAATGATAAAGGTAAGATTCTTATAATTTAAAATGTGAAAGTGTTTATTTACTGAACCTATATATCTCGTGATTCCATAATGAATGATATACTTTTAATAAGACAATTTTTTTAAAAAAGCACATAAATCTTTTGGTTTATATTTTTTCTCAGTATAGCTCATTAAGAGTTATATGAGTAAAAACATCTGGTTTTCTTCCAAAGAATGTTTCTCTTCTTGTTCCGAATTCTCCTGGACTTAAGAATCCTCTTCAAGTGAATGGGAAGATCCTACTTATACTGTTCCTTAAAAAATGTTGCCCAATGAGATACATGCTTAGCCATATAAAGATTCTTTGTTACCCTATTAATTAATTAAGATGTCTTCAAGGGAATTTAGAATATATGGAGATATGCAAAAAAATCATGTCTGCATTACTAGGCTGATTCCTCAAAACCTTCATGATAGTTACTCTCTGATACACAATGAAATTCTGTTTCGTTCTTAAAATTTCACTTAATAAGTTTGGGTAGCCACTGGTTGTATTAGTACCCAAATTTAACTATGACATTCAGATTTACTATCCATAGTTAACTATTCATACCTTCTCTTTCATGTTCTCAAAAGCTCCTCCCTGGGCCAGTACAGTATTGGACTGCAAATCAAAAATGAATCCTGATGAATCTGAAAGAAGGAAAAAATATATTCAACAAAATCAAAAACTGATGTATGATCTATGCGCCAAATAAAAGGGCCAATATTAGATGCTTTCCTCCCATAAACAGTTAACAACAACTTAGTTACTATTCTGTAGATCCTAATATAGATAACTGATAACTATATTTGAGTTAGAATTATAAAACTTCATTTTTAATAGAAACTGTTACAACTTGAGAAAAACACTAACTACATCAACTACATTAGGCTGTCCAGTAATCCTTGATATCTTTATCCTAATTTAAAAGGCCCCCTAAAAATGTTACAAGTAAATGGCTCCCTAAAGTAAAATTTTACACTAATGAATTTGAAAATGTGAGAATGAGAGCTGCCATGGCATTAACAATAAAATATAGCATATGAAGTAATTTCCATCTTTTAGACTGTACCACACACATCATGTTTTTAGACTATGAACTCCATAAATAATATATTCATGTTTGTGTCCCAAATATAATGCTTGGTGAAGCAATGTACCTGAGTTTACATTACCAGTACAACATGAGAAAACTCAGTTTAATATGATTGATTACAGAAAAGTGTTTGGCTTCCTTGTACTTAAAAAGAAAAGGCTATCTTCAAATTTAATGTTTCGTATTTACTTGTGACTATATGATCAATAAATTACCTCATCTTAAACACTTGACAACTTTGTTTTAATCTAATGAGATGTAATCCCAGAAAATGGTTAGAGTGCTTCTCAAATTCTGATGCATATACTTATCTTGGGAATCTCAGGTTAAAATGTAGGTTCTGATTCTGTAGTCTGGGCTATGGACTGAGATTTTTTACTACCAGGTGGGATCAACATTGCTGATCCATGCACCATACTTGAGAGTAGCTTGGGGTTAGAATTTCAACAACACAAGGAAAAGGGAAATTTCTGAGAAAAAGGGGTTGCTATAATCTGAATGTTTTGTGTCCTCCTCTACCCAAATTCATATGTTAAAATCCTAAAGTGATGGTATGAGTAGATGGAGCCTCTGGAAGGTAAATAAATCATGAGAGTGGAGCTCTCATTAATGCAATTAGTGCTCTTATAAAAGCAATTCCACAGAGCAATCTAGTCCCTATCACCATGTGAAGACACAATGAGAAGTCTGGGAGCCAGAAGAGGGTCCTCAACCAACCATGCTGGCACTCTGAGCTCAGACTTCCAGCCTCAAGAACTGTGCGAAACTAATTTATTTTGTTTATAAGCCACCTAGTCTTTGGCATTTTGTTATAGCAACCCGATGGAGAGGGGTTTTAAAAACAAAGCAATATTCTAGTACATTTTCCAAATTCTTTTGCTATTATTACAGATGTGTTTTAATTAAAGCCTCTTTTACAGCTCAGTCTTTATCCTGTGTTTTCAAATAGCTCCTAGTTGCTAGGGAAGACTGATAATTTATGAATTAGAATGATAACACATTTTGGTACTAAAAGTGGAAAAGAGGATATGAATAGAGCCTATGTCATTCCAAGAGAAACTACGCTTGCCAATTACAAATGAACTGTGAATTCATTTAGATTTAACCTCTGTAATACTGGCAGTTTTGAGACTATTACCAAATTAAAAATCAGGTTGCACTTACACAAACTCAATATTTAAGCCTGAGTTCTCCAGATGATTACATAATATGGCTAACTTGAATTATCTTTAATAATTGAAAAGAGACACAGTATTTGAAAATGAAAATCCTATACAGCCAAAATACTATCCAGCAACCATCTCAGAACTGCTATAGGTTAGCCAAAGGATTTGTGGTAAGTATTCTTTTCCAAAGACATATTAATGAGCAGTTAGATGATACAAAGGAATTCAATAATCTTATCAGAGAGAGAATCAAGCTACCAAACTCTTTTCAGGAAAAGAGGAGGCACAAAGTAAAGCAACATTTTGGGGAGTCTATATTTAAATGAACTATTAGTATTACTAGCTTCTTATCATCTAACATTGTTTATTTTTTTCCCTTTAATAACACACTAGATGAAACAAAGTGCAAGGAAAACAAAGGGTAGTTTTGCAAACACCTTCAGTTACTGCTCCCCAATTAGCATAAGTATTATTAGGGTTTACCTGGCATACCAATTAAGATAATGAAAAAATACATAAAGCAGCGATTTGAGTCAGTATGCCAGCAGGAAACAAACAGCACACTCAAACTAGGAAATCTGAGGAGAATTTAATAAAAAGACTATTTTTGAAGGTGATGATAGGGAGTAGGGAAACCACAAGATGTAGACCTGCAGCTCTTGGCTAATAACAGCCATGTACATCGCTACCCTGAGGTTTTAAAGAGGTGTAAGGAAACAGCAATTACTGAAATCCAGAGACAGAAGGCTTTTCATCTTTGTTTCATCATCTGTGAAGAGGGCCAAAGAATAGTATCTATGACCTTTGGTCAAAGGACAAGGTAAGCCCTCAGTGACCTCTCCGGGAAAGACTGAGAGAATACATATCCCTACCTCACTCTCCTCCTTGTCTCTCAGTTCCTACTTATGTTGCTCAACGGTCAAACCAAATCAGAAGCCAGAGGGCAAAAGAGCTACTGAGGTAATCCATACAGGTCAGCCTCCCACGAATGCCGATTTTGTATTTATATTCTAAATCATGAGTTCATCAAAAAGGGAAAGCAATAATTTAATATCTTCACCAGCTAATATCACTTCTTTAAAACAACTTAAGTAGATTCAAATCTTTTTGCCATGAACTAGAGCTTAAGTGCCTCTCAGCATTATAAAGTTATTTTTATTTCCTAGCAATAACATTTAGTGAATTTAACATTCTCTTATTTTTTCATGTAAAGAAAGCCTAAGATTTACTTAATTCCATTGGTCGGAAATAGGCAGGAGCTCATCCTTTGATATTTGCCCTATGATAGAAGAGGATGTATACTTTATCAGAAATAAATTTTTAAACAAAAAAAAATGCAGTTAAACACTACTCTCAGGCAAGATTCATAAAGGATAAGAGAAGCCCTTGAGATTGAGCTTTCTTATTATCATTTATTTCACTATATCAAGAAGTATCTCAGAAGTTTCTTGGAATGATTTCAAATAGCACACATTTAGGAACATTTTAGAAAATGTTATTGATGGTATCACCGACATATTTGTAAATACTGCGAGCTTTGTTATTGCTGGCTTCAAAAATCAGGCAAAAGTTTTAGGCACTGAGGATGACATGGAAATGTCTAAGTTTGACTATCCCATGTATCAAACCAACTATGAACAACTTTTTAAAACTGACATTTATATAACAGTATATTAGTTTCTAGTATATAACATTATTTGATATTTGTATATATTGTGAAATGATTACCACAATAAGTCTAGTTAACGCTTGTCACTCATGGTTACAATTTTTTTTTTCTTGTGATGAGAACTTTTAAGATTTACTCTTAGCAACTTTCAAATATGCAACACAGAATACTTCACTATAATCACCATTGTTGTACATTATATCTCCAGAATTTATTTATTTTAGAATCAGAAGTTTGTACCTTTTTATCCTCTTTATCCATTTTGCCCAACCCACCATCCCTCACCCCTGCCTCTGGTAACCACCAACCTATTCTCTGTATCTATGAGTTTGTTTGTTTTAAGATTCCACATATAAGTGAGAATCTCACAGTATTTATCTTTCTCTGATTTATTTCATAATGCTCTCGCGGTCCATCCATGTTGTCACAAATGGCAAGATTTCCTTCTTTTCTGTAGCTGAGTAATATTCCATTGTGTGTGTATCACATTTTCTTCATCCTCTCATCCATCAACAGACACTTAGGTTGTTTCTTCTACATGTTGGCTATTGTCAATAGTGCTGCAATGAACATGGGGGTGCAGATATCTTTTCTAGTTAGTGTCTTCGTTTTCTTTGGACAAACACCCAGAAGTAAAATTGCTGGACTATACAGTAGTTCAATTTTTAATTTTCTGAGGAACCTCCACACTGTTTTCCATAGTGGCTGCACCAATTTACATTTCACCAACACAGGTTTCCCTTCCTTCCACATGTCTGCCAACACTTGTTTGTTCTTTTTGATAACAGCCATTTAACAGGTATGAGGTAGTATTTCATTATGGTTTTGATTTGTGTTTCTCTAATGATTAGTGATGTCAAGCACCTTTTTATGTACCTGTTGGCCATCTGTATGTCTTCTTTGGAATTTAACAATTATCTTAACAAGTTTTAAAACACAGTAACTCACCAAATATACTAGTTCTCAAGTTGTCATTATTTTAACATTACCTCAGTATATCGACTTTCTTCTAAGGATCTGATTCCTGTTATTACTCACTGATATTCCTTACACATACATAAAACAAATTGGGAAACAAAATTATTCACATTTCACCATGGCCAAAGAGAGGCCATAGAGGTAAGATCTAATTAAACGCAGGTAAGCCCTTGGGTGAGAAAGCCTACACATACAGATAATCTAACAAGTGTGATAATAGCTCGTCATATTTTCTCAAACCGTATCAACTTCCTCTTAAAAATTAAAAAGTAAACTCGAGAGCAGAGGCTAAATGCCAGTTCTTACAGAAATGGTATCTCATGAACAATTAACCTGAAGTTCTCCTTTAGACTGAACACAGCCAAAACTCAACAACATAAAAGAAAATAATCAGTCTCTTGAAGCTGTTTTTCCTCATGCCAATTTTTAGAATAATCCACATATAACTCACCAATAAAATGTAAAATAGAGTTCAGTTTCTACATGTGCAGTTTCTTCAGTGGTAAATATTGGGACAAGAATTATATTGTGTAAATGTGAATGCAAGGAAAAGAAAGTTATTGTCACAGATACTACTAGCTAAATAAAGCCTAGAATATATTTACAACTTCAAAACTGAATATACCACCAAGTCCAGTTTCCTTGGTAGTAAGTCTCTTCTGCCAATTTATCACCTAATCTTGGAAGAATTATGACTCTTTGGTAAGAAATAAGATAATATATTTTTTGAAAAAGGACAGATGTGTAAATAATGGGGAATCTGGCTTGGAAGGAGAGCAAATCAGAGATGCAAAATTTTGAAAGACAACCATATCAAAATACAATTTTGTAAGAATTTTAGTCTGCTTTAAGTAATTCTACCATAGTGTACTTTTGTGACCTTCCACAGTGCTAATACTTTTAAATATTAGTTCTTTAAAAGTTATTTAAGAAACCTTCATCTTGGCTACACACAATCCTCTGAATAGGTTATAAGGATACAGACCTAATGGTCTCATCAACTGGTCTTTCCAGCCTTCTCAGATGACTATTGTGGCTTACATATTCAGAAAAATCCACACTTCAACTACCAACTGCTAAGAAGGTCTTCAATGAAAGAAAGATCCTTTTTTATAAAGCAGGCTTTTATTTTTCTGTTATTTCTGCTTTCATTTTTCACATAGTGTTCACAGCTGATTTAATTTTTTTCTTTGCTTTTTGAGTGCTTCTTCAACTACATTCTTAAGGACGTTGGGCCTTTTTATAAGACTAAAAGCACTTTCACTGGGATATTTCCAAACTTCTAGAATGAGTTCTGGTTTTTCCAGGTGGAACTTGATGGAAAGTCAGGATTTTTATTAAAGACACAGACAAGCAATTAAATCCTACATTACTCTCACCAACAGATTTTCCCAGGTTCCCAGCAGGTACAGTAGAACAAGCTATTTTTTTTAAGTTCCAAGAATTCTTGAGGGTCTCATCGTTTAAAAGGTGTGCTGGTTCCAATAATATTGTCAGTTTTTCCACAAATAGTGATACTCTCTAGTGAATAGCCAGGAGACAATGATATTGATTTTAATGGCAAAACTTTCTCTCAATTCCATCTCTGATTAGTCTGAAATTAGTTCTCCCACAAATGAAATGAAATGCATAGTTTAAGAAAAATTCTTTCATACTCCTCACTATCCCTCGAATTCTCAGGAATTCTACCAGCTGTTCTAGGCAACTCCATTTCTTAAGTCAAATAAATTAAAAGCACTTAAGAACTGTAATTAAAAAACAATCAAATAAATCCTTAATTATTAAGATTAGTACACATTCTCTGCTGATTCTAGATCATCTCTGAGTTAATGTCTTATTCAAAAAACTTTGCATGCAGTGCCAAGGATTACACGAATTCAAACAGTTACTTAGAAAATTGTGAACCCACGTGATGGTTATTCTGATATCTGTTTACAGTCAATATTCAGTCTTTTTAAAGGAATGGGGTACAAAATAAAATAAAAGTTAAAATACTTAATTCAATCTTTCTTTATTTCCAAGTAGTAAGGACTGACGTGAGTTTTTACCCTTCTACTTGCTAATCTCTCCCTGCCTTTTGGGAAAGATAAAAAGAAATTGTGATATAGCTAAAAGATGGACAGCCAGTAAAAATAGGGGGGAAAAAGAAATCAAGAAACCTGGATAATCTAAAAACAAAAAAAATCAGTGTGCAAATAAATCAGATCATACAAAATGCCTCTGTGGTCAAGTAAGTCTAAAGAAAAACATACTTAATGCTATTAAGGGCCTAATTTCAGTCTCTCTTACAAGAAAAAATCTCATTTTTAGATTTCACTAACATTTCTCTACTTAACAAAATCTTTCATTTTATGGGGTCGTTATTCTTGGATGTTACTGTAATGTAAGCCATATCTCTGGCCTCAGATGGTTTAGATAAGCTGAATGCATATTTTTCTAAAAAAAAAAAATTATTTCTTACTCCTCACTGACCTTCAAGTCTCAAGTCTCAAGAATTCTACCAGCTATCTTAAGAAACTCCATTATGTAAGTAAAAAACATTAAAATATTTAAGAACTGTGATACTTAAAAGTTAAATAAATCTTCAATTACTGAAATAGGTACAAACTAGATGGAAGAATTTTTGAGAATTTGAAGGAGAGCATTAAGGAAGAGAAAAATCATTTTTTAAAAACTGTACATTAGATGTAAGAGATATTCTTCTGTCAATGTGAAAGACTTTGCTTTGGATGTTACTTCTAGCCCTGTCAAATAGTCAGTGTCTTCCCTCATCCCATACACTTGCTTCAAAGTACAGAAATGAACAAGTCAATTCTAATCACATGCCTCTGTCTCCAGTAAAACAACAACGTTTCTCATAAAACCACAGCACTGCAAAATCTATCGCTCTTCACTCATAAATATCACACAAATAAAAAATTGGCTTCTTCTTTTTAAAACTGACTTTATGGATCAATAATCCACTTGAATTATAAATATTTCTGTTTCCAAATAGCTGTTATAATTATCACAAGGTAAACACAAGATTTTCAGTGTTATACTTGTGAAGGTAAGCAACTCCCTACTTACATAACACACTTGGTTGAATCCTACTCTGTCCTAATGAAATGTCTTTTAAAAATTTTTTGCGAAATATAACATTTACAGTGCACACACTCATAGAGCACCACAGCTTGATAATTTATCACAAAACAAACACTCAAAAACTACTACCCAGGTTAAGAAATAAAACAATTCTAGTACCCCAGAGTCTTTCTCATGTCCCCTTCCTTCATTATGTCCTCTCCCATTTGCCATAAGTAACTACTCTCCAAACTTCTTTTCACTATAGTTGATACCACCTAAGAACATGTACCTAAGAATTATGATATAGTCTTCTTTTTGTCTATAAAAGGATTGAGTACATATGTATTTTATTTTTGGTGCACAGCTTGTTCCACTCAACATTGTAAGATTCATGCATGTTCTAGCAAGTAAATGTAATGTGTTCATTTTCCTTGTTGAATAATATTTCATTGTCTGATTACACCATTGTTTATTTATCTATTCTGATAGTGATGGACGATTGGGTTGTTTCTGGCCAATATAAACAATGTTGTTTTGAATATTCTTGTACAAATCTCCTAGTGTACTTGGGAATGCATTTCTTCTGAGTGCATCTAGGAATAGAACCTAGTCATAGAGTATGCATATCTTCAGCTTCAGTATATAATGTCAAACAGTGTTTTGAAGTAGCTGTATCAATTTAAATTTTCATTAGCAGTTTCTGAAAGTTGTTTGTTATTGCTCTATACTCACACTTTGGTATTGTTAATCTTTTTTTTTGTTACTATTATTTAAATTAGTTTCAAGTATACAGTACATTGGTTAGACATCTATATAGTTCATAAAACGATCCCCCCAATTGCTCTGTCCCTCCCCTGGCCCTGTACCTAGCCATCATATTAATGCTAACTGTGTTCCCTCTGCTGTGCTCCCTATCTCCATGACCAATTATAAACTACTATTTTGTACTTCTTTAACCCTTCACCCCATTCTCCCAGCCCCTCAGCCCTGCTTCCCTCTGTCCATCACCAACTGTCCACTATATTTGTGAGTCTATTTTTAATTAGTTCTTTTTGTTCCTTAGATTCCGCATATAAATGAAATCATATGGTACTGATCTTTCTCTGTCTGACTTATTTCACTCAGCATAACCTCTAGGTCCATCCATGTCGTTGTAAATGGCAGGATTTCATTTTTTTTAATGGCTTAGTATTCCATTGTTTATATGAACTATAATTTCTTTAGCTAATCGTCTGTTGATGGGCATTTAGGTTGCTTCCATATCTTGGCTATTGTAAATTGCACTGTTGTGAATATTGGAGTGCATAGATCTTAACAATTATTGTTTTTGTTTTCTTTAGATAAATATCCAGAAGCGCAATTGCTGGGCCAAAAGATATATATCCATTTTTAATTTTTTGAGAAATCTCCATACTGTTTTCCTTTTCTCCACATCCTCGTCAACACTTGTTTGTATTATTAATCTTTTTAATTTTAGCCATTCTAGTACAAGAGTAGTAGTATTTCAGTATAGTTTCAACTTGCTTTTCACTCATTTCTAAAGAGATAGAGTGCCTTTATACATGTTATTAGCCATTTTGATATTCTCTTTTCTGGCATGCCTACTCTTGACCAATTTTTTGAGGCAGAATTGTCTTTTTCTTATTTATCTATAGTAGTTCTCCTAGTATTTAAACATGATACAAATTTATTCTCCCATTCTATGATGTCCCTTTTCATTCTCTTAACTGTGTCTTCTTTTGATGAACAAAAGTTCTTACTTTTAATGTAATAATGCACTGACATTAATTCCTCTTCTTTATGATTAGTGCTTTTTATGTCTATTTAAAAAACCTTTCCCTGAAATGATATCATAAACTTGCTTCAAAATAATACACTAGGGGTAGGCTGAAGTATAGACAAAAATGATTAGCCATGTGTTATTAATTGTGGCCTACATTATGGGTATAGGGGAGTTCACTATACTATTCTATTTTTCATAAGCTTAAAAATTTCAATAATAAAATTTTACAATAAATGTTATGTAAAACTCCTGGAACTAGTAAGTGATTATTATATCAAGGTTGCAAAACAGGATTAATATACAAAAGTCCATAGCTTTCCCATGTAACAGTAATGAAGACGTGGGATTTGAAATAATACAATACTATTTATGTTAGCATCCCCCAAAAATGAAATACTTGGGTATAAATCTAACAAAACATATATAGCACTGATAGAAGGAAAATCACAAAAATCTGAGGAAAGAAATAAAATAAATAAATAAATAGAGAGACATTCTATGTTTGTGGATAGGAAGACTCAATATTGTCAAAATGTCAGTTCTTACCAACTTGGTGTATAGATTAAAAACAATCCCAATCAAAATCCCAGCATTTTACTTTGTGGATATTGACAAATGGATTCTAAAGTTAATATGGAGAGGTAAAAGACTCAGACTAGCCAAAGCAACGCTGAAGGAGAACAATGAAGAACTGACGCTACCTCACCTCAAGAATACTATAAATCTACAGTAATGAAGACTTTTTTACAGCTCTGGCAAAATACAGACATGAAATAAACAAAGACTGGTTTTTAAAAGGTCAAAGCAATCTGCTGAAGTCAATTTTTTTGGAGGAAAACTCAGATGCTAAACCTTTTAGGTGAAATTATCTTAAAGTATGGAATTGTATTTTTACTATAGTATTTCTTATTTGCACAAGGAAAACAGATACTCAATTTTTCAAGCTTAACTGGGGAAAAAAGCACACTGAATTATGACTAATAAACAAAAGGTTATAAAAACTTTCAGTTGATTAATCTCATTCCATAGAACAGTTCAGCTTCTTTGGTGATCTGACCATGTCTTAGAGCCCAGATTTTCTTTATACAGATTTACAGTAGAAAGAAACTACAGTTTTCAAAACCATACGGAACTCTGGAATATTATTTTCTTATAATGAGGTTTTTGAAGTGCCAAGTCAAAATTAAGTTTAAAAGCATTTCCTTCTTATTTTAACATGTGAGACCTGGCTCTATAGCTTTGTTTTGAATTAAAGAACATTAACTTTAAATTGAAAGTTATATTGAATGAAAAGAGGAAAGCCAGAATAGCGATGTTCATTCTTTTAACAAATATATACCAGTTATGTATAATAGTTCTAGTGTTGTTAAATTTGTCCCTTTAAGAGAGGATTCAAGATGGCATAGAAGGTGAGGCTATGCATACCTCCTCTAGTGACACCAAAATTATAACCAAACTACAGAGCAACCAGTGTGCGGGGTCACTTGAGGTCTGGCTGAACAGAAGTCCTACAATTAGGTCACCTCAAATAACAGGTAACCTCAAAACAGTAGTAGGGGTGGAGATGCAAAACTGCCTAGTCCCACAACCACGTGTGGCAATCGAAGAATCGATAAGGCTATCTTGGCTGCAGAGCCACCTCCCCAACCTGAGGAGCCAGAGGTTCTGGCCACACACTGGGCTCCCAAGCCCAGGGTTCCAATACTGGGAAGAGAAGTTCCCACCATCTCTGGCTATGAAAACCAGTGGAAGTTGTGACTGAGTGAGATGGAGGGCTGTGGGAAGTGGAGACTTTCCTCTTAAAGGGCGTGCACTGGCCTTACTCGCTGATGGACTCACTCACTGAGCTCCAGCACTGGGGCAGTTGCTCATGGGGCACCAGGGACATACAGGGAGGTGTTGAGCTGTTGGGCTTCATGGCAAAGGCTGGACGGGAAGCTTGCTCATGGACAGAGGTGCAGGCAGAAGCCATTGTTCCTTTGTTGATCCCTTCCCACTCCCAGCCTGCAAACATAGGTACCATCACCCTGGATAACACAGGTCACTCTGCCCAGGGGATTCCCTGAGACCGCCTTTCCCAATTTGTAGGCCCATTCAAGCTGCTTCCAGTGATTTATCCCACCATACATATAGGGTGTCTTGAGATCTGCTACCAACTTTCATAAAATCTCTCAAAGGCTCACAAAACCCAAAGAAGCAGTATCTGGCTTCAGCTTGCCCAGTACCTCTTGCTGAGCAGCCCCAAACCCTGCACTAGTGGCAGCCATCCTCGGTTTTGAACTTGACCCTTTGAGGCTGCCTAGCAGCCGTATGTAGATTGCTTGGTGACTATTATCAGATGGCCCTGGAGGTACACAGGCTGAAGGTGAACTTGTTCCTGCAGCTGGACCCATCTCAGGTCTGTGCCAAAGGGCCCCACAGCACATCTACTAAATAAAGCCACTCTACTAAGGCCAGGAAACTTAGGAGCCCTACCTAATACACAGAAGCAGACACAGGGAGGCAGCTAAAAACAGGGATCCAAAGAAATATGTCCCACATGAAAGAATAGAACAAAGCTCCAGACAAAGAACTCACCAAAATGGAGACAAGCAATATACCAGATGCAGAGTTCAAAACACTGGTTATAAGGATGCTCGAGGAACTTAGGAGGCGAGCAAATGAACTCAGTGAGAACTTTAACAAAGAGATAAAAAACATAAAAATGGAGATGGAAACATAATAAGGAGTCAGTCAGAAATCAAGAAAACAATATGTGAGATGAAGAGTACGTTAGAGCAGGGGTCCCCAAATGCTGGGCTGTGGACCAGTACTGATCCATGGCCTGTCAGAAACTAGGCCGCACAGCAGGAGGTGAGCGGCGGGCAACTGAGCAAAGCTTCATCTGTATTTGCAGCCGCTCCCTAGTGCTAGCATCACTGCCTTAGCTCCATTTCAGATCATCAGGCATTATTCTCATAGGAGCGCTGATAATGGGTGCCAAAAGGTTGGGGACCGCTGCATTAGAGGAAATCAACAGAGTAGACGAAATGGAGGATCGAATTAGTGACATAGAGGATGGGGTAGCAGAGGACACCCAATCAGAACAGCAACAAGAAAAAAGAATCCAAAAATATGAAGATAATTTAAGAAGCCTCTGGGACAACATCGAGTGTAATAATACTTACATCACGGGGTACCAGAAGGAGAAGAGAGAGAGCAAGGAATTGAAAACCTATTTGAAGAAATGATGATGGAAAACTTCCCTAACCCAGTTAGAGAAATAGACATATAACTCCAGGAAGTTCAGAGACTCCAAAACAAGATGAACCCAAAGAGGCCCACACCAAGACACATCATAATTAAAATGCCAAAGGTTAAATTTGAAGAGAGACTCTTAAAAGTGGCAAGAGAAAAGCAATTAGTTACATACAAGGGAGCACCCATAAGACTGTCAGCCTATTTCTCAACAGAAACTTTATAGGTCAGAAAGGCTTGGCAAAAAATATTGAAAGTGATGAAAACCCAGGATCTATAACCAAGAAGATTACTTTACCCAGCAAAGTTATCATGAAGAATCAAAAGAAAGATAAAGAGCTTCCCAGACAAGAAAAAGCTGAAGAAGTTCATCACCACCAAGCCAGTATTACAGGAAATGTTAGAGGGACTTCTTTAAGAAAAAAGAAAACAATATATGTATCAAAAGTCTAAATAAAGAATGGCAATAACTACGTATCTATCAACAAGTACTTAAAATGAAAAAGAATTAAATGTTCCAATCAAAAGATAGGGTAGCTGAATGGATAAGAAAACAAGACCTTTACATACACTGCCTACAAGAGACTCACTTCAGATTAAAAGACACACACAGACTAAAAGTAATAGGATGGAAAAAGATATTTAATGGTGGACCTAAAGGGTAGTGTGCTGAGTGGAGTAAGTCAGATAGAAGAAGACAAATGCCATGTAATTGTAGGTATATGTGGAACCTAAAGAACAAAATAAACAAAAAACAAAAACAGGAAAACTCATAGATACAGAGAACATTTTGAGGCTTACCAGATGGGAGGGGAGATTCAGGAGGGTCAGTGAAAAAGGGGGACGAGATCAAGTAGCATGAATTAGTAGTTACAAAACAGTCATGGCTAAGGAATAGCTTAAGGAATACAGCCAGTAATACCGTAATAACTATGCACTGTCAGAGGGACACTAGATTTATTGGGGTGATCATTTTGGGAATTATATACATATCTAATCACTATGTTGTACACCTGAAACTAAATACTATTGTTTGCCAACTATAATTTAAAAATAAAAAATTATTAATTAAAAAAAAATATTCCCCTCTAAGTTTTTACAGCTATTCTAGGAAAACTGAAAAAGTGATTTTATAGTCTTTGTTGTCCTTCACCTCTTTATAACTGTTCTCGATATTTCTTGACTCTACACCTTATATTTTACTTTAGACAAAAGGCTAGAGTACTTATCCCAGAAGGAAAGCTAAAGAAGGAATCAAAAACTAGAAGCAATTATTCTTGTTGTATTTCCTGTCTCCAATGAAACATCAACTCACAAGATATAAAATATCTTGCAGTAAATTATCTACTACCACTCCCCCTAACATGTGTTCACTCTCTAAAAAGTGCATTTCCAAGATGCATTTGGCTTTCCTGCAAGTATATTCCAAATCATTAGGTTTATTATAAGACTAGAAAAGCAACTGTTATGTGAATTAATTCCCAAACTTGTAACACACAAAGTTGTAATGTACTATCCACAGATATTTAGATAGAGACAACAGATTAATTTATGAATGTTCTGTACTCTTCTAAAATTAATTGCTGGCATGACACAGTTATAACTATCAGTAGTACTGCCTTGGGTGAAGGAAAGTATAACCATTCAAAATACATTAAGAAAATGTTTTTTAAAAATCTAGATATAAATGGTGATCATTACTCCACAACTATGTTTTTATCAATTTATGCCCACATATATAATCTTACCTTTCTGGTTTTGTTTCCTAGACATTGCGTTTCCTTTGATCTCAAAAAATATGGAAGAAAAGTACTCTTTTGCCTTGTCTGGGTTCTGACTGTAGTTTATCTCTGATTTAAAGGCAGGCAAGAAAAGTCTGTAGTTGGAGGTAATAGATATAAAGTCCTGGTTTGGAAATTCTGCTCTCTAGCTGGTGATCTCCTTTCCTTCTCTTCTATCAACTTCTTGTCAGGAAATATCATTGCAGACATTCATGTCTCTTTTTCCAGGGAGATTCTGGAGAGAAAACAAACACACACATTCATTGTTACAGTATTAGCTATCTGTACAAAATTTCTAAGAGATATCCACAGGTGTTATTTTGTATTTTTTCTAAACAAAACTAGTTATTAAAAGTACTCTGAAGAGATTATAGTTATAAACAGCAATATTTTGTTCCTTTAGAACCTTTAGAATCAAATCATCTTCTTAGTTCGGAAAACATGTTTTCTTAGTCATCTTATCTTTTTTATCTATCTCAAATATCTTATCTCCATCTCTGCTTCATAAACTAAAATATTACCTCATCGCTCACACAGCTGCAAGAAACTTGGGGAGAGGGGTGAATGGGAAAGTATGAAGGAATCTTAATAAGGAAAAGTGAAACATCAAAATTTGGATTAGTCACTACTGCAGGAAGCTTCTATAAATTGTAAGATACAAATACTATTTTTTCCATGTTATTAAACATTTAAAAATACATGCCCAAGTTTTCTGGGTAAAGAAAGCATGATGAGGATCATAGAACTCTTATACCCAGAAACCTGATAGGAAACACATTTTACAAAATGCAACCCAACAAGGAAATGAGTGAGAGTAACCTTAGATGAAATACTTTTCAATGTGAAAAGACAAGAATGAAGGGATGAGTAGATAGCCCTGGGAAATTGTTTTAAAAAAATCCACCAAGAGTAAGAGCCTCTACAAAACACTATGAGACCTGAGGAAAGGCAGACTGAACCTCTATCTTCCAGAGCACTGAGCTAAATTGGGAGAATCAGCCAAAGCTTATGGAAGTACATGGAATTTACCACTGGATAGAGCAGGCCTGACAAAAGCATTTTGTGAGATTTTAGAAGAAAGAAATTCAAATCTTTAAGACAAAAAATATTATTAGAGACAGAAACATATAATTATGATAAAAGGGTCATGACATCCCTTCTCTGGAAGGAAGCATCCCTCTCAGAACAAACATGAGAGAACTTCCTAAGGGGTAAAATGTTTTATATCCTGATCTGAATGATACTTATATGGGTACATACATATGTGAAAATTTACTGGGTTACTCTTAAGATTTGTGCATTCTACTGTACATATAACTCAAAAACTAAAATTTTTCTGTAAAAACTAGAGGAAAAAACCCAAAGGATACTCTTGACCAAGCCACTCATGTGTACAAAAACAAAACAAAACAAAACATTCAGTCAAGTATTTTTCCAAAATGGGAACAAAATGTATGTAATACTTCTTTGTGTTGTTAAATTAAAGCCTGAAGTATGAGAAAACTGGTAATCAATAATGATGGATGTATTAAAAAGAAAGTAAAAAGGATTAAATCTGTTTATATTAATTTGTTGCAGCTTATTAAGTAGTAAAGCAAATTCAAAATGGTCAGTCTATATATACTTCTCTGAGCTAAGAGCATCAAGGTAAGAAAACCAGTGATCCTGACTCCCATCTTCAGTTAGTTTTGCTCTAAAGAAGTCCATAGTTACAGATCTCACCCACCGTACCAGGTATACAAACATATGCTGTTGGTTTCTAGGCACCCCAAGCTCAGTGACTCTCAAGGGGGGAAATGGGAAGAGGATAGACATGTGGTTTTAAAATCTATTACTTTGACTTATTGTTAATTGTCATATTTATTTTTCATTTTAAATCACAACAAAAGAGGACTTAGGTTTTTATTTATGTCAGAATGGGTTTAAAAGGGATGAGAAAAAAGAGAAAGTAGAGGAGAGGTTACCAGGAACTAGAGGGGAAGTAGAAAAGGGAGAGTTATTGTTTAATGTACAAAGTTTTTGTCAGGAATGATGAAAAAGTTTGGGTATAGAGAATGGTGACAGTTATACAACACTGTGAATGTATTTAATGCCACTGATTTGTACACTGAGGAATGATTAAAATGATAAATATTATATTATGTAGATATTTTTTACTTTCAGGAATAGACCTCAAGTAGCTAAAACAATCTTAAAATAAAGCAAAGTTGGAGGCCTCACATCTCCTAATTTCAAAACACATTAGAATGCTACAGTAATGAAAACAGTGTAGTACTGCCATTAAGACAGGCATTTAGACAAATGGAACAGAACAGAGGACCCAGAAAAGGTAAAGTGATTTTTGACAAGGGCACCAAGACCACTCCATGGGGAAACAACAGTCTCTTCAACAAATGGTGTTAGGAAAACGGGATATCCACATGTAAAATGAATGAAGTTGGATCTTTACCTTATATCATATACAAAAATTAACTCAAAATGAATTAAAGACCTAAAAATCCTAAAAAAACAGAGAAAAAGCTTCATGACATTGGATTTAGCAATGATTTCTTAGATATAAAATCAAAAGCACAGTCAAAAAAAGCAAATATAGACAAATGGGATTGCATGAAACTTAAAAGCTTCTGCATTAAAGGAAATAATCAAGAGTGAAAAGCAACCAGTGGAATGGGAGAAAATATTTGTAAATCATATATCTGATAAGGGGGTTAACATCCAGGATATACCAAGAACTCCTACAACATAACAAAAAAATAAATAATTCAATTAAAAATTGGCAAAAGATTTAAATAGAAATTTCTTCAAAGAAGATACACGAATGGTTAACAAGCACATGAAAAGCCGATTAACGTCGCTCCTCATTAGAGAAATACAGATCAAAACCACTATGATATAGCATCTCCCATCCATTATGCTACCAAAAAAAAAATGTTGGCGAGGATGTGGATAAATTGGAATCCATGTGTACTGTCAGTGGGGATGTAAAATGGTACAGCTACTATGGAAAACAGTATAGAAATTCCTCAAAAAATTCAAAATAGCACCATATGATCTAGCAATCCCACCTCTGGGTATATATCCAAAAGAGCTGAAATCAGCATATCAAAGAGATATTTGCACTCCCATATTCATTGTAGCATTATTCGTAATAGACAAGAGGTAGAAACAATCAAATGTCCATTGAAGAATTACTAAAATAACAAAATATGTTATGTGCACACACACACAATGGAATGTTAGGCCTTTAAAAAGAAGGAAATCCTATCACATGCCACAACATGGATGAACCTTGAGAACATTATGTTAAATGAAATGCCAATCAAAAATAAGACAAATATTGTATGATTCCACTTATATGAGGTATCTACAGCAGTCAAATTCATAGAGACAGAAAGTAGAATGGTGGTTGCCAGGGGATGGAGACAAAGGGAAATGGGATATTGTTATTAAATAGGTACAGTTTCAATGTTGCAATATGAAAAATTTCTAGAGACCTGTTACACAACTATGTAAATATAATTAACACTATTAACCTGTACATTTAAAAATCTTTAAGATGATAAATTTTATGTTATGTTTTTAACCACAATTAAAACATTTTATTTTTTAAAGTTTTCAGGAACATGCTGAGTTAGAAAAAAGACAAATGTTAAACACAGATGGATTAGCATAAATCCATCACCACTAGCAGAAAACCAAACCAAAGCACATGCTTTACTGAGGTTGAGTATATCATTAATACAGATGCCTTATAGCAGAGAGGATAAGAGAAGACTTTACAGACAGACTGTATGGGGTTTCCATCCCAGCTCTACCACCTCCTAGCTGAGTAACTTCAAGCTAGCTGATTACCTTCCCTAGGTCTCAGTTTCTTTATCTGTAAAATGCAAAGAACGCTAGCATCTTCCTCACAGGGATGTTATATGGTTTAAATTAGTTTGTACAGATGTAGCACTTAGAACAATGCCTGATACTTCTTGACAGCCACTCAATAAATAATGGCTTGTATGATCTGCAATGAACGATATGCTCCCTAAAACTAAAAGGTCCCAAGAAAAATAGATGATGCGTTACTTACAAACAAATGGGAACTTTACCAAGACTATGGGTTACTACCAATAGGTCATAATTACAGGTATTGTTAAAGCTTTAGAACAGCAACTCTAAATTTAGATGATGTGCGATTAGAAAATCAAATGATCCAAAGCACTCTAAAGAGGGAATAACTTTCAAGTCTTGGAGTATGTAACTAGCATGCATTATAAGGACCTGGCACACTAACAAATAATTAATTGTGCTTTACACAAAGGTACTTACAGTTACTTTAAATTTAAAATACGGATTGTTATGAAATCTACCTATCAGAACCAGGAAAAAGGGAGCATGGGTGAGGAGGGAAGAAAACACAAGAAAACTAAATTCTCATCTTCCATGATAGGATTGCCCCTGAAAGGATTAAAATGTCAGTCAGTACTGCCTTGTTATTCAGAAATGTGCAGATTAATACTGAAAGAAATGTTTATGATTACCTATGGAAAGCTAGAATAGGGAATAGGAGGGAGGGGATGCAAAAGACTATGTTTTTAAGTTATTATAAGCCTTATGATAATATCTGACATGATAGGATGTATGTGTATATTTAGACAAATACTTTAACCTATTTTATGCAAATTAGAACTTCTAAGACACCATTTTTTACACAGACTGGCAAATATCCAAAATTATTATACACATTAGTAGTAAAACTGGAAAAACATATCTAAATGAGAATGTAAATTTATATAACACCTATGGAAGAAAACTAGATTAGATATCAAAATTTAAAATGTATATACTATTTGATTCAGAAAGATAATTTCTAGGAATTTACCCTATAAGCATATTAACAAATGTGTAAACAGATATGTTCAGTTATCTAATACACCATTATTTCTAAGAGAAAAGATTGGAAACCATCTAATTGTCCATCAATAGAACACTAATTTAATAAATTATGGTTCACCCATACGAGAAGATACTATGCAAATGTTTTTGAGAGGAGAGGAAGTTCTTCCTATATTGATATAGTAAGATACAGTGTTCGATGAATATGATGGGGGAGAATATATTTATATATACATATTGTATATATGAAAGGATAAACAAGAAACTAGCAATAGTGAAAATCCATTGACAACTGGGGTAAAAAAGACTTTTCAATCTACATTCTTTTTGACACTAGAACTATATAAACATCTTATCTGTTCAAAAAATTTTAACACTTTTTAAAAGATCCCTTCCCAGTAAATTAAGTCAAAGCTGAAAACCCTCTACTGAATCTAAATATTTATTCTAACTTAGAAACCCAATCAATAGGTTCAAGAAATGTGTCAATAAGAACCTACACCCACTAACTCTCTACACCTATAGAACTACAACCAAAAACAAGAAGATGAGAAGTTCCAAATAAAAACTTTTTTTCTAATTTTTAAGCATTTTGGTTGAGAAAGTAACCAAAAGTTCTTATTTCACACTTATCAGTTTGCCAATAAATATCATTCTCATTAGTTTTATAAAGGAATATGAAAAAGAAGACGGAAATTAATCCACTGATATAGTCTAAAAAATAGGTACAAAAAAGATAATTTCCTTCAGTCAAAAAAGTGAACGTGATATTCATTTTAATGAATTTAAAAGAATATTCATGTAAAGTCTATTTTCTCAACAAATGTCTTTACTTATTGGCATTAACTTTCTGATCCATATGCCACTCTAATCTCAAAACTCTCCCATAATTATAAGGCCTGATAACCATAAACATATTTTGGAACATGAACTTTTCATTTAGAAAAACCAATGAATTCTTTTTTACTAATAAAAACCTTGAATTAGAACAACATACAATTGAAAATTGGAACAAAATTAAATTTCTCAAAATTTAAAGTACATTCTAAGTGGAAAATCAGAAACCATGTGATACCACAACTCCTCTTTACTACTATTAAAAGACACAGGACCCTCCAAATTGCTAAATGTTAGTCATCAGTGGCAGCTGTAAGTGTGGGCGTAGAGGGGGCTCAAAAGAATCAGAGTAGGGTTATGTATGTTTGTCTCTTCCTATTTCATTGCTAACTGGGTATTTAGCATTGTCTGCACCCCTCCTCCTCATGCAGATGGCTGTACCCCAAACCCAATCAAACCAAATTATCCTCAGCTATATAAATTCTTCAATAATCATTTTAAACAATACTGATCATTTCATCACCCCCCCCCACACACACACACACATATATAAACTCCATTCCTCCCATCTCCCCAAAGTATAGAGGCACAAGCAGCTCATGGTAATGGAGGGAGCTATTAGGCAAAAACAAAACAAGGCAATTAAGAACAACTTTATTCATTGATTCCAATCCTTAAAAGGAGATTCCCTGTATATAGAAAGTGATTTCTAATACCTCTGGTAACTTAAAAAACATTATTAAATTGATCAACTAGTATTTAATGTGAATCTACTATGTACCACATACTTACGATAAAAAATTATGCAAGATGGAAAGTATTACTCAGTCTTTAAAAGGAAGGAAATTCTGACATAAGATAAAACATGAATAAATCTTGAAGACAGTTACAGCCCTCCTGGATAATAACCCATTCCTTTGGATGTAGTATCTGTAACCCATTCCTTTGGATGTAGTATCTATCTTATCTCTTCAAAAACTGTCCTCAATTTTAGTGTAGTAAAACGCATAAATAAGCTTGGGGAAAACTTTTTAATCTAGGAGGAGTATATATTCATTGCTTCAAGTCTCTAAGAGTTCTCATTCCACTCAAAAAACTGTAGTTGGAAGATGCAAGCAAGACATTACAGGGTATAATTAATGCCAACAAGATGAAGAACTCTAATCAGCAAACTCATATTTAATATATAATAAGGTTGATGAATAAATGTGTATGTTTATTTGTTTTAAGTGAAAATAAAATGCTTTATGGTATGTATGTATCATTTTTATCTCTTGCTTTAACCAATTTTTTCAATTAACAATAAACTATATAAGAGAATAGTAATGGATAGAAAGACTTCTATAAAATCAAAGAAAACTTACTCTAACAACTTTTAGCAAATTAATACTATCTACTAGATAAAGAGAAAATATTGTTAACAGGTATACTTACTAAAATGGCAAAAGAAAAATCCAACTGACCAAAGCTGGGACTGCTGTATTTACAAGAATATGCCTCTGGTGCCATATTAGCTATTATCATTAACCAAAAGGATAGCATGGCGACCCTATCATGACATAGTCTGGTTAATATAATGGATGTCTTAGAAAAAAAATGGCTGCTAAAAGGCCTACAGGGGCCTCAAGAACCAAGGCCTAAGTATCGCCATACTGGAAAAACAATGGTCTGAGTTCTCTTGATAGAAAAAAACAGAAAAGAGGCTTTTGCTAATAAATTTGTCTTGAGAGTTAAACTTTTAAAATTAAAATTTCTTTCCAGAATATAGTATTTAAATATAGTATTTAAAATCTCTTTCTGGAATCTGATACAAACCAATGAGTTTCTCAGAAAAACAACAAAATTCATGTTATACACAAGCCACTAGTTAGACTGAATTTAGCTATAAATAAGAGTTTATCAGATTTCTTTAAATCCATTAATTGAAAGCATTAGAGAGCTCTCCACGATGGTATTTTAAAGCTTCTTATTTCATTCATTATTCAACTAATATTCATTGAATGCTTACTACATTCTAAGCCTTGTGGAAGCTGAGTGGGCAGGTGCTGCTATTTCAGATTCAGGGGAGAATAATAATATATCAGAATACAAGAGTTTAATGTGAGAGCAGTTTATGGAAAAGTGGAGGCCCAACCCCTCAACTATTAAACTGAGAAGTTTAACAATGAAAGAATGAAAGAAATAGGGTATCAGCCACAGTTCTAGCAAGGCCAAGAAAAAGGGGTTTTACTCCCAAAATAGGTATACTTCATTTGAATACTTTTTCAAAAAGGAGAAGGAAAGATCAAACATACTTCCGAGAATAATACTTGTAGAAATAGAAAATAAAGGAAAGATAGAAAGGTAATCACTGGAAATGTACTTAGCAATTTCATACACATTTTCTTATTTAATCATCACAACAACCTTGTAAGGTATAAGAAACATACCTTTGATACAAGCAAAAAAGACAAGAAGAAATATAGAGATAGAAGGGAGAACGTGAGGGAGGTCATACCAAATTACTGTAATTGTTTGGTAATGGAAACAGAAGGGGAGAAAGGAAAGTTTGAGGGCTTAAAAGGAATAAATAAGAAAACTAACATTGCCTACCATGTGCTAGGCATGTTATTTCCTTTACATATAAACTTCATGTAATCCTGTTTGGTGTTTATTATTCATTTAATTGAAGAATTTGAGATTGTGAGAATTTCCCAAGCTCTAACAACTGGTGAGTGATGGAGCAGTGATACAAACCCAGGTCTAAAAGACTACAAATTCTCTTTCTTTCCACTACACACACTGGTACTTCAAAATCAGATTTGTGCAAGGGAAAACAGACCATGAAGCAGCAAAGGTCCTGTTAAAATGAGACGGCATCAATTTGGAGTAGATAATGCCAACACTGTGCCCTCTTCTTCCTGGGTTCAACCACCTGGGTAAAAAGTATTTAATACTGGGAGGTTGCTAAAGTTGTAACAAAGTAATATATATTTTAAGAACTAAAATAGGACAGGAGAGTTTCACTTCCCTTCAAATTATTACTACTATTCTTTACTAATTAAATATCTACAAAATTGTGGGCCCTAGGTCCTCTTACAGAACTTGCTACTTAGCCATTTGAAGCTATAGTTTAAGTATTTATCCAAACTTCAACTCTCATTTGAGAAAGTGTTCTAATGTCAATGGATATACCAAAAAATATTCACCTAAGAATGGCTTTTCTTTCATTTTGAAAACCAATTTTATTTACAGGGAATAATAGTAAGGCCTTAAGACTAACAGACATTGGATTGTTGTCAAAAACCAGAATACAGTCTTGTTTATTCTGTCCTTTTATGATACTGGAAAATTGTGAAAAACTCTGAAATGGACCCAAAAAATCACTTGGCATCTTTAATGAAAAACTAGGTATTGTATAATGTGCACTCTTCCTAGTTACTTGATTCTATGGGGTTTGTGTCTTACGATCTTTGAATTATTTTCTTTGAATTATTTTACTTATAAGTGTAAACTGTAGATAACTGATAGCAATGCATGGGATTCTTGTCCATCCACAAGCAAATAGAGTCTGTCCAATAGAAGGAGGAATGATTTCCCAAAGGTCAAGTGGAAAAAGCCAGTTCTGCATGGATCTGTAAATACATTTTGGTACTCTTGATCCTAAATATGTATAGAACTTTGAATTCTCCTTTGAACTACTTTTACCATCTTACTAGTTCTCTTATCAATAAATTAAATTAAATCTTTTATATGTGTTCATTTTATATCTGTATGAAAATCATGATTTTGCCTTTTAAAAAAATCCTTTAACAATGAATTTTATACAACATGTAGTAGATACCATGGAAGATGAAAATTTAAATGCAAAAGCTTAGGGAAGAAAATATCTTTTATTTATTTATTTTTTGGACTGTTCCATTATTTTATTTTTTTAATTAAGTTTATTAGGGTAACACTAGCTGATACAATTATATAATTTTCCAGTGTACATTATAATTTGACATCTGTATAATCTATTGTGTGTTAACTACCCAAAGTCTAGCTTCCTTCAGCTACCATATATTTGACCCCCTTTAACCATCTACCTACCCCCTCCTCCTCCGGTAACCACTAGTCTATAGACCATGTCCATGAGTTTCTGTTTGTCTGTCCTGTTCATTTGCTTTTAGGTTTATATCCCACATATGTGATATCCTGTGATTTTTGACTTTTTATGTCTGGCTTATTTTGCTTAGTGTGATTACCTCGAGGTCCATCCATATTGTCGCAAATGGCAGTATTTCATCTCTTCTTATGGCTGAGTAATATTCCATGAACGGAGCATTTTAGATTGGAAATAATCTCCTATCCATGTCAATCATAAATTCATGCTACTATAATTCTTTAAATAAATGCATAATGCCTGCAGCATATTATGCATTAAATATTCTAAAATATAAGTTTTCATCTACTTGCAATTAACTTAAATAATACTAGCAGATCTAAAAGCATGAAAAGTTAACTCTCCCCTCTACCCCTAAACCAACAGGAAACTTTTGGGTGGTAATGTGTCAACTGGAAGGAAAGAGAATGCAGATAAAGAAAACACCTATAAAAGGTACCGAATGTTAATCCCAAAGGGTATATTACCTCTTCCAAGTTGCAACTGAAGGTAAAGAACTGTAGTGAGAAGTCTTCACCATTTTTAGTAGGTCAAGATGGATATGTATTGTCTTCCTCCTTGGAAATGTAACTCATTCCAGAACTTTCATTTCTGCCTCTTCTTAAGGTTCTTACACCAATACAAATTATTAACATGTTTTTGTAGGATCCTATCAAAGCTTTGTAAAAGTATTTTTCAAATATCAAGCTGAAAAAATAACTGAATCATTTAAAATAAAAATTAATAAGCTTTCCCTTCTACCCTCAATTCAACAATGTATAGATCTCGACACCAAGAAAAATAAAACAGGTAAATGGTTAAATACAAGCATTTCTTCTTTCTAGAAGTGGGAAAAATAATACGGCAGGCAGCTATTTTTATAACAACTTCCTACTCACTAAGCTATCTTCAATTTTAAGATTATTAGAAAATTTGAGTGAATCTCTCATGTTGTACAAATCCTGAGAGAAAGGTAAAGAAAAAAGCAAAATGGGATGAAAAAGAAAACAAAATGGAAAGAACACAAAAATGCAATATTCGCATTGCTTGTTTTTCCATTAACAAGTAAAGCAAAAACATATTCATTGCCACCTTCTTCTACTTAGAGAGAAAAGGAAAAAAAATAACACAACTGCCTCTACAAAACATGTATCATAAAATACCAATTTTTTTGTTTTTTGAATATTTCACTTCCAGAGCCAGATCACTACATAAGGTCAGGCAGTACAGTAATTCTAGAGACCATTCCCTAATGCTATTCAAAGACTCTTATAACCCACTTTACCACCTGCACTAGCGTTCCCACATTTAAAATGATTTCTATCACCTACTCCTTTTCAAAATGTCCCTTAGAAGAATCCTTGAAGGCATTAAGAAAGCTAGCTAAATCAGTGGACAGTGTAAATGATAAATAGGCATACATACTCTTTGAGCCTTACAAAACTGTTACTCATCAATTCAAATCTAAAAATGATAGAATTTTTAAGAGTTTGAGATATTTTTTTTCCTTTTTTCTTTTGTTTTCTCATTTGGGATAGAAGCACCATTATGCCTACTCTCTCATAAAAAAGTTAAAAGAATGTCAAGTCCAAAACGTCCTGGTCCTACCTTTACTGAAGAAAAGCAGCGTTTGCTACTGTTCAGTCTCCTTCCACAGTGCTTGCCAAATCCATTCTTGAACATTAAATGAAGGTAGGGGATCTTCTACCTCTACTCCCATGAATAGGGAAGAGAAAGCCTGACCTAACAAAGCAAGACTCACTACATTTTAGCTTCCAAAACTTTCTGATACGTGTGAGGCATTTTCTGTTTTAAAACAAGTTTGCAAAATCTTTGATCCTACTCCAATCAAATGGTAGTCTAATTCTCCTTCCCAAGAAGAGAATGAAATAGAAGTGACACTGAGCAACCTCAGAAGTTAGGTTATAAAAGGTAATAAAACTTCTGCCTGGCGTTCTCCCAAGCAGCTTTGGAGTCCTGAACCATCATGTACATATCTGGCTACCCTAAAACCCTCATGCTGGAGAAGACTATGGGATGAGGCCTCGCAGGGTTAGAGAGATGTCTGAAGAGTGTTAGCTGTTCGAGTCTTCCCAACCCAGCCATCAGACATGTGAATGAAGAATGCTTGAAGATCATTCCAGGCTCAGCTATCATCTGCCTCCAACTGAGTTTCTTAACTTTGGTGAGGAAGCCTCTAAAATGATTCCAGCCCGGCCATCATCTGATTGCATACACATGAGAAATTCTGAGAAAGAACTGCCTAGCTAAACCTACACACCGAAACCATAAAAGAGAAAAAGTTTGCCTGTTTTTATAAATAAAGTTCTAATGGAACACACCACACCAATTTACTTACATATTGTCTGTGGTTGCTTTCTCACTACAACAGCAAAATTGAGCAGGTGTGCCAGAGATCATATGGCCCAAAAAGCCTAAAATATTTACTATCTGCCCCTTGACAGCAAAAGTTTGCTGATGTTTAGCTTAAAAGAAAGTGAGGAAAGTGTTACTGGGAGCTGAAGGAAAGGAGAATTTTACTAGAATAGTGGAAAGTTTAGTAAAGCTGTCACCTACAGTAACGTGGAAAATAGAAAATATAACTAATGAAATGATGAATCTGGGTAAGGAAATTTCCAGGCAGAATGTCAAGTGTCAACCAGTTGTTTTTGTTTGTTTGTTTGTTTGAGCTATGTATCATAACATACAGGTGGAAAGAGATGAGAAGAAGAAGAAATTGTTCATTTTCAAGTAGAATATAGAAGAAATATAAAGGACTTGCTAAGTCCAAAAATACTCTTTCTTATTCCTAGACTCTCCATCTAGCTAATGTTTCTCGA
Source organism: Rousettus aegyptiacus (assembly GCF_014176215.1). Lineage (NCBI taxonomy): Eukaryota > Metazoa > Chordata > Mammalia > Chiroptera > Pteropodidae > Rousettus > Rousettus aegyptiacus. The sequence goes on from NW_023416295.1 coordinate 131,380,640, forward strand.
ATTAAGAAATGCCCTCTGGGCAAATATATCAAAACCAAGGCGGTATCAGAAAAACATGGCCTAAAGACTAAACTTTTGTTTAAACTAAGGGAGGGCAAACTTTTTCTGTATCTGGTCAGATAAATAAATATTTTCGGCTTTGAGGGTGATATAGTCTCTGCTGAAAATTCTTTTTTTAAAACAAATGTAAAAACACATCATAGCTCACTGGGGAGTTTGCAAAACCAAGGTCACTCTGACCTTATTCTGACCTTCTCCCCTGAAGTAAGTCATAAAACCCTTATGCTCACATGCCTTCCCTATACCTAGGAGTAAGGTACATCCTTATCCACAAAGACAATGAGACACAGAGAAGAATCCTAACAAGCAGGCCTTGCTAAATTTCCCCAGTTTACACACTTACCTCATGCTCCTTAACCTATCATATCCCTCCATGACTGTCTACTCTTCATCAAACTCAGCATGAAAGTACTCAGGTTTAAATACTTCTTCAGGTCTTCATTTCCTTATGAAGGCACCATGTCACATAAAACATATTAAATGAATTTGTAGTCTTTCTCCTCTTAATCTGTCTTTGTCGGTTTAATTTTCAGACCCAGCCAGGGACCTAAGAGGGTCAAGAAAAGCTTTTTCCTCCTCTACAGAGCCTAAGGTAGAAGGGCTTATATCGATGTGTAAGTGTGGCTTTTGTCTAATAGAGCGAAGCCTTGAAAAAGATTCACAGTGAATTTTATGTTCAGAAACACTGTCATCTTAGACTAAAAAAAAACAGGGATAGTACAAAATGAAGAGAGGCTTTTGGGACCGCCGCCGCTCCCCCACCCCCACCCCAACCCCCACCCTCATACAAACACTCAAACATCTATAGGCAGGAAACTGGCTGAGAAAATGACTCAGCTGCAAACACTATATATATATCATGGAAAAGAATTATTTAGAAGGCAAAACTACAAACTGTGGAGCATGGTTCCTGGGCAGTATGGCTGATCACAAAACTGGTAATTATGTGCCTAGCTGGACTGCAGAATTGCTTTGGACCAGTGCCTATGGTGTTTCTTACATTTTTATTTATTTTTGAACATGAATGTCTATAGTGGTTATCTTATGCCTATCCATTGTTGCATATTGGGTAGGCTGGCTATAGGGGGAGATAATGTGCCTCTTGAGTTTACAAGTCTTTAAAGTGAAAGCAATGATACTCAAGGACCTACACACAAAGAACCATATCCAAATAGCCTTATCTGCTGCACCTGGATCGGATTTAGATGACAAGATCCTGGACCTGAAGCCTGAGTCTGATGCTGTACTAGATAAGCCCTTGCAGGCCTTCAGAAGTGATAAATGTGTTTTGCATGTAGGAGGAATGTAAATAATTTGTAGCCAGAGGAAAGACTGAGGTGATTTTGAAATATGTCTGCATATTCCTCACATTCCTCCCAGCAAGAGGTAAAGTCTAGTTCCCTTCACTTTAAATATGGGTTGGCCTTCGCGGCTCACTTCTAATGAACAAAATGCAATTTAAATGACGCTAATCCTAAATTTAAGTCATAAAAGACAATACAGATCCTTTCCAGTTCCCTTACTCAGAACAAGGGCTTTTGGAGCCCTAAGCCTCCATGTACAAAGTCTGGCTACCATTAAGTCCATATACTGGAGTGACTGACTACACAGAAATAGAGACGTTCAAGGACCCCCCCCCACTATTCCAGCTACTAGCTATTTGGACTTCCCTGCTCAAGTGCCAGACATATTAGTCTGGAAAGAAGCCTTAGTGATAACTCCAAGCCTACATGACTATAAGTGCATGAGAGAATTCATGCAAGAATCACTTAGCTGAGCCCAGTCAAAACCCAGAAGCATGAGAGTTTTATGCTAAGTTTGGAATGGGTCTGTTCCTTAGCAATAGATAACTACAACAACATAACTGGAGACCCAGGTCTGAAATGCTAGGAGGTCAAACTTAGCCTGCCATTCTATATTATCGACCAAATAACATCAAACAATATCATTATGCTCACCTAGCTCCTTCTTCCCCCAGCTAAAATATTTGATTTGACCATGGTAAAAGATATTTGTATGATTAGCATATATATAATTATATAACAACTGTTGTTTCAAATTGTACACTAGTCTGTTATTTGAAATCACCTATATTTACACACACATACATACACACTGTCAATGATTTACTACTTAATAGCATATGATTAATTTTATAAATATTTTTTAAATGACTAAGTAATTTAAGACTGGTAGCATACTACCTCTTCTACAACAGAACACTAATTTGTAGTGTTTTTAAATGTGTATATATGTGCAGCAGAACTAGAATCATCATCACTAATAGATAATAACCACTATTTCTAAGGTCTCTTCATTTTTAAACATCATGATCTAAGTTCAGAGAAAATAAATCTTTTGCATCTGAAGATATACAACTCAATGTGTTTTAATTCACTGAAACACGGGGACTTTAATGTTCTAGCTCTTAGAAGAATAAAAAGAATTTGATGTTCATAGAGTATAAGTATAGTTAAGCTCAACTTCTGTAGAGAAACTGAAACGGCAGAGCAAAGAACTAATTGGCCCCAGCAAAATGGCAGAAGGTACTCTGGAATAGGAAGAACAAGGAGGCCTAAGGTCAAAATAACTTACCCTGAAAATGTAATTACTTTCTCCATTGTATAACCACTTCCAACTAGACATTTTAAGGGAAAAAGCCTTAATCTTTATGCCACCGAATAACTAAGACATCCTAAATTATTTAGCAACATTTTAATTAACCTGTCCTAACTTTTTCCTAGATTGGTGAATGTTTGACTTTTTTAGCAAGCAAGCACTGAGAAGGAAAAATTAAATATAATCATAATCAGTTTGAGAAAAAATTTTAAAGAATAAAATGTGTTGTGTTCTACATATAATGCTGGTGTGCAAAAGTTTATTTAACCCATAATATGGTTAATTTTAAATAATAGGTCTGGGTTCTGGGTCCTGATAGCAGAGAGCCATCTAGTACAAAGGGAGGAAAAAAGGTTCTCTGTTGCTCAGAGGGCAAAAAGTTTAGTCTCTATATAAATTTTGAAATAAGATCACCACAGAGAATTCACGACTACCTAATTCTTCCTTTCTCATTCAAAAGTCCCAGTTTAGCAATAAAACCGACTTCAGGTGGCTGCTGGACTCTCCTCCCTACTCTCTTTGCCTGGCTAATTCCAGCTTATCTTTCAGGTCTTTGTTCAAGTCACTAACTCCAGAATGTGCACTCTTCCCCTCCCCACCCTATCTGAGACTACTTCAGTGCTTTTACTATAGGCTTTCAAAGAACTCTCACTACTTCTATCATAAGCATTCACATTAAATTCTAACTTCTTGTTTAATTGCCATTCATGCTAGATTGTAAATCCTCCTAACCAGGAACCTATCTAGTAGCTCAACATGATATCCCGAGCATCTAGCCCAGTGCCTAGCACATAGTAGGTGCTTGTAAATATCCCATGAAATCAATGAATCTACTTAATAGTCGAGTCTCTTATCCAGCAACAACTTTTTCAGGAAACTGTCAGGACACAGGTCCTTGACTAGGTTCCACCCTTCCAAACAGTACTTTATTCTCCCCTCCCAGGGCATAGGTCAAACTCTTTTCCTCTTCTAACTCCTCTTTGTCGTTGGCCATATTTAAGGAATCTAAAGCCAACCGGCCCTGAAACCTCTTCCCTTCCTTCTGTTTCCAACCCTAAAACTAACCCTCCTGAATTCTTTATTGTAATCTTGCTGTCACTCCCCCAGTAAGCTAATAACAGCATCATTTACCAGTTTCCACAATATTTAAGAATAGGGTACTGAAAATATCTAGATGTTCTACTCTAAGTTTTCAGTAGGAAAGGGGAGAAAATAGAGGCAGGGCAGGTAACCAACCAGGACTAGAACAGGGAATTCTAGTTTCCGAATATCTGGATTGAGAGCTTTTTACTCTAACACCACTTTGACTCCAGGAGTAGAGAGCTAGTAACAGAGTTCCAGCACCTGCTTTTCTTTCCTCCAGCCTCTATACCAGCATCGGCAGAAGAGTAAAGGCAACCCCTTTACTCTGCAGTTTCCTCCCATACCTCTAACCCTCATCTGCTTACACTGCAATAGGCACTGAGACACAAAGACTAACCTCATGCTTATCTCTACCTCTCCTTATATCACTCATTACAAGAATTCCAAAGACTCGAGAGTCATTCCAAATCCTTCAAACTTTCATCCCCCTATGGCTAAGTGCACCCATTTCAATTCTTCCTCAATTCCTGAAATCTTTCCACCATATCCTGAGACTCATCAGCAAAATCCCCTATATCTCCAAGCCCTTGTCTGAATGATCCCTCCACCTTTCTGCTCTAATTGAAATGCAATTGCTCTGAGGCCACTACTCTCTTCTATGGTCCTATTAGTCATTGTTTTCTCTCCCACACCACTTATACTAATGGGCCTGGGAGTAGAATAGATAGGTATTCACCTTGTACCTCACTTCTGCTTCCAGAGTGTTCCCTTTTCTTCCTTCTTAAAAAGTTCCTGTCAGACTATAACCCTGCCACTGCCTCAATACTTCTTTGTTAACACTCATCTGGGTATGCCTGGGTCACCTCTCAAACCTCAAAGATTCTACTTCCTACTCCACTGGCCTGTCATAATTCAAGGCGACTTCAGTGTTCACCTAGTTGACTGTTGTGATACCCTGTCCTCTCTGTTCCTTGACCTCTTCATATGCAATGATCTTGTCCTCTACCCTAAATTAGCTACTCACTCACTTAGTCAAAATCCAGAACGGTGCAATATAGTAACTACAGTCCCTTCCCAATCTCCATTTCATGTGCGCCCCCACTCTACACTACCTATCTTTACAGATTGCTCCTTCAAGCATCCCAACTCCAACAATACTTTGACCCCACCAGGACTTCTAAGCCATTCTCATGTCCTCATTTCCCACTTTAGCTTAGAGTTTAAGGTCCATCATTACAATTACACTTGCCTGGGAAAACACCACCCTCTCATATTAAACAACTAAACCTATGTTAAACAACTCTGTCAAACAACTAAACCCTTTAGGGTATTCAAGGGACAACTGCAAATTTGAAACTGATAGGTTATTTTATATTAAGGAATTCTTAAATTTTTTGGTATGGTAATAGTATTTTTTTTTAACAAGTGTCCATATCTCTTAAAGATACAATATGAAATATTTATGCATAAAATACGATGTCTGGGATTGCTTCAAAATAATATGGAAGGATAGAAATGGGTAAGGGTACACATAAAACAAGATTGGCCATGAGTTAATATTTGTTGAAGCTGTGATGTATACATGTACTTTTGTATATTTAAAATGTTCCCTAATAACATGTTAAAAACAAAAAATACAACTGTCTCTCTACTCTATGCCTATACCATGCAGTTAAACAAGGCTTTGAAAACACACATGTACTAAACAGTCTCATTTAAAATTCACAATCTGCTAACTTCAAATGGTCTCTTAACTCAGCGTGACAGTACTACAAATTTTGCCTATCCATTCATTCTTCCACTCCCTTATAGGTCAATTTCAAGTCAGTTCCTCTCTCTTCAAGCCATCAATACCTCTCCCCAACTTCACTCCCAGCTGCTACATTCCTTCCATTTTCTCATTGAAATAGGAAGCAATCATTAGCACTATCAGCATCAGTTTTCATTTGCCTTGTCTTCCTTCCTGGTATTTTCTGTGGATGAACTCACTGCTCCTGTCTAAGGCTAATAATGCCTCCACTTGGATACCAGATCCCAAACCCTAGTGCCCAGCCATTCCTTATTCTCCCTTCTACATCATCACTGTTTCCCTCTCTACTAGATCATCCCTATCACCATTATATAAACACACTCTTATTTTCTCCCATTTTAATTTTTTTATTGAGGTGTAATTGACATACAACATTATGTTCCTTTCAGATGTACAATTATTTCTCCCATTTTAAAAGGCAACTCTTAACTCCAATTTCCCCTCCAGCTATGTATCTATTTCTCTGCTCTCCATGATAGCAAAACTCCTAGAAGGAGCTATGTTCATTGTCTCCAAATTCCTTTTGCTTCCTGATTTTTCCACCAAAGCTTATCCTCCTGTCAAAATCAGCAACCACTTCTAAACTGCTAAATCTGATGGTCGATGTTTAGTCATCATGTTATTTGCATATCTGCAACATCTGCCACACTATATATATTTTTCTTTTGTCTAAACATTCCTTTCCCCAGAATGTAAGCTCAGTGAGGATAGGGATGTTTGTTTTGTTCACAGCTACATCTCTAACACCAAGAACAGTATGGAACATGGTACCATATTTCACTGATTCTAAGATGCCTTTTTATTTCATATTTTAACATCCCTGAAATCCAGACACAATTGATGACATCTTATAACTGTATTTGTTTCTTCCATGTATACATCTTATAACTGTATTTGTTTCTTCCATGTATCTATAACACTACCAACCTGAACCAACCTTTAAATAGTCTCTGCTTGAGATTTCTGTACCACATAGGTAGTGTGAATTTAGACTTGAGAACCAGTTCAAACTCCCAAGAAAGTTTTTACCCCTCCTAAACAATATTTTTTGAATGTCTACTTGTACAAGCACTCTTCTAAGTGCTGAAAATAATAGTGATAAGCAAGACAAAGTCCCTACTCTCTGATACTTTACATTTTAGTGAGAAACTGTGATAAATGCCATGAAAAGAAAGCTCAGGATGCTAGGAGATAAACAAGGATGGGGGTATGGGGGCAGGGGCAGACCTAAATCAATCTGAGGGGTCAAGAAAGACTCAGGAAGTGATAACTGAGATAAGATCCCAAAGATGAGTAGGCAATAATAAAGGAAGAAGTGGTGATGCTGAAGACTATTCCAGACAGAGGGAATAACAAGTATAAAGGCCCTTAGTGAGTGGGAAACTAGGACATTAGGGAAAATTGAAAGCCAGAGTACTAGACAGTAGTAATGGTGCCAGAGGAAGCAGACAACATAGGCACTAATATCTAGAGCAAATAAATGATGACTGCATTGGGAATGGATCATTAGGAGTACAGGAGTGGAATTTGGGAGCTCACTGAAAAGGCTATACAGTAGTCCAAAGATGAAGCTAAATGATAAACAAGAATATGTAACCCAGACAGATGCCTTAATGCCTAGGAGTTGCAAAGGAGTCTAGGCCCTGTGCCAGGCCCACAAGTGGGAGCTGGGTATAAATTCAAGAAACACAAAGGACTACTCTATACATGAAAAAGGATATAGAAACACTCAGATCACTAACTGAAAAAAGAATAAGCACTGCACTTAGGCCTAGAGATGGAAAAAGTTACTAAGAAAATGGAACCTCAGGCCTGCACCATTCAGCGATGTGGAGTCTAAACTCACCCTATACATGTGGTACAGAAACCCCAAGCTGACATTTCATCATAAATTAGGTTCAGAACTAAAGAATGAAATAGGAACACAGCAGAAGCAAATGAGCAACTACACAGTAAAGATGCTTCCACAATCTGAGATACACAGGACTTAAGTTCAAAGTTTAAAGAAACAGCAAACGCAAAGAAGCAAACTTCCATGACGAAATCGGCTCCTGCAGCAGAGACCATACCTTAAGAATATAAAATAACATTCTGAAAAAGACATTCTAAAAGATTTAAAAACAAGATGGTGTTCCCCCTAAGATCAGAAACAAGACAAAGGCTATCTAATCTCACCACTTCCCTTCAATCTTGTACAAGAGGTTCCAACCAGCATGATCAGGCAAGAAGTCACATATAAAACAACACATCACTATCTTACAAAACACTAAGAAAAAACTGCCAATTAAACTATAATCAATTGGAAAACATCACAAATTCAGAGATTAAATGGGGGGGAAGGGGAGAAAATATGCGCCTTAGAACTAATTAAATACTCTATATAGTTTGTGTATATACACATAGTAAAAGATTTAAAAGCATTCAAGGGCTTAATTGACACAGAATGTTATAGTGGCTAGCCCTGGGAAAGGAAGGAGGGCAACATAACTGCCATGTTTTCTTTTTTTACAAATCTGATCCCTAAACTATGGTCTCTAAATACCATTTCCCAATAAAAGAAACCAGGGATCCTTAAAGAAATGGCTGATTCCAGATTTATGGAAGGAAGGAAATGAATGAGCCTGGGGCATTTTCTTGTGTCTAAAAGCAAGAAAGCTATCAAAAACTACTGAGGTCTTCTTAATGACACAGGAGCCTACTTAAATGGGTTCCCCCTAGACTACGATGGGACAATATGAACACTGATAAGAATAATGTCTACAAAGCCTGAAAAATATTAAATATCTAAAAATCCATTAATCCATAATCGCGCTCGTACAAACAAACAAACTCATTGCTCATTTTTAGAGGTTAGTAGGGAACTAATGCATGTCATCACTCTAAATATTGAGGAAGAGAAAGAACCAAAGCATTTATTCTGCCTCTCCTATATAAACCATATTTCAGCAATCACCAATGGCTGCTAAAAACCATTAGATAAAAGGCTCATGGAGAACTTTTAGACAAGAATGGATCATGTTGACAGTACCCAAATCAACTAATCAAAAGAAAGGAGTGGGAAGGAAAGATGAAACTAAGAATAAAAAATTGTTGATAACTGCTGAAGCTAGATGAGGGCACGTGGAAGTTCATTATATTATTCTTTCCACATGTATGGAATGTTAAAAATTTCCACAATAAGAAAGTAAATTTAAAAATATGAAGCAAATTGGCATAATTAAGATAAGACAAAGCACTGTGGTGAGTACACAGGTGTTTCTATATTACATTAGTCCCCCCTTATTGGCAGGGGGATATATTCCAAGACCCCTAGTGAATGCCTGAAATCATGAACAGCATCGAATCTTATATATACTATGTGTTTTTCCTATATGTACATACCTATGATAAAGTTTAATTTATAAATTAGGCAATTTCATGGATATGAGATTTGTTCTCACTACAGATTTTAGCAATCTCAGCATATAATTCTTTTTTCTTCCTTAAATTGAGTACTTTCACCTTTTCACTTAAAGAAAGCATTTAATGGCTTTCCTTTGGCATATATGAATTGCCAGCATCACTACTCTTGTGCTTTGGGGCCATTAATAAGTAAAATAAGGGTTATGTGAACAGAAGCACTGAGATACCATGATAGTGGATCTGATAACCAAGACGGCTACTAAGTGAGTAACAGGAGGGTAGTATATATAGATAGCATGGATACGCTGAAGAAAGGGATGATTCACATCCTGGTCTGGATGGAACTGAGGGCTCAGGATTTTATCATGTTACTCAAAATGTCACATAATTTAAAAGGTATGAATTGTTTATTTCTGGAATTTTCCATTTAATATTTTTGGACCATAGTTGACCATGGTTGACAGAAACCATAGAAAGCAAAATCATGGATAAAGGGAAGTGCTGAACTCTCCATTTTTATCTGTGCATTTGAAATATTTCACAGTAAGCAAGATGTATGGTAAAACTAAAATACCAAACAATCAAAACAGACAGCTATTTAAAGTATTCTAAGGTTCTTGTATTGTTCAGAAAGGCAGAGATATTAATTTTAAAGTTCAGTATGTACACATGTTAAAAATTCTAAGGGTTAACTACTAAAAAGAGAAATAGAACATTCAACTGAAAATCAGTAGAAGAAAAAAGGACTGTACATATAGCAGAAAATGAGTAAAACGCATGGTAAAAAAAATGAGTATAAACTAAAATGGCAGAAATAAGTCTAAAAGTATCAGTAATCACATTAAATATAAAAGATTAAACATGTCAAAAGGCAGGCTTTCAGATTTATTTTTTAAATCAACTAAGTACAGATTACACCAAGATGCACTTAAAGCAAAATGATCCAAAAAGGTATCAGACACAATAAGAATTAAAGCAAAAATCATTACTATGCAGTCATCAAGACAGAGTCCACAGGATTCACCGAAGGAGAACCCCTTCCCCTAGTGAACATACCTCCCCACCATGGACAGATACTTAAGTAGAAGGTCCAAGGACTTAAAATAAGAATATCCTTCTTAAAATCCTACCATTTCCAACAACTGGATGAATCTAGAAGACATTGTACTAAGTAAAATAAGCTAGACACAGAAAGAAAAAAACTACATGATCTCACTTATATGTAGAATCTAAACAGGTGAAATATACAGAAGTAGAAAGTAGAATGGTGGTTACTAGGGGCAGGGAGGTGGGGGAAATGGGGAGATCAGGTCAAAGTGTACGATGTTACAATTATGTAGGATGAACAAGTTTAAAGATCTAACAACAACATAATGATTACAGTTAATAATATTCTATTGAATATTGGAAATTTGTTTAGAGTACATTTCAGGTACTTGCATCACTCACAAAAAAAGGTAACTTGTGAGAAAATATGTTAATTGCCTTGACTACAATAATCATTTCATTGTGTCTGTGTGTATTAAAACATCACATTGTATATCTTATATATAATTTTTTGTTTAAAAAATTGTTAAAAATTAAAAGAAAAAATGTTCTTCCCAGGTTCTAGTACTCCTCAACTTTCCTTCCCTCCCAGCACTTACATTCTCATCTCATCTGCCTGCTGTCAATCAGATCTAACCTCTTCATGTTATCTCTGTTTACACTGTTCATCAAAAGAATCCCCAGACTTGTCATATTCTAATCTCCACATAGTTTTACATATCCCCTCCTCTGTCCCCCATGTGCCACCTCTCTCCAAATTTTGAAACCTTTCCATTGTGCCCTACATTTTCAACCTCTACTCTGATCATTCCCTTCAACTTCTAATTCTAATTGAAACCTGGTTCTCCCTTGAGGCCATATTCCTCTGCCTCACAGCTTTCAAGTGGTGAAAGCTATCTTTCCCCACTCTTCACATCACTGAATCTGCAAGTGAGGGGTGTGCCCTTACTCCTCACTGATGATTCCAAATCAGTCTCCTTCTTTCTTCCCTAAAATACCTCTACTTTGAATATCATGTGAAAACTCTGTGTGTCAACTGGACTAAAAGACGAGATGCCCAGATACCCAATGTGGGTATCATCCAATCCACTAAGGGCCTGAAGAGAACAAAAAGAGGAAGAGAGAATTTGTTCTTACTCGTTCATGTGTGTGCGCTCTCTCTCTCTCTCCACCCACCCCACCCCCCATCTTCTCATGAGTCAATCCTTATAATAAATCTCATTCTAGATATATTAGATATAGATGTAGACGAGGGAGAGAGCGAGGGAGGGATAGAGCTATCCTATTCAACCTTTTTCTCTGGAGAACCCTAACACTGTGATTCTCTACGACACTGCTCTTGTCTTAAGACTCAGTGATTTCACATAAATGATCTTTCTAACACCCCATTTCTCTGAATTCCTTGTCTTCAGTGATCTTCGCCTTCATGCATGCATCCCATGAATGTCTCCACGATCTCAATTTCTGTATCTTACTGTCTGACCACACACAATCTACTACTTTATAGCTCTGTCTTTCATACACCCAAATTCCAACACCTTTTGATCCCATCAGAACCTTCAGTTCATTGATTCTACCATCTTTGCACCATCTCTTAGCCCTCCTCTCCTTACTTTGTTTAAATTCCACATATATTATCATAATCACTACCTTGCATATATCCTCTATTCTTTGACCCTCTTGAGTTTTGTTCTACTATCTTGGTTAACCGCTTTCTGGTTAAATCCACTCCAAACATACACTCCTGTAGCTGATTGTGGCTGGAGGAAAAAACCATACTGACTAATCTTACTTTAAATGCATGACCACAAACCTCAAGGGGCCCTTAATGCCACCCAGCAATCATAAAATATTTCCCCGCTGCAGTCATTTCCCTACTCTCCTGAACAATTTCACACCTCCTCTCTCCACAAACCTCCATCACCTCCTCCCCACCCCTCACTCTCAACTGAGCATTTTGATTAATTTACTGAGAATATTAAAACAATCAGAAGGAAGCTTTCACAAACTCCTACTGCCAAATCACTCCACCTACTTGGTGAATGGGTTTGAGATATATTTTGAAGATGACATCAACAAGAATTGGAGATATATCCATTGTAAGGTATTAGGAAGAGAAAGGAACCAAAGATGACTTTTAAGTCTTTACGCAAATATCACTTACTCAGCAAGGCCTTCCCTTACCACTTTTCTTTTCTTTGCCCCACCCTTGCCATCACGTGCACACACACAGTCACATGCTCACAGAGTATCCCTATCTCTTTTTTTGTTTTTTGTTTTATGTTTTTTTCCAATCCCAGTTGACACCAACTGAAATATTAAACATTTTACTCCTTTGCTTAGCATCTGCATTCCCCTGCTAAAATATAAGCTGCATGCAGGCAAGGATTTTTATGCTAACTCAATCCTGTATATCAGACAGATAGTAAGCACCAATAAAACTTTGTTAAAAAATAAAATGATTCTGGCATGAGCAAATAGATAGATGGGTGGTGGTATCATTTAAACAGAAAAAGTATATCTTTAAACTGTGAAAAATCAGTCTCTGTACAAAGGAGCTTACAATTCCGTGAAAGACACTGAACCATAGGATTCTATGATTTGTAACTTGATAAAAACAAAAATTAAAATATTCTATGATCCCATTTGTATCAAAAATGTATGCATTTATATATATACACACACACTTGCATATACACACAACACATAAGTATACATTTCTAAAACTATACAGAAAAAGTTCTGGAAGGAAAAATACCAAACTGTTAGCCAGTAGGGTAAGAAGAGTACTATGCATAGGGAATGAGATTGACGAGAGGGTAAAGAGATGTTAGCTTTTCGCTTTTATACATGTTTTACAACAAGCATATTACTTTTGTAACTTAAAAAACAGAGAGCATTTTCTTCTCAAAAGGAAAAAAAATTAACAGAGGATTAATATCCAGAGTGTAAAAACTTCTATAAAACAAAGAACCCGATTTAAAAATGGGCAGTGTATTAAAGTATATAGCTGAAACTTATTGGATTTCGTTAACCAATGTCACCATAAATAAAATACTAAATAAATAAAAAATAAAGGTAACTCCATTCAAAAAAAACAATGGGCAGTATACAAAAAGACAATTCACAAAGAAATATAATCAATAAACATATCAAACACACTCAACTTCACATTTAATCAGGAAAATAAAAGTGTTTTAATTCATCAGATAACAGCCAATGTTATAAGTGCATAAGTTTTTTATCCACAATAACTGGCAGGATTGTAAATTGGTAAAGGTTTTTATGAAGTAATTTAGTGAGCAAGAAAGTAAATAATATTATAATCCAAAGAACAAAATAAATATCCATGAGTCCAAAGTGATGCAAATAAATTATTTAATAAATAAATGGGGGACAAAGTACAAGTCTCCTTGCAGAAATGTCTAATTAATAAATGTAGAATGAGAGGAATGGAAAATTACCATTAGAATACCACAGTAATAACTGCTGCAGGCAAGACCCGCTGATGAATGCTAAAATTAATAGGTGGAACTTTTAAGAGAAACAACATATTTGCATAGCCTCAAGGTATCTCCCTAAAGTATTTATTTATTACTGTAGAGGTTTAAACATGTGTCCAAACTCTTTGAAACTTCTCCCTCCAAGAGACGGAACTTAATTCCCCTCCCAGTAACTGTGGGCTAGATTTAGTGACTGGCTTTTAACAAACAGAGTGTGGAAAGAGAAAAGCAGAAATTTTACAGTAAGGAAACCTGGCAGACACCACCTAGGTTAACATGGCCAGTAATAAGACATATTGATATCTACCCCCTGATATGATGCAGTGAAAAGGGCACTTAATCATTGTGGTCTTCTTCCCCAAAATCCATGACCTCTGTTTGGTTATGAAAAAACATTAGACGAATCTGTATTTAGGGATATTCTACAATGCCTGACCAGTACCTTTGAAAGTGTCAAGGTAGTGAAAAAGACAAGGAAAAACTGAGAAACTGTCACAAACTGGGGGACACTAAAGGGACAGGATGGCTCTCTGCAATGCGGCATCCTGAACTGGATCCTACAAATTTTTAGGACGTTGGTGAAAAAACTGAGGAAATCCAAATAAAGTCTATAGTTTAACACTATCATACCAATGTTAACTTAGTTTTGATAACATGCACTATGGTTATGAAATATGTTAACATTAGAGGAAGCTGGAATAAGAGTATATGGGAACTCTTTGTACTATCTTTACCCTTCTGCATATCTAAAATTATTTCAAAATAAAGGTTTTTTTTAAAAAAAGCAATCTGGCAGTATTCAACAAAATTTTTAGAAGAATATATGTTTTCACCCAGCAATTCACTTCCAGCAACCTAGAGAAACACTCACATATGTCCAACAAGAATATAAAAAAGTGTTCATTGAACCATTGATCAGGAAAAACAGTGTTTTAATTAATCAAATAATAGCCAATGTTGTAAGTGTGTAGGTTTATTATCCACAATTAGTAATAGGAGTGTAAATTGGTAAAGGTTTTTTTTGAAGTAATTTAATGAGCAAGAAAGTAAATAATGGATGTGTGTGTATATCCATTAATTGAGAAATGGTTAAATAAAATAGTATATGCATATTATGAAACAAATACCATGCAGAGGTTAAAATAAATGATCTGTACATAATTGATGTGAAAAAAATCTCCTATACATATTGTTACAGAATATATAAAAATCATAAAAATAACCGTACAAAAAATGTTTTACATAAATATGTAAATGTAACTAGAACAATCTGAAAAGGGCTTATAACAAGATTACCTCTGGAGAGAGGAATGTTTTTGAGGAGAGTTATTATATGAGGACAAACATTAAGAATCAAGGACCTTTCACTTTTCACTATATGTATTTCTGTAATGCATGAATTTTTTTTCAATATTTAAAAATTACTTTGCAATAAAAAAGGAAAAAATAAGCAATTCACACACTATAAAAAGTCTTGTATCAGCAGAGAATAGCTGTGGAAAGATAAAGAAGAGAAAGTACTATCAGTGATTGCCTTTGGGAAGAAGAACTGAGGAAATTGTTTTCGCCATTTACTACTGTACTGTTCAATTCTTTTACCATGTACATGCACTGCTTTAAAAAAATTAATGTGCATTTTTAAAAATACACTAAGATAAGTACTATTATGAAAGTATGTAACAGATTTAAAAGCCCAAAAGGAGTTTTTGGTCTGCCTGAGAGACTTCAGGAAGGCGAGTCACAATAGACCTAGAAGACTTTCCAGGCAAAGTTTAGGGAATGGGCAAAGGTATAGAGGCATCACAAAAGACAGGAGAGTTCAGACCTGAGGCAAATAAAAGAAAGCTTGGCAGCACAGTTGGGGAATTCAGGAAGGATAAGAATAATCATCAGTTCCTGAAAGCATACACTTCCCCCACTTTGCTGCCTTTTCCAAGAAAATAACCAAATTTAGACTTGCATACAGTTTTCTGTCATTCTGCTTAAAGCTACTGCCCCACTCCAAATCATGAAATAATGAAAAGAGTATGTCTACCTATAAAACTAGCAAAATATATTCATCAGTTCAAGATGGTATAATTCTGACTACATAGTAAAATTCTAAATTAGTAACTACTTTGATCTTTTATTCTCATCTATCTTCTTTTGACTAGCCCATATAACCAAGTTGTAATAAGCATAAAAACATGACAATACATCAACTGCATGCCAGGAAACATAAAAAGTAGGCTTCTCTGACCCAGTTTTCAAAAAATTTTGATTGTGTTATTTATAACGTATATCTCATAACAGAGTAGAATAAAGAAAGACGATCTAAATCTCAGCTATAACTAGACGACACTACAGCAGGTCCTCAAATAATGTCCTTTCGTTCAACACCATTTTGTTATGTGATGTCGATGAGATGCCATAGGAACTTAACTCTTGTTTATATCAAGTAGCCTATGTTAAAATTGATTTTGTTATACATCATTTCACTTAACATCACAGAACCTATCAAAAACATTAAGTAAGGACTTAGTATACTATTTCTGTCAAATATAAACTGATTTTTGCTTACGTGTTTCTAATGTCTTGATTTGGGGGCATCAATTAAAAGCAAAGTTATCAACACTGACAGTCAAAATTTTACTCACAAATGATAGGTTTTGTTGCCTTTCCACTTCTATTTGGAAAAGCTAGGCCACTTTTTCAGCCTTCCAATTCAGACCACATGTAGCAAAAATAATTCTAACTATATTATTAGTTAATAATTATTGAGTACATACTATGTGCACTCACTGAGCTAAATGTTCTATAACCATTAAAATTCAATGGTCATAACTCGACAAAAAGATAATCTAATTAAAAAACAGGCAAAGAACTTAAACATTTCTCCAAAGAAGATATACAAATTACTAACAAATACATGAAAAGATGTTCAACATCACTAGTTACTAAGAAAATGCAAATTAAAATCACAATAAGATACCACTTGACATCTACTAAAATGGCTAAATAAAAACAAAAAAAGTGTTAATATGCTGGCTAAGTGGAGGGCCAGAGGGTGGAAGCAATTGGGGGGATCGTTTTATGAACTATATAGATGTCTAACCAATGTACTGTATACTTTAAACTACTTAAAATAAATAAAAACTTTTTTTAAAAAAGTGTTGACAAGGATGTGGAGAATTTAGAATCCTTGAACATCGCTGTTAGGAAGGCAGAATGTCACAGCCTCTGTGGAAAACGGCACAACAGGTCCTCAAAAAGTTAAATACGGAAATACTATATGACCCAGCAATTCCATTCTCAGGTATACACCCAAAAGAAATGAAAACAGGTATTCAAATAAATACTGGTACAACAGCCAAAAGGTGGAAGGGACACAACTGTCCATCAACAGATAAATGGATAAACAAAATGTGATATCCATACAATGGAATAATACTCTGCTATAAAAAGAAACAAAGTACTGACACATGCTATGACATGGATGAACCTCAAAAACATGCTGACTAAAAGAAGCCAGACACAAAAGTTCACATTAATATGATTCCATGCATTTGAAATATTCAGAATAGGTAAATTCAGAGATAGAAAGAAGACTGGTGGTTACCAAGAGATAGTAAAAGGGGAGAATGAGAAGCAACTGCTTAATGGGTACAGGGTCTCCTTTGGGGATGATGAAAAAGTTTTGGAACTAGACAGAGTGATGGTTGTACAATACTGTGAATATACTAAACATCACTCAAATTCACATAACATAAAATTAAATCTTAAAAGGATTAATTTTATGTTATTTGAATTTCACCTGAAAAAAAAAAGTTCAACAGTCACAAGAACTCTGTGGTAGGGATTACTACTGCACCAATTTTGCAGATTCAGAAACACAAGCCCATAGAAATTAAATGACTTGATGAAGTCCACAGAGAGAGTAGGTAGAGGACTAGATATTCAAAGCCATGTCGGGATTGGCTAAAGAAGCTGTGGTACATATACATAATGGAATATTACTCAGCCATAAGAGATGGTAGAAGAAAAAAATGGTGTAGATGATAGAGGCTCTGTTCATCCCTCTGGAGACCAAATCAAAGTTGTAACAGAAACAAGGAGCAAGCAACAAGGGAAAATAGCCTGGGAACTAGATGAACAAGCCATACAACTAGGGAGAAATCCAAGAAATCGCCCCAATCACAGAAGTTAGGATGGGGTGAGGACCGGGGCTGCCAGGTCTCCAGCAGCTGAGTGAGACAGAGGCTGCGGCAGCGGCAGACGCCTCTTAAAGGGGCCACGACTGCGAGCAGATTTTTGCAGTGATGGACCTGCTCACCCTGAGCATGTGCTGATTTGGCTGCATGTGAGGGGCACCAGGGACTTACAGGGAGACATTGTCGAAGTGAGGGCCAAGTAAGACTCACAAGGTACAGAAGTGCCGGCGGT
The DNA here is from genome assembly GCF_014176215.1 of Rousettus aegyptiacus. NCBI lineage: Eukaryota > Metazoa > Chordata > Mammalia > Chiroptera > Pteropodidae > Rousettus > Rousettus aegyptiacus. Next base: position 131,398,586 of record NW_023416295.1, read on the forward strand.
ATCCATCGTTCCCTGTTGAGCCCTCCCCTCTCCCAGTGCACGGACACATAGCTGAGAGTCATCAAACTTAATTAACAGAGGTCACTTCGTCCAGAAAAGTCCCCGAAATCCCACTTCCCCCAACTTGTGGCCGCACCCAAGCCGCATCCAGGTATAGCCTCAGCGAGTCAGGTAATCCTTGCTGAGCAGCACCTGGACTCACACAGGAGGCAGTTGGCCTCAGTTTCCGGGGTGGCCTTTTGAGGCAACTATAATAAGCACAGCATCTGTGGATTGCTTGCTGAATCGTAACAGGTGGCCCTGGATGGGTAGAGGCTTGGGATAAGTGTGGCCTGCAGCTGAACCCCTCTCTGGACTGTGCCACTGGACAGCTAACTCACAAATCCATATTAATAAGACCAGGAGACTTAGGAGCTTTGCTTAGTACATAGAACAGACACGGAAAGGCAGCCAAAATGGGAAGACAAAGAAGTAAAAACCATATGACAGAACAGAACAGATTCAGATATAATGGAGTCAAGTAATCTAACAGATGCAGAATTCAAAACACAGGTTATAAAGATGTGATGCTCAATGAACTTTTGGGAAGTATAGATAAATTCAGTGATAACTTCAACAAAGAGATAAAAAAAAAAAACATAAAAATGGAAATGGAAAGTACAAAAGGGAACCAGTCTATAATGAAGAACACATTATCTGAGATGAGAAGTATATTACATGGAATAAACAAAGGAATAAACAAAGTGGATTTTAAAAAGGATCAAATGCCCTATCTAGAGGATAGGAAAGCCAAAGGCATGCAATCAGAATGGCAAGAGATAAGATGCCAAGACTATAAAAATAATTTAAGGAATATATAGGATATTATTCAGGGTCCAAATATCTGTCTGATTGGCATAACGGAAGAAAATCAAGATGTTGAACAGCTGTTTGAAGAAATAATGATGGAAAACTTCCCTAATCTGGTGAAGGAAATGAACATAAAACATTAGGAAGCTTAGAGAATTTCAAAAATCAGGGATCCAAAAAAAGCCATACCAACACACATCATAATTAAAATGCTCAAGGTTAAATACGAAGAAAGAATATCAAAAGCAGCAAGAGAAAAACATATAGTTACCTATAAGGGAACACCTATACAAGTAGCAGCTGATTTCTCAAAAGAAACTATGTAGGACAGAAGGGCTTTGCAATAAATATTCAACAGGCCTATGGCCATGCTACCCTGAAAAGCCCAATCCCGTCTGATCTCGGAAGCTAAGCAGGGTCAGGCCTGGTTAGTACTAGAATGGGAGACCACCTAGGAAGACCAGGTGCTATAGGTGTAAAAAATTTAAAAAATAAGAGATTGTAAGATGACAAGGTCCTTGCAATCTGTGAGGTCAACCAAGGGTTGCCTGGCCAAAGGAAAAAATACACACACACACACACACTCAAATATATACATACATTCAAATATATATATATATTTTTTTTTCTTTTTTCAACAGGATGAAGACCTAGGATCTACATCCAAGAATACTGTATCCAGCAAAGCTATCATTTAGAGTTGAAGGACAGATAAAGAGCTTTACAGACAAAAAATAAACTCAAGGAATTTTCATCACTAAGCCAGTATTACAGGAAATGTTGGAGGGACTTCTTTAAGAAGAAAAAACAAGTATCAAAAACAGAAATAAAGAATGGTAACAACTATATTCCTATTAATAAGTACCTTAAATGGAAAAGAATTAAGTGCTCCAACCAGAAGATAGAGTGGCTGAAAGGTAAAGAAAACAATCTCCTACATATGCTGCCTACAAAAGATTCACTTCAGATTAAAAGACACAGACTAAAAGGAAGGGGATGGAAAAAGATATTGCTTTGATGGACCTAGAAGGTATTTAAGTTAGATAGAAAAAGATAAACTCTATATGACTTCACTTATATGCAGAATCTAAGAAATAAAAAGAAATAAACTAATCAAAAACAGACTCACAAATATAGTGGACAATTTGGTAATGGACAGAGGGGAGGGGAATTTAGGGGGCTGAGAGAATGGGGTGAAGGGTTAAAGAAGTACAAATTAGTAACTGATGGATAGTCATGAGGATGGGATGCACGGCATAGGGAACGCAGTTAGCATTAATAAACTGGCTAGGTGGAGGGTCAGGAGAGGGAGGGGGCAATTGAGGGGATCGTTTTACGAACTATATAAATGTCTAACCAATGTCCTATATACTTGAAACTAATTAAAATAAATAAATTAAAGAAAAAAAGAGATGAAATACTGCCATTTGCAACAACATGGATAGACCTTGAAATAATCATATTAAGCGAAATAAGCCAGATAGAAAAAGTTGAAAATCACATGATATCACTTAAATGTGGGATATAAACCTAAAACCAACAAATGAACAGGACAAACAGAGACACTTGGACATGGACAGTGGACTAGTGGTTACCAGAAGGTAGGGGGGAGGGGTAGGTAGATGAGGGGGATTTTAAGTCGTTTCTTCAATTAAAAAAATAAACAAACAAACAAAGCCAGGTCATTGCAACAGGTTTGTGCTTTTTTTTTTAATGTTGATAAAATACAGGAGCTTCATAACCCCTCTCTCCAACAATTTTATGCCCAGCTATCTATAATCCAACTTATTAGCAACTCCTATGTAATATGATTGACAGATTTGTGCTCTTAACTAACATGTTATGTAGCTTCCTTATTTTAATAGGAAATTAGATGGTATTACAATATGGGAATATTAGAAATATACTATCAGTCTACGGTCATGCTACCCTGAACAACCCTGATCCCGTCTAATCTTGGAAGCTAAGCAGTATTGGGCCTGGCTAGTACTTGGATGGGAGACCACCTAGGAAGACCAGGTGCTATAGGCATAAAAAAATAATAATAAATAAGTAAGTAAGTAAATAAATAAATAAAATAAGGATCGTAAGCTGACAAGGTCCTTGCAATCTATGAGATGTCAACCAAGGATTGCCTTGCCCTTAAAAATATAATAATAACCATAAAAATATATGTGTGTGTGTACAGTATCTATATTAGCCTGGTAATAACTAACACCATTTGAAACTTGAAATCTACACTTCAAGGATCAAAAAGTTCAAGCTGACAAGAAGTGTAATGATATACTTGGGGCTATTTCACAATGTGTAGTGTGAAAGGTGATGTGTTCTCAGTGTTACTGCCCAATCAAAAATGTAATCATGTCAAAATTGAATTCTACTCAATCTTACTTAAATGTAAAGGTTTCAGGTAACAGGCAATCAGGATGAGGGCACTAAATAGTGACTTTTTCAGGAGCTTTTTTTACTTCATCGAATTAGATGCCCAAACACAAACTTTGTCATCATTGTTGCTGCATTATTTCATGTGCTCCCAAATTATACGACATCACATAATAATACCTTGTAGTCTAACTTATAGGATCAACATAACATTATGGGCAGATGGACCAAGGACAAATGTCAAATGTCAACTTCTAAAAGACCAACATTAAATACAGCCTTTGGATAGCAACAGAAGCGAAGATTACCGAACTAATCCTCGTTTAAAGCATTTTCCACTTAACAAGGAATTAGATCACCATCTCAAGAAACCTAGTAGATAATGATTAGCAAACCATAACAAAACATCAAGTTTGTGTCTAAACTCAATGGTTAATTTAATCTGGGGTGGTTCTGTACCACCTACCACCCAGGTACACTACTTTAGCTTCTTGTCATTCCATGTTAGTCACAGACAAGTTTCACTGTTTTCATCGAATGTGAGGGAGCTTCTTATGATGAGACCCTTGTATTGAGGACTTGTGCAGGATATGGAGGTAAGCTATGAAGGCAATTTACTATAAAGATGTAAGAGGATAACCAAACAAAATTAGCAGAAGAGTCATTTCCACCACACGCTAATGCACATTTTGAATCAATGTAACAGAAGATAACCAGGATGCGCCAGTAGTGAGCTGACCACACTGGCATGTAATCAGAGACCAAGCGGATATTTAAAGTATTGTTCTACTACTGGCAGTAGCCTTAAAACAATAGCAAATCATTTACTACTGGACAGACCACAAGAACTTAAGAGAGGAAAGACTGCAAGTTTTACAAAAGGGTTTTTTCAGTCCTATACAGGTCACCAATGGCAGCATCTTCAAGTACAAAAGACATCTTGACTTATTGATCATGACTCATCTATAATCACATAATGGCTTCATCACATACCTCCCTCTTCTCAGTCTCAATACTCCTTAACCAATTCTAAAAAAGAAAACACACTAACACACACCTTCCACAACTAGTAATCATGTAATTTTGCTAATGAAGTAATGTAAAAATCCTCCTTACCAGCAATCTAAGGTTATTTATTATTTAGGGCTTGAACTAGTGAGAATTCCCAGGTAATCCTTAACTACAAATTAGTCATAGAACAATGACTGCAGAAGTTGCCTTTAAGCTAATGACTATAGCCTCAGACCCTACACTGCAGAATGTTTTAAGGGCCTGGCACTGCTGCAGAATCTGTGTAGAAGATGATGATATATATTTCAGGAACCCACCACTACAGCCCACCATGGTAGATTTGACATGGAAATTAAATGCTGGCCTCTGGCCAATACTTGATACCCAGTATCCTAAGAAAAGGTGTTTAAAAACTTTAAATCTTTAGAAATATTTCAGAACCAACAGACCATCTCCAAGGTAACTGTGGGCTTGCCAGGTCTCTTATAAGGCTCCCAGATAATGGCACATGAGCCTGAAGTCCCTTTATAACCTAATAATCTCAAGAACCAAGATGCGGGGATAATTAACCTCCTTGTGACATTTAAAAAAAAATGAAATGGGAGATCAGACTCATCCTAAGACACAGTTCACTGTCAGTCTACAGCTATTTCAACCTATAACATTGGGTATTATATGACAACTCTCTCACATATGAAGGGAGGGAAAGAAAATGGAGTCAAATAAATGACTTCGGTCAATTTTACTTCCTGTATTACAGCTACCTTCTTGAAATATTTAAAGCATATAGCAAGCACTCAAACTTTTTTTAACAAATGAAGAAGTGATACCAAAAGTAAGCAGTAACCAGTAGCTCATACATGTAAAACACTATTCAATGTAAAAAGTACCCTGAATTTCAATCAAAGGCAGCAAAGTAAACCGAAAATGCTCTACATTATTGACACAATCTTCAGATACACATATAGTTAATGTTCTTAAGATGATTACCCAAATTTACAAGTGTGACAAGAAAGATCTGCATATAATAAATGATTCCTTCCACACTGGATATATTTCACACTTTAGAACAGAAACTCCCATTTTCTTCATCACCTGAAATGTCAAAAAGATTTAAGAGTACTTTTATTGTTAAGTTGAAATGTATTTTAATGTGCTTTCCAGATGTCATGATATATAAATATAAGTAGGCAGAAGCCAAGAGAAAGCCATGAAAACTGGGTAAATCATTCCTTTTGAATCATTTCCAGTACAAGTGTCCTGCAAACAGTACAGAAAAAGTCAGGAGAAGAAACATCATCCCTCAAACATAAGGCCAAGTGCTACCTTCAGGTGAACACATAATAAAACCACCATTTACAAGTAATCACGCTTCTTCAAAAATTTTAACATGGATCCAGAAATCCCACTTCTGGGTATACACCCAAAGGAACTGAAAGCAAGGACTCAATCAGATATTTATATACCAACGTTCACAGTAGAATTACTTGCAATAGCCAACGGGTAGAAGCAACCCAAGTGTCCATTGACAGATGAATGGATCAACAAAGTGTGGTATACGCACATACAATAGAATATTATTCAGTCCTAAAAAGGGATGAAACCCTGACACAGGTTAAAACATTGGTGAACCTTGATGACATTGTGCTAAATGAAATGAGCTAGACACAAATGGACAAATACTATGATTCCATTTATCTGAGGTTCCTAGAGTAGTCACCTTCATAAAGACAGATCAAGATAGAAGTAGAATGGTGGTTGCCAGGGGCTGGGGGAAGAGAGGAATGGAGAGTTATTGTTTAACAGGTACAAAATCTAGGTTTAGAAAAACAAAATTTTCTGAAGATAGATGGTGGTGATGGTTACACAGCAATATGAATGTACTTAATGTCACTGGACTATACACTTAAAAATGGTTTAAATGCTAACTTTTATGTTATGTGTATTTTCCCATATTTTTTTAAAAGTAACCAAGCAAGAACAATGGTCAAACTTTTGGGGCAAAAACATACAAAAAGAAGTGGTAAGAGTGTTTAACAGGCATGCTTCACTGTCATCCTCTAGAGCCTAGATTACTTACCCGGAAGTCAAGACCTGAGAATAGAGGAGGGATGGACAAGCCATTTTCATGTTGCTACAGATACATACCAAGCAACTGAAGAATTGAATTATATTCTACAAGAGGTGATTCGCTAAATAGTGAATGGGCTCTCCTTTCCAACAACTAAATCAGGAAAAAAAAGCAAACAAGCTTTTCCTTCCAGTCTCCAATGGAAGTATCAAGATTGAAAAAACTACTTTTACTTCTAACAAAGAAACACAGTGGATCCTAATGAGTGTCTTTTAGTTTACCAACTTTAATATGGTGGCTCTACAGTGGGAAACTGCAAATCACAATTAAAAGTAAAAAAATAATAATAACTGTATATACGAACTTCCTCAACTGCCATTATTAAGTGACTTTGTACAATTTAATCTTTCTGAGTCTCATCTGAAAAATGGGGATAATGCTTACAATTACCTTTTAAGGGTTGCTTAAAGATCTTATAAGGTAATATATAGAAAACATACAGAGTTCAGTGCCTAAAACATATAAATATTGAAGAAATAAAAATTCCCTCCCCTCTTGCCATTCACTAGTATCTGTGGCCCTTTGCTACTCCTGGATCAACCTCCAGGGACTGTGCTGATGTTTTGGCCATGGCTCCTCCCCTGGGCCCCAGCCATTTCTCTCAGTTCTAGCTGTTTCACTCCGGTTTCTAAGACAATCTTGTCTATATTTAGATATAATGCCAGTACCAACTGTGGACTCAACAGGTGTTTGGAGGGCACTTGAGCACTCAGCAGTTTTCGATTGTTTTCCAGAGTGGGTTGGTTTTGGCTTCACAACTGGCTGTCTTGACTTCTACAAGGAAGAGTGCAACGTATGGAACAGTACTTCAGCATACACTAAAGAGAAAATTAAGTGTGCTTACAGGACAAACCCTTAGCAAGATCTTTTAGCCCTATTATCAAGAACCCAGATCTGATAATCATAGCACTAAACACTCAATAGACTCTACAGATGTAGCCCATTACCCCAATCTTCATCCAAATCACTGTTATCATAACAGATTCAAGTTTCAACCAATTTGTGCTGCTTGTACTACAACCAAGATTGGAGGAGTGAAAAAGCAGGAAAGACCACTAGGCAATGAGGATTTAATGGCATCCAAGAGCTGGATGAGAATTCAGCTTTATTTACTAACTCTGTGACCTCAGTATTTTAGTTCACCTCTTAATTTACGAAGTAGGACAGAATCGTGAGGATTAAATTAAATGAAATAATGCATGCAAAACAATCTCAGCACCTTGCCTGGACCACTGGCAAAAGTCAAGAGCCACATTATCACTGGGGACTCTATTCATTTCTTGCTTTGTTCGGTTTTCATAACACCTATGTGACAATTCAGATGATTATTTTTAAACCTTTATAAAGTGGCCTAATGCTACTGTCCGAGACCTAGATGAAAAATATAAACTGATGAATTCCAAGAAATCTTAGATGAGTCAGCAAAACTTAATGCTCAACAAATAAAAAGCTTAACATGGACTATTTATAAACACATAATGGTAACTACAATTTCAAAATCAGCAATCTTCTATCTAATACCATGCGAAATTTAGTCTGGAAATCCAAGCACCAAGGATATGCAAAGATCATAATGCCAGAAATACTTTCCCTCATTATTTTCAAATCATTTTAATTCAGACTGAAAGGTATAAGGTAGCCTGGTAATTTGAAATTAGCATCAAGAATTTCTTGAGGCAGCTCCCAAACTCTCTTCCACAAGCATAAAACCAGTAGCAGATGGTAAATGAACATTTCTCAGTGAGAAACTGCAATTCTAACAAAGTACGGATAACTTCGATTTTATTTAGGCTATTCATCACCTTCGGGTCTAAATTAAAACAAACTCTTGATTTTCCCCAAACTCCCTTAACACTGTATTATCACTGACCTGAGTCAAAGTGAGATGCCTATTTTTGGTGATCTGTCCTCTCCTGCTTCATAAATCACAGGTAAATTATGTATAGTAACCTGCTGAAGAGAGGACAAACAGATATTACAGGCATGCTTTATCAATGAAACGGGACTCTAAATGATAACCAACTTATTTTAAAAAGTATCTTGTAGTTCTTAGCAGAGGGTCAAGCCTGAGAAAAATCCACCTTCTAAAAGAACCCAATCATCCTGGATGAATTAGAAAGATGCCACTCCAGTCCAACTGCCCTACCTATACTCTAACTGGATCTACTCTTCTGCTTAAATTCAAGCCCACCAACGTCTATTTTATTTCTCTGCCGCTTTGCCTTATTTTTCGTCCCCTCCCCCCTCATTCATTTTCTTATTTTCAAATTCCACTTTGCCCCCAAATCTTAAGAACCTCGGGCACCCACGTAGATGGCCTTACGAAACCCCACTGCATTCCCAATTCATTATACTTCTCATCCCAAATGATCCATCTTTCATTCTTTTCCATCTCCGTTGTTTCTTAAAATCTAATACCCCAGACACGGTCACACCAGAGTCCCCCCACACTCCATTGTTTTCCCGGCCTATGCCTCTGGAAACACTCCAACTCGGACCCGTGTGCTTCGGTCCGCCCCGCTGACCCTGGAAACCTTTCACCAGTTGGGCATCCCAAGTCCCAAGGCGCTCACATCCCCTTCTTCTCCGTACCCCAACCCCCAACAGCTACCCCTTCCCCCCAGTGCCCTCCTTCAAGCTCGTTCTGTGCATCTCTGTGCCCCCTTTATCCCCACCAACCCCTCAACACAGCACCCTCAGCCTCACCTACGTCGAGCCCCCACAGTCGCCGCGTCCCCCCCAGTTCCGGGCTCTGCGTCCCGGACGCTCCCGGGTCTAAGAGCTCCACCACCCCCTTCTCGTCTTCTACAGCCGCCGCCGTCGCCGCCGCGCTCCTCCCCCAGCTCTCCTAGAGCCGGACGCCGCCCCGCCCCCACCGCCCCTTACGCTGCTTCCCTTCTCCGCCGGCCCGCGGGCTGGGAATCGCAGCCGCTGCTGAGGCCGGAGCGCCAGCCGATCCACACCGACCTCGCCGCGGCTCGAGCTCTTCGCCCCGCCCCGGAGCCCGCGCGGGCGCGTGCGCGTCAGCCAGCCAGCGCACAGGGCGCGTGCTCGCGCCGGCGCGAACCCAGCGCGCCGAGCTCGAGGCCGTTGCGCCAGCCCGCGAGCGAGCCAGGCCTGGGCGCGAGGCAGCCCTGGAGCGGCGGGGCTCTGAGAATGCAGAGGCGCGGGGTGGGAGGAGATCTCCGGTGGGTCAGGTTACCGCTCCTCTCCTGACTGGCTTCCTCGCGCCTCGCGCCGCCTGCCGGGTCGCGCGCTTGAGTTGAGGGAGCTCGGGTGTCGCCCGGGATTAGAATAACAAGAGAGGGAAGGGATTGGAGAAGTCGATCGGGAACAAACTAGTTGGAAGTGGGGACGCGTGGGACGCGAACTCGCGTCCACGTGCGGAACGGCCAGTGCCCAGAGAAAGCGGGCAGCGCGAGGCGGATAGCGCGCGCTAAGAGTGCAGGGCTCCAGCTGGAACTGCCGCCGGAAAGAGCCGAAACTCCCCCGGAGGTGACCGAAAGCGGGCGCCCGGAGGGGAACCGCACAAGGGATTTCTTTCTAGGTACTGGCCAGGACATGGTCTTTCAGGCTGTTCTCCCTTTCGCCGTTCACGTCTCCGCCCCGAGAACTTAAAACCACTTTTCCCTTCTCCTTCTGTACCCAAGTTTTACTCGAAAAGGCCATTTCAGAGCTACTGGCCGCGGGAAACGCGGTGACATCCAGACTTGGCGGCCGTTCAACATCCTTGGAGGCCGTAGAGGCCGGTGGGAGTGGAGGGAAGTGGGGAGGCGCCGCCGGGGCCTGGCTCTGGATAACCTCGCGAGCGAATTGAGAGTTCTCTTCCTCCCCTACACACTGCCCCAGTCCGTCGCTGAGTCATTTTCTGATCTCCTCAACTCTGGCTGTGGTCAGTCACACTGTAGAATCTTTCTATTAAGTACGCCTCTGTGGTCAGATTCCCAACCTCCCTGCGACCGGAACCATCTCTAATATTTGTGCACCTTTCTAGCCAGCGTCCTGCATGTGTGAAGCACTCACCCCACTGTCAACTGGTTAGTCGTCTGTTAGGAGCGGCCACAAGCTGGGAATTTAGACAATCAGCATTAAAAGATTAATCTATCCTCATGTTCTTTTGAGGCCAAAGCATAAGGGACTCTGGACAAACAGTATATGTGGGTGTGTATAGCCGCAGGCACAATGTAGTTTTGGTTTCCACACGTTTGTTATTGCAGTGGTAATACGCGTAACGGAGTCATACAGTAAACGTCTATGAAGTCATCTGGTCCTTTGGTTTTTAATTTTGCATGGGGTGGGGTTGAGGAGTCAAAAATCCAGAGCCCACTGACTCTTGGTTAATAATGCCTAATCTAATCCAACCATTTACAGATCTAAAGAAACAGAAGAGTAAATCATTCAGCCAGCGGAGCACTACACCATCTTGCTTACCATTGAGTCTTCTTTCAAAGATTCAAATGGAAGCAGAGCATCCAAATATCTGCTGTCTTTTCATTCGCTGCATTGACATAAGCACTCGATGAGAGGTAGGCGTTGTTCTAGGCATTGAGTCACTTACAAAGAAGAATAAAGATCATTATCCCCAAGGAGAATACCCAATTGTAAAGGAGGATATAAGCTATTAAATAATTAACTATAATAACATGATAAGTGCTGAAACAGGCAGAAAGTGGAATGACTGACTAGCTCTTCCACAATTCCCCCTCTTTCCCATACAGAGTGGGAACAGGATGGTATGGCCTTGGTTAACAGGAAATTTCATACTCAAGAATGGGACCTGAACCAATAGGATCCAAGATCTTGTTCCATAATGACTGATTTCACCTACCAAAAGTCACTCTGGAAATACCTTTATTACAGGGCCTGTTGCTGCTGCAAAACTAATGTTTCTTTGGGAGGAAAATAAAGTTCCCACTCTTGGAAACCTTACCGTCTATTTAGGTAAGTCATGAGAGCCCTGGACAAATGGGAGAGAGTTTGTATATGTGGATATATACAAATGACTCAGAAAGAAGAGAGGTGGATTAAGGAGTACTTCAATGGCCCAATCTAGGAGAGCTGTAAAGCATCATTGGAAATCTAATGAGATAAAGAATATATTTAACAAATCTCCTCTAAGAGAGAGTTCTAAGTATGCTTAAGAGGAACATTTTGCTCAGTCTCTGGGGTGGCAGTACAGACAGGCTCCTCACAAAAATTTTATTCAAAAAATAGCCCTACAAAGAGAGTAGTAGATCACTTAGAGCATATCTCTAGCTGAGTGGGATTTGCAAGTACCCCTACTGCATGGCCCATCTTTGCCCTTTCTCCTCACAGCGCTCAACCTCTCTAAAAGGGTATTGAACAAATTTTTCACTTTTGGATCTGGGTTACAAAGATTAATTCATTATACTACCTATACAGTTTTCATTTGTCATGTTATAATTCACAATAAAACAAAGCGATCATTGCCTGCTTTGAAATAATTGCAAATTGTTTCATGTTTGTCTATAAATTATATTGGAGGAAAAGAAATCCTGTAATAAATTCAACATATAATACTTGTGACCTACTCTGAAGAAAACAAACGAAAAAATCCACCAAATTTCTGAAATGATTAGAGTAATTGCTAAGGATTACAAGAAGATCATTTTGAAATAATATCCATATTTCTCAGTTCAGCCTGAGACATAATTTGTCCCAGGTTACCTAAAGTTCCATTGGCAAAACTAGAACTAAAAATAAATCATGACATAATCTTCACTTTGGCAGATACATTCTGTAGATACTAACCTGACCTAATTTGATGTTTCAAATAGATCCTAGAGGTGAGAACTTTTCTTGAATTTTTGTTTTGAGTTGATATTTTGTATTTGAAGTGACTGTGTGCCAGATTACATGTTTTCATTAGAAAGAAAAAGAGGCCAGAGTTAAACTACCATCTGAGAGACATAAAAATTTTACTCATTAATTTGGAGACTTGATAATCAATGACTATAAGTGAGGAACATGATTTTTTAAAAAAGTCTCTGCTGACCAAAGCTGAAGTTTATAAGCCACAAAAGACTAGCAAATAACATCTCATAGGATATACTTTGCCTTTTCTTGGACTACCTGTAATACCTAAGAATATTCATGTTAGCAGTCCAAACCGTATGTCTCAAAAAAATTAGTTTCATGGGATGCTATATAGACGTTATCTGAAAAAAACTATTCCCGGTTCAAATAAGTTTGGGAAACACCAGATAAAATCAAATTAAACTGGTTGCTTTATTTCTCCTAGTATTTAATATGGTAATCTGCTTTGCTAATATTAAAGAGAATGCACTATATAGTATGCAGCTTCCCCACTCCCCGAGGAAATTTTTTTCTCCCAAGAGACTTCTGTACCAGATTAATATTTCTTTAAAGATCCATTCTATAAAGTTCTATTAAAGAGTTTTGATTAGGTTGACATTTTACAGATAACAAAACTGAGGTCCAAAGACATAGGTAAGATACCCAAATTCAGTTGTGTCAGATGTTTAGATCTGGAAAAGGCCTTAAATTATCAAAGGTTGTGATGTAAATTGTGACAATGTCAAAATTAGTGGCAACATCAAAACCAAAACTCAGATTTTAAACAGGTTCATTAAAAACTTGAATTTTATCTTTGGTTAACTTGTTTCTATGTGTAAGATATATAATTATTACTGCTCTAATCTAAGTTCATTCATGAAATTTCAGGATGCTCTTTCACTTATACAGTCTGTCACTATTTTTCAAAAACTGATAATGCCTACCCTCTGTAAATGTTTTATGGCTTATAAAGCACTGTTAACATATTGTCTCATTTGATTGTCTCAATATCCCCGTGATGCAGGTATCATTATCCTCATATAGCAAATGCGGAAACTGGAGTTCTAAAATATTAAGTAGCAAGTTAACACATTTAGTAAATGTCCTATTGCTTGCATTGAGAGAAGAGAGTCCCTACCTTCAAGGCGCTTTGGCATAGTAAGGGGATAAGACTTACAAAATGAGACAGAATGATTATATGGCAACATGTAAGAAAATGCTAGATAGAATGTTACAAACTAGAGAAGAATGCTGAAGGAATTCAAGAGAGAAAGGTTATTGGATATGGAATTAATCAAGAAGGCATCATTTAGGAATAAACCTTATGCTAGATCGTAAAAGAAGTATAAAGATTTCAATTAGCAGAAAGGAAAAAGAATTATAGGGAAGAAGAGTGACAGCAGCAAAGGCATTAACATTAGAACAAGAACTGCATTGAAGAGAATTAGAGTTTGAAAGGAGATAGGTCTGAAAGGATCAATCTCTTAGCTGTGCAAAAAAAGTCAACTGCTATGAGAAAATGAGTTCCCAGTCAATGAATATAAAACAATATGGCACCACTTGCCCGAACTGAGCAGTTAATTGCTTTCCAACCCAAATTATACAAAAAGCAGTAAATCTACACTCTCTGCTGTGGACTCCAAAAGTTAAAAGGAGAAAGAAGCAAGAGAAGCCAAATCCAAACTAGTGATTACAGATATAGAAGAAGAGGTTGGGGAGTAACATGAGCCTCACTGGACCTCAGACCTGTGACTAGGGAACATGAATAAAATATATTTATATTCCCCCTATATTCCTCTCATTCCTTTCTTCATACTAATTCATCTGAAAGGTGCTGGACCTATCGATTCTAGGACAAAATGCCCTTTGGTACTTGCAAAGACAGGTTCACATGCTAACTCAGTCGCTGCCCAGTGGAAGATGTTCCTCTGTTCCCCACAACCTTTCTCAGCCCAGAAATGGGACTAAAATCTGGCCCGGAATGTGTTAAAATCATTCCCTTCTAACTGTCCCACACAAGGCAGTGCTTGTTCTATTAAAACTTGTCGGTGAGGTTTAAACCCAGAAAATTCAAAATCTTGCTTAAAGTTATAATAATTTGCAAATAAGCAGATGGACTATGAAAGGGTAGATGAAAGGTGGGAAGGAAGAAGAGACTTGGGAGGAAAAGGAAAAGGATAAGAGCAACAAACTATTGAAATGAAACCTCATTTAGCTGAAACCCTACTTAATTTTCTGCTTTTGTTGTTCACAATCCACCTTAGCAAAACAAACAAAACCAGATGGTTAAACGAGTTTCAATCCCTTGCAATAAGTATGAGAAAGAGACGGCAAAGAATGAAGAGAAACAAAAAAATCAGTTTCTCAGGCTGTGAATTTCAAAAGCCAAAGCAGTGGCATGAAATATGTGTTCAAGCAAAGCTCTAACATGAAAAAATACACTGCCTCGAAGTCCCCTAGGAGATCAAATGACAACTAGAAAACATGCTTCAGTCAGAGCTTGCCCTAAATAACATCCCAATTCAACTTTACAGTTGCTGTCTCCATCACCACAAAGGGGGAGGACTGAACTCTGGTAACGAACCTACTATGGAGGTGCCACTACCAGAGCCTAAAAAGAAAGGAAGGAAAGAAAGAAAGAAAGAGAGAGAGAGAGAGAGAGAGAGAGAGAGAGAAAGAAAAAAGAAAGGAAGAAAGAAAGAAAGAAAGAAAGAAAGAAAGAAAGAAAGAAAGAAAGAAAGAAAGAAAGAAAGAAAGAAAGAAAAGAAAAGAAAAGAAAAGAAAACTCAAATGAGATTATTTTACCCTTGTGACAGCCTTAAGGCGCCATCTGGAGTTCTTAGCTAAGACTGCAATAAGTTAGGAACACCGACTGTCAAGAGAAAACAAAGAAATATTAAATTGAAGTCAGGGAGTCCTCAAAAGCCCCTGGGGTCAGAGTAAATGCAAACATAGCTTTAAGACACAATGCCTAGGAAAAGATCTAAGGGCCTTATTGGCTATGAGCTCAATGAGCAACCAAAAAAAGCTAATAAATTCTTAGGCTGCTTGATTTAAAGGATGATATATTGTCTAGACCTTGAGAACTTAATAACCCCATAGTACCCTGTTCTGTCTGAACACATCTGAGAATTGCATTTAGTTCCGGGTACCGCAATTTAAGAGCAATATTGACAAGAGCCATAAAAATGTTCATACCTTTTGACCCAGTAATCCCACCCATGAGAATTTATTCTGAAATAATTCAAGAGAATAGATGAATTAGAAGCATGAAGATATTGATGCAGCATTCTTTATAACAACAAAAATATATATTAATAGCCTAAATGTCTCACAAACAAGGGGGAGACATATTATACAGTATTAAAATATAAATGATGCGACATTTGAAAAAAATGTGATAATTCATGCTACGAATGGATGAATCTTGAAAATATTATGACCAGAAGAATACATTGTATAATTCCATTTACATAAAATGTTCAGGATAGGCAAAATGTCCAAAAGGAGACATTATATGATTCCATTTACATAAAATGTCCAGGATAGGCAAATCTACAGAGACAGAAAGTAGATTAGCAGTTGCTGGGAGTTGGGGAGAGTAGAGAATGGAGAGTGATTGTTAATGGGTATGGGGTTTCTTTTTGGGTTGGTAAAAACGGTCTGAAATTAGATAGTATTGATGTTTGCGCAACCTTACGAATATATTAAAACCCACAAGATAGTATACTTTAAAAAGATGAGTTTTATGGCATGTGAATTACACCTCAATAAAATACATATATATGAAGATTCATAGTAATATATATAAATGCTCATGATCCCATGAGGGAAAAAAACAGTATACAATTATATCCTTGATCTGATTCAATCATATAAAATTACTATGTAAATTCATGAATGAGGACTAGAAGAGGACATGAATAAATGAAAACAGTTTGATATAAGTGAATTTTTTTATTGCGGCAGGGGAAGGAATGGTGGCCATTATTTTGTTCTTTGAGTAATGAAATATTTTTCTTCCTAAGACAGTGTCCACAAGAGGGCAGACAAAAGATGACAAACCAAACGATTTAACACAAACAGGGGCTGAAAAGAACCCAGAATCAGGTGTTGAAAGCAATCTTAAAGGTCATTTGAGTCCAACTTCCTCATACTGCAAGAAAAAAACTGAGGCCCAGAGTGATGAAGTGGCTCATACCAAGTCTGCCGACTTGTCATGCAAGAGGATGAAGTAGAATACTAACCTCCTTACTTCTCCATCCATGCTTTCTACCAAATTACAGTGCTTCCTAAAACAAGGCAATGTTTAATCTAGAAAAGAGAAGGTTTAGTGGAATACGAGATGAAGGGTCAGTCCTCACCAAGAAAGGGTTTTTTGTTGGTTTTTTTTTTTTTTTTGTAGTAAAAGATGGCAAATCTAGAAAGAAATTGCAGAGAAGCTAATTTTAATCCAATAAAATAACTTTTTAACAATTAAGAGTGTCCAAAAGGTGGGACAAGAAGATAATTTGTTATTCAAGCAAAAGCCAAAATGGTCCCCTCTGAAGCAAGCTATTCTCAAGATTCTACACTGAATATGTACTTGAGATAGAAGCCTTCTCAGTTCTTTCCAACTCCTTTAAAAGATCAATAAATTTCTTTTCTGTGGCGGTGGGAGAATATGAAATCAATGGATTTCATTAAATCAACTCAGGTAGAGAATAAGGAAAACGTCTTGTTCACTGATATCTTATTGTTATTATTTTTAATTACTTTAGCAAATTTCTTTTAACTTATTTTCAGTATGTCAGATCTTTTGGGAAGCATATCCCCAGGAAAAAAATCTCTCAGTGATTATGTCCCAGGGTTGGAAGCAATATAGTATTTCCTTCCAGAGGTTCTAAATTCACATAATTTTATACCATTTCTTCCTTTGAAAAAAGAAAAAATGACTGTTTACAACAAAACTGATGGACCTTGAGCGCATTATGCTAAGTGAAATAAGTCAGATAAAGAAATACAAATACCATATGATCTCACTCATATGTGAAATCTAAAAACAAAAATAAAAAAGCAGCTCATACAGAGAATAGATTTGTGGTTGCCACAGGCAGGGGATAGGTAGATAGGCAAAATGGGTGAAGGTGGACAAAGGTATAAACTTCCAGTTAAAAAATAAGTAAGTCATGGGGTTGTAATGTACAGCATGACAACTATAATAATACTGTATTACCCATTTGAAAGTTGCTAAGACAGTAAATCTTAAAAGCTCTCAATCACAAGAAAAAAAATTTATAACTATATATGGCAATGTATGCTAACTAGATTTATTGTAGTGATCATGTCACAATATATACAAATATTGAATCATTGTCGTACACCTGAAATCAATACAATATATGATAATTATACCTCAATTTTTAAAAATGAAAATAGAAATAAAATGTCATGGCTGACAACACAAATTTATGTCACAACTGTCAGAATTTAAACCCCAGTTTAGCCACTTAAAAGTTATTAGATAAATTACTCAATGTGCTTTGACCGTCTACTAATCTATACAGTAAAAATAATAATAACCTTCCCTGAGGAGTTGGTGAAATTGCTTGATTAACATCACCATATGTATCGTGCTTTACAAGTTGCCTAGAATCTAGAAATAGTTCAATAAAAGGTTATCGAGCTATACCATTGGCTATTAGATATATGAACAGATGCCCTCTGGGGTGAATGGGTGGTTTAATCCTGGCAAGGATGCAATTTCAGTACCTGCTCATAGGCCAGAAGAAGGAAGATGAAATTCAAACATGGTTTGATCAGTCTTTCATACAAAGAGGTAATAAGCATTCTTTAACCTCGTTCTTACTTCTCACCTAGCGTCCTAGCCCCTATCCACAAAACTCTTTCCTGTGGAAAGCTTAATACCAATCCACACTGAAGTGACCAACGAGAATAAGATTTGGGAAGCAGACCACCCATACTGTAGCACCTTACAAAATATAAATAGCTCTGCTTTTCTGCACAGAACTAAGACTCCAAATGTCAGGAAACAGCCTCTCTAACTGAAATGAATCTGCCAAAGATTGACAAGAGAGTTGTACAAGGAGAATCTGCAAGTGAAAGAGCCATTTTACAAGTAGTTCACCATCTCCTTCCCTTGAAATTCATCTTAGCTTCAGAGTCATCTCATTCTGAGGTCTTCTGCCATCACAACTGGCTCAGATGAGCTCTGCCCACTTTAAAAATACAGCCCAAGAATAGCCAAATGCAAACCACTTCTTGTTCCTCATAAACAGCTGAGAAAGGCTGAAATTTTCTTTTCTAAATTATAAAATAAGAAAGAGAGTCTAGACAAGAGTGGAGGCGGGGGGGGGGGGGGAGGACCACTTGTAATCCTACCACAATTCAGCATTCTTATTTACTTCTTTCTAATTGTTATCTGTAAGCATTCATACACTTATTAACAGGAAATGACAGGAGAAAAATTTTTAATGTAAAATATGCTAATACACTCTCAGAAAATTCAGTCTTTCAGGTAGAACCTTCATTCTGTACCAGTTAACTCACTAGACACTCAAGCCCCATTTCCTTACAAAGGCTGAAAATGGGAAAGGTAGCTGCTGGTTGTATTTCCTCACTCTGCATATGCTATCTTTTTTACCACAGCAAATCTTTATAAGTACATATTACTGTCTCAATTTTAGAGAAAACTAAGGCTAAAGAAACCTAAGATCACATATCTAGAACATCATGGAACCAGATTCAAATCCTAATCCTAATCCTTCTCATGCTCGGTAAAAAGACAAGTCATAGGCTGGGAATACCTACAATGCATAAAAAAAAAGGGTTAAGGTTTCTAACAAGCAAAGATACCAACAAAACAGATTTCATGAAGATAAATAGGAACACAATTTTTTTTTAATGTAGATAATAAGATCAAGCAATTCATTAAAGAGGAAGTACAAGTGCCCAATAAACATTTGAAAAGATGCCAAACTTCCCTACCAGTCAAGGGAAAGGCAAATTAAATAAGGAGTTACTACTGCTCACCTATCATCTTGGCAAAAATTTAAGAGTGATAACAGTCCATGTCAGTTATAAAGAAAGGGCCACTTTCTTACACTGCTGGTGGAAGTGTAAATTGTTACAATCTTTTCTAGAAGTAACTGGATAAAATATCAATCAAAATTTTAAATATATATTCTGTTTGACCCTACATTAGCACTTATTAAAATCTAGCCTCAAAAAAAAAACACAAAAAGCACCAGTACACATATTTAAAGATATTTATTGTAGCCTTGCTCATGTTGGAAAAATAGAAACTACTCATCAACAGCTCCCACTTAAATAAATTAAAATATACCCATATTTTTGTAACAAAAACTCATAACAAAATTTAAGGACAGTAAAAAAATTTTTCAAATCAAGTAAAGCCCCTAATCATTCCTTTTCCTCTGTTTCCTTATCGACTATTTTTAATATACTTACATTTTACAGATGTAGTACTACATATCATGTTAATAAGTTACTAATTAATAGCTTATGAAAATGCCTCATTAAAATTCCATATGACAATTTGACAAATCGTAAGTATTTTTCAAAAAAATGGATATCATTTTTGGCAACTTTTAAAAGGTAGGAAAGCTAATTTGTTCTTGAAATTAAAAAAATTAAATTTTTATGTTTGAATGCAAAGAAAAAAGTCTACAAATTTCATTGCTCTAATTGATCAGAGCTTTTTTAAAAATTTGTAGAGAATACTAGCCAAAATAATTTCACTTTTAAAAAATATATACACTTCCCAGAGCTAACTTCCAGAAAAAAAGAGGAGAAAAAAGTATGAGATACACACATACACAAAAAAGAGGAAGAAAGTGGTGGTAAAGGTACATAATTTTAACATTGTGTGCCTGGTCTCCAGTCTTCCTCTGCATCCTGAAATGTTTCCTCTATACTTGACTAGTTACTTGGGAATTAAATAAGGCTCCCTTAAGATGCTCAAGCTGTTGGTTCCCTGGGGTTTCCCCAAAGTCCCTAAAAGGCTTTATGAGATATAAAAACCAGGACTTTTTCCATGAGTCCCCATAAAACAATGTCATGTGTCCCTTTTCCAACATCCCAATGCACTCTATTTACACCTTTATGACACTTAGTTCAAAACATTGTACAAAGTGTACTTGTGTTCCTATCCCTCACCAGACTGTAAGCACCCAGAGAGCAAGGTGTTGTGGCTCAGAATCAGATCCCAAGTTTTGGGAAGACCTGAAAAGTCAGCCAGTCCAACAACCCATTTAAAGTTTGAGGGCTCTCCACAATACACCTGCAAGCAGAATAGTCTTTGATGGGGGACCACCCCCTACACGCAGTGGCTTGTTCCTTTTAGGGGAAAATGTAGCTCCTAGAAAGTTCTCCTATAAATGGAATTTAAATATATTTCTAAAATTTTGAAATTTAACACCAGTCTTACCTCTCAGTAATCCACAGCATAGGTCAAATCCAACTTGTGAAATATTAGAACCTTCATATTTTTCCTTCAACGTGCCAACCCAGTGCTGTGCACATTAAAAAAAATTTTTTTTTTAAGTATATAAACTTCCTCCCTTACTGATCAATGTACCAGGGGTGGGATAAGGTGGTATATGCTCTAAAAGATATTTTATTGATTTTATATGTTTTTTGTTTCACTATGTACTTTCAAGGGAAAAAAAGTCAGAAATACAATAGCCAAAAATTCAGAAATTTAATGCATAAATATATTCTTCCACCACAATAGTTTTTTCATCTCCCCTACAAGCAGATAGTTTCTTTAATGCTGTTGGATGCCTCCACATGGGCAAAACTGGGCTGGGACAATCTGCCCAGCTCTGCCCTCAAGGGGAAGTCTCTTCTCATCTCCAGGATACCCTGGGCTTCCTGGGCTGACTCAGGACTTCATATGCAGCCTGGATCTCCAAAAAGTGCCTTTGAGCCTCTTTTGTCTGGTGTTGGTTGTGGTCAGGGTGCCAGATCTTCACTAGCTCTCAGTATCTCTGACGTATTTCTTCATTTGTTGCCCCCTCTAAGACACCCAAAACCTTAAGAAAACAGATGTTGACAAATTAGAATCCCATAAGTTGTCTGAGTACCTGGGTCTCCCCTTCCTCCTTTACTAAATAGGTTATGATATCTCTGGAGTTGGCTTCTACTTAGGCTTAAAATTTCAGCCTTTTGAAACATGGACAGGCTCTGGATCTCATGGCAAGAACCAGGGTTTGCCTTTAATCGCAGCTACCCACTTTCTAATCTGGAACTTCACACCCTGGACAACATTGCCTCCTTACATGAGAAATAAGCATATATATCGACCAAACACATGTATAAGACTGTTCATACCAGCTTTATTCAAAATAGCTTCAAACAAGAAACGAACCAAAGGTTCATTAACAATAGAGTGGATAAATATATTCTGGTATATTCATACAATGGGATACTATAAAATAAAGAAAATAAACACTTTACAATTGTGTGCAATAGTATGAATAAAGCTCATATACATATGTTGAATGAAAAAAGTCAGACACAAAAGAATACATACTAAATGATTTCATTTATATGAAGTTCGAGAATGGACTCTGAGGAAAGGAGTATAGATTGGGAAAGGAGCATGAGGGAACCTTCTTAGGGATGGAAATATTCCATACCTTGATCTGAGTGGTGTCTACACAGGTGCATACATAACATTAATATATGTTATACCGCAATAAAAAGTAGATAATATACACATATTTTCCCCCACTCATTATTAGAGCCTCTGCACATTCACCCATTGCACAGAGAAACCTCAAGAAGAAACCAGGACATCTTTCTGGGGCCTGACTCAGAAGACATGAAAACAGTACATAAGGGGAACCCACATAAGGGGCACCAGCTCCAATAAGGCTTAGCCTAACTCCTCGAGCCTTCTCAGACAGGAATGAGAGGGGAAAAAAGCCTTACCTGGTAAGCCAGCTGGCGTTTCTCGTCCTGAAAACTATGAACAAACTCATAGAGCTTCTCCCACTCCTGGAAGTAGTTGCTGCTGAAGCCAGGATCTCCCACTAGCAGCCTCCAAAACCAGTAAGGCAGAAGGAGGACAGACTCCATGAGGCGGCCAAGGAGAGGGAAGAAGCTAAACCAACTCAAGAAGTAGCCAAGGGTCTCTGCCACATAGCTGAGGGTGGCAGCTGTGTTGTAGAGGACACTATATGCTAGCGGGCCTGTGAAAGCGAGGTAAGCTAAGCCCAGGCGGTAGAGCCTCACACTGAGAGTGTCTGATCCAACTGAAGCTTTGTAGCGGCGATGCTTCTGGGCCGTGATGCTGGCCGCCAAGCTGATGGGCAGGATGGCTACGGAGCGGCCATAAAACATAGGGGAAGTAAGAAATGCTGCTGCTAGAGTGTTCTTAAAGTCTGAGGTCTGGTTGCCAACAGCGGCCACTAGCAAGACCCCTAAGCCAACTGCCAGTGGGAGGCCCACAATATAGAAACTAGCCATGAAGGAAAGGCTAATGAGAGCCACAAGGCCAAAATAGATGCCCACTATCATCTGGGCAGCAAAGCGAATGGGACTCAGAGGAGGTGTCCCCGTTCCTGAGCTCTGTCTCTGCCCCTGGGCTCTGTTGGCCTGAGCTACAAAGCTTGGAAGCTTCCAGAACTCCAAGAGCCAGCCCAGCCCGCCACCCCCCAGGGTAAGCATCCAAAGTAATGCATGGCTGTCTCGGCCCAGGTACAGGTGGTGGAGGCCAGCAGGGCCCCCTACAGCCCAGAGGGCATAGGTTATCAGGAGTCCCTTGGCCATATTTTAGAGGAAAGGGCTCAGAACAAGTCCAGTGGCACCTGAAATCGCTCCAAGTGCGTAAATATGGGGTCCTCTGTGAGAATCATGACCATCACGGCCCCAGTGTTATCCTTAGACCCTAAGAGATGAAAAAAAGCAGCTGTAAGACTATAATCAGGTCCTAACACAGTAATCTTTTCTACTAATAATAATCGAGTCCAGATCTTCCTGAGTGTCCCTGAAATGCTGGTTCTCCCATACCTTTTGATCTAGCACCTCATGTCTGTTTTTTATAACCACAGCAACCCCAAATTTAGGGGAGAAGAATGTTTTAAATGCCTTCGGTTGAGTAACTAAGAGAACACAGCACCCAAACAAGAAAAGCAGAAGCTTAAATTTTAGACTTCCCCTTAGACCAATGATCCTGAGAATGACTCATGGGGGAGTGGAGTGAATAGGAGTGAATACCATGCCCTTCTTAAATTTCTACACATTTTGAAAGTCCCTGCCCACCACTCCACCCCTCAATCAACATCATCTATGGCGGCCTTCATACACCTGGCCAAAGTTTTAGCCCCTCTCCAGCCTTCCCAGCTCTCCAGGCCATGAAATATTCTCCTAAGGCAAACTTGAAACAGCTCTGGGAAACTACTTTTGACCTAGACCCTGGCACTCCACAATTCAACCACCTTCTTCCCCCGGCAGACTTGGAATGTCTCTCCAAAACAGTCTAATGAATGAATCACCAGAATATCATATCAGATGCCAAAGTGTGCCTGCCAGAGTGGGCCTCATGACTACCAGCCAGCCAGTACCTGTTAGTCTCAAGGTGAGTGTCCATACCTGGGTATCCTGGCTCCCAGGCCCAGCAGACCAGTCATTTCCTTGGACCACGGAGTCAAATGGCCCTTCTTACTCTGCTTCCACTTCCATCTAAATGGACTTTGTCTTTCTGTGTTTGCTGTGTCAACAGAAATCTGCCTTTGGGGCCAGGCCCCTCCCCAAGGCCCTTCCCAGCCTCCTAGGGATCACCTTTCAGCCTTAGGCACCTCTCACCCACCCACTCGGGTAAAGTCAGTTTAAGGTTTTCTGGGCGTAGCCAGCCTCCCCAGGCTCCAAGGGGAGGCGCGCCTGCACCGCCCTGACCACCAGGTGGCGCTGCTGCTCATGGAAAGACTGGTTGAGTCCCCAGACTCACCTTGTTAAGATAGCCCCCAAAGCACTCCGGAGCAGTCAGCTATCATTGTCCTTTTCCACCTCCGTAAATGGGAAGATGTCTCTTCCATCACCTCAGGTTGCACTTTCCTCTCTCCCTACATGCCCTTGAATGGCTCCACTTCCAACTCCTCAAAGGCAGAGACACCCATCAACAGGCTGTAGAGAGATACTCTCCACACACGCGCACCCGAGTTTGCCTCACTGCCTTGCCTCCAGGCGTGCCAATTAGGGGGCACTACATCTAGACCTGAGCCTGAGACATGAGGAGACACCTGATCCAGAGGGAGCCCCAAGTGGACTGTAACCTGCCAGCTCTGGGGAAAAGGAGAACCAGGAGCAAAGGGGGTGAGGGACATCCCACCAGGAGAGCAAGGCCGTAGCCCGAGAGTAGTCTACCTTCCTACTTCTTTGATGCTGGGATGAAGCTGGGATGCAAGATGCCTTCATTTCAGTGTCCTGGGCTCCAATCCTGGTTCTGCTACGTGACCTTGGACAAGTTACGACGCTTCTTGGGTCTGTTTCCTCCTCTGTACAGAAAAGACTTGAATCTCCAAGGTTTCCCAGCCTTGACTTGGGGGTGAAGCGGGCCTGGTGGGCCTCACCCCTGTCGCTGCCTCACAATCAGCAGAGCGTTTCTGTTCCCTCCACTCTCCCAGCCCCCTCAGTCCTTACCCTGGCCCGGAGAGGGAAGGTGGCTCTCCATATTGCCCCTTACGGCGCTGGAAAAGGCCCCGAAGCGACCGGGGAACCGCCGGTTGGGGGTTGCGGTGGATGGGGCGCTGAATAATGAATGAGACTTAATTGGGCCGGCACTGCGCCGTGGCGCACTAAGCTCAGCAAACAGCGTTGGCGGCGGCTGCTGCCGCTGGACAAACAAACTAGCTCCCAGCACTGGGAGCTGGGCGGGAGCGACAGAGGTGGGAGGGGGAGGGAAGGAGCAGGCTTCTGCAGCCCCTGGGCTACAGGAGGAACCCAGGAGTGTGGGGCTGCGCTGGCTTCCCGGTGAGGCATCTCAGGAAGCCAAGACTGGAGAGTGAGAGAAGTGGATTGTGCGGCGGAAGCCAGGGACCTCAGGCAACCTGAGAGCGAGGAAAATACGGAGAAATGAGTGGAGAATGGAGGAGAGAGAGAAGTGAGAAAGGAAAAGGTGCACCAGGGGAGGAGCTGCAGCGGGGCGGAGGAGGGAGAAGAGCAGTTACCTAGGGGAAAGGGAGAGCGATGGAGGAACAAGCGAAGGGAGGCGCCAGGGCCCGGGAGAAGAAGAATTGGAGAAGAGTCAAGGAGAGGGATGGGAGGTGACCGGAATGAGAACAAGAGGGCGGCGGGGCGGGAGTGAGACACCCCTGCCTCCACCTCGGCCTGCAGCGCTCCCGCCCTAGCGCTCTCTCCAGTCGCCCGCACTCACTTTGTCACAATTACGGGGCCGTCACTAGGCCCGGATTGTTTTCCCCAAATTGTTGTTCTATAAACTGGCGTGGGGTGGGGAGTGGGGGGGATCCGATAAGCTGAAATGGCGCTGGGGACATGGTGGTGTATGTACCCACAAGCAGACCGGGGTGGACAGGTGAATCCAGAGACCCACCCGGGAATTCTGGCTGCTGCCCCAGCCTCGTAGCTGATCCGCTTTCAACCATCCTGGCCCATCTCAGCCTCACTTCCTCGGTTTCCCCAACAGAGAACTGCAAGGATGGCTTGGCAGGGACAGTGGAGGCAGTTGTAAGTGGGGCCCAAACTTCCCTGCTCTCCCCACTCTCTTTTGTTCTTCAATACTCCGGTAACAGGGAGAGGGGATCTTTCCGAGCTCAGCTGTCCCCAGAGCGCTGATCACCCTAGCTGAATGGCCAGACTCCCACCCCCAGCCCCACCCACGCTCTGAAGCCCCCAGTTCCGTGCCTCTCGGTGCCCCGTGCCACCTTGCTGTCCTTCGATTCCTCAAACATCTGTTGCGCGCCCCCTGTGAGCTAGAGCCGCGCCAGTCTTTCTCCCCCGCCCTATCCCCACCCCCGCCAAAAACTCTCCCCCGCCATCCGCCCCTTCCTGGCCAGGCTGGTCTGTCGGCTTCTTGACAGCCGGCGCTGAAGCCCAGGCCCCGCGGGAGCGGCCGCAGAGGAGCCGCCGCATGGCTGGCTCCGACACCGGCCTCCCCGGCGGCTCCAGGGGCAACGGAGGGTGGCGGCCGCTGAAGCGAGACCGCAGCTGGCCCTCAGAGTTGGCAGAGCTGGGCGAGGGAGGAAGGGACCCGTGGGTGGGCTTGTGTCCCGGTCTCTAAAGTCTGCCATTCCATTGCCCTGGGGTTCACCCTGACCTGAACGCTGCCTGGATCCTCGCGCCTAGGACGCGGTTGGCTCCCTGTGCCACCTCCCCCAGTCCGGTGATTTACACCCAGGCTCCGCGCAGCGCCGCTTCCCAATCAGGAATATCGACCCCAGGCGGGGCCCCCCGGCCGTATCGATCCCTCTAAGGCTCGGGATTTAAAAATGTCAAATTTGCCTTTTCCAGGAGGGCGGAGGGGCGAGAGCCTGGAGGAGGGCGTCTTGGAGCGGGGCTGACAGCGGGCCATCGACCAGGCGCCTGTGCCCTGAATGAGAAGAGACCTGGCCATAGCCGGGTTCTGACACTGCATGACCATCCTTGGGTTGCAGTCACCTCTGAACGGGGCAGGAAGAAAGCCCTCCTCCTTCTCCCCATTGCAATGGGCCTCGCTATTCCCCTGGACTATTTGTTCCCAGAGGGAGAAGCTCCAGAGGAACAGAGACACCCAAAGGTAGGGAGATAAATTTGGAAGAGATCCCTAAATATGGAGATATGCAGACACAAGAAGGGCTGCAGAGATAAAGATATGGAGGCTGCAAGTGATACCCTAGCTATCAGGACAAGCAAGGAAAAGGGAAGGCGGCTGAAAGACACACTGTAAACAAAACAGGGCACCAGAGATCCAGAATCACCCCAACCCTCTCCCTTGTATACCCAGGAGATTTAGGGCTGGGGAGAAAGCCAGGCTCAATCTTTTGGTGTGTTTGAGAGTGGGGAAGGAGAGTGGAGAAAAAGCCAGGTGATCAGAGTTATCAAGGGAAAAGAATTGGAATATAATTAGCATTATCCTCCCAAGTCTTCAACTAGTAACTGGATCTGAGATCCAAAAGGTAAGGGTCCCAGGCCACTAGCCCAGGCCCCAAAGAAGTGAGCTCCCTTCGAGATCTGATGATCTGCCTCTTCCCTTCCTGAGATCCACCTCCTCCTCTCTGACCCCCATCAGCCTGGGGATGCCAGTGTCACATCTTATATTAGAGACTATTTGTATATGTTGAGACTGTGTATATGTGTAAAGGCGTGGACTACAGAGAACTGGTAGTAACCATGTTCTACCCCAGGACTCAGCAACTGGGTCTCCAGACTTTGGGGGTGGGGGACATACACTGCTTTCAGGAAGCTTGGGGAAGGGATGATGCTTGAGGTGTAGGTGGTGGAAGGGACCAGATGCCCAGACCAGCATTCTCACAGTTAATATCTATCCCCCACCCCCAGCAGCACACCTCAGCTGTCACTGCGCACACTGCCTTCTCCTACAGAACGGAAGACAGAGAGATGACAGCAAGTGGCGCGTCTGGAGCCCGGCACAGACACGCAGGGAGAGATAGGGGCTCATCCTCAGACACTCGCGGCTCACACCTCTACTGACAAAATCAGGCCAACACATCTCTAACGCTGACACACACAGTCACTGACCCCCCCACGCGGGATGCACACCCATCAATGCCTGTCATACACACCACCTCTGTGTGCGCAAACGCGCACAATTCCTTGCAGGTCAGGCTGAAGGGTCTAGTCCTAAGACCTGTCTACATCCTTTCTTAACATCTCAGACCTTAAATCGCCTAACCTGAGGAGAGGGCTTAGGTCCCCAAATTGTGCAACCAGGGCCAGCCACAACAGCTGACAGGCCAAGCTCAAGGAAGTCAAGTATCAGGACCAGGCAAAGAACCCAGAGATGACCAGGCGGTGGGGCTGTTAAACGCCTCCCTTACTCTCCCTCTTCCCCGCACGTCCACTCGCGGGCCTCCCG
This sequence comes from Rousettus aegyptiacus, assembly GCF_014176215.1. Taxonomy (NCBI): domain Eukaryota; kingdom Metazoa; phylum Chordata; class Mammalia; order Chiroptera; family Pteropodidae; genus Rousettus; species Rousettus aegyptiacus. Next base: position 131,426,833 of record NW_023416295.1, read on the forward strand.
GCCCGCCGCCCGCCTGTCAGTCGAGTAATGAATGCGCGCTCGGGGCCCCAGGCCCCTCCGGAGTCGTTCATCACTGCCAGCAACGCCCTCTTCTCTGCCGCCCGCCGGAGGGTTAAGCGATACAGGCAGCGAGAGCCCCTCTCCCCCCACCTCGCCACTAATTGTCAGATTGAGATGTTGATTTGTCAGCTGGGAGCTAGCGCCAAAGAATCTGCAGTAAAAATCCAGACTCCTTGAACTTCCTTTCGATTCCATTCTGGCTCACCCAGGCTTGGAGCTTTTCCGGATTTGATGTGGATGGGTTGGATTTCAATTAAGAGATGGGGGATAGAAGAGTAATATAATTCTATTCCGATAGGTGGCGCACCAGGCTACAGACCTTTAGTTTCCCTAAGGGGGCTAGCCCTGGGCGCATTTCCTCTTGAACAGACTTGAGGCCCAAGGACTTCGCGCTCCAGCCGCCCAGCAGAGGACGACTGGGCCACCAGCCTCCCCTCTCCCGCAGCTAGAGTTCCCGCTTCTTCAGTGGAAGCCCTCAAGCAGTATCCCCATTGCCCGCCTTCCGGGAACTCCCTGGGCCATATCTTGCCTTTTCTCTCCTTCAGGTGCCTCCCTCCTTCCACAGTCTTCCGTTCTCCCATAGGAGGCGCCCTGTTGAAGGTCCGCCCTTCCCCTGCCCTAGGCGCCTAGGCTGCAGTCCCACTCCCTCCCCTCTCCGCAGCCCCTGCCCCGGAGCTCCCCCGGCGGCCGGCTGAGTGACGGGCGGCCGGTGATTATGCGGAGCGGGGAGCGGGGTGCGCCGCGGGCAGCAGCGCTGACCCTTCACATTTCCGATCCGCCGGGACCCTCATCCATCCGAAGCTGCTCTTTGTCTGGCCGCCTAATTGCCGGCGGACAGGATGGATGGCGGGACCGACAGCCGCGGAATCCCTAATAAAGGCCGCGGCCGCCGGGGAGGGAGAATGGGAAGGAGGGGGAGCAAGAAGGAAGGGATGGAAGGAGGTGGGAGGAAGCACCCGGCTGCGGCCGCCGAATCAGAGTCGTTACGTGCAGCGCACACTCGAGACAAGCTAGCCTAGGGTTCAGGACCAGGAGTCCCGGGTCGACATGGGTCAGGGCTCAGTGGGTGTGGGGTTCGTTAAGCCTCCTGCATGTTGGAGAAAAGAACTAGGAGCCCCGGTAAAAAGAGCATCGTAAGGCTTCGAGCTTGGGGCTGTCTGCTGGGCTCTGGATCCTCAACGGCAGGCATCCCCCCTCCTCTGCTCACCTGTTGGCCTCCCAGTGCGGGATCCAATATCCCAGCGGAGAAATGAGCGGTCTGACAGCTGTCTGTGCTGCTGCTGCTTACATTTCATTTACTGGAGGCTAGAGCAAAAGAACTGTGGGGGGTGGGGTGGGGAGGGACTGAAAAAGATGTGAAAAGCGAGGCTAGGGCGAGGATCCACACTTGGCCAGGGTCAAGAGCTCTGGAAGCAAATCAGCAGCGCTCTGCGGCCTGACAGACACTTTGGAAGCAATCTCTACCCGCTCCCTGTGGAGCCAGGAGCCGATCCTCTGCCTGGTGGGTGTGGGCATGACCCTTGGAACCCAAGACTTCTCGGAGCTATGTACTGTACCAGAGGCTCCTGCGGGAGATGAGTGGAAGCCCAGTGGTGCACTTGCCCTCTGGCCCGGGACTGAGGCCTGGCTGCCCTCTGTGCAAGGGGGTAAAGTGCTTGCAGGCTCTTGGGCTGTGACTGTTTTCCCACCCGGGATGAGAAAAGGAGAAAGGTCCTAAACCCTCTCTGCCAGCTCACTACCCTTTCTCCTCTTGAGCACATTTCCCTCCCATTCGCTTCATTTCCTTCTGTGCCTTCTCCTCTTTCACCTGAACAGCTCTACTCCACAGCTAACTTTAGCCCACATCCCTTAGCTAGCATTTGAGCGCCTGTTGGTTTGTCAGGCTTCATAGTACTGGGCTTGGAAGATGCGGGACTCGCTGAGCCAAGGTCCTGCCTTGTCGACTTCACACACAGGTCTCTCCTGAGATACATCCCGATCTCACACCCCACTTCTGCTTCTCTCGCCCTTCCACTGCCTCAAGTGCCATTTCTCTTCTCTTTCCCAAGGCACTGAGAAGGAAGCCAGGAGATCATAAGTCTGGTTCTGTCACTTTCAGGGTGATACGGGAGAAGCCATTTCTCCTTTGGGGGCCCCAGTTTCCTCAGCTGTAAAATGGAGACAATATAGCCACCACTCAGGGGTGCTGTAAGGATGCAGTGAGAACTTGCATGTAAAAGCCCTAATATACAGTAAGCACTCAATAATGTTATTTCCTTTTCCATGCTATCGGTAGATAAAGTTCCTTTTTCTTCATACTAGGGGTTTTGTATCAGGCAACTCAGGCTGTTTCCAGTTCTGTATGATCTTAGATGTGGGAACTGAAATCCAGAGTGTGTGTGTAAGGGGCAGGGAGGGAAGAGAACCACATCATGAATAATCCTGAAAGGTGAGGAAGGAAAGAGTGCAAGAAAAAAAAAAAAAAAAGCACTTCCTTAGATCTTAATGGAAGATCAGCCAGCTATTCCCTCTCCTCTTACAGACAAGGAAACTGAGGCTTGTGGAGGTTTCACTGCAAGTGACAGGGGCAGATCACACTCCCAGGATCTTTCCTCATGTTAGCCCTCTATTGCTCATTTCCTCACCCGCTTTCTTCCCTTGAGGGCATCTGGGTCAGTGACAAGGAGTGTGGGAGAATGAACAAAAAGAGAGAATCTTTAAGAAGCCAGGACCTTTCTGCTAGACTTCATAAAATTTTAACATGAAAACTTCCTCAGAGTTGAAGGCACACATCACATGCAAATCATATGCTAATCACATGCTAATCCAAAGTCTAGTCTTTAAAACTCTGAGGTACGCTTGGCTGTTACTGCTGGGGGAAATTCTTGGGAGACTCTTGGTTTCCAGGAAAGGAGAGATGGGGATGGGCTCCATTGGGGTGAAGTTATGGAGTTAGGATTCATTTTAGAATTGGAAAGGAGTCAAGTGTATAATTTGGGGTTAGGGCCAGGGCTAGTGCAGAGTCAAGGGTGGAGGTTAAGGCAGGATTTAGGCTGGGCTATGCTTATAAATAGGGGAGCCTATGGGACTCCTTAAAGGCTTCCTCTCCCCTTCCTTCCCATATCAGCTTCGTCTCCCACCTCTACTGCTCATCCTATATCCTGCAACACACCTTTCTCTGCCTACTTCCCATTCTCAACCACACCACCTTCCTGGGGCCTTCCCGTCTGGCTGCCTGAGGAGCTCTGGGTAAATTGTCCTAGACCCAAGCCTGTGCCCCAGCATTTCTTTTTGAGCCCAGATACTTGGCTTCTGGCCCCAAGAGCACTGACTGGCCTTGACCCTACCGAGGTCTCTTCTTGGCCATTTATGTGACAGCTGCAGGGGAAGCAATAAGGACCTGGTGAGCTGGCAGCTTTATTCCAGAGTGTGGGGAAAGAACAACAGAACATGAATAAATTCATAGAGCTGGCCCCTCGCTCCCTGTGAGCCAAGCCCGCTCTCCCCACCATACACATTCGCTGCTGCCTGCAGCCCTGCTGGTCACCGCAGTTCACGATCTGGGCTGGGGATAGGAGGAGAAGCTCCAGAGAGAAGAGAGCTGGGACCTGAAAGGGGCCGAAGTGAGGGGCTCAAAAAGAGGGCCTTGGTGAGTAGGAGAGTGGGGTGGGGATCGGGCTGAGCAAGAGGACCTCTGGTGAGTGGAGGGAAAGGGGAGGAGGAAGGAGCGGTATGGCAAGACCTGGGGTCGATGGGGCTTGAGGATCAGGCAGGGGAGGCTGATATCAGCTAAGGCCTTCTCTCTCCTCTCTGATCCATCCATCATCCTGCCTGGGGGAGCAGATCCAGAATTAGACATGCACGGGGCCGGCATGGCCCTCAGCCCCCCGAGGAAGACAAATGGCGACAAAGACCTTGAATAAAATTTGTATTTATGGTTGGAGGAAGCCCTTCCCCCACTGACTGCCAATTCTTTCTCTCCTAACCCTTTCAAGCATGTAGGGGCCTCCCTCTATGCAGGCCCAGCCTCAGCAACCACCTTTTCCCTGCATCATTATGGGCTAGGAGATGCAGGGAAGGAGTACAGGAAACGAGAGGTGACAAAATCACCTTCCACCCAATAATCATGCTCTGGTATGCCTTGTGCCCTCTATTTTTTCACATTGTATTTCTATACATTACAGTCCTGGCTGATCCTAGTTTCTAAGAGGTTCTTTGCAGCTGTTCACATCCAGGGCCTCCAAACATCCCCACTTTGCCAATCGTGGAGCCCCTTCTCCAAATCTCTGGCCCTGGGGTCTCTGTGAGCAAGAAGTTTCCCCCAGAGGGGCCAGACCCTAAGAAAGAATGCAACCACTGGTTTTTTCTCTGGACTCTGGACCCTTACAGAGAGGGATCTATCAAAGCTGGTTCTTTCCTGGTCACCTGGAATAGCAGACACAGTCACCTCTCACAGGAGGGTGCCTAGCACTCAATCTGCATTTTGGCTAGGTAATTTGCATAAACAACTTCAAATCCCTTCTCTAAACATTTTTATGTGGGGTCCAGCTTCTCTGGGTTTCCATGTAACCACAGACCTCTGAGGAAGGGAGAAGGACAGTGGCAGCGGTTCTAGGGGCTAGATAAAGTCTGGCACTAGGGCAGGACTAAAGCTGAGCAGGGCTAGGCAAGGCAAGTGGGACAAGAACTTCCTTCTGATTCTTTTCCCCAGTAGACTCTCTACTTTAGTTCTGAGATAGGAGGAGCAATGGCATTCATAGGGTCTCACATTTAAGGACTAAGAGGAAGACAAATATAAAATCTTCCTTCAAATAGCCCTCACGCATACACACAAAGACAATGCACAATCTACAATCCCACTCACCCAGGGTCCCATGGCCATATCCACACTTGCAGACCACTGTCACAATGCACAGGCCCAGAGCCTACCACTATGCCGAAGAAACGCCCCGCCCCCGCATCTTCCCTACGGTTGATATGTCACATTGGAGTCCGAACACGGACCTGGGTGTCTCTCTGCAGCGCGCCATTTACATTTCTCTCTCTATCTGTCAACCTGTCTTGGCTCCCGTCTCTCTCTCTCTCCGTCTCTGTCTCTCCCTCTCCCCCTCTGGGGCTGTCAGTCTCTTTTCCAAGCTTTGTCTCTGTCTCTGTGTCTCTATCTGGTTTTCCCTCTCTTTGATTTCTGTCGCTCCTTCTCTGCTTTTCTGTCAGTTTCCTCTTCCCTCCCACAGGCTGATGTGTTTTCTCACTCTCTCTTGCTCCTTCACTCTCTCGGCTGCTCTGCCTCCCACCACAAACACACACACTGGGGTCGAGGGTAGGGATGGCTGGAGATTTACCTTTTCCAGTTCAGGCCAACATGTACCCGTTGAACCCTTTATCATATGTTATTTGGTTATGGGTACTGAGGGGTGTGGAATGGTGAATTTCTCTTTTCTCACCCTTCTTGTTTGTTGGATTTCATTTTCCTTTTTCTTTCTTTTATCCTTTTTTTGGGGGGGGGGCGGGGAAGGGTCTCTTTTTACCTCAGGAATACCCTTCCGTCTTCCCTGCGTATTCTCTGGGCTCTGGGAATACCCAACTCCAGGTAGAGGGTGAAAGTAAGGATAGGTTGGGGTATAGTAAACCTGCATAATAAGGTTCAGAGCCTGGTAGCAACCGCAAGGCTGGGGGCCCGAAGGTGGGGGCCGCTGCCGGCCCCGCCCCCGAGCTTTCCTCTTTGGACGCCAGGGGTCGCTCCACCCCCCAGCCGCTTACAGCAGCTCTGGCACTGGGCTGCTCACACCACCCGCACCGCGCCCTGGGAGGGAGGGGTGGAAGGTTAGGGACGCAGAGAGGGAGCTCGCTAGCAGGAGAGAGACGCGGGGCCAGGGCTCTAGCAGGGGCTGGAGCCTCGGCTGGGGTAGCAAAGCGGGTCAATGCTCTCCAAGAGCCGGAGCGCAAATCTACGAGGAAGTCCAGTCCGGTGGGCACTACCCGAAGCGCAGAGCCCGGGACGTCCAGAGCGCGGAGAGTAGTCCCCACTCCAGCAAGGAGCGATCCGTCTGGGTAGCTGGGGATCTAGGCGCCGCCATCCTTGAGAAAGCAGCTGTCCCGAGAGCAAGCATCCTAGATCTGTAAGAAACCAGCCGTCCGAGAAGCCGCAGATGTCAGGCGCCCGGGAACGTTAGGCTGAACAGGAGGGTAACAGAGGACCGCGGGCTCTGAACCGTCGGGAGCTGCCCCTGGCTCAACCCACGCGGGGACCTCCGCCTTGACGGAAGGTTTGGGGAACGGCACCGCTGAGGAGGGAACCTGCGGGGGGGGGGGTCGGGCGCAGCCGTCGGGGGTGTTCCGACCCAGGCCTGAGCCAGGTCACCGCCTCCGGGGCTCGCAGAAAGCCCCGGGCCTCCGCCGCCATTGCTCCCAAAAGTGAGGAGGATCTGCTGGCCCTGGCTGCGTCGCGTCTGAGCCGCCGCAAGCGGGTCGCGGGCGCGGCCGTCGGGGTGGCCATGGTGCTGCTTCTGCTGGTGGCTATTCCGCTGCTGGTGCACAGCTCCCGTGGGCCGGCTCACTACGAGATGCTGGGTCGCTGCCGCATGGTGTGCGACCCACATGGGCCCCGAGGCCCAGGACCCGACGGCGCGCCGGTTTCGGTACCCCCCTTCCCGCCGGGCTCCAAGGGAGAGGTGGGCCGGCGTGGGAAGGCAGGTCTGCGAGGGCCCCCGGGACCGCCAGGTCCCAGAGGGCCTCCAGGAGAGCCCGGCAGGCCAGGTCCTCCGGGCCCTCCCGGCCCGGGCCCCGGCGGGGTGGCGGCCCCTGTCGGCTACGTGCCTCGCATTGCCTTCTACGCCGGCTTGCGGCGGCCACACGAAGGTTATGAGGTGCTGCGTTTTGATGACGTGGTGACTAACGTGGGCAACGCTTACGAGGCGGCCAGCGGCAAGTTCACCTGCCCCATGCCGGGTGTCTACTTCTTCGCTTACCATGTGCTTATGCGCGGCGGCGACGGCACGAGCATGTGGGCCGACCTGATGAAAAATGGACAGGTGAGATGACCCTTACTCACCCAGCCCCAGATCCGCGGGGTCGCTTTCTAAATCTCCCTGCACTCATTATGCAACCCAATCCCCTTCCCCAAACAGCGTCACTGAATACAGGAATGCCAGGCTGTTAAGAACTTAGAAATCGTTTCCTTTAGTCAAAGAGAAATTGGGGCTGGAGAAAGGAAACGACCTGTCCAGGGTCTCACAGAGCGTTAGGAGTGGTGTCAGAATTAGAATTCAGGATTCAAAGCGTTATGTCTGCAGCCACCACCTCACACTCCAACTATAGGCACCCGTACACCAAACCTCTTTGATGTCCGGCCCTGCCATTTAGCCTCTTCTGTCCTTCTGCCTTGGGCTACTCTCTCTTCTGCAGCAGCCCTCCAGGACTTCGGGTTTCCCAGCCCTGTTATGGGTGATGAGTTACCTGGAGTCTGGCACCTTGAAATTAGAATGGAATCAGGGACCAGGCAGTGGGCAGTCAGCAGCGATTCCATGGGGGCATTCAGCTTGAATTTTTGAGGAATATGTAGAAAAGAAGGAAAACACTGGCTCACTTGCCAAAGCTCTACTGTTAGCCCCAGGATCTGGGGCCAGTTCTAGAGAGGGGCTAACCCTCAGCTAATACTGGACTAGTAGGCAGGGATGAGAAGTGGTATGACAGCTCAGTGATCAGCCAGGGCCCTTGAAGAAATGGGTTTGGAGGAGGAAAGAGCAAAGGTCAGATAAAGCAGAAGTCTTGGACCCCACCCTGGTCCAGTAGGCTGCACATTCTCCTTGGAAACCTCTGGCCTCCAGATTTTGCTGCTCCCTGCCTCTGTAGTCAGAGTCAGAGTTACTGCCACCTTGATTCAGGAGACTAGCCCCAAATGACTTAGCTGGCAGACTGGGACACACCTAAAGGAGTGATAGGCCACAGGGGTAGGGATTAGGTTAGGTGCCGGGGTAGGAGTATGGTTGGGGTTTAGTGGTGACCTCCAAATGCCTGTGTAGTTGGGTGGTGTTGATGGTGAAGCATCAGGCCTGCTCATCCTGATTGTCTGAAATCTGGATCCTGCTAAGGCTGCAGCACCCTCCTGTTCCAAGACCTGTAGGCATTACATTGGGGTCTCATTCCAGCAGGGCCGCCCCAGGAGCCCAGGGAAAGGGAATGAGAGTGTACGTGTGTTTGTATGGGAGTGAGATAGAGTACGTGTGCAAGGGAGTGTGAGTGTGTGTGTGATGTGTCTCGGTATGGGATGTGAAGGTGTGAGAATAGAGCATGCCTATCTGCTTGTGGCACTGAGTGGGTGTATATGGTCTATGAAGGGTATCTGTGAGTGAGTGAGGGGGGCAGTGTGTACCTGGAGTGTGTCGGTTTGTGGGGGGACATGGTGCCCCTCCACTTTATATTCCGCAGCACGGGCGCTGCAGGCCCTGAGGATGGTAAATAGTGATTAGAATAATGTTGAATAATTAATGAGTTAATAACCATCCCCTGTGGAACAGGAAGAGGGGGGTTGGGGCGGGGCTGGTGGCCAGAGGCAACCAAAAGCAGGGAGCCAGAGTGGAGGAGGGGCTACCTGTTGGGGCAGAAGGTGACCCCTAGATGGGGGCTCTAGAGGCACCTGGGAGGCAAGAATGCATCATTGCATCTTCCCACCCTTGCATACACACAGATACATCTGTGCCTTAACACTGGGGGAAGGGACCACGAGTTTAGGATGCCAAATGGGGTTCAGAATCTTAGAATTTATTCTATTGGCTAATTTTATTTTTTAAATGATAATAATAGCAAAGCCTTACAGTGTTTTGTATATATAGTAACTCATTTATAAGTAGTAATTCACATGTAGTAACTCATTTAATCTTAACAGACTTAGAAGGTAGGCTCTTTTGTTACCTCCCACCTTATAGCTCAAATTGAAGACCAGAGAAGATGTGAAACTTGCCCAGGTCGCACAGCTAATGAATGGCGGTGCCAGTGAAGCTCAGCGATCTCCTGGCCTCTACTTGTCCTCCCCAGCTCCTACAGCCATCTACCCTAGTGCCGTTTTCACAGGCCTAGCTACACCTACTTAGCCTCTCATCACCCCAGCTCCGCACAGGCCATAAGGCGGTTGTTGTGTTCTCTCTTGATAGGTCCGGGCCAGCGCCATTGCCCAGGACGCGGACCAGAACTACGACTACGCCAGCAACAGCGTGATACTGCACCTGGATGTGGGCGATGAAGTCTTCATCAAGCTGGATGGCGGGAAGGTGCACGGAGGGAACACCAACAAGTACAGCACTTTTTCTGGCTTCATCATCTACCCAGACTGAGCCGGGCCCCATCACTAACGCGTCCCCTTTTTCTCCGCTCCCCTCCTTATCCACCTTCACCCCGCCCCACCCAAGGGGCCACCCCCATCCTATGAGAGCCTGGCAGAGGGGCAAACCCTCCCGCTCCTGGAGGCGGCCTTAATGGGCGGACTCTTGGTGTTCCGGGGTATAAGTGGCTGGGGAGTGAAGGAGGCCGGGCCAGAGGAGGAGCTGAGCGGCTTGGAAAAGGAACTGAAGCGACAGTGAGCATCGGGCCTATGAAAGTCCAGAGAGGGGCGGAGGTCGTGGCCCTCTACTGCGCCAGGCTAGAGTAATCTCACTAGCCAGACCTGGCGGCATTTAGGGAGGGAGAGACCAGAAACAGGAAACCAGAATAGGCGGGAGAAGACGTTTGGACTGGGTAGGCACTGGTCCTCTGTCATGACTTTTTCTCAACTTCCCCTCCTCCCCTCATTTCCATTTTTTTGGCCCAGTCTGGCAGCCTTCTTGTGAACTGGAGGAACCAGTGAATTCTTTCCTGGCATTTAAAACTCATTCTGTACAGTCCCCATTTCACCCCCATCCTGGCTTGGCCTTGGGGTTACAGCTGTTGTTGCCTCATCCAATAAAGTGAAGTTAGAGAACATGCGTGCCTCTTAACTGGAGCACAGAGTGGGGACAAGTGGCTGACCCATTTCTTTACTCTTCTCAAGGACTCCCACCCTACCAGAGGCAAAAGTTCAGTTCTTCCAGGCAAGGCCTGCCTCTGGGAGAGAAGAGAAGGATAGTAGCTCAGGGCTTCTGCTGCGATATGGAAAGGGGGAGGCGGGGTGGTTATCAGCTTCAGGGGAGCTTTGAGCCTTACACTGTGGGGAGACACCAACCAGAGTAACACTAACATGAGAGGGTTCAAACGATATGGGTCTGGTTCCTCTGCTTTCTGCCTGATGCAGGAAGAGTTTTAAGAGGAGCACTAATAGGGGATGAGGGAGTTACTGACCACTCCTGGAAGTGGCACTGATCTCAAGAACGGCAAGTCCACAAAGGTCCACATTTGACCCCAACACACTTATAGATCTTGCTGAGCAGTAGGGTGGGCAGGAGTGGGATGACTTCCTCCCTTTGGGCCAGCTCCAAAGTGAGGGAGCCGGGAAGAGCCTGAGAACCCAGGGCTGGCTCTAAGATGGAGGACACTGCCACCATGTGGGCAATTGGAGAACAACAGCAGTAGCTGGCCTAGGTCAGACTAGACGGAAACAGACATTCTCAACTTTGTAGAAACTTTATTAAAGGACAAAAGGGCATCGGTTCCCAATCCCTTGGGGCGGACCGACAATAAATAAGGGCTAAAAGGAAGGAGAAAAGCAGGGCAGGAGCAGAACACAGATGCTTCATGATGGAGAATCCCGAAGGGCAGCAGAACCGACTGGAATAAAACACTGGAGAGAGAAGACGATGTCACAGCCCAACCATCCTTGAATGGAAACAACCCTTCCCCACTGACTAGTGTAAAGGAGCTGAGGTTGGCCCCCTGCCCCACTTCCTACTTCCCACAGGCTTGTTGTACAGGCACAGCCTGGCTATGGATGGAAGTCTCACCAGGGCTTCCTGCCATTCCAGCAATGTAGCCACAGGGTTGGTGCAGACCCTGGAGGGGACTGAGGGTGGAGCTCGGCTGGTGTAGAAGGCGCACTCATCATCCAGGCGTGCCTCATGGAAGCAGTGGATGGCAGTCAGACATGCTTTGAGGCGCTGCCTCAGGGCCAGGGTTCCAGGAGCCAAACTGCTGGGGCCTGGGGGCCAAGGACCACAGAGAGTTCAGGGTGGGCGCTGGAGTCCTATACTCCCACCATTTATTGCCTTTCTCATTCTCCCACCAAGCGCCAAACCAATTAGGAGCACAGGGCTGGAGGCCCAGCTCTGCCCTTCTTCCTGAAGGAGAGCTGGACTTGGGCAGGGTAGGTGGAGGAAAGGAAGCATGGGATCACCTAGTACAGGGCAGGGGCCCCACTCCCAGTGAGAGATGAAGACCTCTTTTGTTCATAACCCCTTCCGACCAACTCCTTACCTGTCTGGCCTGTGGGGGGCCTCATAGACTGGAGTGAGCGGATAGGGGGACTGGCACAAAGTGGGCGCTGAGAGGAGAATATTACGCTGGTGGTCGCTGGAGCCCACAGACTGCAGCAGGGCTGTGGGCTGGACTCTGGATTACTAGGTTCCGGGGAGGCCTCTGATGCCCCAGGCTCTGCCCTAGAGGAGGTCTCTGAGAGTCCAGTCTGCCCCTGGGGGCGGACCTGAAGGGGTCCAGCCTCTACCTGAGGGAAGGCCTCTGATACCTTAGGCTGTTCCTGGGTGGTAGGCTCTGGTATCTCAGGCTCCCTCCTATGACAGGACACTGGGGGGCCTGGGTCTGCTATAGGGCAGAGCTGAGCTACCTCAGGCTCTGCTCTAGGGGAGCACTGTGGTTCTCCACACTCCTCTGCAAGGCAGGGCTTAGGCAGTCCAGATTGTTGTAACAGTTCAGGAAGGTGGAAAGCCCCTGAATCATCCTCTGGGACATTCAGAGTTCTAGGAATCTCAGCCAGCAGGGACTGAAGTTCAACCATATCCAGAGAGGAGGCTTCATTAAGACGGGCACACTTGCCCTGTGCCAGCCCTTCTACCTCCTGTTGCAAAAGCTGCTGCAGGATACTGATGCGCTGTGGGTGGGAAAGAGTATACCCCAGTGTGATGTTAAGATGTGAGTTCAAGTCTCTACCCCACACTGTCCTCTTCTCATAACACCTCTCTTTCTGTTTCTCCCTTCCCCAGCCCAGTCACTGCCCATCAGGCACCAAAGCTGTTGCCGACACAGACCCACCTGCATCTTGAGCTCCTGGAGGTTGGGGGGTGTATTGTGGTGGGGTCCATGTGGAGATGTCACAGGTGGTTTTCCAGGCCCCTCCTGCAACCTTACACAACTCTCCTGGTCAAATAACCGGACTGCAATCTGCTCCTGACACATGAGAAGAGAGAGTCCACATGAGGAAGCCTGGCTGGGGCAGGAAAACCAGCCTGAGTCCCACCCTCATGAGGAAGGGATGAGGTCCCTAATAGACAGGCCCTAGACTGAGATTAGGAGGGACAGCAGAGAAGCAGGGAGAGTTGGAGAGTTAGGTAGCTTTCCAGAGAGCCCACCTGCCAGATACTGCTGGGCCTCAGGCCAATAGGATAGAGTGCAGGATCATGGCATGGAAAGACTTTGGGCACTTACCCAGGGCGGGGCAGGCTCTTCAGGGCAAGAATGAGGGGAGAGGCCACTCAAACATCGGGTCTGGGACAGAAGTGAGATGTCATAACTCTCCCTGTACCTATTCATTCCCTTCCTATGCCAGCTACCTCCCCTTCCCTCTTTTACCTGCTGAGCTCTGGGGGCCGATGGGATGGGCGTGAACTGGGTTTTGGGGTGAATGGCGAGACGCCGCAACGCTGAGTATGAGCTCTGGGGAGAGATGGGGGTGGCTGAGCAAGGACAAAACCTAGGCCTAGCAGGGATCCCAGCCAGACCGTTCTGCCCCTGCACAGCCCCTAGGAGCTGTGGATACAAACCGGAGCTGAGGGGCCAGGGGAGGCGACACGCTGAGCCAGTCCAAAGGGGGATGGACGGGGAATAGATGTTAGCAGCAAACTGCCAGGGGAGGGCATCAGGTTGCAGTTACGACTGTCCTGTGGAAAGGAACAAGTAGAAAAGTGATCCCTACCCCCTCACCTTCCTAGGACTTGCTCTCACTACAGCAGCCCATGTGATTCTTTTAAGACCTAATCAAATTACATCACTCCCTTGTTTATTCCCCCTCTCCATGTCTTCCCACTCAGGCCAAGTAAAAGCCACGGTCTTATACTGGTTTATAAATTCTTACCTACTCTGATCCTGTCATTGCTCTAATCTCACTTCCTGTCATTCTCTTGACTTGGTTCAGCCTTGCTGGTGTCTCACTTTTGCTGATCCTTAAATACACTAGGCATATTCCTTCCTCAGGGCCTTTGCATCTGTAGTTCTCCTGGAATGTTCTTCCTCCAAATATCTGTATGGCTCACTTCCTCAACCTCTTCTGGTCTTCACTTAAATGTCATCTTCTCGATGAGATCCCCTGACTAATCTATTTGAAATTGCAATACCAAACCCCACCCCCACTTCCACTTCCCTTTCAGTGCTTAATATTTTTTTAGAGAGTATTTATCACCATCTGACATACTATACATTTTACAATGTATTTACTTTTTGTCTCCCCCTTCTAGAAGGTGAACTTATTTACTACTGTATATCCAGAACCTAAAACAGTGCTTGATACACAATAGCTGATCGATACATACTTGTGGAGTGAATGAATAAATGCTTTGGTTGACAAATATCAGTTCTCTCAGCACTGAACTGATGGTGAGATGAATATATACTAGACTGTGATCTCTCATTCCCAGTCCCAAAATACCTGGTGAACGGAGGCTAGTCTCGCTCTGGATAGGGCTTGGGCCCATCGGAGTAAATCCAGACCCAATTAACATCCGAGGCCCAGGACTGCCGGGCTCTACCCACAATCTTCAGTGCTGGTTGCTACTGGAGAATCCCCAAGCATCTCCCTTCCCCACTTTCTCCATCCCAGGAGGGTCCCATCTCACCCTAGTGTGGATTATCTCTCGGGTTTCTCTTAATGGAGCCCACTGTGCCAGACTGAGGGGGCGCCCTCCTCCTTCATCAGAGTGAGTGACAACTTCATGTTCTCCTTCAGGGAGAGAGGAAGCTAGGAGACGGGAAATTTGCTGTAGCATTTGCAACACTCACCAAAATCTGGTATAGGCTTTGCAACCTCTAACGAGGGTACATCAGTTTGATAGCCCCCACTGCCCCTTGGGGACCCATCCAGCATCCCTCTGGAGCCCAGAACTATCTCAATAATCACTTATTAATCTGAGCACCTTGAGTAAGGGTGTGATGGCTCTTATGGGCTGAGGAAAGAATAGTGAACAGAAGGTAAATCTTGTAGGAGGTGGCAGGAAGAATTTAGAAATGGAGTCTGCCTTCTTTGTCACAAATGCAACTGGGCCAACCTGGCCTATCAAGGTCTCTTTCTCTCCACCTCCTTCTGATCTGGCCTTTCTCCTTTCCCCCAGCCCACTGAGCTTTCTCATCTTGCTCCCTACTGTAGGCAGCCCTGTTCTCTCCCCATGGCCAGATACACTCACCAGACTGTACTGGGGTCTCCAGGAGCAATCCTGAGGCCTGGCTCACTGAAGTCCTGATGACAATAAGAGAAGCACTAGCAGTCACCAAATTACCAAGTATGAGCTGGGCACTGTGCTGTTTTACAAACGTCATCTCATTTCATTCTCACAACAACCTCTAATAATGACATAAACATTATCCTCATTGAACAGATTAAGAAATTGAAGCTTGGAGATTCAGGCAAGCTTGCATAATTAATAAGTGCCAAGAGTCAGGAATCAAACCCAGATTCCATTTATTGCTACAGTCTGTGCTCTAGCCACTAAAGAAGAGACAGCACCTCTCATTTTTGTATCTGTCCCCCAACAACCTGAAGAAACTGATGTCCTACGGAGGCCTGGCTATGAAGCTCTGAATCCTATTCCACGAGCTCACCCTGGGCAGTCACAGGTTCCCCCACTTCCCCTCCTGGGTTGATGGGAAGTCCAAAAGCCACTGGAGGGCCCCAGCTCTGAACAACCCTTGTATCAAACACTGGATCATTTTTTTTTTTTTAAATAACCTCTTCCTTCTCACCAGTTGCTGCCACCTGTCTCTCTTCTTAGCTCCTGGAGACTGGGGCGAGCGGAGGGGTGAAAGGAAGGTCCTGAAGGTGGAATCTGACTCATAGAAGCAAAACAAAAAAGCAGAATCAGAAGTGGTCCCAAACCTTCGGGCCTCACCACCAACCCCATCTGCCTCCATAGAAACCCTTTGGCTCATCATGAAGTATCTTCTCTCCCAAGGCCCAGCTTTGTTCTTGGAAGGCGCTCCCAGAAACACTGAGTATCAGCCCCTCAAAGCCACTCACCAGAGCCTCTAGTCTCTGGGCACGCAAGGTCCGGCTGCGGGGTCCTGGTCCCTCAAGCCTCGAAAAGCAGGAAGCCCTGGCAGGGTCTAGTCGGTGTGTGGGAGTTCTGGGGGCCGAATATGCAGAGACCCGGGCACCCTGGGACCCCAAAAGAGGCAATCAATTTAGGATTCCCTCCTCAGTCTACCCCAGCCTGATCTCCTCATATCCTGTCTCATTACCTGGCCCCTCCGGATGGTGCCTCCCTGGCTCCCTCGAACCAGTACTCTCTGAGCCAGACTGGGCTGGCGCCCCAGGCGACAGCTCTTCACCCCCTCACCTGACAGGATGGTGGCCAGGGCCTCAGGGTCAGCCACAAACTCTACGACTCCTGGAACCTCTGCAAGGGAAGAGAAGGAATGGTGAGAAGGAACAGGAAGGGGGAAGGCTGAGGGGCCAGGTACACTAGTGTGGTCACCTTGAGGTTCAAAAGTAGCTAAAGAGACTCATAAATTGGACTCAACTCACCAAATGTTCACAGAACTTTGTTCTATGTAAGTTAATACTCTAGGTCCTGGGGCTCAGAGATGAATAAGACAAAGACTTCATCCTCAAGAAGCTATTAGCAAACTATACAGAGGTAACAGACTCAGGCCAAAGTATGGACATGTTATAAAAGAGTATTGCAAGCTATTAGAACACAGAGCAATTGATTTTGACTGGGGAGCTGGAAAAGGTTTTGGAAGTGAAGACATTTTGCTGAAGGAAGGAGAGAACTTCTGAGAGCAAAGAGCTTTCCAGGAGCAGGGATGAGTACTCATTGTCAGCAGGAGACTGGAATGAGTGCAAAGCCCTAAACCCCACTACGTCTATCCCACTCTCCCACCCAGCCAAGGAGACTGTGTTGTAGGCCTCCAACAGGTACCTGTCTGGGGAGAGGGCCCAGGCCTCACATTTTGTCCCCTAGGGCTAGGCCCGAGCTCCTCCAAGGGGTTCCGGAGCTTAGCGCTCCCCACCAGTCTCTCTGATTTCTCTGTTTGATGTGCGGCTTTCCGTCTGGGGCCTGCTGAATCAACGTGGGGACGCTGAACACTGAACTTCTGCTCCAATCTCTGGGGGAAATGAAAACAGAAAGTTCAGCGTTGGGGTGCACTGCTTGTGTGTGCTGCTTTCTGTAGCTGCTGTCTTCATCTACAAGGGCCCTTACCTTTGGATCTTGGTTTTCCTGGTCCAGGGCGCAGGCCTTGACTGTGGGGAGAGGTGGGCATCTCTTCGAGCGGACCGGAATCTTGCTAGGGGTGGGTGATACATTCCGGAGGAGAGGATCCCTCTTGGTTTGGAAGGTGGCCATGACGGCTACAACTGAGATGGGAAAGAAGGCAAGATCAGAGGTCCAAGTGCAACCAGTTCGAGGTTTCGGTCCGGTCCTCACATTCTTGATACTCCCACCGTAGCCCAAATTCATGCTCCTAGAAAACTCGGCGCCTGCAAGGCCGCTCTTCTGGTACCACCTACGAACGACTTGAGCCTACTCTTTCGCCCCGGGACCTTGAGCTGCCTCTCTTTCTTATGAACCTCCACAGCCCTCATTTCCTCCAAGATCCCTGTGCCGCACCTTCCCCAGAATCCCTCAGAGTCGCCCCCACTTCTTCGCTTTCTCCCTGACTTGAATTCTGCAGCAGCTACTTCCCCAATTTGTAAAATACGCCTAGCTCCTGATTGGCTCGTCCGCGCTCCTGCGGGAGGCGCGTGACATCTGACTCAGCCGTCCAGTCCGCAGGCTTCGGAGGCGGGGTCCAAAACAGGACTAGTTGTTGAACCACTTTCTGGCCAGGAAAAAAAAACTGATCTGGTTCAATCAGTCAATCCGAGAGCGGAGAACGGCGTGGAAGGCGGGGCAAGAGGAAGAAGGAGGCAGATCTGAGGCCGGGAAGGCGTGGCACCCCGAGTGTGGGCAACAACGGGCGCCTTCGTACTCTCGCGAGGTCTCGGGACTGGTGAGGGAAGGACCATTCTCGCGGCATTTTGGGCAGGGCCTGTCATCCTGATGACGGATGTCTGTGTCGGCTGCTGGTGGGAGCCACCGACTAATCTCTAACCTGAGTGTGGCGTCAAGCTTTGGGGTCGCCATTACAGACACATAAAAAACATCGTGCCAGGGAGGAAGCATCACTGTCCCCCCTGTACTCTGCCTTCCAACTCCACTACCTATTTCAATTCCTCAGATTTGTCCTGTTTCCTGTAGTCTATGTGTGGAATGCTTTTTGTTTGTTTTCACTCTGCTTATTCGTGCCTCCAAATTGATAGTCACTGTTCCTTAGGCCTTCCTTGAACCCCTTTACTTACACTAACCCTAATCTAAAATGATTCCTAGGTTATATGCTCTCAAAGAACAGTGTTTATTATCTCAGCATGTATCTCAGTTGGTAATTGTATATTCATCAGTGTGAACATAATATGTTTATTAAACTCCATCTCCTCCACTAGACTTCCATGAGGGTGGTGACCCTTTATGTTTGGCTTGCCATCATGTTTTCAATGCCTTGCATTCTGCCCAGCTTGCAAAGGTGCTCAATGTTTGTTGAGTGAGTCAATGGATGAATAATTGATCAAATGAATGCATGCAGGGACAAGGAAGATCTCCAAGAAGTAATATTTGAACCTCCTTTTTAAACAAGTGAACACTATTCTCGTCACTACTTATCTGCAAAGGCAAGAAGACATGAAAGACTATGGAGTGTTCAGAGAATACTGAGTTAGCGGTAAATGCGAAGTGAGAAATAAAACTGGCAAGATGGTCTGAGTTCAGGGCAAGGGACGGTCACATCATTCCACCAACAGGTACTGTGAATGTGTCAAATCCAACCACTAGATCTGCAGGGATGACTACTAACCATGTGCCTATTGTGTGTAAGATCCTTTGCTAGGCATTCAGGATCTGAGGAGGAATAAGGCTGAAGTTTGAAGGATGCAGAGGCACCAGGATGGACAATGTTGGCTGCACAGTAGCTTTATATGATGTTAAGGTAGCACGGTGCAGGTTCATCTTCATGAACCTGGAAACCTGAATTTGTCAGGCTACCCAGAGTAGATCTTCAGACTGATTCACACTAATCAAATTCATGAGAGAAATAAAGTGCTTTACCATGAGTGATATACCATTCAATGACCAAAAATATTTATGCCTGTTCCTGAGGGCACACAGAATCGAGCAAGGTACAAAGGAGACTGATTTTATATCAGAGAAGTCTTTAAAGGAACCAATGCTCAGAATATCTGCCAAGCCTATCTGTTTTCTGCATAGCAGTCAGAGTGACCTACTTCTGTTTGTCTTTGCTGGACCTTTCCTACGGACACTTGAGTTAATCCTCTTCTTTAGGTTAGAACACAGTGTTTTCATAATGTGCTAACCACCTGTCTTGTTTTATTTTGTCATCTGCTTTCATTCCCTGTCTGCTATCCTATTCTCCCCCAAAGACACTATTCATGTGTACTTGATATATGTTCCTAACTACGCATGTATGCTTGTAAAATATGTAGAGTTATGTAAAGTTTCCTATTACTGCTATAAAAAATTGCCACAAATTTAATGACTTAAAACAATACAAATTTATTCTCTTTTAGGTCTGGAAGTCAGAAGTCTAGATTCAAGTGTTGGCAGGGCTCCATTCCTTCTGGAAGCTTCAAGAAAGAGTCTGTTTGCCTTTTCCAGCTTCTAGAGGCTGCAAGCATTCCTGAGCTTGTGGCCCTTTCTTCCATCTCTATACCTTCTTGCTTCTGTCATCATATTTAGTTACTTCTGCCTCCCTCTTATACAGATTCTGTAATTGCATCAGCTCTACCCATATATTCCAGGATGATCTCTGCATCTCAAGGTCCTTAACTTAATCACACCTTCAAAATCCCTTGCCATATTCCAGGGATTCACAGATTTAGGGGATTAAGAGATGCACATCTTTGTGGGGGTATTATTCAGGTTGTTTAGTGTATGTGTTTTTAATTTGCATAAATGGCATTTTTCAGTCAACTTTGTGTCTAGGATCCATTCTTATTACTATATATATATAATCTAGTTCATTGTTTATAATAGCTACATGAGATTCCATAGCAGGCATCCATTGTACTTATTCATTCCCCACTTCTATGAACGTGATAGAGGATTATCTTCTTAAATGGTTCCCTTTTAACCTATTCAAGAACTTCAAGTGGAATTTTGAGGTCATGAGGCTTATACACATTTAACTTCACTAAGTACTGCCAGATTATTTTTCAGGTCTGTAGCTGTTTACACTCTCAATATTACTTGAAAGTTCTTAGTGCCTCTATCCAATCCAACACTTGATACTATACAACTTTCTAATTTTTACAGTTCTACTGGGTACTAAAAGGACTCTTGGTTATTTTAAATTTCATTTCTCTGATTACTAGTGAGTTTGAGTGTTACTTCAAATTATTGTTAGTCAATAGAGCTTCACCGTTTTTGAGGTGCCTACTCATACCCTTTGCATATTTTTTTCCTATTGACTTTCTTGTCTTTATTCTTGCTGATATTTAAGACTTCACTGTATATTCACATATTAATCCCATGTCCACTTTAGACATTATAAATATTTTCATTAGGTCTGTAGAGGAAGATAATTGATTTTCCATCTGGCAACCTTAACGAACTCTTTTTTTGGTGTTCCTAGTTGTCTATTGATTCTGCTGGGTTTTCTATAGAGATAATTATGTCTTCTGCAAATAAAAACAGTTTTATATGTTCGCTTAGAGCCTTTACTCATTGTTGGGTTTTTGTTTGTTTGTTTGTTTGTTGTTCTTGTTTTGTTTTATTTTGTTGGGTTTTTCTTACATCATTGTACAAAACTTCCAATATATTAAACAGTAGCAGTACCCTTGGTAACTTGACTTGTGGAAAACTAAAATTTTTCCAAAGAATAATTTTCTTTTTATTTTTTCCACCTGTTTTTGTGAAACTAACTCAAACTTACAGAAAATTTACATGAATGGTACAAATAACTTTTTTCTCAATCATTTGAGAGTAAGTTGCCCCATCTCCCTCCAACACTTTAGTGTATATTTTCTGCTAACAAGGACATTTTCCTACATAGCCACAATACAACCATCAAAACCAGGAAAAGGACACTAATACATTTCTAACTTCTAAACCTCAGACTGCATTAAAGTTTCACCAGTTTTCCAAGTTATGCTTTAGGTTATTGCTGCTCCAGGCCCTCTCAGTGGACAGAGCTAAGGGATACACTCTACACGCATATGCATGCACACGCACATTTTCATTTATACTTATTTCTATATCTAAATACATTGAAAACCATAAGTTCAAGATTGTGTCATTTACCTGCTTTAAAATACTTCAAAGCTTTCTATTGTTGTTCCAAATATCTTAAGAACTTGCTAAAATAAGGTAAGCCCTCTTCTTATTGCTAGATTTCATTGAGATTAAAAAAAAATCAATGAAAAGACAGATCAGCCAAAGAAAGGTATTTTTTAATGGTTATTTTATTTAAAAATTAATATTCCCAACTGTTAAGTCAGTGTCAGGCATAACCTTCAGCGGTTTCTTAGCCTTCTGGTGGTAAGGTTTATCCTTTTATTTTTAATATTTGAGGTACCTTTGTCTTAAAAGAGGTAGCAAAGATAGATTCATTTATGGTCATGTTCTATGCATGTGGCCTGGTAACCGTTTCCTAGAAGAATGGAGTCAGTATTCTCCTTTTGTAATCTTTGCTAGTGCAGAAATGACTAGCAATGATGACAACCAATTGCAACTTTTCCTTTCTCATGTGCGGTATTAAGAAGTCAGCATTTTCTATTCTCTAATGGCAATCTTTAAAAGTAGCAAACATACTAGTTTGATCAAAGAGATATAAGAATTTTGTTGTATGTTGTCAAATGTATAAATTATCTCCTGGACTAGACACACCTTAATTCAGTAACAATAGTTATAATTTACCAATTCCATTTCTTCTCCAGAAAAGGAAATATTGTAACATGTTTTATCCTAAAGAGTCCTTTGCAGCTGCAATCAGAATCAACCAGTTTTTCAGAGTTGTATAACTTATAAGGCTCTGCACGATCTCCTCCCCACCTCCTCTCCAATCTCATCTCAGACTTCTCTCTTCTCTCATTATATCTTGGTATATGTTTTGATTTATCCAAATGAGTACTTGTAGGGCCTTCCAGTCTGGAGACTTACACCCATCTTCTGTTTTGGAGAATTTTTATTAAAGCATCAGCATTTTAATAAGATCCTCACATGATTTGTATACCTTCTAAAGTTTGGGAAGTACTAGCTTTCTCTATTCTCTCCCACTAAAACTGCTGTTGGATATATTTAGGATTTTCTGCATTTATTATCCATGTTTTTTAACTTATACTTTCTGTCTCTTTGTTTGTATTTTATGGAAAAATACAGCCCTAATTTAGTCTTTATAGGATCTGGAATTCTTCAGATGAGCTGTATAATATATGTTATATATACATATATATACATATATATATACATATATATATAATTTTTTCCTTTATATTATGATGTTCTGACATCTTAAAAAACAAAACAAAAAATTTTCTGACTAGAGAGAGACTGCCTCTTTAGGGTTTGCCATTTCTTAAAGATAGCAAAAGAGCGTTCCTTTGATATGTAAATTAACCAATCCAGAGCCGTACTCCCTCTATCTTGCCCATATACCCCGGGAGGCAGTATTTCTTTGCCTTAATCGTCCCAGGACCAGGTATCAGGCAACTAGGGACCACTGCTATAGTTTAGAGCCTGCCTGAATTGTTCAGACTAGCCAAATTCTAAACTGTTCACCCTGCTCTGCCTTGCCTTTTCCTTGGGAAACTCCAGGATAGGTGGCAGTGGCTTAAGCTCTCCTCTCCTCCCCCACACCGGGTCTTCTGTCACTAGACCAAAACCCACAGCTTCCCCTGTGACCCTGAGTTACCTGTGATGACTTTCTTCTCTAGGACCTGTGAACACAATAGATGTTGTTTTTCCGTGCCTTTGCTGTGTTTCCTCTTGTGGCCACACCTGACTGACCATCACATGAAAGAATACAAGTTAAGCGTTACGCCTAAACAATTATAATATTTATTTCCAAGATCTTTATATGTTTTTTCATAACTTCCTATTCTTTTTTATGGAGATTATATTATTTCTTATCTCTCTAACAATGCTAATTATATTCATTTGAAAAACTGGTTCTACTTGGTCTTAGCTATAAGCGCTTCTTTGTTTTTTTTTTTAATTGAGGTAAAATTCACATAACATAAAATCAACCATTTTAAAGTGAACAATCAGTGAAACTAGTACATTCAGTGTTGTATAATCACCACCTCTATCTGGTCCCAAAACATTTCATCACCTCAAAAGAAATTTTATACCCATAAGGCAGTTACTCTTCATTTTCCCTTCACCACCATCTCCTGGCAACCACCAACCTGCTTTTTGTTTCTCTATTCCAGATATTTTGTATAAATGGAATCATATATATGATATATAATCATATATAAATATATATCTATATCTACATATCTCCTCTTGTGTCTGGCTTCTTCTACTTAGCATAATGTTTTCAGGGATCACCCATGTTGTAGCATATATAATTATTTCATTTCTTTTTATACTTGAGTATTATTTCACTATATGGATAAAGCACACTATTCATCCATTCATCCAGTAGACCAAAACCCACAGCTTAATGGACATTTAATAGATATTTGGGTTGTTTCTACCTTTTAGCTATTGGGAATGGTCCTGCTTTGAACATGCATGTACATGTATTTGAGTACCTGTTTTTAATTCTTTTGGGTTTATATCCAGGAGTGCACCTGCTGAGTCATACAGTAGTTCTATGTTTAACTTCTGGGGGAACTAACAAACTGTTTTCCCCAGCAACTGAATGATTTTATATTCCTACCAGCAATGTATGGGAGTACAATTTCTCCACATTCTCACCAACACTTGTTTTTTTTTTCTTTTTAATAGGATTCTAGTAGGTGTGAAGTGATGCCTCAAGGTTTTGATTTGCATTTCTTTAACCACTAATGATGCTGGGCATCTTTTCATGTGCTTATTGGCCATATGTGTTCCTTTTTGGAGAAATATCTATTAATTTCTTTGCCCATTTTGTAATTGATGTGATTAAGTTAAAGCTTTTAAGATAAGAGAGGTAATCTTAGATTATCTAGGTGCACCCAATATAATAACAAGGATCCTTATAAGAGGGAAACAGGAGAATCAGAATCAGAGAAGATATGATAACTGAAGCAGAGATCTGAGTGATGTGATTGCTGGCTTTGAAGATGGGAAGGGCCACAGGCCAAGGAATGTGGCCATCTTTAGTAGCTAGAAAATGCTCTTCAAGAGACTCTAGCAGAAACACAATGTGCCGTCCCATTTTAGATTTCTGACTTCCAGCGTTCTGAGATAATAAATTTGTTGTGCTAAGCCATGAAGTTTGTAATTTGTTACAACAGCAATAAGAAATTAATACAGGATGAAAAAAGGTTGCAGCACATGCTCAAGCTTTCCCCTTGAAACAGAAAAAAAAAAAAAAACCCTTGATATTTACCCTGCTGGAGAATAATTGAAATTGTGATCCTTAGTTTACAATTTGTGACCTGCCCCTTGTTACCCTCCTGAGGGCAGAGTTCAAGGGCCATATCAGCCCATTTTCCTACCTACAGGATGATCAAGTCCACTCAACTCCGCATGAATCATCTCATTTAATCTTAACAATAAGAGTATGAAGTAGCAGCTATTGTTGTCTCCATTTGGCAGGTGAAGAAACTGAGGCAAAGAGAGGTGAGGTGCCTTTCTCAAGGTCATGCTTCTAGTAAGTAGAAGATCCAAAATTTAAATGTGGATTCTTAACCACTGTGCCATCTGTTAAATAAAAATAATACTTTCCACACTCATCATTAGTTTAAAAATATTTGCTTGAACTATGGAATTATATAACAAGCATAAATGTCAAAAACAGGTTTAGGAACAAATACAGCCAACATTTGTTATGCATTTAAAAACATTCGTTCAACAGTGAAAACAGAAGTACATAGGGGTGAGAACAGCCTATCAGCCCGAAGAGCTCAGTGCTTTGGATATCTGTTGGTATGTCTCATAGAAGGAATGGAGAGTGTCAATTAATCTGGCAAGGCTAGTAAAGTAGGCATCTTCTGTGATAGGAAGTGAGAGCAGAACCAAAGAAAGCCCCAGAAGTCAGCATGCAATTGCTATTAGTCCGTGGAAGCCATTGGACAATTGAAGCCATAAATAAGAAGAAACTATGAGTAAGCAAAAACTAGGATAGAGGGCGATCTCACTTGCTCATTGCGACAAGAGCAATAGCAACAGCAGGACCGTAGGTCAGAGAGCAATGTGTTTCTGTTGCTGAGGGAGTTTCCTGTCACCTCTCAGCCTCGGTGAAGCCCAACAGGGCTGCAGAGCCCATTCTTTCTGTGAGGCCAGGTCACAGAGGTTTCTGGGTTATTGTGAAGCAACTCCCACTCCACCTCAGGCAGCTGCAACTCTTGTCTCCCTTATATCCATGTGTAACCTAACAATGAACTCTCCCTTGCCTGAGATATTTGGTTAGTCTCTGTTCTTTGCAACCCAGATAATTGAACTCCCTCTTCCACTTACTGCTGGTGGCCCCTGAGGAATTACCCCTGCTACAACAGTGGGCACCTACTTGGGGCCCAAGATATAGGTGCCTGACACAATCTGGTTCTCTCTTGGAAGAGTATGGAATAAACGTGG
Organism: Rousettus aegyptiacus; assembly: GCF_014176215.1. Taxonomy (NCBI): domain Eukaryota; kingdom Metazoa; phylum Chordata; class Mammalia; order Chiroptera; family Pteropodidae; genus Rousettus; species Rousettus aegyptiacus. Next base: position 131,451,990 of record NW_023416295.1, read on the forward strand.
CGACATCCTTGCTTTTGAGATGAACTTATTATAGATATCCTGAAAACTATCTCCCTTCTCCCAATAAGCAGAGTGCAATAACATCAATGTGGAATAAGTTTTCTTAATTACACTCAAATCCCAGGCCTGACTTCTTGAGGTTAACATCAGATCACCTTGATTGAAGTTGGATTTTGAGTTTTTTCTAAACTATTCAATCTTAGCCAAATCTGAGTTTGTGTCATTTCAGTAGATAGCTGGGCTCACTCATGACAACTTGATTCTTTCTGATTCTCCCAGCATCTAAACATCTTCAAGTCTGATCATTTTCATTTTTTTAAACCAAAATCTAAGATAAAAAATGAATTTTACATGACAACCCGGTACATGTCTATAAATATATTGAAAATAAAAGTTTTGCCAGACTCTAAGTTTATTTATTTTTCTTAAAAAATGTTGATCTTGACATAAAGATTTTATAATGATGTTTCATGATCCACAGTTTGAAAATTATTAGTCTAGTTTCTATTTTCTTCAAAGTTTTACTTCTCAAACACAGTTTTTTCTTTGCTCTGGCTCTTTTCTTTTAACAAACATCTTGAGAGAGTAGCCTGCTCTCCCCTTCCACATCTCTCATTTACTCTTCGATTGAGCAGGTGTTGTCTCTGACCCTATCCTGATTGAAAGCTGCCCTCACCGAGGTCTCTAACATCTTCCTTGTTAATTAAGCCCTCAATTTTCCAACTGTTATCTATCCTGGGCTTCCAGCATCCTTTAACGTGGCTAGCCGCTCCCTCCCGAGAGTGTTCTCTTGCTGTGGATTTCTGATGCCACCCTCTTCTAGTTTTCCTACTACATCTCTGCCAGTTAATTCTCAAGATTATCTTCTGCGGCTACTTTAAGAGTCTCCCAAGGCCCTTCTCTTTTCTTGCTTCATACACCGTTCTTGGGTAGTTTCATTTCTTCTCATGTGGGACACCTGAAAGGTGCCATGCCCTTGTCAGCTAAATCTCTCTTCTTTGTATCCAGAACAAATCACAGCCCACAGACTCTGATGTGAAAGTTTCCAACCTTGAAATTTTGCCTACTTGAGAACCTAAACATCCGAAACTCTAAAGCTTTTACCTGTTTTTCTGTAGTGATATTTCTCCTTCGAGGTAATAAGTGCCACTGAATGAAAAGGAGAAGGCAGGGGTATAAAGAATGTGAATGCACAGCCATAAAGAATGATGACATATCGCTATTGTCAACAACATGGATGGATCTTGAGAATATCATGCTAAGTGAAATAAGTCAGACAGAAAAAAACCAGCAGGAGTGAACCATATAATTTCGCTCATATGTGGGATAAAAAACAAAAAACAACAAATGAACAAACAAAACAAACTCACACACACAGACAACAGTATGGTGGTTACCAGAGGGGAAGGGGATGGGGGGAAGATGAAGAGGGTAAAGAGAACAAATATATGGCGAAAGAAGCAGACTAGACTTCGGGTTGTGAGCAAACACATAACATATAGATGATGTATTATAAAGCCGTAGACCTGAAGCTTAGATGTTATTAACCAATGTTACCCTAATAAATTTAATTTTAAAAATGAAGGAATGTGTGCCTGTGTGTGGAGGGTGATGATGGTGGGGAGCCTGAGCAAAAATTGCGGTGGACATTGTGGTTGATTCCTAATGTCTTTCTATACCAGACAATTAGCTCAAGCAAATCAGTGCCTTCCCCCCTGGCAACGGCTATTGCTCCAGGAGTGGACACACCAATGACTTTAGCCAGACAGCCTAAAGGAAAGGATTTATATCTTATACCTGGGAGGAGGTTTTTCCCTTTTCTCTACTGCATGTGAAAAGAGAAGCTTCACCCAATTACCCAGTGGCTTCTGGTAGCCATATTGGGCCTGTGAGCATCCCTTCCAAGGATGCTCTCTTCCAAGGAGGAAGGCTGAGCAGAACCATGGACAGAGCTTGGCTTCTTGATGACATCATCAAGCTTTTGATTCAACCAACATGAGCCTGCCTATCTCTGGCCCCTTGTTACACAAGATAACTACTTTACTTCCTTTTTCTTTTTTAAAGTGGGGTTGTATGCTACTTGTAGCAGAAAGCATTCTTGACAGATTCAGTATCTCAAAGTATCTCACCACACCTAACTCCAGACCCGTGGATCTAACAGCCCGACAGCCCTTCCTCTTGGTTGTTCTATAACATCTCACACTCAATAAGTTTAAAACTGACTTTGTTGTCTTGGGTCCCCTCATCCCCCTGCTTCAATCTTCTCTGTTTCTCTAGGAGTTCTTACCATCTGCCTGGTTGTTAAAGCCAAAATCCTGGGTCATCTTTGCTATTTCCCTTTCCCTCACCTGCCAATCTCTCTCTGGGTACTGCAGATTCGACCCCTTGAATATTTTTCAAATCTATTCAGTTCTCTACCCACCATCATCTCTTGCATATTTCACTCCAACAGCTTCTAAACTGGTCCTCCATCTCCTTTCAATAATTTCTGCACACTACAGCCAGAGTGATCTCTCTAAAATACAGATCTAAATACTTCATCCTCCTGATTAAATCCTCTTCTTTCCCTTTAGGATAAATTCATGTTTTGATATGACATACAAGACCTTCCATGACTGGCCTTCATTTCATCTTTCCAATGTCAATACTATTCCTTCCTTCTATCTTTCACTCCAGCATTTTAGAACTACTTTCAATTCCCAAACTTGCATTCTTACCTTCTGGCTGATTTATCTACCTAGAAAGTTTCCTCCTCCCCCTGCTTCACCTGAATAACTCCTGCTTGTTCTTCAGTGCTCGGTGCGATGGTTGCCACTTTGGGGAAGCCATTCTTACTATAAGCCTGGATAGGTGCTCCTCTTCATCTTCCCACAATGCTGTCTTTTAATCCTGGTCATAGCACTCATCGCGAGATTGGAATTGTCTGTGTACTTGTCTATCTTCCTCACCCCAGACTGTGAACTCCTTGAGAGGGAACTTGGGCTTATTCCCTGCACCTATCACTGTAATTGAGTGAAGAAATTCATTTTAAATCTAGAAGTGGATTTTGACTTGAAGGCAGGGATCATATGGAATGAAGTTGGAGGACAGAATGGAAGTTGACATTTTCAAGCGGGGGTGAGAGGTAGTGGTGGCAGAATCTGACTTGCTGGCTAAATGTCGAGTAGGTTTAGGTCGGTGGCAGGGCCCGGACAGGAAAAAGAGCAGTGAGACAAATAGTGTAACCCACAAGAGATGATGGTGGCTTAGACTAGGGTGGTGGCAGTGGAAATAAGGAGAATCAGACAGTTAGGAAGTAAAATGAACAGAATTGCCAGTGGGGAGTAGGAGCCGAAGAAAGGAAAAGGGTATAAGATGAGGTGAGTTCTAATTTGGGCAACAGAGCTCCTAGTGGTGTCTTCTTCTATGTGGGGAACCTAAAAGGAAGAACAGATTACAGATGGTGGAGAGGTTTATCAGGAGCTCTGTTTTGGACATGTTAAATTTGAGGGGCCTGTGGGACACCCAGAGGCCCCTGGATATTCAGGGCTGCAAATGGGAAATAGAAATTGAGAAAGAATGAACAGAAAGGTAGGAGAAAAGTCAGAAGGGTAGATAGGAGTCATAGATGCCAAGATAGTGGGATTCAGAAAAGAAATGACTAGAGACAAGGGGAAAATACTGCTGAGCCTTTTCCCCACAGGTACCTCCACTTCCATAGACACAAATACACTGGAGGGGTTTCTCTTGACAGCATTTTTATTTCATTTGAAAGTGAAACTCAGAACCTGGCCCGCCCCACTAAAATTGGGATCATGGTAGGAGCAGGATTGACCTGAGGATCATTAGTCTCTTACCAGGGTGAGAACAGGGGTACATATGGGTCATATCTCTATGTTAGGACAGGGAGAGGCCCAGCTACTGCTGGGTAGGTAGGGCTTGGCTATAGGCCAGGGAAGGGGTGAGTTACCATCCGCTAGACACATGCAGAGAGAGCAGAGACTCATTCAAGGACTGATGTTAGGGTGTTAGGGTTTGAGAAGACCTAGGGCAGGATCAGGGAGCTCTGGACCAACAGGTTCAATAGCTGTGAGTAGAAGACTTGTCCAGCTCACTGCGCTGCTCCTTCTGGGACTCTGTCACCACCTGCTGGGAGTAAGGTGTGTGAAGGGTACAAACCATTCAGTACCACCCTTCCTCCAGCTCCTTTTGGGGCAAGATGTCCCCCTCTCTGGCATAACCAGCTGAGAATCCAGTCTATCCGTCCACCTTCTCTATCTCCCTGTCTCCCTCTCACCCCAAGAACTGATAACCCATAATAACCTAAGATCAGCTGTAGCCAGGCTAGACTCAGAAATAATATTGGAAACGATGGAGTTCTGGTCTCAAATGACCCATCTCACCTCCCCATCCCGGGTCTCAATGGTCTTGATTAGAACCATCTTCCGGCTGTGGCTGTCCTGGGGAAGCTCCACTTCAGGCACTGGAAAAAGCAGGTGAGGGGTGGGAGGGAAGAGGCTTGGGATTTCTCTCCTTTAAAACCCTCATTCTCGTATGTGAGGGGCAGAGCTTAAGGGTCGAGGGCAAGAGTAGACCAGGACTCAGTAGTTCACCAGTCTCAGTACAGAGCCATAGCAAGAGTCCGGTCAGCGCAGAAGCGGACAATGAGACAGGAAGGTTGGAAGCCAAGTATAAGAGACTCACCAGTCGTCTTTATATTTAAAGATGCAAAGGAATGGACGGGTACGGAGATCCTGGAGGCAAAGCCAAGTGGTCAGCTACTCTGTGTATGCCACTCCCCATCCATCTCTGAACAGCCCATCCGACCACGCCCTACCGCCCTCCCGCAGCCCCGCTCCCACCGGCTCTCCTCGCCCTCCAGCAGCTTCCGGTAGGTGGCGATCTCGATGTCCAGGGCCATCTTGACGTTGAGGAGCTCTTGATACTCGCGCAGGTGCCGCGCCATCTCCTCCTTTAGCTGCCGCAGCTCCTCCTCGAGGCGCGCGGCGCCCGCCTGGTACCCGCCGGCCTCCAGGGCAAACTGCTCCTCCAGCTCCCGCAGCTGTCTGAGCAGCGCCTCGTTCTGGGGGGTAGCGGGGGTCAGAGGGAGGAACAGCCCTCACAGTCCAACCTCAGGCACAGGTGCGCAACCTGGTACTCACTGTGCCGCGCAGTCCGTCCACCTCGCATGTCAGGCTCTGGATCTGGCGTCGGGACTCGTTCATCTCCTGCTTGGCCTGGCGCAGGGCTTCGTGGTTCCGATTGGCGGCGTCAGACAGGTCTGCATACTGCGGAATGGGGGCAACTCGGGTGTGAGTGGACCGAATGAGCCCTCGCCCCAGCGCCCTATCCCCCCAAACTTCCCACATCCTCCGGGTCTCTCGCACCTTGGACTTGTACCATTCCTCTGCCTCCTGCAGGTTCTTCGCCGCGATGCTCTCATACTGCGCGCGTATGTCTCTCAGCGCCGCTGTCAGCTCAGGCTTCACGGTCGCCTCCACCTCTACCTGCTGCACCTGCTGGTTCTCCACGCTCACCTGCAGGTCTCGCAGCTCCTGCCGCCCAGGGCAACAAGACGTCGAGTTCGCAGCGCGGATCCCACGCGGATGGCGCAGTTCACGCACAGAAAAGAGCAGAAACATTTGAATCAACAGAAGGGGGCGCCAGGGAGTGCAGCGCTCACGGAACTGCACACCCTGCGCACGGTCCGCACTGAGCCCGTGGCTAGATTACCAGGTGCAGCTCCGCCGCTCGCCACCAGGCGGCGCAGGGGCGGAGGCAAACCACCTGTAGGCTGCGTCTACCCAGCCAATGTCGCTTGGCTTCCCCAAGGCAATTCTTCTGCTCCGCCTGCCAAGCTCCCCCAGAGCTTGCCTCCTAGCTCTAACGCGACAACCTCCAACCTCCTAAGCCTCCCTTGATATTTGGGTACACGCACCTCATCATGCAGCTTCTTGAGGAACTCAATCTCATCCATCAGAGACTCAATCTTGCGTTCTAGCTCCAGGCGGGCGAGTGTGGCGTCGTCCACGTCCTTCATAGGGTGGCAGTAGGGGTTCAAGAGCAGGGAGGGCTGCTCAGCCGGGTCCGTTCAGCCCGAGGAAATGCCAGGCCCACCCTGTCCGCCTCTGTAGGCTTCTGGTTACCTCCCTGCACCCACAGATCCCACCCTGAACACGCAGACTAGGGGTAGGGGTGGAGAGACGGAAAATCTATCTACACGGGCCCCGGGTTCACCTTGCGGAAGAGCACGAGATTGTGCTCAGCATCCTCCCGCTTGCGCGTCTCGTCCTCCAGCCTGGTGGGAAGAGCGGGCAGTGGCTGATATGTGGGGGCACCGTCCTCCGCGCTCCCCAGAATCTGGAGTAGAGACTGCGACTTGCCCAGGACTCTGAGGAGGGGTCTTCAGGCTGCCTGATGGACTCGCCCCATTTTCTAACAGTCTGGGCCCCTTTATACACAGGGGAGACATAGTCGCTCCTGCTCCCTCGCCTCCCCAGAGACTCAGCAAAATGATCGGGGTAGGATGGAGCGGGGCGGGGGGCGGGGGGCGAGGATGCTGCCTGCACATGCCTGCCTGGGTTGACCAGGGAAGCCACTCCCTCGGGTGGCTGGTGGGGAGGGAAGCGAGGCGCAGCTGCCTCGACGGCCGCCGCCCGGTCCTGCCCCCTGACCTCTGCTTGAGTGCTGCCAGGTCCTCTGCCAGTCCGTCGCGCTCCACCTGCACCCGGTCGCGCTCGCGGCCCAGCAGCTCTAGCTCCCTGCGCAGCTCGCGCAGCTCCTGCTGGCACAGCTGGTCGGCGCGCGCCGGCTCCTGGCCCCGGGCCTGGCTCAGCTCCCCGCGCAAGGCCGCGTTCTGCTGCTCCAGGAAGCGCACCTTCTCAATGAAGTTGGCGAAGCGGTCGTTGAGCTCCTGCAGCTCCTGCTTCTCGTTGCTGCGCGTGGCCAGGAACTCCTGGTTGAGGGCCTCGGCCATGGAGAAGTCGAGGCGCTCCGAGGGCAGGCGCAGGAGGGCGCCGGCGCCAGACCGGGGGACACGGAAGCTGCCCAGGCGCACCGAGGAGCCGGAGGACGCCGAGCCCAGCAGGCGGCTGCCTGAGAAGCGGGAGCTGGACGAGTAGGAGAAGGCCCCTGGAGACAGTGAGGGCGGTGGCCCGAAGGTGCGGCGGTAGGACGTGGAACTGACGCTGGCCCGGAGGCCCGACGGATGGCTCATGGCGGCTGAGGATGGGCAGTCACCGCTGGCGGAGCTGGTCCCGGAGCTGCAGACCTCTGTGAGGCGGCTTTATAGTCCTGTGGACTCAGGGGGGGAACGGGCAGCTCCTCCCATTGGCCTGACTGTGCGGCTAAGTGGGGAGGGGGACGCCCCACCCCTGCGGAGCAGTAGGAGCGCCGCGCCCTCCCTCTCTGGTTGCTGGCGCACTGCCTACTTGGTTCCCCCTGTTGCTGATGGGGAAGCAAGCAGGGATGGAGACTACAGGCCACAAGGCGGGGTTGGAGGTCAGCGACTTCCAGCAAGCATCTAGAGCAGCAGTCTAGCATCGGCCTGGTTTGAGCTGGGGTCCCTGCCTGAAAGAGCTGGTAAAAATTGGGGGATAGGAGGACTGCAGTTTAAAGGACAGGCTGCTGGCACATGAATAGGGAGGAGGTGGCCCAGGTGGATGGAGAGCTGGCCTGGCTTAGGCCCCAGAGCCCGTGCCTCCATTTGTCCCCTTAAGGCAAGCCTCTGCTTTCACCTGCTGTCAGCTACCCATTTTGTCACCACACCCAGGGAGATATAGGGGACAGGAGGGCAGAAACAGCTGAGGGGGGTGGAGAAGGGCTGATCTCTCTGTAATCCCCAGGGCCCTGTGAAGGGTTGCTGCCTGGCGCCAGCTCCTCCGCTAATGGATTGGCCACTTCCCCTCCCCCGCCTCTGGACACATGGCCAGGGGGTGTCTGCCCAAGTCTCAGCTTTAAAGACACAGCTCCCAAACCTGGATCTACCCCAGAGCCCCAATAAGGTGGGCATACCAGAAGGGGCTGAGGGCGACTGGGCCCACCTCGGGGTCCCACTGGGCAGGGTCCGTGCCCTGCCAGAAGCTGAGCTGAATGAGCCGGTGTATGCTGTCTGGCTTTACTGGATTCTCCCTTCCCCCAACCAACTGCTGCTCAGTCACTGTCTTACGGGAAACAGGGTGATTTCTGAGGTAGGTAGGGGAGGGGGCTGAGGAGTGGTAGCTACTGCCAAAGCTGAGAGATGGATGGACTGGCAGGAACTGGTTTCTGGTATTAAGGACCTGCAGGTATCCAGAGATGGTCAGGGCTGAATGAGGATGAGATAGGAAAAGAGAAGGTGCCCATCCCTAAAGATTTAAGGACTGAAAGCAGAGAAAGGCCCCAGAGCAGATCCACAAGCTAGTGCACACAAATAGATGCATGCATATAATAGCACTGTGTACCTATGTCCACACATATTACACAAACACCCTCCTCCCCTACATATATTTTTCTACCCTCCCCACCCTGGAGTTAGCAGGAAAGCTGATGTCTGGCCTTTGCTTGTAAAATGATTTCAGAATGCAGCAGAGGCTGCCCAGGAATGGACAGAGGCAGCTTGGAAGGTCTGCAGGAGCCAGGGTGCTGAGGCCTGCCGGATTCGGCAGGAGCCACTGAGCTGCAGCCGCTGGGGACTCCAGGGCTCTCCAGCAGGGTCAGGTCTGCTTTGGATTGGCCCTGGGGACAAGAGCTGGGTGTGTGGGGAAGTAGGTTTGGGATTCCGAGTTAGATCTTTGGCTGAGGCAGTGAGGAGGGTGGCTCCCTGGCGGCCAGTTCCTTCAGCATTGCAGGGCAGAGAGGCCTCCTCCTCTTTGTGTGTCCTCTAAGATCAGCCAACGCCCGCCTGCCGGCTCACATCCTTACCGCCTTAGTCTCCTTTCCAGGCTCCTCCTTCCTTCCGGGCCATTAGTCTCTTCCTGCACAGCTGCCAGGTTCTTCTCCTTGATGGGTCGGGTTTGGTTGCCAGGGGAATGGGAAGAGGATGGGAGAGAGGGGACAGATGGATAAACCAGGGCCTGTCCTCTCTAACTCCTGGGAATGGAGAGGGATAGGGTTCTTCACAGGTTGGAGGTAGGGGGTTTGACAGGTGTGAGGAGGGCCTGGGGAAGACTTGGTGCTTTCTGTGGCAGTCCTAGGCTCTGAGCCTCAGCTGCTGTTGGCCTGGAGCCCCATCGATTCCAGCCCAGGCCCTGCCCTGCCCTTGCCTGCTATCCTCAGAGAGCAAACTGGGAGTCTGAGCTTGTACCACATGTGGAGGGGCAGACAAGGCCTAGGAGGACCAGCTCAGGCCCTGTCTTTATAAGGAGCTGCTGGTAGACCTGGGCCTTTGAATATAGAGGCCCCTTGGGCTGGGCTTGAGGAATTCTAGTTGGGGTTCCCATCCCTCCTCTGCTTAAGCTCCCATCTCATCACCCAGATGCCTTACAGTAGGGGGGACCAGGGCTTCTTCCGCAGGGCTCTGGGAGCTGTGGAGGGACTAAGGCTGGGTCTGGTTTGGTTGCTAGGGGAATGGGAAGAGGATGAGAGAGGGGACAGATGGATAAATCAGAGCCTGTCCCCTCTAACTCTTGGGAGTGGGGGCGGGGGAGGATAGGGTTCTTCATAGGTTTGAGGTAGGGGCCTTCACAGGTGGGGGAACCAGGCTTGCTGTCAAAGCCAGGGCCCTGGCATCCAGCTGCCAAGCTTCTCATTTGATTTGACACTCTATTGTACGAATTTAGGCTCATTACTATGTTCTTCCATGTCTTTCCGTAAAATGGGGATAATTGTAGCTTCCATCTCAGTGTTCTTGGGAGGATTAAATGAATAAATATGTGTAAAATACCTAGAATACAACTGAAAATGTAAGCTATTTTTATTGTTATTACTATTATTATTTATCTCCTGAGTGATACTATCAGCCCCTAATGCAATGAGAATCTGAATTTCTTTTAGATTGTCCCTAGTAGTGGCTGTGAGCAGTCCTGGACCGAGTGGAAGGAGCCAAGTACTTCCTGGCTGATGGAGAGAGTGGAAGGTGACCTCATCTTCCTCTGTACTGGGCAAATAATATACTAATGAAGACGTGGACTCTGGGTTTGATTAAGACTGCATGGGTTTGATCCCCGTTCCTCAGCTTAATAAGCTGTGTGCTTTGGTTTGGGTGAGTGATTTAACCTCAATTTACCCCATTGTCTACATCCACAAGTGGGGATGATAATACTAGTGCCTCCCTCATACTGTTGGAGGCTGAAATGACTTACAATATGTGAAGCACTTAGTGCTTGGCACACAGGACTTGCTGTATAAGTATTAGCCAGTGTTATTATTACCCCTCCTCCTTCTGCTGCCCTTGGCTGCTCTTCTGCTTGAAGGCTTGGAGAGAAATGACAATTGGATGCATTCAGAGGTTTGCAAGGAAGGCAAGCAATGAAGTTTAGGTTACTGGCAAGAGAGCTACTGAATGATGGGCCATGGACTCAAAGCTGAGTGAGGAGGGGTGTGTGGGCAAGAGACAGTGGGAGATTGGCAGAGTAAAGAGGTCCATAGCTGGACTCCAAGGCAAGGCCGAGGAAGTACAAAGAAAATACAAGGCCAATGTCATAGTACAAAGAAATTGAAAGAGACACTGAGAGGGTAGGAAGTTGTTTTCAGAGAGCAGGATGCATGAATTCATGATTCTGGAGCTGGGGTATTAATGGATAAGATTCCCGGGGAATTTCTAAGGGAGTGGGCAGCTGAGGCTAAAGTGAGTTGGAGGAAAAGGTCAAAGGAGAGAAGATCAAGGCATCAGCCTGGGCACTGACTAGCTGTGTGACCCTGCGCAAATCACTTGTCCTCTCTGAGCTTCAGTTTCTTCATCTGTGAAACCCGGAGGATGACACCTTTCTCCCAGGGATGTTGTGCGATCTGCATGAGGTATTGTACATAAAACAGCATGTCGTGAGGCTCATAGCAGGTGCTCGACACTGTTGATTGTTTTCTTTTCTTCCCATGTAACAGAAGAAACAGACACAGAGGAGCAGTGTCAGCTGGGATCTCCCTGCCTCTTGAGGTTTGAGATTGGCTCGACCTCCATTCCACATCCTGGGGAAAGTCCAATGGCCTCCCCAAGATCTCTATGCCTTCCTAGTACTTTCTCTTTACATCCCTAGCTCCATGTCCCTGCTACTCCTGTACTAGCTGACTTTACAGCTGACTCTCAAAGTGTCCCTTTGTGGAGCTCAGGACCATCCCTTGGTTCCCATGGTCCTCTTTTGCATCACAGGTAGGACCTGAGGCTCAGAGGGACAAAGTTGCCTGTCTGAGGCTGTGCAGTGAGCTAATGGTGGCTCCCTTTCCAGGAAGGCTCAGCCTGGTGGGTCAGGCCCTGCTGGTGTTCTGTGCTCTGGCCCTGCAGGAGCCAAGATGAGCGTCAGCCAGAAGGAGTCCAGTTCCATTCAAGGTGATCTCTCTTGGGCCGGTCCAGCTGCAGGCTCCCCACTGACAGAGGGGCTCCACCAGAGTGGAATTCTGTCCCCATTATCTTTTGGGGCTCCACTTTTCCAGGTAGGGAGCATTCTGGATATCTTCTCTGTCTCATCATTTCTCTCAATGTATCACATAGTAACTAATAGCTAACGTTTCTTATGTGCCAAGCACTTTTTAATCTTCACAATAACCCTATGGCATAGATATTATTACTATTCCATTTACAGTTGAAGAAACTGAGGCACAGAGAGGTTAAGCAACTTGCCCAAGCTCACACAGCTACTTAACTGTTTATATGTCCGACTCCCTGCCTCGCCCTGCTCTGACAATACGATCTTTGAAAGCAGCAATCAGGTCTTATCCACCTTTGTGTTGGTGGTGTCTAGCACAGGACCTTGTTCAAATAACTTAGTTAAACTGAAAAGTAATCCTGATGCACCTGAAAAAAATCTTTCGTTTGTCAGTCTGGAAAATAAAGAGATGTGTTGCTGCCACCTTCTGGCCATTAGCCAGAATGACATCTGCAGTCTGAATGCAAGGCTAAGGGAACGCAGGAATTTGGAGGATGCTTTAAAATTATTATAACCTTCTTTTCACAGGTGAGGATAATTAACCAAGGGTGTGTAAAATGGAATAGCAGCACTAGTATTAGGATTTTGGAGCCCTGATTTTATTCTTCTTCTGCCCCTACTGCAGCCCCCAGAAGCCAAAAGTCAGAGAAGGAGGGCAAAATCTGTTCCCACTCACCCTGTCCTCTACTGTGTCCACAATCTCCAGTCCTGCCCACATTATCAAATCACTTCTCTGCCTGCTTGCCTTCCAAACAGATACCCATCAAATGGAGAACAGAGCAGCTTATGGCCACAGAATGCTTAACCTTCCTTCTCATGGTCTGGCCTGGGCTGTGACTCAGAATCACCTGGGGATCTGTTCAAAAGCAGATTTCAGTGCCCCACCCAGACCTTCTGAATCCCTAGAATCTGTATTTTAACAAACTTCCTAGATAATTTTTAATGCATGTGAAAATTTGAACCTACCTGGATTAAGATTTTTTTCCTTTAAATTGTCTATTTTTCCCCCATTTTATTTTGATTTTCAAACTCATAGAAAAGTTGAACGAATGTTACTATAAACATTACTATAGAATCTTCCAGATTTACCAACTGTCAGTATTTTGCCACAGTTCATTTGAAAGTGAATTTTAGACAGCATGATATTTCATCTCTAAACACTTCAGCATGCAGCTCTTACAGATGAGGACATTTTCCTACATAACCATGGTACTATTAACATGTTCATTAACCCAATATACAGTCGATATTCAAATTTCCCCAGTTGTCCCCATAATATCCTTAATAGCTATTTTCCCCCAATCCGGATTTAAAGATCAAGAATGGTATTTGGTTGTCACCTGTGCAGAGGAAAGAGCCAGAGCATAGGGGTGAGGCTGGGATGAGCTTGGCATGTTTGAGGAATTGGAGAAGGGTCAGTGAGGCTGGAGAGAGGAAGAGAGAGGGAAAGGTGAGGTTAGAGGAGTGGGAAGGAGTCAGAGCACGTAGGGCTTTGTAAGTCAGAGTAAAGAGTTTATGGCTTATTTTACACGCAATGGAAAACTATTTGAGAGTTTTAAGCAGAGGACTGACTTGATCTGATTTATGACTTTAAAAGGTCAATGTGAAGACAATTTTATATTTGAGACACCCTATAAGACAAAGACTCCTAGACTCTTTGAGAAGTGAGTGTCATTTAAAAAATAAACAGTAGGTATATTACTTTCCTAAGAATGTCATAAGGAATCACCACAAACTTGGTGGCTAAAAAAAATAGAAATTTGGGGAACATTTGAGATCTCCCTCCCTGGCATATGTCATCAGTTTGGCTCAAATAAACATAAAAATTCTCTAAAACAAAAACAAAACAAAATCCCAAAAACAAGTTTATTCTCTCACAGTTGTGGAGGCTGGAAATCTAAAATCAGGATGCTGGCAGGGCCGTACTTCCAAAGGCTCCAGGGGAGAATCCTTCCCTGCCTCTTCCAGCTTCTATTGGCCAGGAGTTCCTTGGCCTGTGGCACCATCTCTAATCTCTGTTTCTGTGTCCCCATGGCCTTCTCCTGTGTCTGTGTCCTCTCTTCTCCCTCTTATAAAGACACCCGTCATTGAATTTGGAGACCCAGGTAATCCAGAATGATCTCAAGGTCCTTAACTACATCTTGCAAAGATCCTTTCCCCCAAAATAAGGTTACATTCACAAGTTCTAGAATGTGGACATATCTTTTTGGGGAGCCACCATTCAACCCGTTACAGCTGGGGGATTGTTCTAGACAAGAAAGAGACTAAGAGATATAACAACTAAAAGCAATGTTCAAATCTATATTGTATCCTGGATTTGAACAAAAATAAAGGCTGCTGGAGCAATTGGTTATTATATGCTTTGGAACTATTATTCTGTTTTGAAGTGTGAAGATGAGAATGCAGTTGTGTAGGGAGACATCCTTGTTCTTAGGAGGTACCTGCAGGAGCATTTAGGTCATGAAAAGTCATGCTGTCTGCAACGCAACCTCTCTCTAGTGGGTCAGTCCCATTATCTTCAATGTCATTGTGGTGCAAGGCAAAGGCTCTGGCTACCAGGTGAGACTGAGAAGAAGCAGTTGCAGAGTTAGCCATACTGCTTATCAGAATAGAGCCCAGGATTCTCGTCCTAGTCTCTGTCCCGACCCGCGGGACTTGTTATTCGTGGGGGCGAGGAAGACCCAGCCTGTAAAGAAAAACGGGCGGAGAAAAAGGAGCGGAGGCAAGACAGTGTTCTGATCAAGCCTCAAATTTTATTTTCGGATAACAAGCATATTTGTACAGCAAGAACAAAGGGGGGCAGGCAAAGGGTACTTGTTGCAATATGATTGGTCTTCAGCTGGTGGTGTGAGGAGCGGTAAGAACAGGGGGAAGTACGAGGTGGAGGGGAGAGCAGGAGCCTATCAGCACCTTTGGTGGTCTGCCAGCTTCTTGGAAAGACTTGTTTATCATGGGTTTGGTTCTCACAGCCTGAGGGCTTGAGAGACCAAGGGCGCAGCTCCCAACATCTCCTCCTTTTCTATTTTAGAAAGGTGGGCCTTAACCGAATGGGGGAACATTGACCTGGTTCCTCCCGTGGGCTACATGTGCCCATCTATTGTTGGCTCTTGGTATCTTTTGGGGAGGAGAGGCAGAGCTGGTTTTAAATGGTGGTTTAAGATACCAACCTCTATGCAAACCAGGTATGTTCTCAGGGAAAAACAGAGGGGACCCTCTGATGGGGGTCTTCCCTTGCAGTAGCTTTGCATCTGCACCCATCTCGATGCCCATACCTTCCCTTGGTCTATCAAAAGGTGAAGGTAGACATTCCTCTGTCTCTTATGTCGTTCCCCGTAGGGAGGGAGCGTTTTATCGCCACCCTCTGGAATACCAAGGTTTGTGAATATCTTCAATGAGGGTGGAAAAGTGGAGGGGGCTCTTCGACATTAAGGCGGTGATAGTAAACTGTGAGATTTTTGCAGCAAAGCGTCTACTTGTTTTTTAACAAGATCTGTTATGCGTCTGAAAGCCCAGGGCCCAAAGGTTAAAAGAAGAAGCAAGCCAACCAGGGGTCCTAACAAACTGGGTAGTAAGGTGGAAAACAAAGGAGAGGTAGAGAACCAGTTTTTGTACCAAGATTCATCCTTTTCTCTCTGTTTCTGTCTGGCTTCTAAACCTTTCTTGACTTTGTCTATGCTGTCTTGGACTAATCCTGTCCTGTCTTTATAAAAACAGCACTCCTCTTTAAGGGCGGCACACAGCCCCCCATCCTTAAGGAATAAAAGGTCAAGGCCTCTGCGATTTTGCAATACTACTTCTGAGAGGGACACCAGAGACTCTTTCAGGTTGTTGAGACCTTCTTGTAAGGCCTGGATATCTTTATCTATTGCCAGACTAAGAGTAAATAATTGTTGTCTTGTGGATACAATAGAGGCTATACCTGTCCCTGCACCGGTGGCTCCCAGGCCAAGAAGGACAGCGAGGGTGATTGCTGCTACAGATTCTCTTTTTGAGCGCAGGGAATTAGAATAAAAAGGAATTAAGTCTGTGGGGGGACGAATAGAGATTCGGGGTTCTAGCATAACTACCACACAATATTCATGATTTTGCGTTAATAACAGAGGGACGATAGAGGGTGTTATTCCAAATGAGCAAGCAAAATAGGTTCCATTAGGGGCTACCATGAATTGATAGGAAGTATTAGGTGCAAGAGAGGAATTACAAATAGGACTTAGTTCAGGGAGGAGGAGCAAGTCGGAGCCATGAACACAAATGCCAATTCCAGACAACTGAGATAGCGTTTGCCCAGGAGAGACTTGTGACTGGGGAAGGCCTATCCTGTGCGTGAGGCCCGAGTCATTAGTATAAATGATTTCTTGAGTTATAATTGCGATGCCCTCATAAAAAGGGGGGACAGGTGAAAAACAAATCCAACAGGTTTCATAAGATGAATTTGTAAGAGATAAGGCTGTGACATTTGCTAAAGACATTAGGGTGCTACCCGTGGAAGGCCCAGCAGGGGGTAGGAAGGCTTGGAATGGAGTGTGTTGGGTAAAAGGAGAGCTGTAACTATTATAAGTGGGTATGGGAGAACTTCGGGGACGAGGGGGAGCAGGATACAGGGCTTTATTCTGCCCTAGGATAATTTTATTTTTCGTATTGGGTATTTTTTTTGGTTAGCCTAACCTTAAACGTGAGGCCCGAGTCCGTCCCACTCACGTGAATCCGTAGACCCCATTCGTGCCCTCTCAACCATCCTTCAAGGGGGGCCTTTTTTCCGGCCTCAGTAAATGTAATAATAAGAGGGGTGCACCATCCTTTTGTCTGATGACTTTTTTGGCATTCTGTTGTAACTGTGGAGGTGTCATTACGTTTAGAGTTATGCCATCCTTTTTTTATAAAAATATAATCCCAAGTAGAGCTAGGATGCCAGTAGGCGTCACCTGTAGTCTCACAGCCCCAGGAGGCACAGAAAAAGGATTCTTTATAGCCACACCTGTAATTAAGGGCCCTATCTCTGTGTCCACCCGGACAGACATAAAAGTCGGACTCCCTAAGGCGAGTTCTCCTTAGGGCTGAATTACATCCCGCAGGGGCATAAAATTGGTCATTAGCACTAGGAGCTTGGGGCGCCTCAGAGAGGGGAAGGTATGTATCTGGCAGTCCCCAACCTGGGGACGCCCCTGCGGCTAGGCGACAAAGGTCTGGGGTGAGTGAATTCCAAGGTGTGGTGGCCGCCAGTGAGGAGGCAGAAAAGGCGACATCGCCTGCTTCATTAATAATCTGCCAGGTGTAATTAAATATTTGATGGGCTAAATTCGAGGGCAGCAGTATACAAAGTAAAAGTAGGAACATATTGTTAAGACTGTGAAAGGCTTGTAGGCTTTTGGGACTAGGAAGTACCTCTTTCTGTTGGGTGTGATTGACCTGGTTAAATGCAGGTGCAGAGTGTGCAGACCCCTAAAAAGGTTAAATTACCTAGTAGCAGGGCCAACCTGCATTTGAGGGGGATTGCTGGGTCGACACAAAGCAGGGTCAGATTCAGGATGAGGAGGAAGCTACGGCAAGGACAAGAGTGGCGGGGGACCAATCGCGGCAGTTCATATTTTTTCTTGTGATCCTCCGGTAACTTTCTGCAAAAGAACACATGGTGAACAGGATTCTCAGGGTTTTGGATCCCTGGGTAGGTTATAAAGTTTGATTAATCGGTCCGGAAGCCATCTAGCATTTTGTGCTTGGGTGTCATAGACGCAAGCATGTCCTTTTCCCCAGATGAGGATGGGGTCAGGGCCTTGCCATTTGTTGGAGAGGGGGTCTCTCCACATGGCCTGTGCATAATCAGTAGCTGTAGACGGATGCCAAAGGCGGTCGGCAGCAGACTTGCCTGTGGCATCTAACGTTAAAAAATTTAGGACAAACAATGCATGATTTAACAGTGTTTTAGAGTTACCTGTTTTATTGTATATGACTTCACCCCCAGACTGTAATTTAAAGAGCATATTTTTAAGAGTTTGATGTGCTCTTTCAACAATACCTTGTCCCTGGGGATTATAGGGGGTACCTGTGATGTGTTTGATGCCTAACTGGGCACAAAACTGTTTAAAGCCAGTGCTACTATAGCCAGGGCCGTTGTCTGTCTTAAGAATTTTGGGTTGGGGGGTAGTCTGAATGGCAGCCCCTACGGCAAGATGTACAGCCTGGGACACTTTGGATGTAAGCGGGTCCGTGGCAAGGTGCATAGCCTGAGACATTTTAGATGTAAATGGATCTACATCGCGACACATACGGAGCATCTCATCAAGGGTTTTATCTCTAGTTTTACCGCGGAGAACTGCTCGACAAGAGGCGTTAGCATTTTCATAGGCCAATTGTTTGACTAATCTATCATTGGATGCCTCACCTCCCAGCGTTCTCTCAGCTGCCTCTAAAAGTCTGCTGACAAACTCACTATAATCTTCTTGGGGTCCTTGAATAATTTTTGTTAATGGGGTGGTGGCTGCTCCTGTGATGGGAAGTGCTCGCCAAGCGCCAAGGGCAGCACTTGTAGTTTGTGACAAGAGGGCAGATGGGAAGCGCCTTTGTTTAGCTTCAGCTGTATATTTTCCCTGTCTGGCAAGTTTTTCAAAGGTCCAAGTTGCAGAGGGGGAACAGGGGTCTCTTAAATTAATGACCGCCGTGGACTGGCAGCATTCTAAAAAGTCTGCCCTCCATGTTAGAAACTGTCCACGGGTAAGCACGGCCTGAACAATGCGGAACCATTCACTAGGGAGAAGTTGACCACCACGAGACAGGGTTTCTAAAACTGACAGGGTGTAAGGAGCATTAGGCCCATATGTTTTAACAGCCATGTTTAGTTCTTTTAAATTTTTAAACTGTAACTTATGAAATTCCCTGTGTTTAGTAGTAGGGGCAGGCTGTTCCTCATCCTCACTTTCGTTTTCTTGGGCATTTTCATTGTCGTCCTCTGAGTCCGTAGCGGGGGCTTCTGAGGTGGCCTCTGAGGTGGAAGTAGGGGGAGGACTAGCGCGAGTGGACCGAGTAAGGACGGGAAAGGTTAAATTTTTACTTTTGGGTGTTTTATTAGTTATCTTTTTAGAAGGTTTTGAGGGAGGGTCAAAGACTGTATTTTGAAGGGTAGCTTGTAGGGAAGTTAGCTCAGCGGACATTTTTAAAATTTGTTTTACCTTTATTATCTGAGTTGAGAGCCTCTTTTCAGCTTCAGAGAGCGTAGAGGGTGAAAGCATAGGGGGCAGGAGGGCGAGGGTACAGGACTGGGAGACATATGGAGGGGGCCTCTGTAGGGGCGCTGAAGGCCAGTCTGGGTTATGATGTCGTGCAGCCTCATCCTCTAAGATGGCTGCATCTCCGGGGTCCAGGGGAGTATCCCCCGGATCTTTAGCAATCATAGGAAGTGTCATTTGGGCCTCCGAAGGGGGGTGTTCTTCGGGGAGAGGGGGGTACAAACAACCCGTGGGGGTGATCGGTGAATGATCGGTCATGTCTATTATCACCGAGGGAGACTTAGAGGGGGGTTTTTCACCGGGGATGGAGGCGACTGAAGTCGCCTGAGGTAAAGGCCGGAGGCAGTACTCCGCAACCGACAATAGTTGTTGTTTATCTGGGTCATCTGACGCTGCCTCTACTATGTCTCTAATAAGTCCCCAATACGAAAAAACAGTAGCAGGGACAGCATCAGGTCCCTCTCGATGTAATTTATCATTTAGATCTCTCCCTACCTTCTGCCATTTTTTGCAGTGTATTTCTGGCCCGTTGACTATGAACCATGGACAAACCTCATCAACAAATATAAAAAACTCTACAAGATCCTTTTTTCTTAACTCGAACTCCTCTTTCTCTAAGGGATTCCTTAAGGTCTCTTATAAAGACCGCTTCCTTTGACAATTTGTGGCCCATTTCTCGGAGACGGACGAGGGGGTACTTACCAAGGACGAGAAACTCTCATGAGCGGTGAAAGCAGTCCTCAAACTTCAAAGTAATGGGGGGCCCGGGCGTCAGGGGTCTATCCAGGGGTCCGTCTCGGCGAGGGTCTGTGCCTCGAGCCCCACATTGGGCGCCACTTGTCCCGACCCGCGGGACTTGTTATTCGTGGGGGCGAGGAAGACCCAGCCTGTAAAGAAAACCGGGCGGAGAAAAAGGAGCGGAGGAAAGACAGTGTTCTGATCAAGCCTCAAATTTTATTTTCGGATAACAAACATATTTATACGCAAGAACAAAGGGGGGCAGGCAAAGGGTACCTGTTGCAATATGATTGGTCTTCAGCTGGTGGTGTGGGGAGCGGTAAGGACAGGGGGAAGTACGAGGTGGGGGGGAGAGCAGGAGCCTATCAGCACCGTTGGTGGTCTGCCAGCTTCTCAGAAAGACTTGTTTATCATGGGTTTGGTTCTCACAGCCTGAGGGCTTGAGAGACCAAGGGCGCAGCTCCCAACAAGTCTCCACTTGATTCTGTAGCTCTCTTATGAGAGACTGTGCCTGATGAAGAGTTTCTCCCCATTTCCTGATGGAAGATGTGCAAGAAACCTGATCCCAGGCCGGGGCCTTGCTTTCTTCATTAGCAAAACAAAGGGCTTGGATGAAAAGATCTTTGACGTTCTTTCCAGGAATATAGGTTGAGTAGAGGACTAGGTAATTAAAAAAGATTTACTAAAGATTGTGGTGGGTCTCAGAGCACTGGTCCCAGGAGCTTCGAGCTCTTTCTTCACAGAGTTATGCCTCAAGATCCTCCAGGTGGGAATGTGTGGCAGTCCCTATACAGACAGGGGAAGGAAGGACTGAGGGAAGTGGGACAGCTTGTCTTGGGATGGTGTGAGCTGAAGCACCCATGTGATCTCATCCGCAGTGGAAGGTTCCGTGTTCAGAACAGACCACAGTCGGGGAGTCCAAGGAGGGCAGGGATTTCCTCCCCAACCCCCAACTCCACTTACTGGAATCGCTCAAAAGAAATTCAGACTTTATGCTGGTCCACTTGGCAGACACCCTCTTGCCACTACACAACTTCCATAAGTTCCTCAGCCTGGAATTCCAGAAGGTTAGAACAGGTGGGAAATTCTGGGATCCCGCAGGTACCGCTCCCTCATTTTCCTAATGAAGATGAAGAGATGGGAGGCACTACCTTAGGATTGCATGGGCTGTGAAGAGATATGGCCCTGGCCCCTCCCTACCCAGGTAGAGGCCTGACTTCTATGAGATAAAACAGGATAAGGACTTATGTCTATCAGGTCAGTCATCAGGATGCTCTTTTCTGCAATCATGACACTCTGCCATCCCTCTCACCTCATCTTCTGCAAGGAGAGGCCAGGTGACAGCTGAACAAACAAGTTCAAAGAGCCTGATGCCTTACAAACTGCCCTCCCTCCCCTCTGCCTGCAGGCCATGAAGGCCCTCATTTGACACCTGGGCCCAGCCAGAGGATCTCCCAGCTAGCGAGGGCCAATTGTCAGCTTCTAGTAGATGTTCTCTCATTCCCTGGGTGAATTCTGTCTGCAGCACACTGCAGTGCAGGCACCTGGCTGGAGGGAAGAGAGGTGATGGAGGAAATGGAGATGAGGGTAGGGTGGGGAGAGAAACGGAAGGGGAGGTAGGAGAAGATGAGGGGTAAGGTAGAGAGGGGACAAGAGAGGAAGAGTAGAGGAAACCAAATGGGCCAGAAAAGGAGAAAAAGCCTCGGGCTTTCTCCTTTCAAGGACCCGAGGGTTACTAGAGAGGGGAACAACCAGTAGAGTGACTCCTATTCATACCCTAAAGCCCCAAGAATCTGGTCTGGTTCTTGTTCCAAGAGTTACCTGGTGCCACCCTCTTGTCTGCACGGGCATTTCAAAGCCCCTTAGGCTCTGGAAGATTTGGGACGACCCTGGGATCAGGGTCCTTCTGGGCTAGGCTTCCTGAGAGGGGGTGATTCTTTCCCAGTGGTCCTCCTTGCTCTTCTGTAATATGCAGATCTGACGACGGCTCCATTCACAGTTGCATGTAAAAGGGAAGAAGGAACAGTTTTGGGGCTTGCAGATGTTCTCTGTATGCTTTCAATTTATGGTTTAAGTTCAGCCAAGACTCCTGGAAACACTGACAGGAAGAAGCAGATCAGTTTACCAGGAACTGCAGGCAGGGGAAGGGCGAAAACCAAGGAAAGGGCACATGGAATCTCTGCTCTCTCATGGCAATGTTTGTACTGGAAAAGGGTTATACAAATTTAATATTTTTTATTATTTTATTAAATGTTTCTATGAACTATTGTGTAAGGCTTTTATATTAGTTAGAATACTTTTGGCAGGAAGCAATAGAAGACCCACAGCAAAGTGTCCTGAACAATAAGGGGATTTATAATCTCACATAATGGAAAACCCAGAGGCAGAGAAGTTTCAGGGATGGTTCATTCAGGGACTCAACATCCTCTCAAGGGACCCAGGGGTTCTTTTCATGTTTCTGCTGTGTCATGTGCCGTGTTAGCTTTTGTCCTCATGCTTCTCCCCTTGTGGTCATAAGATGACTGCAGCAACTTTAAGCATCATGTGTGCACACAATAATATCCAAAATGAAGAATCCTTTCCCTGCATTCCTTTTTAAGAGCAAGGAAATTTTTCCAAGAATATCTTCTCCCCAGCCCCCGATCAACAGACATTACCTCACCTCTCAGTCCCATAAATGTATCACATGTTGGTTCTTTAACCAATCCCTGGCAAGAGAGCTAGAATTACCTCAATTAGCCTAGATTAAGATTTACCCTGGTGGTGGGGAGGCCCAACCTCCCCTGATGCACATGGGTGCCTAACAACTGAACGGAACTGGGCTGTGTTGGCAGGTAAAGCAACCAGCTGGGATAGCTTTGCAGTAGATATGAAACAGTGGCTGTCACATGTGATCATCTCTTCTGACTTGTGGCATGTACTGCCTTGAATTAGGGTTGTGCCTAGGTGATCCGTCTCTAGTCTGAGGGCGACAAAAAACTAAATATATTCCCTGTAGTACTTGGCACAGTGGCTTGCACCAAATAGGTGCCCCCCAAATAATGAACAAATGAATTAAACTTAAAAAGTGAAATAATTTTTATAAAAGTATAATGAATATGGTTACTTTTGCCAAAGGCATTTCCGTATTAGCTTATTAGATGTCAGGCTAGACATCTCCTGTGAACCAAATGAGATATTTGATAAGAACAGAGTGTGAGGAGGGAGGGGTGATGGCAGTGAGATTAAATTTATACCCCTCCAAATTAAACTGATTTGTGAATGTAGACACAACTCTGTGTAATTTTAAAAAGCTTTATACTCTATTTTCATTTTTAAAACAGAAAAAAAAAAGTCTTCTGGTGATGAGACAAGTATCTAAAAGCAATTTCTATTTTATGACAGACTAAAGACATGTTTTTAGTTCTGGAAATTTCATTGCTGCTGAATATTTCTCTCCTGCTGCAAACTCCAAAGAGTGTTAGAGGAGGAAAAAACTGTTTTCCCAGGACTTGCTCAGGACTGACGGACTCAGAGACATCATGCTCTTGGAATGAACCGGGCAGTGACAGGCTAATGAGACGTCGGCAAAGGCGACGTTCTCCATGGGACTGAAGATGGGACCCTTCCCCACCCAACACAATGGGTCTGTTTTCTTTCTGTTACCCTGTGTCTCCCAGACAGCCACCCTGGCACTGGGCTCCAGGAGCCATCTGCCTGGGTTATCTTTGTCAATATCACTTTGTGGCCTCGGCTGACAGGAGTTGACCATTCTGGGCCCAGTGTGTGGGGATGTGATGCCCCAGGTGTGAGCTGTACTGTCTGCACTGTGGCTGGTGTCTCGTCGGCAGGAGTCCAGAAAGGTGGTAGCAGCTACCCTGCAAGGACATCATATTTCTATGATCTGAGAATTGATTAGCTGAGTTCAGAGAGAGGCCTGGACAAAAAAGCCCCCGTACTAGGAAAGCTAGTCTGGCTAGTGGGGACCAGCTGGCTTTGTACCTCTGAAACAGCGTGCTGTCACCTGGACTCCAGAAAGGAGCTGCCGAGAGGAGATCTAACAATCAACAGCATAGTGAGAGCTCCTTTCTGTGGCTGTGGCTCCATCCAATGCCCCACACAAGGGCTGGCCACTGTGGGCCTGTTGCCTGACAAGACCCAGGACATGGCCCTAATCGCCTAGAGCTGGAAAGGCTGCTGGGTGTGGTGACCACTTCCCCTGGCACTGCTTGGAGGCTGCTGGGCAGAGTAGAGTCAGAGTTCTGGGGTCAAATTTCATTTCAGCTACTTGCTCTGTAGCCTTAGGCTAGATACTTAGCTTGGAGCTTTGACTTTCTCAGCTGTGGAAATGGGTGTATCTCCTCACAGGGTGTTATGAAGATCATGGAACCCTCCCACCCTGACAGAACCTCCCCTTCCTCCCATAACACCTTACAGAAGTCCAAGACCTGAAGACAAGCCCTCTCTAAACTTGAACACACCTGACCACCTCTGGCCTGACAGTGGGCTGTTTGACAAATTCTGCCGGAGCAGGGGTATTTGCCAGCTGCTTCTCACATAGGATGACAGGTAGCTAGGCCAGCATACCAACCCCCTCACAGTCATTCTTTCCTCCTCACCACAGCTTAAAGCAGCTATGCCTGGGCCTGCTGGGTCAGTAGCTTCCATGGGGTATATGCAGATTGCTCCTCCTGTCAGTTCAGGCTAGAGCACCCTAAGCTCTCTGCCCACATAGCCAGAAACTGGGGCCCCAGCCAATCTCAGAGCCTGCACCACATAGGCTATCTCCATTTATCCACATCAAGCCTCAGACATTAGCAATAGCTGCAGTTGTGAATCCAGACTTTCCATTTGTGCTCAAGGGCAGATCAGATGATTGTCAGCCACAAAGCAGTGACCTAGACCTTGGGGTATATTTGTTCTTGCTGCAGGCTAACTTCTATTCACTCTCTCACCAACACAATAGAGGAAAAATTATCATTGCAAGGACAAATCCTTCCCCAACCACTGGCACTTAACTCTTCCAATTCCCCAGGCTGTCCTACTGGAACATTTTTTCTCAGCTAAACTCTTTTCTTATCACCCCACCCCCCAACCCCCAATTGCAGCTGCTTCAAGGTTTCCAATCTTTTCACATTTTGGCATAATGAAGTAACTTACCTGTAAGGCTTACTGAGGTCACTGAAGGGGCCTCTCATGGCCAGGGGCGATTAGCACAGGGAGCCCCCGGATCCCAATCTCAGGGCACTGGGCTTGGGAAACACTGGCTCAAAGTATGGATCTCAGGTATCATGGGCTATCATGTGCTCAGCTGAAGCTGAATTATCTGCTCCTTCTCAGCTGAGTCTCCTATCGCCTCCAGTTGCCCCTCTGGTGGCTGGGCTGGGTGGCCGGCCTGTCCGTTTTCATCTCAGACTCAGGCTGCAGGAGGCATCTGGCCCATGTGATAAGCAGGAATAGCTGGCTTTGTACTCAAGGATGTGACAGGGCTACGCCTTGCCCTGGAGGGTTTAAGACTAGGGTTGCTCTCCAGATGAATGATGTAAGACCCTCCCCCAGCACAAAGTTGAAGCATCTCAGGCTAGAAGCAGTGCCATTAGTGTTCCAAGATAGAATGGGTTGTTTTTTAGATGCTCCCTTCCTAAAAGTAAGGGGGCAGAAGTGAGCAAGGGGTAAGGGGCAAGAACACCAGTGGGAAAAAGATTCTGGTAACTGAGCACCGTGAGAGTAAGGGAGCAAAGGTGAACACATCCGCAGCTCTGTACCTGCCCCCATCTCCTGTCACTTGTGTGGCATTTCCACTCTGGTCAGCATCCAAACTGGTTCCTCCCTTCTGCATGAGGCTTGGCCCCTTGGTCCTCCATGTCCATTACTCAGCTTAACCTTATAGGCCATACCACTGGTACCTCAAGTGCCACCACAGACCTACAGATTTGGGTCTACATTTTAATATCTACAGGGTATTCACATCCACACTGAAGTTTGAGAAGCATTGGCCCAATCTATCTGAGCCTGTTGCCTTACTCAAGAAATGTTTTTATTACCATTAATTTGGGCCTGAGTGAAACAACTGAGCACAGTATATAGCACACAGAAGCCACTTGAAATTTTAATCAATGATCAGTTGGATCCTTTGCCGGCCTCCATCTCCAACTGGCCTTGAATAAGTGGGGCAAGTATTCACTGTGATACAGAAGGCAGCTTGACATTAAAAAAAACATCACTTTTATTGACAAGTTAGGGACATAATGGACAACTTCACACAACAGAAATAAGATAGTCCCAAGACACTGGAGTGTAACACTGCAGCAGACAGGTTAATACTCTTCACCCTCATCCTCTCCCTCAGCACTATCTGCTCCAACCTCCTCATAATCCTTCTCGAGGGCAGCCATGTCCTCACGAGCCTCAGAAAACTCTCCTTCCTCCATGCCCTCACCCACATACCAGTGAACAAAGGCACGCTTGGCATACATCAGGTCAAACTTGTGGTCCAGGCGAGCCCAGGCCTCAGCAACAGCTGTAGTGTTGCTCAGCATGCATACGGCTCGCTGTACTTTGGCTAGGTCTCCACCAGGCACCACAGTGGGAGGCTGGTAATTAATGCCAACTTTGAAGCCAGTGGGACACCAGTCCACAAACTGGATGCTGCGCTTGGTCTTGATGGTGGCAATGGCAGCATTGACATCTTTGGGAACCACGTCCCCACGGTACAACAGACAGCAAGCCATGTATTTACCGTGGCGAGGGTCACATTTTACCATCTGGTTGGCTGGCTCAAAGCACGCATTGGTGATCTCTGCTACAGTAAGCTGTTCATGGTAGGCTTTCTCAGCAGAGATGACAGGGGCATAGGTGGCCAGAGGGAAGTGGATGCGAGGATAGGGCACCAGGTTGGTCTGGAATTCTGTCAGATCAACATTCAGGGCTCCATCAAATCTCAGGGAAGCAGTGATGGAGGACACAATCTGGCTAATAAGGCGGTTCAGGTTAGTGTAGGTTGGGCGCTCAATATCAAGGTTTCTACGACAGATGTCATAGATGGCCTCGTTGTCGACCATGAAGGCACAATCAGAGTGCTCTAGGGTGGTGTGGGTGGTGAGGATGGAGTTGTAGGGCTCAACTACAGCTGTGGAAACCTGGGGGGCTGGGTAAATGGAGAACTCCAGCTTGGACTTCTTGCCATAATCGACAGAGAGACGTTCCATCAGCAGGGAGGTGAACCCAGAACCAGTTCCCCCACCAAAGCTATGGAAAACCAAGAAGCCCTGAAGACCTGTGCACTGGTCAGCCTGCAAAAAAAAAAAAAAAAAGTTTTAATTTTAGCTTTGGTGAAAGCTGTAATGACTTCCTTAAATCCATAATTATGGTGATCGAGATTTTAAAAATCTTTTGAATATTTGCTAAGAAAGCAGTTCAAAGAAAAAGCCTCTACAGTGCTAAGTGATTCAGAGAAACTTCACAATCAGCTCCTAGGAGGGGGTGAAATCTGCTGAGGGGTATTTAAAAACAAACTATTTACATTTATGTAGGCACAACAATCATAAGGACTGGAATGGATCCAGGGCCTAAGTTTTAGTAACTGAGAGGGCACTTTCTGGTGCCCTTGCTGTGACCACAGAACAAGGGCAACTTATCAGTTGGAGCGCTACCAAAGACAGGCCTGGGACCACCAGCCCTATACAGTGGGTATCTTAAAAAGGTTTGGCGGCTGCTTTCTGAGCTGGAATATGGCAGAATAGCTAAGTTCCCATGCCTTGGTGCTCGAGTCAGGCTGTACCAGTTCTTTGCTGTATGACTTTGACACAATTCATTTCTCAGTCTCAGTTTTCTCATTCAGTAAATAAGGAGAATAGTAATCTAGCTCAGGTTGAGAATTTAACAAGTACTTGGAACAGCGCTTGGCACAATAACACTCGTTACCAGAAAACCTATTCATTCTGGGAAAGGTGATTTGCTGTCACAATTTCGGGAGACCTTATGTCACTGGGGCTTTCTGCCACTTAACTGAGCTATTCTAGTTAGCACATAGCAGCTCCATGAAAGAGTGTTTTTGACCTTTCTGTTGATGACTCCCACTACTCAAAGGTGCTCAAAGATTTGTGGACATTCTCCACCAACCCCTCACTGAATGAAATCAATGTACAAGATCCTAGTCCACCAATTGCATCTATTAAGCCTCATGTGGACACAGTAATATTACCAAGGAAAAATGCAATTGTTTTGGTAGTTAATGAACTTTACTCCAGAACCTCAATGGCTTTCACCAGGCTTATCTGTTGCCAAAGGCAGGTCCTGATTTCCAAGTCAGTGCTTATAGCTGAAGTTTGACTTACAAACAGGAATCATTAACCCAATTTTGCTGAGAAAACTATGATAAACATCTGGAAAAGTATGAAGCCATGAATGATGCAAAAACATTCTTTTTAGAATAGACCAGTGTGGTTAGGCTTAGTATAATGTGATTTTCCTAACAAGGTACTTCACCCCAGCCTTCATTATTGGTTTCTGGTTAATTACTTACAAGCTGCCCACATGTCTAGGAGCAGAGAGTCAGCTGATTGCCAGACTCTTAATTAAAATGACCCAAATGGAATACTTATCAACTTCATGGATGTGAATAGTTGCTTAAGATTTTTCTGCCACAGGGCCAATCCACACTACCCCAAGCTCTAGTAGAAAAGCAAGCCTACTGCTTTTAGTGTTTATATCTCAATGCCTTCCAAGTTTCAATGAGTGATACTTGTTTCTGTAAGGGAGCTCCCCTGACTCTACTTTCAATGTTGGAATTTTCTTTCCATTATGGCCATTTCTAGTCAGTGTTATACTGGCCTCTTGAGCTCTGAACTTTTTGTATTAACATAAGGCGCCAGTCCAGATTTTTTGTTTTGTTGTTTTACTAGTTTGATCAATTAGTTACATGTCAGAGTCAGTCACCTACTCATTCAGTGTGACTAAACTAAATGGGATGTCTTAGCTTGAAGTAGGGAAATTGATTAATATGAATAAGAATGTCTAATGGTCTTAAATGTCAATAAAACTGTTAAGGCCCCCTGGTTCTCACCTTGACTCCAGGTAAACTGCCCTCACTGAATGAGCAATTGCCCAAATGTGTCTTGTAAGACATAGAAATAGGCTAAAGCGCACTTATCCCTGCCCTAAACAGTTTTCCCATAACCCAGGATTGTCTGGTTTAAAAGTCTAATTAGTTAGCAGAGTAAGTCCTGGTTTAGTGTGCAAAGAGTGATTCTTGTAGTTTGGCCTCTCCTAAAACTGTAAGAGAAAACTCTCACCCCACTTTAAATAAAGTACTGTTTACCAGCTTCCGAATTCGGTCCAAGACAAGGTCAATGATCTCCTTGCCAATGGTGTAGTGTCCGCGAGCATAGTTATTGGCGGCATCTTCCTTGCCTGTGATGAGCTGCTCGGGGTGGAAGAGCTGGCGGTAGGTGCCAGTGCGAACTTCATCTGGAAAAGGGAAACAAAGTGGCCATCTATCACCAACAACCTGCACAAGCCTGCTCAACCCCAGGGCATCAACAGAGGCCCCAGGACACACGTCCTGCCCCAGACCCTTGGGATCTCACTTGGGTTACTGCAGTCAACTCACCAATGACCGTGGGTTCCAGGTCTACAAACACTGCCCTGGGCACGTGCTTGCCAGCGCCTGTCTCGCTGAAGAAGGTGTTGAAGGAGTCGTCTCCCCCCCCAATGGTTTTGTCACTTGGCATCTGGCCATCAGGCTGGATGCCATGTTCCAGGCAGTAGAGCTCCCAGCAGGCATTGCCAATCTGAACACCAGCCTGGCCAACATGGATGGAGATGCACTCACGCTGTGAAAGAAAGGAAATGTCAGAATGACACATCAGATGGGATATTTAGGAATGATTCACACCTACATGACTAATCAATCTTCAGGACAGATAATTACTTTTCTGGAGGTAACTCCCTCCCTGAACTATTGCAGAAGTAACAGTCTTTTCTGAAAACTAATTCAGAGAAAATGCTTGAAAAAAAAACAAGCTACGTTAATGAACTAGGCCAGACCAGAGACTAGACCCTTCCTATGTAGCCATATTAAATATTCAAGGTCAGGTTTCTACCATTTCAGAAAGACAAATCTGTTCTATAACAATACATTTTCCCCAGCTCTTGGGAAAAGCCTGATTCCATAAGTCATGTAAAATTCCCCCTTTCAGCTCTGATTCATTCTTTGTGATTGTGTAACTAGTGAGCTCATTCTGGTCCTTCTTTAATCCTATTCTTTAAAAGACAAGAGCTTTTAAACCAGTTTAAACCACCAAACTACAGCCATATGACTCATGGAAAAAACGCCAGATAAGCAGCAGTTAGCTGTATTTTAAAAATTGTGGTCAGAGGCAGCTTTCTAACCTTATGGAAGAATTTAATCTTAAGGAAGAATATTATTCCTTACTATCAAACATCTTGGGGGGGGGGGAGGTGGAGACACATAGTATTAAAAGCTAGAACTGTCACCAAGACTGCTAACAGTTTAAGAAATTAGCTGTTCCCTAGTAAAATGTACCTATATCTCTGGCACTGTGGGAAAAAATCTGGTTTCAAGAATTTAACAGTACTGGGAAAATGTTCATTTTTCTTACTTGCTGAACAAAATCATTTATAAGTTGCCAAACTCACTCCTGCTTAGTAAAATAAGGCAATGAACATCTATACCCAGACTTAAGAGAGAAACAAATAGAGTACTTATTGTATTTCATCACAAGTCAGATTAGCTACTTTGGACACTGGCAGAGGACTTTCAAAATACTGACACCAAGTATCTTTCATTACATTTTCCTCAAAGAGGGTTTCAAGGCTTTAAAAGCTGCTAATAGGAAACTAGAGAAAACGCAACACTAGCTATGATCTCAGAGTCTAGTATCGAAATTCCACTTATAAAAATCCAATTACTGACAACCTTTGACTTACCATCCCTTCCCACCTACACTCCCCATAAAACAATCTCAGTCTCTAGACCACATCGGCAAGCTCAGGATCACCTGCATCACCCACCTCTAGGGCTGTGCGAGAAAAGGGGAGTTGTTCTAATGAACTCATGACTATTTACCACTGCATCATGTTTACCTTTAACTGGACTTTGGAAATTCCACAGCCAGAGAAAGCTGGAGAGAACCAGAGATCTCTCCATGACAGACCCAGGCCCAAGGAGATAAAGTATCTGAGAAGATACTCTCAATCTAATGAAGCACTTTTACTGAAACCTTTCAAGTGCCCAAATTTTCATTCATCGTGCCACAGCCTGGCTTTGTTTAGACTGTGCCCGCCACTCTCCCCTGGCCACTAGGGAGATGAAGTGAGATACAGGTGATGGAGTGAATTAGCTTTAACTGGTTCACCATCCACTGTCTCTTCTAAAAAAAAATAAAACCAAACACAAAATTATTAATCTAACCAGTGATTGGTGTAATAAGCCTGCTGCTTCCACTCTCCTGCCTTTTACATTAAACAGTCACACTACTTTCTGAATCACACTTTTACTGCTCTCTTTTTGGTCTTGGTGAAAAACACTCAAGCAAGTTTTTACAGTCAGACATACTTTTACCTGTGGTAGTCTCTGAAGAGTTTAACTGGTGGACTACTCGATGTATTCTTTGAAAAAAAAAGATACTATTCTGAACCATTTGATACACAAATACTAGTTTTAAAACGTGGATTATTTGAGGTAGACTTCCAACAGAGACTGAGATAGTTGTTTCCAAAACCTCTGGAAGCTACATAGAAAACACTTAAGTTGTGCATTATTTCACGATTTTTTTCAAAACTAAGAATACATTGTCAGTACTAGTTTATTTTGTGGTTCTGTAAGAAAAATCCTTTTATGGAGTTAAAAAAATTGGATTAAGTAGAAAGCTTCAGCTATGAACAGCTCACTAAATGAACACTAGGAATGCAGGATTAGACAACGTGAGGAGGTGCCTGCCTACATCCTTCAGGTGGATTGGTGCAATTGGAAGCTCTCCCGAGAGCCGGGCCACAGGTGACTCAGCAGCGAGTCACAGGGCGCTGGAGAGGGGGCGCCGCTCCAGGTGCTTCCACTGCGTAAGGGAAGGTGAGGTCATTTGGAGAAATGGAGGGGAGAGATTTTTAGTTTTCACAAGTCCTTGGGGGCCAAGTGAAGGCTCCCTAGTCTTCCTCGGGCGGTGGCGGGCCCTGGGATGATGCTCTCTCAATAGGATCAAGACGGCTTTCTATTTCCACCGAGGGCAGCGCTCCGGCCGCGTCTTCTAGCCCGAAGAGGAGCCTGTGAACTCAGCTTTACCAGCCTGGTCACCACAAGCCAATTTGTCTGGAGGCGTCCGGAACACGGTCCCACATGCAACTCGGGTCCCGCCGCCCCATGGGACTGCTCATTCTCTTCCCCTCCTGCCACCGACCGGGGACCCCCTCGCCCTCCGCCACTCACCATGACTGAGACTTGCAGGGATCCGCGGGACTGGAAGAGGATAACAGACGGCGAAAAGTACCTCCCACTAACAGACTACCAAGGAGTCCGGGGGAGAAGTGAACTGGGAACCGGCCCGTGGGACTTTATATACCCCTTCCCCAGCCACGTGTCAAGAAGGCAGGCTCTGGACCCCGCCCCCGCCCCCGCGGCCCCACCTCTGAGTTGCTCAGCCCCTGGCCGGACGCCCCGCCCCACACACCCGAGGGAGAGAGGAGGGGCGCGCGGTGCTGATTGGTGGGTTCAAAAGTTCAAACCAAACTCTTTCGGAAGGAGCCGGAGGAACCAGGAAGGGGAGGAGACATCCTGGGGCCTAAGAGTGGGCAGGTGGGGTGGGGAATAGGGTGGAGACGGCAACTGGAAGGAGCGGGAAATGGGTGCGCCTGCCCCTCAGGGGGTGGGGCAGGTGGACGAAACCTAAGTGAGGAAAGGCGCTAAGTAAAGGGAGCGCGGCCCGTCCTGCTGTCCGCCCCGTCCCTGGTCGGGACCCTGGAGGATGGCCCGCGTGGCTCCCAGCCAGTCCCCGCCGCGTAGCCCCCTACTGGGCCGGGCCTGGGAGTCTCCCTCCTGGTCGCTTCCACCTCGCCCAGCCCCAGCGGCCGCTGCCCTCGCGGCTGAGAGCTTTCCGAGAGAGGAGGCTCGTTCCTCTTTCCAGGTCTTAATTACCACGAACTGGCCTGAAGTCCCGACTCTCATCGTTTTG
Organism: Rousettus aegyptiacus; assembly: GCF_014176215.1. NCBI lineage: Eukaryota > Metazoa > Chordata > Mammalia > Chiroptera > Pteropodidae > Rousettus > Rousettus aegyptiacus. The sequence goes on from NW_023416295.1 coordinate 131,484,651, forward strand.
GTTGCTTTTCTTTACTCATTTATCTACCTCCTTTTTAAAATGAATCTTTTGGTTCCTAATAACAATCTCTTTCCTAATAACAATCTCTTTCCTATTGATGCAAAAGCAATTTTTTTTCAGGTCACTATAATAATACCTTCATGTTTGATTGCTTATTAAGCAGAGTAGCTGTTTTTTTTTTTCCTCAACACTATAATAATCACATTTCATCCACGCAACAAAGTCTGTGAGTTGTCCCCATTTTACAGATAAACTAGTGGTCAGAGGAATTAAACTAGTTGAAGTTTCACAGCTAGAATGGTGGCGCTGCCCTTGAGCCCTCACGACCTTGTACTGCCTCACACTAAATATTCCGCTGCGACCAGACCTACTAGGTTTATTTTTCAGAAGTGTGGGAGTCGGGAGTAAGTCTTCCCCAGAATGAGCCGCCCTGGCATACAGATTATTTAGAGCTGAAAAGAATTAAAGCCCAACAAACCAAGAGTTTTTACGTCCCTCTTACCTACCTAAAGAGATTCAGATAGATAAACCTGCTTTAGGAAGGGAATCTTAGTATATTAACGTTAGCACATAAGCATTAAGTGTGGCAGACTGGGAGGATCCAAGCAAAAAGCTGTTTCCGAGATTCCCCTTTGTGTCCCATTGTTTCTGGGTGGCCCCGCAAGAATTTATTTACCAAATGTTTGCTTTTTCTCATCTATCTGTGAATTGGCTACCTCACCTCCTCAGTCTAGAATGACCAACAAACCTCATTTTGCCCCACTGTCTTTGGGATTTTCATGCTATGTAAATTCCCCGTGCACATGTATTAAAATTTGATTTTCTCTTGTTAATCCAATGTATGTCATTTGAATTATTTGACCAGCTAGAAGAACTGAAGGTATAAGGGGAAAGTTCTCCCACCCTGACAAAAACATCCTTTATTTAAATTGTTTTTCTTTCTCTGCAACTTCACCATGTTATCTTATCTGTTAAATTCCTTAACCAGCTCTGGGTGATAGAGTTTATAGAAATACTCAGTGAACAAAAGTGACTGCTATACAAGAGTAGAAGTTACAGGGCTTTTTTTCTGAAGTAAGAAAAAGGAAAAATGAAAGCAAAAATCAGTTTTGGATACAGAATAGGCAGAACTTGAGATATACTCCAACTCATACACATAAATGAATGATATAGAAATATGTACAGAGATTTCTTTTCAAATTACAGTACATAGTTGATTCGTCAAATGCCTATCGAATACCTATTGGGTGGCAAGATGTTCTGAAATGTAGAATAACTAGCATTTTAGTCTTTTGCTAAATATTTTAGTCTTACTTAGTAGAGCTTTCCAACTTTTTTGATTCATTCCACAAATATATTTAGCACAGTTTCTAGGTGCTTAGGAATATGTATGGGAACAAAACTGACAGATCTCTGCCTCATGGAGCATATGAGAGACATAGAAAGACAATGAACACAATAAATAAGTAAATTATATAATTTGTTAGAAGGTATAGAGTGCTACTAAAAAGTATAGAGCAAACTAAAATGCAATGATAGTCGAGATGTTGATGATGGTCATGTGGAGGTGGAGATGCCCAAAACGCAGCTGGATATGAGAGTCTGGATCTCAAGAGAGAGAAATATGGGTAGAGATATATATCTAAATGCCACCCTAAAGTCATGACACTGGGTGAGATCACTGAGGGAGTGGGTGTAGAAATAGAAGAGGACCAAGGCCTGAGCTCTAGGAGAATCAGCGAAGGACAATAAGGAACTGCCAGTGAGTTAGGAGGAAACCCAAGAGCGTGAGGTCCTAGAAACCAAGGAAGGCGTGATCAGCAGTATCAAATGCTGCTAATGGGTCAAATAAGATGAGAACTCGAAAATGACCACTGGACTTAGCCATATAGAGGTTACCAGTAACTTTGATGAGAACAGTTCAGTGTGACAATTTTAAAAAGTAGGCCTTTTATTTTTAGATTCTGTTTTCATATGATTCATTACAAAATATTTCATTTTTATTTTTCTGTCTACTGCCTCATATTCAAGCAGATAGTCCCTGAGGAACCACAATATGTTTAAGGGCTTTGCAGTACTGATTACCTTGGTTTGGATTCTGGCTTTTTTGTTTTCTAGCTGTGGGTCCTTGAACACATTTCTTAATCTCCCTAAACCTCCCTTATAAAATGGGATAGTATGTAACTCACAGGTGGATACATTGTTATGAGGATTACATGAGATAAATAATACATAGCACATATATGTATAGTAAGGCACTAAGTAAAATTGGTAGCTGTTACTGTTGAAGGTGGTGGTGGCAGATAAAAGTATAGATGAAGATGCGTCCTCTTGCATTTTAAAATCATTTTAAGTGTTGGGATCCATATTTAAGTTTGCTGCCCCCTGCTGGATTTTTTTTTTTTTTTGAGGAAGTAGGGAATTTCTTCCCTGAGTGGACAGTTAAAAATTTAACCTTTATCAAAGTAAACAGGTCTTTATGAATCTAAAAATTACTGAATGAGGAGATGCAGAAACTGATTTTCAGTTTAAATTCTCCTGAAGTCACCAAAACATGGTGAGTTATTAACAGCCAGGTTCTTCGCTGGTTCTCCCAGAGCTCAGTCCTTGGTCCTCTTCTATTTCTACACCCATTCCCTCAGTGATCTCACCCAGTGTCATGACAATATAACTTTGGACGGACATTTCTCCTCCTTGAGCCTCAGGTTTTGCATGTGCAATATGAGAAAATTGGACAAGATTATATCCAAGGCCTTTTCCAGCCCTAATATTTTGTGATGCTCTGATTCAAGGCTTCTGCTGTACATGTGAGCTGTATAAAAATGAGCAGAATTAAAAAAATGTGGTCAGGATCTTCTGAGAATCACCAATATATTAGTTAAATACTTACAGATAGAGCTTTTGCTGGAGTCTTACAATGCTTTAAGCAAAGAAATGTTGCATACCTACTCTGGCTTGAAGGAGCTTGGGCTTTAAATTGTTGTCATGTAGCATGTCCACAAAACATTAATAAAGAGAAAATAATTCAGAGAAAATGGAATTTTATGTTTTTGCAGACTAACCCCTCTATTATATGCTAGAATACTGAAGTTTCAGTAATACTGAAAAATGTATTTGTGTTCAGTTACAAATTACATGTAACAGATAATAATGGTATAGGGATACTTTGTTCTCATATAGCAATTTATAACGAAATATATTCTACTGCAATAGTGCCTGGAGGATTTTTCAAAAGTAAGTTTTTAACAAAGGTACTTATAATGGAACTGTGAGAAATAAGGTTCTGAGACTTGAAATAATTACCTTAACCCACAAGAAGTAAAACCCAAAATAAATGCTTAAAGCGACAGTGGCCTCTTACTTCTAGGCCCTTCCTGAGAAATGGCTCTAATTCACAGGGAAAGGAAGTCTTAGAAAAGTTACTTTTTGAATTCGTTGTCTTAAGGCAAGGCTATTCCGAATAGAGCAAGAAAAAAGAGTATTTGTTCCACTCTCAAGACCTCCAAATGACAGCTAGGACTCCTTGCAGTTAAGTTCAACCACCTTCTTTACGATAAGCATTTTAAAAATCTTTTATTTCGAGGAAGTTTGTTTTTGATTCTTTTTACTTCTCCTAAAAACAGAAGAGCAGGACATTATCTTCTAGGTAATATGTTATTTTCTTCTATAGGAAAAATAATCCTTAGATCCTTTAACTTTCACTTACTGCTCTTTTTATCCTGCGAATATTTGTAACTTTTATAACTTTCTTACACATTCTTTCAAACTTCTCCTCCCCCATGATGGAAGCAGTGTTTTGGACTTCTTCCCTTTCCTCAAGACTTTTCATATGAAATGCTAGCTCCATTCTAGGAGATTACCAGAGAAGACCGGCTTTCGTCTCTGAAATTTCACATTTTATTTCCACTGAGATGTCATTTGGGTTGTTTTAATCTACTTTATAGTCTCTCGAAATACAATATTTCAAACTGTTTCCTCACAGTGACTGACTGAAACAACTGAGTAGGTTGTGATTCCCTAGTATTTCCGCTGTCTATACAGCTATCCTTCTTATTCCAAGCTCTTTCTAATCTCTCCTGTAATTAATAACCATTCCCTTGATCTCCTTCCCACACTCCTTTAGGATGGACAGATAAAAATCTCTTGCAGAAAATGTAAAGGAACTATTCACATTTTTCAATTATCTACATTATTTATCCAGTAAGTCGACCATATCCTAGAGTCTGGAAATCTTTTCTATTTATGGCAATGTTTATTTAACAACTTTATTCATATACCTAAAAAGAACCTAGACAGCCCCAAATGGAAGGCCCCTAAAGGTCTCCTTTCCTGTGACTGTAACTTGCCAGCAGCCGAGACAGCGAGGGATTTACTCAGAGCTTGTGACTCTCAGAGTAATCTTTCCCCTTTCACTTTTCTGGGTATCTGTCTACCTGCCCCCTTCACCCCCTCCCAGGACACAGAGCCAGCATTCTCAAGTACACTAATTATTTATTTTTTCCTACCTAATTTGTACGATAGTACCTCAATACAAGGGAATATCAATGCATAAATTACATACAGTTAGGAAACTTAGAGGCGAAACCGTCTTGTGTTACTCAGGTAGTTCAATTAATTTATTAATCTGAAAACGTTTGGCCTTTACCAGTGCCTATTTCTCTCTACTTAAGTCAGTGGGCATCTCCCTAATTGAACCCCTTATGATTCTTTTGTGCTGATCCTCCTACTCACTGGTGTGCTAGAGCCTGCTACAGCCAATTATTAGATTTTTCAAGAATTTTATGAGCCAGTTGGACATCATGTTGGTAGCTTGATCTCAGCAATGGTGGATATATTCACACCACAGAAATCGCTAAACACTACAAATTAGGCTCTCATCTCCACTCTCCGCTGCTAGTTTAAACATTTACCAGCATACCACTGCTCCTCCTTCCACACTATTCCAAGCCAGGCCATTTCTTTTAGTTCTTTTTATCCTGGCATAAAAAGTCTCCTTCTCCTTCTCCTCCTCCTCCTCCTCCTCTTCCTCCTCCTCCTCCTCCTCCTCCTCCTCCTCCTCCTCCTCCTCCTCCTCCTCCTCCTTCTCCTCCTCCTCCTCCTTCTCCTCCTCCTTCTCCTTCTCCTTTTTTTGGTCTTAGAGCTTAGTGAATTCCTTGGCTTCAGGTTTAACCCTCTCCTCACAGTCAACCAAAGTCCAAAAGCCCAGCCTGGCTTCTCCTAATTCAGGCTTTTAGGGCTATGAGAGGGGTTACTTTGATGTCCCTCCAATCCCAATTAACTCACTCATGGTTCTTTTCCAGCTCTTTTATCTCTTGAGTCATAAAAACCCCAACTGCAATTCTGCCATTCCCTCCACCCCAGCATCTCCAACACTAGTACAAGTGTTACCGCTCTGGGCTTTCATCACCAGACTGAGGAGTTTACAGGCTTGACCTTATTTATTCTTCATAATAACCCTGTGAGGTAGAAACTATTGTTACCTACATTTTACGGAAGAAGAAATTGAGGCCCATAGAGTTAAGTAACTTCATCTAAAGACACATTGGCCCAGGCTGCCTTTTTCTCTAGAATCCCCACCTCTTATCTCGGGAGGTCGGCTTTAAGACTCTCATTTTTGAATCACTGTCTTCTCTTCAAAAACATTAATATGAAACCACTTTTATATCTATGACTTTAGTTACATGTTTATTTCCCCAAGTCGTTCAAACCTGGAATGATCCCTAAACCCTTCATATATAAGACACAGAGAAGGAAGAAGGCTGGTACAGAGTTTTAAAAGACATGGGCTCGTACTCACAGGCTTTTATTTTTATAGCATTTGCTATTTTGATCCTCTAGTCCATGTACTTTTTCCCCTTACCATTCAGTTTTTTTTTTTTTAATTTTGTTCGGAAAGAGTAAGGAATATATTAGCCTTTTAGAAACCCTGAAAGGTCTGTTTGTTTCTGATAGGTCAAGAGTTCCTTATTTAAAATTACACACATCTTTGTTTGATAAGTTGTGCTCTCTGCTGACCTTGTAGATGGGTTATGTGGCACAGCTTGTAACTACAAAAATGAACTTGCTTACCCTGTTCCGTTTGCTTGTACAGAAGCCAAGGGACTGAGCCCGGTTCACATACTGTGGGGGAAGAACAAAAATGAAGGAATTCTCTGTGTTCAAAACAAAGAAACGAATTTTAGGTTCAGGCTGCTATTTGCCTTTACTCTGCCTGAAACAACCGATAGTAAACCAAAGTTGTTTCAGAAGAAAGAAAATTAACTTGGAATGTAGGTTACCTAATAAGCTATGAAGCTATTTCCTTGATGTTGGCTTGCTTGATTGCATTGGAGGGTTTCATGTCATCTGGTCAGGGTCTAGATAGCCTGCAATGGACCGAATGTTTGTGTCACCCCCAAATTCAATGTTGAAATCCTAACCTCCACTGTGATGCTAATAGGTGGTGAGGCTGTTGGGAGGTGGAGCCCTCATGAATGTCCTTATAAAAAGGGACCCCAGAGAGTTCTCTTGCCATGTGAGATACAACAATACGATGGCAGTCTGCAACCTGGGAGAGGGTTCTCACCAGAATTTGGCCATGCTGGCACCCTGATCTCGGACTTCCAGCCTCTAGACTGTCAGAAAGAAATATCTGTTGTATATAAGCCACCCAGTTATGGTAATTTGTTATAGCAGCCTGAGGAAAGACAGAGACTAACCCTGAGCATATTGCTATGGAAGCAGAGGAAGATGAAGTCCAGGTATTAGGGATAGTTGTGGCTACTCACTTAGCAAGCAATAAAGTCATTTTGACCTCTAGAGAGAGGACAGAGTAAAATATAAAGGGAAGGACCTTAGAGAGCAGGGGAAGTGAAGATTAAAATAACAAAATATTGAAGTAAAGACTCTATTGATTCCTCAGCGACATGAGTGTAAACTCTCAGAGTCATTATAACTACTAGGAACTGAGAATTCTGGTGTTTGATGTGATTAAATAGCACAGTCTTTGGGAAAGTACCTAGCTATATTGCATCTGAGTTTCCACATTTGCAGTATGAGAATAATATCTGCTCTAAAACAGCCTTGTAAATAGATCACTGGATTGGGATTTAGGAGATCTGGATTCTAGTTATAATACAACTGATTGAGTACGTCTTAGTTTCATCATTTATAAAATAAAATATAGCCTATGTTTCCTTATATAAATTAGTCATTTAATATAGTGCCCTGAAAATATAAAGATTTTCTAGAAATGTAAAATTACATTATTCTTTCTTTTATTCAATAACTATTTATTTGGCTTCTAGTGTGTACTAAGTACTATACTAAGAACTGAAGACAAGACAAAACCCTTCAAGGAGTTTATATTGAATTTGGGGAAGAGACATGATTTAGGAAGAAAAATAAAGCCAAGTAGAAGGCTAGAGCATAATGAGGAGTGCTATTTTACCTAAAGTGGCAAAGAAGGCCTCTCTGATTTGAAGAAGAGTAGGTGTCTGGGGAAAGAGTATTCCAAGCAGAGGGAATGGCTGGAGCAGTGTGAGTGAGGGAAAAAGCAGTAGGAGATAAAATCAGAGAGAGAGAGAGAGAGAGAGAGAGAGAGAGAGAGAGAGAGAGAGAGAGAGAGAGAGAGAGAGAGAATAGGGCCCAGACTATATAGGTCCTTAGAGGACACCATATGTAATTTGACTTTTTCTCTGAATGTGACTGAAAATCATTGGAGGGTTCTAAGCAAAGTCGTGACAAGATCAGACTTTTGTTTTAACAGGGTTTTTCTGGCCTACGTGCTTAGAATAGACCATAGGGAGGCAAGAACAGAAGTGGGCAACCCAGTTAAATGGCTACTGTAATAATCCGGGCAGGAACCCTGGGTGGTGGTGGAGGAGATGGCGAGAAGTGGCCAGATTCTGGGGAGGAGCTTCTAGTAAGTTAGATGTAAGTTCTGAGATAAAGAAGAATCAAGAATGACTCCAAAGGTTTGGGCCTGAACAACTGGAGAAACTGAGTTGATACTGAGATGAGCAACGCTGGGGAGAACAGGTGTAAGGGTGATAAGGAGCTGGGAGAATAGGGTTTGCTTTGGGCTTGTTAAGTATGAGATACCTATTGGTCATCCAAGTGGAGTACTGAAGTAGGAAGTGAAACGATATGCACATGGATCCCAGAGTGGGAGGTGATCAGAACTTCAACACAGATCCTCTAGTTTCCAGTTTAGGGAATCTAATCTGGGTAGATTAGGAGTGCCCAACAATAGCCCAGTGGCAGAAAAGGATTCTGAGATGCAAAATAAAATCACTTTGAGGAAAGGGGAAGTCTAGGCTAGCAGTTTAAGACAAGACCCCAAGTATTGATGTGAGACTGCAGTTCACACTCCTGCACAAACAGAACCAGAGACTGCAAGTCCTTTAGAGCCTAGCCATCCAAGTATGTGTGTAAATTTGACCTGGTAGGGCTAATTCCCTCTATGGCTGGAGTTGGAACACTGTCGATCTGCCTTACTCCCCAGTTCCTGATTTTGGAATGCGTAAACCTCCTAAGATTTTTGGAAGCTTTGTGAGCCTTCCCAATAGGAGGAAGGACAAGCTTTGAAAGGTGTTCACAGTGTAGAAATTGGTGTCTGATTAGATCAGAGAGCGAGGTACATGAAAAGGCTCTGAATTTTTTTTTATCTCTGGAGCCTGGGCTGGTAATTATGACATGAAATACCAGAGGAGGAGTGTGTGTGGTGGTTACTTCTGTTTATTTACATACTTATTTATGTGAGGCTGAAGTGAGGTGGCTTTTGACCTTCACATAGAAAGTTTTGGATTCCTTCAGAACACATGGGTAGCGAGGTCTAGTAAATATGGGAATCTGGACCTAGAGTTCACGAGGAATTTAAAGGTACCATTGTTGTCGTGCTTATCCTGGCAAATACTAGTAAAATTTCTATATGATCAATCTTGTAACCTATGTAAATTATATAAATTAACCCATACAAGTAACTCATTGTGTTTTCCACATTTACAGAGAGACTTATGAGATAATCTCTCACCTTCCTAACAGACTTCAACTTCTCACATTCTTCTCCACCCACACTACTGAATGATTCTTTTTATCCATTTCTTTTACTCATTTCCCAAGGCATAAAGGCTGCTCCCAATCTCTCCTATATCCTTCAAACTCCTAATCTACACATACTTGTTCACTCTTAGCAGATAACCTGGATTCCTAATTTAGTTATAGGATTAAAGGATCTAACCTGAGCTCTAAGGGCTTTCATTCTATTCTCAACAAAATGTCTTTCTTGTATCTTCCCTCTCATTTCATTAGGGTCCCCTCTAATTTTTAAAATACACTTGTGCCCTAGTTTTTATTTCTGCTCACAGTTTCTGGGGCCTTGCTTTATAAATTAACCCCTTTTCTTGACCTTTCACTCTCTTTGTCTACACAAATTAGGACTAAACCACCACACTGTCATTTCCTGCTTGAGTTACTATCCTCTCTTCCTTTTTATTCACACTTGTAGCAGCTCTTCTTTCCATCCTCCCATTCACTTCTTAGCTTCGATAAGTAGCCCACTCCCCCTGCCCCCCATTGTGATTTCAATATTAAGCATCCACCTTTCCAGCAAGAGAAAACCAATTCCAACAACCCTACTACTTAATGGGACTTACAAGCCATTGATCCTATCACCTTTTCACTGTCTTTTACCCCCTTATGTCCTAAGTCTCTTCTTCCATAGTCCATCACTGTAATAAACTCTTGTTTACATTTGCAACTCCCTTGCTCCATTTTGTTGTGCTTATGAACAAAATCTCTAACCTGATTAAATCTAAACTTCCCTGCCCTGTGCCTCCAGGCATGTCTGTGGCATGTTGACAGATCATTTAAAATTCTACTAACTCCAGTGAGCCTTACTTTGCTCAGCAGTCCTATTGTTTTTCCTTTCACTTTCCCCTCTCCTAAAGTCTTTTTGTATCTTCTTTATGAACCTCAACATCCTCCCCAATTTCCTCCCCATTCTCACTCTCAGTTCCTAACTTCACATCCTTTTTCACTGAGAAAATAGAAGCCATCAGAAGAGACATCCACAAGCCCCTGCTACTATGCCTTCCTTGTTAAAATATAATTTTCAAAAAGTTAAAATCATGACTCACATAAATATAGAATAGACATGTGTCCAAGATTTTTTAACTAAGAAACCAGTAAAATGATAAAGCTGGTGCAAAGAGCATATGAAGAACAAGAGTTGATATATTTCATCAGGATGGGTATATTCAAAATATTAGAATAAGACTGCTAGGTTAGATACAAAACTGGTTAATATCCTACCAGGCCAAAAAACAAACAAAGAAAAAACTCTATGAGGTTATCTTTTCCATAGGACAGAAGTCATTTGTATTTCTAACAGATAAGAACTATTTGTATTGCTATAAGTTTTCTATGAGAAAGAGTTGTAAAATGTCATAATCAATAGTAAGTAGGAAGTCAAGCAAAAGTACTTGCCCCTAGAAAATCAAGTAATCCCCAGAAAACCTGCTGGACAGAGCATGGCTCTACACTAAAAAGATACCCAGTAATCCTGTTTGCCTATTTCCAAATTTGGGATGGTTTTTCTTAACAATCTACCTGTTCGTGGCTGTACCCATGTACTCTTGCCTGTCTTCTAACTACTGAAAACAAACCGTCCATGCTGTTATTCAAGGTTAACCCTTCCACTTTATATTATATCCCACCCACTTTTGCCTACTCAAAGATATTACTCTAGTGATTCTCTTTTCTGGCTCCTGTATCAAGTTTTCCCCTCTATTCAATGTCTAGTACGGTCTTGCACCTCCAAAACAACCTCTCTTGATTTCACTTCTTCCTGTGGCTACTATCCCATCTCTCCCCTTACCTTTATAGCAAAGAATTATCTACAATCGCTGCCTCCGGTTTGTCTCCCCCATCTCCTGAACCCACTGGAATCAGGTTTTAACCTTCACCACTTCTCTAAAACTGCTCTTGCCAAGGTCATCCATGACCTTCACATGATCAAATCCAATAGTCAGTTCTTATTTTACTTAACCTAACAGCATCAGTTGACACCAATGATCACTATGAGACACTTCGCTTAAAACACTTTCTTAACTAGGTTTCCAAGACTCTTCTGGTTTTCTTCCTGGCTTCCTTTTCTCAATTTTCATTGTTATTTCTTCCTTGGTCTTGTAAACTCTTAATGTCAAGGGCCCAAGGTCTCCTCTCATTCTTATCAATATCAGTTTTTTTGCTGATCTCATCCGGTGCTCTTTATACTCTCCATACACTAATATAGACATATGTCTCCAATTTAGAATGCTTTCCAGAATTTCAGACCCATATATCCACTGTTTGTGAGACTTCTCTGTTTGGATATCTAGTAGATTCCTAAACCTAAGCCCCTAATATTCCTGCCTCGACATGCTCTTCCCCTTTCCCAGACAATTCTGTTCTCCCAGAAGCCGGGGCCCCAAACTTTGGAGTGATCATTGGTTCTTCTTTTTCTATCACTCCTGCCAATCCATCAGCAAAATTTGTCAGCTCTACTTTTAAAACATATATATAGTTTGACCACTTTTCACTAGCTCTAGTATAGTTACTTTGGACCATGTCACTGTCCCTGCTTCTTCTACTCCTCTTACCTACCATCTCCTTATGGCACAACAGCCAGAATGATCCTGTTAAAATGTCATGATCCTGTTAAAATGTCAGATCATATCACTTCATTACTTCAAGACCTCTAATGGCTTCCTATCTGTGGTAGCTTGTCTCCAAGATGGCTGCCATCAATTCCTTAATCAATTTCCCACCCATCATGGACACAGAGCTCAATTAAGCCTGCTCTCTGCCCTGTGCAACCACTGATCCACTTTTGAGTTCTATAAATTTTCTTTTTATGGTTATTTCATACAAATAGAATCATATATAGCCTTTTTGTCTGGCTTCTTTGATTTAGCATGTTTTTAAGATTAATCCATGTTTTAGCATGTATCAGTATTTTATTCCTTCTTATTGCTGAATACTATTCCATTGTATGGATATAACATACTTTTTTATCCATTCAGCAGTTGATGAACATAGGATATTAGCTGTGGATTTTTGTAGATATTCTTTATTAGGCTGAGAAAGTTCCCTTCCAATCTTAGTTTTTTGAGAGGCTTTATCATAAACTGATTGGATTTTGTCAAATGTTTTCTCTGCACTTATTAAAATGGTCATGTGAATTTTGTCCTTTATCTTATTAATATGGTATATATTACATCAATTGATTTTAGAATGTTAAACCAACGGAGATAAATCCTACTTGGCAATGGTGTATAATCCTTTTTATATGTTGCTGGATTTGGTTTGCTAGTATTTCTTTATGGATTTTTGCATTGATATTCATAAGGATCTGTAGTTTTCTTGTAGTGTCTTTCTCTGGCTTTAGTATCAGGGGAATGCTGCCCTTCTAGAATAAATTAGGATGTATTCTCCCCCATTTTTTGAAATTTTTGAGTACTGGTACTATTTCTTTTTTAAATATTTAATAGATTCACCAGTGAAGCCATCTGGGATTGAGCTCTTCCTTGTGGAAAGATATTTGAATACTAATTCTTCTTCTTCTTTTTTTTTTTTTTACTTGACATAAGTCTATTCAGGTTTCTGTTTCTTTTGAGTGCTCTTGGAAGTTTGTGTCTTTCTAGGGAGTTTTCTATTTTATTTCAGTTGTCTAATTTACTGGTATAAAGTTATTCATAATCTACCCTTGTAATATATTAATTGTTGTAGTGTAGACATTGATGCTCCCTTTTTTATTCCAGATATTGGTCATTTGTATCTTCTCTCTCTCTTTTCCTGCCCATCCCCTTGGTTAATCTAATTAAAAGTTAATCTTTTCAAAAAACCAACAATACAGTATTGTTTTTCTGTTGTTTTTTAAAAAATTATTTCATTGATTTCTGCTCTAATCTTTATTTCTCCTTTTCTGCTTACCTTGGTTTTAGTTTGCACCTTCTTTTGTTTTTTACTTTCTTAAGGTAGAAGCTCAGGTTATGGATTTGAGACTTTTCTTCTTTTCTGACATAAATCTCTCTCTGAAAGCACTTCTTGGCTGTATCCCAGAAATTTTTATATGTTGTGTTTTCATTTTCATGCAGTTCAAAATATTTTAAAATTTCCCTGGTGATATCTTCTTTGACCTATGGACTATTTAGAAATCTGTTTAATTTCAAAATCTTGGGTATTTCCCAGATTTCTGTTGTTGGTTTCTAATTTAAGTCCATTATGGTCAGAGAATGTAGTTTGTATGACTTGAATTATTTTAAACTTATTGACCTCTTGTTTTATGTTCTGAAATATGTTCTATTCTGGAGAATGTTCCACGTGTACTTTAAAAGAATGTCTATTCTCCAGTCCTTGGTCAGAGTTCTATAGATCTCAATTAGGTCAAGTTGGTTGATACCACTGTTCAAGTTTTCTATATTCTTGCTGATTTTCTATTTGGTTGTTCTATTCATTATTGAGAGTGAGGTATTAAAATTTCCAACTACTATTGTTGAATTGTTGCTTCTCCCTTCAATTGTGTTTTCTTTTATGTATTTTGCAGATGTTTTTATATGCATTCATGTTTATAATTGTTATATCTTCCTGATGAATTGATCCCTTTATCATTATTAAATGTCCTTCTTGGTATCTACCAGTATTTTTTAAAAAACTCATATCTATTTTGTCTGATATTAATATAGCCACTCAAAGTCTCTTATGGTTACTATATTCCTGGTATATCTTTTATCATAGTTTACTTTTAATCTATTTATGCCATTGAATCTTCGGTGTCCCTTCTAGACATCTTATAGTTAGATCTTGCTCTTTTGTCCAGTCTGCCAATTTCTGTCTTTTGATTGGGATGTTTAGACCTTTCACATTTAATGTAACTATTGATGTGATTTGATTTATATTTGCTATTTTGGTATTTGTTTTTTGTTTCCTTTCTTTTTGTTTCCCTATTCCTCCTTTAATGTCACCTTTTGTGTTAAATAAATACATTGAGTGTGCATTTAATTTTTATGTAGATTTTTTTTTACCATATGTATTTTCTTAATGGTTACTGTAGGCATTATAATATACACTTAATTTGTTATTACCTATTTCAAATTAATACTAACTCAACTTCAGTAAAATATAGAAACTCTGCTTCAATATAACTATTTATCCCCCTCCTTTGTGTTATTATATATATCACATATGCTTTTATATTAATATTATTTATTAGTCACATTTATATCATATAACATTGTTAATTATTATCATATATCACATGTATTTGTTATAACCCATCAATACATTGTTATAATTATTGTTTTATACAATTTCATATTTTTAAAGAAGTTATATGAAGAAAGAAGAAAATATATATCTACAGTCTTCTATATTAACCCAAACATTTACCACTTCCAGTGCTCCTCATTTCCTTTTGTAGATTTGAGCTACCATCTGACGTACTTTACTTTCAACCAGAAGGGACTCCCTTTAGCATGTCTTATAGGGCAGATCTACCAGTGAGAAATCCTCTCAGGTGTATCTGGGAATGTCTTAATTTCTCCTTCGTTTTTGAAGGACTCTTTTATGGGATATAAAATTCTTGGTTGTAACTTTTTTTCTTGCATACTTAGAATATGCTATTCCACTGTCTTCCAGCCTCCAATGTTTCAGGTGAGAATTAGCTGTCAATCATATTAGTGCTCTTTTGTATGTGATGGTGGTTTTCTTCTAGAAGCTTTCAAGAGTTTCTTTTTGTTGTCAGCTTTCAACAAGAGTTTGTTGTTGTGTTTAGGTCTGGATCTCTTTGTAGTTATCTAGTTCGGTTTGTTGACCTACTTGGATGTGGAGATTGTTTTTAATTAAATTGCTAAGTTTTTGGACATTACTTCATCAAATATTTTTCCTGACCCTTTCTCTCCTCTCCCATTGCACATGTTGGTATGTTAGATATTGTTCCACAAGTCTCTGGGGCTCTGTTCATTTTTCTTGAATTTTTATTCTTTCTATTCTTTAGTGGAAAGTTTTTGTTGATCTCTCTTCAAGTTCACTGATTCTTTTCTTCTGCCATCCTGAATCACTTTTAAGCCTCTCCGGGGAACTTTTCATTTCAGAGATTGCTTATTTTCCTCTCTAGAAATTATACTTTAAATTTTTTAAATACTTTGTTTCCTTATGGAGAGTCTTTATTTGTTGATTTGTTATTATCCTTTCTTTTGATTTTTTAAAACATGATTTCTTTTAGTTCTTGGGACTTAATTTATAATAGCTGCTTTGATGTCTTTGACTGCTAAATCCAGCACTCAGACAAAGTTTCTATGAACACTCAGAGATAATTTCTATTGACTTTTGTTTTTTTTTCTGAGAATGAGTCATACTTTCCTATCTCTTTGAATATTTTATTGAAAACTGAATGTCTTAAATAATATATCATAGCAACTCTGGATTCTGATTTTCTCCCTCAAGACTGTCTTTTGTGTCTTTGTGTTTAGTAACTTGTCTGGGTTAAATCTATGAAATCTGTATCTTCTCAAGTGTGTGACTATTGATATTTGTTTAGTTTATTTTTTCTTGTTTTTGCTTTAAAATCTGGTTTCCTAGGGGTTGCCCCTGTGTCTAAGTAGTCAAATGATTAGCCAATAATGGGATAGAAACACCTCAAACAAGTAAAGCTTTCATCCTCTGATAATGAATTGTTGTGTGACTAGGAGAGCATATTCAAAGTTTGGGCTGTTAAAATTCTATTTGGGCTTTTACTTTTACTTTCATTGGGCGCTTTCACAGCTCCTCTATGCACAAACCCTCAAGGTCAGCCAAGAGTATGTGGCTATCTTAGGTCCTCTGTTCTCAACTGTAAATGTGTACAACCTCAACCAGGAACACACTTGCCCAACCACAACTGTAAACCACAGGTTAGTAGGATCAAGATCAAGTGAGCCTTTTTTGACTGTGGCAGCAAAGCTGCTGCTCCTCACAGCATCCCCTCACCTGGCAAAATCTTCATGCTGACTGGGCTGGGAAGGAGGCTGGGAAATGGAAGCATCCCCACAGATTCCCACTCCAGCAGTTGTTCAATCACAAACACTTCTTAGATTATTATATGCTTTTGGTTGATTTCAAGAGTGTTAAAAATGACTGTTTTCATCAATTTTTAGCTTTTTGGAAGAGAGGATATACCTACCTCCTCACTTGCCAGAGTTGGAAGTCCCACCCTCCTCAATAAATATTTGATGAATAAGGGAATAAACCCTATGTAACCTTTCTTCTACCTACTGTCCTACCAAAAATTTTCAGTTGCTTCCCAGGGACTAAAACGAGTAAGATAGACCTGGGTTGAATTCCAGCTCTACTTAGGAATTGCACATTCGGTAAGTTTCTTATCTTTCCAAGTCTTGTTTTTTTCTCCCTTCTGTTAAATGGTTAGAATACTGCCTATGGTGTTATTGTAAGGAGGGCAGGTTTGAAGAAACATCTGAGTGGACACTTCAGGGTTCTCTTCCAACATTGTGTTTATCAGGAGGCCTGAGTTCCCGTTCAGACTATGAGTCTGGAAGGCCTCTTGATGTCTTTTATCACCCTTACGCTCAGTGGAGACATAACTGGTGGGAATGCAAGGATAAGATCATGAAAATCCTTTGAGACTGGCTGTCTAAACTAAAAGATATTATTATGTCTTATTATGATGTTCTTTAGGAACTTTAAAAACTCTCCCTCTGGGAAATTTTGGCCATAGTTCAATTTCTAAAAAAGGGAAGCTCCTGAAATTACTCCCTTAACTTCCCTTTTCCCTGGCTGTTTTAACCATTATGAAGTTGATATCTTCTGAAAGACCCAGTTTATAGGTGTAAATCCTTCTTAATCACAAACTCTCACCTTTTTAGGTGTTCCTTCTTCTAAGAACTGAAGGACACAGCCTCACAGATCAGAAATAAAACATCAATTTGGTGGTTAAAAATGGAGAAGGAGCATGACCAAACAGAATGTTTGGAATTTGAAATAAAAATAGTGTGGAGAGGCCATCACCATTTAGGGCTTTGCTGGAAATTCAGCTCTTTCTGCAGGAAATGCATGTTTAAAAACAGAATAAAAAACAATTGGCTCTTTCCGTGTTGTCTTAAATTTCTTCCTCACGTCCTCCTTTTAATTACCATACACTATTTACCACTCACTATTGTTACTTGTTTTTTCACGTTACCCAGGCTGCCAGCTCTGAAGGCAGACATGATACGTCTATGTATCCTTCTAATGCCTGGCACCGTCCCTTGCTATCACTTACAGTCAACGATTATTCTCATTTTTACTCCTTTACTCAGAAACCTTCAGTGACTCTCCATTGTCCCTAAAAGCGGTCCTCAGATTTTTTCTGGTTACATGTGCTTATTGGTAAACTAATGTTTACACATCCTCTCTCTTATACACACACACATAATTTAAAATTATTTATATACTATTATAATTCTATTTTAGGTAAATTATAAAATTATAAAATAGAAAGTTTAAGAGGATGACATAAAAGAGTATAAACAGAGTTTGTAGTATTTTCTCTCTGCATCTCTTGCATACCCTACTCTGTAGGATAAAATTCAGGTTCTTTAAAACCGTGGCATTCAAACTTGAGAGTAGAAGGCTTAGGTAGTATTAGGGGCTTAATTTCCAGATTCTGAACTGCCAAATGTCTCCTCTCCTAAAAGTGATCTGATTGAGAATGGGCTGGTATTGAGTTGATTTCTCTTTTCCAGCCTCCTCTTCGCAAATGCTCTGACCCTTCACAACAGGAAGGCAACCCTCAGCCATCCTGAACTGTGCTTTGTCCCCAAGTGTTGGGTTGGTTTGAGACTCCATCACACTTGAGGAAGAATCCATTGAGAGCCAAGTAAGAAACACTGACTGCGCAGTGCCTCATTTCATCCCCTGGACAAATTCCTGGCAAGCTTCTGTGCTGTAGACAGTGGTTATCCTAGAATTAGCAGTCACAAGTGAGACAGTGGAAGACCGTGTAGTAATATAGTGGTTTTAATTAAAAAATGAAGCAAAACTTTTCTGACATAAAATAAGTCTATTTAACTGACTAGTTTGACCATGTAGACTGGTTTTTCCAATTGAGTCATATTTTCCACAAGTGGAATGGACTAGATCTATGGCTCCATGCTTTTAATGAAAATATATGCAAAGCACTACCGACATACAATACACCAGAAATTACATCATTTGCAACTATTTCAACTTCTGAGGACCATCGCCTTAAACATTCGTAATATTCATAACTACCCAGACTCTTTCCTATCTCATCTCCTGTCGATCCTCCTCAAGCTTCAGCCAAATGACACTCATGCTCCTAGGTGCTCTGTCAGGTCTATACTTGTGGATGTGCTTATTATGCCAGTTCCTCCTTCAGAAAACTCTTCCCTCCCATCTTTGTATGTTGAATTCCTATTTAACACCTGCTTGATCTGAAGCATTAATTAGGCGTTGAACATTAATTATGCAAGATGAACATAATAGCAGCCTTGGCCCCATTGTCATAGGATATGAATATAGCATGGGAGCCAGACAGATAAGCAGAAACAGTATGGTATTACAAAGCAATGAGGGGGAATCATGAGGTGTTGGGAACTCAGCAGGGGCACCCTCCCTTTACCTGGCAGTG
This sequence comes from Rousettus aegyptiacus, assembly GCF_014176215.1. Taxonomy (NCBI): domain Eukaryota; kingdom Metazoa; phylum Chordata; class Mammalia; order Chiroptera; family Pteropodidae; genus Rousettus; species Rousettus aegyptiacus. The sequence goes on from NW_023416295.1 coordinate 131,503,297, forward strand.
GTGGGGGTGGGGGTGGGGTGTCAGTCAAGGAAATCTCAGAGGAAGTAGCCAGAAAGCCAAGTCCTACTGATGAGGAGTTAGCCTGATGTTTTCCAGGGAGAAGAGAGGACTGATCTATGCTGAGAGAACAAAAGTGAGTTCAATTGACATTGTTAAGTCAATTTCTCTGTGAAGTCAAGATTTTGATAAGTGACACACTTACCTAACTCTAGGGTCCAGATATAAACTTCTACTAAGTTCGATCTGTTTCATATTTTTGAGAGAATGGTCATATTTTCTCAAAAGCTCAATTTAGAACAGGCTGAAAGTCAAGAGAGAGGTCATCTTTAGAAAAATTTTCCCTTACTTTTTGCCAAACACAAAATATTTGAACCCCAAGTTCAAGTGCTGTGTAGCCTTTTTAAACTGGGTTTACCAGAAATAGTGCTCAGCAAATACTCTTGGGACATCTGTGAAGAAAGTGACAGGTAGTTTGTACATGTGGCTGTTTTGAGGGTAAAGGCAATCTGTAAACAAACAAGTTAATGAAATAAGGAGAACCACAGAAGAGAAAATATTCCGTTTCCAGGGACTGCCTTGTGTCACATGAAAGGAAGAGATGGTAGGGCTCAAGGTATCTGGTTGTCACTGCTCCACTTCTGATCCCCAAGTGAGAGGTCCTGAAAGCAACTTCACCGAGGGATGTTCAATTCTCCACTTCATGCCACCACTCACAGTGTTGATTTGTTATCAAGTGATTTATTTCTACAAAATATTCTCCTCTACAAACACATTAACAGGGGAAAGGTGTGACAGATGGGCATTAGTCATCAAATTTTTCCTATACTGGTCTCAGCTGTTGCCCAATAACTCTTTGTTCATTCAAAATAGAAAATATACTCAATCTTCTTGTTCTCTGATACGGTCCACCCATGCACCAACACAATGGTTTTTTTCTTTTTCTTTCTTTCTTTCTTTCTTTCTTTCTTTCTTTCTTTCTTTCTTTCTTTCTTTCTTCTTTCTTTCTTTCTTTCCTTCTTTCTTTTTATTTTTTGTATTTTTCTCACAATGGATTTTTATTTTATTTCTCACCCTGTTTTCTTATCTTCTTCAAGAACTTATATGGAGGGTTAACATTTTCTATCGCACTACTCGCTATGGCGGTAGAATCAGGTAGGTCTTATCCACGAGGGCTTCATTACTGAAGCATCAAAGAATGTCCTTATAGAACACTGACTGTATATGGAAGTCCCATGACATGAACCCTAAAGACTACATAACCAGCGAGGTTCCAATAGTCTATATTGTTGGTAAAATGCTTTCATTTCTTTCAGGAAAACCATCATAAGCTCATATCAGAATACAAAAAAAGTTGCTATCAAGTTCTAGAGGATCAGAGCCATGTTTGATAACATTTTCCATTACAAATGTTTCCTATCAGTGATAACATTTTCCCAGATGGGTAAGCCAACTGTAATTCTGCTCTAAAATTTGGATTTCTACAAGTTCCCCAAGCATTTTCTGATTATGGCCTTTAAAAAAATTTACAGCAATGGTGACTGTGGATTTATGTTGATCTATATAAATGTGTTTGCAAATGGGTTTAGACCCTTGTGCAAAAAGGTTTTGAAGTCTCCTAAATAGAAAAATCTTCAAGTAAATCAGAACTGACTTAAAAGTTTGGAAAATGATAGCAGGGCTTAGGGACCTTATATCAAACCTCACTCCTAGATTAATTTTGTTTCTGTCACCCGCTGTCACCTTTAAAATTCCTTCCATTCAGCAAAATCAGTTCCATTCAGGAGAGCTGTTCCTGATACTCCCTTGTGTGCAGTAATGGAAAATCTGTTTTAGTTTTCAGCTCTGTACCTGACAAACATGCAGGTATAAAGAGATGAATGCCTCCTTTTCCACCAAAGTCCCAGGTTTTCCTAAGAGGACACCTAAAAAACTTATGCCAGTTCATTTATGCCCGAGGGCTCCTCAAAATTGATACAATTTTCTTCTAGAGTATCAGTTTAGTCTCTTTTTTTGATAAGCTGACTACACGTGAATGCTACCTGGGTGCCAGAGCCTTTCCTGGGCAAAGGCTGGGCCTTCACCTGCAATGCGACCTCTCATTCCCCGGGAGAGCTTTGCAGCGTTGCGGTGTGTCCAGCAGATGGCGCCTGCAGAAGGGTCTGGAATAAACAGGAAGTTTTTTTTCAAACAATCTAATTTACAACATATATTGCCTTCTCTTTCAGGTCGATAGATCTTTTTATTTAACTAGGTTGAGATGCATCTGAAATTTTTAAAAATTCAGTGACGACGCAATCCTGAATACCCTTTTTTTATTTTAGGATTTCCACTTTTAAAAAGAATCCCCAAATCAATTTTTAAGCAGTGTAAACTATCACAAGAGCATAGTAGTTCAGAAATGTTAGCAGGCAGCAGTAGGTAAGGACAGACTGCTCAAAAAAGACCAGCAAGGTGCCGCACAGCGGGGAGTTTCGCTGGGCCGCGGCGGAAGTGACCTTTGTGCCGGGCGGGGCGGCGGCCACATGCGCCCTGGAAGCAGCGCCGCCTGCTGATGACAAGGGAGAAAGCTTGGATTTGCTAAAGCCTGTGGCGTTGCTCCCGGGAACACTAAGACTAGAGAGACCGTCCAAACACGTTTGCACTCAGGATGCAGCCCTTTATGACCCCAACAAACAAAACTGAAAGTCACGGGCACAACCAGAGCACTGTTTCTGTTGAGAAGAGAAACCTAGAGGCCCGTAATGGTTTTGGTATATAATGTTTCAAAGGGTGTGACTGTTTTTAATGCTTCCTAAAGCCAAAAAGGGTGAATTTGATTTTCGTGGTATAATTGCTATTTAAGAATCTTAAAAGAGAGCGAAAAATAGAACACGATAGGGCTCGCTTTTATTTATCCAATCCTGCTTTAAGTTATTTACAACATATTAAAAAATGGTTATTAGAATCAAATTGGAAAAAATGGGCAGGGGGTTTTGAGTTTCGAGGTGGTTGTGCTTATTTCTCACTATGGCCCCTCATTTTTATTCCAGGATTGTTGCAGTGCCATTTCTGGAGTCCCTCCTCCTCTCCCCACTTCCTTTTTCTCTTCACTCATTTGACAGGAGCCTCTGCAACCGTCTGCTTAGAGCGCGTCATCGTCCTCCACTGGGAGAGAATTGTGGTACCACCTTTCTCCCCCTATGGCTGAAGCGCACAGAAAGAAGATGCGCTGAGATTCAGCTCTTGAGCCAGCGCGATTGCTGGGAATTTTAAGATGATGCCAAAATGTAGCTTCCTCCTTTTTATGCTGCATAGAGCTTTATGTTGCCCTTCATTAATATGCTTTCTCCTACAGAGAGCCCTGTTCTTCACGTTGCCCAAATGATGTGCTAATAACCTTCTTATACCCTCCCACTTGCAGAGTGAAAGATTCGCACATCTCCATTTTTTTCCTAGTAAGGGAGAGAAAACCCATAGGTGGACAGTTTCATTTGGACTAATGCTGTTCATCTGGTCTCTGGTCTCTGACATGATTATTCCCATCCCCCATCACAGCATAACTATAAGCATAAATTATAGGTTCTTGTTTGAAACAGGTCCCTTTCTTTTGTCCAGTAGCACCAGAAAACACCATAATTAGGACCCACTGGAACAGAAAGTTTCTTGGGCCCCCAAGTCCTGTACATGATTATTTGGATTGTAGCCTCCACAATATGGGTCCATGCAGAGACACACCCAGAGCTCAGTGGTTAGAGCAATGGATATATAGTAACTGAATGAATATATAGTAACTTAATGAAGCAATGGATATAGTAACTTAATTAATCAAAAATTTTCTTTTACTGCTGAAAGATTTTTAAAAGAAAGGATTTATTAGGCCATTGCTAGTAAAAACAAAAGAAAACTGGTTTTGGGATACAGATTCTAAACCTCCAGCAACAAAAGACAACATGTCCATCATCCTGGAGTTTCGCAAGCATTTTTATACATTAGGTAGGGAGAAAGATGTAAGCCGTTCTGAAAGGATTTATATTAGCTATAGATAAAGGGGATGGAGAAAGTGAAAGAAGGCAGGTTCAGGGATAGGCACACCAGAATCTGCAAGAAGTGTCTACTCCTGTGGATTAGCTGTGAGCAGCAGATTGGAAAGTTCATGTGCAAATAGGGAGCAGAAGCTCCTGGGATTCTGTAGTTCCTGGCTCTTCTGTCTTTCGGATAATCTCAGAAATTGCCACCTGGAAATTAATCCTAAATTTCAACAGATATACAGGAAATGTGAGCAGTCTTTTGTTAGAGCTGGTCCACAGCTAGTAACAGGCTAACTGTCCTTTCTCTTTTTCTCACTCTCCATCTGCTATCATTTTAATTTAGATAATCTCAGAATTTTTTCTTGTCCATGGACAGGATCCAAGATAATGCCTGATATTTGTTTAACCGCAGAGAAACAGAAAGGAGAAGAATGTCTCCCTAAATGTTATTGTGTTATAAAAATATCCTTTGGGGAGAGGATACATGAGCAGAGCAGCTGATAACATTAATACTGTGCAAGCAAGCACCCATCTCCCCACATCCCCAGGACCGCTGAACCAAGTGTTACTGAACTAGTCAGTAGGGACCCAGCTCTGAACCTCTCCTGCTGCAGACCTCAGAGGGAATCAGCTCAGACAAAGCGAAACAGCTTCTCCAAGGGGGAGGGGTCCCCACTTTCTCTTTGTTCTTTGGAAAAGGGCTCTCTCACAAGTCTTATATACCAGCTGCTTTCACCTCTTGCAGAAGGGCAAAATAAATTCAATGCCAGTAATGGTTTGAAAAGCATGTTTTTGGAGCCCTGAACCTTCCCTGTGAAAAATCAGGATCAAACTATAGAATTCTAACATGCTATAAGTTTTTATTCTAGGTTTCCAGGGAAAAATTTCAGAAAGGTGCACCTCTTTATTAAATAAAATTAAAAATAAAAATAAAAGGTGGTGGAGACGAGTGTTTTAAATCCCATTTAATCTAATAATTACATGTCCTACACTTTATGTTTAGGAATCTCTTCTTCACAGAGGTATGATTTAATGAGCAAATTTCCTTGTCTGCTAAGAAATCCCTTCAGCAGTAGAAAGGCTCTCTGAGAAATTATACCTTTTTACACTATAAGTGATTTTTTTTTCCCCATGAGAATGATGTAACATAGCTCCTTTAAATGTGGAAACATTCAGAATTCTCTATCCTTGATTTAAATATGGAATTAAGACAAAGGGTGCTTGATCTTATACCAGGAATAGGCATGCCACTCCCCAAGCACTCAGAACATCTGCTGCCTGGACTGATTCTTAAACCAAAAGCCACACGTGGCTTTTGCAGTTGACAGCTGAGGTGGCCTTTTATGTCTAGTTGGAATTTCATTTTGGGCCTTCTGGAATGGGTTCACACACACGACAGAATATGGACTCTGAGACAAAGAAAGCTTACTGGGCTGAGATGGACTAGGCTGACATTTTGGAAATATTATAAGTTTATTTCCTGGGAATTTATCCCCCCAAAAAGATACTTTTGGTTCCTTCACATGTATCTTTGGTTCCTTCCTCAGTTCCTACTTTTCGGGGATTTTAAATTGATAGTGATACTTTATAGACAGAAAACAGAAGTGGGGATATTGCAACTCCTCTGACTTATAATTACAGCAGCTGACTTTCCTATATACCAGAAATTGAATAAGTACTTTACATACATTATCTCATTTAAACCTCACCTTAGGCTGTTTACTATTATTACTACCTTTATTTTACATATGACAACATTAACCAAGTCACACAACTGATAAACAGCCACATCAGGACTTGAATCAGAGATGGATCAGTCCCCCAAAGTTCATGCTTTTAGGCACATTCCTGACCCTCCACCTAGCCATTACATTAATGCTAGCTGCATTCCTTATGCTGTGCTTGCCATCCCTGTGACCATTTCTCAACTACTAATTTGTACGTCTTTAACCCTTCACCCATTCTCTCAGCCTCCTAAACCCCTTTCTTACTTATTAACATTTCAATGAGCCATAAAGCTTATGCCTGCCTCTACGTGCTCCATAAATACGAATATGGTTAAATGTTGATTTGCTGTGTCACTAAGGCATTTCAAAAGCAGAGGCAATGTAGGGAGGAAATAGTAAAAGTGACAGTGCATGGAATGCTATGTAACATTTAAAAAGACTATATTGGATTTAAACATACTGCCATGAAAAGACCTCCACGAGGCATTGTGAGTTAAAAAAAAAAAAAAAGAAAGAAAGAAAGAAAAAGAACAAGTTGCAGAATGAAAAGTTCAGCATGGTACCACTTATGTTTTTAAAAGCCACACACAAAAAATATGAAACAAACACACACATCTATGCAAACACACAAAGAGAACAAATTGATAACTGGTTTCTCTGGGGAGAGGGCCAGGTCCAGGGTTAGGTGCATAGCACTGGCAGACTTTTCCTTTATCTTTGTACAAGATAATTTATTTAAATAAATTGTGTATAAAAGGGAAATAAAGAAAGTACGGAAAAGAAACAAGTGACGCTGTCAGAAAATAAAAGGTTAGCAACATGCAGTAAGGGCAAGTGGTTTGAATACACCAAACTAAAATCCATTGCCTCATTCAGGTCTATAAAACACCAACAGATTAGAAAAGAGTCCTCATTATTATGAATTTGATGATTTTTAAAATGTAATATCTCCAGACCCTATCAGAAATTCAGTGCTGAGAAGTACTCTAGACTTGGAGCCGGATGACCTGGGTTCAAGGCCTGATTCTGCATTTCTCTGTAACCTTGGGCTAATTTTTTAGGGCTTTAGTTTCCTTTATCCAGTGAAGATAATAATAATGTCACAGGGTGCTTTAAAGATTAAATGTGATAACAAATAGGAAAGAACAGCAAAATTATGCAAACTGAGACTTATAACTTATAAATTGTGTTTGTGTTTACTCTTTTCCCATTCTCTCTGAGGATTATTTTTTTTCAGAGAATTATTTTTTTTCTCACACTTTTAAGATGTCTAAATGGCCCACACTGAGGCAGAGCTAAGTTAACAAACCACTAGTCTTAGGAATAATATTTGCTGATAACAGGTCTCTAGTTTTTAAGCTTCAATAACCTGTATTCATGTATTTGTTTTAAAGAATATATTTATTTGATTCCATTTATAAAATATATATACCCTTTTCCTGTGAAACTCTCGTGTGATGAAAGAACTAAAATATCCAAATCGGATAGGCTATTTAAAATATGTCAAAAATATAATTTAATTTTTTTTTGCATCTTAAAATGTGCTTATTTGTGGTCCTACTAAAATTTCAAGCTTATCTGAAAATTTAAGAATCTAATTATAAGCCTTCTAATAAGAAGAGTTACAAAAATAATAGGAAAAACATTAATACCATCAATATAATTAAACACAAAAGAGAAACATGAACAAATTAATAAATATCAGTTGCGTACATACAGCACCATATCCAAGCCACATGATATAACTATTTTCAATTATAGCCTCACCTTTGAAACAGAGCCAGCTCCTCCTTTGCTTTTGCGGGATGTGCATGCGTTTACAAGCACAGGGACCTGAAGATTTCTGGTGAAGTAAATAAGAATCCAGTTGAAGTTGCTTTGCACTTCGAGTTCAGAAAGGATCCATCTGAAGGAACCAAGTCTAAGCACACAAAGCACACAGCCCCACCAAGCTCCTCCACCCATTAAATGGGCTGTCATTTTCAAGCTGGGCATCCATTGTTCATTTCCTTCTATTCTAATTAGACTTGACAGATTGCTCTTCCTAGCTAGACTGGCTGTTACCAAGAACAAGGAAGAGATGAGGCTGACCTTGTCTTTATGCCCTTGGGATCAGTGTCCCCACATCCCGTCCTAGTGCACAGACACAGAAATGCATTCCTGCAGCTCAAATCTGTTCCCCTTCTCCTCCTCCAGCCTTGTTTTTCAATGTCCCCTGTCAGTCTCAGCACCACTGACATTTCTTAATTTTAACACTGTGAGATTCAAACCCTTGTAGGCTGTGGGAGTGGAATAAGTGTGCTCTAATATGTTTCATGTTAATAATCTGACCCTTGTTTTTTTCTTTCAGGCCTGCAGGGCAAAGCAGATTAGCTCTTCTGAAGAGAAAGATACTGCAGTTTCTCCCAGAGCCAAGAAATATTGACTGCTAATGAAACAGGGCTCGGGAAAAATTCAGGCCCTGGCAGTACCTACATGTTTCTGAAGCCAATCCCTTGCCCCTTTGCCCTTTGTTTCCATATTTGTAAAATGCCATCAATAATTCTTGAGCCTTTATCGTATCAAAAACATGCTCTACCGGTATTATATAAGAATCGGATAATAAAATGATAGAGCCGGAAATGATCTTAGAGATTACCTGGTCCAATATCTTCGCTTGGAAGATTAAAACACAGGCCAAAAGAGAGCGATGACATGCACAGTGTCATGAAATTAGTTCACAGACTTTAAACACCTGGCAATAGTCAGCTAATCAGCTTTGTCACTAACCTTCCTTTTTCAGTTTATCCTTTGCTTGATAATATATCATATTTGCCAGGAATTCAACTTTTTTCAAGGAAGAAATTCTCCTCACTCAAGGACTGTTTTCAGAAATGTTTCCCTTTACTGACAATCATCTTGTAATAGAACCTGAGTCACCCAATGCCACATGATTCTCACAGGAGCACAGGATAGAACTCAGCAGGATGGAGGTCTGGGGCCCTGCTCTCAAATAAAAGTGGCCCTGACTTTGCCTTAAGTTTGGCTGTGCCCAAGGCCTCAAGAGTTGTGAGCAGGAAAGACTGTTAGGAATTTCTTCTTGGAATATGTTTCCTAGGTTGTAATATAAACCCATTCATTTATCATTCATTCACCTACTCAATAAGGATTTAATAAAAGCTCATGTTTCACTATGCCTCAGAGTGCTAATAAGACTATTACAATAGATAGGACCCAGACTCAAGGAACCTCAGAAAAAGCCAGAAGTGCGAACACTTACGTGCAGTAGAGCTCTGTGGGGGCCAGGATGGAAGGAGGAGATGGTCAATTTTCCTTGGTTCAAGTTTAAGGAATCAGAAAAACATCATAGCCGAGGTGGTACTGCAGCTGAGCTTTTAGAAATGAAGGTTATTTTCCATGTGGAAGTGAGGCAAGTAACTGGTATTCAGATAGAAAATGAGCCTTGTGATCTGCGGGGAAATAGAAGATTTTGGCTTGCATAGTATGGGGAAGCATTAACCAAAGATGAGAGTAGAAATTTAGGTAGAACTCAGTGAAAATGTAATATGACAAAAGAAGAAGTTTGGAATTTTATCATGGCAGCTCATGGGAAATATTGAAAAGTTTCAAGCAGGAAAGTAGCATGATCCAAACTGCATTTTAAAAAGATTTCTACAATGGCAGTGTGGAAGATGGATTGGGGAAGGGGTGGAAAGGAGCAAGACCCAAGGCAAAGAAACTATAGGAGACAACTGCAAAATTTAAGTATGCCTGACCCAGTCTCTTCAATAAGTCAATGGGAAGAATCAAAGGGAGGGGACTATTTTGGTTTCCAAGAGGCTTCAACCACATGTAGTGCATGGACCTTGTTTGGATCCTGATTCAAACAGACAAACTGTAAGACAGTTTGGAAGACAAATAGTGTTATATAATATTAAGGCATTCTGGTTAATTTTGTTGGGTGTGGTAATATAATAAACAGCACACTGAAGTGTTTATAGGTGAGATGTCATGATGTCTGGATTTTCTCTAAACTACTGTAGAAATAATAGATGAAGTAAATATGGCAACAAGTTAATTATTGCAGATGACATGGTATTATATAGAGAAAATCCTTAAGATGACACCAAAACATTATTAGAACTGATAAATAAGTTCAGTAAAGTAGCAGGATACAAAATTAATATTCAGAAATTGGTTGCATTCTTATACATCAATAATGAACTATCCGAAAGAGAAATTAAGGAAACAATCCCATGTATAATTGCATTAAAAAAAATCTAGTAATAAATTTAACCAAGAAGGTGAAAAACCTGTACTCAGAAAATTATGTCACTGAAGAAAGAAACTGAGGAAGACACAAATAAATAGAAGCATATACCATGATTGTGGATAGGAAAAATTAACATCATTAAAATGTCCATACTACCTAAAGCAATCTATAAATTCAATGCAAATCCTGTCAAAATACAAAGGACATTTTTTTCACAGAACTAAAACAAATAATCCTAAAATTTATATTGAACTATAAAAGACCCCAAATAGACTTTGCAATCTTGAGAAAGAAGAACAAAGTTGGAGGTACGATGCTATCTGATGTCAAACTATCCTACAAGGCTATAGTAATCAAAACAGCATGGCACTGGCAATGAAATGGACATATAGATTAATGGAACAGAATAGAGAATCCAGAAATAAACTCACACTTATGGTCATTTAATCTATGACAAAGAAGGCAAGAATATGCAATGGGGTAAAAACAGTCTATTGAATAAATGGTGTTGGGAAAACTGGACAGATACATGCAAAAAATGAAACTAGACTACCTTCTTACACCATATACAAGAATAAACTTAGACTGGATTAAAGACTTAAATGTAAGACCCCAAACCATAAAATTCCTAGAAGAAAACACAGGCAGTAAACTCTATCACATCGCTCCTAGTAATATTTTTTTCTGATATATCTCCTTAGGCAAGGATAACAAAAGGAAAAATAAACACATAGGACTACATCATATTAAAGACTTTTCACACAGCAAAGGGAACCATCAACAAATGAAAAGACAACCTGAATGGGAGAATATATTTGCCAATGATACATCTGATAGGGTGTTAATATCCAAAATTTGTAAAGAACTTGTACAATTCAACACCAAAAGCCAAACAATTTTATTTAAAAATGGGCAGAGGACTTGGATAGACATTTCTCCAAAGAAGACATACAGATGGCGAATAGACGTATGAAAAGATGCTCAATGTCACTAATTATCAGAGAAATGCAAATTAAAACCACAATGAGATACCACTTCACACCTATCAGTATTATCAATAAATCAAAAGACAACAAATGTTAGTGAAGATGTGGAGAAAAGGGAACTCTAATGCACTGTTGGTGGGATTGCAATTTGGTGCAGCCACTACAGAAAATAGTTCAGCAGTTCTTCAAAAAATTAAAAATAGAACTACCATATGACTCAACAATTCCACTTCTGGGTATTTGTCCAAAGAAACCCAAAACATGAATTCAAAAAGATATATGCACCTATGTGTTCACAGAAGCACTATTTACAATAGCCAAGATATGGAAGCAACCTAAGGGCCCATCAGTAGATGACTGGATAAAGAAGATGTGGTACATATATACCATGGAATATTACTTGACCATAACAAAATAAAATCTTACCATTTGTGACATCATGGATGGACCCAGAAGGTATTATGCTAAGTGAAATAAATCAGACAAAAACAAATACTATGTGATTTCACTTACATGTGGAATCTATACAATAAAATAAACAAATAAACAAATCAGAAACAGACTCATAAATACAGAGAACAAACTGGTGATTTCCAGATGGCTGGGGAATTGGGGGACTGGGTGAAAAAGGTGAAAGGATTAAGAAGTATAAATTAGTAGATACGAAATAGTCACAGGGATGCAAAGTACAGCATAGGCAATAAAGTCGATAATATTGTAATAAGTACGTATAGTGCCAGGTGGGTACTAGACCAATTGGGGGAGTAACTTTGTAAATTATATAAATGTCTAACCACTATGCTGTATACCTGAAACTAATATAAAATAATATTGAATGTCAACTCTAATTGAAAAATAAATTTTTTAAAATTAATAATTATTAATAATTATTAAATCCAGATGATGACTATGCGGGATTCATTATTTATATTTGCAAACTTTCAAAATAAAAAGCAAACATTTTAGGCAAAGGAAAATGAGGATCTAAATTAAATAAGTTATAGTGAAAATGGAGGGGAGGAGAGAGTTATGAGACATAGTAAAAAGGCGGAATTAATAATACTCAGTGACTGGTTAAAAGTGGTCACTGAAATTGAAAAGTCAAAGTGACTTCCAAGCTTTTACTTGGGTGCCTGGGTAGATAGATGGGTAAGAGTCTACTTTTTCAGGCGTGTGGAATTGGCATTTCAGTAAAACATTTAGTCCTGTCTAGTAGGAGTTAGACATGAAGATTGAATGCTCAGGAGAGAGCCTGGGGCTGGTGATGTGGATTTGTGAGTTGTCTGCTCACCAACACAAGTGGTGTTTCAAACCATTGGAAGAGCGAGAAGGGAAGATGGCTGAGGAAAAAGCCCAAGGCACACTTACATTTAAGAAGTGGGAAAGGGGAAGAACTTGCAAAAGAGGCTGAGAAGAATGGCCAGAGGAGTATCAGAAGAAACAGAAAAAATAATTTCTGGTGTATCTATCAAGAAACAATGGGTCAACAGAATCAAATGCTCCAAGTTAAAATGTGAAACCCATTGGAGTTAGCATCTAAGTGACAATCACCAAAGAACTTTCAAGAGAGTGTAATGTACTGAAAGTGAATGAGCAGAGACTAACTGAAACCTGAAGATGGGGAAAGTTGGATTGCCTTGTCTTCATAGGAGAAAGGGGTTGGTAGGGAGGAGGCGAGAAATGATTTGCAAATGGGCAAGCTCTGGATCCAACGGATGACCAATAACCTCTGCTCAAGGGAGCTCAGTAGAAGTGGATTTCTGAGAGGGGGTGGGTTGGGGAGACAAGAGGTAGTTAAGGCAAGGAGGAGGGTGCATTCTGTAAAGAGATTAAGACTATAGAGACAGTACAGTGAAACAAAAATTCCAGACGGCACTGTAAAGAGAGTTTATCAGAAGGTCAGAAGTGTATGAGAGTCAAGAGGGCAGAAGGGGATTCTGTTGACTTCTGGCTGGGGTATTTTAGCAATTTCTTCAAGCTCTCTCTCATATAATTCTCTCTACTCCATACCATTTTTGCAGGTATCCAATCTGGAAAATCTTAATAAAATATGGCCTTGATAATGTCAAACCCTTGCCCTAAAACTTTCATTAGCTCCCAATACCTACTGAATTAGAGATAAGTATTTAAAGCCCTTCCATAATCTGATCTCAACCTGCTTCTTTTCAGTCAGATCTTTTTGGGTTTGTTTATTTGCTTGCTTTTGTTTTGTTTTTCTTTTTGTGAACCTTCCTTCAAGAATGCCAGGCTATTCTTGGCACTGTTCTCTGAACATATTAATAAAATGAAATGTTATAGAAAAAGTGCTGAGAAGTGTCTAGCATATAGTAGCATTCAATAGATGTTAGTTATTGGGTACTGAACTATTCGGAATTCCCCTTCAATCATTTCATGAAGTTTTCTTTACGCTAAAGTCTCTTTCCACCTTTCTTCATGTTATACAGCAAGATTCAGCCCAGGTGTCACTTATTCTAGGAAGCCTTTCCTGTGTGTGTGTGTGTGTGTATATATATATATTTAACTTTGCTCCCTTTCTCCTTTTCTTTAATTGAATTTTTATATGTATATTGTTTCTTATGATATTCCTACTCTACTCCTGAATGGTAGTGGACATTATTTTTGTCACCCCAGTGTCTCTTCCCATTCTTCTGGCAACAGCCCTGATCTTCTTTAAGAATTCTCTGCTGTTGGTCTTGGTCTTTGTGATCTAGATAGGGCTCCTCCCACCCCTGGACACAGGGTGGAGGACAACACACAGTTCTAAATCAACTAGTTATTGTCACATTCCTGTGGCCTCACTGATTGGCTCAGGTGAACATGTGCTTTAAGCCTTCCCAATCAGAGTAAATCTCAAGACTTTCTTCAAAGTTACTGCAAGAGGGATTCTCATATTCTCTCTCTCTCTCTCTCTCTCTCTCTCTCTCTCTCTCTCTCTCTCTCTCTCTCTCTCTCCTAGAGGCATCGGGGCAGGGCTGCTGTAGTCATTTTGATTACCACAAAGGACAAGCCTGTTTGAGAATGAAAGCAATACTTAAAGAGAACACAAGCAAAAGAAAGAGAAAAATAGTGCCCTAGTGATGGAAATTCAGCTGAATTCAGCCATGAATTCAGAAGAAAACAAAAAAATCTAACCTAATAAACAAACCAAAAACAAACAAAAACAAAAAAAACTATTGCTTGTCAATTCGTATAGGGTTTTTTGTCATTTGCAACAAAACCATCTTAATTGATATAATATTTATGGGTATCTAGTACATTACTTCATACATGAAACTATTCAATGAATGTGTGTTTAATAGATAATAAGTAGTGAGGAACAGCAATTATTTGTGTCTATAAGGTCATTTGGCAATATGTATCTACAACCTTAAATCATCCTGGAGATGGATGGTGGTGATGGTTGCCAGCAATGTGGATATAGCTAATGTCACTGAACGATATAGTTAAAGATGTTTAAAATGGTAAACTTCATGTTGTATATTTTACCACAAAAAAAATAAAAAAAGAAAGAAAAATCTCATTATTAGACCAGAAATAAAGGCTTATAGTTTAGTTAATACATTAAAACATAGGATTAGGTAGTCTTGCTGCACTGTACCAATAATACTACTAATCATTCTCTACTTTTAGAAATATATTATAGGGAAAAAAATTAAATAAGTATACAAAGTATGTTTATCTGAGCATTATTTATAACATCAATAGGGACTGGCTAATAAAATTATGATATATCCAAATAATGAATATCATACGGTCATCAAAAAGATAAAGTAGATTTATATGCCACTTCTTATGAGCATATATATCAGTGTGCTAGAAATACTGGAATTATATTAATATCAAATAGTTTCACACAAAAAAGGGAGGACTTCTTATAAGATTTATGAATCGAAGCCAAATGGTTGGAAGGAAGAACACCTCTTAGTAACTGGTAGGAGCCAAACTGCTCACTCGGAAAGAACTTACTGTGTTTCATTGAATTTTAGATATCAGTGGTTGTAAGGTGCTTCCTGGTTTCAGAGATGTTAAAATGTGAAAAAGTATATATCTCAGAATCAACCAAGTATAACACATTTAGGGATAGAAAACTGTGCATGGAGAGGAGTTGGATGGAAGGAAATGAGACATGAAAATCATTAGATAAAGTAAATTCAAGAGGAAAAGTGTTTTAAGATGTATAAAATAAACTTATTTTACATCTAGTGAAAAAAAAAAACTTGTGAAAAGCCACAGAAACATGCACTGAAGGCTAATTTTGTAACTAAACTAAAGGAAGCAAGCACCTCTTCCTGCTAATTTGGACACTGTATATTAAGTAACAGTAAGTGTTAATTAATTTACATTCGTGAAGTTTCTTTCTCTATTTTTTCTTAAGTATAGGCCGGGCTTGTAATTTTAGCTTCCCTCTCCCCTGTTTTAAGAAGGGGTTTGGCAGCTGAAGAGAGATAAAAAGATATGAGAGCAAAGAATTGCTAGTACTCAAGGAGAAGGATCAAATGTCTACATTTTTCATGTAAACAGAATATAGGGAACTCAAGACTTCCCTAAAGAGTGTTCTGTATCTCTTCCATCTTGTTCAAGCTTTCAGTAAGCCTCTTTCTGTTACAAAATTCAACTACTCTCCAAGCAGCCTCACAAGTTAGGAATTTGACCAGCTGTCCCTGAGGAAGTGAGCTAAAAAAATGTCAAGCATTTTCCCTCCCTCCCTCCCTTCCTCTCTCTGTCTCTCTGTCTCTCTCTGTCTTTCTGTCTCTCTCTCTTTATCTCTCTCTCTCACACACACATACGGATTTCAGTGCTTAGCAATACACCACATATGTACTATTTACTCACAAAGCTTGTTCCTTGTTTTCAATTATCTCTGTCCTCCATAAAGTGGGAAATATTAGGGAAGACAAATTGCTCTTAGTTATTACTGTGAGTCATAGCGAGTTCAAGTCAGGCATTCAGGACCACTGCTGTATCCAGAACATCATCATAAGGTCCTCCCATTTGATATAATTACTGACCACAGACAGAGGGATTTGACCAAAAGCCACAAGTGTGGCTGGCTCTAGGCAGAATGCATTGGTCAATAAATTTACCTCATAGGATGTCAGATCTACACGGAAACCTAAAAAACATGTAAGCCCTGAAATTCCTATCCTCTGGTAAGCGACAAATTCACCTTAGGAACTTTTGAAATATTTCAGGTGAGGTCCCAGATTGTATATTTTTCAAAAAGCTTCACAGGCAATTCTGCTGTACATTAAAAGATGAGAATCACTGTTCTAAACTCATTCCTCCTATTTCACAGATGGTAACATGGAGTCCAGAAAGGTTGCTGGCTAGTCCAAGATCACATACCTGGTTAAAAGTAGAATCAAGACTAGAACTCATTTTTCTTGATTCTTGGCCCAGGGTCTTTATTCTTACTTTTGTACTGTGTCCCACTGTTTTCCAAATATTTTACTATTATTTCTTCCTAATACATATGAAAATGTATAGATTAACCATTGATTATTCATCAAATCATAATATCAAAATCTAGCATTTATGAAAGAAGCCAGTTATAAAGGCCATGTATTGTATGATTCTGCTTACATGAAATGTCCAGCACAGGCAATTCCTTAGTGATAGAAGTAGATGAGTAAATAATTACCAGGAGCTGGGTGATGGGGTGAAAATGGGTACAGAATTTCTCTTTGGGGTGATGAAAATGTTCTAAAATTAATTGTGATGATGGCTGCACAAGTCTGTAAACATACTAAAATACATTGACTCATGCATATTTAAAAGGTGAGTTATATGGTATATAAATTATATTTCAATAAAGTTGTTTAAAAAATCTAGCACTAACTTCTCACTGGATTCTGAAAAATAATGCAAAAGTTTTTACTTTATTCTTCAACATTTCTCCAAAATTATAGACAGTCTTCAAATGGGTCTTATCCTTCAATATTGATCCCTACTTAGGTCCATTTCCCAGTGTCCTGTACCTCCAACAACAATTCATCTTTCCAGGCCTTAGTCTGGCATTTATGATCCTTGTCCGTCACACCACTGGACTCTGTGCCTTTGCCAGGATCGTTCCCTCCATTGAGACATCCAATTTGTGTGCTCAAGGCCTAACTCAATGTCACCTATTCAAGGGTCTTTCTTCTCTACCACACTGGAAGTCGTCTGCCTTCCACAGTAGAAGAGGTGATGTTTTGACCAAACATCTTGATATCACGTAACAAAGGTCATCAGCCTTCTAGCCTGGAAATCTTTGGGTCTTTACCACCCACAAGTGACCCCTTTCACTAAGTTAATGCCACTTTTAGGTTTTCTTATTGCAGCACCCTAGGTCTAGCACCAGTTTCTGTGTATGTTATTTTGTTTGTTTGTTGCTTTCTTCTGCCCAATAAGCTATTCTTCCCCTCCTCTTTTTCCTACCTCTTCACTCTCATCCCTCTTCCCACCTCCTCCTTCCTACTTGGCTAACTCTTGCTAAGTATTCAGGATCCTGGAAAAATGTCATTTCTTCCAGGAAGGCTTCTCTGACACCTCTCTTCACTCATACGATGGCAACTAAATTAAAGTACTGTAATTGCAAGGGAAGTATAGAGAAATGGATGAATCTGAAAAAAGTTGAAAGAGACAGAATTGGTAGAATTTGCTTATATGAAATAAATATAAAAATAAATCATAAAGATCAAACATAATTGTGAACCTGAGAATAAGAATTGGTAACAATTTAGATAAATTTCATAGTATATGTTTTTCCAAGCTTTATGTCATCTGAAATTTTAATAAGATGGATCCTCTGTCCTGCCAGACACATCCCTTTTTAAATATTACTTTATTGATCCAGGGCCTGTAATGACTCTCTCCTTGCTAATGCACCAAGCCCAAACTCTGCTTAAAGGCTTTCAGAGCTGGTCCAGCCTTTCTCATTAGGTACACCCAGTTGTGGTTAGGCTGGCTGCTTCATCCTTCTGCACAGGTCTTGCTCACTCTTGCTTCTGGCACTTTTGCAACCCCTTTGCCTGGGAAAGTCCTTTCCCAATGCATATCTTAGGGACCATTCAAAGTTCAGGTTCATGAAATCCTGCATGCCCGGTCCATGCCCTCTGAACTCCTAAAGCATTCATAGTTGATAGCATCTAATTTAGCACTTAATTATATATGCTCATCTAACATAGTTTATTGTGTTTGAATGTGTGTTAGTCATGTTTCCCCAACTAGATTATAAATTTATTGAGGGTAGGGACCATGATTTGTACTTCTTTAAGATCAAATCCTGGCTCTCCAACTTGCTACCTATGTGACATTGGGCAAACGGCTTACCCTCTCTATGCCTTAGTTCCTAATATTTAAAATGGAGATAATAAAATGACCTATCATCTCATAGGAGTGGCTATATAGCTACATGAGGCAACACATGTACGGTGTCCGGTGGATGCCTGGCACATTGTAAAAACTCAATCAACATTAGTTATTACTCTTATTCCTCATATTGCTAAGCATATCATTAACACTGAGTAAATATCAAAAAATTATTTTTGATAATTTAGTAGGTTGCATATACATCTTTTTTAGATGCCTAAGAGAATTAGAAACTCTGTGTTGAGGCACAAAGTACACATTTGTACAGACAATAATTATTCTTAGGTGTTTATCAGTACAATTTTACTTCTCGAATTTTGAGGAGCATCTCATTATTGCCCTCATGTTTCCCTCACCTGGGTTCTGGAATCCAGGTGAGGGAAAATCTCCCTTCCTTCATGAGGAAACAGGGAATGAGCATTAGATGGCAAGAGAGAACTCAGATACCTGGAGTATTCTGGATGCCAAGTACCAGTTATCTGATGAGAGTCCATACTAAAGAGTCCTCACTTATATAGCTTTCTGTGTTTGATCGTGTATATACCTCAAAGGAACAAACATAAATTATTGTATTGGCCTGTTGGTAGTTGAGGCGACAGTATGTCTAGTAGAGTGCAAGACAATAATAAAGGTGAGAAGAAGGTAATTAAAGACCTGAGGCTGAGACACACTATTATTATCTTTTATATTATACCAATTACTGTGCATACCTCTCTCCCTAATATTCTACAAACTGAATGGCTCCAACCAGCTTATCTGGAAAAGCCAACGCCTTGAGTCCCATGTGGTCCCTAGAAGCATCCTGGTAAAATCCTTGGGACTCGGGTTATTATGGAGGAAACAAATTATTGTTGTGGGGGAGAAATATAAGACTTCGGCAGCTGATACTGCATAGATAGTTGTGGGAGATGTGCCGGGTCCATAAAAGATCATAGGATGTGAATTGCTTTATAAAGAAATTCTTTGGGGTTATCCCTCTTCTTTTACATTTAAGTGTCATATTTTCCAAATGAAAGATTAAAAAATAAAAGCTGGGTGAAAAATGGAATTATTTATTTTCGGATGCAAAGATATAAAACTCAGAGGCTAGCAGGCAATTGCACTGCATCACAATCCCACTGACTGAGGGTTCTCTTAAAGTGATGGATGAGGGGCTATAGCTGTCAGACAAGGTGGGAATCAGATGCAAATGGAGTGGGAGGCCAGGGGTGTCCTGGGAAGAGTGAGTACATCTGGCTTCCAGACTAGTTTGGCCACCACCTGGCTCTGCCTCTTCGAACACGTCATTCCACCTTTTTGGTCCAAGTTTCTTCATTAATAAGATGACCAATGAGGGTCACAGAAATCATCTCTAAAGCTCTTTCCAGCCCTGACATGTTCTGATTCTGCCGAGTCTAAGAAAATCTATGCATTATTCTGTACTTTAGATTACTATTTCCCATCGATCTCTCTCCCCTCTTTTCCTTCCTCCAAAACCCCCCTAGCAGGCAGACTCTGTCCCTTTCTCTCTTTGAGTTTCAGATCAGAATCTGAAAAATATTCTCAAACCTAACAGTATTGATTTCAAAGATAAGGTGCTCCTTACATTTTTTCCCCTCCCAAAGCTGTCAAGAAGTCATTTGCTGAAAGCCTGAATTTAAATTTATAGCTTCAAAGGAACAGGAATGATGATGACACTAAATGTCTGGCCATGAAACCGTCCCAGGGCAGTTTCTCTACATGAGCTGAACAGTAGTTCCACACAAAGTTAATGAATATACCACCTCTCTATTTCCCTTGAAATGGTTCCTTAGAATTAGGATTTCTCTAAAGTCTCCATAATTGTTCTAAGCCACACTGGGTCTTTCAGTACCGTTCTCTGATATAATTTCTGAGCATGCAGTCAGCGTGAAAAAGGACTAGGTCAGCTCTCTTTGTGTGTCAGTGCTTGGCAGCACAGCTCCTCTGGGATGTGTCTCCTGGCATCCACCCAGCTTAGCTATCAACAATAAAAGCTGCTCTTTGTGCTTCCAGTAAGTCATAAAAAAGTCTCCTCAGTCCCACCTGTTTTCTGAGAAGAGCTTCAACTGTGTCCTTTACTTTGGGTTAAAAAAAAAGGGCCACGATTGCTGCTTTAGGAAAATAGTTCGAAATGTCTACTAAGCGATTGTTCCTTTTCATTGTTTTCCCTACTTCCAACATTTAGACGTGTAATTTGAGTTGCAGTCTCTTTAGTTGCCAGGTTCTGAGACTGGACTGCTTCCCCACTTTATGTTAATTGCCTTTTTGAAGTTGCTCAGCTTTAAGATATGTGTATAGAAAGTTATTTGTGGAAGAAAGGCTCATTACCTGAGCAGCAAGGAAGACATACCCTTCAGCTGGGCAATACCACACAAGGGGTAAGGGCAGTGACCTACCTAGCTATGGCTTCAGGAACTCTAGTAAATATCCCCAAAAGGTGAGAAGGCCAGGACTATTGGTCTCTGGGGGAGTACCAGGCACCAGACTGATACTAAAGGAAGAACAAAATAGAGTTCCTATTTAGCTAAACAAGAAAACAGTCGATCTCTGTTGCAGCCCAAAGAGGTTGGATTTCTTAAACACATCTCATCAAAAACCTCCTGTGAAACATTAAGTCTCATATTACTGTTCTGAGGTTAAATATTAATCCTATTTTCCAACGAGATGTAGAATGCAGTCAAGCATATTATTTTTCTACTGCAGTTGATGTTGGGATTAAAGAAATCTGCTAAATCCATTCTCAAAATTATATAAATGAGTCATTCCAGCTGATTCTTCATTGAGGTCATATGAGCAACATGCTTTCTGGAGCATTAAAAATAAAAGTAGAGATTTCCCCCTCCTCTGGCACATTTCACTAACTATGAGAGAGGCCCAGAAGGAGAAGTGACTTACTACAGAAAGTCTCCTTAGATCACTATAAAGGAAAATGGATTTCTGTGTTTGTCTATACTTCCTTCTTTTGTAATGCCAAACTCTCTGCAGGAGAATTTGCACACGTTCCCACAATTCAGACTTTTTACATGACTTCTTTTAAAGTTATGAAAAATTTTATATAAACATAATACAAGTAATATAATACATATTTTGAAACATAGTAAGACCAGTGTCCATGAACCCATCAGCATCTTTAGAAGCACACCATTACAAACTGATGAAGCTTCCTGTGGTTCCCCTGTATATCACCCCTGACCCCCACACAGGGAAGAATGTGCTTTTCATTCTCTTGCTTTTCTTCATAGCTTTGCTACATTTATATGTATCCCTGGACAAAAGTTGTTTAGCTCTTCTTGCTGTCCATACTAGTTTGCTAGGAGTGTCATAACAAAGTATCACAAACTGGGTGCCTTAAATAATAGAACTTTATTGTTTCACACTTCTGGAGATGTTGGCAGGGTTGTTTCCTTCTGAGGGTTGTGAGGGAAGAAGCTGTTCCAGGCCTTTCTCCTTGGCTTGCAGACAGACATCTTCTCCCTGTTTCTGTTGGCTTCATCTTCCTTTTAAGAGTGTCTATGTCCGAATTTCCCTAGTTGTATTGGATTAGGGCCCGCCTTAATGCCCTCACTTTAACCTGACTACCTGCTTAGAGACTTTGTCACTAGATAAGATCACATTCTTAGGAACCAAAGCTTAGGACTTCAACACATGAATTTAAGGGGGGACACAATTCTATCCATTAAACTGTCACAAATAGAGTTTCCAGGAAAGCAGACTCTGAGATGGAGTTTGGCAAATATAACATTTATTAATGCTTGTGCTTGGAATCAACATCTAGGGAAGAGAAGGAAAGGAAGCAGGATCAGTCAAGTTACAATGCAGACTCAATAACTGCATTAGCCAGCCCCACAGGGCACTCTGGAGCAAGAGTTGTCCCAAGTTGGGCCAAGGTGGCCAGGGCTTTATATTACCACATCAATCAGTCATTGGACCTGGCCACCTTAGGAAGGGGCATGACCTTGGACGAGGAAGCTCTCTGCAGTGGAGGCGTTTTTAAAGGGCTGACAGCTGGGGGCATCTGCCAATAGTACTTCTAACAACTAAGACAAGCCCTTAGTAAAGGGGGGTGGGGCAGTGCATCATAGAGCCCATGACACTAGCTTTGAATTCTGTAAAAATGGAATATGTCTTTCACAAATTGCTTTTTCAAAAACTTTTGCGAATATTTTCAAACATATTCAAAAGTAGAATAGTATAATTAACCCCTATATACCTATCATCTAGATACAACAATTATCAAGATCTTGCAACACTTTCTTCAAGTATCCCTTTCTCTTTCTTTGATTTATTATTTAAAAGCAAATTTCATATCATTTCACCACTGTGAAATGACATTTTCTCAGATTTTCTTTATTTGTGACGATCTTGACAGTTTTGAGGGTTCTTGTTAGATATTTTGTAGACTGTCCAACAACTGGGACTTGTCTGATGTTTTTTTTCATGATGGACTAGGGGTTATGGGGTTTGGGGAGGAAGACCACAGAGATAAAGTGCAATTCTCATCACATTAAATCAGGGGTGCATGCTATCAACATGACTTATCACTGATGATGGTAACCTTGATCATCAGGTTGAGGTAATGTCTGTCAGATTTTTCCACTTTAAACTAACTTTTCTCTTCCTTTTTCATACTGTACTCTTTGGAAGGAAGTTATTGTACACAACTCACACTTAAGGAGTGGCAAATTATGTTCCATCTCCTAAAGTGGGGAGTAGCTACATAAATTATTTGAAATTCTTGTGCATGGAAACTTTGTCTATTTGCCTCCACTTATTTATTTATTCAATTATTTCTTTATATCACTATGTACTGATAGATATATCAATATCCATCTCTAACAAATATGGACATTTTCTTACGTAACCTCAATGCCATTATTATACCTAATAAATAAACAATTCCTTGTACCATATTCAGATTTATCTGATTATCTAAAAAATTATTTTTATAACTATTTTTTTAAAATTAGGATCCAAACAAAGGGAACACATTATTTTGGTTACATCTCACCTCTTCATCTAAAGCAATTCCTTTTCTTTTTTTATCCCCATGCCATTGTCTTGTTGAATAATTAAAATAAAAATAAACAAATTAAGAATGTGGTTCAAGTTGTGGCAGCCTGAGCCCTTCATATTAAAATGCCCTATTGATCTTTCTTGTAATGGTATCATCCTTTGAAGATTTTTGCTCGAATCAATGATTTGACAGTAAGAGTTGCAAAGTGGTGGTTTTCTAATTGTGTACTTTTCCCTACATTTATT
Source organism: Rousettus aegyptiacus (assembly GCF_014176215.1). Classification (NCBI taxonomy): domain Eukaryota; kingdom Metazoa; phylum Chordata; class Mammalia; order Chiroptera; family Pteropodidae; genus Rousettus; species Rousettus aegyptiacus. Next base: position 131,526,878 of record NW_023416295.1, read on the forward strand.
AGCTCAAGTTATTTTGTAAAAGAGTGCTATTTTGTTGTCTGAAACATAATTCATGTGGAAAAGACAGAATAAAGTTTAATTCTTTCCCTTTCAGTTGCCTATTTTCAGAATACAGTGACAAATACTTTTTGTCCTTTCTCTTTAAAATCTTATTATGAAATCAGGATTTAAAAGATATGATCAGTGTGTTTCCATCAATTGGAACAACTGCAGTAATTGTTCTTTTGAATGCTGATCGTGCTCTGTTTTTGACCAATAGGGTCCAATTCATGTTAGCTCCTGTGTCCTTTTGACACAATCCCACTAATTCTTTTTGAGAACTTCTTTGCTTTCTGGAAAAACAAGCTCAGGCTTATTTTGTACATTTTGTGCCCCAGACCAGGAATTAGCTACTTCTCTATGAAGCCCTGATTTTTGTAAATAGGAACTATTTTTTTAAATAATTTTTTTTGTTGTAGAAGTTTTAGATTTACAAAAACATTGCAAAAATAGTAAGAGAAATCTCTTATATCCCATGCCCAGTTTCCCCTATTTTTAGCATCTTCTATTGGTATGGTACATTTGTCACAATTCATGAAGCAATATTGCTACATTCCTATTAACTAAAGTTTGTACTTTATTCAAATTTCCTTAGTTTTTACCTAATGTCTCTTCCCGTTCCAGGATCCCATCCATAATACTATATTGCATTTAGACACCGTGTCTCTTCAGGATTTTCTTTGCTATGACAGTTTCTTTATATCACTGTGTACTGATAGATATTTATTTTACATCGTGGGTTTTAATCCAATACTATTTCAATTATTTGTTGCTCAAATTGCTCTATCTTTGGCCATTGGGCTCTTTCAGCTGGCTCCTTTGTCCCTTTGATATATCCTCATCATCATGAGGTTTTTTTGAGTACTTCATTAATTTCTGGCACTAAAAGATGCTCCAGGATCATCTTGTATATTTCTTGATTTAGTCCTACATAATCCATTTCTCCAAGGAGCCCTGGTTCCTTTTATTGGAGAATGTTATTAGAAACAAAAAGTAGGTGTACTTGTTGCTTTTGGGGTGTCATTGTTCCTAGGCACCCTCAGCTGACAGAGAAAAGAAATATATGAGTCTAAAAATATGTACATACCCATATATACTTATTAATAATTCTATATGTAATATTTTATCTATATTAAGCCAAACATGAGTTTATAGTAATGTCTTTGACTCTCACATGGATCATTTTGGCTTTTTCTACTTGCTTGTCTGTAAGCTCCAACTCCAACGATAAGAAAGAAAGCTGTCTCCCACCCTCTACCATCCATTTACTTAGTTGTTCAATTCCAGTATACATGTATAGTGGTTTCAGAATTGTTATCCTATATGCTCGTGGGAAACAACTTTAGTGACTAGAGTATAGTGCTTATATACAGTTCCTTTGCCTTTAGTCTTACAGATTCTGCTCATTTCCAAAGTTACTTAGATCAGCACTTTTTCTCCCTATCCTCTTCAGGGAGACTGTTTTATACATTTGTAATAGAGTTGGATTATTTTATCACATTCTATCCTGGAATCCTCTGACCTCTAAAATGATTTGGGAACAGTTTTTTGGGGGGAGGATAGTTTTTAAAACTCACAATCTTGGTGCTAAGGGAGCTCTTTGCTACTGGGGTGTCCTTATTTCTAGGCCTATTCAGTGAACAGAACCAGTAAATAATTTTTTTCATGGCTATAATCTTTTTTAAAGCCTTATTTAGATATAATTAACATACCATACCATTCACCCATTTAAAGTAAACAATTTAATGGTTTGAAGTATATTCAGAGTTGTGCAACCATCATCATAATCAGTTTTAGATTATTTTTATCACCCCACAAAAAATTCTGTATCTATTAGCAGTCATTCCTCACTTTCCCCAATCCCTTCCCATACCCTTTCCCCAGGCAACTACTAATTTACTTCGTGTCTGTTCTATGCATTTTATATAAATAAAATTGTACAATATGTGGCCTTTTATGTCTGGCTTCTTTCACTTAGTGTAATGTTTTCAAAGTTCATCTATATTTTAGCATGTATATATACTTCATTCCTTTTTAATGTCGAATAATATTCCATTGTAAGGTTATACCAGTCTTTATTCACTCATTAGTTGATAGCATTTGGGTTGTTTATCCACTTTTTGGCTATTATGAATAATGCTGCTATGAAGCTTTTGTGTGGCTATGTTTTCTTTTCTTTTGGGTATATTGCTAGGTTGTATGGCAACTTCGTGTTTAACAAACTGTATTCCAAAGTGGCTGCACCATTTTACAGTCCCACCAGCACAATTATGAGGGTTTCCAATTTCTCCACATCTTCAACAGCACTTGTTATTATCTGTGTTTTTGATTATGGCCATCCTAGTGAGTGTGATGTGGTATCAGACATTTGTTTTTAATCATAGAATCTTCTTGCATCTATGATTTTTCCCAACATCTTCTATGGTAGGAGAGTTTATCAGGTAAATTTCATTTAATGATGACAGTTTATTATTGATAAATGGCTTTGAAATGGAGGAAAGAGAATGAAACCTAAATTTAGCCATACTCAAGCTCAAGAAAGACCTAACTTTCTGCTTTCTTAGTTGTATAAAATAAAGACAATATCAATTCCACATAGTTGTTGAATGGATTGAATGATATAACAGATGTGAAAGCTTTCTGTGAACTATAAGGCACTATACAAATATCATTATTACTAGATATGTGTGGTGGTGGAAAAATAAAAGCTTTGCCTTAATGATGCTCCCTCATATGATGCTGCACTAGACTTCAAGCTCCTAAAAATATGAAGCCATATATTAGAGTCCTAATAGTGACCAGCATATACCTATCATCTTCTCCTTTACTTAAATTTTCAGGGCATCATGTTGCTGGGCACTCAGACCCATAGACAGAAATTATTTTCTTGCTTTTCTCTCAAGATTTATTTTTCTACTGCCTTCTCAGATCATTAGAACTTCTGTAGGCAGGGGCTCTCTTGGGTCTCTAACTTGCTTGCTTCGTGTCTTGCCTTCCCTTCTTGTTTTGCCCATTTGGATTTAGCAATTCAGCTTTAGAATGTGGTAACCTTAGCACTACTAGCCTGGAAACTTGATGGGCTATTGTATCCACCTCTTGCCCTATGACTCAAACCTTATATCTCACCTCTGTGCCCAGTGTGAACACTTAGAACATTACTAATCGCATTATCTGCAGAGGGAGATTAGACACTTATGTCTTGTCAGTTGCCAAATCCCGAACATCTGCCTCTAAAACTCTCACATTGGATTGTTCCTTTCCATTTTCACTGCCACCACCCTAGCTCCAACTGCCATTATCTCTTGCCTTTTAAGTCATATATCCATTTTCAGGTGAATTTGCCACTAGACTGTAGGGTAACTGGAAAGGAAATAAGGGTACTGTAAATTCTGATTTAAAATAGGATACCTGTAGTATATAGAGTCATGGCATGGGGTCACATATATAAAAATCTAGTGCAGTGAATTTCAAATAGTCAGTTTACCATTCATTAGTAGGTCAAGAAATCAATTTAGTCAATTGTGACCAGTATTTAAGAAGCGAAATAGAATAGAATAGGATTAAAAATATCAATCAGTATTATTCATAGTAAAAGTACTATTTTGTTTTGGGTATATAATATGAACGCAAAACATAATTTTTACCAGGGGTCAATGGTCAAAAGGTTGGAAAAACACTGAATTAGTGGTATTCTATATCTATTAGAAAACTACTGGAAACAACCTAAATGTTACTTTTGATCTATATTTATGCCAGAAGGCCTATAAAGGATTAGAACTCAGACTTCTTGGACTCTGGCTCTATTATTTACTTGGTGACTTTCAGCAGCTTACTTAAAAGTTTTGTGCCACAATTTCATCATCTATAAAACAAAGATAATTATAGTACCTATCTCCAAGAGTTATAATTTGGAATAAATGAGTTGAAAACAAGCAAACTACCTAGAACAGAGCCTGGTATTTAGTAATAAATTAAGAAATGTTAGCTATTATTATAAATATTCTCAAATCATTTAGCATATAAGTTAGGATATTTAAATTCTATTTTTCTAACAATTACCATCTTAAGCCAGATCATAAGGCTTCTCACACATAGAGACTAGGCCTGCCATCTATAGATTGCAATAAAGATGATCATCGCAGAATCCAAAAACCACCTATAGATGATGTTATGAGTAAATTATGCTGTCCCTGCAACCTACTTTGTACCTCTTAGACACTCCCAGACATACCCACTGTTCTGAGAAGTTGTGGATCATATAATAGCCTGTTCTGCATCAAATGGTGAACACAATTTCTACCATGTCTTGTGCTTGAGGGCACATGCTATGTGCTCTCATTTAATAAAACTTGTATTAGTACACATCACTGAGCAGATGACTTCCTTCATTTCTATAATATGAGAAGTCCAGCAACATGATGCCCAGGGACATGAGGACAAACTATATTTCACTGAAGTTACACTGCTGATGGATTGCTCTTTGAGAACTCCTTTCCTAATGGTTTTCTGGTAAATGTTTAGCAACTAGTTCGGAGTGGTGGGGGAGAGGATGTAGGGGGAGGCTCTGATTTGTAGCATTGGCTAATTTCTACGGTGTAAATGCTCCCCTCATGACCAATTTCAAACTACCAATGCGATGTTGCTGAATACAAATTTGGGAAGAGGTGCATACAATCAGTTCTCATGAGCCCATAGAAGCTGGCCCTAGTCCACCATCTATCTACATGTGACTATTTCATGTTTTCCACCCAGTGTGTATGTAAGAACGAATACATGCTTTAAACATTTTTTTAAATTATCAAATGTTTCTTTGTTCTGAAAACACCAATTCAGTAGACTTTTTTGGTTATGTAATAGGAGAGAAAAGATTTTATTCTGGAATGAAGATTTTGAGACAATGTGGCTCCAAGGCACTAAATCAAGCTCTGGATAATGTAAAATGTTACAGTTCTCCAGATTGTTCTTTTAAAAGGCATTCCTTTCTAAATTAGAATTTAGACCACACAGTCCCTAAAAAACGATCTCCTGTTCTTATTAGATAAGGAAATGAGGAGATCAGATGAATGCTGGAAGGCCCTGGGGGCAAGTCTTTCCCTCACATTGAAAAATAAGTACCAGGTTAACTGGACTGGGATTGCAGAGCCCAATCAGAACCATCCATCTAAAGACCGTATGGAGTATTATTACATACTGGATAATCTAGATGTGGGGAAATGCGAGGATGGGGAATTGCAGGGTTCTGAAGTACTGTCCTGGTAGGGCCTTTATGGCAAAGCTAGCCCAGAGGGGGCAGACATTCTGAGTCTCAACTACTCTGTATTGGGACGGAGGGACTCCAGAGCCTATGTTCTTCATCTTGACATGATGATGTACTACACAATTTATTCCCTTATTAAAAGCATTCTCTGTTAAACAGAATACATAGGGTAGTTGTTCAGAGTCAAACATTGGAGCCAGATAGAACCAGGTTTGAATTTTCATTTTTCCACTTACTAGCTCTGAGAGAACTTGGCATGTTACTTAACTCCTTTAAACCTCTGAACCAGTTTTCCCAACTGAAGAAAAAAGTGAATATAATTCTATCTACTTCTTAGAATTACTTTGGGGATTAAATTAGACGACATAGTACTTTGCTTAGGTGCTCAAAAATTAATAATAATCACAACAATAAATATTTAGACCCACTTTCAGAAGCCTGAAATAAGTAGGTGTTTATGTCATCTCAGCATGAATCTTTACTAAATACCGGCCCAGATTTTCAGACGTCCCCAGGTAAGTTCAAAGCTATAACTATCTACATCTGAGCAGGAGATATGGAGGAAACAAAATTTAAAGTCTGCATTTGTACAAGACGGCTTAAGTGGGCTGTACCAATTTGTGAGGTTCATCTATAAATCAACATTTAATTTCAAGAGATCATGTCGGTTATTTCAGGGGATGATGCTGACATGAATTTTTATCAGAATCTTCTGAACTCCTATTTGAAATGGAACCATCATTTGTATCATGGCTTCTGTGGTCACTAAGGTGACCTTGAGCTGTCAGCAGATGTTGATGGGACCTTCCTGCCTTCAGAACTGGAAGTCATATAAATTTGACAAAATTTTTCTTGTCTGTGTTCCTTGTTTCAGACTCTTTATTATGCGTTTAGTTACTGTTGGTGACACCAGAATATAAACCTTATTTTAATTAATACCTTATGTCCTCTCAGTGCTCTGTGCAGAGAGAACTGGCATTCATGAAGAGGAAGCTGAGGATGAACACTTTGTTGTGAAGTCTCCATTTTATACTGATTTTCACTGAACACAAGATAGACTGTTTGCAGTAGAACCATTGAGGATAACGGGCACTGGATTTTGTGCAATGATTTTTATCTCTGGTGTTTCTGGCACTGATTAAGGTTTCAGGCAAACAGAGGCACTGAGGACGTAGCAACAATCACTAGGCAGCTTCCTGGTTGCCAGCAACGGTAAATACCACAGAGACACAAAGACTCAACCTTTCACATGCCCACAATGAAAGCTGGAGCCTGGTTTCTTATTTCAGATACAACAGAGTCCTCCAGGTAGAGCACAACAGCTTCTTTTTTCTCCCCTTCCTATTAGATTTTTTAAATTTTGTACAGAAATATACTGCCCAGGATCCTGTATGACTGTCTTGCTTCTAACTCGTCGAAGAACACTTATATTCTAACCTCCCTCTTAGTACTGTCCCTTTTTTTCTCTTTTGAGGAAGAAGTGAAAGGAAATAGTGTTGTATACCTGACTTTGGAATTTTAAATAATGTATGATTTGTTTATTTAATGTTTGTAATAGCTAGTTTTCTGTAAGAATTACAATTGATTTCCACTCTTCTGAAAATATTCAGGAATACTATCTGAAAGATTGTGCTCTCCAAGTTTACTCTCTAATTTGTTTTTAGAAAAGGTAGACATACTGACTATGAAATAGAGCACTGGCAATTTAACGTTTTTCCATGACTCAGTCAAGGAAATTGCATAATAGCCTTCCTCTGCCAACTTCACACACTCTTCTCAAATACCTTCCTATTTTCCTATTCTATTTCCCCACCCTGTGTCTCTCTTTCCATCTTTTCTACATACCATTAACTTTTCTCTCTTTTCTCTAAGGCTGTAAAACTCTCTAGGGTATAGTCATGTGGTATGCAAGGTGATAAGGAAAAACCAAAGTAACCTCACTCAACCTTGCGAATCCGTCTCCTAGCAACTGCATGATATGTTGCTTAGTAACACGAGAGGTGAGAGTAAAGTCTCTCTTACATATATAAAAATACTAGAATCATTTTAAAAATTAATAGTGAGATTTATTTATTAAAATATACTTAATCCAGAGACACCTTTGCCATGGAGGGGACTTATTTCAGACCATGCTATCTTGAGTAAACCTCTACATCTCTTATAATCTGTATGCTAGAATAACAGATTGCTATTCTTAAAAGCAGCATAGCTTTTTCTAATCCTTTCTCTTCAACACATACCTAATCAACATTTAAGGCAAAGGGAGAAATATTTCCTAAATGATCTTTTAGGCTGAGCAGATGAAGAAAAATGCAGACTTCTCTCTCTTTTTCACATGCATAATTGATTTTTAAATCTAAAAGGACAAATGTTTCCTAGAACACCTTTTTTTGCTGGGTGTCATTGGAAGTTGTGTCTTTCAGGATTATAGCTGTCTAGACAATAATTCTCTGTCAATTTATCCAGGAGTTACCAGGATTTAGAAATAAGTCAACCACACCACCCAAAAGCATTAAAACTCTCTAGTTCAAAAATGGTGAATTATTAATTCTAAGAGAATACTACTGAGTATTTCTAATAAAATTAGACCTACTGAATCAGACTCTCCAGTGTAGAATTTTTAAAGATTTTTATCGAGCAGTTATGTCAGCACATGTAGGAAAAACACTGGTGTAGGGGATGATTTCAATATGCTACAAAGGGTTATCTTCTATTATGGCTCTTGGGTTTATGTGTAACACTTAAAGATGAAGCTTCAAAGATCAAGTCCTAAATATTCTGCCACATCCTCTCCTTGAACTAGTCCCTTTGGCTAATAAAATTGGTCAAGCTTTAGAAGATTAGTCATTTGTTTATTCTGCAAATATTTATTTTGAAATATAATTGACAGGATTTAGTGATCAGTTGGGATTAATTTAAATGAGTTAATATACATAAAGTGTTAAGAATAATGCCTGATACATAATATTATATGAGGTTATTATTATTTTAATCTAGCTTGGTAGACTAGAAAGATGGTGACAATGAACTGATAGTGAGAATACAGAATAATTTAGAATATAGAATAGTGCTGAAAGTAATGGAGAATAACTAATTCCATTTGGATATACTAAATTTGAGATGTCTACAGATAAAAGCAGTAAAAAATATATAAGTCTTGAAGATGGGGCATTTTGCATAAAACATTTAAAAAATGAATTCTTACTTTTTCTGTGGCTAGTTCTACATAAAAATGAACCAGTTATAACTCCTCAGTATTTTACTTCTAACAATATCAATGCATCTATTAACACTTTCGGAGACAGTACATTTTTTTTGTTCACTAGTAAATCAGTCTCACCCTGGTTTATCTACAACATGGAATTAATTAAGACAAACATTTAAGAGAAAAAAGAGAAACATTAATTGGGATGGTTGGGGGAGGGGACTCTGAAATTTCTTTCGATTACCATTAAATCCATGTAGCCAGTGAACCATGGTAACCTTCCCATGTCTGCCACCTAATTTCCATCTGCTTTGGAGGGATGTTGAGAGGGGTAGAAGAGGTGGTTCAGTGTGCATTCTTGTGAGTGTGTGTAATTTGGGTTAATGAAATGCAACCAAATTATAAATTGTATTTCACAGAAAACTAAGAGTATCTATCATCTTTTCCACTTTCTTTTCTTTCTTCTCCTCTCAGGATGCTTTTGTGCCTCTTTGAGTTTGTCCCTTTTTCCAAATGTCAGATTTCATCAGTAGACTTAGGTAAATCATTTCCCCAAAGTACCAGAGCAAAATTACAAATTAAAATGTGTAGCTCAGGACATAAATATTTTGTTTAAAAGAGTGGTTTGGTAAATTATTGATTAATGAGTAACCTCAAAGCATTTTATTATAATACCAGAGATTTACTTTTAAAATTGCAGAGTACAGGAGTTTATTATGTTATCTTATGTCTTAATTCTGAAATATAAATTCACTAATATTTATCTCTATTATACACGTAAAAGTCCTTCCTAAAATAGATGAAACTCAGTTGCCAGAATTAGCACAGATAATTTTTACCATCGTTAGCCAAAAAACTATTATTAGTAATATTGCATTGCGTTGACCAGAGTTTGAGAAAGATAACGTTAAGCTTTAAACAAAATTCTGAATTCAAACATGGGGTCACATTCTTACCTAAATTGTTAATGTTGCACTTTGGCCAACATGAATGCAGCAGAGAGTCTTTAAAGGACACACAGAGTGAGAGCCAATTCACTCAATACATAGATCAATACTGAACCTTAAAATAAAGATAAATGTAAATTCAGCATAATCGCCTCCATCTCCTTGCTTAAATTTAGAGTTTGAGGTGTGTTTTTGCTAGAGAATTTAAGGGAAACCTACTTTCTTGAATTTATACTCAAACCTGCACAAGAAAGGCAGTGTGAGGTGGACTGATATGGTCATTTCACACAGGATGCAGAGGCAGTGATGTGACAGGAGCCAGTGAACACCACAGTGAGATGAAGTTGGGAAATGTAACCCAATTCTTTGTGTCCAGCAGCTCCTGCACTGAACTCACTCTCACAGCACTTGACACAATATTCTTTAATAATATTTCCATCCTTGGACCTTGAACTCCTTTGGACCAGGAAATAAGTTTTGTCTTTTGTATCAAGCTCATGCTGTATACTTATTTCCTTTTTGTTAAATCCAATGAACATACTTCTGTCCTCTGCATTATTTGATATTACTCAGCCCTCTATTCTGACACTGTCCTTCCTTTGTTTCTGTAACATCAATGGCTTCTATTTTCTTCCTCCTTCTTTGGCCACTCCTTGTTTCCTTTTCTGACACTTCTTTCTCTTGCATCCTTTATTGTCTTTAATTTAGTAAGTCTGTTCCCAAATCTAAATATCCCCTAAATCCATCTCTTTCCTTCTATTAGCTTTAGGCCTTCATCATAAAGCCTGGATGACCATCAGAGACTCCTAAATAGTCTCCTTGCCTCCTAGTCCATTCTTTAAAGCCACAACAATCTTTCTAATCTGGTATAAACTGTGACAAAAAGAATTGACCACGGTTTGCCTGACTCTTGGAGCTAGTAACCCCATCCTTCACTCCTTGCATCTCCTTATTCCTACATGTAAGCAGCCCCTCTCGATTCGACCTTCTATATATTTCCCAAATATGTCTACTTCTTTGCATCTCCATCACAACTTCCTTAAATCACCTAAACACAAGTACAAGAATGCTGGAAACAATGCAAATATCCGTTAATATTGGGAAATAGATAAATTATGGTATAATCATAGAGTGGGGTACTACAGCAATGAGAACAATTTACGATTGCATTCAATGGTATGAAATTTACAAACATAATATTGAATAAAATAAGCCATATATAAGAGTATAATCCACTCATATAAAGTTCAAAAACAGGCAAACTGAATCTATTATGCTAGGATTCAGTAGGAATTACCTTTGAGAGCCGATAGGGGAACAAGAGGGCGCCTCTCAGAGAGTGAAAATGTTCTTTTTCTTCATCTGCATGCTAGTCACACTAATAATATATGTTAAGTTTGCAAAAAATCATCAAGTTGTACATTTATGATTGGTGAAAATTTATGTGTGTATGTTATCTTTCAATAAAAAGTTTTCAAAATGAAGACTAAAAAAGAAAAAAAGGCTTCTCACTTGGTAAACATAATTATACCTGAATTGTCCTTGGAATAAGGTCCTTTCATAACTGATTCTTTGCATAATCCTCCAGCCTCATTGCTCCCTAGTCCCATTTGGCAGCTTAACTTGAAATTCTGGGTTATGCTCAGAGAATTCTATTCTTATACTATACCATCAGTTTATAATGCTGTTGTCATTAGGTCCAAGTATACATCTTCGACCCTCTAATCCTGACCTTTCTCTGAGCAGTGCCAATCTCAGAGTCCCAGCGGCCTCCAAGGCATCTGATTTCAGTCTCTGTATCACCTCAAACAGTATAACATTCAACTTGGAAGATCACATCGACTGACTGGCCCTGCCCTCAACATACTCCCCACAACATACACACACACAAACACATTTCCTGATCAGATTTGCATCCCATCTCAATGTCCCTATTTCTGTAAAGAGTATCATTACCATTTCATTCTTTTAGTTCTCCAGGTTCAAAACTTTAAGCGTTAATTTGAATCTTTCCTTTTTATCTCATGCCCAACCAATCATCACCGAGATTCTTCCTTTGGATAGTCTCTTCTATTATCTCTTTCTACCCATTCCTATTGTAATTACTATGGTCTGACACATTCTGCTTAGATTATTGCAATAACTTCCTTATTTATCCCCTTATCTCCAGTCTCTTTCCCCATTCCACTTACCCGTCAGATTAATTTTATGAAAATGCTGTTTACTTCCCTTTGTTCTTTTTTATAAAATTATAAAGGCTTCACACTGTACAGACTCAAGCCCAAACTCCTTTTTCAACCTGGAGTTCAAAACATTTCGTTAATTAGCTCTACTCTCCCCATATAACACATCACCCACAATTCCTTTGCATGCCCAAATCAAGCCAATTCTTTGCTAATGTTATCTTCCCTATTTAAAGTTCTCATTCCACCCCCATCTCATTCAGACAAAAGCCACCATTCCTATTATTCCTAATAACAAAATATTAGGAATGGTGGCTTCCATGATAAACCATATGTCTTAATATAAGGGCTTTTTCCTTCCTTTGAAATTTCTTTCTATTCAAGGTAGTACAGAATAAATTGTGAAGAAGATAAAACTGATCTTTAGTATCCACAATTTCCTCTTTCTTTAAAAATTTACTAAGAAATTTTCAAACATACTAAAAAATAGAGAAAACAGTATAATAAACTCCATATACCCATCATCAAAACATGACAATTCTCAAAATATTTGCCACAATCTTTTATCTATTGTGTTTTTCCCCTTTTTTCTTTGCTGATGTATCTTAAGGCAAATATCATACCTTTTTTCATCTAACCCACCATATTTCTGTATGCATCTCTAAAAATTATAAAATTTTTCTTATATAACCATGCTATCATTATTATCATAGTTAACTAAAATAGCAACAAATTGTTGGCATTATCTAATAACCAGTCCATATTCAAATTTCCTTGTCTATCTCCAAAATGTTTTACATTTATTTTGTTTGAATCAGATTCCAACAACATCCATTGTTATAGTTGGTGCTAGTCACCAAAATATCTTCTAATCTAAAGCAGTCCCCCTTTCCCACCTTTTTTAACCCCATTCCACTACTGATATGTTACAGAAACAAAATAATTTGTCCTGTAAAATGTCTCGCACTCTACATTTGTCTATTTGCCACCTTGCGATGTCATCTGATTTGTTATTCTATCCTCTGCATTTCCTATAAATGGAAGTTAAGAGGTTCTAAAGGCTTGATTAGATTCAGCACAATTGTTTCTGCTAAATAGCTTCATAGATGATGCCATGTACTCACTATTGGACCATACATAGGTTCACAAGTTTCGGTTGTTCCACGTTTAGTGATGCTAAGATTGATCAGTGAGTTCAGATGGTAGTAGCCTAATCCTTCCATTAAAAATATCCCTATCAATATTTTATCTGAGTTTGCATCCACTGACGATCTTTACCTGAATAAATTATTTCATTACAGGATGTAATGAGTTATTTTTCTAATTCTATTTTACTTCCACATTTACTAGTGGAATTACATATTCTATAAAATAGTAATTTTCTGTACTTAGCTAGGGTCATTTGGTTACCTTGAAATACAGTTTGTACAGGAAATGCATGAAAAATGCTCAATTATTTTTTTGACTATTTGATTATCAATATGTAGAGTACAAAACTGATGCCCTAGTTACTTCCAATGGTGTAATGGTATCAGATAATTATTTTTAGTTCACTTTTTCTCCCTTTTAGTTTTCTTTTGCTTCGTGGAGATATCTTTATAAACTCATGGGTTTATACTATTAAAATGTTTATGATAAAAAATGCATAAAATACAACTTTACAGCATAACAAACAATTATTAAGTGAACATTCAGCTTTTTTGTACCCCTTTGCTTCCATTCTCCCTATCAAAATCAACTCTTAGGAAATTTTCTGAACTTTAATGTAATTTAAAAATCAATATGTCCTCTCAGAGAATTTTAAGTATAACATTTATCTCTATTACAGAATTCAAGGAGCCATATTAAGGATTTGAGAACTTCATCTTAAAACTAACAAGCGCCATTGATCTGATTTACACAGTAGAGTGAAATGATTTATATTATGTGACATGATGTGTTACATAATAACTGTTGTGTGGAGACTGGACTGGGCAGGGGTAGGAGCAAATCCAGAGGAAATCTAGGAGGGCACTGAGGTTGTCTAGATAAGAGATGATGTACTTACTAGAGTGGAGGCAGCTGAAATGGAGAGAAAAGAATAAGATTTGAGAGATGTTTAGGAGGTAGACTTCACTAGACTTAGTGACTGATTCTATGGTGGTCAGAAAATGGGATAAATTTTTTTTTTTTAAAAAAGGGGGAGATGTCAAGAGTAATTCTAATTTCTGATGTGGGAAACAAGGTGTATGCTGCTCCATTTACTGAGTAAGAGAACCTCGTAGGAGTGCATGTTTGTGTGACGATAACTAGTTCAATATCTTCACACAGAAATTGAGAAATATAGCTAGAAATCAAAAGTTTACTATATAATCTGGATCTAAGAAGAGAAGCCAGGAAGCCATTAGCATAAAGAAAGGGTCTGCAGCCTTAAGAATGAATGTACTTAGCATCCACTAGGAGTGGATGAGATCACATAGACTAAAATGAGGAAAAGGTCTAGGACTGAATCTCGAGAAACAACAACACTTAAAGATTAGGAGAGAAGAAAGAACCAGCAGAGACTGAGAAAAAAAAACCCAAAAATGTAGGAGGGAAACCCAGAAAATATAAAGTTTTTGAGGCCAAGGGATGAAAGTGTCTCGAGAAAGAGATAATGGTGAGGGGGAGGTAGAGAGGGGTAAAGGGGGTCAAATATATGGTGATGGAAGGAGATTTGACTTTGGGAGGTGAACACAATGCAATATATAGATGATGTATTATAGAATTGTACACTTGAAACCTATATAATTTTATTAACCAATGTTGCCCCAATAAACTTAATAAAAATTTGAAATTTTTCTATCAAGTAAAAAAGAGAAAAAGAAAAAGATAATAGTCAACTGTGGCAAAGCTTTCAAAGGTCAAAAAGAACTAAAATGTGTCTGGTGGATTTAGCAGCAAAAATTGAGGGCATTTGGTTTTAAGGAGTGGTAGGAGCAGAATCCAGGTTGAAATGAATTTAGGGATATATAAGAGGTATGAAGTAGAAAAAAAAGTGTTAGACAACTCTCTTGTTTCCTACATAAGTTATGATACATGGCATCATGCAATGGATTTTACAAGGTTCCTCCCCCCCCCCCCACACACACAAATACGTGCCATTCTCAAACCTACATACATGTATTTGTTTTATTTCTTCAATTAGAGTAGAAGAGTCTGGTGAAAAGAGACCATCTTACTACCTCTGAGTTCTCACAGTACACAGGATGGCCCAGGGCTTATTGTAGACACTCAGTAAATGCTTATTGTATAAAAAAGGAAAATACTTCATTAAATACCTTTAAATTACTAACCATGATAATAGTTAATGAAAATACGCAAAGACAGAAGCCGTTGGTTTAATTCAACCAACATGTATATAATGTCTACTGTAAACTAGGATTCATATTTTAATGGAGAAGTAGACACATAAATAATTTTAAATTCCATAATTTTATGAAAGAAAAAAATGTTTTATGCTAACATCACTGTGAATAAGAATCCATTAGTGGAATATTCATTCATATACACTGATGTAAGTTAAAGAAATTGGCAGTAAAATAAGAAATTTTTTTGCCTCCCATAATTTGCATGCTTTTAAATCAGATGAAGAACAAAAAGACTTAAAATGCTAAAGAACCAGGGAGTGAAATGATCTGTATATTATGTGTCATGATGTGTTATATATACTAAGATCACTCTCCCATTTATATATTTAAGATAATCAGTGCTCAAATAGTCTATTTCTGACCTAGATCTTATTGTTCTTATGCCCAAGGGGAGAAAAAAAAATCCTCATTTACATAAAGAACAGAATGGCTCGAAGATAGAATTACAAAGAAGAATCAACTACATGAACCCTCCTCTCTTTTATTTAATCTTTAGCATAAAGAACTGAGACTATTGGGTAAATGACACATTTCTTTTATATTGTAAAGAAAATAAAATTCAAGACCGTTTCTCTCATTCCCAAAAGGAGATTTGTACACTTTACTATGGTCCCAACAGAGTCTGATTTCATTATTAAAAATTTGAAAGTATTTTTAATAAGCTATTTATTAATCTTTATACTGCTCCATGCTATTTCTTATTCTGTTAAATGTACTTCTGGGTTCAGAAAGAAGCATTCAAGTCATCCTTACTTTTTCTTTACTGAAATATACTTTTGTTTGCTAAAGAAAGATGACGTTGAAGATTATTGTTCCTATGAAATATGCAAGAAGTGGATGAAATAATTTGTGTTGGGTCTCCCTCCCTCCTAGGGAAGACTACTGCAGCAAATTTAAACAAGTAAAGCAAAGCCGCAGATAGCAAACTAGAAAAATCCATGGCCACCATTCACACCACGACCTGTAGCAGCTGCCTCAAGTCTCTCCCTCCCATGCCCTGCTCTGCCTGCCAGCCCAGCTGGAATGAATGGGCTCTGCAGAGCACTGTAAATGGTGCGCAGACCCTGGAAATCTGTCACTGAAAACCGAAGGGAAAATACAAAATTTCAACTTTGTGGCCATAACAAACTTCTTTACCTCTGAAATTTCATGAGCAAATTAGGTGATATCCAGTACAGAGTCTTATTCTGCATAGCCCATCCTTGTTAATAATGGAGCCTTTCTAAGCAGTAAAAGAATGTTACTGCAATCCATTTCTTTAGGGGGGGTAAAAGCAAAGCCTTTTTGTCCCAAGAAGCAATTGAGCAACTGCCAGTCTCTAGTTGAATAGCCACGGTGTAAGGCTGGCTGCAATTCCCACAGTTACAAGCCTAATCTCAGAGGAGATTTACCAAATTCATATAAGTACTACATAAAAAACAAATGCAGTTATTGAGCTGACATCACACAGTTGTCTGCAGATGGAGGCAACAATACAAAGTCTTTTTTCTTTTTACATTGTACAGTTCTCCCCTTCTTAATTTGGTGTCTGTTATTTTTCTCATTCCAGAAAATAGGCAATGCAGAATATAATTGCATGCACAGGTAGAACTAGCTTCTGAACTCAATTCTTTCTCTTTATATTTTCTCAATTCTATATCAGGAAAGGTGATTCATTTTAAGGAACAATACACTACATAAAATATGTTACATAGACTTCTTCTGACAAAAGACTATTTCTAGTAAACTATTTGACTATAGTATGTTCGTTATATCTTAATTATTGCCCTGTTAGAACTGCTTGTGTGATTCCATATTTAGTGTGGTTATTCTTTTCATCGTCCATTTTTGTTTAGCTATTTGTGGGAGGAGGGCAAAAGATGGTCTGAAAATTTATTACTTGAACCTGAAAAACCATTTGGAATGGCTCTATTATTGAACTTTTTAAATTAAAAAAGAAAATCACACTCACCCAAGCTATTTGAGCATCCTTCCTATTTTCTCTCCTACTTTATTATTTTTTTAATTAGACATGTTGAATCCTCATCGAATGTGGTCGAGTTTAGTATACTTTAAGGGAGGAACTGGGGTAATTTTCCATTAAATATGTCATCTCAACACAAATTCTGCGATTAAGTAATTTGGAAAAAACCTTACACTGGTGATTTTAGTCGTAGTTTGAGATTTAAGCAATATAAAATCATCCCAACCTCAGTTCTCTTTCTTCCCTTTTGCACCCCCTTTCCAGCCCCACCCCATGATGGATGCTCGGCTGTTTTTCGCTCGGTCTCTTTGTCTGAAGGATGCAAACAGTCTATGGATGCTAGGGAAAAGGGGGTGGGGGAGAGATTACCTCATTCCATGTCGCTTGCACCAATCACCACTCTTCTGTCATGGCTTCTCTAGGCAGATCGAGGGGTCTGGACCAACAGGAAAAGGCCCCAGCCCATCCCCATGGTGACCGAGTTGTATATAGGGAGCCGCATCCGCCCATGTGCCGCAGGTTCTCTTACATCGACCGCCTAAGAGTCGCGCTGTAAGAAGCAACAACCTCTCCTCTTCCTCTCAGCCATCCGCTCGGCAGCCGCAAAGCAGCAACCATGGTAAGAACATGTTTTCTCTGCCTTTTTGTGGCCGTTGGATGGGGTCGATCTGGTGGGAAAATCGTCCCTTTTGTCTTTACAACTTCTTTGATTAAGGGTAGCCCTTACGCTTTGTTGGCGAGGTTAAGCTTTGTCTGTCCCAAATCCTTGAGCCGGGCCGCTGCCTCAGTGTGGGGTGCCAGAGCCAGGCAAGAACTGCGCCCAGAGCGCGGCAGAACCGTGGGGGGAAGAACAAAGGCGGCGTGGAGGGGGGTTTTGTTATCTGAGCCTTTCGGAACCGCAAGCAGCCATCTGTCGGTGATTAAAGGGTCTAGGGCAGGCAAAGACGATCGTGGCGTCTCCTGCTCGGCCTCAGTGTATGTGCACACTGTATTCGTGAGATTCGAAGAGGCTCTTTTCTTCCTCGCGTTGTTCCCCAGGGGCGGGGAAAGGAGGCGTCGCCCCCAAAAGACCCCAGGGGTCAGTGGATGTAGGAGAGAAGAGTGGGGGAGAGAAAGACTGACATAAATTGAAGCCTTGGGTTAGCAAAAAAAGAAAAAGTTTCCTCTCCGGTTCTTTGGCATTTTAGAAAGATACCCGTATATTAACGGAGGAGAAAAAAAAAAGTGGTTAGTTTTTGTTGGAGCCTGCGGCAGCCGGCGTCAGGGCGGCGCTGGGGCGGAGTTGTTTGTTTCTGGCTTCTCTGGCCTTGGAGCCACTGGGCGGGGTTCGCCCTCGCTAAACCTTCTGTCAGAAGACTTACTAAAAGTCTTTCACCACTGTGGAATTGAAAAAGGTTTTTCATTCACTGCTAAAATTTAGATGAAATATTCACTTGACAAGCCCTCTAAAGTCTGGTCCGGGGCTACACGCCCTCCCCCCGCCCTGACTGGAGAGAGAGACAGAGAGAGAGAGAGAGAGAGAGAGAGAGAGAGTGTGTGTGTGTGTGTGTGTGTGTGTGTGTCTGTCTGTCTGTCTGTCTGTCTGTCTTGGCCGCATGTTTGGTGAGGGAGAAAGACCGTTTTGTGAACCTGAGTACCCTAACGCCCAGGACCACGGGAAACGCCCTTTCTCTCACCAATTATCAGTGGATAGACATGTAAGCTGTAACCATAAAGACCATAAAGAAAATATCTATTGAATATGATGAGTATGAACATTCTGTAGTGGGTAGAGAATCTCAAAATGAAAATACATACTATTTTTTTGTTTGTTTTAAATAAATATTTCATTATCCTTTGATTTGGTTTTATTCTTTGTTTGGTATGACATTTGTTTTTAATTTAGGAATTGTTTTTTTTTAAAGATACTCAAAATTTTTTTCAGTATACAGTGGAGAAGATTCTGGGGAAACTTAAAAAAGTAATGAAATTGCTGCAGACAAAGAAGAATTATACTCTGTTCCGCTGTCTTTTGTTCAAGCACATCTTCATTAATTCATTTCAATTTAGGCATATGGTCCTAGCCTGGCTCAGAGGAGGAAAACTGGCAGAATGGCACAATGAGATCATGTAGGCAGTTTCTGGAAATAGAGCTTGCTCTGTTAAATAATGCAGCAGACAGTACAGGCTAGCACCAGGCACAGCAAATACAGCAATGCAGCAGTCAGCCCTTCTTTAGATTCCAACTCTGTAGTACAGATGGATTCTGCAGATAGACTGCAAAAGGGTGTGGCTTCTAACCTCAGCTGCCATACAGATGTCCATGTTGAAATACCAAGCCATTTAGAAGAAACTCATCTTTATTTAAAGGGGAAGAAGGTAGTAATATTGATTCAAATTAATTAATGATTGGATTTAACTTCATTTTACAAAATCTGTGCTTTGACTTTTTTAAATATGAAAAATCTTCTATTCAAGCATGGCTATGGGAACAATGGGCTTGCACCATGTGCTAAACAGTGCAACATTATTTTTCATGCCACGCCCATCTGCAGGATTTGTAGCAGATGCTTTTCCATAATTATTTCTATCCTATTAGGGATAAGACCTCAAATAAATTTGAAGAGTATGTATATATTACTAGACATATTTTTAGAAATCAGAAGATTCAAAATACTAACACAAAAAAAGTATACAACCTAATTTTACAATTTTTCTCTTTTGCTTTTAATAGCGTGAGTGCATCTCCATCCACGTTGGCCAGGCTGGTGTTCAGATTGGCAATGCCTGCTGGGAGCTCTACTGCCTGGAACATGGCATCCAACCTGATGGCCAGATGCCAAGTGACAAAACCATTGGTGGGGGAGACGACTCCTTCAACACCTTCTTCAGCGAGACAGGCGCTGGCAAGCACGTGCCCAGGGCAGTGTTTGTAGACCTGGAACCCACGGTCATTGGTGAGTTGACCACAGTAACCCAAGTGAGATCCCAAGGGTCTGGGACAGGACGTGTGTCCTGGGGCCTCTGTTGATGCCCTGGGTTTGAGCAGGCTTGTGCATGTTGTTGGTGATAGATGGCCACTTTGTTTCCCTTGTCCAGATGAAGTTCGCACTGGCACCTACCGCCAGCTCTTCCACCCCGAGCAGCTCATCACAGGCAAGGAAGATGCCGCCAATAACTATGCTCGCGGACACTACACCATTGGCAAGGAGATCATTGACCTTGTCTTAGATCGAATTCGGAAGCTGGTATGTTTATTCTCAAGAATAAGTTAACAAGCCTAATGAGCCTATGGAAGACTTTTGAAATATACTATTTTTTTCAAACACAAAATTGAAATATAATAAAAAGATGAAATATTTCTTTATAATTTGTTTAAAAGTTCAATCAAAATATGAATTATTTCATGTCATTTCTTACATTTTAATGAAAATATTTTTAATAAGAAATACTGAATAATTCCAAGAAGGCCTACATTTTTAAAATGTTTCTTATCAAAATAAGGTCTATATCCTTGGAATTGTATGAAAAGTGAAAATATATTTACTGATTATATCACATAAAGCAATAACTATGTTTTCTCTATTCTTTTTTAACAGGCTGACCAGTGCACAGGTCTTCAGGGCTTCTTGGTTTTCCATAGCTTTGGTGGGGGAACTGGTTCCGGGTTCACCTCCCTGCTGATGGAACGTCTCTCTGTCGATTATGGCAAGAAGTCCAAGCTGGAATTCTCCATTTACCCAGCTCCCCAGGTTTCCACAGCTGTAGTTGAGCCCTACAACTCCATTCTCACCACCCACACCACCCTAGAGCACTCTGATTGTGCCTTCATGGTCGACAACGAGGCCATCTATGACATCTGTCGTAGAAACCTTGATATCGAGCGCCCAACCTACACTAACCTGAATAGATTGATAGGTCAAATTGTATCCTCCATCACTGCTTCCCTGAGATTTGATGGAGCCTTGAATGTTGATCTGACAGAATTCCAGACCAACCTGGTGCCCTATCCTCGTATCCACTTCCCTCTGGCCACCTATGCCCCTGTCATCTCTGCTGAGAAAGCCTACCATGAACAGCTTTCTGTAGCAGAGATTACTAATGCGTGCTTTGAGCCAGCCAACCAGATGGTAAAATGTGACCCTCGCCACGGTAAATACATGGCTTGCTGCCTGTTATACCGTGGGGACGTGGTTCCCAAAGATGTCAATGCTGCCATTGCCACCATCAAGACCAAGCGTACCATCCAGTTTGTGGACTGGTGCCCCACTGGCTTCAAAGTTGGCATTAATTACCAGCCTCCCACTGTGGTGCCTGGTGGAGACCTAGCCAAAGTACAGCGAGCTGTGTGCATGCTGAGCAACACTACAGCTATTGCTGAGGCCTGGGCTCGCCTGGACCACAAGTTTGACCTGATGTATGCCAAGCGTGCCTTTGTTCACTGGTACGTGGGTGAGGGCATGGAGGAAGGAGAGTTTTCTGAGGCTCGTGAGGACATGGCTGCCCTTGAGAAGGATTATGAGGAGGTTGGTGTGGATTCTGTTGAAGGAGAGGGTGAGGAAGAAGGAGAGGAATACTAAAGTTAAAATGTCACAAAGGTGCTGCTTTTACAGGGAAGCTTATTCTGTTTTAAACATTGAAAAGTTGTGATCTAATCAGTTAATTTGTATGTAGCAGTGTATACTCTCATATACAATTACTGGCCTATGCTTTAAAACACAATGCTTTGTTACAGACCCAACCTGTCCATTTCTCTGATGGGTTTGAATAAAGTATTCCCTGTCCTAAATGAGTTCAAGACTTGTATTTTCTTTTTGGGTGTCTGAAAATTTTTACATGTTTAGTACACTGAGAAGAAAGAATTTTTTATTGTGGTATATGCATATATTATGAAGTGAGTTTAAATTGCCTTAGTATGTTATAAAGCTTATTCGTAAATTAAGAAATATATATATATTATTATAACATCCATGCTATTCTTAAGTTTTGACTCAATTATAATAGTTACTTAAAATGATACTTTTAACATCATTATAATAGTTACTTAAATAATAGTTACTTAAAATGATATTTTTAGAATGGATACTTGATAATATAAAGCTAAAGTTCTGATTGGCTGCTGAACCTCATACAAATAACAAAATGATGAGTATTCTAACTGCATCATCAGGTCTTACATGCTTACATTCATGCCCCCTCATTTCCTTGGCATGTGTCCAGAGCCATCATGCTTCCTCTGCCCTGGGTTCTCAGAAGAAATCTGCTCTCCAAACAATTGTCCCCTGTGTTAGACCTAGTTATTTTCTTTTTTTTCCAGACTTATTTTCAGCTGGATGTGACAATGGAAAAGGCTGATAAATTTATTCACTCTATGTTTTTAATTATATGTCTGAATTTTAACTATCTGAGGATATTCTTATTTCATTATGGGCCAATAACTTCAAAGAATAAAACTCTTATAGTGCAGTTGCAGACATCAGCACCAACACAGTGAGAGAAACAGTTTTGGACAAAGGGTTTCCTTAAAAGAGTTCCCCTGTTAGTCCAACTGACCAAAAGGCTAAGGACCCAAAAGTAAAAAAATTGTCTTGCATTACCATTACCAAAGGCGATTAAATTATTTTTTTATTATCAATAGCCTATTTAATGTATTTCATGTCGTGTATATTTTACTATTTAAAAAACACAATGGAAACATAAATCAAGAACTGAAAATATGGTTACTGGTAGGGGGAGGGAACAGGGTCTAATCAAACTTTGTATTTGTTGTATCATTTGGCTATAGAAACATGTAAGTATTACATAATTATAATAAAGAATTAAATCAGTGGGAAAACATCTCTAAAACATTAAGCAAAATGAAACAATAAATCAAACAATAAACCAAATATCCAGTTAATGGCTTAACTACAGAGTGAGGAATTATTTCATATGACTTTAAAACACAGGAATTCAATTGTATATCCAGTGAGATGTGTTCTAACAAAAAAGAAATCTAAACGAAAAACTTCAGTAATCATAGTAATAATAGTTATTTTGAAACTTAGAATAAAATAATTTGTTGTTATTAGTATATAAAAAACCTTGTTATAATTAGATCACATATGTTCAAAAACATGGATGAATCTTAAGTGGAGGTATAGAAATAATCCAAATCAAAATTTTCACCTAGAGATGAAAAATAAATCAAATAAAAAAAAATACTGAATGGGATTAACAGATTAGACACTGAAGAAAAGGTTAATGAACTGAAGATATAACATATATTATTTATTTCATCCAAAATGAAACACATCTAAAAAAAAAGTGGGAAAAAATGAACAAATAAATGGATACTAAATAAATAAGCAGAATGAAGTTGACTTAGAATTTTTAGACTAAAACTAAGACTGAGACTGTAAACCTTTTGGTATATTTTCTCAAATGTAAACTGCTTTCAACATAAAATGCAGTGCTATAAATGGATTTAAAACAAATTTTATAAATCTACATAGAGATTTTTAAGAGTAGAATTACACAGTGTTAAAACTTTTGTTTACATATTTATTTTACTTTAATTATGGTAAAATACACAACACAAAATTTACCATCTTAACCATTTTTTGGTTTATAGTTCAGTACTGTTTGCATCCACATAGTTGTGCAACTAATCTCCAGAAATCTTTTCATCTTGGAAAATTAAAACTCTAAACCCATTAAACAGCTCCCATACCCTGTGGGAGAGAGAATGTTCCATAATGTGACACTGCTGGACCCTCAAGCTAGATCAGGGCTGTAAGAGTGATCACTTCCTGTAAATTCCCTCAGAAACTCTCTCATTGACACCTCCCCTATGCCCCACAGCAAGGAACAGATCATTGCCCTTCCCTGGGCAAATATGTAAGACAGTTTTCCCCTTATTTGAGGTGGGTCAAAAACCAGTACCCCTATCCATCCTGCCCAGTTCTACATAATTCTTTAGGGCCTGCTATGTGGCATGGAGGATATCCACGTCATTTTGCTGCACTGAAGACACACCTCATATTTAAGTTCCCTTAATAAACCCTTGATGTAATACCAGAGTTGTCAGCCTCTTTCTTTGGTCTTTACCTGCCCTCTGCTTATGGATGTAGATTTTCGGGCTTTCCCCTGGGTCTGTGTGTACAAATATCCCTTCCTTCCCCCTGGCCTCTGGCAACCACAATTCTACTTTGTCTCTATGACTTTGACTATACTAGGTACCTCAAATAATAGAATCAGATGGTATTTATCTTTCTATGACTAGCTCATTTCACTTGGGATAATGTCCTTAAGGTTCATCTATCTTTAGCATGTGTCAAAATTTCTTTCCTTTTTAAGGCCGAATAATATTCCATTGTATGTATATGCCACATTTTGTTTGTCCATTGATCTGTTTATGGACATTAAATTTGCTTCTGCCTTTTGACTATTGTGAATAATGCTGTTGTGAACACGGGTATACAAATATTCCAGACCCTGCTTTCAATTATTTTGGTTATAAACCCAGAAGTGGAATTGCTGGAAATGGTAATTCTATGTTTAATTTTTATGAGGAACTGCCATACTGTTTTCCATGGAGGCTACACCATTTTACATTCCCACCAACAATGTACAGGGTTCCAATTCTTCCATATCCTTGGGAACACTTGTTATTTTCTGTTTTGTTTTGTTTTTTTCCTGATGGTAGCCGTTTTAATGGGTATAAAGTGCTATCTCATTGTGGTTTTGATTTGCATTTTCCTAATGATTAGTGATGTTCAGTATCTTTTAATGTGCTTTTATACTGTGCTTATTGGCCATTTGCATAGCTTCTTTGGAGAAATGTCTATTGAAGTCCTTTGGTCATTTTTTTAGTATAATATATTTTTTATCAAGGTATAATTGACATATAACATTAGTTTCAGGTATGCCACACAATGATTCTATATTTGTATAGACTGCAAAATGATCACCACAATAAGTCTAGTTGACATCTGTCAGCATACATGGTTATAATATTTTTCTCATGATGAGAACTTTTTAAGATTTACTGTCTTAGCAACTTTCAAATATGCAACACAGTATTACTAACTATAGTTACCAGACTACATTATAGCCCAACGACTTATTTTATAACTGCAAATTTATACCTTTTGACCCTCCTCACCCATTTTGTCCACCCCTACCCCACTCCTGCCTCTGGCAACTATTGATCTGTTCTCTGTATCTATCATTTGCTCACTTTTAAATTGGTTTGTTAATATTAAAACACTTTTATCCCACTATTTAATCTATGAGGTTATAAGAATCTTGAGATAACTAAAATGTGAGAAATAAAAATGACAACAAAGGAATATTTTATCTTGAGACCATCACATAAATTTTACAATTCTCCTGTATTAATTCCTTCATATTAAAAAGTAAAAAATAGTAATAGTGACTATGATGCTCATCCTATCCTTTTTCTAGCTTTAACTGGAAGGTAGCTTTTGGCCTTGAGACATATAATTTTTTTTTAGCAATGTATGAAAAAGATACATATCAATGTAAGACTTTCTATATTATTTATATATTTATGTATTATTTATATATTTGTATACAAACATTTATATATTTGTATATAAATAATATGGAATAATATAAAAATTTTTATCAGAATGGATTTTGAATTTTATTAACTCTTCAGTAATATTTGAAGATTGATATGGTTTTTCTCTTTCAACATATGATGATCAATTATTTTAAAAGCCTTCCTAATGTTGAATCATCATTGCATTTCCAGTAAAAAAAGAAATACTTGATCACAGTGATTATTCTTCTAATATGCTGCCAGATTCTATTTGATGATGTGAATTTTCACTTCCACCAGCAGTGTATGTGAGTGTATGGCTGAGTCTTATATTATTTTTCAATGTAGACTGTGGCACCACAGCAGAGTACATTCCAGGGAGAAAAAAGGTGATTCCTCCAGAAGTCTATATAGTGCAGTACAGGGAAGTAGGCCTTTGAATATCTAGCTTAATTCAGAGACAGAATTTAGAGTATCAAAGCAATAGATCATTCTCGATGACTAGAGGTGGTGAAAGCAGATATCCTTGTCTTGTTTCCAATCTTCAGGAGTGTTTACTATTTCACCATCAAGTATAATGTTAGCTGTCAGATATTTAGTTTTTTTTTATTACATTTAGGAAATTTCCTTCATACCTTGTTAACTGAGAAGTTTGTTTGTTGTTCTTTGCTTTTTACAAATGGATGTTGAATTTTGTCAAATTTTTTTTTGCATGTACTTATTGAGATGATCGTATGGGTTTTTTCCTTTATTAACATCGTGAATCAGATTCATTGCCTTTTGAATATGAAACCAACCTTGCATTCCTGGGATAAACTACAGTTAGTTTATATTTTAAAGCAGGGACCCTTAACCCAGGGCTCTGGAAAGCACAGCATACTCCATTGATGAATCTCATGGATTGGTGAACTTCCCGATGTTGTATGCAGAATTCTATGTGAATTAGCTCATGGAAGGTTGTCTCCAAAGATAGCCGCTAATCATTTCTCTCATCCCTGAAGTTATATGGTACTTTTCCCATCAAGAGGCAGAGTCTATTCTTCTCTCCTTAAATTTCAGTTGGCTTTGTGATTGCTTTGACTGATAGAATGTGACAGAAGAAAATTTGTGCAGATCTAGGCTAAGCTTTTAAGAAGCCCTGGCAGCTTGTTTCCATTCAGAGGAGTCATGTAGAAAAGAACTAGGGCATCCTACCCGACAGCCAGCACTAAGACCCCAGACATGTGAGTACAACTATCCTAGGCATTCCAGCCCAACTGAGATGCCCGATGAATGTAAATACATGAGTGCACCAGATGACACCACATGGAACAGAAGAACTTTCCATAACCCATGGAATCATGAGAATAATTGTTGTTTTAACCTACTAGGTTTTGGGATGGTCTGAAACATAACAATAGATAGCTGAAACAAGGCTGACACACACATTTGGAGAGATTTTTCATTGGCTTCTCCAAAACTATTAAAACCCCTAGAGGAATGACACACTGAAAATTCTTTACAAAATACAGAATATCATTAACCTACAATGAAGTTACATCATACAAACCCATCGTAAGTTGAAAATATCATTAAGTATAAAATGCATTTAATGCTACACTATAGAGTATTAGTTGTTTACCCTTGTGGTTGCATGGCTCACTGGGAGAGCTGTGGCTCACTGCCTCTGCCCAGCATCATGAGAGAGTATCGCACTACATATCACTGGCCTGGGAAAAGATCAAAATTCAAAGTAAGGGCTCACTGCTCACTTTCACATCAACGTAATTTGAAAAATCATAAGTTGAACCGTCATAAATTGGGAACCGTCTATACTTCATAAATCTCTTTTTTTTTTAGTATTTTTGATAGATATTAACAGTAGTGTGCTTAAGATTATAATCTTTTGCCCTAAGTAGAGTAGAGATATTATTGAATTTGGCAATGAAATGAAAGGTCATATCCTTTAGCAATTTAATAGGACTGACAACCTAAGCTGAAAAGTGAGAAAACTTATTAGACCAGCCCTCCTCTGCTCTGAAAGTAGAACAAATTTAGGTAGTATTTTAGGGCTAGACCAAAACTCTTCACAAAAGAAATATATATATGCACAAGTGAAAATAAACACCACAAATTATACACAGATTAATAGACAAAAGTAGACCCAAATTTCTACATCATAAAATGTGTTTAATATGTAGTTGCATACATGAACTAGCTGGATGTATTCAACTATCATCAAAAATAGCTCAGCTATGGTGGGAATGAGTGTAATTTGAAACTGAGTTAGAACCTACCTGGGTAGAATCTAAATAAAAAATGACTGAGGGGGAGGGGAAAAATTGCATAGATGATAGTGACTCTGTTCATTCCTCTGGCAAACCAATCAAAGTTGTGACGGAAACAAGGAGCAGCAGCAAGGAAAATTCACCTGGGATCCAGATAAATAAGCCATACAACTAGGGAGAAATGCAAGAAATCACCCTGAAATGGCTAAAGGTAGGATGCGGCGAGGATGTGGGGATGCTCGGTCTCCTGCAGCTGAGTGAGACAGAGGCTACGGCCTCAGCAGCGGCAGACGCCTCTTAGAGAGGCCATGTCTGCGAGCGGATTTTCCCAGTGACGGACCTGCTTGCTCTGAGCACCAGTGCTAATTTGGCTGCGCACAGGAGATACCAGGGACTTATAGAAAGATATTGTCGAAATGAGGGCTGAGGGGAGACTTGCTCTGTACAGAAGTGTCACTGTTCATTGGTGACTCCACCACCCCTCCCAATGCATCGGACACAGAGCCACCATAGGCCTGACATCATCTAACTGGGTAACAGAGGTCGCTCCGTCCAAAGGATTCCCCGAAACCCTGCCTCCACCAACTCACGGCCCCACCCAAGCTACATCCAGAGGTATATCCTCAGCGAGTCAGGTGCTCCTTGCTGAACAGCATCTAGACTCACACTGGAAGTAGCAGGCCTTGGTTTCTGGTATGGCCTTTTGAGGTAACTATAAGCACAGCATCTATGAATTGCTTGCTGAATCTTAATAGGTGGCCCCGGAAGGGCAGAGGCTTGGGATAAGTGTGGCCTGCAGCTGAACCCCTCTCAGGACTGTGCCACTGGACACCTACTTCACAAATCCACACTAATAAGACTGGGAGACTTAGGAGCTTGCTTAGTACATAGAAACAAACATGGAGGGTCAGCCAAAATGGGAAGACAAAGAAGCAAAAATCATATGAGAGAAGAGAGCAGAGATCCAGATATAATGGAGTCAAGAATCTAACAGATGCAGAGTTCAAAACACTGATTATAAAGATGCTCAATGAACTTTTGAGAAGTGTAGATAAGTTCAGTGAGAACTTCAACAAAGAGATAAAAAACATAAAATTGGAAATGGAAATTATAAAAGGAAAACAGTCCAAAATGATGAACACATTATCTGAGATGAGAAGCATATTAAATGGAATAAACAAAGGAATAAACAAAGTGAATAAAGGAAAGCATCAAATGCCCTATTTAGAGGACCAGAAAGCCTAGGATATGCAATCAGAATGACAAAAGATAAGATGCCAAGACTATAAAAATAAAATAAGGAGTATATGGGACACTATTAAGGGTCCAAATATCCGTCTGAGTGGCGTAACTGAAGAAAATCAATATGATGAACAGCTGTTTGAAGAAATAATGATAGAAAACTTCCCTAACCTGGTGAAGGAAATGGACATAAAACCCCAGGAAGCTCAGAGAATTCCAAAACTCAGGGATCCAAAGAGGCCCACACCAAGACACATCATAATTAAAATGCCAAAGGTTAAATACAAAGAAGGAATATTAAAAGCAGCAAGAGAAAAACAGATAATTACTTATAAGGGAACACCCATAAGACTGGCAGCTGATTTCTCAAAAGAAACTATGCAGGACAGAAGGGCCTGGCAAAAATTTTCGACAGGATGAAGATCCAGGATCTATAACCAAGGATACTTTATCCAGCAAAGCTATCATTTAGAGTGGAAGGACAGATAAAGAGCTTCCCAGACAAAAATAAGTTGAAGGAATTTATCACCACCAAGCCAGTATTACAGGAAATGTTGGGGGGACTTCTTTAAGAAGAAAAAATATAAAAGACTCACTTGAGATTAAAAGACACACACACACTAAAAGGAAAGGGTTGGAAAAAGATATTGCTTTGATGGACCTAGAAGGTATTTAAGTCAGACAGAGAAAGAAAAACACTATATGCAGAATCTAAGGGCTAAAAAAAATAAACAAATCAAATAAAGTAATCACGAATACATTGTACAATTTGGTGATGGACAGAGGGGAAGGGGGCTTGAGGAGCTGGGAGAATGGGGTGAAAGGTTAAAGAAGTACAAATTAGTAGCTGATGGATGGTCACAGAGATAGGGAGTAGGGCATAGGGAATGCACTTAGCATTAATATGTTGGCTCGGTGGAGGGTCAGGGGAGGAAGGGAGCAATTGGGGGACCATTTTACAAACTATATAGATGTCTAACCAATGTACTATATACTTGAAACTAATTTAGATTATTTAATTAATTATTTTTTACAAAATGACTGAGACATAGGGCATGGCTTCCACCTGGTGAATGAGGTGCGGTAGGGTAGAGGGCTGGAAGGAGAATGACAAGACTGTAGACCACCAGTTCCAATCCAGTAAAAGATGTAATGAGACAGAAAGGTCTGAGATAAATGGCAAAGAGAAGCTAACTCTGGAAAAAAGGAATTTAAAATAAATCAGGCCAGGTACCTGGAAATAGTTCAAAAACAATACATCAGGGACCCAAGCTGAAGCCTGCTAGGGAGACTGTCTGGCTCCCAAGTTAGGCATTATTTGGAAAAAAAACAGCTGAATGTTCCTCAAGTGTCCAGGATGTTGAAGGCCAAGATATACAAGGTCTAGCCTGGAAAGGGAACCAAAACCCAGAATTCTGGATGGCATTCATGGGAATCCTTTCTACAGCATATCACAGAAGGAAGGGCCCTGCCCAGTGACAATTTCTGGAAGAGTAGACCAAATGAGTTACATGCTAGAACTCATGGGGAAATCTTTAATGAGGGAAATAGGAATACAAGGTGAGAGCCAAGAAAGTTTATCAGTTACAGTGCTACACTGGAAAGACTAGAGCAGGCAAGCAGTTGAAGAGATGAAGTGCGGGTCAGAAATATGAGTGCAGTCAAGTTGGATTCCTCTGGATAAAGCTCTCTCATGGGGCTTCAATCATGCTGTTTATCAGGGCTTCGGTCTAATATGCAACTAATAGCAGTTCCAGATGAGAAAAGAGAACAGAAAAAGAAAAAGCAATACTTAAAAAAATTGTAGATTGCTGGATACAAAAATAAATTGCATTTTATATACCAAAAATAGAAAATTTAACTTAAAAAGTACATCATTCATAATAGTATCAAAAAACATGTAAAGTACCTAGGGATAAAATTGTGCAAGACATAGGGATAAAAAAGGGCAAGATGTATTTTAATGCAACTTTATTGGAAAACCACTAAACCATATCTAAATACATGGAATTATATATTTAGTCCATATGTTAGAATAGTAAATTCATAAAAATTCAGTTCTCAAGTTGATCTGTAGGTTCAATATAATTCCATTCGAAATCACAAAGGACTGTGTGTATGCGTGCATGCACACACACACATATGCTATCTAAGCATGCACTTGAGAAGAGCACATATCATAGATGGCACTATACCAGAGGATTAAAAAAATATACACAGAAAGAACAAAGCCCCTGTGGATCATTTTATACAACACAGGGAATAGTGGTGACATCATAAGACAAAGTGCTTGGGGAATCTGCTCTCCTAGAACAGGCTTCCTCATCTTTCTAAGGCTTATGTAGGTATCACTTATATAGGCACTTTATTTAGACATTATGCTACAAATTGCCTTTCTCTATCTTGATAAGAAAGCTGAAGGGTAACAATATCTACTATCAGGAAGCTAAATACACATCCTTTTTATCTGGCTAACCAGGCTGAAGTGAAGGACTTAAGTAAGATTGAATTTGACTATTTCTATTCTCTGCACTTTTAGATTCTCTTTTTCTTAACAAATCATGTAAATAGAGAAAGATTCTCTTTTTTTGTCAAACCGTTATGCTACGATCTGTATCATTTTGGAATGTAGCCCCTTAATTTCAAGACTCGGGCTAACTGCAAAATCCTTAGAATGATTTAGAGAATTAAAGAGAGCTATAAATACGTTTATTAATGGATTTTTGTTAGTTCATAAATTACGCCTAAGGAATTCTCATTCTTTCCATTTGTTTTTTTTGTAAAGAGCAAAAATCTTGATTTTATCAAAAGCGTATGATTTAGGCAATGCAGTTTTTAAATAATAGGACCAACTTTAGGAATACTCCAATGTAGATTAAGTTTTCTTTTAGTGACTTCTCACATCTTTATTCAGCATTTCACTTTCTGGTATTGGCCACTTTCAATCTTTACCCATACCCTTCTT
This sequence comes from Rousettus aegyptiacus, assembly GCF_014176215.1. Classification (NCBI taxonomy): domain Eukaryota; kingdom Metazoa; phylum Chordata; class Mammalia; order Chiroptera; family Pteropodidae; genus Rousettus; species Rousettus aegyptiacus. Next base: position 131,558,862 of record NW_023416295.1, read on the forward strand.
TTTCTTTTACCCAAGCTTTAATTTCTACCAATAGTCCATTATTATCTGTAAAAAAAAGGTAGTTGATTACTTAAGATGTCATCTTTCCCTAAAGTAATGTTATTTATACAAGGAGTTTTTAGAAATTAAAAATTTGACTTTTCAAGGAATCAGCAGGAAAAGAACTTCAAGTACCACCTTAGGTAAAGCAGATGATATTTTGGGTAGCTATTTTAAGCCATTAAAATCAGAGTATAGAGTGACAGGCTAATAGTTACTTTTCCTACCCCAAGGATAACCCTGCCTCTCACACTTTAACCCTTGCTTTTATTTCTAATAGAACAACTTTATTGAAATGTAATTCACAAGTTATACAATTCCCCCATTTAAAGTGTACATATCAATGGTGTATTTAGTATATTCACAGAGCATATATAAGCATATATAAGCATAATCACAATCAATTTTAAAACATTTCATCATCTCCCCAAAAAACTGTGTAACCTAGGCAATCACTAATTTACTTTCTGTCTATATATTTTCCTATTCCAGACACTACTTTACTTTGTCTATATATTTTCCCATTCCAGACATTTTATATAAATGGAATCATACAACATGTAGACATTTGTAACTGGTTTCTTTATTTATTCTTTTCTAAAATATCAACTTAAGTAGATTAGATATATTTTGCAAATAGTTCCATTTCAGTGATCCAGATTGTTATAGGAAACACCGGTAGGGCATAACATTTTAGAATGCAGAGATTTCTGTGTATTGTTATTTGATACATAATTCATAAAACACAAAATTCATCCATTAGTGTACAATTTAGTGTGCAATTTAATTTTAATGTACAATTTAAGTTTTTAGTATATTTACCAGGTCGTGCAAACAATACCATCTAATCTCAGAACATTTTTATCATTCTACAAAAAAAAAAAATAATAATAATAATAACTTAAACTCTACCCATTAGCAGTCACTCCCCATTCAATCCACCCCCTAGCCCATGGCAAACATTAATCTATTTCCTGTCTCTGTAGGTTTGCCTATTCTGGACATTCCATGTAAATGGAATCATACGATATACAGCTTTATTTGTTTTTAATTTTTTTAGGTGAGGCAACCCTTGGTTGACCTCATAGATTGCAAGGACCTTGTCAACTTACAATTCCTTATTTTTAAAATTTTTACGCCTACAGCACCTGGTCTTCCTAGGTGGTCTCCCATCCAAGTACTAAGTAGGCCCAACCCTACTTAGCATCCGAGATCAGACAGGAACAGGCTTGTTCAGGGTAACATGGCCATAGACTATAATATGTGGCTTCTTTCACTTAGCATAATGTTTTTAAGGTTCATCTATGTTGTAGAATATATTAATATTTAATTTATTTTTATTGCCATATAATATTCCATTGTATGAATATATAACATTTTCTTTATCCATTCATCAGTTGATGGACATTTGGGCTGTTTCATTTTTTGGCTATTATGATTAATGCTGTGAAGGATAGCAGAGTTTGCCGCCACAAAACATGCTACTGCTTTGGCATGAGGATTATTTTGAATTGAAGACAATTGAGAAGAAGTCAGGTACAAAAACAAATAAATAACAACTACAACAACAACAACAATAATCACCTCTCTGCTCTCATCCTATTTACCTAATAACAGGACATGGATTTGTGCATAAGTTAATCATTGACAACCCAAACCTTCATCAGCCCAGACACAATACCAGAGGACTCCACAGCAAACTTTACTGACTAGCTCTTGTCTTCCATTAGTCCCCCAAATTGTGCCTTCCCACAATTTGTCTTCCCTAGATACTACTCAGTCCTTTTCCTTTATCTTGTCACTTCTCTAAAAGTTTATTGTTCCTTTGCTAAGATGTTATAAACCCAAATTTTAACCAAACCTTTGAAGTACTATCACTGAGTTTCTCCCACGTATATATGAGATATACATATAATAAAAATCTATTTTTTTCTCTTATGAATGTCTTTTATTACAGAGCACCAGCCAAGAAATTAGAAGGGTAGAAGGAAAAATATCTATACATATACACACAGTGGCAATGAACATTTGTGTATATGTTTTTGCGTGGCTATATGTTTTCATCTCATATATCTAGAAATGGAATTTCTGGGTTATAGGGAAGCTCTATGTTTAATACTTTGTGGAATTTTCAAACTATTTTCCAAAGTGGTTGCGGCATTTCCATTCCTACCAGTAGTGAATGAGGGTTTCAACTTTTCCACATTCTTATGAAGACTTGTTATTATCTGTCTTTTTCATGGTAGCCATCCTCATGGGGGTAAAGTGGTATCTCACTGGGGTTTTGATTTGCATTTCCCTGATAGCTAATTAAGTTGAGGATCTTTTCATGTGCTTTTTAAACATTCATACATCTTCTTTGGAGAAATGTATATTTAGAGTCTTTGTCCATTTTAATCAGATTGTTTATTTTTGATTATTGAGTTGTAAGAGTTCTTTATATGTTCTAGATATGAGTATAATATTTATTATTTGCAAATATTTTCTCTCATTCTGTGGGTTATCTTTTCACTTTCTTGATAGAGTCTTTTAAGGCACAGAAGTTTAAAAAAAATTTTTAATACCTATAGCACTTGGTATTCCTAGGTGGTCTCGCAAGAAGTTTTAAATTTTGATAAAGTCCAGTGTACCTATTTTTTTTTCTTTTGTTGCTTATGCTTTGGGTGTCATCTGAGAAGCGTTTTCGTAACCCACAGTCATTCAGATTTCTATATTTTCTTCTAAGAGTTTTACAGTTTTACCTATTACATTAGGTCTGTGATCCATTTACAGTTAATTTTTATGTATGTATAAGTAAGAAATTCAACTTCATTCTTTTGTATATGGATATCCATTTGTCCTATCACTATATGTTGAAAAGACAATTTTTTCTTCATTGATTTATCTTGGCACCCTTGTCAAAAAATTAATTGACCATAACTGTGAAAGTTTATTTCTGGACTCTCAATTCTATTCCATTGATCTGTTATATCTACCTTTTCTGGGTTATAGGGAAGCTCCACACAGTCTTGATTACTGTAGCCTTGCAGAAAAATTTTAAGTCAGAAAGTTCCCTGAATTTGTTATTTTCAAGACTGTTCTGGCTCTTCAAGGTCCCTTGAATTTTCATATGGATATTAGGATCAGTTTGTTGATTTCTGCAATGAAGCCAGCTAGGGATTTTGATAGGAATTGTGCTGCAGTTGTATTATCAATTTGGAAAATATTGCCATTTTAACAATATTGTCTTCCAATCCTTAAACATAAAATATCTTTTCATTTATTTACATCATCTTTAATTTCTTTCGACAATGTTTTGTAGTTATTCCATGATTTTAAATGCAATATTATCTATTGTTAGAAAAAGAGTAATTATAACTCAGGTCTCTCAGTTCTTTTTCAAGATTCTGAAGAGAAATTTGTCATACGGAAACTCAAAAACTTTTTGATTCTTGGTGGGTCCTCAGTTTTAATTTTCTGCCCCACCTCCAAACATATATATACATATATATGTGTGTGTGTGTGTATATATATATATATATATATTTTTTTTTTTCATTTCAGGACCACCAAATCCCTATCCCATAATGGTAGGTGGGTTTCTTGTTTTTGCTTGGTCTTAACTTCCCTGAAGAGACACTATTGTGCTATATGACATATTCTCTATATTCATTGGGGGTCCAATGTGCTTATTCCCCTGGGATGGATTATTACATCTGCGATAAGATGCAAAGATTTTTTTCCCCCTTGTATTGTTAAATAAAACATCTTATTCTGCAGCTGCAATGGAAAACATTAAGACACCTTCTATAATGTGTTAAATGGGATAAGGTATGTTTCTAATTTGTTTAAGAGAGAGAGTTAAATTTTAAAGAATACTTACTTAATATTCTGAACCTGAAGTTCTGGCAGATGGAAAATTTAGATGCAGCATAATTTTCCCCCTAATGTTGTATATATATATAGAAGCAGAATAACTGCTTCCCCTACAAAATCATATATTGGTTGATTGAATATATGCCAACATTATTCATAATTTACTTGGCTTCAGCTGTACATATTTTATATTTCCCAATTTATACTTTTTAGGGGTATTGAAGCTAACACAGTCAGGAAGAAATAGATTTCATTAATTTAAAAAAAAAACCTTTCTTAGATAATGTCCCTCCCCCGCAAAAATCTATACAGACAGAACTAAACATTGATTCTCTCTTCCTTCATACATAAAACATATTGTTTAAAATTTTTATTCATGGCAATTTAACTCAAATGAGTACTTCAATATTATTAGCTTCTTATCCATTTTTAATAGCTTGTCCTCCCTTCAAAATCACCAGAGGTAAAATCAGCATTCTTTTACTACCAACCCAACATAATTGCTATTCTTTCTGAATTACTAAGGTTGATTGATGTTTTGATTGATTGTTTTTTTTTTCTTTTTTAAATTTCTCGTTTTCTCTAACATGCAGAAAAAGTACTGGCTGAAAGTACACATGAGAATTAGTTCTTGAACCTGAACTGTGCTGAAGATGAAATCACTTCGACAAACAAAAGGCAACAAACAAAAATCAAAAATGTTACAAAGTAAATTTAAATTCTAAAAATCCGAATGGTAACTTGTTATGTGACCTTTAAATTTTTTCATTGGGTAGGCTTTCTGGAGAGCCATTCTCCTATTGCTAGAAGTTAAAGAATGGAGACCCTATCAAGTCATTTGAGGTGCTGAAGATTACGACTGGGAACCTGGGTTACTATGTCAAAGCTCAACAAAGTATAAGGAACCAGTCCTTATATTATACAAAATGTAATCTCTCCATACAAAAGAGAACAATAAATTACATGAGTGATACTATATCCATTTACTCATCCATTTAATGCCTTTTCAACACCAAATATATAAATAGCCCTGTGGTAGGCATTTGAGAATACATATTTATATATTCGATTCATATTCAACACATATTTATTCACTACCTACTACATAAGACTAAGGGGTTACGGCAATGAACAAAACAGAGAAGATTGTATATTCCAGTAGGGAGACAGAAAATAAGCAAATAATAAATGTCCTACGAGGAAAAAGGAGCAGGTTAAGGGGGGAATGGAAGGAATGGAGGATATTATTTTAGAATAAAAGGTCAAGGCCTCTTTTAGTTGATAATATTAAAAGAGAAACTAAGGAAATTAGAGAGTAGATATCTGGGGGAAGAGCAAATTAGGCAAAGGGACCACAAGTGGAGAGCCTTGAGACAAAGTAGCATAATCACTGTGTTCCAGGTACAGTAAAAAGGACAGTACAGCTAAAGTAGAAAGAGCGAGGAGGAAAAGAATATAAGATGAAGCTGGAGAAACAGCCAGGAACCAGACCAGGAAGAACATTTTTGAACACTGTAAGAATCTGGATAGTATTCTAAGAATAACAAGAAGCCCCCAGAGTAGGCACAATCAAAGTTATATATTTTAAAATATATATTATATATTTTTAAAGGATCATTTTTTTAAAAAAAGACTGTAAGAATGGAAGCAGGGAGAGCAGTAAGTAGAATATTTTTGTGTCTGGGAGAGAGATGAGAGACAATTGAGGATATATTTTGTTGGCAGAGCTGACAGGATTTACTGATGCATTAGATTGTAAATATTTTAAAAAGAGAGGAGTTAGAGATAACTCAGAGGTTTTTGGCCTGAACAACTGGGTGATCAGAGGTAACATTTACTCAGATGAAGAACACTAGAAGAGGAAAGAAGTAGGTTGTGTGCCTGTGAGTGTGGGGAGGTAGTGGAATTCAAAAATTCATTTTAGACCTGATAAATGTTGAGTAGGCAACTAGATATACACTTCAGGGAATGGAGAAAAGGTCTTGGTGGGAGACACCAATATATAGATAATATTTAAAGCCATGAGACTAGATGGGTATATACATCTTATACAATTATGTGACCATTTCTATAGAGCAGTGGTATTCACAAGTTTGCTTGTGTTCCACCTAAAATTCTTTTCAAAACTACATACTTCTTCAGACATTTTTAAGTTGGTATCTAAAATTTTTGAAGTTAAGTTTAAATGATTAAAAAGACTGTAATTTTAAACATATTGTAAATGTTGACATTTTAAAATAAAACATACTGTTCTGTTACATCTCATGGAATCTTTCTGTTTGTTTCACAGAATCTTAAAATTTAGTAATTTGATACTATCATCCATTTTTAAAAGATAAAATTGGGTTTTCAATAATATAGTGGACTAGATTTTTGATGCACCTTCCAATAAAAACTAAAAATGGATATAAAATGATAAAATATTTTCTTAAAAGCATCAAAAAGCTTATAAGATAGTAAGAAATCTTTAAGCAGAGTTCAATGGAACATTGGTGCCATATTCTTCACAGCCTTAAAAAAATAAAGTACTGGGATTAAATATAAAGCTCAGGGTCCATCCAAAGTGAGAAGGACCAGAGAAACACCCACAGAAAAAGTTAGGACTCCAAAGAGCTAAACCTTTAGTATAAGTGTGGACCAGAAGTAAATCTGCCACAACCCCCTCTTCCAGAGGATTGCAATGAAAATTGCCTTGATATGAACAGGAAAAGGGGGAAAACTACCAAACAACCAAACAAGAATATCTGAGAAATGTTCAAAACAATCAGCTCATGCATGAATTTGCAACTTGGGTGTTCCAAAAGTCCTAATACCATGAGCTTAGTTTAAAATCATCCTAGACTGATAGCGCCTCCCAGGCATCTGGCAGAAGAAAAAACAAATCTTTATTTTAAGCATTAAGGAATTTCCCTTCCAGAATCTAATTTCCCAAGGAAAATGAGCTTTCAAAGTTTAAAAAAAAAAAAAAAAAAAAAAAGCCTGTTATGTAACACAAGGAAATAAGGCATCAACCAGTATAAACAACATAGAACAAAAACAGGTCAGCAAAGGCTTTGGATATTGGATTATCAGATCCAGATTATAAAATAACTCTGCATACTATACTTCAGAACATAAAAGACAAACTTGAATATATCTGTAAGAAATAGGAAATGATAAAAGACGACCAAGCAGATTAGAAAAAATAATAATAAAACAAATTACGGAGATAAAAAATTGAAATGATTGTATTAGTTTCATGGAATTGCCATAACAAATTACCACAAACACATCTCAGTAACAAGCATACAAAAAACAGTAAAGGTATAAAACATTTGAATATCCCGGTGAACTAATCTGATTTAATGGATATATAGAGAACGCTGTACTCAACAATTGTATAATATAGATTTTTAGTGTATAAGCACATAAGGAATTATAGCCTTAACTGTATATATCAGAAAAGAAAAAAAGCTAAATAACAAAGAACTAAGTACTGCTAACCTAAAAATAAAAAGTCAAAGTGAGAAGCAACAAGCATTTATTTGAGGTCACAGAATTGCAATTTAAGGGCACAGAAACCCAAATGGTATCCCAATTACAGGTGAAGGTGAAGGGTTTTTATTAGAAAAGGAAGGGAAATAATTACATGAATAGAAGAAATAAATTTCTACAGGTGTTAACAAAACTGAATTACTTTTTAGCTTATACATGGCTGGTTACTGATTCTATTTTCAGAAAAAGAGCCTATAATCAACAGTCTTTATGGTCAGAATGTCTGCTTTCCTGTTAGTTTTACAAATAATTGCTTGTAAGACAATGTTGATTTGGCCCAGCCCAAAGGTTATTTCACCCAGTTAAAACCTTCTAAAAGTTTAAGGAACATTAGATGCAACCAGACCCTCTGGAATGACTGTTCTGGCTTTTATTTTATTTTATTTTATTTATTTTATATTTTATTTATTTTATATTTTATTTATTTTTTATTTATTATGGTAACATTGGTTAACGAAATCCAGTAAGTTTCAAGTGTACAATTCAACAGTAAGTTTTATATATATACACACACACACACACATACACACACACACACGAACATACATACATACATACATACATACATATATTGCATTGTGTATTCACTGCCCATAGTTAGATTTCTTTCTGCCACCACATATTTGGCCCTTTTTATCTCATCTACCTTCCCTCATTCCCCCCACCCTCTGGTAACCATTAGTCTACTGTCCATGTCCATGAGTCCCTGTTTGTTTGTCATGTTTGTTTGTTGCTTTTAGATTTATATTCCACATATTAAGTGATATTATGTGGTTTTCAACATTTTCTGCCTGGCTTATTTCACTTAGCATGATTATCTCAAGATCCATCCATGTTGTCACAAATGGCAGTATTTCACCTCTACTTATAGCTGAGAATTATTCAATTGTATATATGTACCACATCTTCTTTAACCAATCATCTATTATAGGGCACTTCGGTTGCTTCCATGTCCCGGCCACTGTGAATAATGCAGCTCTAAACATCAGTGTGCATTTATCTTTTCAGATAAATGTTTTCAAGTCTTTGGAGTAAATATCCAGTAGAGGGATTGCTGGATCATATGGTAGATCAATTCTTACTTTTTTTGAGGACCCTCCATACTGTTTTCCATAGTGGCTGTACCAATTTGCAGTTCCACCAGCAGTCTATGAGGGTTCCTTTTTCTCTGCAACCTCTCCCACACTTGTTATTACTTGTCCTGTTGATAATATCTGGCTTTATTTTAAAATGGTTCCACTTATGTTAACTTTTCACAGTGCTCATCTTAAAATATTAGGAGAAAAGTCTAAAGAAATTGTAAAATTAGAAAAAAATAATCAAGATAAGAGCTGAATTTATAAGATAGAAAATAAACCTATATAGAATATCATTAAAACCAAAAGTTGCTCCCATGAAAATATAATTGATAATCTCTGATAAAACTGGTTAAAAAAAAAAGCAGTTGGTACAAATAACCAATATCAGAAATGAAAAAGGAGCCATTACCACAGAAGTCACACTCATTGAAAAGATAAACTAGGATATCATGAAGAATTTAATTCGAATAGATTTATAAATGAAGACAAACTGAGAAAAAAACTTCCAGAAGAAATAAAAGCAGCATGGGAGATATTGCTTCCCAGGAACTGTCATCAGTTTTAGCTCAAATAAACTCATAAAAATCAAAAAAAAAAAAAAAAGAAAGAAAAAATCTGAATAATCATATAACCACTAAAGAAATTGATCAGAAGTAAAATAAAAAAAAAAAAAACCTTCTCATAACAACACCACCACTAACATCAAGGCTCCAATTGCTCTACTAGTAGTTCCACCAAATTTCAAGAAAAAAAATAATTCCAATATTACATCAACTCTTCCAGAGAATAGAAAAAATGGTGCATTCTTTTATGAATCTATCAATCGCTTATACCAAAATCTGAGAGAAAAAAGTATGAAAAATCAACATTATAGAACAATTCTCCACATAAACATTGATTTAAATATCCATGAAAATATTAGCAAACTGAACCTAATAATATAGTCTAAAATATGATTCATTGTGACCTAGTTTGATTTATCACAGCAATTCAAGGTTGTTTTAATTGTAGGAAACAAATCAGTATAAATTGCCACATTAGCAGAGTAAAAGAAAAATCAAAAGAGGATCTCAATAGATGCAAAAATAGAATTTGCTAAACTTGAACACTCATTCATGATAAAAACATTTATCAAACTAAGGAAACCTTAACCTTATAAAAGATATCTATAAGAAAAACTGCAGCAAATATACTTAAAATTGAAGTATTAAAACCATTCCCTTTAAGAGGAGAAACAAGGAAAGAATGCTCATTACCACCGCTACTTTCGTCACTTTAATGAAGGTCCCAGCCAGTAAATCAAGAAAACTAAATAAAAGGAATAAGAAATGCAAATGAATAAATGTAAATGCAAATTATGTGGCTGTGCTATAATAAAAACTAAATATTTGCTCTTTGTCTTCCAGTTCCTGGCACAGAGCTTACAAAATCTTTGGAATATCCTAAGTAGGAATAGAGACTTGAAAAAACATTTCTCCAAAGAAGATATACAAATGACCACTAAGCATATGAAAAGGTGCCTAACACTATTAGCCATTAGGGAAATGCAAATTAACATACAATGAGATGCCACCTCAAATCCAATAGGATGTCCATAATCAAAAAGAAAATAACAATTATAAGTAAGGAAATGGAAAAATTGGAATATTCATATGTTGCTGGTGGGATGTAAAATGGTGCACCCACTTTGGAAAATCATTTAATAGTTCCTCAAAATGTTAAACATAGAGTTACCATATAACCCAGAAATTCCACTCTTAGATATATAGCCAAGAAAAATAAAGCATATGGCCACATGACAACTTGTACATAAACATTCAAACAGCATTATTCATTACAGCCAAAAAGTGGATACAACCCAAAGGTCTATCAACTGATGAATGGATAAAGAAAATGTATATTGATACTACAGAATACTATTTGGCAATTTAAAAAAATGAAGTACTGAGACATGCTACAACATAGATGAACCTTGAAAACATCATGCTAAGTAAAAGAAGCCACATATTATATGATTCTGTTTATGTGAAATCTCCAGAATAGGCAGATCTAGGGAAACGGAAAGTAGATTGGTGGTTGCCAGGAGTTTGGAGGAGGGGTGAATGAGGAGTGACTGCTAATGGGTACCAACTTTCATTTAGGGTGATAAAAATGTTCTGAATTAGAGAGTGGTGATGGTTGCACAACTCTCTGACTATATTAAAAAAAAAAAGTTGTACATTTTAAAAGGGTGGATTGTATAATCTGTGCTATTTTAAAGCTGCTATTTTTTTTTTTTACAAAGTAAGTATAGGTCAAAAATACTTGTATTTTTTAGAACCTTAACCCACCATTTTACTTTATATTGACCTTTTTATTACAATAATTGTTATTATAAAAAAGTAATACATCTGGATTTAAGAAACTTTAATTATAGAAAAGCAGAAAAAAGAATTTTGAAATTACCACAAATCTTACCATTCAATAATTAGCTTTCCATTTTCTTTTCATAGAATAAACATCAGCCTATTAAGTATTTCCCTTTGTAACTGCTATAAAACTTATTTTCTCAATTTTAAAAATATTTCCCAAATCTGTGCTCCTTTCCCATGGAATATAGTTCAAATACATAAATTCAGATCATGGTAAGTCTCTACTTAAAATCTTCTCCTTAGTCCTCTTTAGTTAGTATCAGCATTTTATTTTCATTACTTTCATAGTGCCTTGTCACCAAGTTCTCATTTAACCTGAGGAAATTGAGCCTTCCTTTCTTCTCTGTATAAAAACTTTAAATACTCAAGTTTTTAGATGTACACTGTCCAATATAGTGGGCACTACATGTGACTATTTAAATTTAAATTAATACAATGGAATATTACTCAGCCATAAGAACTGATGAAATACTGTCATTTGCAACAACATGGATGGATCTTGAGATAATCATGCTAAGCAAAATAAGCCGGACAAAAAAGTTGAAAACCACATGTTATCACTTATATGTGGGATATAAACCTAAAAGCAACAAACAAACACGACAAACAGACACATGGACATGGACAACAGACTAGTGGTTACCAGACGGTGGCAGGTAAAAGGGGACAAATGTGTGGTGACAGAAAGAACTCTAACTATGGATGGTGAACATACAATGCAATATCTTATTGTGCTATACTCACTCTTCTTGTGGTGATGTATTGACAGCAGATAATTAAAGCCAGGGAAAGAAAAATGGAGATATAGGGGGACTACTGTATTAATTAAATATTTATCAAAGAATACATGTTCCACTTCAATGCCTAACACACCTCATCTCAAAACTTAACATGTCCGAAATTGAACTTCGGATTCCTTCCTTTTCCCTATACCTTTTCCTCCTTCAGTATCCCCTGTGTTACTCAGGCCAAAATCCATGGGGTCATAATTGACTCCTCTTTCTTTCTCACCTTACATCCAATGCCATAATAAACTCTATCAGCACTACCTTCAATATACATCCAGAAACCCACCACTTTTACCACCTCCACCAATGGTCCACCCTGGTCCAAGCAACTATCCCCTCTTATCTGCATTACTGAAATTCCCTTCCAACTCATATTCCTTATTCCACTTCTAACCTTCTATGGTTTATTCTTATAGCAACCAGACTGATCCTTTAAAAATATAAAATAGAATATGTCATATCTTTGTTTGGAACTATGTAAAGGATTCTCATGATTTTTAAACTAAAACACAGTCTTTCCATGGCTAATAAGAAAGACCCTTACATGATCTAGACATTGGCTACTTCTCTGATCTCATTTCATAACACTCCTCCCATCACTTACTCTGCTCTGTTCTCACTGACCTTATTGATATTGCTTAAAAATATATATATACACCCTCAACCTCAGAGCTTTTGCACTTGATGTTTCGCTGCTTGAAATGCCTACTTTATCATTTCATTCAGGTCTTTGTTCAAATTATCTCCTCAGAGAAGCCTTCCTAGATTACTCTACCTAAAATAGTACCTATTAATACCTAACATTATATTTCATGTCTCTTTGCTATATGTTCATTTTCTTTCTCCTTCTCTAGAACATAAACTCTATGAAGGTAAGGATGTAATTTGTCCGTCATTTTATCTACCTAACACTTAAAAGGAATACTTGACATGGTAGACTCTCAATAAATATTTATCCAATAAACAAAAATAGAAGCTTTATTGTTTTCTATATAAAATGGACACTTTCTAGTCTTTATACTACCTAACCTCTCTGCAGCATTTGACATACCACTTCTCCTTGAAACTTTCCCTTTCCTTGGATTGTGAGACCCCCCAGCTTTCCTCTCTGATCAATCCTTCTCAGGCTTCTTTTATAGACTCCTTCTCTCTACTTAAGTGTGATCATTCTTCAGATTCCCTACTAAAGCTAGGTTCTCTACTAAGGCCACCACTCTCCTAAGTTCTACACATTCCCCTCAATGGTCTATCCATCTCCATGGCTTAATTATCTTAAATCTCAGAGACTCTCAAATCTATCTTTCTCTTCTCTTTCCACATCTGCATATATAACTTAATGGATATCTCTAGATATATGTATCACAAAATTTAAACTCAAAATGTGTCAAAAGCTGAACTATTAGCTTCTCCTGTGTCCCTTCTTCAGTTCCTATCCCTTCTTCCATTAATATTCTAATCTCAGTGAAATGTACTGTCATTCGACCAGTTATTCAAACCAAAAACATGAAAATTAACCACTGTTCTTTAGTTTCCCTCACACTGTGTATCCAATCAGTCACCAAGTTCAACATTCAACAACAAATTACATATTTAGCACCTGCTATAATAAATCTGGAGATCGGTAGATTGAAGATTGGCTCAGCAGTTTCACAGTGTCAGACACTAAGTTGGCATTTCTTTGATTCTATTCACATTAAGACCTAAAGGTGCTAAGTTGGCTCCAGGCATCATACCTTCACAGAACATTTCAAAAAGCAAAAAGCAGTAGAGAGGAGTGAAACAAAGGGGCTTCGCTCAAGGGTACAATCTCTTTTGATCAGGGAGGAAAACCATTCCCAGAAATACCCTAGCAGACTTCCCTTTATGTTCCATTGGCCAGACTGGATTCAATTATGAAGGAGATTGAGAAAGTAAGTATCTGGCAAAGGGTTTCCTTGACTTGTCCCCTGGGTTTGAGCACATAGCTACCCTTTAAAAAACAAACAAACAAACAAAAAGAGATTCTCTTGGCAAAGAATGGAAGAAGGTGGTTTTTGGAAGGGCAACCAAGATTGACTTCCACAAAATCAGACATGGAGTTGAATTCTAATTAGAAAAAAAAAATTAAATAAGTAAATAAATATATGAACAAGGTAATTTCAGATTCTATAAACACTATAAGGTGACGTGATTTTAAAAAGTGATGGGCATATTTTGAAAATAAAGCTGATAGAATTTACTAATGGGATTAAATGTGACAGTGTGAGAAAAAGACGATTCCAAGCTAATACTGATTCCCATTCATAAATGAAGTTCAAGAAAGATAATTAGGAGTCTAAAGTCATACCAGTCTATGGCCATGCCACCCTTAACATGCCCAATCTTGCCTGATCTTGGAAGCTAAGCAGGGTTGGGCTTGGTCAGTACTTGGATGGGAGACCACCTAGAAATACCAGGTGCTGTAGACATCAAAGTAAATAAATAAATAAATAAATAAATAAATAAATATAAACTCTTCCTAAAGTCATACCACTATTAACTGACAAAGATAAAATTTTATCTAGTACTATCTGAAATTAAAGCCCATTTTCTTTCCCCTATACCATCTGTGGAAAAATAACAAAAAATGGCATATATAAATTTATAACACTAACACTAATTTTAAAAAGGCCAAATGTTTGAAAATAGTTGCTGCTTTGTAAGTTGCTATTTTTTGTGTGTTTCCTTGTAGAGTAGGTTAAATGAACAAAACTTTTTGTGACCGTTTGTGTCTAACCACAATACGTAACTATCAAAAAAATGTTACTTAGAACAGTAACAAATGGCAGTGCTATTAAGTAGCAAAGATGGGAGTGGCTCAAGGAGCACAGGGTCTCCAATTACATCAAAGACTCAAAGCAAATAGTTACAGGCCCTGAAACAATCCAACAAAAGAAAGACCTATATAATCAGTTAAAATGTTAAATACTGGATAATACTATGTTTATATTCTAGCAAGAGATAACTACTATTTAGGTTTTAAATATAGACAAAGTGTATACATCCATATATAATATAAACAAATAGACTCACATAAGTTTGGTATGTGTAAAAAGAAAAAAAATGTCAGCCTTTCCTCTCAATTACTTAAGAGGTAGTAAAATCAATTAACTTAGCATTATTCAATATTTTTCTGGCAAATAGATATCAGACTAGATATCTGGTATAAAGGTCCCTTTGGCTCTATTACTCTCTGAAACCTGAGTATCATCAGGGACACACACACACACACACACACAAAGAAACCCTCAAATATTTCCTCATTTACAACATGGGAATTCACAGAAAACAAGGCTAGCAAAGCTAATGGTTTTTAGGAAGGTATCTGGGGAGACATATAGCCCACAGGAGCAAATCTCTGCAGTGAAAGCTCTAAGGTTCTGCAGAGATCTAGGAGGAGGGAGGTGGCTGCTTTCAAATGGCTTTCATCCAGAGCAGAGAGCAAAATGGAGTTCAGCTGGGTGGTTCCCTAACATTCATTCTTCCAGTTAAGGCAAACTAATGACAAGCATTCCTCTGAGTTATTGTGGGATTGATTCCAGACCACTGCAATAAAACTAGTCATAATCTTTTTGTTAAAAAGGGTCTTGACTTCAATTTGTAAAAAATGGAGTATCTGTGAAGCGCAATAAAGCAAAGCACAATAAAATGTATGCCTGTATTTCCATCTCCTTTTAAGAACAAGACAAAAAAAAAAAAAAGAATAAATGAGACAACCTGAAACTAATAGGATTTATTTTTATGTCAAGAATAAGCGAGACAATATTCGAATATATTCCTGTCCCCTATAACCCAGTTTGGGAAATGTGTGCAAATTTGTGATCTGAGTCGAAAACCTTTTAACAGGACTACTGAAAATATTTATTAGAAGTAAATGAGTATCTTGTTTGTATTCTAGGTTCATGTAAATGTGAGTGGAGAATACATATATAATATATAAATATATATCCTTACAAACTACATATACATATTAACAGTATAAATTAGTTATTTCTATGGTATGAAGAATGAAGGCTTTACCAAATCTGAATCGGATAATAACTGAATATGAACTATGAATTTTTACTGTCTCATGTTTACCTTTTTTGTTACTAATACCCTATCACTGGGAGGATATTTTAAATAGTGTAGTTAGTAACAGTAATAAATTTGTTAGAACCAATTTAAAGCCACACGTTAACCCTAATTAACCTCCTCATGCAATTCCTAAGGTTACCAATGTGGTTTACAGTCTTAAAATAGATTCTCCTGAAAGGGGAGGAAAAAAGTCTATTAATTATAATCTGGGCCTCCTAGCACTAAGCTATAATCAATCAACTGATCTATCTTGACATAACAGAAACAGTATTTTTTTAATTTTTAATTTTTCAATTAGAGTTGACGTTCAACATAAAGTAGTTATTTATTACAGAGTTTTACAAAACTCTATATAATAGGAATCCCTGCTTCCTAATATCCTTGTGTCAGTTTTGTCCCTACCCAAGTTTCTGTCTTCACTTCCTCAATTCAGCTACCAAATTTGAAATGTCTTTAAATCTTTTTTTTTAGAAGCCCCTAAGGCTGTTTCATAAAGTTGGTTGAGGTCTAAAAATGGGGCCCTTTTAACAGTTGGATGTTCAATGCTTAGGTACTCTCTTTGAATGGTTGTTTTTTGCTTCCAACGTTAGCTACCTTTAAAGCACAAGTCATTACAGTAAATCAAATAAAACTAGTCTATTTTCTAAACCTCGCGTCCTCCATATTATTAAGGAAGTACAGAATACACTTTAAAGGAACTGAGAAAAGGAAAAGGCAAAACTCACTGACAAACTGTGACAACATGAAAATAATCTGCTGAGCTATCCGGGACAGAAGTTTCTGCATTTCATGGTGCTTCTTCCTTAAAATTGTATAGACTTTTAAGTCTTAGGGTTCGTTCAAATTAAGGCAAAGCTCCTTCCTCGTCACTTCCCAGGATGGTTTGTTTCCTAGCCCGTGCCCAGCCCAGGCCCCGGCAGCCATGCGCCGCAGACTGCAGCACCCGAGCTCGAGGCCCGCAGGCGCGGAGGCCCCAGCCCCACAGGGTCGACGCAGGGAGGGGGCTCCGGCGGTGGAGCCCGCCTCTGCGGCGGCGGAGCCGGGCACCGAGTGGGCGCGCCAGGCCAGGGGAGGGGCCCGCAGCCGTGACACAGCCTGTGCCCGCCCACCCCTCCATGGACCGCTACTTAAGCGGCTCTGGCACCTCCCTCGCCCCAGTGCGTTACTTACCTCGACTCTTAGCTTGTCGGGGACGGTAACCGGGACCCGGTGTCTACTTCTGTCGTCTGCTCCTGCTAACTCGTAGATATGGTGAGTGGGCCTCGCGCGGCGCCGCCGTCGCTCGGGAAAACGGGGAAAAACAATCCGGGGGTTCACAGAAGGCTTCTACCTACAGAGAACTGCGGCCAGCGCTCTCCATTTGCAGGGCAAAAAGCAAGGAGAGAGGCGAGGGTGGGAGTAGATCGACCCCGGCTTGTGGAGAATGGCTGGGGCCCGGAAATGAGGAGACCGTCGCCTTTGAATCTTGGACTCTGAGAGGGGATGGCGGGGCGCCGGCTCCCTCCACCCTAGTGAGGGCTCTTATTTATCCCCTAAATACTGGGCGCGGCGCCCCAAGACCCTACAGTCTTTTCCCTCACGTTCCCATTCCCCTTATCTTTCCCCTGCCTTGGGCGGGTGCGCGCGGGCTCTCTCCTCCCTCACTTCCTCCTCGGCGCGAAAAGCGGAGGCGGGAAGGAGCCTGACACAAAAGCGCACGCGCGACCGTTACCGCCCCGCCAGGGAGTGGCGGGAGACCGTCTCTGCAGCCTCCGCTGCGGCTCTGTGGCGCGAGGGTGTGTCTTCTGCCCAGAGTTTTCGTCGTTTTATACATGAGAATAAGATGAATGTAGAGGAAGACTGTCGCTGTGCTGTACTGTGCCAATACATTAGGACAGTTAGTTCCCAACAACCCCTAGAGGCCATCTGCTCCTCGGTGGCCTCTGCTGCATTAGGAATGCGTGTGCGAACAGATGGTGGCGGTGAGGAATTTTGAGAGAATGGAAATACGATCTTAGTCAAGATCTGGAATGCCGATAATCTCTTGCTGTGCCCTGACAGATGTGGAGGTGCTGGGCTGAGCCCAACGCCTGCGCGGAGTGTGGATGGTTGGCCGCGGCTGCGCCTCTGCCAACATGGTTGTTTTCGTCCCTCTGCAACTGCGCGGTCCCGCTGGCTTCAGGGCGGGCGCGCACACTCTGAATTGCTCATTCATCCTGTGCCGCAGAGCCCCGCCCCTCATCGCTAGAGCCAGACATTTCCTCTGCACTGCTCTGACCACGTGCTTCCTGAGCTGAAAGCTACCCGGAAATCTGGCCATCTAGTCTGAAATGGGATTATAGAGCCGGAGCCCTAGATGTATGGTCTCTATCTCAGACCTTCAAAGGAGGGAAATGTGACGTAAGATTGCTTAGTTTGGGAAGAGGCCTTCCCAATTTAGATAGGGAAAATAAGTGTAGATCAAAAGGTGTAGTGGTTCATGCTTAGAAAAGAGTATCACATTTTAATGCATTTTTAAAGGGATATTTGTAAGATTAACATTCCATACATATTTTGTTCTGCTTTATAGTTGCCGATAGATGAGTTTAATCCTGATTTTTTTTTTTTCCTTTACAGCGTGAGTGCATCTCCATCCACGTTGGCCAGGCTGGTGTTCAGATTGGCAATGCCTGCTGGGAGCTCTACTGCCTGGAACATGGCATCCAGCCTGATGGCCAGATGCCAAGTGACAAAACCATTGGGGGGGGAGACGACTCCTTCAACACCTTCTTCAGCGAGACAGGCGCTGGCAAGCACGTGCCCAGGGCAGTGTTTGTAGACCTGGAACCCACGGTCATTGGTGAGTTGACCGCAGTAACCCAAGTGAGATCCCAAGGGTCTGGGGCAGGACGTGTGTCCTGGGGCCTCTGTTGCTACCCTGGGGTTTGAGCAGGCTTGTGCATGTTGTTGGTGATAGATGGCCACTTTGTTTCCCTTGTCCAGATGAAGTTCGCACTGGCACCTACCGCCAGCTCTTCCACCCCGAGCAGCTCATCACAGGCAAGGAAGATGCCGCCAATAACTATGCTCGCGGACACTACACCATTGGCAAGGAGATCATCGACCTTGTCTTGGACCGAATTCGGAAGCTGGTGAGTACCAGTTTGAAACATACTTAAAATGGGATGATGAGGGGTTCCCTGCAAGTTCAGTGGAGAGACCAAACTACAGCATTCATTCTTTAGTGCACACCAAATTGTGAGATACACTACTCACTATATTAATCGGAATCCCTAGGTTATGGGGCTATTTTGCCACTCCTTGTCCTTATATCAATCTGATATGTTTGTGATTTAAAGAAAAAATTAATAGAAGTTATAAGTAAGAAAATGCATCCTGGTATTGAAGAATTACATCTTTTCTTTTCTTCTCCTACAGGCTGACCAGTGCACAGGTCTTCAGGGCTTCTTGGTTTTCCATAGCTTTGGTGGGGGAACTGGTTCCGGGTTCACCTCCCTGCTGATGGAACGTCTCTCTGTCGATTATGGCAAGAAGTCCAAGCTGGAGTTCTCCATTTACCCAGCCCCCCAGGTTTCCACAGCTGTAGTTGAGCCCTACAACTCCATCCTCACCACCCACACCACCCTAGAGCACTCTGATTGTGCCTTCATGGTCGACAATGAGGCCATCTATGATATCTGTCGTAGAAACCTTGATATTGAGCGCCCAACCTACACTAACCTGAACCGCCTTATTAGCCAGATTGTGTCCTCCATCACTGCTTCCCTGAGATTTGATGGAGCCCTGAATGTTGATCTGACAGAATTCCAGACCAACCTGGTGCCCTATCCTCGCATCCACTTCCCTCTGGCCACCTATGCCCCTGTCATCTCTGCTGAGAAAGCCTACCATGAACAGCTTTCTGTAGCAGAGATCACTAATGCGTGCTTTGAGCCAGCCAACCAGATGGTAAAATGTGACCCTCGCCACGGTAAATACATGGCTTGCTGCCTGTTGTACCGTGGGGACGTGGTTCCCAAAGATGTCAATGCTGCCATTGCCACCATCAAGACCAAGCGCAGCATCCAGTTTGTGGACTGGTGCCCCACTGGCTTCAAAGTTGGCATTAATTACCAGCCTCCCACTGTGGTACCTGGTGGAGACCTAGCCAAAGTACAGCGAGCTGTGTGCATGCTGAGCAACACTACAGCTATTGCTGAGGCCTGGGCTCGCCTGGACCACAAGTTTGACCTGATGTATGCCAAGCGTGCCTTTGTTCACTGGTACGTGGGTGAGGGCATGGAGGAAGGAGAGTTTTCTGAGGCTCGTGAGGACATGGCTGCCCTTGAGAAGGATTATGAGGAGGTTGGTGTGGATTCTGTTGAAGGAGAGGGTGAGGAAGAAGGAGAGGAATACTAATTATTCCTTTCTTCCTGAAACATGTTATACTCAACTATAGCTTCAACAACTGATAGGCTTTTAAGCTTTCTGGTTAGATTGTCTTTGCTTTTACTTGTGAATCATGTCTGTCTCTTTTCATGTGTAATTAGAAGATTTTCCCCTCGTGTCTAAAAGTAAAGGCATTGAGAAAAGTTTGGCTTCTGTACTTTTTCTATATTGATTTCTCTACACTTGGAGGATATAGACTGCAATACAGAGTGGTCATATCAAGGACTGGTCTGTAAAAGCACGAGAGCTAGATTCTGACACCTGTTAATCACCTTAACTAATGTTAGAATCCAGGTCATAGGAGACTTGGAAGAATGATGTGCTCAAAGTCATTTTAATCCAGAGCTAATCTAGTTTTTGAAATCACTGAGTAAGTACCGATGAGTTAGGAGTAAGTATAGGCATACCTTATTTTATTGTACTTCACAGATACTGCATTTTTTACAAATTGGAGGCAAGACCCTCCACCAAAAATTACAAGCCACTTTATTGTATTATTTGCTTTATTGTGGTCTGGAACCAAACCCACTACCTCCAAGGTGTGCATATAAGTTGATTTGAATCTGCAGATAATAGGACTACTGTTATTAAGCCATGTACACTTGCTAGAGCACTGTTTTGCAAGTGGATGAGGTATAAACATCTAAAGGTTAGGATGAGCTTATAATCACTTTGCATAATTTACATTCTTTCAAGTTTGTATTTTGGCTACATATAAAGGGAATCTAGAGATAGGCAAATAGGATGTAAATAGAGGACTTAACCTCTGAGGAAATGTACGTTATAAATTCAGAACACATAAGGACATTAAAAATTGTTGGAGGTGTTCATATCTTAAGTCTTAAAAGTACTCAACTCCCGAAATACAATCTCATTTACCAGCCATTTGAGAAAAAGTTGAATGGCACTGCAGTCTAGCATAGCAACACAAATGTAGCCACCACAGGCCCCTGGGGAGTGCAGATGCCAGGGCTTTAAGCTAGATTAGTATCCAAATAGAAAATAAGGTTTTGAGTTAGTACCCAACTCATGGAAGACCAACTTGAGATATCTGAAGACCCTCTCAAAGGTCCTATTGTTTCTGCAAAACGAAGGAAAGAACTTGCCTTTCAGGCAAGCAGAAAGTGCAAAGGGTGTCCTGCTTTTTAAGAGTTCTGAGGCACATGGCTGGGACAAGATAAAGAAGCCAAGGTTTCAAGTGTAATGATTTGGGTGGGGGCTGGGAGACTTTTTTTTTGGAGAAAATAAAAAAGATCCATAAGTAAATGTTAAGATGACCAACTTAGGTGGTAGATATTTCAGTGTTTGCAATTTTATCTGTTGCTGCATAGCAAATTACCCCAAAACTGGTTTAAAACATGTATTCATGCAGTTTCTGAAGATGAATTCAGAAACTTGGCCTGATGGTTCTGTCTTGGGGTTCTCATAAGGTTTAGTCATCTGATGCTTGACTGGGGCTGGAGGACTCACTTGCAAGGTGTGTTTCACTCACATGCCTGGCAAGTTAGTTTTACTGATGAGTTAGGAGTGCTGGTTGTTGGCAGATGACCTTAGTTCATCACAGACCTCTCCATATCTCCGCTGGAGTGTCCTCATAATTTGGCAGCAGGCTTCCCTGAGAAAGTGATCCGAGAGGGGGCAAGCTCGAAAGCACAGTGTCTTATGACAACCTCAGAAGTCAAACTATCATCTTAACTATATCCTATGTGTTAATACATCAGTCATTTATTGTGGGAGGGAATGATACAATAACAGGAGGCAAAAATCAGTGGGCATTATATACAAAACTCTAAGGTTTAATGTTTGTATTGAATAGAACAACACTATAATATCCTATTTTCTATATGCTTGAAATGTTCATTTTTTAAAAGGGGAAAACGTAGTTTAGAGAAAAGTCTCATTTTCTACAGTTCAAACCCAAATTTCAGTATTTTTGATTGCTGTTTAAGCTATCCTTTAGAACACCTATCTACACTCTTAAACTATACTTTCTCCCTTTATACCCTAATTTGTTTATTAATCCAACTTCTGACATTCAGTGTTGTCCTCTGTCCCCCCCGTTCCCAATCATATGTTATGAAGATGACTAATAGCTGACTACTAGTCAAAGCCTTTGGTGACATGAGATACCGAGTATGAAACATGGCAGGAATGGCTATAGCGAAATGCTAAAGCACCTAGGAAATGCAATCAAGCATTCCTTTAGCAGGGTACTCAGCTCTTATTGCCTATATCTCTGCCTCAGAAGCAAACATAGTGCTGGTAATGCTTTTGGCCCACAGAATGCTCCAAGGGAAGTAAAAATAATGATTATGTTGCTCTTAGGCCAGAGTCTGTATTCTATTCAATATAAATATTTAACCCTAGGGTTTCATAAAACATATTCACCCTCTTTCCAGGCCCAGGTCTCTAAGCACCTCCTGAGAAGGTGAGTCTCAGGGTAAAGAGGCCTAGGGAACAGAGAGACACTTCTTGCTCTGTCATTAGTCAGGCTCTCTTAACCTGCTGGGTGTATTTTGTCTTTTGCAATACAGATTTCCAGAGGGGGTTGGTAAATAGAACAATCAAGTCTAGACAGACTTTTAAGCTTAGAGCTGTATGTCCAAGCATGGGAGATGAGAGGCAGGGCACCCCAGGATGTGACATCTCTGCTTAGTTGGACCCCAAAGCCACTGCCAAGGAAGAATGAGCCATTTACTCAAAAAAAATAGAAGTAAAATCCCAAGGGGAGTTTTACTTAGAGATGCCAAGGATGATAATAATTAACTTTAAATATATCAACACCTTCAATTTACTACAAATCCACTTTCTTTTAACACCAGAATGCTTAAATGCCTTCACAATGCAGTATTCTTGACCTCTTTGAGGTGACCTTAAAATGGAAGAAGCCCAGTGCCTCATTTTTTACAAATGACATTTCATTGTCAGGGTAAAAGGGAAGTGATACCACAGCCCTGTGTCCTGTCTTGTAGGACCAGGTAGGTACCTTAAATATTGCTTGCCACAAGATTAGAGGCAATAAAGGTCTTTCAACTCTATGAAGGACCAGGGCTGTGATTTAGGGACATGCTCAGATTAAGAGGCTTGAGGGAGAGAGGAGAGAGATTCCATTTTCCTCTATGAATCCCATCAAATTCCTGGTAAATTCCTTAATGTCCTGCAGATGGCACCACTGACAAGGAGTTTTCTACCCGTAAGTGCTGAGCTCAGATTTGTGAACTCTGTCCTGGCTGCCACCTTGGAGATACACAACAAACAGGAAGTGATTGACCTGCTTTCCCTGGCATTCATGTGCTTGCCACTTTTCTGTTCATTCCTAGAGGCAGCTGGGCTTCATGCTAGACCATTGTGAATTAGGTAGCCACAGGAAACCCCACACCCAAGAAGCTCATGACCTCGGTGCCTGCCTCTAGGATGCTTCAGAGGGTGGGATGGGTATAAAAACATGGCCTTGGGGTCAACATGCAGTAATGAAGTATCTTGTTGCCAGATACAAAGTTAATAACAAGGAGCTTGATACAAAGTTAATAATCACCTGATGATGTGAACATAACAATGTAGATACTGGTACCATTGTGTTTCGAAGGCCAGCTTCTTGTTCTCTGCCATCCTGTCCATAAACTGAAATAAATATTCTACCCTACCCATCTTTCAACCGACCAATCTCTAAACTGAGAGCGTGCAGTAAGTTACTATGTCCAACTGTGATGGAATCAAGTGTGGGGACTTCAAACACTGTTCTCTCTGCCTATACGTAATACCTTTCCCAACCATAACTAATTCTACCCCCTTTGCCCAGTTAACCCACTCTTCCTTCAATGATAAAATCCCAAAAACTTGAAGACTAGATCAAACTGGATTATATTTTCTATTACTTATTTTTATAGAGCCTTCTACTTTTCTCAAAGCATTTATCATATTTTGGAATTATATATTTATTTGATTATTTAACATATTTACCCACCAAATTTTATAAACTCCTTGTTTATTATGCTTACCATTGTATCACCATGCCTAGCTTAATGCTTAGTACTTAGTACACTTAATAAATATTTCAAGAATTAATTTTGAGCAAGAGCAAAGATTCAAACTATTAATTCTGAAAGCTAGCAAAGACTGCCCCTCCACTGCCTTCCCATTCCGCCCTCTTTCCCCAGCTGAAAAATCTAAGGTGCCTCAAGAAGGCACTACAGGGTGGACAGTGACATCAAATGGAAATGAAAGATAAAGTTGCTTCTCTGTTCTAAAGATTCTTCATAAACAAGAAGAAATCCTTCAGCCTCTCTCTGGCCCAACTTTAGTATCTCATGACACTAACATGTAGGAATTTCTGCTGGCTCACATTGACTAAATTAATGTGTGCCACAAGACAAGTATGACCCAGTCGTCAGAACAGGCTGATGTCACCATAGACATTCCTTCTACACAACACTATACACAGCTATGTAAGTATGTGTTCCCACCATCCTCTTTCTGGTCACCCTACTATGCAAACTGTTATCCAGTTCTATGTACCTCAAGAAGGATATGAATAGGCAAGAGAATTTCCTCCAAGGGGTGAGTGGAGTGGGTAAGTAAGGGGTCTTGGGTGGAGCAACTCAGAGAACTGAGGTTGTTTAGATTAGAAAAGAGAAATCCAGTTAAGAGCTTCTGTCCAGAAATGGTAGCAGAGTCATTCCTCAAAACCCTAAAAGGCACAGCAAAAGATGGGGAAGAACATTGCAGCTCACTTTCTAATAATTAGCTAGGACCTCTGCAAGGGACAACTGTGGCATCCATATTGTGAAGGGCAGACAGGTAGAACTGAGATCACTCTCCATTCTCAGAGCCTAGGATTTTACAAAATTTCCTGCTATCTCAAGCCAATCTTTCATTATGACTATTCTCTCAAATATTTTGGAAAAGTCAGAGATAGGGACAAAGGAACAGAATCTCTCAAAGCGTGTTTCTTAAACCCTTCCCCTCACCCCCGCCAACAACAACAACAAAAGTTCTCAGATCCAGGGAAGCCTTGACTAAGGGGAACCTCTGGTTTCCCTAGTATTCTAGACAAGAGGGCAATTCCAAAGTTTGTCTGTTTCTAGGAATTGGCCTAATTTCCTCAGAGAGAAGAGAAAAAGTTTACAGTTTGTCTTATTTTGGGTTGTTATAACAAAACACCATAGACTAGATGGCTTAAACTATAGACATTTATTTCTCACAGTTCTGGAGGCTGAGAAATCTGAGATCAAGGTGCTGGCAGATTCAGTACCTAATGAGAGCATCTCTTCTGGTTTGCAGATGGCTCATCTTCTTGCAGTATCCTCATATGGTTGAGAGAGAAAGCTCTAGTCTCTTTCTGTTCTTATAAGAATGTTAGTCACATGATGGGGGCTGTACCCCATGACCTCACCTAAACCTAATTACCTCCCAAAGACCCCATCACACTTGGGGGGAGAGTTTTAACATATAAATTTTGGGGGGACACAAACATTCAGTCCATAGTACAGCCTGTAGTGTTTTCACCTTAGAGTTGAATGAGTTCTTCCTGATGACCCAGTAAGTCCTGGGAAGAAAACCACCCTGATGTTACTAGTCTTAGAGTGAGCAGGAATTTTTCCATATTTATTATGTTTTCTGTGGAAAAATTAAGACATGTAGGTAAGCAAAGAGAAAGTGAAAATAACCCATAATCTGAATGGAATGTTTCTGAAATCTTTGTTGTAAGAAAAAGGCAACTTTTCTGACCTTCTCCTGCCCCAGTCACCTCTAGGAGTGAGTGCCCCAGTGTTTTCTGTCTGCTTTTCTCAAGGTACTATTTAGCCATAAGTCATCATCATTTCAAAGCTCAAAGGTGGCCTCACAGGAAGAAGCAGAACAATGAACCCTTTAGATATAGGTGGAGGATGCCAGAGCTCTTGAGGATATTGAAGTTCAAGTTTTAATTTCTATTATGCTGAGTATCTAAGCAGTTTAGTAATGAGGGGAATACAGGAGTGGGGAGATATATTTACTAAGAGGCAGAATAATGGGAAAAAGGGAAGCTTCAGAGCCAGACAGGCCAAGTTCAAACCCCAGCTCTACCACTTACTATTGTAGACCTTCAGATAAAATTACTTAATTTCCTTGAACTGATTCCTCATTTACTAAAAAAAATGATCTACTTTGTAGGATCCTTGTGACATTGCATATACTGATCTATATTAAGTATCTGTTAATATTTACCACTTAGTGGAGGCTCAATTTGGATTATTTCCTTCTCTGTTGCTTGAAAATATTGAAGTTTATTCCACAGTCAAAGTGGCCCCTTCTCTACTAAGAATGAGTAACTAATTTCCTGGGCAGATAGAATTCGCAAACATCGAGTGTTTGCTGTGAAAACTGCACTGGGTTAAGTATTGGGATTGTTGACTGAAAAATAACATCAACTAGGTGTTTCCGGATTTATTCAGGAAAAAGAAAGGGTTGTAACCCAGAGCTAGATGCACACTCTGGCCTGTGTACCAAGATGAGGGGGGCATTTATATAAGAGAAAAGGAAATTGATGGAAGGGAAAGTAAAAACCATAGGCCTTCATTGTAAACAAAGTTATTTCCGTAGAGTTCTCTCTCCTGTAGGGTTCTTGCAATTAGGCAGTGCAAAAACTTCCATAAGCCCTAGCTCCTCCCATAGACTTTCCCCAATTGACTGTGTTTGCTTCATTCATCTTTATCAGGGTTGAAAGGAAAGAGGTGAATTAGAAGCCAAATAAAGGTTTCTAGCCCTCTAAGAGGAAGGGAAAGGAGAAAAGACATAAATGGAGGTAAAGTTAAACCATCTAAACAATTTAAATAACAGCTCAAGATAACGAATGTTATGAAACAGGGCATATATGCCTACTTGTTCATTGCCCACTGAACTATGCAGCTGGATGTTGCTTTGAGAATTTAGAAGAGGTGGAAATACCTTCAAGAAAGGATGGAAGAAAAGACATTATTTGGGTTGAGCTTTGGAAGTAGAAAAGATTTGGACAAAGGGAGATTTGGTAAGTTTAAAAAGAGGTTGTGTAGTCTTTTTGCAGAGTTCTGAGTGGTGATTCAGTAAACAGAGAAGTTTCACCAATTCTAAACAGGCATTGGAAAGAAAGCTACTGTACTTCCAATGGATTTGTAAGCAAGGACTGAAGAACTTGTGAACAAATAAATCAGATTGCTGCTGGGTTCAAAACTCTTTTCTTTAGGAAGTCTTTTAGATGGTTTCTCTCTGTTCTGAGCTTGAAATTGTCTTACACTATTATGCAGTTCCAAGTTCATTTGTTTATAGATATTTTGCCTTTTAAAGTTCACTTCAGTTATATCTATCAGTACATTCTGGATGATGCTAAGTTTTTAAGCAGAATCTATGTTAACCAGTTGTTGTAAGAATCAGATGCAATAGTCTGTGACTCAAATGATGTCATAACACTTTGTGAACTGCAAAGGACCATGATCATTAGATTCATAGATCTGGAAGCAATCTGAAGGGTCTTCTAGTTTTGCAGTGAGATCAAGTGTAGCCCAGGATGATAATGCTAGAACCAGAACCCAGCTCTTCTGATTATTAGTAATGCCTGCCATCTTTTCTCACTACATTTGTAATACATGTGTATTAGGTCCTAGGCTAAGGAAGTAACCATGTTCAAGATATGGACAAATATAGGGGTTATACAGAACATAACTTCATAAGATGATCTGATCATAAATTCCTGAATGGGCAGGTCACAATGGGTAGTCATGCCTCAGGCATATAACTTTTTTAGTAAGTTTATCTTTGCCTTAGGCAAGCCCTGTCCATCCTTTTTGTGCATGTAGGTTAACACACCTTTGAAGTAAGCTTAACTATCCTTGAGAAAGCAGGTATTCTTGTTAAGTCTCTATAATCCAATTCTTTCCTTGCTTTCTCCCTCCTTATTTTCAAATGCATATAAGAAACCTTAAAACTGTCATAAGTTTTGGCTCAGATAAACTACTAAAAATTCTCTACGGGTTTGGATGTTCTCATGTCAACAAAACCAAATATGATTCCTTTCCTTCAAGAGCCTAATTGGGGGTGGACAAACAAACAAATGCAAACAAATTAAGGCAACTTGGAATAAATAATATGACAAAAATAGGTCGCTTTAAATAAGATACTGGGGGCCGAGGGCAAGACTGCTCTGAGCAGATAACTTTTAAGTTCAAACCTGAAGGAAACAGGAGCCAGCCAAAAGTGAATTGGGAAAGAGGAGAAGGAGACAGCTGTTCCAGGCAAAGAAAACAGTAAATGCGTAGTCCTGAGAAAGGCCAAAGTGAAGATGGTACCTAGTTGAAACAGTAATAAGTGTACAGCTCACAGGTCACTAACTCAGTTGTCAGTTGGGTTAACAATTTGAATGGAAAAATTGGTGAGACATAAGCACTTGCCTGAGTAACAGGGGCTATGGAAGGGTATAGTAGTACATCCTGTTCCATCTACAGAGCCACATGTCCTTGTTGCCTACATTTTCTATTTAAGAGGCAGCAATCTGAATTTTCAAAGTGTCATCTCCTGATCATTAAATGCTGAAATTTGTTAAAAACACTGTGAGCCAAACAAAACATAGCATGTCTAATGTAGCCCAAAAGCCACTGTGTTGCAACCTCTGAAAGCCTTGTAGGCTTAAGGTAGGTGAATTTATAAGTGCAAATGGACCACTTTTGAGGGATTTGAGCAGAGACAAGATCTGATTTATGTTTTAATAAGATCATTAAAGCACATAGGCTTGAAATTAATATCTGAGAAGTGTTAAACACCATAACCTCCTCTCCCTTACAAGCTTTAAGTTCCTCCAGGGCAGGCAAGGCCTTGATCCATTCATATTTATTCCTACAAAACACTCAATAGACCCAAGCCACCACTGTCTTCTCATTTCCTTGTAGCAGAGCCAAGTCCCCAGCCAGCTATCTTCTCTTTGTAACTGTGTCTATCTACTCTCCCTCATCTGAGTTCTTATTTTCAAGTTTGGTTGCTGAGAGGGAAATCGGCTCTGCAGGCTCTCTCATAATCTTGCTATTGCCAAAGACAGATATGCATGTATGTATGTACGTATGTATGTATGTATGTATGTATGTATGTATGTATACAAATATGCATTTTATTTCCCAAGGTTCTATGACAAATCAGTGGGAAAACAGAAGAGATAAAAATAACTTGCCCAGAGGAGTAGCAAGGGTATAGAATTCAGTCGTTAATTCTGGCCCTGACGCTTGCAAAAATAGTAACTGGATGCAGTCTAATGCCTTTGGAATTGGCCTCTTATTCTTCATTGGGGGGCTTTACAAAACTCAGCCCTTCCGTTGAGTTTTTCTGCACTGCTCCAATTTAGAGGACTTTTCAAACAGTACTTATACCATGGTCGCAGGAAAGTAACTTGTATTCTAATTTTGTGACCTTGGGCACAGGACAACCTCTCATCTTTTTCTAAATCTCTAAAATACTATTCACGACACGTTGCCCTGTACGTTCGCATGATGTAAAAGTCAGATAAAGTCTATAAAGTGAATGTCACATAGGTCAGCTAATGTTTGATTCAGCCCCGGTCGGCAATGATCCCCTTCGCATTACATCACAAAGTTTCAGAAGTTCTATTCAGTTTTCTTTAGTATTTGCTCTAGCACACACTTGGCCATCCACGAAAGTGACTGAGTGAAAACTCCTGGGGGCGAAGGGGCGCTCCAACATAAACACTTTCAGAAAATGCTGTTACGGGCCTTCGGTTCCTGGGCAGCGGTACCTTTCAGAACCCCCAAGGAGCTCTCAGATCCTGCGTGCTTGCTCCAAATGGTTCCTTTAACCACGATCAAACTAAAATTTTTGTCGCTACTAAAATGCAGATATACTCACCTCTCATCTATGGGAAGTGAGAGAGACGGTTGGTTTTAAAAGGAGCAGCAATTGGCTTCAAAGATCCGCCTCTTTTCGCCGGGCAAGCCTATTAGCGTTCCTCTAGCGATGAGCGGCAGCTCCTCAGAAGCCAATGAATTCAGCTCTCTGAAAGGAATACGCCCATCCCTTGTGTCGTCACTCGATCTCCAGTAAAATAGAACCGGGACGGTCGCTTCCTCGTAGCTAGCCGGGTGGCGGGTGTTTGCGTTGAAACGTGACCGAGGCCCGACCTTAAAGGGGAGGGAGAGGGTGGGGAGGGAAGGGACACTTTAAAGCGAGGCGCGCTCGTGCCTGCCCCTTTAAGGGCGGAGCGTTGGGACGACTGAATCTGAGCTGATTACCCCGGTTTCCGTCGCAGGCTGCGAAGAGAGGCTCCTCGGCTGGGTCCGGGTGCTTGGCGGCGGTGGCTTCATCCCCGCTAGTCCTACCCGGGCCCGGAGACACCCTTGCCCCAGTCATGCTGAGCAGAGTATGGAAGCAGCTGACTATGAAGTGCTATCTGTGCGAGAGCAGCTGTTCCACGAGAGGGTCCGCGAGTGCATTGTGAGTGCCGGACGGGGCGGGAAGGGTAGGACCGAAGTGGGGAGAAGCACCGGTGTAGAGCGAGAAAGGAAGAAGTTAGGGTCAGAATGTGACCACCTAATCTCAGAGCTTTGTCAGACCCTGCCTGGACCAGGGTTGAGAGTCGAAGAGCCCCGGTCCGACAGAAGGACCTGTACCCCAGCCGGCTAACCCCTAAATTGGATCTACTGGGTAGCTGAGCGATAAACAAAGCCAGTCGATTTCCGTTCCTCCCATCTGCACGCCCCTCCTCCCGCCCACTGTTCTGCTCCCCACCTCCAGCGGTGTTCTGGACATGGGTCTTCGGGGTGTACAAGAGTCTGGTGAGTCTGCCCATCTTAGTCAGATAGTCCGAGAGGAATGATTTGCATATATCCTTCCTCCCCCAAACCCAACTGATGTTTACCGAAGGAGAAAGGAACAAGGGACGTTGGTTGGTCTTCCACTTTGGAAAAAGAGACTCTCTCTGGGTGGATTCAACTGTGTAGAGATGGAGAACTAGTAAGACCCTCCCACCCCCCTTATTGGTGTTTGTTAGAAATCCTGCAAGCTGTGAGTCCTAGCTATCCAGCCATTCAGGGATCTCCCCTGTGAGTGGTTCCTTCCAGGGCTCTATCTGGCTGCCTTCCTTACTCCCTCACTGCCACCTAGACCAAGAGCTGAAGGTGTCCCAGCAATGGGCTCTACTTCTGGGCTGGAGCACCCAGTGGCGCTTAGGAGATTGAATCTTCCTTGTGCCTGTTTTGAACTCTGTATACTGAATGGAAAAGAAAAGAGGAAAGTGGAGGAAGAGAAATGTTAGCGAGTGGGGTCATCCTTCATTTTTCTCAGTCTGAGCTCTAGTCTGCCCTGGGCAGCCTCAGATTGAAGGAGGGGTAAAGTAAGCCATGACTTAACTAGGTCTGCACTTATCTGTGAGGACTGAAAAGTAGAGAGTATATCAGTCTGTTCATGGAACGTCAGCTCTACTTTCAGGAAGCCTTCCTTGTGTATCTCTTAATGGATAGTCCCACATGGCAGGGTTGGGCATATCATGGAGACTCGCCCAGTCCTTGAGAACAGGGAGAGATGAGACCTTGGACAGAGAAGCAGCCTCCTAGATGTGTCCCCTATCCTTTAGCCCCATTAGCTCAGGACATCAGTGCTGGTCAAGGGCAGCCTGAAGGCTTCTGGTACCTCCTCCACCTGGCTCTCATCCCCTGCTCTAGAGAAGGACCTAGCCTCTGCTGGAACTGCGTGGAACTCCAGCCTGACCTTTTGAGCCCTCCCACCTTCCTGGCTATTACACAAGCCCAGGGCAGAGCACTGAGCTGTAAAAATCCTAGTTACAATCGGAGTGGCTCATTTTATTTTGCTTCCCTAATGTCAAAAGCTACAACTTTGTCCTAGGTCCATGGCTCTCTTGGGGTCTCTATGACTTCTTTCCTCTTTGTATAGATAGTTGTATGCATATTTCTTTTGAGGTCAGTTCCTCTTGGGGACTAGAGGACCCATGGGATGGATCCTACCTTTTGGGCCTACTTCAAATGCAATAATGTCTCTTCTCAAGACTCCCTGGTTGTGGAGCCAAACTGAGCAGTGGTTCCTCCCCTGAGCAATAGCCCCTTACTTGGGGTAGGGTAGGATGCATGCATGTTCAGAGTAACCTGGCCAAGTCCTGCCTTAACTGTGAAATTGGAGGTCCACTCACCCAGGGGCATGGGTCAGGCTCTGAGAGACCTGACCCTGCAGTAGGCCTAACCTTTCTCTTTGTAGAGGAAGTCATTTGAGGTAGAGATCAGGGATTGACAGCCTTTAAAGGGGCTCATGCTGACTCTAGAAACTTTGTAGATGCTGGACACCAACTAAGGCCTATTTTTAGGGGAAGAGGATTAAATGAGGCTCTGGTTTGGCCCAGAGCAGACTTGATTTTTCAGTGCCCCTGAATAAACACAGAGTAGAAATTCTGACTTTATCTAGAAACATGATTCCTACTTATTCTTTTCTGGAGCTTGGGTCGAGGTAGCAGCAGGAGTAGAGGGAATGAGGTCGGAATGCCAGGACAATGCAGACTTCTTCCCCTCATACTTTCTTCCCCTTCCACTGATGTGCTAGGAGTATATTTCCTCTGGTTCTGTGGCCTGTTTCAGGTGTGTGTACATGTGCATCTCTAGTTTTCTCTGCCCATTTACCAACCAGGGTTTTGCTAAAACTATTTTCTCCCAGGAAAATCCTTGTAGGGCTGGACATGGTGCCATTTCCCCAGGTGCATGAGACAGCCCCTGACTAGTGCTTCTTAGAGGCCCCTGAGGCCCTAACTAGAAGGGAGTACCAGAGAGAAAGATGGAACCCCTGGAAATATGGAGCCTTGTTTTGGGGAAGTGACTCTGTGGAATTAACATAAAGGCCATTGGGGTTGTGGAATGTGCTGGGAATTAGAGCTTCTCATCCCAATTCACACTCTGCCACAGATCTCAACACTTCTGTTTGCAACACTGTACATCCTCTGCCATATCGCCCTGACCCACTTCAAGAAGCCTGCTGAGTTCACCACAGGTACCTGTGACTTCCCTCCCTTCTGCCTGCCCTTTGCCAGTGTTCTTGTTGCCATGGGGCCGGCCTCAGGAGAATGGGCCTATGGTGCCCACTGGGAAAGGAGAGGTGGCTGTTCTGGAGCCTCTGCCTCTTCTGCCTCCCTACCTCCACAGGCAGGGACATGGTGGTATAGTAGAAAATCTAGATAAAAGTGTCCACAACTAGTAAAGCCACTGGGCAAATCCTGGAACTTTTCTGACCCTCAATTTCACCCTTTGCAAAATGGGCCTAACAATCTATCTAATCCATTGTTAATGTGTAGACCAAATGAGATGGTTAATGTGAAAGCCACCCTCTGTGAACCTAAAGTGGGCAACTGGACAAGCTCTGTCATCTCTTCTAGTGTTCTCACTCTCAGGACCAGAGACCTCCTTGACCACAGAGGCCCCACAACCTGGTGATGGTAGCTTTTCTCTTTATAGAGAACCTGAATATTAGAGCTTTCCTTCCTGTAGGCATTGTGTGACAGGGGAACACATTTGCCCCAGTTCCTAGCCCCCAACCTGTCCAGATCATCCTGTCCTGGCCTTAGCCTTTTCTCCCCTCTGGATAGCTTCATGAGCCTCCACCCAAGAAAGCAGCTACTTCTCAGTATAATTCTCCTGGGGACTTTCTCTGTGAATCTCCCCCTCCCCCTACTCCTTGCATTTCCCTTCACTGCACCCAGCCATTTATGTAACCAACCTCACAGAGCTTACAAAGAGGAACCTATAATGGGAGAGATCGTGGGGAGGGAGGGAAGTGAGGGAGTTTCTGGCCCATACTCTTACCACCTGGGACCACTGATCTTTAAGCTGCCACCTTGGCCAGGGAATAGGTTGTCGAGTTCATAGCATGAGCTCTCCCAGAGCCTCCTGTCCAGCACTGCCTCTGGGTGCATGCCCTTCTTTCTGGGGGCAGGGAAAGGGCAAGAGGGCACACTGCAACACAGATTGTTTCCAGAGCTACCTACTGATGTCCTGTGTCTTCCCCATGCCTCTGTCTCTTGTAGTGGATGATGAAGATGCGACAGTCAACAAGATTGCGTAAGTGTCGCATGAGCACCTGGCACCAGTAGCCTTTAGAAGCTGAGACCTAGTGAGGCCTTGGAGCTAGTGGGGACAGGGAGAGCGGGGTGTCACAAAGTGAAGAGAGAGTTTCTGCTTCCACCCCATTTCTGGCTTCTTCTGGGTTAACCCCACCCTGGGGACGCTTAGGTAAGCTGCTCTTCCAGTCTTCCTGGTTAAGCCAGGAGCTTCTGGAGTCCTCATGGCCAGGAACTGTTAGCTGGGGCCTGAGTCACCGGAAATGGCTCTAGCTTGGCTTCACCTCTCAGCAGCCATCGAGAAGAGAGTAGGGTGGGATGCAGACTGATGGAAAGAGAACAGGTGATGGGGAAGGTGAAACCCCTGAAGGAAGGGCATGCTTGATTCTAAGTAGATGTCTCTTACTCTAGGCTGCTGTTATTCACTAGCCAGTATAGAGAGAAATACAGAGATGACCCCTCTGGATCAACAAATTATAAGAAGGCAACCCCTGCCTCTTTTATCAAGTAGATAAAAGTGTCCCTTCTTTTCAGCTGATACAGCCCAGCACACAAACCTTGGCTATAGAGCTGGGTTTCGGCTCCCTTTTCCCTCTTGGCCTTAGTGCCTTTGTGCAGGTCACAGCCATATGGGGTGACTCTGCTCTTATCTGGGATGAAGAAGGCAGGCTCAGAAATTCACATCTCTGAGCAGAGAAGAGAAGCCAGGCCCCTTAGCTTGGCATCATGCCTGGTACACCCTACAGGCATGTGTGGGAGTATCACATTCCTGGGGACAGTCTGAGCAACCGACATGGCAAGTGACCAGGTTCCCATTGAATGCCTGAGATATGCCCATCCCATGGGCTAAGGCTTCCCTGAAGGTAAGGGTTAGCAGGGAGGGTAGGGAGTGGGTAGAGCCCCAGCTGGACGATGGCTACTTTCCTAGGTATGTCACTGCTACAGCTAGTTCCAGGAGAAACCACAGATACCTACAGGGATGAATGGGGCTTCTTGGGCCCAGAGAAGTGAGTGTCTGAGCTAAGCAAGGGCTTCCCCTTTTTTGCCCAGGCTTGAGCTCTGCACCTTTACCCTGGCGGTTTCCCTGGGTGCTGTCCTGCTCCTGCCCTTCTCCATCATCAGCAACGAGGTGCTGCTCTCACTGCCTCGGAACTACTACATCCAGTGGCTCAACGGCTCCCTCATCCATGGTGTGTGGCTCCTGGCAGGCACAGACAGCTTTGGGCTTATCAGTCAAAATCACCCCATCCCTGGCTCCCTGACCATATGGTTAGCCCCCACTGGGTTGGGCCTTCCCTTTCCTGACCACCTCTGCCTTTTCTTTTTTGCTCTAGGCCTCTGGAATCTTGTTTTTCTCTTCTCCAACCTGTCCCTTATCTTCCTCATGCCCTTTGCGTACTTCTTCACTGAGTCTGAGGGCTTCGCTGGCTCCAGAAAGGTGAGTGGGGGATACATCAATCAATCTAGGCAGGAAATAGAGTTCCACTCATATGGTTCAACTGAAGAGATTTTAATGAAGAGATTATTTGCAGAGGTTTACTCAGAGTTGAGGGGACCAACAAAGAGTTTGAGGTGCTAGTGACAGCATGAAGTCATTACCATCCCTAGACCTATGGGAACAGAGGGAAGAAATAGCTTACGAAACTCACTGATAGGTGAAGCTGGGAAGGTATGGCTGCCTAACAGAGGAGCTGCTGGTCCTTCCCATTGGGCATGCTGAACAGGAAACCAGAGGGAAAAGCTTGTATAATGCAGACTTCAGGGGTCAGCCTCTCAGGTCAAGACAAGGACAAGGAAAGGGATCTGGGGAGGGGGTTTGCAAATGAAGAATATTGAGGATGGGGAACAGCCCCAGATTGTGGGTAGGAGGACAGAATGATTTAGCAGAATAAGAGGGAAATGCCCTCCTCTCTCTCCCAAATCCAGTCTTCTTGTTCTCTTAGCCAGGCTGCCATCTCCAGTGTTTCCTTCTTTCTCCACCCTGCTCCCACCACCACCACCATCAATTACCTTCTCCCATAGGGTGTCCTGGGCCGAGTCTACGAGACGGTGGTGATGTTGATGCTCCTTACTCTGCTGGTGCTGGGCATGGTGTGGGTGGCATCAGCCATTGTGGACAACAACAAGGCCAGCAGGGAGTCACTCTATGGTGAGAGGACCAGCTTCCTTCCCACCCTCCAGGCTGAGTGGCTCTTTGGGTGGCTGACGTTCTCTTGCTTGGGCCCAGGGAAGGCTGGAGAGGGTTGAGATCATCTCCGTTAGACTGAAGTTTCAAAACAATGGACTTCAGGCCAAATCCACCCTGCAGAAATGTTCCATTAGGCCCATGCAATGATTTAAAAATATGTGTCATTTGCTGACTTGTTAAAGTTGGGAGGTTTCACATTAATATCCAGATATCTGGCTTTGCTTAACAAGGTTGACATCTGGCCACATTCGTCCCCAGTGACTGGGGCTGAATAGCAGTTGTACCCTTTAGATAGAGCTTAGGATCTCCATTTTGCTATAGTCCCTGCCACTTCCTCATCTGCTGACACAGGCCAGCTTTCCTGATTTGCATTACTTACCTAACCCCCGTAGGCTTTTGTATTATGTCCCTAGCCTAGTTGCTGAGGCCTGTCAGCC
The DNA here is from genome assembly GCF_014176215.1 of Rousettus aegyptiacus. Taxonomy (NCBI): domain Eukaryota; kingdom Metazoa; phylum Chordata; class Mammalia; order Chiroptera; family Pteropodidae; genus Rousettus; species Rousettus aegyptiacus. Next base: position 131,595,754 of record NW_023416295.1, read on the forward strand.
CCAGTAAACCAAAAGAGATGGGCTTACTGTACCCCTTTTTTCACCCTTAGACTTCTGGGAGTACTACCTCCCCTACCTCTATTCCTGCATCTCCTTCCTTGGGGTCCTGCTGCTCCTGGGTGAGTGTTCAGAGTCTGGGATGGAATGGTTAAGGTCCTTGAGCCAGAGTCACCAGGGTGGAAGGAGAGGGAATGGGGGGGTGGGTAGGGGAAGTGGTAGAGAGAAGAGTCTGGCAGCTGACTGGCTCCTGTCCCCACAGTGTGTACTCCGCTAGGTCTCGCCCGCATGTTCTCGGTCACTGGGAAGCTGCTGGTCAAGCCCCGGGTATGTAGTGCTCATTGCCTCTTGATCCTGTGGGATGAGCTTCCTTCAAAGCTAGAGCCAAACAACAAAGCAACCCTGCAGTTGTATAGTGCACATCTTGCAGAGGGCCACAGCCTTTGTTGGCTTCTGTACCCTTCACCATCATCTGGAGCCGTTTACCAGATATGCAAAGCAGAACACAAGGCAGTTGGGCGGGATGGGTAAAGTTGCTGGCCACAGGGTTGTGAATGAAGGGTAGGGGAAGGAATGGGGCTATAAAGCCTTGAGAGGACAATGTGCTTCTGTACCCTTGGGGTCTGGGAGTTTCTAACATTTAGTTTCTCCTTTTCCCCTGCTCCCAGTTGCTGGAAGACCTGGAGGAGCAGCTATACTGCTCAGCCTTTGAGGAAGCAGCTTTGACCCGCAGGATTTGCAGTGAGTTGCAATTCTTCTCAGCTGGGATGCTGGGCGTGGCTTGGACAGGGGCAGCACCATCTTCTCTGTCCTCAGATCCCACCTCCTGCTGGCTGCCTTTGGACATGGAGCTGCTACACAGACAGGTCCTGGCTCTGCAGACACAGAGGGTCCTGCTGGGTATGTGGGTTGGTAGAGATTAGGATACCTAGATTTTCCCAAGGAGAGTAGCCCCTTGTTCTAGGCCCTTGCTAACAGCTTCCCATCCCTGCACAGAGAAGCGGCGGAAGGCCTCAGCCTGGCAGCGGAACCTGGGCTACCCCCTGGCCATGCTGTGTTTGCTGGTACTGACGGTGGGTATCCCAGCCTTGGTGGAGGTGGGGCATAGTAGGCCCTTGAGTACCTTAGGCCTTCTCAGGGAAGAGTGAGGAGATGCAAGGACCTGGTTATCCTCAATAACAGTATTTGCCTTTCACTGAGTGCCTACTTTGTGTCCTACCCTGTGCTGAGCACATCAACCCTCATTTTGTAGATAAAGAAACAGAAGATGAGTTTGCCTAGGGTCACACAAGGCTACTGAATAGTTCTGAAGGTTTGCTCTGGGGCAAAAATAAGGATTGAAATCTAGTCTATTCCCCTACTTGCCACAACATGGACTTTAGAATAGGTCTTATCAGTCTGGAGGAAGAGGTCCATTTTTCTATTTAGTCTTTTTGTAATCTTTCTACTTGGAGAGGGTGCATCTTATAATACCTTCAGTGGTGCTCTGTTGCTAGCACTGGCCTTGAGGAGGTCCCACACAGCTAATTAGAAACTGAAAATGTTGGACCAGAGTGTCCGCTCTCAACATTCTACTCTGGATACAGCTTTGGGTGAGGCAGGGATGGGAATCTGTGACCTTGCCTCACACAGGGCCTATCCGTGCTCATTGTGGCCATCCACATCCTGGAGCTGCTCATTGATGAGGCTGCTATGCCCCGGGGCATTCAGGTACTGGGCTGTCCTCCCACTGTGTCCTTTAGGGAGAGTCCTAGAAAGACTGGGTTGGGGGCAGAAGCTGAGGCCAGAGGGAAGCCTGGGTGTTGGGTGGTACTGATGGTACGGAGTGCTCCGCAGTGACATTGTTCCATCTCTCAGGATGCCTCCCTGGGCCAGGTCTCATTCTCCAAGCTGGGCTCCTTTGGTGCCGTCATTCAAGTTGTACTCATCTTGTATCCTTCCGGAAACCCACTATTGTCTATCTCCTGAACCTGTCTCCTCTGGAACTCTGGGCAGAGCTGTGTTGGGAGTGATGGGAAGGGGGCGAGGGGCAAGTCTTCACCAACCCAAAGTTCAGAAATAAGGAAAAGACTTGTTTTTGAAAAGAGGACTGGGGGAGAGGGGTCCATTCCCTTTGAGATGAGGCATTAATCCTTGGAAACTGGCCAGTTCTTCCCTAACCCCAGCGGCAGTTATCTGATGGTATCCTCAGTTGTAGGATTCTACAGCTCTCCACTCTTCCGGGGCCTGCGGCCCAGATGGCATGACACAGCTATGACTCAGGTAGCTGGGCAGGAGTAAAGGAAACTTCCTGGGGGCCCGGGTGGGGACTAGGTGCTGGCACCTCTGCTACTATACCTCCTCTTTCCTTATTCCCACCCAGCTTATCGGGAACTGTGTCTGTCTCCTCGTTTTAAGCTCAGCACTTCCTGTCTTCTCTCGAACCCTGGGTAAGTAGCAAAAGAAGGTAAAGGAATTGGCTTTTTTTTTTGAGTACCTCCAGGTGCTAAGCAAGCATTTTATGTACATGCTCTCCCTAAGTTCCACAAAAACCTATGAGGAGGGAATTATCCCCATAATACAGAGGGAGAAACTGAGGCTCTGTAAAATGCCTCTGCTGAGCTTCAAATGCCTATGCTGAGCTTCAAAGTAGTGTTGCTTCAAGGCTTATACTTTTTCCATTTTCTACTTTCACAGCCTCCCCTATTTACATCCATTTTTTGGTGGAAAGGCAACACTTTTCCTCAAATCTTTCTTTGGGCTGGATCATCTAATAAACACTCTTATTTTAAAGATGAGAAACAGAGAAGCTAATTGATTTTACCCAGTTATACAGCTAGTTTGAGGCAAGGCCAAGTCAGGCTAGAACCCTTCCCTTCTGAACCTCAGTTGAGTGCTTTTTCCACACACAGGGGTGTCTCCCATTTTTAGAGCTACAATCTAAAGTTACATGGTAAAAATGCTCCAAAGTGTAACTAGTTCATACCGAGGTAGTATGAGAATTGCAGTAATTCCCCCTCCACTGCATCATCATCCATATATCATAAGTGGCTTAGAATTTAAATGACCTGTATTTGGTTCTTATATTTATATCCTCTCCCCTATATGTTTGTACTTAAACCATGAGGATTTAGTAGGAAACTAGGTAAAGCAGTTAGTTCCTTCAGGTTGTATGCAGGTGGGAATATTTAAATGGGGAAGGCCTCAGAATTTTTATTTATGATGATATTATTTTTATTAAGGGCTCAGTTTGTGTTAGAATAGTGCCTGGCACATACAGTGCTTTATGTGTGCTCTCTTGTTTAATTCTCATAGTTCCACTGTTTTCTCTACTTTATAGTTAAGGGAACCGAGGCACACATGTTTAAGGAATTTGTCTCAGTCACACAGTTAGTTGGGGTGGAGTTTGGATGTGAACTAGAACAGCCTGATCAGAGTCAGAGCTCTAAGCCTCCACAAGGCTGTCTACTAAAAAAGCACTTGGTGACCAGCTTATAGGTTCCTGACCGAGGAACAAGTGGCAGGCCTGGGGAGTTCCTCAAGACACCTGGAGCCAGAGGGGACCCCATTAGAGGAGAAGATGCCAAACTTTGGAAGGGAAGTTGGAGTGAAGCCTAGTTGCTGACACTTTTCTTCAACAGTCCTGAACTGCCTCTGAGACAGAGCTTGGGAGGCAGGAATAATTAACACATTGGCAAGGTCAATTTATCAGCTGCAGTGTTGAGCTGTGGCCACCAGGAGGCAGCAGAAAGCTAGGCACTGAGCCAGAGAGGTGTTGGGGAGCCCACCTCCCATCCTGGTCTTTGTACTTCAAGGACTCACTCGCTTTGACCTGCTGGGTGATTTTGGACGCTTCAACTGGCTGGGCAATTTCTACATCGTGTTCCTCTACAATGCAGCCTTCGCGGGCCTCACCACTCTTTGTCTGGTGAAAACCTTCACTGCAGCTGTGCGGGCAGAGCTGATCCGGGCCTTTGGTAAGAGAGAGTGGAGGGTGCAGGCTGGTGGGGGTGATCGTGAAGTGGAGCCCTCTGAAACAGTGGTCATCCCGGCAGAGAAGGTGGCATTTTCTCTGCTTTGTTTGTAACCTCCCTCATCTACCCATTCTGTGGCTTGTTTAACTTATCCCAGAGGACTGGACCTATGCTCTACTTTTGATTGTCCACCTCCCCTCTTCTCCAGGGCTGGACAGATTGCCATTGCCTGTCTCCGGTTTCCCCCGGACATCTAAGAAGGCTCAGCACCAGTGACCTTCAACTGGGAGTGGGAGGGAGAAAACTGGACACTGCCATCTGCTGCCCAGGCTTGGAGGGGCACCCGGGAGTGGTGGACCTTAGGAACTTGAATCAGAGAGGGTGGGAGGCAGAGGGGCACAGCTGCACTGTTGCATTACCTGAGCCAGAGTTTGGGACCACGCCCCCCTGTTTTTCCAGATTTAACTGTGGGCCTCAGCATAGGGTGGGGCTGCGTAACTGGGTCTGGCTCTTGGTCCCAAATCCGTTTACACATCAATCTGCCTCACTGCTATTCTGGGCCATGCCCATAGCCATGTTTACATGTTTACATGATTTGATGTGCAATAGGGTGGGGTTGGGGCAGGGGAGGGACTGAGTGGGAGCAGACTTGGGAGGCAGATTGTCTTTTTGCCTCTGGCCCAGAAGAACCTAAGTACTGTGCTATCCTGGAGGGGCTTTGGACCACTGGAGAGACGAGGGCATGGGGAAGAAGAGGCCACAACCATCAGCAATAAAGTTGATCCCAAGGTTTGCTTTTGTTTTTTAAAGGACCTGTCTCTGTGTCTGTTTGAATAGCCTTACTCTCACAAGTCCTGAGTCTACCAACTGAGAAACAGAGGGGTCCTGCCCACCATCCTTTGCTTTCCCCTCCATCTGCATTCTTAGTGTTTTTTGGGACTTGCATCTGATGTTAGACCATACAGTGGGAAACTCCTCTCCTTTAGCTTTGTCTTAAATTGGCTGGTCCCCTGACTCTTTCTTACATGCCCAGCCTTGGTTTTGGGGGGTAGATAGGCATGGGTGTAGGAATAAGAATAATATTTCTCTGTATACACACACACACACCCTCAGCACTATCCTCCCTGACTTGACTATTGGATGTGGAATAAAAGAACTGGCCGATAAGGGTTTGTGATCCACCTCAGAGAAGAACCTAATTCTATCTTTCCAGAGGCTCTCGGTGCCCTAAATACTATGCAAGCCCCCTGCTATGTTGAGGCTAGTAGCAAAGTTTCTGCTCAGGGTTATGCAGATTGTGCATTGCACAACTTCCAGAGCCAACATTCACCCCATAGTCTTATGTATAGTTACTATGAATATTTTTCTGGCAAATGGCAGTCAGGTGTCTTGATGAAGGGGTCCTTTTTTCTAATGTAAAAGTGCTATGAGTGCTAGCCATGGAGGTGAGAAGTAAATATGGAATACAAAAAGTGTAGGTGCCACAAATACTTACTGAGCACCCTACTATAGGCTAGGCACTTAGCCATGGGGATACATGATAAACAAGTGTGTGTTTAAGAATTGCTTTGTCTACTATGTGTGGCACAATTCTAATGCCGTACCATACTAAATGGCAAATTATTGGTTCTCAAGAAAACAGGTGGGCAGTATCAAGACATCAGGGAAGGCTTCTTAGAGAAAGTGATTTCTAAACCTTAGATTGGTGGACAAAGTGTCCTCAGGCTCAAAGCCTCTGAGACAAGACCTGAGTGGCTGGAAGCAGAGCCCCCAAGGTGTCCAGAGGGACAAGGCTAGAGAGGTGATTAGGTGAGAGCTAAAAGAAAGTGATCGTTAGCGTGTTAGGGACTTTAACTGCCCTCCAGCAACTTCCAATTGACAAGTTATTTGAAAAGAAGGAGCTGTTGGGTGTCTGGTAGGGACAAAAGAGAGGCGAGATTTTGAAGTCCTAAACCAGACTAACTACAAAGCTTTGTTCCTGATTCTGGGGGAAGCCCCCAGCAGAAGGCTGCAAAGCTACTAGAGAAAATGCCCCCCCCCACACACACACACCCTACCTATCCCTTCCCATCCATCCTGGTTATTGCTGATGAGGAAAGATGGAAATGGTGGAGGTTTGGGGAGGACCACGGAGAAGGGAGGCTGTGGTTGTATGACCAAAGAGCTTGACTGGCCTTGAGCAGAAACTGGAACCCATACTTCCTGGATGGTAGCAGAGGACATGGTCTGCCAGGGTACCTTTGGGAGAGCAAAGGTCCAATTCAAATATCAGAGGAGTGTGATTTGGTGCCAAGCTTAGAATTGGAGATAGAAGGATGCTTATCCAGGCAACAGAAAACTGTAAAGCTACTAGGTTTTCCTAGGCAGGTGACTGCCTGGTTTCCAGAATGGGACACACTCCAGTCACTAACTGGACCGGCGGTGACCAGCTAGAGCCCCCGCCCTGGTGGGAGGGGGCGGGCCGGTCCTGGGCGAAGGGCAGGGGGCGGGGCTAGGGGCCACTTAAGGCGGAGCCCGGGCGTTGTGGCAGCGCCGGACCGGGCGGCAGAGCCAGGCTGGGCTGGCACTCACCCACGACCCCCCTTCCCTTCTATGATGGCCCGTCAGTAGCGGGTTCCAGAGCCCCCGTGGGCATGTAGGCACAGCTAGTGGCAGCCAGGTGCTCAGATCTTCAACAGCTCTAGGGCACTCTGGGGGCAGCTCTGCCTGCTGTGCTCCCCGGTGAAATGCCCAAGTGACGGGCGAGCTGGTAAGGACAAGAACGTTCCCTTTTGGCCCGAGTCCGCTGCATCCATGGCGCTGCCGGCCAGTCTGGTGGCCCTGTGCTGCTTGGTACTTTTGGCGCTGCCAGCCCAGAGCTGTGGGCCGGGCCGGGGGCCGGTTGGCCGGCGCCGCTATGTGCGCAAGCAGCTGGTGCCGCTGCTCTACAAGCAGTTTGTGCCCAGCGTGCCCGAACGGACCCTGGGCGCCAGTGGGCCAGCCGAGGGGAGGGTGGCAAGGGGCTCGGAGCGCTTCAGGGATCTGGTGCCCAACTACAACCCCGACATCATCTTCAAGGATGAGGAGAACAGTGGCGCAGACCGCCTGATGACTGAGGTAAGGAGGGCTTCGCCCCACCTGCGCCAGGGCGCTGCCAACTCTGCTCTCCTGTGGCAACCTCAGAGGGTGAGACGGGCTCCATCTATAAAAATCTTACCTTAAAGATCGCCACCCCCCACACACGCACCAAAAAAAAAAAAAAAAAAAAGGATAAGAAAAAAAGAAAAGAAAAACTGCTGGCTAGACTGTGATCAGGAGGGATCCGAACATGGAGAGGCTGAGATGGGGAGAGGGAGGAGGGATTAGTGAGAGTGAAGCTGGGAGAGACAGCGAGGGCGGGGAAAGGGGGATGGCGGCAGGCGAGACGGGAAATGGCTGAGGCGTGGACCGGGGGTCAGCTACCGAGCCAGGCAGGAAGGGCTGGGGTGAGCTGGGGGCCAGGAGCTGGCTAGGCAGCAGACAGAAAGCTCTGCCCTTAGCCTGGCTCCTGACCTGATGGTAGAAAAGCTCTGCTAGCCAAAGAGACTGAAGGGAGCTGGGAAAGAGCGGCCAAGGGTCAGGTCATCAGGTCATCTACCTGGGAAGGGTCTGGGAAGAGATCATCTCTGGCATGGGCAAGGCGACCGAGAGCCAGGGCATGGCTGTTCAAGAGTCTAAACGACTGTCTTGGGGAGTGTAAAGCAGTCCTCAGTGGGAAGAACAGATGGGTCCACCTGAGAACGAAAGGGTTACTATGTCCCTCAAGCTTAGTTTAGCTCAGGGGCTTTCCTTGGAATTAAAGAATTAAAATGAATTCAACTACCACTTATCATGCATCTGCTGCAGGCCAGAATCTAACCAACCTAGGGTGAGGTGAGCAATGCCTTGGATGAGAAGGACCACCTCTGGCTGGTGATCTCAAATATCAGAACTGGAAGGAAACTTGGAGGTCACATTCTTCCACCACCACCCCACCCCCCATTTTACAGTGAGAGCTGGGCCCCAGGAGGAAAAGCGATTTAATCAAAGTCTTAAAACTAATTAGTGGCATGGCTGGGACTAGAATTCAGGACTCCTGATTCTAAGTCCTATACACTTTCCATTACACCACCTAATTGTGTATGGAGTAGGGAGGTGGGGGAGCGGGAGGGGTACGGATTTCCTCTTATTAATTGCCATAGTTTTCCAGGTTATTTTGTTGGGAAAACCTGTCCAGGGGAGAAAGAATTCCTTCTTGCTGTTACCCTGAACCATTCCTCCTACCCAGAGATTGGGAAGGGGACACTCCTCTCCTTCGTCATGGAATATTATGGTTCTTTCCTCTGGTTTTGACACCTGTAGTAGAAGGGACAGAACAGTGGACAGGACCCGGAGGGGCTCTGGCAGGCCTGGGAAACCCCTTAGTTCTGCTTATCTCCCACACCCTGGCTGCAAAAGGCCTCCATTGAGTTGGTTCTGCAATGGGCTGCTGCCCCCGCAGGTCAAGGCCTCAGGGCCTCCTATGGGGACAAAACGACATAAAGTTGGAAGGAGTTACCATTTTTTTCTGTCTTTCCCCTCCCCTCGTCTCCAACCTCGCAGAGGTGTAGAGGGCTCAGAAAGAAGGGCAGGGGAAAATTGTCCCTCTGGCAGTTAGGAGAAAACCAAGTCCTAGGTGAGAGGTCGGAAGAGAAGATGAAAAGGAAGCTGTCCTCTCCGCGCCTCCTCCCGCAGTGGCTGTACTATGGTGCGCGCCAAGGTCTCCGGCTCCCAGACTGGAGCGGCGAGATAACCATGGTCTCACTCCCCCGGGTGCAGGCTTCCAGCCGCTGTTGCTTTTCCTCCTCGCCTCTCCCACCCTGCAGGGGGCCCCCCAGATCCGTGCAAGGACAGCTTCCGTTATTCCCAGGTGCTGCTCCCACGCCTTTCTGGGCTGCATGTGGACCCGAGATGGAGAGATGGGGGTCTCGGGGTTGGCGGAGCCCGAGGTAGAACTAGGAGGGCTGGCTGTGCTGGGGGAGGGGACCGGCGGGCCCGAGCAAGGATGAGGGGCGCGGCTTTCTGCCCTTTCCTCTCCCTGCGCCGGGGCGGCTGAAAAGCTCCTTTGTGGATGGAGCTGCTGAGTCCGCTTCTCCCCGCGGGTCCCCGGCCTCGGCCCGGGATTCTCGCTCGGTTAAGTCATCCTGGAGAATGGCCATTGTACTTCGCGCAGCCCCCGCCACTCCAACCCTTTTTCCAGCAGTCTTGATCCCGCAAGGCTCCGCTTAGGCACCTCTGTGGGGGGCACTCACATCATGAAAGGGTTAATGCTAAAGGCCGAAAGGAGGAGGAGAAGGAGGAAGGAAGGAAGGAAGCGGTGCCCGGTGCCAGGGAAGGCAACGAAACAAAAGATGAATCAGGCTGAGGGAGGGCAGCCGGGGCTTGGGGCGGGAGCCAGGCTCAAACTGGGGCTCCTCTCCGGGATCCAGGCTGCTCAACCCCTCCCTAATCAAGCCTCTACCAGCCATCTCAACTCTTGCCCTCTCTCATGTTGAGCTTAGGTCCCAGAAAAAGTAGGGTTGAGGTGCGGGCATTAAAAATGGGGAAAGAGCTAGGTACAGGCTTCCCGTCTCAATCTCAGAGGTGACCCCACAGTTCTCCAACGATGCTCTGAAAAGGCAGTGCAGACTGGCGACTACACTTATGCAGATTCCTATTTCCTTAGTCCACTCAAAGCAAGGAGGGAGTGGAGTGGGGACGGGAAAACAGAAGAATCCTCCCTCCCATCCAGGTGCCTTTTGTCCCCATGGTGGTGGTAGTGGTAGTGGGGAGACTGATTCCTTTATTCCCCGCCAGCGTTGTAAGGAGCGAGTGAACGCGCTGGCCATTGCGGTAATGAACATGTGGCCCGGAGTGCGCCTACGGGTGACCGAGGGCTGGGACGAGGACGGCCACCATGCTCAGGACTCACTCCACTACGAAGGCCGTGCCTTGGATATCACCACGTCCGATCGCGACCGCAATAAGTATGGGTTGCTGGCGCGCCTGGCAGTGGAAGCCGGCTTCGACTGGGTCTACTACGAGTCCCGCAACCACGTCCACGTGTCGGTCAAAGCCGGTACAGTAGGGGGTGGGTGGTGAGGTCTGCCCAAAGGGGCTCACTCCGGGAAACTGAGGTTGCACAGTCTTGTTGCGACTCTAGGGGAGACTAAGGTGGGCGTTAGTCTTGTAAATTACCCTTCCATATTTGCCCAGGTTGGGGCCAGATCCGTGGGAAATTGCAGTTGTCCCGGAACTGATGAAATCTGAGCTGGACTTGACCCACATCTTTAAGAACCTGTATTAACATTCTGAAAACGTTGTTCTTCATCCTATCCTCTCTATGCTTGTTCCCGGCAGATAACTCACTAGCGGTCAGGGCAGGCGGCTGCTTTCCGGGAAATGCCACCGTGCGCCTGCGGAGCGGCGAGCGGAAGGGGCTCCGGGAACTGCATCGCGGAGACTGGGTGCTGGCCGCAGACGCTGCAGGCCGGGTGGTGCCAACGCCTGTGCTGCTCTTCCTGGACCGGGACTTGCAGCGCCGGGCCTCCTTCGTGGCTGTGGAGACCGAGCGGCCCCAGCGTAAGCTGTTGCTCACGCCCTGGCACCTGGTATTCGCCGCTCGAGGGCCAGCGCCGGCTCCAGGCGACTTTGCACCGGTGTTCGCGCGCCGGCTGCGCGCGGGGGACTCGGTGCTGGCGCCCGGCGGCGATGCGCTGCGGCCAGCGCGCGTGGCCCGCGTAGCGCGCGAGGAAGCTGTGGGCGTGTTTGCGCCGCTCACAGCGCACGGGACACTTCTGGTCAACGACGTCCTGGCTTCCTGCTACGCGGTTCTGGAGAGTCACCAGTGGGCGCACCGCGCCTTTGCTCCTTTGCGCCTGCTGCACGCGCTGGGGGCGCTGCTTCCCGGCGGGGCAGTCCAGCCAACCGGCATGCATTGGTACTCCCGGTTCCTCTATCGCTTGGCAGAAGAGCTGCTGGGCTGAGAGCTCTGGGCAAAGAAATGTCGAGGCGCCCGCCGAAACAGGATCCAGGGGCTGAGATGTGGGGATGTGGTTAGCAGACGATGCTTATTGGGAGGGCGGGAGGGATAGGGAGAAAAATGGAAGTGATAAGGGATTGCCAGGTTTAGGGGCAACCCCCAACTGAGAGGAGGTGTTCCGGGGTCCTAGGTCTAGTTGGAGCTGATAGTGGGTACTCCTTGACGAGGACTATTTCACCTCTTCTTCCCCAGTGCCTCAGTCCCACCCGATTATTTTATTTTCTATTTATAAATCGTAATATAATGATCAGCTTGCCCAGCCCGGTAAGACTGGCGTTAGCATGGCGTTAACACTGACACAGCCAGCCAATCTGACGCCTGACATTTTTCTACAGGTGAGCTAATAAAGGGAAGGTTTCTGGGAGCTTATTGGAAACTATCTCTATTTTGAGGGTGATTCACCTCCAGAGTGGGAAGGAAGAGGACACAGCCAGGAATTAATACCTTACATTCGACTCCTTTCTTCTTCCCCAGCAGGTCTTCCCCCATTGCTTCTTCCCCTCAGAGAGACTGTCCCAATCCATCAACAAGAAACCAAAAAAGTGCCCTTTTCCAGGCTGCCGATGCCTTTTCTCAACCATAGAGGAGAGCATTCTGCCTCTATGGTTGCATGCATACTGGCTGTTGCAGAGGCCAGGGTTGTCCAAGGTGTGAGAGGGCACACGCAGTCCTTTCTCTGCTCATAGGGGCTCCGGTGGGGCTCAGGCCATTGCGGGTACTGTTACTCAAAGAATTCTGGCCCCCTACTGTGAGCTTGCAGTCCTAGTCCCTCCTTCAAGGCCGTGAATCAGCCTAGCCCTCATCCTACCCTGGTGTCAGGGTCTGGATGGGGCCAATGATTTTTGGGGGGTGGATGTTACTGGACCAACTGATGACTGTGGCAATCCATAGCTAAGTCATAACTAGATAGTCCTCACACATTTTCGGTCAAGAAAAAACCTAGACAGAGGCTGGAACTTTTCTCTCTTGAAGGGCTGTATGCAGAGAACTGCTTCAGCCCAAGTGTATGGGGGGAAATAGCCTCTCCAAGCAAGGGCATATAGGTATTATAATTCAAGTGCCCTCCCTCCCTGATCTCTTGTCCTGGTTGTTGTTTCTACTGGCTGCCTCTACCATTCCGCTCTCCACTCTCCCATTATTGCCAGCTCTGCTTCCCTGGCCTGGGTGTTTCTGGAACCTTTGGCTTCCAACACAGCATACACCTGGAATCCAGACAGGAAGGTGCCCCTGAGTTAGGAATGGAAGCTCTGAGGAAGTTGGACTACGCTGGAAGGGGAGTGTCTAGGGCCACGGGGAAGGTCGGGGGTTGGTGGTACCATCAAGAGGCCGTCCTTCCCTGAAGCGGCTGTGTTCTCCCAGCTGCCGGGTCCTTGCTATATACCGCCCTCTGGTGGTCCTCACAATCTGTTCCCTTCTCGACCAACGGAAAGAACTATATACAATTGACCCTTGAACGACGCTGGCTTTAGGAGCGCCAACCTGCCCCAAAGTCGGCAATCTGCGTATAACTACTACTCTACCACTGGAATGGGTGAACTGGAACTGCGCAAAGAACCCTTTCGAAAGGTCGTGCGTGGGAATTGTCAAGTTGTCCTTGCTGAACCACAGGTGTCAGGAACTGGCGAGGAGCCCATCTGCCTCTTTAGGAAAACCTTTCTAAATTGTGGCATTTATGCATCTCTCTTGCTGATTTATCTCTGTGGCTCCTGGAAGCTGGAGGTATAGTTGTAGCCTGTAGTAGCCTGTAGACTCCTAGGAGCATCCAAGTTGCCCTTCATCTTCTTCACCTTTGTGACCCTTGAGTTCAGTGTCTGGAGGTGAAAGTATACTTAGAGTTCCAGGTAGTGCTTGATAAAGGTAACATTTAAAAGCAGGCTAAGTTTACTTTTAGTGTCCTTTCACCTGCTATTTCCCTCAATCCGCACCTGGTGCCTATTGCCATCCCAGAAATGCACTCCAAGCTGTGGACCTTTCCTACTTTGTTTCTAAACCTGCCCTAGTCACTCTATATCAGATGCTAATGCCCTCTGGTCACATCACTTTAGGTGATGACTAGCTTGATAAACTAAGTAGTCTTCCTATGTTGATGTGCTCCTTGTTTTTACTACCCTTCTCAGGTAATGCATATATCTTAACAGCCTGCTGAACCATGAAAGCATAATGGCGCTGATTCTTAGCACCTTAATAAGTTGGTCAGGAAGATATTTGGAGACCAGGGGAACTAATTGGTTTCCCTTAAACTACATCCTGTCAGCCTGGGCTCACCTCTCACACACATACCCGCTTCCATCCCTCATTATCCTAGTCCTCTGGAGGCCCTCCCAGCTTTCTAAAAACAAAACAAAACAACAACAAAGCAACAACAATAAATCCATCACCTTCCTGCAAGCAGCAAAAAAGCATCATCTCCGTGAAGCTGGTCAGGAGGGTATATTCGCTTGGCCACAAAACATCTCCAGTTGCAACACCTTCAGCAAGAAAATAGGCGATGCAAGTTGGGGAAAGAGCATGACTTGTAAGTCAGTCCAACCTGGAGATAATGATACCTCATGACAGGACTATTGACAAGATTGGTGTGTATGTGCCCAGTGCAAAGCAGGCACTCAGTAAATGTTTTCTCTGCTCTGCATCCATCTCTCAATGCCTTTGTTGTTTCTGCTGCCTATCTGCTTCTCTCCTTACCACTCTTCCAGAAGTATTATCGATGGTTCCCAAACTTTTGTGGGGGTGTGTTGTCCCTGTAATTGTTTCACAACACTCCTTTCCTTAGAAAGTGCTGTGTGACATATTTGGGTTTGTTTTAGAACTAAAGTATAATTAAAAGTACTCCTATTTCAAGAATTTCAGAGCTTTTTGTGATAATCCTGGCAAGACCCCTCTTTATATTGGAAAACAGAATTAAGAACCACATTTCAAGGTTCAGGTGACCTTTTTATTGCCCAGAATCCAGACCTTTTTTTCCATTCCCTTTCTTTAAGATTTACTGAATGTCTACAGTGTAGCACTGTATAAGGCACTGAAAAAACACACAAAAGATTAAGAAACAGCCTCTTCCTCTGGAGGAGTAGACCTAAAGGTATAAAATGGTTAACTACCACAGCAACATTGTTACTTAATCAGGGTGAGTTGAATGGGCAGTAATGCCATATTAGTACAGAGAAGGTCTTGTCAAGAAAGTAGAGCCTGAATAAGATGTTGAAGCATGTGCAGGTGGAAGAAACCAGAAAGGGCATTCCAGGCAAAAGTAAAAACATGAGAAAGGGCTTGGAATCTAGGATGAAGAATTGCAAGCTGGTTAGAGTGGGAGAAGGGGAAGTGTAACTATGTGTAGAAAATGTTTCCTGAGAATTTATGACATGCCAGATCCTGTTCTAGCACTTTATATGCATTCTTATTTAATCCTCACAATAACCCAATGAGATTGTATCACAGAAAGGGAACTGAGGCATAGAGAGATTTAAGTCACTTGCCCAAGTTACCACAGCCAGGAAGTAGGGGAACTGGAGCAGGAATAACAAGAAATAAGACTGCCTTGAAGGATGGGGCCACATTTTATGGGATTTAAACTGTTTTTCACTCGTCCTTATTTCCTTCCTTGAGCCACTAGTAAGCCCTAGCTTTCTGACAGTTATTTATCTCATTTTCATTGGTTCTTCTTCCTTCGGCCTGGATGGCTGGCTTCCCTAATTAAAGCTGCCTAGCTACCAGTTAAGGGAATATATACATAGGTACAGGTTTCTGGTAGGAATACATGCCGGCTGGTACAGCAACACAGAAAGCATAAGACTTTCAGCTCTTTTTGGATTAAAAGAGAAGAGAGTTGAATTTTGTTATGGACTGAATGCATGTGTCTCACCAAAATTCATATGTCGAAGCTCTAATGCCTATGTGACTATATTTGGTGACGGGGCCTCTAAGGAAGTAATTAAGGTAAAATGAAATTATGCAAGTATGGCCTTGATCTGAGCAGATCTGTGTCTTGATAAGAAAAGCTTGCTTTCTCTCTCTTTGCATACGCCAAGGAAAGGCCATGCAAGGACAACTGTGAGACGAGGGTGGCTGTCTGAAGGCATGGAAGAGAGTTCTCACCAAATTGCTTAGAACCTTAATCTTGGGTTTCCTGGCCTCCAAAACTGTGAGAAAATAAATGTCTGATGTCTAAGCCACCCAGTCCATGCTATTTTGTTGTGGCAGCTCTAGTGGACTAATATAAACTTCCCAAAAATGTTTGAAGTAAGGAGAGGCCAGTACAAAGACAGGGTCTTTCTTAGTGAAAATAATCAACTCTCCTTAAATAATGAGCATTTCTGACCTAGGGTCTTGACATGTTTATTCCTGACTATACTTTTATGGTCTCTAATGCATTGAAGGAAGCTTTCTTCTCTGGCTGGGAGACCGAAGAAGATGTCTATGGGAAGAAGGCTATGGCTGGTTAGGATATTTCTCTGTGGGGGATTTTGTGTCCAATTAGCACATTCAAACCCTCCTCTTCCTGCTATTGTCTCTGTATGTGGCTTGGTTGACAAATAAGAATTAACCTCTCCATTCAGAGGGGGTACCTTCAATAAGGTTTTACTGAGTGTCTATGATGTGTCAAATATTGCGCTGCACCATGGGGACAGAGCAGTAAAGTCAAGCATGGCTCTTACAATCCATCTGGTAAGACAAGCAGAAGTGGTTAGAAGGTGTTGAGTGTGGTGAAAGAGATAAGTGACATTTAAGCTGAGATATGAAAGACGTGTAAGAGTTTTTTAAGGAGAGGGAACAGCATGTGCAAAGGTCTGGAGTTGGGGAGCAAGAGTAAGATAAATTTGAAGAGCACTGACAAGTTCAGTATAGTGAGAGGGAGATATAATCCACTCTAAGGACTTCTAATTTTGTCCTAAGATGAAAAGCGAATGTAGGATTCGAAGCAGGTGAGGAGGAAAAAAAAAAAAATCAAACTTACATTTAAAAAAGGAAATTGGCAATTGGGCAGGCTTTGTTGGTTGTCTTTATCCCTAAATAAGTTGGTCCTCTTCTGAGCATTTGAGTGTCCCTAGTTCTGATTGAAAGTGGGAAATGCCCACATCCCCCACACAGAACTTGTTATGGGAGCAGATGATGTGAAGCAGTGTATGGAAATTGGAGCAGGATAGGAGAGGATATGAACAGAATTAAAGGTTGTCGACCTAAGAAATGCCCAAACCTGTAAGAATTTTTTTTTTTTTTTGAGGTATGGAGTCTTCCACGATAAATGTTTATTTTATAGGAGTTTATTTGAGCCAAACTAAAGACATATGCTGGAAGATCTCAAATCCACTGAAGAATACAGTTTTGCAGCTTCTTTTATGCATTTGAAATTAAGGCAGGAACATAAGGAAGATTACATGAAGGTGGAAGAAGCAAGGCTGGATTGGATTACAGGATAGCTAAGATTATGTGCTCTTTTAAGGCCCATTATGTCTTCCAGGGGAATTACTTCTGGCATTTCAAAGGTATGAGAACCTAGATGCGCAAGAGCAATGGACAGGACTTGCTTTAAAACCTTTCACTAAAGAAGTTGTAGGCTTCAAGCATGACTACCCACCATGACCTGCCTAGTTAGAAATTTATAGTCAGATCACTCTGTGAGGTTACTTCTCATTGAATCTTCATCTTTCTGTCCACAACGTGATACCTCCAGCCCTGGCTTTGCTTCTCTCTGAAACCTAAACCCAAAAATTTCTCAATTGCTCTCCTTTGGAGCACATAACCTAGAAACAGTTGTCTAATTTCAAACCACACGGTATACAAACAAAACTCCTTGGAACTGGGGATTATTTTTCTGCTACTCTCTTTTGCTTTCCAGTGATTCTTTCAGTAGAGCCTTGGCTTAGCTTGGAGCTGATGGCCCTAAGCTGAGACAGAGCTGCCACCCTGAGAGCTAGGTCTGAGGGCTGAACATTGCAGCTGCCCAGGGAACAGCTGGTTAAGCCCTCAGCAGCTGCAGCTGCTGGAATTCCACCCAACATTTGAGCTGGGATTAATCCCCTTTCCTCCACACACATCCCTTCCTTGTTCTAGTCCCTGGCTATTCCATAGTATCTCGTAGAATCTTTGAGACTAAATATTATGAATCTCTCCCTGAACTAAATTGAAGCCAAAGTCACCTATTTTCCTCTTCTCTTGGAGGCAGCTGGCCCAAAGCACTTCAGGACCACCTTAAGAAGGAGAGTGTCGGTTTTTCTCTCACATAGCCTCTTTTCCCTCTATCCTTTGATAAACCAGCCGGGGTGGATTATTCTTTGAAACGTCTGATTTTCAATAACTGTTAGAATTGTCTAAAAATGAAGGCACTTCTTTGATGGGGTGAGGAGTTGGATTTCCTTTATCTCTGAAAGACTTTACCAAGGCCTGGAAACTTGGTGGGAGTGTTTCAGGAGGATCAAGCATCATACTAGTTTGTCACTTTTAAACTGTGATTCCTTCTCACTTAACTGTGATTCTATGGTTAAGAACAATAGGGCTGTATATTCTATTTGGTGCTTATGCACCAGCTGTGTGACCTTGAAGAAATCACTTTGTAAGAGATGCCAAAGTTTACAACGAGGAACTTCTGAAAGGTTGGAAATAAGGAGGTGCTCTGAGATTTAAACAAGGCAAATTAATACATAAAGGGACAAGGTAGTTCCTCCCAGGTCCAGGGACTTGACTCCCTCTCTTCAACAAATATTTATGAAGCTCCTACAAGTACTAATAAGCATTGTACTGTACTGAAGATTTTTGGTATTTTTCTAGAGAAACAGGCAGTCACTTAAGTACATTAAATTAATTAGGTTTTAGCTTGAAGGAGTGGCCTGATCAAATTTGGGTTTTAAAAAGATCCCTCCAGCTGCTGAGTGAAGAATGAATTATAAGGGAATGAGTCCAAGGAAGAGATCAGGCAAAAAGGATAATGTAGTCCTGCAGATGAGAGATGATATTGGACAAAATAAAGAGGCATCAACAGACATGGAAAGAAAGGACAGTTTCAGGAAATATTTATATATGTGGGATTGATAGAACTTGGTGTTTGATTTGATGGAAGAAGTGAAGATTTCTCTCAGCTTTATCTACCTGATCCTGATGTATCTAAAATGAAAGAATAATTGATCAGCCAATATCAATTTATTAATCCCAAAAGGAATGTGGCAGATGGGCAACTCAGTGAATCAGAATTGTTACCGTGTGCCCAGAATTGTCTTGGGGAAGAAGATGACCAATGTGGTCACTGATGGGGCAAGCAACGATTATTCTTCAGGCCTCTGGATGACCTGGCTGAAGTACCCCAGAGAGAGAGTCTTCTCCTTTTATCCTAAGTTTCTGCTCATTAGGCAATAATCTGGTACCTCACTGGAAAAGGGAATCCCTAGATAGAGGATGCAGGCATCCCGGGTGATGGAAGGGAAAGTGATGGATGCATTGAGATGGTGGGACACACAGATCAGGCACTCATGTATTATGGTGAAGCTTCCCTAGCACATGAGCATTTGGAGGTGTTCTGAGCAAGTCCATTCCCCAAGTTGGCTACACTGAGTGCTCTTCTCAGTTGGTGTCCGGAGAGGGGGCCAGACCATCTGCCTTTCTCTGGGCATACCTTCCTAACCAAACTGTGAATTCACTTTTAAACCAGTAATGATAATTATTATGATGCTTCAATTTAATAAGAATCAGCTCTTCTTTATTTTCCAACTCTTTCTTAATGGAGTGATAAGGATATTACATATATGATCTCATTTACTTTTCATAACAGTTGTGCAAAATCTAGAAAGATTAAAGCAAGTCACAAGGAGGGGTTGGGGCCTCAGTTCTAAGGCTATGAAGTCAGAAACAATGTCTCAAATCACAGAACCAAGACAGTCGGGGCACTGTAGCAACTGCCACTAACCAGTAAATACTGCAATTTGCAGACTGATGCCCTGACACTGGATGCTGGAGGGCACTGCTGACACCATTGCCACTGTTCACCCTGGAACTCCATCTTCCTGCCAGCAGCCAAAAAGAAGGAAAACATCTACCTTGTTGTTATAACCATTTCACAGAAGAGAGACTAAGGCTCAGAGTAGTTAAGTAACCTGCCTGAGATCACATAGTGAATAAGCCAGGATTTGAAAACAGAACCGGTTCACTTCAAAGTTCATTTTCTTTCCACTACCTGCAGTCTGGAAAAGTTGTGCACATCAGTGGTTTTCAAAGTGTAGTCCCCAGATCAGGAATTTTAGTATCACCTGGTAACTTGTTTAAAATGCAAATTCTTGGGTCCTACCCAGACCAACTGAATCAAAAACTCTGGTGTAGGACTCAGCAATCTTTGCATTAACAACCCTGCAGGTGACTCTGATGCATCCTCAAGTTTGAGAATAACTGTACCAGATGATCACCAAGGCCCTCCAGCTCTAATAGGTTATAATTTAATTATTTTAAGTTGCTGGTTATGGTCCCTGGATTGAGCAAGGTCCCCTGAGAGGAGCTAAGTACTTCTCATTTTCTTAAAATGGGTTGGTGTTTATCATATCACATGCTAGCAGAAGTCAAGAGTACATGTAGGAGTAAGGAGAGAAGCAGACATATAGAACATGTAAGGAAGATTCCCGCACGTGTATCTGGTTATTTTTCTGTGGTGTGCCTAGAAACACATACCTTAATTGGACAATTGACATATGAACATCTGAGAGGTGTCCAAAAACCCACATGTCTAAAACAAATAAATTAATTCAATTTTCTTTCCATACCCTTACTAAAAATTTCCTGTTCTTCTTCCCATGTTCTCTAATTCCGTAAATGAAGTTGCCATCTTCCTTCACTTTGTCCCCTTTAGTCAGGTCATCAACTTCATAACTTCTATCTGGAGTACCTTTTGTATGAGACTTCATCATCCCCTCTACTGCTATATTGCTCCAGGCCTCATCTTTCCCCTCTTGGGTATTGGGTTCCTAAGAGGCTTCCTTCCTCCAGCTTCAACCTCTCTCTGTACATCCTCCTGTACAAGGCCACCAATGTGGTCTTTACAAAGCACAGCTATCCTCATGGTACTGCCCTCCCCTCTAACACCCCCAGCAAGGAGACAGCAAAGGTTCCATTGCTCATTGGGTTGCTACCCAAATCTTGTATTTCCACAATTATGTCCTTGGTCACTTTCCAATTGTATAATTATTTAACATTTTTCTCAAATTCTACTGACTTACTACCAGCTTTCCCTCTTCTAAGCAATATTTATGAACTTGTAGTTTTGGCATTATAGCTATTGTTTTTTCCAATCATATGTTAAAACTTCATTAAACATTTTTTAAGTTTGTGTATTACCAAAGTCACCTCGTATACCACTAGTGGTATTTTGGAGACCCTTGGGGTACCAAATAAAGGTTAAACTTTTAAAGATGAAATTCAAAGCTATCTTTGACCTGAGTCCATTCTAATTTCCAGCTTTAATTTCTACACAGCCCATGCACAGAGTGCTCAAGAGATGGGGTCCACTCTGTATTTCCAGACGCACTATGTTTTCACTCTCCCCTTAGCATTTTGCTTTTTCCCCTAGAGTCTTCTCAAGTTTTAAGGCCTGCAGTCTGGAAAAGTTGTGCTACATCAGTGGTTTTCAAAGTGTATTCCCCAGATCAATTGTCAACCACCTCATGAAATTTCTGATCATTTCAGACAGAATCAATCAACTTTCTTCTTTTTCTTTCTCTCTTTCTTTCTCTTTCATTTCCTTCCTTCCCTTTCTTTCCTCTTTTCTTCTTTCTCTTTTTTGAAGAACGTTTTCTTTCTCTATGCTTCTAGCTACTTATACTGTGATATGAGACTTAATATAATTTTGTCTTCTAATATTTTATTTGATAATTTTCCTTACTATAACATTCAGATGTATATAATTCAGAGTCCTTGGAGGAAACAGATTGCACACTTGAATGACGAATTAAGAAGAATAAAGTGAAAGGGCTGTTCATAAAGATGTGGACAGGGTGAAAGAGTACTTATGAGAATGGTGAAGCATTCTGAGTCTGGCATCAGTGGGGAGCCACAAGAGGTGGTAATCCCTAGGCTTGGAGAAAAAAGGCTTATAAAAACCCAGAGAGAGCTATAACTGTAGCTATAGTTGAAGGAGAGGGCTAACAGAGTCTGTGGCCTCTGGTAGCCACATGAATGGGTCCGGGACAGATGACAGAAGAATAGCCAATTCAACCCACAGAATCATAATATATTGGTGTTGTTTTGAACCACCGAGTATTGATGTACTTTGTTATACAGCAATAGATAACTGATACATCAATAAGAAGGTGAACCCATAACTGTTTCTCCACCAAAGCCCTTGAAAACCAAGAAGACCTGTGCAATGGACCCCATAACTTTGATGCAAAAATAGGAATAATGTATTTACTTTTCATAAAGATAATAAAAAAAAATTCCTAGGAGCATTTCATCTTTTTTTTTTCAGTTGTTTGAAACATAGCAATATATGATGCTGTCACTAGAAATTTTATTTTAAGCCCATTTACCTGGTGTTAGGATAATTTGCTTCCTTTATTTTATCTTATACTGGTGATTTTTGTATATCTGTGATCTTTAAAATGTAACTACTGGGTATTACTTTTTCAAGTGATTGATATTTAATAAACAATATTTTTGTCCTGAGATTGTAGATTGGTTCACTAAATATTTATTCCTAATCTCCCCCCCCCTTTTTTTGCCTTCCTTTACTATAGAGGATAGAAAATAAAATGCTAAAATTTTCAGGCTCCCTCACAGCTAGAGATAACCACGTGATAACATTTTAAAGTTTTGTTCAAGGAGATGTAGCCAAAAATCTTCTGTGAGATCTCTTCCTGTGTGTATATATTTAAAGGCCACGAGAGGAGAAAGCCCTTTGTTTTAGCCCTTTGGCTTTCTTTCTGATTGAAAACAAGAGCATTTGAGGATGATTTAATAAAAAGACTATTTACAAAGGTATGGGCAAATATAGGGAAACCACAAGGGGTAGTAGACCAGAACCCCAGGATGAGTATCAGACTGTCACCACAATAAGCCTGAGGGGTGAAGGGAGTGAGTTACCAGAAACAGAACATGAGAGCTGTGTGTGCATGTGGGGGAGTGCCTTGAGAGGTGTCGTCATCTTCTGTGGGGGGGCACAGACACTCTTCCCTCCGTCTAATCGGCTGTGTGTGCTCCCCTTTGGCGGAACCCCACTGGGATTCAGGGGACAAGGTCTTCCTCTTGGACACAAATCTGGGTGGAAAAGAGTAGAAAGACAACAGCATAAAAGGCATCTCTTATTTATCTTTACATCCCTAGTGTGCAACACATGTAAGGGTGCCTGGCACAAAGTAACTGAATAAATATATATTGAATTTAATTGAATTCAGTTATTTATTCTATCTTATAGTGATTAAGACTCACTTAATCTGGAATCACCACCAACCTCACTCAGGCCTAATTATCCAATATAAAATTGCTGATCTGCTAGGAACTTCCTTTACCCAGTAGAAAAGGTATTTGGGTCCCTGAGGTCAGATTAAGAAGTGGCTCTTTGAAACAATTTTCATAGATCTGGGTTTTTAAAAGCATTAGATGGTTCTATAGCTTGATAAAGCCTATTCTCCAGTATAATTTAACTCCTAAATATCCACTTTATCAGGGCCTTCCAGAAGAAATAACTTCTGCATGCTATCTTTATGACTAAGTCTCAATTTCCACATCTGTAAGATAAAAGTGGTAATAGCTATCCATAATCCAAGTCTCAGGCACCAATGTCACCTCCTCAGACTTTCTAAAACATCATATATATATATAAAAAGAGGAGTGCCACACTCCAAGTTACTCTTCGGTCCATTAATATCTTTTTTTTTCCCCATTGCAGTTGTTACTTTTTTTTCGTTGTAACTTATTTATTGTTCACTTGTAGATTATTGGTCTTCTCCCAAAAGAATACTTGCTCTTTGTGAGCAAGGCCATGTCTATGTTGTTTGCTGCTCTTTTGCTTGCACCTAGAAGGATGCCTGGGACATGTTTGCTAAATATTTGTTGATGAATGAATGAGTAATACCAATGATTGACCTTAGGGCTGTTGTGAATATTAAATAAGATAACAATGAAATGCACCTGGCACCAAGTAGAACTCTAAATCTAGGTGTTTTCTTTTCTTTTTTTCCTTCCCTCACCTCTTCTAGCCAATCCTTCAGCAAGTCAGCCTGACTTCAGCCCTCAAAATATCCCAAATTCTCTATTTCATTCATCTCTAGTCAAGCCAAGCCACTTTCACCTCTCACCTGGACTACAGGTAATAGTCTCCTAGCTGATCTCCCTACTTTCCATCTTGCTCCTGTTCTCCTCAAATCCAGATCCATTCTCCACAGCTAGGGAGAACACAATTTAGATCATGTCTTGCCCCTCCTTAATCATCAATAGCCTTCTAGATACTAGATTTAGCCCAAATCCTTTACATGGTCCCTGCCAACCTCTTAAACTTCATCTCCTTTAGGCTAAGTGGCCTCTCTTTTTCTCATTTCTTTCTCTTTTTCCTGAAATTTAACAAATGCATTTCCATTTTTGCACCATAGCACTTATGGATTCTTCTGTCAGACTCTTAGATTATCTGGTTCCTTATTGTTATTCAGACCTGAGTTTAAATGGTACTTCCTTTGAGAGGAAGTAGCACTAATTTAAAATTGTCATTTCCTATCACACAACCTTTTATAGCACTTAATACTATCTAATATTTTCTTGTTTATATGTTTATTTCTTCCCAACTAGATTTTAAGCTTGGTGAATGCAAGGACCTTATCAGTCATGTTCATTGTTCTATCCTCAAAACTAGATCAATGTCTGAAACATATGGTATGGTGTACAACTAATAACTATTTGTTGAATAAATAAATGCATTCATTATGATGATGATGGCAACGAAACCTCAGGCGAACTGACCACAAATTTTAACAATTTCCTCAAGAACAAGAATTGCAGTTCCAAAGTTAGATCCTGGAAGACCGTGGAAACCTGACAATAAAAGATCTGGAGCTGAAGGCTGGGGGAAGCGGAGGGAATATGTTAGAACTTTGACCTTTCTTTTCCTTTTCGAGGATCCCAGAGACCTTGCAAAAGGGAAGCCTAGAATCTTTTCACCAGAAATTCCAGCCCATCCGCATGGGTATTTTCCAACTACGATCCTTCTCAGCCACGTCTGGTAGGTTGCAAATGCGCAAAGACCTCTAGGACCCCGGGTTCCTTTCCGTTTCTTTATGAATGAACCGGTTCTAATCTGCGCATGCGTTGCTCCTGGGTCTCAGGCTCCACGTGAGGCCCACCCTTCCCTCCTGCTGGTGGCCCAGCCCTAATCCTTTCTAATTGCCCAATGGTGAGCGGCTTGAGGGGCGGAGCGCGAATCCGCGCGGCACTGTAGTTCCCTCCTCACGCCGCTCCCTGGCTTTAGTCTCGCTGTGTTGTGGTCACGTGGCCAGCTCCGGGCGCGGCGCTTGTTTTGGTTTCTCCAGCTTGCCTCTGGCAGCTTCGGGTGAGCGACTTTTCTGTGCCGGTTGCTGCGCCTGTCTACACTCTGACCTCCTTTTAGGGCTCTCTCAGCCTGAGTTCTGCAAGCCCTCCGGGGCCGGCTCCTGCCATGCCGCTAGTCCGCTATAGGAAGGTGGTCATCCTCGGATACCGCTCTGTAGGTGAGTCTCCGCCCTGGGGAGAGCATTGACGCACCGCGGCTTTGTGGCCAGAGGAGGCGCGCTGCCGCGGGAACGCGAATGATGGCATCGTTAGAATGGGGATGTAGAGCAAGGGTTGAAAGGATGGAGGAGGAAAGGCTGGAGTGGTGGTAGTGTGTATAGGGCTGCAGGAATCCGGAGCGTGTAAGGGTTGCTATGAACTTGGCTTCAGGAACACCAGAATGGTCCACAGCGTTACTCTGGGAGGGGAAGGGGCGCGGTCTCTGTGGGGCAAGTAGCAGGTGTCGGATCGGTGCGGGCAGACTTGATTCTAGGGAATCTCGGATCTTCCTAGGGATGGGGTAGGGAAAGGCGGCGGGAAAGGCTTCCTGCGGCGCTACTGAATGCATCCGGTGGCCGAGGTGCAGAGACCCAGAGCAAAAAAAAGGTAGGGCGGGATAAGGAAAAACATTGCATGGGGCATTCACAGGCTAGGGTGCTAATTTGGGGTCTCCTTTAGTTCTGGGCCACAGCCCAAAAACACAGAGGATGTGAATATGGATAGCTGATTTGGATACAACCACCACTGCTTCCCACAGGGAAGACATCTTTGGCACATCAGTTTGTGGAGGGCAAGTTCTTGGAACGTTATGATCCTACAGTGGAGAATAGTGAGTGGACTTCTCCCTAGGGGTGGGACAGGGAGGGCTTGGGTGCCCCACTGGACTTCATAATCTGGGATTTTCCTGATGCCAAGTGGATGATTTAATTTGACGATTTAATTAGACATTAAATCTAATCTCTTCTCTCACAGTCCTGTTCTGTGAGTGGAGCTAGAGGTGTGGATTTTGCAAGGTATTGAATCCAAGACGTAGACAATAAGAACCTTAATATTGTCTCTCTAGTTTGCTGGAGAGTTCCCTGGATCTGGTCCATCTATGTCACCCCTAGGGTTAAGAATGTATGGGGACACACATTGCTAGCTCTACAAGGCACCTCACAGTCAAGGTTTCTTTTCTTTTCAGCTTACAGCAAGATAGTGACTCTTGGCAAAGATGAGTTTCACCTACACCTGGTGGACACAGCAGGGCAGGTACTAGTTTGGGGTGGGGTATTTAAATGTGACAGTTCAGTCCTGGGAGATGAAGCCTGATAGCTTCATTGGCTTATCTGTAAAGTAATATTAAAAGAAAAGCATTTTAGCATCTAGTGGAGTACAGCACTCATTGGAGTTACTCTGTAAATGTTGAATAGAAGTAACTTGAGTAGGGAGTGCCCCAGGGAGGGTTCTCAAGATACAGCCCACCAACCTTTGCTATCTGAGTGTTGTGGATCTAGGTATTGATGTTTCTATTTCTTGTCAGGATGAGTACAGCATTCTGCCTTATTCATTCATCATTGGGGTCCATGGTTATGTTCTTGTGTATTCTGTCACCTCTCTGCATAGGTAAGTGACCAAGGTTGTGAGTGGGGGACTTTTGAAGATCTGAGGGCTGTCCCAGAATAAGGTTATAGCTCTCTTTCTTGTGTTTAAAGCTTCCAAGTCATTGAGAGTCTGTACCAAAAGCTACATGAAGGCCATGGGAAAACTCGGTAAGTAGGCCTGGGAGATAGAGACATAGTGTGGACTCGAGGGTGTGGGAGAGAGCAGAGGTGGAATATTGGTCTAAATTAGGGAAGAAGCTGGGACACAGATCCTGTCTGATGTGATGAGCAGTTGTCCAGCCTTGATGTGGTGGAGGCTGGGGTCCTGTAGTAACTGTTGTTTCCTCACAGGTTGCCAGTGGTGCTGGTGGGGAACAAGGCAGATCTCTCTCCAAACAGGTATGGAAATCTCTGCAGCTCAAGGTGAAGGAAAATGACCTGGGCTAGGAATCAGTCAGACTCTAGTACTGGCTCTGCCACTGACTTGACAAGTCATTTCACCTCTTTTCATTTCTAACTTGAAGGTTAAAAATACAAGATAACCCTTCTATTGCAAAACCTATAATTTCATAATTCAAGCCTCAGTGCTGGGCTTGTTTTACTATATTTTCTCCTTCTGAACCTTGGAACTGGGATAGGACAAGTCTAGAGTCTATAAAGATTTTGCAGAGAACATGGAATGTTACTGTCTTCCATTTTCATGTGCCAAATTTGTTTCCAGGGAGGTCCAAGCAGTTGAAGGAAAGAAGCTAGCAGAATCTTGGGGTGCGACATTTATGGAGTCATCTGCTCGAGAGAATCAGGTAATAGGCTTGAGGATTAGGAAGATGATGGGGGTGGCAGTGTTTTTCTTATGGCACTGTTTGGTGTTAGGGATGGTGGGAGGGTAGGGTGTTCACCTCGGAGCTGGGTGGTATTATTGGCAGTGAACTGACTTTTTCCCCCCTAAATCTCTGTCTCTTGCAGTTGACTCAAGGCATCTTCACCAAAGTTATTCAGGAGATTGCCCGCGTGGAGAATTCCTACGGGCAGGAGCGCCGCTGCCATCTCATGTGAGCCCTTAGGCATGAGGTAGCTGCCTTGATTCTGCTCCTGGCACTTGCCAGGCTCCAGTGGGGGCAGGTCCTCAGGACTTCACGGGTATGGTTGCCAGCTGTGTTCCTGGACCTCTGGGGACACAATATGGTACCCTCATGTTTGCACACTTTCCCCAGGCTCCAGTGGCCTGGTTGTCAATGTTTACAAAGGGGCAAGCTGTCTCCTCGGCACTAGCCTCAGCCCTCTGTTTTTGCTAAATGAACTCTTATAACCTACAGGATTGTGATATGAGTCCTGGGCACTGTTTATTCAGGACCCAGTCTGCTATGTAGGTTTTGGGTGTTGGCTGGGTGAAGGGAGTTGGGGACTCAAGTGGAGCTGGCTCCCTGGAGTGAGAATGTATATATGCAAATAAACTGAGAAATCTTTTTGTCGTTGACTTCTCTGTATATGGGGAGCTCAGGGCCGATATTTCCTTTTCCAAGGAGTGATGAGAATGGTCTTTGGTGGGCTAATTTATTTTTTCCTTTCTCATTCCTATTCCTTACTCTTACTTATTCAGGACCATTACCCTAAGACTTAATACTTACTTGCCTTTCCCAACTCTTTTCTACTGGATTCTCCCTATACAGGTACCTGTTGGCTGCCACTCCTATCCAAGTTTGTAGCCTCTCACCAGCCCCTTAAGTACAGAAACACCACCCTCTAGTGGCCAGTTGCCACTTGCTGACCTAGCTTCTTTCCTGGGCCTTGGCATTTGCGGGAAGTTAGAGGGTAAGATTTGAAGAAGAGGAAGGAAGCCCCTCATTCATAATGATAAAAGAATTGAGGAATGTAGAGGCAGGGACTAAACTGTTTTGAAGATTTTGTCTAAGAGAGTTGAGTAAAGTAAGAAATAATGCCTCTGGTATATATCAATACCCCCATATACCCATGTCTGCAATGCCTTTCATTAAAATGGATTTTCCTTGTTCTTTTCATACTTTTGGTAACCTTTTCTTACTTTTTACACCTTTGGAGTTGTGCTCCCATTTTAGGTGGTAAGGCTCTTTCCTCTTATTGACCCACCTCAGTAGGAACACAGATATTTCATTTAGGAAAGTTTGGTCCTATGTATCTCTAGTTTCTGTGTCCCCCCACCCCTGCCCCTACTTCCCACTAGCCCTAGGACCTACTTGGCCAAATACCTCCAAGGATTTACCTGAATGGTATCCTTCATAAGGAGGGCATAGACATCTGCCAGCTGGGGGAGACTAAGGTATTCTTGTCAATGCACTTAGTTGGGGAGGATGGACAAAATCTAGGTATGATTTTTAGCTGTGACCTTGTCAGTGCCTGGTTCCAGGACAGTTGGACTTACGGTTGGGGATGACTATCATGCTGGTTTTCAAAAATCCTGCCAACTGCTTTTGCAGCTCTTATCTCAGAATCTGAAAAGAAAAAAAGGGCTACTGGAAGCAGCTGACTCCAAAAAGCAATCTCAGTGGCTTAGGATTCTCTTTAGGGTTGTTACCACCCTCTTTCCTTACATTAAAATTAGGTCCTTTTGCACATGTGACCTGGAATACTCATTACAGGTACCTACTCCCCTACTGCCATTTCTGTGAAGTCTGGGAATAGACTTGCACATATCTGAGGTTTTCTAGAAGTGTATGGAGCAATCTCCAGGCCTGATAGCAGTATAGTACTGAATGGCTGCATTGTAATAGTTACACTTTGCTTCTAAACTTGTGCAGTCACTTAACCTCTTTGAGCTTCAGATTCTCTTATGCAGTATAGTTCAACATTCATAGGGATCAGGTGAGAATTAAACTGAGGTAATATATGAAATACTTAGCATAGTTCCTCATACATAACAAACCCTTAAGAAATGGTGGTGGTTGTGTTACTGGAGGTCTTTCTGGTGAAAGTTTATCTCTTTGCCTTTTGGTGCACAAAGTAGGGAGGGGCCTTCCATTTTCCAACTTCTATCTCTTGGTTTATTTATTCCATGATAGCCGGGACAGGTATGGGGTCACTAAGGAATTTTTTTGCTGAAATTGACCTCAGTGGTCAGTCAGTTCAGGGAACATGATGTCAGTGTGTGACTAGCACAGGACACACCTAGTCCTGATTCCTCATGACTCTGGTTAGTAGGGATTTGGTCTCCTTTACCATTCAATATGGAAGCCACAAATCACATATGGCTGTTTGTTTAATTTAGTATTAAAATCAAATAAAAAGTTCCTTAGTTGCACCACCTATATTTCAAAGTCCTCAATAGCTACATGTGGCTAAGCCATATTAGATAGTGTAGCTACAGTGCATATTAGATAGTGTAGCTATGGTGCATTTCCATCATTGCAGAAAATTCTATTGGACAGTATGGTAAACCTTTTCCCACAAAACTAGCCCTGCGCCTGATTTGCCTGCCTCGTTCTCCATATCTTCATTTGAAAAAAGAAAAATAATCTATATATAATCTTAGGAAAAACATGGCCATTGGTTGATCATGGCTCTCTCCTCACTAGATGTTTGTTGGGCAGTTTGTCGCAATCTTGTAATCTGTAATATGGACACAATTCCACATAATTCATAACGAGGGTGAGGAATAACTGAGAATATATAAAGTAACTAACATATAGTTAATTTGTCTCCTCCTGACCATCTCTTAGGTATAGCTAAAGCAGAAAAGGCATTCTACTCCTCATTCAGACTTATGGGATGTGAGGGGTGGGGTGAGAGTGCCTGCAAGCAGTGTTTGGGATCTTGTCTAGACTAATAGTACTCCCGCCAGGTAGCAGCAAGTCTGAGGTAAAGCCCCTGTGTTTACCAAAAAAAAAAAAAAAAGGAACACAGGCCCTGAAGATCCAGAGAGACAGACTGCGGGTAGGAGCACCCGGGAAAGGAAGGGAAACTACATTTGTTTTGATTGGGGCGGGGGTGGGGTGGGGGGGTAGAGGGAGTGACTGGCCGCACGGGAGGGGACACTGACAGTTCTTTTCCCTCACAAGGGGGTTTAAGAGTGAAAGAACGACTCGTTCTGTTTTCCTTTGGGCCCCCGAACGTGCTAAGAACCCACCCTTTGCAGCGCCAGGCGAGGTGCCTCACTTTCTCCTTTTGCGGACTCCAGTTCCCAGGATGCAGAGCAGCGGCCAATCTCCTGGCTCTTCTTCCATCCCCCTCCCGGGAAAGACTGCCCCTAGCCATGGCAAGGAGGCAGTTGCAGTTTTAGGGACTGATAACTTCAAGGGAATGAAATGACAAAGTGACCGGAGTCCTAGTTTCCCCAGAAAGGAGGTTAGGGAGGTAGTTAGAGCGCCCGGACGAAGTAGATGGGGTCTTCATTCCCACGTGTCTGCCCAGCGGCCGGCCCGGCACCCGCGGGGTTAACGCATGGCGGAGGGATTCCGCAGCGTGTGCGTAGAACTGCAGAGTCACAGCTTTTCCTCCGAGAGGGCTGTATCCCTCCGCCGCTCCGCTCCAACACAAAATACGGCCGCGTCTTCGCCTTTCTCCTCTTCTCAAGTGTGGTTCCCCAGACATAAGGCTACCCCCGGATCTCGCACCGGAGGCTTCCTGAATCTCCACGACCGCTGCCGAGATCTCGGGCCAGGAAATAGCCCCTTCGCAGGAACCACCCTACCGGCCGAACAGGAGGCGGAGGGGGGGAGGCGGAGCGGCGCCGCGCTGCACTACTTTCCTCTCCGGTTGCAAATGGCTGCCTCGTTCCCCACTTTCCGCTCAGTTTCCTGACCCCCCGGCGCCGGGAGCCGGGGTTGGGCCATGCACCTCTAGGCCCCCCGACATTACAGCCAGCCGGGGGTCGAGGGGGTGCCGCCGATCAGAGCCGGCCAGGCCGGGGGCGGGGCAGCTCCTGAGGCCAGAGGGGAAGGGAGGCGAGCACAGGGCCTGGAGCGGCCGGAGGGGAGCGGGCAGAGGGCTCGCACCGCCCGCCCCTTCCTCTTCCTCGCCCACCTACCCTCCTCCCTTCCCCGGGGGGAGCAGAAGGTGGGGGTCTCGAAGCCGCCGAGGGCGAGCGCTCGGGGTCGAGGAGCCCGACGCTGGGTGTGTGTCAGGTTCAGCTCCGCGGCCCTACCGGCTCTGCGTCGCCGTAGCTCGCGCGGCCCCGGGGCGCCAGCCCGGGCTGGGAGAGGGGCTTGGCACTCCTGCGAGGGTCTCACGTTCCATCCGGGCCCGGCGCGGGGCGGCGCGGCATTCCTTCCGGGCTGCTGGGGAGGCGCTTGGACGTTCCATCTGGAGAGCCTCGACGTTCCGCCCGAGCCCCGCGCGGGCGGCCGGGGCGCTGGCCCAGCCCTGGGACTGAGAGGCTGCCAGACGACGCGGATGCGGAGCCTGCTCGCCCAAGATCAAAGCCACCGGTGCTCTCTTTGTGTCCGTTCGGGATTCGCGGCCCTGGGGCTGTCCATGGAAACCTAAACTGCTGGAACCCGAAGCAGAGAACCCCTCCGTGGCTTCTTGGTCTTTTTTGGAGAGGAGGGTGGCCACTCCGACCTGGATTTACCGTTCTTGGTCCCCCTAAGCCCCCCCGTGCGGGGGGCGGCTGTGATCGCTCTGGCGGTTGGAGGTCGGGGAGCGGCCCGGGCTCTGGCCATGTTCTCGGATGAGGATTTCTGGATCGCCCTGTGAAGAGGTGAGTGAAGTCCGCCCGGCCAAGGCCCAGAAAGGGTTGGACTGGGGGCATAGCCAGATGGACTCTTCTTGGCTGGAGCTGGCCTTTAGGTTGAAGAAAGGTGTACCAGGGCTGAGGAGGGTTTCTTTGGCAGGGTCTGTCAAGGGAACCTGAGCCAGTGGCTGAGGCAGAACTGAGGCCTGGTGTCTTGGGGTGTGCCCCTTTAAAGACTGGGGGGTTCAGGGAACCACGGGAGTTTGGGAACCTGGCCAGATCGCCTCTCTGCTTGTTTATTTTTGTGTTGGGGGAGCTCCACTAAACTAGGACCCAGGCCCTGATGCCAGCACCAATCCCAGTCAGCTGCTGCTCCCTCAGGGTTCCTTGTGGGCCTTGGGAACAGAACAACTTTGGGGGGTGGGGTTAGAGTGCCACTGCCAGGTCAGACTTACTGCCAGGTTGGACTTTAAGGTTGTTTTTGCCTACCTAGGCATCCAGAGCAGTCTCTGGGAGACTCAAGGAACCCTAGATCCTTCACAAGGCCTTTTTTCACTGTGGAAAGGGGAGAGTTTGTAGAATCTGACTAGTGTAATGAAGGGGGTAGCCGGGGCAAGAAGGAGTTGGGACTGGGGACAACTCTGGCCTTGCTGTTCAACTTTAAACTACCCCTCCCTGGCAAAGTGACCCCAGAGAGTCCTAGTGCTGTTTTAGCCTGCTTTGCCTCCCCTCCTTTCACGATGGACATAATCTCTAGGGGATTATAGAGGAGGCGATTGAGATTTGCTCCCTGCAAATGTGGACTGCAAAAAATGGCTTTTGTCTCCCGCTTTCTCTGTGCCTGTCGTGGAGAGCTGGTTGCCCATAATTCCTGTAGGCCCCTCCCTGACCTCTCTAACCTGTTTTGATCAGGGAAAGTTAACTGGCCCACTGATCCAGTCCCATCCCTACAGAATAAGGTATCCTGTACCTCTTTGGAGGAGAAATGACCCGATCAGAGCTATTTCTGCAGAAGCCAGTGTTTCCAACCCTGGCAGGAGGCGTTGGGGAAAAGGGGTGTGCATGTGAGTGCATGAAGGGTACAGCATGAGCCTCATGCCTCTGGGCCCTGGGCTAGGACAGCCCTTCTCACAGCTGTCATGCTGCCCAGCAGGGATTTGGCTGGTGTGTTTTGTTCCCTCATTCCACCCTCTGCAACATACATACATAGGCTAGATCTCTGAACCTGGTTTTGGAAAGGAGAAAATAAGAGTTTTGCCCTTGAAATCTTTCTGGGTGGTAACCCAGAGGTGAGAGGTTGCACAAGGTTGGTAAAGTGAGGCTAGCTGTCACTGATGCTCTCTGCCTCTGCATCCTATGTAGGGCCCCTCCTTTTGTCTGTCCCCAAAGAACTTCCTTAGGAGGGACCTCTCCTTAGCTGTGGCTGACCCCCAGGATGATCCAGGAACAATCCAGGAGGGTCTATAGTGCCAAGTGTTGCCACTTGGATTCTTCCTGGAGGGCTGACCCAAAATGGGGGTGGGAAGAGGTGTGGTTTGACTCTCAGGCTGGGAACCAGGAAGTTTTGAGCCCTACAGAAGAGCTGTTCACTCAAGGGCCTGCTTAAGCCTTTCACCTCTCCAAGCCTCCATTTCCCCTTTTGCTGGGAAAATGGAGTTAAACTATTGGTCTGGGATGGAGGAAGGGAGAGTGGGTTGAGATAACTACCTGCCTTCTTCCTTGCTGTTTTGGCCCTCAGGCCTGAGACAGGGGAGTCAATACAGTTTTACTCCCTAGATCTGTACTTCTCTGGGATCTCTAGTCCCCTGGAGGAAGCCTGGCCAGGCATTAGTCCAGTTTAGAACTAGGGAAAAAAAACCCTTGGTGTATATGTGTGTGTGGTTTCCGGCTGTGAATGATGGGACAGGGGAACCTGTGGTCTTTATTTGTTTAGATGTGTTCAGGGGCCTGACAGCTAGGACTCAACATTGAGATGCAGGTGCTAGACTGCAGGGTTAGAGAAATGGGCCTCAGGCTTCTTGGAGGTGCCCCTAGATTCTTTTTGGTACAGCTTAGAGGACACTCTGCTCTTCACTTCTTGATCTTGTATTCCATGGCTCTGTGAGTGAGGTTCTGGCTTTGGAGGATGTTGATGCTTTTTATCTCCCAAGGCTGTACGAAGGTGGTTTCTGTACCTCTCTGAGTAGTGCCAGACTTACCAGCTTGAGAGGGCTACGCTCAGGGAAATGCAGAGGAATTTGTCTTTCTGGCCTCGTGTGAGGCAGTCCTCCCACCCACTGTATTATCACTGTTGCTTTTTATTTCTTGCTGTTTGTGACTCTTGGCCTCAGCTTTGAGAGCAGAGCAGGTGGAGGATCTTGGGGGACATGTAGTAAGATACACACACTTAGGAAACTTTGCAGCCTTCTGGATGTGGTCAAGCCTTGAATGACTGAATAGGAAGAGGGGCCTGTCTTCCCTTAGATGGCTTCTAAGGGACCCTTGAAGTTCCAGAGCAGCTTTTCTGTGGGCTGTCCAGATGACCACCTTGCTTTTCTTTCAGGTGTGGTTATATGGTAGGTTTTGGAGAGATGATCTGGGAATGGAGGTAACATGTATCAGGTGATACTTCACTTTCCCAATCTTGTGGATTCTGATATTGTGAGGTGTTGGGGAGAAGTAAAATAAAATTTCCTTTCTTGTGACATGTCACAAGAGGCTCATTATTAATCTCTGGAGTGTGAGCTCAGGGAAGTGTGGTTCTTATGTAATTGATTTATTGATCTTGGGTACCTTCGAGGGTTCCCCCTGTCTCATCTGCCCCAGTCATTCAACCCCAAGTGGCTGACAAGGTTATTTGGTTTGGGAAGACAGATTTGTCCTTACTCAGGTTGGTGTGGTCCCTTTGGTTAAACAAAAGGAGTAGAAAAGGTGAGAGATAAACTTCTCAGACTTTTATTTAGAGTTGTTATAGGGAACCCCCCTCTTCTCTGGGAACGCTATACTTACTTTCTTTGCTTAAGCCTCTATCCTTCCCACTAAGAGCTGCTGGCACCTATCCCTTTTTCCATTTTCCTCATCTCTGTAATTCTTATTATATCTTTTTTGGACCATGCTTAGTTCCCTCTGAGGTTTAGGAGAATATGCCCAAAGGTATGGGTCTTAACCTTCTTAGATAAAAATGTAGTGTATTTCATTTGACTCTGGTATAAGCAAGCATATTTTAGAAGAGGAAGAGGGGACCGTTATCCGCCCCGCGCGCCCCCCCCCCCCCCACCGTGCGTGTGGAAACCCTGCTTAACGGAAGAGGAAGGAAGCTACTGTGCTGGAGGAAGGAAGCTACTCTGCTCGGCTGTGTCCTGCCCAGTTTAGAACTCCTCCAAGAGGCAGTATGCTTCCTGAGACTACAACTCCCAGCATGCCTAGCTTCACTAGGCATGCTACACATGCTCAGTAACTCTTAAGGCCCACTTCTGTTAACTACTAGGGATATCTGAGTAGGAAGGGCAGTTGGCGTTGCTAAGGGCAACTACCTGAGGACTTGAGGCTGGGTGAGGTCCTGAGTTCAGTCATTGCAGGGGCCAGGGAGTGGTCCTGAACCGGATTTGGATGGGCAGTGGGTGGAAATTTGGGGGTTTCTTCTGTTGTATTTGGGATGTCCTGGTTGGAACCAGTGGAAGTTGGAGAGATGCATCCATAGCTGGGCTTTAGTTCCAGTAGTGTGTTCGACATCTTGCAAGACCCTAGAGAGAGGGACTTTGGCTACACTCAGACTTCTTGGGTTATGATTACCTCTGGGTTGGTACTGACAGACTTCTAGGATGATAGCTGACTTGAGACCTGAGGAAAAAGGCAG
Source organism: Rousettus aegyptiacus (assembly GCF_014176215.1). Lineage (NCBI taxonomy): Eukaryota > Metazoa > Chordata > Mammalia > Chiroptera > Pteropodidae > Rousettus > Rousettus aegyptiacus. The sequence continues at coordinate 131,631,302 of NW_023416295.1, forward strand.
GGATGAGGCCCATCAGAAGCCCAGACCTTAGATGTGAGGCAAAAGGTGGTACTAGATGCAAACTAGTTGTGCTTCTAGTTGGATGCTGTTGCCCTGGGAACTCTTAAGCAGGAGGTGGGAAGTGGGAAAGGGGAGTGGATTCTCTGAGCATCCAGAGTGGGAGTAGAGGGTATGTGTTTATCTAGAGAGGAAGTAAGCAGTGGGATAGGGTTAGGAAGGACTTTCCTTATCATTAGTACAGGAGTTTGTAGGTATGGTTTTGCTTTGATTTCTGTAGGTCATTAGCTGCCTTCCTTCTAGGATTCTGGGGAAAGCGTGTAGTAGAGAGACTTACTAGACATATAGACATCTCATTTGGCTTTGACAGGTCTCCCCGAGAGGGCCGTGCCCATTCGGAGAGAGGGATGGACAGCCAGAAGCTGCTTGGTGAGGATAAAGATTCAGAACCAGCAGGTGAGTAGGACAAATTCTGGGTTTGCTGGCAGCTTTCTGTTCTTCCCAGGCAACCTTAGATTTGTGGTCCTGACACAAAGACAGGAGCTAAGTCTGTCTGATAGATGGGTAATTGAAGGACTCTATCAGAATACCATCACTGTGATCCACCAAGGTTTTGGATAATCTCATGGGTCTGATGAGTGGACTAGTATTAAATAGTGCGTAGTGGCTGATGCATGTTTCTTTGTTCACTCAGCTGATGGACCTGCAGCCTCTGAGGAGTCAGGTGCCACTGAAACAAACCTTCCCAACCCACATGTGGCAGAGGTCTCTGTGCACAGTTCTGGGGGTCCCAGACTTCAGGAGCCTCCCCAGGACTGCAGGTAACTAGTTTGGGAAAATGAGGATATAAAGGCAAATGATTTGAGAGTCTGAGGCCTTCGAGGAGGACTATTTAAGAAAATAAGTGTTTGGGAAGCATAGATGTGTTAAATCACGGGTAGTCAGAGGCCTGGTGTGGTGCTGATGCTTTTGTGTTCACAGTGGGGGTCCAGTGCGGCGTTGTGCTCTCTGTAACTGCGGGGAGCCTAGTCTGCATGGGCAGCGGGAGCTACGACGCTTTGAGTTGCCATTTGACTGGCCCCGGTGTCCAGTGGTGTCCCCTGGGGGGAACTCAAGGCCCAATGAGGCAACGCTGCCCAATGAGGACCTATCACAGATTGGTTTCCCTGAGGGCCTGACACCTGCCCACCTAGGAGAACCTGGAGGTAAGTGAGGGGAGGTGGGGTAACTGATCCGGGCAGGAAAGTCAGGGGCTGGGTGGTCCTGAGCCAGCGATCACCTTTTTGTTATTTTTTTCTTTTCTGTTGTACCTCTTTCCACCTATACAGGGTCCTGCTGGGCTCACCATTGGTGTGCCGTGTGGTCAGCTGGCGTATGGGGGCAGGAGGGCCCAAAACTATGTGGTGTGGACAAGGCCATCTTCTCAGGGATCTCACAGGTAGGGCTGGAGCCAGGGCATTGATTGCATAGACAAAGGGCTGGCGGGCTTCTGAGAGTCAGGATAGAATGTGAAGGGTAGCAGGTATATTGGGGTAGAGCTAGCCCAACCCGTTGCTCTGGAGTGAGCTGGCTGGCACTGAGGCTTTGTCTCCATCCTGGCAGCGCTGTTCCCACTGCACCAGGCTTGGTGCCTCCATCCCTTGCCGCTCACCTGGATGTCCACGGCTTTACCACTTCCCCTGTGCAACTGCCAGCGGTTCCTTCTTATCCATGAAAACACTGCAGCTGCTATGCCCGGAGCACAGTGAGGGTGCCACACATCTGGGTGAGAAGTCCTGTCCTTTGGACATCAGACAAATGAGGGACCAAGTGTGCCTGGGGTATCGTACTCTGCAGAGCACTCATTGATATCTATAATTTTACACTGTCACTTTGTCCCACTAAAATAGGTGTAATCTTTGAGAGTGCAGGAGCTTTGCCTGTCTTGTTTACCATGGTGTCTGCAATGCCTATAACAGTGCCTGGCATAAATTAGGCAGACACTCAGTAACTGTTTGTTATTTGTTCATTCTGGTCCATGGAATACCTGTTATATAAACAGTACTGTATTGAATCCTATGTGGAATTGATAGCTGACCTGTGTTTTCTGTACCTTCTCACTGCAGAAGAGGTTCGTTGTGCAGTATGTGAGGGGTCGGGGGAATTGTGTGACCTGTTCTTCTGTACCAGCTGTGGCCATCACTATCACGGGGCCTGCCTGGACACTGCTCTGACTGCCCGAAAGCGTGCTGGCTGGCAGTGTCCTGAATGCAAAGTGTGCCAAGCGTGCAGGTAGGAATGGAAGGGCAGGAGGGAAGCCTTTGACAAAGCGTAGGTTAGGATTGAAAATGAGGGCAGGGAGGACCCTGTTGTGTGCCCTGTCCCCCTGCAGGAAACCTGGGAATGACTCTAAGATGTTGGTCTGTGAGACATGTGACAAAGGATACCATACCTTCTGCCTAAAACCACCTATGGAGGAACTGCCTCCTCACTCTTGGAAGTGCAAGGTGAATGTCCTTGATCCTGTCTTATTCTCCCTAATTCTGCCTCTTGCAACATCTGGAATTTCTCTTTTCTAATGAGTCCTGTGCTCCTTCCAGTCTCTGCATTCTGACCAATACCTGTTTTGTTTTCTCTCTTCTTTTAGGCGTGCAGGGTATGCCGGGTCTGTGGGGCAGGCTCAGCAGAGCTGAATCCCAGCTCTGAGTGGTTTGAGAACTACTCACTCTGTCACCGCTGTCACAAAGCCCAGGGAGGACAACCTATCAGTTCTGTTGCTGAGCAGCATCCTGCTGTCTGTAGCAGGTAAATGGTGTGGACTGGAAGAGATTGGGCTGCGTGATTGAAAATATTGAGATTGGTAGGGGTCGTGTTAAAGCAAGGTGATTTTGAGAGGAGAGCCCTAAGGTGGGTGGTACAATCCATAGCATTCATGCCTCGCCTCAGTGTTGTGCTCTCTAGGAGTTGGTAGCCGATGAGAGCCACGGTGCCTGCTCCCCTGTACCCTCTGCAGATTCTCACCCTCAGAGCCTGGCGATCCCCCAACCGATGAGCCCGATGCTCTCTACGTTGCATGCCAAGAGCAGCCAAAGGGTGGGCACGTGACCTCTATGCAACCCAAGGAACTGGGGCCCCTGCAATGTGAAGCCAAACCACTAGGTGAGTAGAGTTTGAGGGACCCTAAAAGTAATCCCTTTCTATTCTGTGGCAAGGGACAGTTTCTGTTTTGCCCCAGACCCTGCATTTTCTGTGGAGTGGAGTTGAGCTCGGTAGGAGCATAGTGTGTTATGTCTACAGGGAGAGCAGGGGCCCAACTTGAGCCCCAGTTGGAGGCCCCCCTAAATGAGGAGATGCCACTGCTGCCCCCACCTGAGGAGTCGCCCCTGTCCCCACCACCTGAGGAATCACCCACATCCCCGCCGCCTGAGGCATCGCGTCTGTCCCCACCGCCTGAGGAATCACCCCTCTCTCCACCGCCTGAGGAGTCTCCTCTGTCTCCCCCACCTGAATCATCACCTTTTTCTCCACTGGAGGAATCACCTTTCTCTCCACCAGAGGAGTCTCCCCCATCTCACCCACTTGAAACACCTCTATCCCCACCACCTGAAGCATCACCTCTGTCCCCACCATTTGAGGAGTCTCCTCTATCTCCCCCGCCTGAGGAATTGCCCACTTCCCCACCACCTGAAGCATCTCGCCTGTCTCCACCACCTGAGGAGTCACCCATGTCCCCTCCACCTGAAGAGTCACCCATGTCTCCACCACCTGAGGCATCTCGTCTGTTCCCACCATTTGAAGAATCACCCCTGTCCCCCCCACCAGAGGAGTCTCCCCTTTCCCCACCACCTGAGGCATCACGGCTATCTCCACCACCTGAGGATTCACCCATGTCCCCACCACCTGAAGATTCACCTATGTCCCCCCCGCCTGAGGTATCACGCCTGTCTCCCTTGCCAGAGGTGTCACGCCTGTCCCCACCACCTGAGGAATCTCCCCTGTCCCCACCACCTGAGGAGTCTCCCACATCCCCACCACCTGAGGCTTCACGCCTATCCCCACCACCTGAGGACTCACCCGCATCCCCACCACCTGAAGACTTACCTGCTTCCCCACCACCGGAGGACTTGCTTATGTCCCCACCACTGGAGGAGTCACCCCTGTCACCACTGCCCGAGGAGCCGAGACTCTGCCCCCGGCCTGAGGAGCTGCGCCTGTCCCCTCAGCCTGAGGAGCTGCACCTATCTCCCACGACTGAGGAGCCATGCCTGTCCCCTCCACCTGAGGAGTCGCACTCGTTTCCCCGGCCTGAGAAGCCATGCCTGTCCCCTGCACCAGAGGAGCTGCTTCTGTCCCCCCGGCCTGAGGAGCTTCACCCGTCCCCCGAGCCTGAGGAGCCACGTCTGTCCCCTGCACCTGAGGAGCTGCACCTGTCCCCTTTGCCTGAAGATCCACATCAGTCCCCCATGGCTGAGGAGTTGCAACCATCTCCCGTGCCTGAGGAGCTGTGCCTGTCCCCCCAGCCTGACCAGCCGCGCCTGTCCCCCATGCTTGAGGAACCACACTTGTCCCCACGGCCTGAGGAGTCGCACCTGTCACCTCAGCCTGAAGAGCCACCTGAGGAGTCAGGCCTATGCCCTGCACCCGAGGAATTGCCCTTGTTCCTCCCACCTGGGGAGCCACCTTTATCCCCCTTGCTTGGAGAGCCGGCCCTGTCTGAGCCTGGGGAACCACCTCTGTCCCCTCTGCCTGAGGAGCTGCCCTTGTCCCCACCCGGGAAGCCCTCCATGTCACCTCAGCTAATGCCACCAGGTAAGGGGATATTAGTAACCCTTTGTTCTGGAACAGTCTTAATTCTTTATGGTACAGCTAATCTAACAGCCTCCCTTTTTCTCTTTTCCTTCAGATCCTCTTCCTCCTCCGCTCTCACCCATTGTCACAGCTGTGGCCCCACCAGCTCTGTCTCCTTTGGGGGAGTTAGAGTACCCCTTTGGTGCCAAAGGGGACAGTGATCCTGAGTCGCCATTGGCTGCTCCCATCCTAGAGACACCCATCAGCCCTCCACCAGAAGCTAACTGCACTGACCCTGAACCTGTACCCCCTATGATCCTTCCTCCATCTCCAGGTTCCCCAATGGGGCTGGCTTCTCCTATCCTGATGGAGCCCCTTCCCCCTCGGTGTTCTCCACTCCTCCAGCATTCCTTGCCTTCCCAGAACTCCCCTTCTTCCCAGTGTTCTCCTCCTGCTCTGCCATTGTCCATTCCCTTTCCACTGAGTCCTGTGGAGAAGGCAGTGGAGGTCTCAGATAAGGCTGAGCCACCCGAGGTGGAGACTGAGAAAGTCCCTGAACCTGAGTGCCCAGCCTTGGAGCCCAGCACTACTGGTCCTCTCCCCTCTCCTATGGGGAGCCTTTCTTGCCCTGCACCCAGCCCTGCCCCAGCCCTGGATGACTTCTCTGGCCTGGGGGAAGACACAGCTCCTCTGGATGGGACTGACACTCCTGGTTCCCAGCCAGAGGCTGGACAGACTCCTGGCAGTTTGGCTAGTGAACTTAAGGGTTCCCCTGTGCTCCTAGATCCCGAGGAGCTGGCCCCTGTGACCCCTATGGAGGTCTATGGCCCAGAATGCAAGCAGGCAGGACAGGGCTCACCCTGTGAAGAGCAAGAGGAGCCACGTGCACCAGTCGCCCCTACCCCACCTACTCTCATCAAATCTGACATCGTTAATGAGATCTCCAATCTGAGTCAGGGCGATGCCAGTGCCAGTTTCCCTGGCTCAGAGCCCCTGCTGGGCTCTCCCGACCCCGAGGGGGGCGGCTCCTTGTCTATGGAGTTGGGAGTATCTACAGATGTTAGTCCAGCCCGAGATGAAGGCTCCCTGCGGCTCTGTACTGACTCTCTGCCAGAGACTGATGACTCGCTGTTGTGTGATGCCGGGACAGCTGTCAGTGGAGGCAAAACTGAGGGGGATAAGGGGAGGCGACGCAGCTCCCCAGCTCGTTCTCGCATCAAACAGGTGAGGCGCTGTCCAGCATCATGCCACTGTCAGAGGTATACTCTTGTGTCACTCATATCTTCTACCTGGCTTAAAATCCTAGCCTCTTAGAGACCTTTGAGTCCACTCTTATTTTATTAAGAAGAATACTAATACATATAGAAGGAAGTGACTTGCCCTGCTTCATGGTTACTCAGTAATATAATTGAGACTAGAAACTCAGGTCTTTCAAGCCAGTCTTTTTTTATCATCATACCCCGTTTGTCACTCTTTCTTCTTGGGAGTAGAGCTAGCTATCTTATCTGTTGCTGAGAGCTGGCTTTTCCCCTGTTCTGCCTGGGATTCCTGGGCTTTATTTGTTGTCATATTCTGTCCGTTCGTCTCTTCTCATCCCTCCAAGACTGTGGATCCAATACAATAGCCCTGGACTTGCCCCTATAATCATCCCCTTCCCTTACTCAGGGTCGCAGCAGTAGTTTCCCAGGAAGACGCCGGCCACGTGGAGGAGCACATGGAGGACGTGGGAGAGGACGGGCCCGGCTAAAATCAACCACTTCTTCCATTGAGACTCTGGTAGTAAGGAGAGGCCTCCCATCCCCCAAACATGCTTCAGCTGGCCCCTTCAAGATTAAACACCCTTTAATCCTGCCAGTCCCCTGCACACTCTCTTGCCTGCCTGCTAGCTTAGGGCCTGTCCGGCTGTGTCTGTGCTCCTTCTATCCACTTGGCCCCCAGGCTTCTCTGAAATCTCTGCTGTCAGGCAAAGGCCCAGTTTGGGAGCTGGGGTGTTCTGCTTCTTAGTCCTGGCTCCTGGCCTTCATCTTAGCCAGGGCTTCATACCTCCTTCCCCCAGCACCAAAGAGGAAAGCAGATTAGTTGGGGCAGATTTAGCTACCTCACTTTCCACAACTCTCTGCCTATAAGGTTGCTGATATCGATAGCTCTCCCAGCAAGGAGGAAGAAGACGACGATGATGACACCATGCAAAATACTGTGGTTCTCTTCTCCAACACGGACAAGTTTGTTCTAATGCAGGTACCATATGTGACTGGTGTAGTCCTATCCTTACCAGCGAGACCTGGCAGACTGACATTTGGTGTATGTGTTTTGGTAGGAGGACATGTAGAAAACCAAGGATCTATTCAGGGGGTACCCAGCTAATTAGAAAACAGTGAATCAGAATCACGTTAATTTGTTTGTCCATCCATCAGATTTCTCTTGAGTGTCTCCTGAGCTAGGGTTTACAGCAGTGAAAAAGGCAGAAGTGATCTCTGCCTTGTGGAAGGTTATAGTCTAGGGAGCTTATGTGTATTTGCACCTGAACAATATCTTAGCTGGCAGAGTATTGTCATATGTGTTACTCTCAGCCTGACCTGTCTTTGTTCATCTTCTCTTCCTTTCACTTCTTACCTTTACCCACGTTAGGCTGTTTCAATTCAAATTGCCTGATCAGATGAGCAAAGCATGTTAGGAAGGAACGGAGTCCTGTGATAGGTCACGGTGTCCTGATGCTAGCTTTTGGTTCTCTGACTCCCTCAAATTAGAGTTGTAGTCAGTTGCTGGGACTGACTGACTGAGACGAAGAGACCTAGTTGGACATTGGGGTTTCTATATGTTTCCCCAGGACATGTGTGTGGTATGTGGCAGCTTTGGCCGGGGGGCAGAAGGCCATCTCCTTGCCTGTTCCCAGTGCTCACAGTGCTATCACCCTTACTGTGTCAACAGCAAGGTGAGTTCAGGGCCCAAGAGGCATGGTCTGGGGGATGGGGTCACTTATTTCTTATCCTAGGCCTCTGTCCTGGCCACACTACTTCTTAAAGTGGCCATTGGTCACTCATTAGTCACCAGTTTTTATCAAATTCATCCTGCGGAAAAGTACTTTGGAAATGGTGGCAGTCTTTGTAGTTTTTTGGTGGTATACCATGACTTGCTGGTATAATTCTATCATAGAAATATGAGAACTTTACTAATAGAAAACACGATGTAGTCTGGAGATAAAATGTAAAATCAAAATCATAAGCAAATGTCTATAAAGAGAAAATAGTGTTTTTGACCCAAGCATGATCAGTTGTTTTGGGGTTTTTATTAATGTTAAATTAGAACTTGTTCACTGCTGACATTCACTAACTTGTAACAGTAGCAGGTATTAAATGTTTAAAAAAAATTAGGGGAAATACAAGCTAATTCTACCCATAGTCTTTTCAGGAACTTGGCTAGTGAAAGATTGCCATTCTCTTCTCGTAATAAGGCAGTGGCCCAGTGAGGTTTTTCCTTAAATAGCTGAGATCCTGGGAGCCTAAGTTTAGGGCCACTGTTTTTGGGATGAGGGTATTCTGCATAGCCTCCCTATGCTCAAATGGATGTCTGGCCTGGGCACTGGGGTCCTCCAGGCCCATGCACATAAGTTCCCCCTTTTCCTAAGAACTCTGTCCTCCCCTCTGCATCACACCCTGAGGAATTGCCATCTTTTGCACCAGATCACCAAGGTGATGCTGCTAAAGGGCTGGCGTTGTGTGGAGTGCATCGTGTGTGAGGTGTGTGGTCAGGCCTCAGACCCCTCACGCCTGCTGCTCTGTGATGACTGTGATATTAGCTACCACACGTATTGCTTGGATCCCCCACTGCTCACCGTGCCCAAAGGCGGCTGGAAGTGCAAGTGGTAAGGCAATCCGGGATCTTCAGAGGGGCCTGGGCCTGAGATGTCAGAGCAGTTGTGATGTTGACTGTATGACAGGGACTGGGTTTAGAAGACCAGGCTGTTCATTTGGTTCTCAGGCCACCTTGGGATGCCTTGGGTAGGTTAGGTACTGAGGATATGTTATTCTGCTCCCACCAGGTGTGTGTCTTGTATGCAGTGTGGGGCTGCCTCCCCTGGCTTTCACTGTGAATGGCAGAATAGTTATACACACTGTGGGCCCTGTGCAAGCCTGGTGACCTGCCCTATCTGTCATGCCCCATACGTGGAAGAGGATCTACTAATCCAGTGCCGCCACTGTGAACGGTGAGGGTGCCCCTTTCCCCTTGTATTGGCTCCCTCTTCTCTGTTTTCAGCTTCACATTTTCTGAGTTTATTTCTTCCTGTCTCCTTTCTCCCAGGTGGATGCATGCCAGCTGTGAGAGCCTCTTTACAGAGGATGATGTGGAGCAGGCAGCTGATGAGGGCTTTGACTGTGTCTCCTGCCAGCCTTACGTGGTAAAGCCTGCTGGTGAGTACCAGGTGGAGGGAGAGGAGAAGTCAGGGCTGGGGTACCTTGCTTTAGGACAGGGCCTCAAGCTGCCTTGGTTTGTCCTCCTCTTCACAGCGCCTGTTGCACCTCCAGAGTTGGTGCCTATGAAGGTGAAAGAGCCAGGTGAGTCACAGAAATTCCGAATGCCAAAGCCAGAGGAGAACTTAGACACTGTCTAGTCCAGCTCCAAACTCCTAACTTCATCTCATTTTCAGAATAGGAAACTATTACCCGTGGAGATTGAGTGGCCTGCCCAAGGTCACCCAGTAGGTAGTGACAAAGTTATGACTACAACCAAGGCCTCTAGTTTCCCAGGCAGAGTTCCTTCTGCCAGGCAACATGGCCTTGTACTGTCAGCATCTCATCTCCAGAGAGCACAGGACACTGCTCTGTTTCTTCAGTGAAGGGGCTGGGGCCACCTCCTCCTCCATCATGATGTAGGCACTGCTTCTGGTATTTGAGGCATTCAGCTGGCATTCAGCAAGTAGGGACCCACCTAGCCCCAGACAACTACAGCATATGTTTAGTGAACCTAGAGTTAATCATACGCAAAGTCAGGCTTCTGCAGTAGCAGTCTTTGATTTTTCTCTGGATCACTGATGGAGAACTTGGACCTCAGCTAGTGCCCAGTGATGGCCTGTCTTCTCCACCTCTCAGACCCCAGGTTAGACTTTGTCTGGTGTGTCTTTTTCTCACTGCTTTTGTTCCACCTGATGACTTAGGCTGAAACTTGGAGTTCTGGTTTCCCTGGGGCCTCCATCCAAGGTCACATGTTCTTCCCCTTTGTGCAGAGCCCCAATACTTTCGCTTCGAAGGTGTGTGGCTGACAGAAACTGGCATGGCTGTGCTGCGTAACTTGACCATGTCACCTCTGCATAAGCGGCGCCAGCGGCGAGGACGGCTTGGCCTCCCCGGTGAGGCTGGGCTGGAGGGTTCTGAGCCCTCAGATGCCCTTGGCCCTGATGACAAGAAGGATGGGGACCTGGACACTGATGAGCTGCTCAAGAGTGAAGGTCAGGCTGAGGAATCTCAAGGAATGCCACAGTAGTGGGAGCACACCTGTGAGAATTGGATGTAGGGTGGGAGCAACATTGCCACTCCTAGTCACTCTCAAGCTACTGTTGGTTTTGTCCAAATGACTGTGGCAGGGCACTTGGCTCTCTGTTCTTGGGTGGCAGGATGACAAGGTTAAAAGGGCCCATGCCTCTGCTTTGTCCCCATACATAGGTGGTGTGGAGCACATGGAGTGTGAAATTAAACTGGAGGGCCCCGTCAGCCCTGATGTGGAGCCTGGCAAAGAGGAAACCGAGGAGAGCAAAAAACGCAAACGCAAACCCTATCGGCCTGGTGAGCCCCTGGGATGGGGAGTTGGGCGGGGAGGGGAGGCTCACCAAGTTCCCTAGTGGCTTCTCAGCCTCAACTCTGCCTCCTCACAGGCATTGGTGGTTTCATGGTGCGACAGCGGAAATCCCACACACGTGTGAAAAAGGGGCCTGCTGCACAGGCGGAGGTGTTGAGTGGGGATGGGCAGCCCGACGAGGGTGAGACGGGTGAGGGCTCCAATGGGCCTGGGAGAAAGGGGGGGTGGACACAGGATCTATAGGGCACTGCCAGGGAGGCCCTGAGGGAAGGCTTACTGAAAGGTTCAAGAGGGTGGTGGGCCCAGTTTTTGTTGGGGGAGAGAACAGGTAGACAGCATCCTCAGCGTCCCCAGAGAAGCTGACACCTATTCTGTCCCCAGTGATGCCTGCTGACCTACCTGCAGAGGGCTCTGTGGACCAGAGCTTAGCTGATGGGGACGAGAAGAAGAAGCAGCAGCAGCGGCGAGGGCGCAAGAAGAGCAAACTAGAGGACATGTTTCCTGCCTACCTGCAGGTGGGTCTTAGGCTTCAAGGGGTGAAGGGATTGTCTGTTTTGCAGGGATTGAAAAAGCCTGTTTTTTCCTGCCTCCTCCTACAGGAAGCCTTCTTTGGGAAGGAGTTGCTGGACCTGAGCCGGAAGGCCCTTTTTGCAGTTGGGGTGGGCCGGCCAAGCTTTGCACTAGGAACCCCAAAAGCTAAAGGGGATGGAGGCTCAGATAGGAAGGAGCTCCCTACCTCACAGAAAGGTCAGTCATGTGGGGGTGAATTGGTCTGAAGGGACCCAGTTTTCCTCTGTGCTTAGGACTTGATAAGGGAATTTAGTGTGGAATAGGTTGGTCTCCAGGAGTTGAGTGTGGGCCAAGGACCCTGGTCTGTTGAGCTGGGGACCCATTCTGGGCTTCAGATGTAAGGCATCTCTGATTGGAATGGCAACTATTGCTTGTAGGAGATGATGGTCCAGATGTTGCAGATGAAGAATCCCGTGTCCCTGAGGGCAAAGCTGATACACCAGGTGAGGGCTGCAGGGGAGACTGCGTCCTAGCTTGGTTTTGCCTCTGTCAACCTATTCTGCCCCTGAGCACCATCAGAGCTGGAGGCTGGTACTTTCGTACTGGCCTTGGCTGATGGGTTTCTCCTGGCCGTTGCAGGACCTGAGGATGGGGGTGTAAAGGCATCCCCAGCACCCAGTGACCCTGAGAAGCCAAGCACCCCAGGAGAAGGGATGCTTAGCTCTGACTTAGACAGGATCCCCACAGAAGGTGAGTCTGTGACTTGCATTCTTCAAGTGTCAGGGTCCTCTGTGGGAAAAAGAAAGTCCTGCCTATGGGACTTTCATTTGTATAGTTTCCGATGGGGAGTCCTGGGCACCTCCCCTGGCCATGACCATTTGTAGACCTGTGGTGTCCCCTCAACTCCCTAGTCTGCCTCATCAGCATCCTCCATCAATCCCCCACAGAGCTGCCCAAGATGGAATCCAAGGACCTGCAGCAGCTCTTCAAGGATGTTCTGGGTTCTGAACGAGAGCAGCATCTGGGTTGTGGAACCCCTGGCCTAGATGGCAGCCGTACTCCACTTCAGAGGCCCTTTCTTCAAGGTGATATGGGTGGGAGTGGTTCGAAGACTCGATAGGCAGATATGGCCAAGCTTGTCCTCAAGAGGAGCCACTTGCTCCCTTTCTCTGATCTTGTGCCTCTTATAGGTGGACTCCCTTTGGGCAGTCTCCCCTCCAGCAGCCCAATGGACTCCTACCCAGGCCTCTGCCAGTCCCCATTCCTGGATTCTAGGTTGGTATCTATGCTTAACTGTCATGGGTCATCTCTGTTGTTCCTTCCCTCGAACTGGGTCAGTGCTGAGGGAGGGACCTTGGACTCTTGGGTACTGCTGTAGCTGTACTTCCCCATGCTCCTCTTCACCCCTTTGTTAGTGGCCCTCCTCTGGTTGGGGCAGAGCAGTGGCCTAGGACCTCTGGGCAGTTTGTTTGGGGTTGGGTATAACATCCCTGCCCGCTGTGACTCTCTGCCCCTGCGCCCCAGGGAGCGCGGGGGCTTCTTTAGCCCGGAACCCGGTGAGCCAGACAGCCCCTGGACAGGCTCAGGGGGCACCACGCCCTCCACACCCACCACACCCACCACAGAGGGTGAGGGCGACGGGCTCTCCTATAACCAGCGGAGTCTTCAGCGCTGGGAGAAGGACGAGGAGTTGGGGCAACTCTCCACCATCTCGCCTGTGCTCTATGCCAACATTAACTTTCCCAATCTCAAGCAAGATTACCCAGGTACCTGTGGGACAAGGGTAAGGGACATGACAACCTGGTAACATGGCGGGTGCAGGGGTGCAACCTGCCAGGTCTCCTAATGCAATCCCTCTACCTTCAGACTGGTCTAGCCGTTGCAAACAAATCATGAAGCTCTGGAGAAAAGTTCCAGCCACTGACAAAGCTCCCTACCTGGTGAGACAGAAGGAAACCTGGGTCGACATGGAAACTGAGAGGGGGTGGTGTTTGGGAAAATTCACCTTAGTTCTTTCCCTTCCTTGCTTCTAAAGCAACTGGGCCAGAAGGGATCAGCTTTTGGGTAGGGAGTGTGAGTGACATGAGGGATGGGGGTTGGGCATTAGACTAAGCCGTAGGCCTAAAGCCATGTTTCTATCCCTCAGCAAAAGGCCAAAGATAATCGGGCGGCTCACCGCATCAACAAGGTGCAAAAGGTGAGTGGGGGCCAGGCTGGTCTGCGCCATTGAAGTCCTGTAGCTGGTGGCCTATCTCAGGGTGGGGGGATGTAGGGCCTGCCACAGCAGCCTGATTGCTCTGTGCCTGGTCTCCTCCCGTAGCAGGCTGAGAGCCAGATCAACAAGCAGACCAAGGTGGGCGACATGGCCCGTAAGACTGACCGACCGGCCCTACATCTCCGCATTCCCCCCCAGCCAGGGGCACTGGGCAGTCCGCCCCCCGCTGCTGCCCCCACCATTTTCATTGGCAGCCCCACTACCCCCGCCGGCTTGTCTACCTCTGCGGACGGGTTCCTGAAGCCGCCGGCGGGCACAGTGCCCGGCCCCGACTCGCCCGGTGAGCTCTTCCTCAAGCTCCCACCCCAGGTGCCCGCCCAAGTGCCTTCGCAGGATCCCTTTGGACTGGCCCCCGCCTATGCTCTGGAGTCCCGCTTTCCCACAGCACCACCAACCTATCCTCCCTATCCTAGCTCAACTGGGGCCCCTGTGCAGCCCCCGACGCTGGGTGCCTCATCTCGTTCTGGGACTAGCCAGCCAGGGGAATTCCACACTACCCCACCTGGCACCCCGCGACACCAGCCCTCTACACCTGACCCCTTCCTCAAACCCCGCTGCCCTTCATTGGACAACCTGGCTGTACCTGAGAGCCCAGGGGTAGGGGGTAGCAAGGCTTCCGAGCCCCTGCAGTCACCCCTGCCTTTTGGGGAGTCTCGGAAAGCCCTGGAGGTGAAGAAGGAAGAGCTTGGGGCATCCTCTCCTAGCTATGGGCCCCCAAATCTGGGCTTCGTTGACTCACCCTCCTCAGGCCCCCACCTGAGCAGCCTGGAGCTAAAGGCACCTGATGTCTTCAAAGCCCCCCTGACCCCTCGGGCATCTCAGGTAGAGCCCCAGAGCCCGGGCTTGGGCCTAAGGCCCCAGGAGCCACCCCCTGCCCAGGCTTTGGCCCCTTCTCCCCCTAGCCACTCGGATATCTTTCGCCCTGGTCCCTACCCTGACCCCTATGCCCAGCCCCCATTGACCCCTCGGCCACAACCCCCACCCCCTGAGAGCTGCTGTGCCCTGCCCCCTCGCTCACTGCCCTCCGACCCTTTCTCCCGAGTACCTGCCAGTCCCCAGTCCCAGTCCAGCTCCCAGTCCCCATTGACACCCCGTCCTCTGTCTGCTGAGGCTTTCTGCCCATCCCCTGTGACACCTCGCTTCCAGTCCCCTGATCCTTACTCCCGCCCACCCTCCCGCCCTCAGTCCCGTGACCCGTTTGCCCCATTGCATAAGCCACCCCGACCCCAGCCCCCTGAAGTTGCCTTCAAGGCTGGGCCTCTAGCCCACACTCCTCTGGGGGCTGGGGGCTTCCCAGCAGCCCTGCCCTCAGGTCCGGCAGGTGAGCTTCATGCCAAGGTCCCAAGTGGGCAGCCCCCAAATTTCGCCCGGTCCCCTGGGACAGGTGCATTTGTGGGTGCCCCTTCTTCTATGCGTTTTACTTTCCCTCAGGCAGTAGGGGAGCCTTCTTCCCTAAAGCCCCCTGTCCCTCAGCCTGGTCTCCCTCCACCCCATGGGATCAACAGCCATTTTGGGCCTGGCCCTAATTTGGGCAAGCCTCAAAGCACAAACTACTCAGTAGCCACAGGGAACTTCCACCAATCGGGCAGCCCCCTGGGATCCAGCAGCGGGTCTACAGGAGAGGGCTATGGGCTGTCCCCACTACGACCCCCGTCAGTCCTACCACCACCTGCACCCGATGGATCCCTTCCTTACCCGCTCCATGGAGCCTCACAGCGGGCTGGCATCACCTCTCCAGTCGATAAGCGAGAAGACCCAGGGGCTGGAATGGCCAGCTCTTTGGCAGCACCCGAACTTCCAGGTACCCAGGACCCAGGCATCTCTACCCTCAGCCAAACAGAGCTGGAGAAGCAACGGCAGGTGAGTCAACATCGTGGAGCTGAGCCCCCTATATCTCTACTGTGCCAGCTCTGTGATTGGAGTAGGACAGACAGACAGACTTCTCATCTCTGTTCTCTGCATAGCGTCAGCGACTGCGGGAGCTTCTGATTCGGCAGCAGATCCAGCGCAACACCCTGCGGCAAGAGAAGGAAACAGCTGCAGCAGCTGCAGGAGCAGTGGGGCCCCCAGGCAGCTGGGGTGCTGAGTCTAGCAGCCCTGCCTTTGAGCAGCTGAATCGAGGCCAGACTCCCTTCGCTGGGACCCAGGTAAGTAGAGTCGCAAGGGGTGGTGGTCCCAGGATATTGAAGGTGGCCCTATCTTTATCTACCTTTATCTTTCCTAGGACAAGAGCAGTCTTGTGGGGCTGCCCCCCAGCAAGTTGGGTGGCCCCATCCTGGGGCCAGGGGCTTTCCCCAGTGATGACCGACTCTCCCGGCCACCTCCACCAGCCACTCCTTCCTCTATGGATGTAAATAGCCGGTGAGGCTCAAGGGGGTTCCCTGAGGATTCACTGTTGTATGCTGCCTCTGATTCACCTGTTTCTCTAGTTCTTCTACAGTATCATTTACTCTTCTTCTTCCCTACTCCTCCCTCACTGTATTAACTTCACCCTTCCCCACTGTCCTTGGTTCATGTTCTAGTTCTTCATCCTGGTGTTATCTTACTGACTACTTCATATTCTTTCAGGCAACTGGTGGGAGGCTCCCAAGCCTTCTATCAGCGAGCACCCTATCCTGGGTCCCTGCCCTTACAGCAGCAGCAGCAGCAGCAGCAGCAGCAGCAGCACTTGTGGCAGCAGCAGCAGCAGCAGCAGCAGCAGCAACAACAACAGCAGCAGCAGCAGCAGCAGGCAACAGCAGCAACCTCCATGAGACTTGCCATGTCTACTCGCTTTCCGTCAGCTCCTGGGCCTGAACTTGGCCGCCAAGCCCTAGGTTCCCCCTTGGTGGGACTTCCCACCCGCTTGTCTGGCCCTGGTGAACCAGTGCCTGGTCCAGCTGGTCCTGCCCAATTCATTGAGTTGCGGCACAATGTACAGAAAGGACTAGGACCTGGGGGGTCTCCATTTCCTGGTCAAGGCCCCCATCAAAGACCCCGTTTTTACCCTGTAAGTGAGGATTCCCACCGACTGGCTACTGAAGGGCTTCGCAGCCTAGCGGTATCAGGCCTTCCTCCACAGAAACCCTCAGCCCTGCCGGCACCTGAACTGAACAACAGTCTCCATCCAGCGCCCCACACGAAGGGTCCCACCTTGCCCACTGGTTTGGAGCTGGTTAGCCGGCCCCCCTCAAGCACTGAACTTGGCCGTCCCCCTCCTCTGGCCCTGGAAACTGGGAAGTTACCCTGTGAGGACGCTGAACTGGATGATGACTTTGATGCCCACAAAGCCCTAGAGGATGATGAGGAGCTTGCTCACCTGGGCCTGGGTGTGGATGTGGCCAAAGGAGATGATGAGCTTGGCACCTTGGAAAACCTGGAAACCAATGACCCCCACCTTGATGACTTGCTCAATGGGGATGAGTTTGATCTACTAGCCTATACTGACCCTGAGTTGGACAATGGGGACAAGAAAGACATCTTCAATGAGCACCTGAGGCTGGTAGAGTCAGCCAATGAAAAAGCCGAACGGGAGGCCCTGCTGCGGGGGGTGGAGCCAGGACCCTTGGGCCCTGAGGAGCGCCCTCCCCCTGCTGTTGATACCTGTGAGTCCCGTCTGGCACCGGTGCTCCCTGAGGTGAAACCCAAGGTGGAG
Source organism: Rousettus aegyptiacus (assembly GCF_014176215.1). Lineage (NCBI taxonomy): Eukaryota > Metazoa > Chordata > Mammalia > Chiroptera > Pteropodidae > Rousettus > Rousettus aegyptiacus. Next base: position 131,648,275 of record NW_023416295.1, read on the forward strand.
GAAGGTGGACGCCACCCTTCCCCTTGCCAATTCACCATCACCACCCCCAAGGTGGAGACAGCACCTGCCACCACTTCCCTAGGCCTGGGGCTAAAGCCAGGACAGAGTGTGATGGGCAGCCGGGACACACGGATGGGCACAGGGCCCTTTTCTAGCAGTGGGCATACAGCTGAGAAGGGCCCCTTTGGAGCCACAGGAGGACCACCACCAGCTCACCTGTTGACCCCCAGCCCACTGAGTGGCCCAGGAGGGTCCTCCCTGCTGGAAAAATTTGAGCTAGAGAGTGGGGCCCTGACCTTGCCCAGTGGACATGCAGCATCTGGGGATGAGCTGGACAAGATGGAGAGTTCACTGGTAGCCAGTGAGTTACCCCTGCTTATCGAGGACCTGTTGGAACATGAGAAAAAGGAGCTGCAGAAGAAGCAGCAGCTTTCAGCACAGCTGCAGCCTGTGCAGCAGCAGCAACAGCAGCATTCTCTACTAACCACACCAGGCCCTACTCAAGCCATGTCTTTGCCACATGAAGGCTCTTCCAATTTGGCTGGGTCCCAACAGCAGCTTATTCTGGGACTTGGAGGTCCCCGACAGCCAGGCTTATCCCAACCACTTGTGCCCACTCAACCACCAGCTCATTCCCTCCAGCAGCGCCTGGCCCCATCCATGGCCATGGTGTCCAACCAAGGGCATATGCTAAGTGGGCAGCATGGGGGGCAGGCAGGCTTGGTGCCCCAGCAGAGCCCACAGCCAGTGCTGGCCCAGAAGCCCATGGGTACCATGCCACCTTCCATGTGCATGAAACCCCAACAGCTGGCGATGCAGCAACAGCTGGCTAACAGCTTCTTCCCTGATACAGGTAACCACAGCTCGGGGTACTAGATTAGTTAACTTGGGTGATAACTGTTACCGCAAAATGGGCACTGAGGCTGCAGACCTAAGATAATCCGTAGTTAAGGGAGATGGGACACACAGTTTTGGCTAAACACCATACTAGTGGTGTAGGCAGAAGCACTGTGGCTTTTTAAAAAAGTGAGAAACAGTGACTGGCAGATAATAGGCATTCAGTTGTTCAAGGGAGTGAATGAGTTGAATACATGGAACCTGATTAGCAAAGGCTTTGTAGCTGTGGTGAAACAAGATTAGGGCTTAGAGGGAAGTGGTGTAAGAGAAAGCACTCCAGGTAAGTGAAAAGACTTGAGTAAGACCATAGTGGCAGGAAAGCCAGTGGGGGCTACTTGGAGACTATGAGTGAACCGGTTAGGTTGGTGTAGACTGTACAGAGGGAAGTGAGTGGGTACTGCCATAATTTTGGAGAGGTAAGAAGCAGGGACAGATTGAAGACCTCAAACTGTAATAGTGTTTATTAAGTAATTATTACTTGCCATGCAGTATACTGAGCACTTTACATTCATCATATAACCATCACAACAAACTCATTAAAACAGTTCCTGTTATTGATTATAGAAAAAACTGAGGCATGGAGGTTAAGTAGCTTGCCCAAGATCACACAACTAACAGAGCTAGAGTTTGAACCCTGGCCCCCCTGTCTTAAACTGCTTCAGAATATCAAGGGAGGGAGTTTGGTTAGTTAGAAAGTGAGGAGTCGGTTAAGTTTTCTGAGCAGTGGAGAAATGTGCAGTGTGCAATATTTTAGGAAGATTGAAGTTTCTGGTGGTTGCTTATTTCTTCTTTGCTACCCAGCATCCTGGACAGGCAGGAGAGAGTGCTGTTTGTGATACGTGTGGGGCCCAAAACGGCTCTGGCATCTAAGGCTTTAGCACAGGGCCCATGTCTTGGGTTCTTGGGCTGCACTATTTGCCTTAAGAACACTACTCATGAAGAACGCTTTCTAGGTCATAAAGTGTATAGCTAACCCTTGAATAGTGCAGGGTTAGGAGTACTGACCCCCATGTAGTCAAAAATCTGTATAACTTTTGCGTCTCCAAAAAAATTAACCACTAATAGTCTCCTATTGATCAGAAGAAGCCTTATTGATAACATGAACAGTCAGTTAACACCTGTTTTGTATGTTTTATGTATTTTATACTCTACTTTTACAATAATGTAAGAGAAAAAAAGGTCTTTAAAATCATAAGAAATAAAAAGCTTATACTTTTTGAATACATTCACATTTACAGTATTGAAAAAAGTCTGCATTTAAGTGGACTCGTGCTGTTCAAACCTGTGTTGTTCAAGGGTTAACTCTACTTTTGTCAGGTGATCTCAGTAGTTCCATGAGGTAGGCAAAGTAGGGAGTTATGATCTCTATCAAATAGTGGAGGCTCAGGTAAAATAACATTGATATATTGACTCAGCAGATATTTACTGAATACCTTTTCCTAGCAGTGTGCAAGTTAAAACAGGGCCATGTGTCCTGTGAATAACAGCTGAGTCACCCAGGCTGTCTGGCTCCTGGTCCACTGGTCTTTCCATCATGCATGACAATGCTTTGCTTGGTTTGGTAGAGGTCCAGGTGTCGGAAGGAACAGCAGACATAGAATAGGAGCATTAACCCAAATGCCCAGCTCACTTGGGTCTTTCCTGTCCAGACCTGGACAAATTTGCTGCAGAAGATATCATCGATCCCATTGCAAAGGCCAAGATGGTGGCTTTGAAAGGCATCAAGAAGGTGATGGCTCAGGGCAGCATTGGAGTGGCACCTGGTATGAACAGGTAGGACTTGGGGAGTAGGAGTGTTGGCTCCTTCCCTTCTCCTTCCTGATACCCCTTTATACTTTACTGCCTCTTTGCTTTTCAACTTTCCCTGTCACCAACACTTCTTATTTACTTTGGCGGACTCTAGGCAACAAGTGTCCTTGCTAGCCCAGAGGCTCTCAGGGGGGCCTGGCAGTGATCTGCAGAACCATGTGGCAGCTGGGAGTGGCCAAGTAAGTGGTCAGGTGGGAGTAAGAACTTGTGTCCCATGCCATTAGGCCACCCTTCTTAGGGCCTGGTATAGAACAGTGACACTTTAGCAGGCTCTTTCATCACAGGAGCGGAGTGCCAGTGACCCCTCCCAGCCTCGTCCTAATCCACCCACTTTTGCCCAAGGAGTGATCAGTGAGTATGAGGATGGGGAGGAGTGCATAAGAAAGTGGCTTGGGGTATGTTGAGGCAGAGGGATTAGGGTCACCATTTTGCAGGTCCTGATACCTAGCTTCCTTTCCCAGATGAGGCTGACCAACGGCAATATGAGGAGTGGCTGTTCCATACTCAACAGCTCCTACAGATGCAGCTGAAGGTGCTAGAGGAGCAGATCGGTGTGCACCGCAAGTCCCGGAAGGCTCTATGTGCCAAGCAGCGCACTGCCAAAAAGGCTGGCCGAGAGTTCCCAGAGGCTGATGCTGAGAAGCTCAAGCTGGTCACAGAGCAGCAGAGCAAAATCCAGAAACAGCTGGATCAGGTTGGAAAAGCAGGCTTCAGCCTAGCAACTAGGAGCCCAGGAAGAGGGATGGTGTGGGTGGGCAGGCTCAAAGCTGACATCTCTGACCCTCCCGTTAGGTTCGGAAGCAACAAAAGGAGCACACAAATCTCATGGCAGAATATCGGAATAAGCAGCAGCAGCAGCAGCAGCAACAACAGCAGCAGCAGCAGCAGCAACAGCAGCAGCAGCATACAGCGGTGCTGGCCCTTAGCCCTTCCCAGAGTCCCCGACTACTCACCAAGCTCCCTGGTCAGCTGCTCCCTGGCCATGGGCTGCAACCACCACAGGGGCCACCCAGTGGGCAAACTACAGGTCTTCGCCTGCCCCCAGGGGGCATGGCATTGCCTGGACAAACTGGTGGCCCATTCCTCAACACAACCCTGGCCCAACAGCCACAACAGCAACATTCTGGTGGGGCTGGGGCCCTAGCTGGCCCCTCAGGGGGCTTTTTCCCTAGCAACCTTGCTCTTCGAGGCCTGGGACCTGATTCAAGGCTTTTACAGGAGCGGCAGCTGCAGCTACAGCAGCAGCGCATGCAACTTGCCCAGAAACTACAACAGCAGCAGCAGCACCACCTCTTGGGACAGGTGGCAGTCCAGCAGCAACAGCAACAGGGTCCAGGTGTCCAGGCCAGCCAGCCTCTGGGTCCCAAGCCCCAGGGGCTTCTGCCTCCCAGCAGCCATCAGGGCCTCTTGGTCCAGCAGCTGTCCCCACAACCACCCCAGGGGCCCCAGGGCATGCTGGGCCCTTCCCAGGTGGCAATGTTGCAGCAACAGCACCCTGGAGCTTTGGGTCCCCAGGGCCCTCACAGACAGGTACTTCTGACCCAGTCCCGGGTACCAAGTTCACCTCAGCTGGCACAACAGAGTCAGGGCCTTATGGGACACCGGCTGGTCACAGCTCAGCAGCAGCAGCACCAACAGCAGGGAGCCATGGCAGGGCTTTCTCATATTCAGCAGGGTCTGATGCCACATAATGGGCAGCCCAAACTGAGTGCTCAGCCAGTGGCCTCCTTGCAGCAGCAGCAGCAGCAGCAGCAGCAGCAGCAGCAGCAGCAGCAACAGCAGCAGCAGCAGCAGCAGCAGCTTCAACAGCAGCAGCAGCAGCAGCAGCAGCTTCAACAGCAGCAGCAGCAGCAGCAGCTACAACAGCAGCAACAGCTACAACAGCAACAGCTACAGCTACAACAGCAGCAGCAGCTACAACAGCAGCAGCAGCAACAACAGCTACAACAGCAGCAGCAGCAGCAGCAGCAGCAGCAACAGCTACAACAGCAGCAGCAGCAATTTCAACAGCAGCAGCAGATGGGCCTCTTAAACCAGAGTCGAACTTTACTATCTCCTCAGCAACAGCAGCAGCAGGTGGCACTTGGTCCTAGCATGCCAGCCAAGCCTTTACAACACTTTTCTAGCCCCGGAACTCTGGGCCCAGCTCTTCTCCTAACAGGCAAGGAGCAAAGCATTGTAGAGACGGCTCTTCCCCCTGAGGTCTCTGAGGGGACCTCTACACATCAGGGAGGGCCGGTAGCAATAGGGACCGTACCTGAGGCAATGGCCGCTGAACCAGGAGAGGTAAAGCCCTCACTCTCCGGGGATTCACAACTCCCTGTCCAATCCCAGGCCCAGCCTCAGCCCAACTCTGTGCCTCTGCAGCCACCTCTGAGGCTCCCAGGACAACAGCAGCAGCAAGTTAACTTGCTCCACACAGCAGGTGTGGGAAGCCATGGACAACCAGGCAGTGGATCATCTGAGGCTGCCTCTGTGCCCCACCTTCTGGCCCAAGCCTCTGTTTCCTTAGGGGAGCAGCCTGGGCCCATGACTCAGAACCTTCTGGGCCCCCAACAGCCCCTTGGACTAGAGCGGCCCATGCAAAATAATACAGGGCCACAGCCTGCCAAACCGGGATCTGTCCCCCAATCTGGGCAGGGCCTGCCTGGGGCTGGAGTAATGCCGACAGTGGGTCAGCTTCGAGCACAGCTCCAAGGAGTCCTGGCCAAAAACCCACAGCTGCGGCACTTGAGTCCTCAGCAGCAACAGCAGCTACAGGCATTCCTCATGCAGCGGCAGCTACAGCAGAGTCAGGCAGTACGCCAGACCCCGCCCTACCAGGAACCTGGGACCCAGCCCTCTCCCCTCCAAGGCCTCCTAGGCCGCCAACCCCCACTTGGGGGCTTCCCTGGATCCCAGACAGGCCCACTCCAGGAGCTAGGGGTAGGGCTTCGACCTCAGGGCCCACCCCGGCTCCATGCCCCACAAGGAGCCTTACCCACAGGACCAGTTCTTGGTCCTGTCCATCCCACACCTCCACCATCCAGCCCTCAAGAGCCAAAGAGACCTTCCTCACAATTACCTTCCCCTACCTCCCAGCTCCCCTCTGAGGCCCAGCTCACCCCTACCCGGTCAGGGACCCCAAGACCCCAGGGGCCAACCTTGGAGCTGCCTCCTGGGAAGGTCTCACCTGCTGCTGCGGATACTTTCTTTGGCAAGGGGCTGGGACCTTGGGACCCCTCAGACAATATAGCGGAAGCTCAGAAGCCGGAGCAGAGCAGCCTCGTACCTGGGCATCTGGAGCGGGTGAATGGGCAGGCAGTGCCTGAGCCACCCCATCTCAGTATCAAGCAGGAACCTCGGGAAGAGCCGTGCGCCCTAGGAGCCCAGGTGGTGAAGAGGGAGGCCAATGGGGAGCCAATAGGGGCACCAGGTACCAGCAACCACCTCCTGCTGGCAGGCGCCCGCTCAGAAGCCGGGCATCTGCTCTTGCAGAAGCTTCTACGGGCAAAGAATGTGCAACTCAGCACTGGGCAGGGGCCCGAGGGTCTGCGAGCAGAGATCAACGGGCACATTGACAGCAAGTTGGCTGGGCTGGAGCAGAAACTACAGGGTAGCCCCAGCAACAAGGAGGTGAGTACTCCAGCTAGAGTGGAGCAGGTAGAGTGGGGCCTGGATCCTAGGGCAGAGTGAGCAGGTCTGGATCAGACAAAAGAGGTGAGGGCTCCGAGGAGGACAGCAGCCTTCACTGTGGGTTTATCTGGTTTAGGATACAGCAGCCAGGAAGCCTTTGACACCGAAGCCCAAGAGGGTACAGAAGGCAAGCGACAGGTTGGTGAGCTCCCGAAAGAAGCTGCGGAAGGAGGACGGGGTCAGGGCCAGCGAGGCCTTGCTGAAACAGCTAAAACAGGTGACCCCCAGGAGCCAGTCCCCTGGTCCCATCCCAGGATTGGGGGCACCCTGGCCCCAAGCTGTGCAGTGACAGAGATGTACAAGCTGCAGTTTTCCAACTTTGTCATCTTGCCCCTCATAGGAGCTGTCCCTGCTGCCCCTAACGGAGCCTACCATCACCGCCAATTTTAGCCTCTTTGCTCCCTTTGGCAGTGGCTGCCCAATCAATGGGCAGTGCCAGCTGAGGGGGGCTTTTGGAAGTGGGGCGCTGCCCACTGGCCCTGACTACTATTCCCAGCTGCTTACCAAGGTCAGAAAAATGGCAATACCTTTTGGGGATGATGAGGTTCTTGGGGAGGTGGAGGTGGGAGAGGAAGTCTTCAGGAAGTTGCTGTTGTAGTATGGGGCAGGAGTCTCCCTGTGCCATCTTGCACACAACACCCCACCCCACCCCCAGAATAACCCGAGTAACCCGCCGACACCACCCTCGTCGCTGCCCCCCACCCCACCCCCATCGGTGCAGCAGAAGATGGTCAATGGTGTCACTCCCTCTGAAGAACTGGGGGAACACCCCAAGGATGCCACCTCTGCCCGAGATACTGAAGGGACTCTGAGGGGTAAGTCCAGGACAGAGTGGGCCTCCTTCAGTAGAATTTTGTGGCTGGGGTCCAAGCCAGTCAGTGTACCCTGCCATGTAGTTTGAGATAGGAGTGGTTGCCTGTTAACTCTGAAACAACTGGTGCGTGAGATAGGAAAGGCTTCTTTAGGACTGATTTGTTGGAGGCAAGGTTGAGCTTCTGGAGTTTAGAGCAAAGGCAGCAGGGGAGGCGGATGATAGGGAGAGTGTTAGTGAAGCTTTTGTTTATAAGAAACACCCAGCCTTGGTACAAAACTATAGTCAGATCTGGATTTGAATCCTGGCACCTGTGTTCATTTAGCTGCGTTACTACAGCCCCATAACTTGATTGACCTTTCTGAGCCTGAGTTTCCTCACTGTAAAACAGGTATAATACTCACTTAATGGAGTTGTTAAAAAATTATAAACAGAAAGTGTACCTAAAACTCAAGGCCTGGCACATCAGAAAGGCTCAAATACAGCTCATCTGCCCCAAACTAGCAGGTGGGTGGATGGATAGACAATGGTCATGATAGCTAAGCTAGATATTGTACTAGCCAGGCCTAAAATGTGGAGGATAAAGCACCCTCAGATCTGGCTACCCTCAGCCTGACTCCTCTTCTTCCTGCCTATTCTTCAGATGCTTCAGAGGTGAAGAGTCTAGACCTGCTGGCCGCCTTGCCTACACCCCCTCACAATCAGACTGAGGATGTCAGGTGGGGGTGGGGATGAAAATGGGGTTGAGGGATGGGGGTAGGAAACAGGTTGCTTCATTTTTCCTATGGTTAATTGCAGATTTCAAGTAAGACTGATATCCACTAATTTCTAGATTCAGAAGTATGGATCTGCAGGGTTGTAGTGACAAATGTCTCTACTTTTGGCCCACAGAATGGAGAGTGATGAGGATAGTGATTCTCCTGATAGCATTGTACCAGCTTCATCTCCTGAGAGCATCCTGGGAGAGGAGGCCCCTCGTTTTCCTCAGCTGGGCTCAGGCCGATGGGAGCAGGAAGACCGAGCTCTCTCCCCCGTCATCCCCATCATTCCTCGGGCCAGCATCCCAGGTAGGGGCTGTCCCGGGCATGGCCAGGCCAGGCCAGGCTGGGTTGTCAGAGCTGGGGGGGAGAGGCAGCTGGGACTCACACACGTCCCTCTCTCATTTAGTCTTCCCAGACACCAAACCTTATGAGGCCCTGGACCTGCAGGCCCCTGGAAAGCTGCCTGCCACAACTTGGGAAAAGGGCAAAGGAAGTGAGGTGTCAGTCATGCTGACAGTCTCTGCTGCTGCAGCCAAGGTGTGTCCTGGGGGTGCCTCAGAGGCTTAGGGGATGCTGGTCAGAGGACCGTCCCTGGAACTTGTTTGAATAAATTCAGTTGTTCAAAACTAAGTACCAAAGACCTACTGAGTGTGAAAGCCTGGGCTAGAGGCTATGGAATTAGAGTAAATGAAGCTTATGTGGGTCCTGCCCTTGGGCGGGGGGGGGTCACAGTTCTATGATAAAGATATCAAGTCAATAAATAAGGAGAGTGTATATAATGTGACACATACTACAGACAGCATGTCCCCATCATATTTGGTGAAACTTTTTAAAAAAATATAGAATTTTATAGTCAAAGAAAATAGAAACATCTCAGTTAAAACAACAAAACAGGGTTCTTAACTGCAAGACTCCTTAGATGCTGTAATTTGCTAATATGTATCATGGATCGCCCAAGTTATGGAATAGTGTGTATCACTTCCTAAACTTAATTGACACAGGCCCATTTTTGTGGAGTTTTTGTTAATGACCACGGCAGTTTGGGAAAGCCCACTATAAAGCAAGTGTGTGAGAAGAGCAGGATGGCCCAGGGGCAGGACTGACTGGCCACTTGGGGAGTTGTGTTTTAGGTGTCCTTGTCCCCACCAAGCCAGTGGTAGTACTCACTGCACACACTCTGCTGATATGGCTCTCCCCTCCCCTTTCTTGCCCTGGTAGAACCTGAATGGTGTGATGGTGGCAGTGGCAGAGCTGCTAAGCATGAAGATCCCCAACTCCTACGAGGTGCTGTTCCCAGAGAGCCCTGCCCGAGCAGGCATTGAGCCTAAGAAGGGGGAAACTGAGGGCCCTGGTGAGTGTGGCAGGAAAACTCCTTGGGACCTGAGGGGAATGATTCCGATGGAGGTTCTGATGCCTTCCTTCCTGCAGGTGGCAAAGAAAAGGGTCTGGGAGGCAAGAGCCCAGAAGGTGGCCCTGACTGGCTGAAGCAGTTTGATGCGGTGTTGCCTGGCTACACCCTCAAGAGCCAGCTAGACATCTTAAGCCTTCTGAAACAGGTGGGTCTGGGGGAGAAAAAGAGGTGGGTATCTGGTTAGGACAAAGAAGGCAGACAGGGCTTTTGGGAGAGTGGAATCTGGGCGGAAGGAGAGAGAAGGCTAGTTAAGTAAGGAATTGGCACTAACCATACAGGGCTCTTGCCTCCCTCCCATAGGAGAGCCCCATCCCAGAACTACCCACCCAACACAGCTATACCTACAACGTTTCCAATCTGGATGTGCGGCAGCTCTCGGCCCCACCTCCTGAAGAACCCTCCCCTCCCCCATCCCCTTTGGCACCTTCTCCTGCCAGCCCCCCTGCTGAACCACTGGTTGAATTCCCAGCTGAACCCTTAGCTGAGCCACCAGTCCCCTCGCCTCTGCCCCTGGCCTCATCCCCTGAATCTGCCCGGCCCAAGCCCCGAGCCCGGCCCCCTGAAGAAGGTGAAGATTCCCGACCTCCTCGGCTCAAGAAGTGGAAGGGAGTGCGTTGGAAGCGGCTACGGCTGCTGCTGACCATCCAGAAGGGCGGTGGGCAGCAGGAGGATGAGCGGGAAGTGGCAGAGTTTATGGAACAGCTTGGCACAGCCCTGCGACCTGACAAGGTGCCTCGCGACATGCGGCGCTGCTGCTTCTGTCATGAAGAGGGTGATGGGGCCACTGATGGGCCTGCCCGCTTACTGAACCTGGACCTGGACCTGTGGGTGCACCTCAACTGTGCTCTGTGGTCCACGGAGGTCTATGAGACCCAGGGTGGGGCGCTGATGAATGTGGAGGTGGCCTTGCACCGAGGACTGCTAACCAAATGCTCCCTGTGCCAGCGCACTGGTGCCACTAGCAGCTGCAATCGCATGCGGTGTCCCAATGTCTACCATTTTGCCTGCGCTATTCGCGCCAAGTGCATGTTCTTCAAGGACAAGACCATGCTGTGTCCAATGCATAAGATCAAGGGGCCCTGTGAGCAGGAACTGAGTTCTTTTGCTGTCTTCCGGCGTGTCTACATTGAGCGGGATGAAGTGAAGCAAATTGCCAGCATCATCCAGCGGGGAGAGCGGCTGCACATGTTCCGGGTGGGGGGCCTTGTGTTTCATGCCATCGGACAGCTGCTCCCTCACCAGATGGCTGACTTCCACAGTGCCACTGCTCTTTATCCTGTGGGTTACGAAGCCACACGCATCTATTGGAGCCTCCGCACCAACAACCGCCGCTGCTGCTATCGCTGTTCCATCAGCGAGAACAATGGACGGCCAGAGTTTGTAATCAAAGTCATCGAGCAGGGCCTAGAGGACCTGGTCTTCACAGATGCCTCTCCTCAGGGTGAGCACTGGGCCCTGGAAATGGTAATATGGGCAAGTTTCCCCTGGAATCACCTTTACAGTGTTGAGAAGGGATCTGCAGGGTCCTTATGAGTGATGAATTCCACCTCGGGTATGTGGAGGTCTCTTGAAACTCCGCAAAGAAAGTATTTTAGCCTCTCTTATTCACCTTAAATTCCCTTGTAATTGATGATATTTTGCTCATCTAAATAACTTCGTACTGGCTCCTTTTTTCATCCTTAGTGAAACAACAGTACTGTTCCATGACTCTGTCATCTGGCTCACCCAAACTCATCCTAACCATGAATTCTCTTTGGTTGCTTTTCCTTGGACAGAATTCTTTTGATCTCAGTTTTAGGGTTAATGATGAAAATAATAAGAGTAGTTACCTTTTAGTGAGCACGTAGTATGTGCCACAAATTAAGTTTAAGGGCTTTATGTAGGTTTTTTTTTTCTTTTTTACATAATCCTCTCAGGTAAGTAGTGTTATTAAGCCCAGGTTAAAACAGTCTTAGATTTAACTTTTTGTCTTAAGGTCCCATGGCCAATATGAAGACCTGAACCCAAGTTTTCCCAATGCCAAAATGTGCCTGTTGTTCTGGCTCTCAGCAAGGTCCATAGCTTGTGCCAGGTCTCCTGGGCCTTAGGTTCATGTTTCTGTGTCACAAGGCATTCTGATGCCCCTCTGGAGTGGGAAGCATCCTGGCTTACTGAGGGAGAATGACATTGGGAGGCCAAGGGCGAGTCCGGAAGAGCCGTACACCCTGTGACAGGGAGGCGTGCAGGCTACAGGAAACAACCGCAGCTCCCAATTCAGGTTAGGGCTGAGGTCACTGAGCAGATGTTGCGTCTGAGGGCTGCTCTTTTTCCTTGCCTCTTAGCTGTGTGGAATCGTATCATCGAGCCTGTGGCTGCCATGAGAAAAGAGGCCGATATGCTGCGGCTCTTCCCTGAGTACCTGAAAGGCGAGGAGCTCTTTGGGCTGACAGTGCATGCTGTCCTGCGCATAGCTGAATCCGTAAGGAGGGACCTGGGGCTGGGGGGCCAGGTGGGCACTGAGTACTTTGGTCCTGCCCCAGAAGTGCTCAGGCTAAGGTGAGCACAACATGTGCCCACAGCTGCCTGGAGTGGAGAGCTGTCAAAACTATTTATTCCGCTATGGACGCCACCCCTTAATGGAGCTACCACTCATGATCAACCCCACTGGTTGTGCCCGATCGGAGCCTAAAATCCTCACACACTACAAACGGTGAGCTTGTCGGCCTGGGGCCGTGGGATGTGGGCATGGGGGTTGGTAGAGACCTTTCGGCCAATTATGAAGGTTTGGGGTTACAGGTCAGAGTTCCCTTGGAGAGACTGGGGTTCACTGAAGATCTCCTGATTAGAGGGTATGCAGGTGTCACTAGGGTGTCCCTTTCCTCCTCCCCTCAACCTGTTCAGGTGTCATGGGTTGACCTGGGGTCTAGGACACACTTAGCTTGGGCTCCCTGGGAATAGTTGTTGGGGAGGTTCTGGGTAGACAGTGTTGAAATTCTATGAACTGTATAAGGGACCCAGTCACCTCCTTCCTCTCCTGTTTTGCTTCCAGGGGGCCTGTGATTCGCCCAGATCTCAGATGTCCCATGTGTGCTAGGGTCACCTTCCCTTCCCCAGGCTCAGTTTGTTTCAAAAGTAAATAATAGATATATAATAGAAAAATAATAAAACCTTAAATTTGTATAGCACTTTATACTTTTTTTTTCAAAGCGTTTTCACATCCATTATCTCATTTGATCCTCACAACAACCTTATGAGGTAGGTAGGGCAGGTGGTATGGACCCCCATTTTACAGCTGAGAAAGGTTAAGTGACTAGATAAAGGGTCACACAGCTGGGACCAGAACCTTACTTGTTGATTTGTGGTTCACTGTTCCTTCTGTGTACCACAGTAGCCCGACCTTGGTCCTGGGTAGAGGGAGGCAGAATTCATGGTAGCAGGGCTTTCACAAAGGCCTTTGGTTGCTCCTCAGGCTGTCGTAGAGTGTCACACTCTACCCCAGTCAGCCCTAGTCCTTGATATTCTATAACAGTGGTTTTCAAACTATGTGTATTCCAAAACACCTTGGAACACACAAAATTAACAGGTAGAACTTGGCCCTTCCCATGTGTAACTCCCCCTTCCCCAAATTGGATTCTACCAGAAGAGTTCTGTTTTTATCTAGTTTATGTATTGGAGTTCCAATAACATTTTGTTAAAGAAATAAAAAGATTTCTGCTAAATAAAAAAGAGTCAAACCGTTTGAAAACCACTGCTCTGGGATGGGCAAGAATTTGGCTAGTGCCCAAGGGTGGTAAAAAGGCAACCTGCCAGGCAACAGTCATTCCCCTGCACTGAGCCATCTGCACAGAGCCCAATGGTATGTCAGGGAAGGGGACAGTCTAAAGAAAGGACAGGATACCACTTTTTGGCTGCGAATCCAGAGCCAGTTTTAATTCAAATCCAGCCCAATGTGGTAGACATGACCTCCATTTTCAGAGCTTCAAGTATATGTAGGAGGTAGGACTCAAGATGTTTGAGCAAACCGTGAGCTTAAATTCCAGGCCAGGACTGCTTGAGCAATTCCTCCCAGAGGAGCACATGGCCTTGAGTACGGTTTGGCAGGAGGATGGTAGATGTGAGGAGTTGGGATAGCGGGCTCAGTGTAGGGGAATTGGTGCCTCCCCTCCCTCCACCTCCCTATCCCACATCCTCGGCTCTCTGTGCCACCCAGGGTGTCAGAAGGATCCCTGTAGCTAGTTGTTGCCTCACCAAAGCCAAGACCCAGATGCCTCCACTCCATTCCCAAGGCAGCACATGCCCCTAACTGGCATGTTGCACATCCCAGGGAGGAGGTGGGCAGTGTGTGCTTGGTCTGAGGGAGAGCTGTCTTGTCATGGATTGTGTCACCTCCCAGGCCCCACACCCTGAACAGCACCAGCATGTCCAAGGCATATCAGAGCACCTTCACAGGCGAGACGAACACCCCATACAGCAAGCAGTTTGTGCACTCCAAGTCGTCTCAGTACCGGCGGCTACGCACTGAATGGAAGAACAATGTGTATCTGGCTCGCTCCCGCATCCAGGGCCTGGGGCTCTATGCAGCCAAGGACCTAGAAAAGCACACAATGGTCATCGAGTACATTGGCACCATCATTCGCAACGAGGTGGCCAACCGGCGGGAGAAAATATATGAGGAGCAGGTATGGGCTGACAGAGGGGCCATCATGGTGCATGGTCCATACTCAGCCAAGGAACAAGGGTCAGGATGGGATCCAGGGGAGGAGGTGTGGAATGTTGTGGGAGGAGGAGGTGAAAGGTGGAAGAAAAGAAAAATAAATGAAGCTCACTGCCTGAGTCTGCTATCTGATCCCACAACCACACCATGGCCATTGTCTTGCCCCTTCTACAACTTCTGCTTTTCTAGAATCGAGGCATCTACATGTTCCGGATAAACAATGAACATGTGATTGATGCTACGTTGACTGGAGGCCCTGCCAGGTGAGAGGAATGAGGAAGGAGGGACTTTTGGGGTCCCTGAGGGCGATACCCTGGGGATGAGCCAACAAGGAACCAAAACCATCCCAAATTAATTATCTTGGTGTCCCTGACGCTTTCCCACTGCCTAGGTACATTAACCATTCCTGTGCCCCTAACTGTGTGGCGGAAGTTGTGACATTTGATAAGGAGGATAAAATCATCATCATCTCCAGCCGGCGAATCCCCAAAGGAGAGGAGGTGAGAGGAAGCAGCTCTCTCTCTGCCATTCCCAAGTCAAGTTCCAAGACCACTGTCTTCAGATCAGATCTTTTCTAGGGGGTTGGCACTGATTCTGCTCTCTTCTCTTAACAGCTGACCTATGACTATCAGTTTGACTTTGAGGACGATCAGCACAAGATCCCCTGCCACTGTGGAGCCTGGAATTGTCGGAAATGGATGAACTAAAAAGCTTTGAGGCTACCAGGCAGGGGAGTCCCCCTACCCCCAACCTCTTCCCTGAAAGGGATGAGGGGGAAGAGAGGTAGCAGCCAGAGCCAGGACCCAGGGGTGGGGCTGCCGGCTGACCGGAGCCCCTGGAGCGGGAGGCTGGGGCAGAGGGCCCTAGGCCAAGCCCACCCTGGGGACCAGGGACAACCCTCTTCCCCGCCACCGGCCCCCAGGCTGGCATTTCTGCCCCCAGCTCCAGGAGGGGCCAGACAGAAGCAGCCATTGGGCATCTCAGGTTTGAGGGGAATATGGGCCGGGAACTACCCAGAAGCATCTGGGAGGCAGCAGGGAGTGGGGAGGAGGATATGTGGCTGGGCATCACAGCCCTGCTGCTCCCACCGACCTCTCTGGCCCAACTCAAGGCTGCAAAGAGACTTGACTAAGCTTGACAATCCCAAAGGCCGGGTCCCACACCTGGCCCTGCCTGCCAGGTTCTGCCCCCACCCTCACCCCCATCCCTTTCCCTCTCAATCTGTCTCTGTCTCCCTCTTCTCTGTGTTTGTCTCTCTATGGGTTGTGTTTCCTTGTTTTCCACTCTGACAAATGCAACATGAACGAGAAAGAGGCGCCCAGCTGCCCAGGAGGGCAAGCCGGGCAAGCCGGGCAAGGAGACCCCGCACCCACACCTACCTCATTTAAGTGTTGGATTTTTTGCTGTTCTGAAATGTGAGACCCTCTCCAAGCCCCCTACTGCCCCAACCCTCTCCCCCACCTCACTGCCCTCTTCTGAGTGGGTGGAAGGGGGGTAGGAGGAGGAAGAAGAAAACAACAAAAAATCCATCTTCGTTTTTAATTCTGGGCATGGGATGGCGGTTGAGGCTAATGATGAAGATTGGGGATGACTGTTCCCTAGTTACTCTAGGACTTCCTTCTCCATCTGGACATGGGGGCAGGAGGTGTGTGCTAAACCTAGGACCAGGATATCTCCCTCCTGCTTTCCCAACCCCATCATGAGCCCATTTGCCCTCCAGCCCCTAGATGGGGTGGGTGGGTGGTAGGGTGTGGGCTATCCCTGAGTGGCATGCCCATACCCAGTGAGGCAGGGTGTGGCCCGGAGCTCCCACTTTCCCTCAGTCACCAAACTGCTGCTGGTCTGGTGGGAAGGGGTGGTGATGTGGGGGTGGGGAGCTTAGTGTCAGCGAGGGGAGGGTGGGGGGTATTTATCTATTTATACATGGGATTGTACATAGTCTTGTGGGGCATGGGGGAGCCGGCTGGAGGTGAGAACCCTCCCCTCTCCCCCCACCCCCGGGGAGAGCAAATGTAAAACTACTAATTTTTGTGCTTTATATATTCTATATAAATATATCTATTTTCTTTTTACAAAACCAGTTTATAAATGGTAGGGGGGCGTGGGGCGGACACCTGGAGCTCCCCTTGTGGGGGGGCCCCCTCCATTACCCAACCTACCGCCCTTTTCCTCACCCCCTCCTCCCCACCCCCTGGCTGTGACTGCTGTAAGGTGGGGGTAAAAAGGCTGGGCAATTCCGGCCCCCTGTTGTATAGTTGGACTACCGTTGTAACGCACAAAAGTGAGCTAGCCCCAGGGGGAGCCAGAGGGTGATGGGTTGGTTCCCTGCTTCCCTGTCCTTCCCCTTTCTGCCCAAGCTTGTGCTGCAGTTGAACCTCTTCCTGGGGGTAGGGGTAGATCAGGGGGTGAGTGAGGCCCCAGACCCCTCTCTGATAGGGAGCTGTGGGGTTGAAGATGAAGCTTATATGCAGTTCTCTCCTAGGGGCTGTGGGCAAAGGGCATTTTGTAATTAATATTTTCAAGAATAAAATGTCTGGAGTGTAGGGGTGGGCTTGGTGGCAGTGGATGGGCAGGCCTGCTGGAGGGGGAGCACGGTCGCTGTTGTGATTTTAGGTTTGTTTTTGTTTTTGAATTTGGGGGGTTGTGGATTGATGGGGGTAGGGAGATTTTTTTTTTTTTAAGCTGCTTCCTCAACTGTTTCAAGCTGCAAACGTTTAAGAGAATAACATCCCCCCCCCCTCAGACACTGCTGTGATTAAATCAGACAGTGGGGAGACTGGGCTGCTACCTCCAAAGCCAGTGGGTGTTCCTTTTCCAAAAGCAAAAGGTCTAGGCTACAGGGAGGGGGAGATTGGCTCCTGTGAGTCAGGTTCTGATTGGGGCTTGGGCCCTGAGACTGGGAAAAGGGGAGGGGGCAGACTTTTAAGCATATGCTAGGTATCCGGTAGTCCTGTAGAATTTAGTAAAGAAACCTTATACAGTTTTTAATTTTTATATAAACTAACTCAGACCCAAGCTACAAAGTTGGAATTTTGGTTGTTGGTTTTTTTAAGTACCCCGCCTGTATAATTGCATCAGAATTCCCTCCTCCCCGCTCCCCCCTCCCCCGTGTTTGTATTTTGGGTTGGTTTACACTTGCACATATTCAACTTTCAGTTTTTCCCCTTTACAGTCTTCTCCCTTCACCTCCAGGACCCTCCCCCTTTTTAAAAAATAAATCGCTGACAAGTGTGAATCCCGTGAAGACTTTATTTTGTGTTGTGTGTATCCTGTACAGCAAGGTTGGTCCTTCGTAACAGCGGATGAAATGATTCCCTTTTTTAAAGCGCCCTGTCTCCCTCCACCCGCAGCGCCCCTGTCCTTGGCATGTTTTGTATTGGCGATCATTCTGAACTGTACATAATTTATGTTGCAAGAGGCAAAGGGCAAGTTTTGGATTTTGCTTCTTCCAAGTTTGTTTTTAAACGACAAATAAAAAAAGAACATTTTAAATACAAGCGGCTCCGTCCCATCACCCTCGCCGTCAGCCAGATCTGTGAGGTCCGATAGAACTCAAGGGAGGGCGGTTACCAGGCGAGGCCGCACCGGAAGGGTGAGCTCCCTCTTTTCCGCCTTTAGCTGGCGTCTCTTCTAACGTAAGCGGAAGTGGCGTAGCGGTACCGGACGTGGGCGGGGCCTACCGCCTCATCCCGCAAGCTTCCTAAAGCGAACGTAGCCAGCAGGCACGTCTTGCAATGGAGACGGTGAGGAGCAATGGAGGGCGGCGGGGGGCGCTGTGGAGCCGGAGGCCCCGGATAGGGTTCGGGGAGGCCTGGGCAGGGGCTAGCGCTGGTACCCAGTAAACGAGAAGCCGGTGTCTAACCTGCCCTTTACACTGCCACTGCGTTTTTTCACCGGGTGCATCGACTGAGATGGGCCGCGCCGTGCCTGCCTTCCGTCTGCAGTACTCTCAGCGGAGCGGGCAGTAGCTAGCTCCCTCCTTGGATCGCGGGACTTCTTTCCTCTTAGCACGTCAAGCCCCTCAGAGGCTTGCCTGAGAGAGCAGGGTTGTTATTCAGCTTTCCTGTGAGTGGCAGGGGGATTCCGAGAGACCCCTGCTTGCAGGTAGCACCCGGTCTTGGTTGTCTAAGTGTGATCTCTGCAATCCCTGGAAAGAGGGACATCTGAAAGACATTTATACTGTCTCGAAGTGTCCCGTGAGGTCACATTCCCTTAGTAAGACTGAAAAGTGGGTTTTCCCTGAAAGAGGAAGGAGATCGTTTAGAGGCCTTCGAGTCCCTGGACAAGTTTAGATTATTCCCTGCTCTGCGATTCTAAGCAGGCATGTTGGAATAACCCATTCTTGGTAAGCAGGCATTGAGCAATTGAGGCAGGTCCATGTCATCCTCCCAGAGATGCTGCAGACTTTCTGCTACATGGACTCACAGGAGCCTTTTCTAGCACTCGAACCCTTTCTATTAACTTCCTTCTCCAAGAGTTTATAATCATGAAGCCTCTTCAAGCAGAGTAACTTTCCTATCTTGGTTTTTATCATCTGATTCCGTAGTTGTGTATAGGCTGCAGGTTCACCTTTCTTTGGGTCAGTTACCTGCCCAGAGTAATTATTTTACTGCATCCTTTCTCTGCCTGCAGGGAGATGTAACATGTCCCTCAGATTATAAAAAAGAAGACAGACCAAAGTGGTAGACTGATTTGCAATTGATCACCCAGGCCAGGGAGTCACTTGTTACAGATTAAGAGAATTAGAACAAGAAAAAGTGGTCTGATTCCATAAATTCAAAATAACATAACAGTTCTTACTTGTAAATGTATTTTGGTTTACAATGTAATTTATATTGATTTCCTAATTTAACCCACACACTTTATGTACTTTAGGTTCTTGGGAGAGAAATTGTTTTAAAAAGAAGCAAAAGGAAAATCCCTGCTTTGAAAATGCTCAGCCTAATGAGTAAGGGTGAGGGCAAACCAGTGACAGCTATTACTTGAGGTAGACTATAATCAATGCTATACTCAAGATGCAAACAAAGGACTGGAAGCACAGGGAAGGGAAAAAATTACTATGAGCCTGAGAGAGCTTTGCAGGTTAAGAGAACAGTGTGAGCAAGAGCATAGAAATTGAGGTATATAGAGATTAATTGGGTATGAGAGAGTGGCTTAATGTTGCTGGAGTTTTAGGTTTTGGTCACAGTGGGAGAAAAAAGAAGACTGGAAAAGTAGGGTGAGGTCAGGTTGGAGGTATTGCATACCTCACTAAGTTTGATCTTTGTTTTGTAATAAGGGAACCCGTGGAAAATTTATGAGCAAGGCAGTGTGTGTGCTTTAAGACTGTTCTTAACAGCTTTCTGTAAATGGATCTACTTCAGAAAGTAATGAGCTCCTGGTTGCTGGAAAAGAAAATCCTTTTGAAACCTGAGATGCTTGGTGAGAGAACTTGGTGACAGCATGAAAGACAAATTAAAGAAGAGATAGATTTAGGGCAGGAGACTAGTTTAGAGAATGTTGCAGAAGTAAGGTAAAAGCCTAAGTTAAATCTGTGAAAGTGGAAAGGAGAGACATAGACTTGAGACATATCAGTTTAGCTGATGTTAAGGACATGCTTAGGTCATTCCCTACTCTGCATTTCCAAGCAGACATGTTGGCATAGCTCATTCTTGGGGGAATCAGGTCTATAGTTCTAGGCACCTGGGAGCGAGCAGTGCAGAAAACAAAGATGGGAACCACAGTAAGAATAAAACAATTGGAGGGACAGGTGCTGTTTTGTTTTTTTATTGAAGTATTTGAGGAGTCTCTAACATCTGTGGTTTGAAAGAAATTATGAATCTATGTGTCAGTTCCAACCTGTGTCTCTGTACTAATATTTTGTACTTATGTAGTACAGTGGTACTTTCTCACGTCCCCTATGTTACTAAAAGTAGAGGGGGAGTGGACATAATTACTCCACTCCTGTGTGGAGAAACAGGCAGAAAGATAAAGTCATTCAGCTGTGTCTGACTCTCCTCTGTAGGTATCTGTAGCTCTATTTAGCTGGATATATCCTTTTTCTCTCTGTAACTTAGTCGTATGTCTCTTTGTTCATCTCAGTGGACATCATTATCATTATCAATATGAGAGTTAACAAAACAATATGTAAAACCCTGTGCTGGATGGTATGGGGGCTACAAAGTATAAGATAATCCCAGGCTTCCAGGAATTTATAATCTACTTGGATAGAAAAAAATTACTGGAGCATAGTATAGTATAGTATAGTATAGTGTGGTATGTCAGTATTATATGGTAGAAATAATAATTTATACAAGTAGCTGTTTCTGTGTCTTTGTATATAGATTTTTGTGAGACTATCATATGTCATGTGTGTATCTTTACCAATGAACAGCCCTCCCTTCCACTTACAAGTGATGAGGCCGTTGTTCCGATAGCCTTGCCAAAATGCCAGGCCAAGTTGATAGTTTGCCCCTACTCTGGCCCATTAGGGGAGGGAAGTTTAGGGCTGTCTTGCCAAATTGCTTACCAGCCAGCCTCCCAGATTCAAGCCAAGGCCTTTAATTTTATATTACTATATCAGCTATGGAGATCAAGTATGACTTTAAGTTAGTTTAGGGATATAACCTAAAGCAATTGGAGTCAAACTGTTGATTCAAGTGGATGAAAATTATCATGACCCCTCCTGGGTTCCTAGATAACAATGAAATTTCCAAATGTCCCCACTTGAGGGAGCACAGAGATGTTTCTGAAGATTTCTCTGTATTCAAAGCACTCTCTAATCTCAGACTGTCATGGGCAAGGAAACTTGGAAAACCAGCATCCTCTGGGCTGTGGCAGCCTTCGACTCAAAAGGGTACTGAGAGGACTCATGTCCCCAGTTTCAGAACATTTTTGCAGCTCATCCACCCCTCAGCCATTCAAGCTTTAACTCTCTCTCTGACAGTCAGCTGCTAGGATCTTCCCCAGACGTGGCCTTCTCTCAATGGTAAGGGGTATGCCTATGATTCCAGTGCCCACAAGTATTCTTAGTATTTGGGTGAAAGCAGAGTTGTCTTTGGCTTCTGTGTTTTTATAAGGTAGATCTGTGAGATTCTTATAGGACCAGCCCTAAGCCCAGATTTCTAGTTTCAGCTTTTAAGACCTAATGTTTCATTAGGCAGTGTAATATGTAAGGACATGAACTTTGGAACCACATAGATCTGTGTTCAAATCCCTATTCCACCCCTTACCAGTCATGTGACCTTGGGCAGGTTGCCTAATATTTCTTGAACCTCAGTTTCCTAATCTGTGAAAATAAGGCTAATAATAGTATTTACCTCAGAGTTGTCATGAATATTAAATGAATTAATATTTCAAAAGTGTTTTATAGTGCTTTAAAGGGAGTCATTAGTTCACCAGCCCTTCTAATGCTAGGATAAAGTGGATGGAGCCTAGGAAAGGCTGAATTTCTGTTTCTTTTGTCTCTCCAGGTAACTTCTTCAGATAGCTTCCCAGCTGTGGAAAATGAACATCCTCAAGGTAAGTGTACTAAACAAAAGAAACTGGGTATGAAAGCAATAGCCTGACCCTAACTTGTCTTCGGCAATGCTTTTAAACCTCTCCTAGGGTCCCCCTTGGTAAAATCAAAGCTGGGCCAGATAATGTGGAAAACCATACAAACCAGGAACAATAATTTGTCAAGATCACTCAGGAATAAATATTGGGGGGTGGGGATGATCAATATCTTCAATATTCAAACCACTTGAGAAAAACTTTTGAGGTACAGGGAAAACTTCCATAGGCAACTCTGGGCTGGCTAACCAGGTTTTAGAAGTTCCTGGCATTTTGTGAGTAGCCCAGAAATAATGCCACTAGGATTTTATCATCCAGCAAGCTCACTAAAGCCACTAAGTGTACACAAGAAATTATAGAAAGGCCTTGAAAGCCCTTAGAACTAATCTAGAAATGAAGGTACTAAACCCTAAAATCCAGGCAATTCCAGCACCTGCCCAAATACCTGGTTAGAATGGAATGGTCCAACTAAGTCGTCGAGAAAGAGGCAGAATTTTTGGGCATCTCTGGTGTAGGATTTTGCCCAGGAACACTCTTAGGTCTTCCAAAAACACATTTATGGCATTAGGAGTGAGTAAACACTTTCTCAGAGCATTGAAATATGGGATGAGATCCTAGGACATATTATTAAGAGTCTATGAGCTCTCCACGAGAATTTTTTAATGTTCTGTTTTCATTTTGTTGGTATCCAAATAAGTTACTGTAGTGATAGTTTGAATTATCTGGATAGCTCTTCATAATTGAGTACTACCACATGGTTTCAGTGTCTGTTTTATGTTTCTGAGTACATTTGCATTAACACCAAGATAAAGGGTCAGAAACTCAAATTGTCTACATGAACCAAGCAGTGATACGGGCTGCATATGACTTTGACAACCTGTAGATCGCATTGCATCTAAAAGGAGGCAGCAACTATCAAGGTCTGGTCAACAGTTACTATTCTGGAATTTAAAACCTAGTTTTGTCAGATTTTCTGATTTTAAAAAGAAACTAAAAATTTGGATTTATATGTAAATCTCCAGATTTTTAAAATTTGGCAACTGATTTATTTTTAAAACATTAGGAAAGCCAAATCAAATATGTTTGTAGGCCCATAGCCTAAAATGATAGTATTTAACTATTAACATAATGTGTCTTAAACTGGTGTCAAAGACATGTTCTTGGGAGTCTGTGGGTTTTTAAATTTGAAGAACAATGGTGAGCTTCCAGTTAAAGATGGTAGATTGAATATATGCGTCTACTTTTCTTCCTTCACAAAAAGCCACTAAAACAACTATAAAGGAATTTTTTTAAAAAGGTGTAAACCCACCAGAATAGGAAGAACAAGAGAGGAGGCAATAGCAATGAACTTTTGGAAGCTGGAAGGCAGATGGAAGAGTGGTAAATGACTTAGCAGACCTGAGAAAACAGAATTATAAACTAGCAGTGGGGAAAGCCAAGAAGCATTGAAGGTCTTAGAAGCAATCAGATCCCAAGACTGCCTCCTCCATTGAGTGTAGCTGGGCAGCTTCTCTTTCCAACTCTGACAAAGACTGGAGGTCTGGAGAGGGACTCAGACCCAGTTGAGGGCTGAGGTATTATACCAAACACAGGAGCATGAAGTGAATTATATTGAATGCCAATACCCCAGTTGTTTTCAGAATGCTGACAGAAAAGACTTCATCCTCCAAGCATGACATTGAATGAATGATCTCTAGAATTTCCTTGAGGGAAAAGCCCTAAAAATGTAACTATTGAGTATTTCCTATCTAAATGGCTCACAGTCAGCAAGGCTCACTTACATACTTAGAGCTTCCAGTCAGCTTTAAAGACTGGTTTGAACCCTCCTTTTTTTTTTTTTTTAACCCTCCTTTAAACCAAGAATTAATTACAAGACATCTAAAGCCTCTACCATTTTTTTAAAAAATGATCCAGACTGCCCCCACCATGAAAATGAAAAAGCAAAAACAACAGAGGGAAAAAGTCAATGCATATAGAAGAAAACCTTTAAAATTAACATTAATGTACATTCAGATAAAGAATATATTAACACCATGAAACAAGTACAAGATAATTTTTTTAAGTTTGAGAAAAAAGGAGCTCTTTGACATTTAAAGTATAATGGCAAAAAATTTAAACTAAGAGTTTTGGAAATCAAGTTGAAGAAATGTCTCAGAAATAGAATTTAAAAAAAAAAAACTCACCAAAAGAAAACTGAAAACAAAACCTTAAAGGGTCAGTTTAGGAAGTCCAATATCTAAATGATAGGAGTTACAGAAAAAGAAAACTGACAACACAGCAAAGGAAAAGATCAAGGAAATAGTTCAAGAACATTTCCTGAAACAAGGACATTAGTTTTCATATTGAAAGAATTCATTGACTATTCAGCGCAGTATAAGAAGTTGATCCACCCAAAGTGCAATTATCATGAGATTTCAAAACACTGGCAATAAAGAAAATCCTGACTTTCCAGAGAGAAAAAAACAAGTCACATACAAAGAATCAGAATTGCCTCAGACTCCCAACATACCAGAGCTAGAAGACAATGGAGCAATGCTTTCAACATCCTATAGAAAATAAATTCCAATCTAGACTTCTATATTCAGCCAAATTCTAAATCAAAGATGAGGGTAAAATAAAGATATCTGCAGGCGGCGAGACCTCAAAAACGTTGCACCCTTTCTCAGGAAGCTACTGGAAGATATGCTCCACTAAAATAAGAGAGTATTCAAAAAGATGAAAACACGTGATATAGGACACAAGAGAGCCAATAGAGAGATGTGAAAGCGGCCCCCTCGGTGGTGATGAGGGAACATCTCAGGGTGACAGCAGTATACCGGGCAAACCAGCCCAGACTTGAGCAGGTCAGAAGGCTCCAAAAGGCTTCTTTGGGTAGTTTAAATTGATAGACTATTTAATGCTTCTGAACTTCTTCAAAGGAGATTTAAACAATCGGTGAAGAGTTTGGGGGTTGAATTAGTTATAAATACTATACATAGAAAGTTAAGCAAACGAAGAGATAAGACAGTTATTAACTCCAAGGAAAACAAAGTTGTGAAAGAAAAAAAAATCAGTTTACTGTTTCGCTTACCTCTGAATAATGAATATCCAGTCAAAATTATTTAAATATTGATGTAACCAACATTATATTTTAACTTCTGGGAGGATGGAGGGAATGGGTAGTGTATATTTGTGATGGGGATCCCAGTAGAAAAGAGGACTAAAAATTCTCATCTTCCTTGGATCATAATAGATAATATTCAAAAGTAAAAAAGTCAAGAAAGAGCAATCTAAGCCTGTTATTTATAGACATAGAAATAAGTACCAAAAAATCAGCTAAAAGTGTTCTCATCTCTGTATAGGGATAGTAGAGGGTAGTGGGTGCCAGGGACTGCAATTTTTCTTGACAAAATTTGTAAAACTTTTTGACTCTAAACTATGTACCTGTATAACTTTGGATAAAAAATTAAAAATTAAAGACAACTAGCATAAGATTTAAGTGCATGAACTTTGGAATCAGGTAGACCTGTGTCTGAGTCTTTCTTGTCACTTACTAATGTTGTGAACTAGAGCAGTTTATTTACCTGCTTTCTGCCTGTTTTTCTCATCTGAAAAATGAGGACACTATTTGCCTTACAGATTTGTTGTAAGGATTAAATGATACAGTATTTTTAAGTACACATAGCATAGTAGGTTGCACATTTGGACTATTATTTTGGGGGTTGCTGCTCCAGTTTAGAGCAAGCAAATAAAATCAGAAGACTGGGAAGATAAACACAGACAGAGTCTCCCATTTGTCTGGAATAGGTGGGATGATTTCTTACCGTCAGCCCAAGATGGACTCTCACGGTGTTTGGGGCCAGGTTGATTGTGCATTGGGCTTCAACTTATTATTGATCTGAAATGGCCCAACTTGGACCATGACTTTCTCATTGGCAGGTCTTAGAAAAAATTTAAGAAGCTTAATTGAGCAAAGAGAACAAGTGAAAATGTGCTAAATATATGAAAGGGAAAATGTGAATTAAAGATGAGAAAAAACTTTTAGACTAGAACAGGTTAATGAGATATTATAGACTTTCTGTTTCAATTGCCTATATTTTGCCTAAGGAGCCAATAGGTATAGTCCTACCTGGAGATGGAAGTTGGATGAAATGGTTTCTGAGGGGTTTGTTCCTAATGGTACAGTAGGAACAATACAGATAATAATATAGGGGACCTTATTTTAAAAATCATGCTCTAAATATTTGAGCAACTACAGCATTTTTATTTTCTGCCTCTTTTGATTGTGGGTTGTTGCATGGAAGGAAGCTACTAACTATCCCACCCTATGCAGAGACCCCAGAATCCAACAATAGTGTGTATACTTCCTTCATGAAGTCTCATCGCTGCTATGACCTGATTCCCACAAGCTCCAAATTGGTTGTATTTGATACATCCCTGCAGGTGGGTGAAATCCTTTTTTCTTCCCCCTTAGAGCCACTCATCCCAAGGGTAATATTTTCTATGGGGTTAATGTCTTGTTTTCCCCCAACATACCTATCCCAGGTTTTTTTAAAGTCCTGCCTGCCTGTGAATTTCCGTTTTGTCAATATAGTTCTTTTGGCTATAGGTGAAAAAAGCTTTCTTTGCTCTGGTGACTAATGGTGTACGAGCTGCCCCTTTGTGGGATAGTAAGAAGCAAAGCTTTGTGGGTAAGCAAAAATTTCTGGAACACAGTATTATTGGCATCTTGTGCTGTGCATGGAGAAAAGCTTTGAGCAGTGCTAAGGGTTCTTGTCTTGGCCTCTAGGCATGCTGACCATCACCGATTTCATCAATATCCTGCACCGCTACTATAAATCAGCCTTGGTAAGGAACTTTAAATTAGCCCAGTGATCAAAACCATTTCTCCTCCCCAAAGTCCCTTATTTTCATTTCTTCCAAGCAAACCACAAGAAGTTTATGAAGCAGGGAGATCAGGTCTCAAGTTCTGTTGCTTCTGCCTCCAGGTACAGATCTATGAGCTGGAAGAACACAAGATAGAAACTTGGAGAGGTATGTAGAGAATTGGAAGTTGTAAAAGGATAAAGGGAGGGAGAGTTTCCTGGGAAATGGTTTTCCATGGTGGTATTTTGTGAACCTTCCTTTTCCCTTCAGAGGTGTACCTACAGGACTCCTTTAAACCACTTGTCTGCATTTCTCCTAATGCCAGGTGAGTTCCAGCTACCCATATATCCAAAGGGGAAGAGCCTTGCCATCAAAATTGCTAAGGCCCTAGACACCCAAAGATCCAGGGGCAGAAGAGAGAAAAACACACACACACACACACACACACACACACACACACACACACCCTTCCCTCCCCCAACTATCAGTTTCCCCTGTATATAAACATGCTCTAAGGAGCTACTTAACCATCCTCAGGCCCAGCACTGTAGTACTTATCATTATCCCCAACCTTTCCACAGCTTGTTTGATGCTGTCTCTTCATTAATTCGAAACAAGATCCATAGGCTGCCAGTTATTGACCCAGAATCAGGCAACACTTTGTACATCCTCACCCACAAGCGTATCCTCAAGTTCCTCAAATTGTTTGTAAGTGCTCCTCAGTCCAGTTTTTACTTCTTATATACTGGGTTGGAAGGGTATCCAAGGGTGGTATGGGGGGACCTTGAAAATCAAGCTGATACCTCTTTCCTCAGATCACTGAGTTCCCCAAGCCAGAGTTCATGTCCAAGTCTCTGGAAGAGCTACAGATTGGCACCTACGCCAACATCGCTATGGTCCGCACTACCACCCCTGTGTACGTGGCTTTGGGCATCTTTGTACAACACCGAGTCTCAGCCCTGCCTGTGGTGGATGAGAAAGGTAAGAGATTGGGCAAAAGGAGAGGGAGGGCTTCAGGGAAGCCAGGATGGCTCTGGCTTCTCAGCTCAGCCTGAAGGGTGATTCTCTGGGCAAGGGGAGCCTCGGATGCCAAATTCTCCTTGCTGAGCTGCCTCTGTCCCCCTAGGGCGTGTGGTGGACATCTACTCCAAATTTGATGTTATCGTGAGTGATTGTGGAGGGACTGGGAGGTAGGGAAAGGGGTGGCCTGTTGAATGTGGAGAGGGAAAAGAGAATCTCCTCTGGGACCTAGGGGATTTAAGAAGCTTCCTGGCTTTCAAATCCTATTTGAAAAGGAATTGAATGAGCTGGGTGTGGCTCGTGGGCATGGCTAACAACTGCCCTAAATTCCTCTGGTGAGGTTGGGTGGGCTCCAGGTGTGAGGGCTGGCTTCCCTGCTTCCCTGCAAGCACCTTCCTTTCTCTCCCCAGAATCTAGCAGCAGAAAAGACCTACAACAACCTAGATGTGTCTGTGACCAAAGCCTTGCAACATCGATCACATTACTTTGAAGGTGTCCTCAAGTGCTACCTGCATGAGACTCTGGAGACCATCATTAACAGGCTGGTGGAAGCAGAGGTAGGGAGGAACAGTGACACAAAAGGAACTGGGGAAGCAGCCTTGAGAGAGGGGTTTGGCAAGGAGGGTAGGGCTCCCCCTTACTGAGGCTGGCACTAAATATCCCTTGTTGCTCTCTGCAGGTTCACCGACTTGTAGTAGTGGATGAAAATGATGTGGTCAAGGGAATTGTATCACTGTCGGACATCCTGCAGGCCCTGGTGCTCACAGGCGGAGAGAAGCCCTGAGCTGGGGAAAGGGTCAGATGGCAACAAGGGATATGCCCACTCACTGCCCTCCCAAAGCTATGGGAACCACAGATGGAACCTTGAGAGAATTGTAACTCTCTTCCCTGGTTGGGACCCCCCACCCACCCATCCTTCTACCTGGGAGCTGGGAAAGGTGGGGAGGGAGAGGAGAATGGATTTTTAGCTGTCCTATCCTCACACATACACTTGAGGAAAACTTCCAGCCCAGCCCATCCTAGCCTGTCTTCTTAGACTCAGCCTCTGTTCTGTGTGAAATATGAACTCCATGCCCCTCAGGCAAATTCTGGTCTCTAAGAGATCCCAGCCTTTACCCAGCTTTTGCCTCTATGTCCGTCCCTGACTGCAGCCTAAGATAATAGCACAACAAAACTCTTCATAAAAATCTTTTTATTCATCCTGTTTCATGCTGTATGGAGGAGGCTGAGTCCATTTAGTGACATTTCTTCTCATAAGAGGAGTAGGGAGGACAGCCTTTGGGTTCTTGTGCTGTGTGCGTATGAAGGGAGGTGGGTTTAGGTGGAGGAGGAGGGCAGAGTGGTTAGCTGAGGTTATTGCTTTTCATGTAAAACCTAATTAAAATGACAGGAACCTCTTCATGGTTTTGCTGTGTTTGCTTTTTGTAGTTGGTAGATATTCCTGCTTCAACCTTCCTACTTCATATGGCTTTTTCAGCTTAATAACAATAATAATAATGATAGTACACACACTTATATAAAACTGTGTCAGGCACCATTCTCTGCTTTACACATATTAATTCATTTAATCCTCAGAACAATAGTAGATATTATTCCACTTTTATAGATTTATAAGAAACAGCACAGAGAGGCTAAGTAACAAGCCCAAGGCCACACAGCTAGTAAAAAGTAGAGCTAGGATTTGAACCCAAACAGTCTAGCTCCACAGCACATGTTCTTTACAACTACACTAGACTTACTACCTTTCTAAATTTCCATTCATAACTATTCCCCACCTTAATCCCTGCAATCGTTCTTATTACCCCACTTTCACCTCTGCCTGGATTACAGCTGGGACCCCAGGAAAATCCTATAACAGTGTTAGGTCTCCAGAGAGTAGACAGACTGAATGTCTCCTTTAAGCAAAGAGACATGCTACCATCAGCCTTTCTTAGGGAAGGTTGGACTGCATGGTTGGATTTTGTGAAACTGGCACTGTCTTTGAACCTATAAATCCCTGGTGATTCTTCCAAGATGAGAATGAGCTGGAGGGAAGGAGAGTGGGGAGCAGCAGGACTTATGGTCACCCTATCAGACCCTTTCCCTGTGCTGAAACGGTCTGGGCCAAAGCAGCACCTAGCATAAGGATACCTAGACTGTTGGATAAGAGCCAAATTCTAGGTACCATTTCACTGCTGCCTTGCAGGTAAGATACCATTTCTGTCTTGGATACCAAGACCAGAAGCAATTTCAGAGTAACTCTTTGCCCTTACTCACACTGTGCCTAGGAACTCTGACAAACCCAGCCATACCATACTGGTCCCTCTAAGCCAAACTTCCTGATGGAATGCAGGGAAAGCATCGAGGCAACTTTCAGTGCTACATCGTGGCTTTGAAGAAGCTCCTACTTGTGTATTCTTCTCTTCACAGCTCTCACAGCACATTCCCAGACTTGAAGGAGGGAGATATTCCAAGTTATTAGAATTAGGGTATGTTTATGTGTGTGGGGGTGGATGCATAGAGGAAAAGACAGATGTCTCCTTGTGTCACATTCCATCATGAAATGGGGTTTATTTAGGGAGGAGGTTAGGGTTTTAAAAAGCCATAGGACTCTAGTGGGACCTGGGTGGAAGGAGGCATCTTCAAGCAAAGAGCCATCAGTGCAGCTGGTAGGTATAAAGGTGGGGGGGGGGAGGCGGTCAATGGATGGGGTAGAGGATGTGTGAGGTCTCTCTAAAGGCCTATGTTAGGGAGCAGGAGGCCTGGGTTTTCTTGCTCTCATTCTTCGTTAAGTCTCTGCCCCGCAACAAACCTGGCCCTATCCTCTTAGCAAGAAGCATCTGTACCCAAAGGCCTGCAGGTACTTTCATGGTAAACAAATGGGAATCTCTTGCTTCTCCTTGCTAAAACCCAACCAGTCTCAGAGTCTAAGGATGGAGCAGAAAGACAAGGAACAAAATATATGGGAGCCTCATAGCCTGCTATTCTTACCTATTACTCTCCAGAGATGCAAATTATCCCTTCTGCCTCAGGAACCAGTGCCATACACACTCTTCCCCCACCTCCCCACACCCCTCCCTTCAATTGGAGCTGCTGCCATGGTTGCCAGGCATGGTTGCTAAGTCTCTGCATGGAAGGGTTGGCGTAGGCTGTGCTGCCACTAACATTACCATGGTGAATCAGGGGACACCTGGTATGAGCTTGGGGGGAGGGATCATGTGGATATAAGCAACAACCCCCAGGACAAAATAAGCCTAAAAAGGTGAGCATCTTGAGCACAACTTCGGGTGGGGGCTGAATGAGCTAGGCATTGTGGTAGTGGTGATGGGGAGCTCTATGCTGAAAAACAGGGACCGCTTTTATCATTTCAGTTGCTAGGGCTTGGTTTTGCCAAGGGAGCACACCATTCCTCCTCCATCCCCTCTGAAAGGGTGTAAATGCATAAACACCCCAGTCTGTCCTCCATAAGGCTGAGGAAAGCTGTGTGGGAACAGAACAGTATGACCCCCAAATCCTGGCTTTTGGATGGGGGGAGGTAACATGGTGCCAAGAGAGCACACCATAGGTGCCCAAGGACAAACATCTAGAATGAGAGTGTGAGGCAGCTTCTATGGCCAAGACAGACTCCTGTGTCCTGTTGTACCAGTAGCCTTGGGCAGCAGTTAAGGGTATGAGGGTCACCCTTCTTGAGCTTGGGGAAGGGAGCTCCTACCCTCCCCCACCCCCAGCTCGCACAAAAGCTGCATGAAAGCCACCACCTCCTCCCTCCACCACATGGAAGCTGGTTACTCATCTCCTCTCTGCACCCGAATGCCATTGCCGCTAAAAATAGCCCCCCTAGCCGTGGGCCAGCCCCTCCTGCACCCCAAACCCATGGAAACCAGCAAGAGTGGCAGGCAGAGACACTGAGTTCATTTCCATCATCTCCCTGTCGAAGAGACACTGAAGTCTGAGTCAAGAAGTCAAGGGCAGAACCCTGGTGGTCAGGCACCCTGACAAGCGGCGAAGTGAAGGGTTAAAACGGCAGGAACGTTGAAGAAATGGAGGCGGGGGAAGGGGCACTGTTAGCTTGGCAAGAATAAGAAGTCCCCTGCCCACTCGTGCAAGTCCCATCAGGCTTGGGGGACAAGAACAGTGGGAAGGGGCACCAGATCCCGGGCCCCAGGGGGTAGCCGTGCACGTGGGGGAGGTAGCAGAACGGTGCCGTCCGCGCCGTGACATCGCGCGCGGGCGTGCGCGCGCTCGAGCGCACATACACACACACACAGACAAGCACACACGCGCGCGCGCACACACACACACACATACACGTGTGCCTGGGTATATATAGTCCCCAGTCGCTGGGCCCGCCGCTCTGCAGTGGGCGCCGAATTCCTGGGCTGGGAGGGGGCTTCTCGGGGCGGGTGGGAGGGTGGGGGGCCGGGGTAGGGTGGGGCAGGATGCTGGATGGCCAGCTATTCTCCGAGGGGCCTAACAGCCCCCGGGAGCTCCAGGATGAGGAGTCTGGCAGATGTCTCTGGGTGCAGAAATCCAAGCTGCTGGTGATCCAAGTGAAGACTATTTCCTGTCATTATAGTCACCGGACCCCTCCTCGACAGCCCATGGACTTCCAGGCCAGCCACTGGGCCCGTGGGCCCCAGAGCCGCACGTGAGTGAAGGAGGGGTGAGGGGAAGAGAGTGGTGGGGCGTGGAGTGGGGTCCGGACCTCCCCGCAGGCAATAGCCAGTGTTGCTGGTACCCCTTTCCCTTCCCATGCCCCTCCCTTCCAGAGCGTTAGGGCCTGACCTATTCCACCGTTGTTTTGGGGGGACAGGAGTAGGTGTGAGGAAGGGCAGAAGGTGAAATGGGGCAGGCGCTGTTTAAGTGTGCATAGAGAAATGATGAGGAGTCCCGCTTCGACTTCGGTCCTAACATATACTCACGTGCGCATACACACTCACACACACACACCTCCACACAGGTGCCCCAAGTGGCCTGCAGCGCTACCAGCTCCCCAGCCCTCTGCTCCCTTCCCCCACAAACTGCTCACCTGGGTTCCTGATCATTGTCCTAGGTGTGGGCCGCGCCTGGGATCCCCTGAGCCGCCGTCCCGCCGACCCTGGGCCTCCAGGGTGCTGCAGGAGGCGACCAACTGGCGGGCGGGGCCCCCGGCCGAGGCCAGAGCACGCGAGCAGGAGAAAAGGAAAGCGGCATCGCAGGAGCGGGAGGCCAAGGAGATCGAGAGAAAAAGGCGCAAGGCTGGAGGGGCCCGAAAGAGCCCCCCGGGTCGGCCCTGCGCGGAGGTCCGGAACGCCCCTCGGGTGACCCAGCCTAAAGGGCTACCAGCTCTGTCACGGCCCGAGCGCCTGGGGCTTCTATGGCGACCGCCCCGTCCATCCGCGCAGCTGCAGAGCGACCCAGAGGCAGCGTGGGCGGGGCCCTGGGGAGGTCGCAGGCCAGGGCCCCCCAGCTACGAGGCTCACCTGCTGCTGAGAGGCGCTGCTGGGACCGCCCCGCGACGCCGCTGGGACCGGCCACCACCCTACGTGGCTCCACCTTCTTATGAAGGTCCCCATAGAACCTTGGGGACTAAAAGAGGCCCCGAGCCCTCCCAGGCACCCGCCTCTTCAGCACCTGCGCCTCCTCCGGCCAGGACGGAGGTCGGGTGCACAAAGAAGAGGCTGGATCCTCGGATCTACCGGGACGTCCTTGGGGCTTGGGGTCTCCGACAGGGGCGCGGTCTCTTGGGGGGATCCCCAGGCTGTGGAACTGCCAGGCCAAAGCTGGAACCCCGCAAAAGAGCCACAGAGAAAAGCCTGGGGGTGGCTGATGTTGGCCGGAACAATAATAGCGATGTCCACCCCCAAGCCAAAGCTGCTGGGAGTCCAGGCACAGCGACAGCTCCAGCGGGGTCTGCAGCTGCTACTCCCAGTCCCCCGCGTCCGGCTCCTAGGTCTAGGCCCCATGTCAAGGGCTCCTGGGAAGGGAAAGAAGGTAGAGAACAGAGCTGGCTCCCCAAATGCTGGATTTCCTCCCTTAAAAAGCGGCCACCCCGACTTAGCCAGACCCTCCCCAGACCCTGGGCTCCAGGAGGCACAGGATGGAGAGATTCTCTGGGTCATAGAGAAGGAGCCGAGACCGAGACCTTGGCAGGTTGGAAGGCGACCCGCCGCTCCCACACCCTGCCCCGCAGTTCTCGTGGCGCCGTTCGTGGAGAAGGCGTCTTTGTCATTGATGCCACGTGTGTGGTGATAAGGTCCCAGTATGTTCCGACCCCTCGAACTCAGCATGTGCAGTTTTTGCCCGCTGGGGCACCACGCGTTGTGGGGGATGCTCCTGGCCAACCAAAGCCCAACAAGGAGGAGGGCGAGGGGGCCGCTGTCTTTCCGTCTCCTTGCGAAAGGCTGCAGTTGAGCAGTCGCCTTTCCTACCAGCCGGGTGGGGGGCGCGGGTTCGAGGCTGAAGGCGGGAAGCACGCGGACTCCTCATTGGAGGAGCGCGCCTCCCGCATCCTGGGGCTCCCAGTGGGCGAAGTAAACCTGCAGGAGGCCCCCACGCAGCCAGTTAGCTCAGAGCACTCAGCCTTAAGCCCAGCAGCTTCGGGAGGCGCGGGCAATGCCAAGGGCTTGAGGGAGGTGGCGGCGGCCCCGCGGCCCACGAACCGGAGCTGGACGCGGACTCCGGGGCCCTACGCCGGGGCCCTGCGGGAAGCCGTGTCCCGCATCCGCCGTCACACCGCTCCGGACTCGGACTCGGACGAGGCTGCGGAGCTCAGTGTCCATAGCGGCTCTTCTGATGGAAGCGACACAGAAGCCTCTGGCGCCTCCTGGCGGAATGAGAGGATCCGGCCCCAGGAAGGCAGGAAGACAGCAGAAATGAGCGATGGTATCCGAGAGATTACAGATGTCATCAGCCGGACCAAGGAGGTTGTCTTCAGGGCGGGGGACACTAAGGGGGCCCCACAGGGAAATAAAGAGCGGCAGTAAGAGGCCCTTTCTTGAATTTGTGTTCCCCAACCCATCTATCCTCCCGCACTGATCCCCTTTCTTTCTCACAGACTTCTTTGTACCCCTACCTATACCAGTTCCCATACTTGAAGTAGAAAGGAAAAGGAGCCTCTGCAGATTCATGATTTTTTTTTTCAGGTAGGACTTTAATGTCTGCTCTATTCAGGGCGCTCCAGTAAGGTCTTCAGCAAAAGCGTAGAACTGAGCAGAGAGGCCTTGCTGAGAGCAGACAGGAGGGCAGGAATGGTATAGTCGTGGGAGGGCAACTTTAGGGTAGGACCAATGCACAAGAGAGAGAAAGTGGTCGAGAAGCTTCAGATTGAGGTGACCAGGTGACAGAGAGGTCCTGTAAGAAAAGGAAGAGGTCCAGAGCAACTAGCAAAGCAGGAAGAGGGCTCATTTCAAATATCACAAGTCTAGGGTTCCAATCCCAACTCTGACACTGATTTGCTGGGTGACCTTAGGCACATCACTGCCCCTCTTTGGGTCTCCTAGTATGTAAAATGAGGGAGTTCTAGTGTCCATCTCTGACACTTTGGAGCCTTGGGGGAAGCTTTTATCTCATCTTCCCCTTCAAAAGCCAAAAAAAAAAAAATGGCATTAGGAATAAGTGAACAGAGTCTGAGGGTTCCTGGGTGGCTTCATTGTCACCTGTGCTCATTCTCAGTTCAAGAGACTGTCCAGGGTTTACAGAAGAGCTGAATAAATAGTCAACGACTCCTATCCCAGTCTCTCAGGTTTAGGTAAGAGCTCCCAAAGTCAGGGCAGGATGGTGGCCTTGTCACTGTCCTTGGCCTGTGGTGGTCCCAGCAGGGGAAGGAAGGCAGCCAGCTTGGAACCTCTTTAGACCTTCCTTCCCCTCCTCCTCCTCCCCAACGTTTCTTAGTGATGCTCTGAATCGTTTCATGATGCCCTACCCAGGTGGTATCACCCATGTGAAAGAACACTGAGAATTTCCTGCATCTCTGCCTCTTCCAGAAACTGGCCAGGGAAGGAAGAGGGAGGTTGGTCCCAAAAAGCTCGTAGGTGTGGGGTGTGATACTCGCTGTAGCCACTGTGGGGCGCGCGCAGGTCGCGGATTTCCCCGGTAGCTAGTCTGCGAGTCCCTTCTACCCCCGTACTGTCAATTAATCAATTGATCCCTAGTTACTGCGCGGGGGTCTCCCGCCTTGCCGCCTCCAAGCGCTCCAAGTCGGGAACAAGCCTCTGGACTTCCAGACCTCTGGAGCGCGCCGAGCCTCTCTTTGTCCTCATCCACGCCAATTGGCTTGAGACCCAGACACTGAAGTCTTTTTATTCTCTCTCTCTGATCTTGGACACCTCCTCTCTCTATTTACTAGCCATGTGAACTTGGCCAAATCACTTCACCTCCCTGAGCCTCAGTTTCCTCATCTGTCAAATGGGGGTATATAAACACCTACCTCGCAGGGTTGTTGTGAGGATTTAATGCGATAATATATGTAAAGCGCCTTGCACAGTGCCTGGCACACAGTAGGCGCTCAATAAATCTAAGCTTCCCTTTATCCAACTTTGGCCTCTTACTCCTTTCACCGACCGTTTCCCCACAGTGTGCCTCTCCCAGGTCTCCTCCGCTCTTTCCAGCTCGGTGGGCGGTATGGGGGACTCCTTTCTTTGATGGAAACTCCCGGCCCACTCCTGTCTCCCCCAGTTCGGACTCTCCCTTCTTTGCCCCCCACCCAACCCCCTCTGGCTCTTCCCACCGCCCCGACGCACTCCCCCCACCCCTCATTCCTGGCAAGGGCTGAGTCAGCCTGGGTAAATTTAGCCGCCTACTCGGCGGGCGGCGGGCGCGGGGGCTTCACCCAGACTCAGTCACAGAGTCCTGGCCCAGCCCTCGGCCCCGCCTCCGCTCCCACCCCCACCAAGTCCCGCCAACTACAACTAAGGCGCAACGTTCAGATCCCCAGTCCCGCTCTCAAACCACTTATGGTTTTGGTCTCCAATTATCTCGATGTCACTCTCCACCCGCACCCAGAGAGACTGGGCAGGACGAGGAGGGGGCTGGGCAGCCTGGGAGACAGAGGAACTGGACCTTAAACCAGAACTCCTGACCTTGGTTCGTTGGAGGGGAAGAGGGGTCCTCTTTCGGCTTCTGAATCTGAGGAGAGAGCATTAGTTAGAGTTACCCAGGAAGGTCCATCCCAGAACCTGCCTGAAACCTACACTGCCAGGTTTTAAGTTAGCTCCTGCTGGACAGAGATCAAAGTTTCTTGAGATCTGTCTCCCTTCCACCTACAGTTCTATCTACTATGGGTTCTAACTATTGAGCATTTAGTAAGCACCTAAGAGGAACGAAGCACGGGCTGGGCTCCAGGAAAGAGATGAGTAAGGCCTGCCTGACAATGGGTTGAAGGTGAAAACCCACAAGTAATGATAGTATTGAGCAGTGAGTGTTAAGTACTTTAAGGAGTCAAATACGGGAGACTGGATTTGGGGAAAGGGTTTCCAAGAAGAGGGAGCAGCAAAAACAAGAGATGTGGATGTGGGGGAAATGGTCTGGTTTGGCTGGAATTGAGGATACATTAATGGGAGTTGTGAAAGATAAAAGCAGGAATGAAAACTGAGGCCAGGATGAGGTGGGCCTGGTCCAACTGAGTGTGTGCCTTGGACCTCTGGGCTTGAGATGAGGATGGACGTTAGGCTAGCAAGAAGATAGAGGACAGCCAAGACAGCAGTGAAAACATCTGCCTGGATTTTGCTATAGCCCAGAGGCCCCAAGGCTCCAGAGCTGATTGAAAAAGTGAGCTGCCTGTGATAGTAGAGGGACAGACCCTGTTAAAGTGGTCTCCACCATGCTGTCTGAGGCTGAACACCCAGGAAGCCAGTTTCTAAGAGCTCAGCCACATTGCTACCATTGTCAGAGAATTAGGGTAGTGTTGTGTTTAGAACATAAACTCTGAGGCCTAGCAGCCTGGATTTAAATCTCGCCTCTACCTCATACTAGCTGTGTGACCTTGGGCAAGTCACTCAACCTCTTTGTGCCTTGTTGTCCTCAGCTATAAAACTGGATTATCAATAATGCTCTTATCATAGGCTTGCTTGGAGGATTAAGTGATTCAATATGTAAAGCACTCAGAACAGTGCCTCGTACCTAGTAAGTGGTAAATGTTAAACTCTGATTAGTAAGGCTCTCTGAGGCTATTTCATTAGTGTTGGGGGTATAGGAACAGGAAGATGGGAAAGAGAGAAGTAAAGGTAGAGGAAGAGGAAGAACAGGCAGAAGAGAGGAGAGGGGATCCCGAGGGAGAAGACAAACAGCCCCTTGAATAGGTAAATGGTAGGTATACTGGCAGCACTTGAGTGGTTAAAGTGTCAACTTAACATGCCTCCCTCCCCCAGGACTTCCTCCATCTTTGCCTAAGCGTGGAGTTAGCACCAGCTCTACAGATCTGGGGAGAAAGAGAGAGAGAGAGAGAAAGGAAGGAATGACTGCAGGTCTGGTGGCCAGCCCTTGGTGAGCCATATCTTAGACTAGCCCCGCAGGGCCCTGTGGGTGGGAGGCTGAAGGCTCCCTGCTGTGAAAATGACTTCTAAATCTGGCTGTGTCTGCCAGCCAGCCAGCCCCGAGGCCACACCCACCTACCCCACCTTGGGACAGCGTCATAGGTCAGGAGTAGGGACAGCAGATGCAGGAGGGTGTGATCAGTTTGGGGCAGCAGCCCTCAGGTTAGCACGGGACACTACTGCCCTCCCCACAGCCAGGTTCTTCACAGGGAATCCCCTTTCTGTCCCAAACGGGGCCCAATTAATATGGCTTTCAAGGAGCTGAGAGCCTCTTTCCATTTCGGATGCTCAGAAGAGCCTGGGACTTCCCTCAATCCGCCACAAATTAGTAAAGGAAACAAAGAACCAGACCATAACTCTAGGACTTTAGGGGATTCAGGGTCAGGAGTGTATGTATGTGTGTGAACCAGGAGAGATGGCCAAACATGAGTACATGGGAAGTATGCAAAGTATGTCTGTGGCGAAAAGGGTCAGCATTCACTCAGTTATTCATCTGTTCACTCACCCACTAAACATGTATACCTGGCCCTAGGAATACACGAGAGACTCAGACATAGCTCCTAACTTCAGGGAGCTTGCAGTCTAGGATTTGTGTGAGATAAGGGAAGGGATGTGAAAGAGGAAACCCAGAGTCATTACAGTGCAGGCAGTGCAAAATAACATATGTTTATGAAGGCATTCCAGAGGGTCCAGGAAAGCAGGAAGGAAGGAGCAGCTCTCAGACTGTGATTTCTGGGAAATAGGAATACCAGGCTTCTGTGAGAGAAGTCACTGAGACGTCTTGGCAATGAGCAGGCTTCCTCCCTGGAAGCCTCTAGTACTACATAGCCTTTTGTGAGTCTTTTTAGAGAACAATTGCCCCAATCATCCATCCATTTGTTCATCCATCGATACATCCATGCATGCATCCATCCATCTATACATCCCACCTATCCATTTATTCATCCATCCACTAACCCATCTGTTATCCACTCATTGTTTTATCCATGTTTACATTCATCCTTTATTCGCTCATCCATCCATTTATTCTGTTAACAAGGGTATATGATGTGCCTAGCTCAGTTCTGCAAGGGATGATACGATAAACAAAACACAGAGCCCATATCCTCAGGAAGCTAGAAGCCTAATAGGAGAATGAGTAACATACACAGATAACCACAGCCAGTAAACGCTGTTAATGAAATCCCTCCTAAGAAGCTGCTTCAGGAGGCAAGGCCACTTTGTCAAAGGAAATTAGAAGAGCTTCATGGAGAAAGGAACATTCAAGTTGGGTTTCGACAAGGGGAAATGGGGAAGAGGTGTATTACAGAGTGTGGCCAAAGGTAGAGAGGTGGGGAAGCACACAGCTTTCACAGGAAACAGAGGCACTGGAGAATGCAGAGGTGCAGAGGGATAGGACCCTGGAATGATGTGTGGTAGCTAAATCATGAAGTGCCTCTGGAAAGCAAGGACACACATTTGAGCTTTAGTGAGAAGAGCTGAGGGAGAAGAAATGAGAGGCAGAGAGTGTCTGAGCTACAAAAGTCCCAATTGCATCCTCAATGCTTATAGCATTGTTTTCTCTGCTGCTTGATTATGGCCTTTGTTGGTCTCTTTTGTCTTGTGGAAATCCCCACTGGACCATGAGGTACTTAAGGGAAGTGCCTTTGATTTAACTCTGTATCCCCTACAAGCTTGGCCTGGAGCAGGCTCTCAGCAAATGCTGACAGAGGAAGGAACAGCAATTCAGTGTCAGATATATAAGAGGATAGGTGGCTGCTGCCTGGTATGACCTCATTCCTAATCCCTCAGGACCCTGCTTTTTTTGCTGGGGTCTCTCCAGAGCGCTACCAAGAATCACCACAAGGTGGCGCTGTTCCAACTATAGCTCTGAGTTTCCCAAACTCCTTACCGTTTGCAGCTGGTGCAGTGCCCCCAAGAACTGTCCCCAGATGGTCTAGACATTTCCTTCAAGCAAGTTCTGGGACAGATTGAAACGCCTGAGTATATCTACGGAAGAGGAGAGCTGACAGACTCCCAACTCCAGTACAAGTACTACAGGCTTCATCTATGCATCTATTCATTTGACAGTATCTAATGTGCTAGGTACAATGTTAGGCTCTTAGAAAACCAGGTATGATCAAGACACAGGCCTTTTGCTCAAGGAGTTCACCAACTGGTCCTACACACACAATTCCCCAGGGCCATTCCCCTCCATCTGGGAAGTCATCTTCATGTGAAATTTACTCTTCAGAACTGCTCGTCCCTCCAAATCCAAGTTTCTCCCTAAGGTTACTGCATGGCCACATTAGTGTGACCCCTGGACACTCTTAAATGGCTTTCTTGCCTTTCCCCTGAGCTCCATGATGTGCCCCTTTCCTAGTCTCTCTCCTAACCTCCCCCATCATATCTACAGCCATTCTGCCAGCTTAAGAGACTTCCCCAGAGTACACCTGTTCTGGGTTGGGGCCTCCCAATACCCTAGAGCTCTGGAGGCTAGAGGGACATGAGGGTGGATCCACAGAAGGGCCCTGGGAGACCCTGGCATCATCAGTCCAAAGATGAGGAGTTGAAGAGTTCAGAAAACCAAAGACCTCAGAAACATGCCCCTCTGGGGCCTGAGGGCTCTGCCAGCCAAACCTGTCCCCAGACAGGCTGCTTTCTTTTCTCATCTACTTTGGGAGGACCAGGCCTCTCCTTAGCTGCAGCTCCATAGGGGTGGCTGTGGAAGACTCTGGTTGGGACGTGAAGCATTGTGGGACATTGTCCACTTTCCCAACGTGCTCCAGGGCCCAACTTAGCCCTCAGTGGGTTTGGGAGAGGAGGGAGGGTTGGTGCTGAGAGTGGGAGCCAGGCCCATCGAGGTCCCGGGAGTGAATGCCGCATTGTTGGCCAGGCCAGAGTCACAGATAATTACCTCAATTAGTGACAATGGGAGAGTAATAAATACAGGCTTAGTGTCTCCTACCCCACCAGGGCTCCGAAGATTAATCCAGGCTGACGGGCGGGCCCTGAAAGGCGTGATGGACAATTCATTAAACTCCCCAAATGCCGCACAACCTGGGCGTGAAGGCTGAGTTAGCCCCCTGGGGGCTGCGCCTTTGTCCCAATTGTGTGTCTCCGCCACAGCAGAGCCGGGCAGCCCTCAGAGATCGGGGAGGTGAGTGGGGCTCCCCCAGCCTGGCCAGGCGGCGGAGGGATTAGGCCTCGGTCCGGCCCTGGTTGCCCTGGCATAGTAGCCCGGCCGGGCTGGAATGTCCGTGGTGGGGAGCGGGCCGAGCGGAGAGGCGGGGCCGACAAGGTGGGGTAAGGGGGGGCACATAAAACCGGGGCAGGAGGAGTTAATTAGACGCCAAGCGAGGGAGGTGGGCGAGGGGCCACAATAGGGGCCTCACTTCCGAGGATTAATAGGCAGGAGGGAGAAGGGAGGGGTTCAACCCTGGGGGAGAGGAGCTGGAAACTTCCCAGGGTAGCACTGCCCCCGTTGCCCAGTTTGGCACCTACTTGGCAAATGGCTGGGAGGCAGGAGGCTCTGGCAGCCTGGACAGGTGCCTCCCCAGCATCCCAGGAGTGGCTCTTTCTTCCTCAAATGGCGACTATGTTAGGAAAATGATTGGGCAGGGAGGAAAAAAAGGATCTCTAATTATCAGAGAAGTAGTGGAAGCAGGAATGTTTAAGGGTCCCTGTTCTCACCAACCCCCACTCCCATCCCCAACCACCACCTCACCCCTTACTCTGAGACAGAACCAGGAGCATGAAGCTTTACCCTTCTTGATGAGGCTGCCAGGTTAAAGCCAAAGAGTCTGTAACAGGGACTAGAGCTGATGTGAACGCATGGGAGTGGAGGCTGCTGTGTGTGCAATCCCATGTGCCCATGCTTGTGCATTCAGGTGTACTTATGCAGGGGACTGGCCTTCAGCAGGCCCTTGGTAAATGCCTGTTGAATGAATGACTAAACTTTGATTTTGCTGAGAATCAATGGGCCTGGGCTGCACCATTACACAAAGTGAGTAACCTTGGGCCCTTTTAGTCTGAGCTCCCAGCCACGGCCCAGGAAGGATAGGGACCCCACCTCTGAGCAGATGAGCAAATGTCCAGAAAAAATGAAGTGGCAGTGGTTCCTTCCCTTTGAAAAGGGGGGGTGGGGTGGGGAAAGGCAGTAGCCTCTTGGAAGCCCCATTTCCTCCTGGGCCCCAGGGAGCAGGGCAGCCCTGGCTCCTCCCTAGGAGCCACCCCACCCTATCCCCTCCCAGGGGATGACAAGGGAGCGAGTTGGCGGCAGTTCCCTGGGCATATTTATAACCTGCTGCTCGCTCACCAGCGTCTGCTTTTAGCCCAGACGGGGGAGGGGGCAGAGGGGTGGTCTGTCTCATGCTGGGCGCCCCGGCTGGGTGTGGAAAGAGTGAGTAAGGGTGAGTGGTGGGCAGCTCTGCATGGATATTCCTGCTCACACCACAGCCAAACAGCTTATTTTCTCCTCATTTTGTTATTTTTCTCCCTCTGGCCTGGAGAGGAGGACTGAACCAGCCTGAGGTGTGGGGGGTGCTAGACCCTGGGGTATTTGCAGCCCCACTGACAGGGTTTTTCCAGGGTGCATGTGGCAGGGTGTGTGTGGTGCTGTCTTACTGACCCCCCAGG
Organism: Rousettus aegyptiacus; assembly: GCF_014176215.1. Classification (NCBI taxonomy): domain Eukaryota; kingdom Metazoa; phylum Chordata; class Mammalia; order Chiroptera; family Pteropodidae; genus Rousettus; species Rousettus aegyptiacus. The sequence goes on from NW_023416295.1 coordinate 131,690,837, forward strand.
GACAGTGCAGGCCTGCCTTCTCAGTCCTCTCAGGTTTTCCGCTACCCCCAAGATATTTCAGGACCAGCACTTCCTTTGCTTGCCGAGGCCAACCATGTGTTGGGGTCCCTGGCAGCCTCAGATTCCCCTGGGTGTGTGGCATTTGGCACCTGAAGATTAGAGGTGGGTGGGAGGATAGCCTGGGTGGATAGGGCAGGGCTGAGGCATCAGGCCCATTCCTGATAGCACTATCCTATGGCGACCTCCCTGAGCCACTCTGAGCTCTGAGACCTTAGTGAGGCTTCTCTCTGGGCACAGTTGCTTTTCTCCTCTGTGTGAGGATGGCACAGATGATCATAATCGCAAAATAATTACCTCCTATATAGTGCTTTGCAAATCCTATAGCCCCTTCATTTGCTTTTATCATTTTATTAGTGCATGCCCATTGAGGGCCACTCCTTGTTCTGCACATTCCTACCCTCCCTTCCAAGTCCCAGACCCTGGAAGTGAAGGGCCTCCATGAAGAGGACTTGACCGTGGGAGTCTGTCCTTAAACCTCATGCATGTGCAGAAGGCATTGCACTTCCCTGAGCCTCCATTGGACTCTCCCCATTATACTGGCAATATCTGTTGATGTGCTTAACTCCCCGGACAGACTGTAAACTACTCCAAGCAGGCACTATGCCTTGTACATCACTGTATCCCCAACATTTGGCATGTGCCTGGCACAGAAGAGGTCAGCAAGTATTCAAACGACTAGATCTCTGAACCTCATCACCTTCCTGAAGGAGAAAACTAAGTACTTATAACTGTCCCTGTTTAATAGAAAAGGCAACTGAAGCTGAAAAAGCAAGAGATTTTTGAAAATCTAATTTGGACCAGAACAGGATTCATTGTTTTTTCTTGCTCTTCTTCCAGCTCCTGGGTGTCAGCTCAGCCCAGAGTACCCCAGCTCCTTGTCCTAAAATCAGATACTGATTTAGTTCTCAGAGTAAGGGGTTAGGTGAGAGTGGTTGAGGCCAGCTGTGAACATTTTGACTCCCCACCCTGCTTGTTCTTCAGCAGGAACCCAACTACCCTCTCAGGCCTCTGGCAGCCCATTAGCTTCTTGCTTTAGAAGCTGGGGTATCTAATAACTCATTGAATTATAGATTGGGCATTCTCTGCAGAGGTTTCTTTACTGGAAACCCAAGGCCTATTGGGTGCCTCCAATCCCAGACCAATAAGATTTCTATTCCTCCTCCTGGCTGTCCATTAGAGCTAAGCTGGTGCCACCTTGGTAGATAGAGAGAATGGGAAAATGAGGGCATTGCAGAGTTGAGCAACTCCTGGTTCCACTCCCCTATTCCCACATATAACCCAGAGGCCAGCTGGGGTCAGAGTTCACACTTCCCAGAGAGGTGGGAGGCAGCAACAAGAGTCTTGGGGAGAGTGGGAAATTCTCCAGTTGCCAGGGATCAGTTGTTGCCCTTGGGCAGTGGGGTACTTCACAGCTCCCCCTGCCCTTTGGGTCCTCCCCTAGGGGGAAGTGTTAGGATTAGGGACATATATTAGAGTTTAGGAAGAAGGGGTTAGTGTTTGTCTGAAGTTAAGGTTAAGGCTAAGGTTACACCTAGACCTACAGAGGGGCAGAGGATTAGAGTTAGAGATAGGTATAGGGCTATGGGCAGGATTAGCACTCCCAACACTCTGGTAAATGCACACACAGAGATGTCAGTGTTGTTAGTAACAGAATTCTCAATGGGCTCTTTATGGGAATGGCTAGCTTCGTGATTTGGTTATGGGCCACACTTGGGTTTCCTTTCGGTTATGTTGGCTTAAGTCTAGGTTGTATTTGGATTCTAGCCCCCCTGCCCTTTCTTTCCCACCATCATCTCTAAGCTTCTGGGCCTAGGATTACTGGGGTCCTCTCACTGCCCACTGCCCTGACCACAGCTGAAGCAGATAGGTTTCAGGGACTAATAGTGCCACACTGGGGGCAGCAGCACCCTTTCTGCTTGAGTTTCTCTTTTCTTTGGTTTCTTTTCAGGACACAGTCATGGTTATCAATTGCTATTTTCACACTGACTCTTCCAGATAGGAAAGGCAAGCTCAGAGTTTGTTTAATCCCCATTTGGCAAGGGAAGAAACTGATGCAGTCATGCACTTGCCTGGTATCATCACACAGCCAGTTGATGTAAATAGAAAAAAAAGAACACTGCAGGGTCTTTGGGCTCCTGACCAGGTCCTTCTGGAGACCTAGGTCCCCAGTGGCCTCATTAGGGTCATCCCAGGGTCAGAATCTCAGGGTCCTATTGCAGGGCCAGGAAACCAGTCCCCCCAACAAGGTATTCTATTTAAGAGAGGTAAGCACTGGTGTGTTCTGAATTCAAGAAAAAGCCATCAAGTCATTGATAAAAATAGAGATTTTATTCTGCAGAGGAAGATACTACATTGGTGGGGGCAAGGAGCCACTAATAGCTACAGTGGAAGGAAATACTGATTCTGGTAGGCAAAGGCATCTTTGAAAAATTGGGGAGAGGAGAAGAGAGATCAAAAAAAGCTGGAGGGCAAAAGGAGAGAAGAATGGAAAGGGACTGGGTTGGAGTGGAAGTGGTCTCTGCAAACCAGGCTGGAACCCAGTACAATAAATAGTTTTATTTACAACAACCAAACTCGTGGCTTTGTACCCACGTTGCAGTGCAAATTATTTACACACTGATGAGGAGGCAGGACAGGAAAGGGTAGGAGGTGGCTGAGGGAGGCATGGCTCACAGCTGTTCAATGGCTCCACTTCAGAGGCTGGGAGATTGGGGTTATTTCTGCTGGGTCCCCCAACCTCATTTTCCACATCACCACAGCTGCAGCTGCCCTTTCACCCTGGAACCTCGCGCTTCAGCTGTAGGTGGGGAAGAGAAAGGCCCTGATGCCCAGGTGTGTGTTCAGGTTCTGTTCCCTTGACAGGAGAATGGGAAGGGGCATGTGGAGACCTGGAAAAAACAGAGGAGAAGGGGGAGGGAGAGGAGCAAGGAGGTCACTGGCGCGGTGGCGGAGGCTAAGCAACACCGTCTGGAGCTGACCCCCCATGTGGGAGGGAATGAATCCTTCTCTCACCTCCTGGCCAAGCAGGGGGCAGTGCAACCGGGTCTCCCGCGGAGAGGGAGGGAGGTAGGTCGGGGCAGGTCCATCAGGATGGCAAGAGGGTTCGTGTTGCCCCAGGCAAGTGGTTTTAGGAGTCCCCAGGTAGGAGGAGGTGGGAGAAATTATCGAATATGTATGAATCTCAGAGAGTGTGGCTGGACGGACTGGGTGGGCGCATATCAGGATTACAGGTGCCAGCGAATCTGCCTGGGGGCGGGGAGAGGGGAACTCGAGGAGAACGCTCATGGGGGCGAGTCCGCGCAATGCTTCACAGGCACTCGTGCAGGACGCGCGTGTGCGTGCAGTTGCGGCAGCTGACGTGGCAGCACCAGTGGAAGGTGCAGTTGCAGCGTTCAGTGACGCGCTGCGTGCGCGTGCGGTGGCCTCGGCCGCAGCAGAGCAGCTCGCAGCCATCCAGTGCGGGAGACGAGCTGTTGCAGGCGCGCCCCGCCGTGCCCGCTGTACCCAGGCGTCCACTGTATGTGCAGAAGTTGGGCGATTTCTCGAAGTAGACGAGGTCGTGGGGGGAGGGCGGCTTGTGCGCGGGGTCTTCAGGCTCGAGGCGCAGCAGCTCCGCGCGTGACGCGCGGTTGCTGCCGCGGTTGCCGTAGAGGACGCGCGAGGCGCCATCGAAGCGGTCGCGCAGCACGTCGCCCACCGCGCGCAGCGTGGGTAGCCGCATCCAGCACGTGCGCACGGTGCAGGAGCCCGACATCCCATGGCACTTGCACTCCTGGCGCATCTCGGAAAACACGGTCTGAAGGGAAGAGAGAAGAAAGGTTGTCCCAGGGCACTGCCAGAGCCAGAACCACCATCCCAGATACCGCCCCCTCCTGGACGCCACTGGGACGTCAGTAAAGATTCAGGTCTAGCGGAGCCCAGGGGGAAAGGAGGCAGGAAATATCCCGCAGAGATTTGAACACCAGGCCCAACTCTGCTCCACTCTCTTGGCCCCTCAGACTTTTCTTTTCTTTTCTTTTCTTTTCTTTTTTTTCAGCCTTATTTTTTGAATCTGTACGATGGAGTCGCTGTAAGCAGTGTGTTCTACGGGTTGCATGACTTCTAACCTCTTCGGTTCTACCTAACCTCCTCGGTTCTACCTGACCTCTTCAGTTCTACCTGCCCTCAGCCCAGGCATCCCTTTGCCCTCAGCCACTATCTTTTCCATTCTCTGGCTTCCTTCCAAGCCTACCGCTCCCTCAGGACGCCCTCTAATGTTTCCCTACCCTAACCCCTGGCCTTATCACTGACCGTTACTTCCCAAGTCCGATGTTAGCCCCTGCGCATACTCTGCCTTCGCGTATGGGCCTCTCAAACCCGCTCACCGTGCGTCCCGCCTCGTTGTTGTGAAGGTTCATGAGGAAGCGCAGGTCCCGCCCCTTCTCTCCGGAATCCACGAACTCCCGGCCGAAGAGGCGGCCAAAGTCGATATTGTCGCTGCAGCCCCCCCAGTGCCAATCGGGGCCACCAGGGCCGCGCCGCCGGTAATCACACGTGCAGGACTCGATGGAGCCCTCCGAACAGGAGCGCGCCACCGAATGGGTAACCCCAGCGGAGGTGATGGCGAAGATAAATGCTGTTTCCCGACAACCTGTAGGGGAAGGAAACGAAGATCAACGAGGGGGCACGCGGGGTGCAGCCAGCACCCGCAGTGGAAGGCTTAGGAGCCTTGAGTCCCACGCCCCATTTCCGCCCCTAGAGTCCCGAGAGTCAGGCGGCCGGCTGTGTTGGGAAGCTTGGTCTCTTAGGGAAAGCACTGCATGGGCACGCAACCACGTCCACGCTTGTAATCACGCGTTACCGAGACTGCGCGCATTTTGGTTCCTCGGTGGAAGTGGGGCAGCCTCAGAGAGACAAACTGAAAAGAAGGGAAGTGAACAGCTCTGCACCGCCAAGACCTCTCCAAAGCCCAAACTCGGCCCCTGTCTGCGATGCAAGTCTTGCGGGGCTGGAGGCAAGACGCACTACTGCAGAGAGCAGCTTCTCAGGCGCCTTTGAGAGGGGCTAGGGAAAAGCGGTGGTCGGCCAGTGCCCACGACTCAGAACTCCCTTTCTATGAGGCAGTGGCTCAAAAAAGTTAAGCTTCATGCCCAGAGTGCACGGCTTGAAAGCGTCTGGTAGACCGAGTCTGCTCCAGAACTGGCGCTGGGCATAAAGCTCTTGGCAGGTTGATCGTGTGATTTTGCAGCAGCTCGGACATCTTCCCTGCATTCGCCCACCCATGCCCTGGGGGTGACCCCGCGTTCCCTTGGTCCCGGAAGCGTCACATTCCTGGGTACCCACCTCGGTTGACGATCTTGCCGAAGAGGTGCGGCCCCGATGCCGTGGGGCAGTTCCAGCGGCGGTTCCGGAACTGCCACTTGCACTCTCGCACAGCGCTCTGCAGCCCCCCGCTCACACTGTGCAGGATCCCTGGGTTCTGGCGGATTAGTCGCCGCTGTTTGCGGCTCAGCAGCTGCAGACTGGGTTCGAGCACCAGTTGCAGACTTTTGGAGTCGGTCAGTAGGTTCGTGGAGGAGGCTACGTTCACGATGCCCCTGGTGAGACCCATGATAGCTCAGGTTCTGGAAGGGGACCTGCACCCTAACCAGAAAGGTCGTGCCCATTCTGCTCTCTTCCTAGGTCTATTTGCCCCGGAAGAACGGCAGGAGATCAATAATAAGGTAGTGACTCTGGGCTCCTGGGCTCACTTGAAAGGACTTTTGTGTGCCCAGGAGTCCTAGGGCCACTTGGTGCCCTAGTTCCGGGGACTAGACAGGGGAAGCGTGGGGAACTCGGAAACTAGATGTCCACCTTGGCTCTCAGAGGCTGCTTCCCGCAGCCTGGGGAAGAAATCCTGGCCTGCAGTCCATGCCCACCCAACGCGTGCAATTCTTAGGAGGTCCCACCCTCTTCTTGCCTCCTTTCTAAGCTCATGCCTGGCCCTTCGCTTCCCGAAGCAGGGAAACCTGTGGTGTGGCTACCGCCGTGAGGCTGGATTTGGGGCTCAAGGAAGAAGGGCGGTGCTAGATGGGAGTGGGCTCCCTGCCTGGAGTATTGTGGGTTGCCACAGCCGGACCATTCACCCCACTTCAATGGAGCTGGATTCTCTGGAGTAACTCCGCTCCAGAGCGCCCCTCGGTGTCTCGGAGGGAAGTCTGAGCGCTGGAGGGAGCCTGTCTGCGAATGGATCCCAGAGCGTGGGAGCTGGATAGGGCTGGCCCCTGGCTCTGCGCCCCGGGACAAGTGGCGACCCCGCACCAGCTCACTTACCACCATCGGCCACTGCTGTTGGCGGCCAGGGCTGCAGGCAGAGCGGCCAGCGCCAGCAACAGCGTAGCAGAAAACCAACCGGGCAGCAGCGCCCAGTGCCCCATGGCCCGCCCGGCCTTGCCCGCTCTGTGCTGCAGTTCGGGCGGCTTTGGCTGCTGCCCGCGACGGTGGGACGCGACGCGGCGGTGGCGGCAGTGGCGAGAGTTCGCAGTCTGGCTCTAACAGCCCTGGGGGCGGGCGGCGGGCTGCATGGCTCGCGGTCCCAGCTGGTGGGCTGAGGCAGCCACGGCGGGCGGCACCGCCTCTTATAGTTGCGGCGCTGGCTGAAGTGACGATAGGAGGCTGCCCTGCCGGGCCGCACTGTGGCACCAGGGCACACCGGTCAGGGGCGCAGACAATGGGCAGCGAGCGGGCCGTGGCTCCCGCCCGTCTGAGTCGAAAGATGACGGGCTGACCGTCGGGGCTCACCCCCGCCCCCTGCACAGTGGCTCCCGCCTCCGGGCCTGCACTGGCCGCCGACCCCTCCCCTTAGGACGCCCTCCCACGCGCGCCCGCCTCACTCTTCTTCGCGTCCGGAGCCCGTCGGAGACCAGTGTCCGCCAGGGGGCGCAGCGACAATGTGCTCTCTGGATTTTTCGTGAGAATTCGCAGGAGCCCAGGCGCTTTGCCGCCTGCCTTGAGGCTGTCCCCCCGACGTCACCCAGGGGCCTCTCCAGCGTCCCCTCTCTCCCCCATCCTGAGTGGAGGAAGGAAAGCTGTGGTTCTGGGCAGCGACTCCGGAGACGCCTTCTCTCTCAGGAACCCCCGACGGCTGGATAGGGACGGAAAAGGGGAAGACTGGGAGTGGAGGCGGGGCTGTGGTCAGGGAAATCCCGGGGGTGGGTTGGGGGGTGAGTTGACCAAAACAGAGCTGAGCCAGGAAGAGAAACCTGAGGAAGCGACAGTTTGCGCTTATGGAACAGAAGGTGCACACTAGTGGCTGTGTCTATGTAGTGTGTGTGTATAAGTGGGACAGTGTAAATGAGAGTGTATGTGAAAATATGTGAATTCATTCTGAGTGTACACACTCATGTGTATCCTTGTGTGTAGAAATTCCATGTTTTAAGGAGGGATGTTGGAAACGTCTAAAGAATCTTGGAATTTGGTTCAGGTCAGAAGGAATCTTTTCACAGTCACCACCTGGGGCAGTGCATCATCTATGTGTGGGAAGGAGGTGGCAGCTACTATCAGGATAAACCTGGTTGACTGAGGGACAGAGAATGTCTAGGACTATGTGGGGGTGGGTGTATGAGTGTGGGGAGGAGATTAAATATGCATATGTGTCACTCTCACCCTGTGTGCCTCGCATCATACTATGATGTGTCACCCTGTGGCATGTGTCAACCTGTGCATGCCACTGGGGGAGGAGGCTGAGCCAGCAACCACGGTAATATCAAGATAGACAAGGCCTGGAGTGGCTGAATTTCTGAGGACAAGGCAGATAGGAAGGGCAATGGAGTAGATGTCAGGTGTGTATATAGTGGAGGGGGCGGGGAGGACTGAGAAGAGAAGGGCCGCTGGCTAAACTGTACCCGGAATAGGGAACTTGTGCCTCCATATGTTTGGTTCTTTTTGGATTTTTCTGCCAAGTTTCTATCTTTCTCCCCAAACTCTGAATCTCTCTACTCTCACCACTCCAGAGTGCCAAGAGCACCTGCAACCATCTCCTCTGTTATACACTTTTCTCTTCCCTCTCAGGAACTCCAACTCAGCTTCAAGGTCGTCTTGGCCTCTTATTAAAGAAGTGGCTGTCATTGCCTATGTAGGACATAGTTACCAGTGCCAGCCTGGTTATTATGCCCCACCAGCACACACAGATGTCCCCTGGAAGGCAGGAGGGTCTCCTCCTTTATATCTTTGACCATTTTACAGAGGAAAAACCAACTCGTAGAGCCAGGCTACAACCCAGACCATTTTGACACAAGGTTCAGGCCCTCTCCACCTGACCAGCTGCTTGTGAGTGTGCAGTAATAACAGACTGTGGCCCTTCTCAGAAAAAAAAAAAAATGATTGTTAGGAACTTTCTACCTCCCTTTTGGATTCTTTCTTTTTCATGTCCCTTGTCTTTAGGATGTATTCTGACTGAGTAATGTGCCCAGGCTTGACCCTAAAGAGTTCCAAGTCCCATAAATGACCAGGCCTCCCCTCCAGGGCAGGGAAATCACTCTAAAGAATAAACGCCTGCTAAGTTTAAAAAATCTTCCTGGGGCAAGTGCATTTTAAGTGAGATGTGTATTAACTCAAATGAAGCTTGATAGAGGTTATTTTTGAGGGAAACAAACCTTTGTAGGCCCTTCGCCCAGCCCAGTGTACCCAGTTCCTCTAGGGAGTCAACCCCGAGGGACCATATGTACTGGCCCTGCATCCTCCACAGGTCCAAAGCGAGTAGTCTTTGCAGAGGGCGCCAAGCACGGATGGATCAATAAATAGTGTACCATGGGCCACTTGTCCTTTGTTCCTTAGATCTTGTTCCTCACTGGGGCCTGGGTCAAGCCTTTTGGTCTGGTTGATTGATAAAACCCCTTGGAGGTGAGAGGTGGGCCACAAGACAGGAAAGCTTTGTCTGTACCCATTGGTAAAAGGCAGAGGTGGGGTGAGGGAAGAAGGAGCCAGTATCCTTTGTTCCACCATTCCACCTACCAGGAGTAGTGGGAAAGAGTGGGAGGGCTCCGGGTCTGGGTCACATTATGTATGACCTAGCCCAAATTTCTATTTAGATCAAATCATTACTCTGTCAATTGTCTTCTATTTCTTACCTGCATCAACTTACCTCTTTACCAGATCACACCAATCAGCATATAAATATGCTATAATATCTCCTATCTAAAACCGTCCAAAACTTCATTTGACTCCACATTAGCACCCAAGATTACCCCATTTGTCTGCTCTCTTTTACTGCAGAACTCAAAAGGTTTGCTTTAAGCACTAGCACCAATTTATTTTTTTATTCTATCTTTGCACCCTAACCCTACCTTTGAACCCACTATACCTCCTTATCAAAATCATCCATGACCTCCATGTTGCTCTATAATCAACTCTCAGTGCTCACCCTAATCAACCTTTTGGGAATGGCAGGCAGAGTTGAACACTTCCTCCTTCTTGGAATATTCTCACTTGTTTTCTGGAACACCATTTCTACCTCCTAGGCTACTTGCCTTCTCAGTCTCCTTACCTGGTTCCACCTTTTGTAACCAATGTACTCGATTTCTAAACTAAGTTGGGACTGTACCTCAATTCAGTCTGGAACTCCTTCTCAGTCTATACTCACTCCTTTGATGAACTAGTCAGTCATATGCTCCCTAATGTATATCTTTGGCCCCGGACTCTGAACTTACACATTTAACACTTGAGTAAGCATCTCAAAATGCACATGTCCAAAACTGAATTCCCAATTGTTTCCTTGCCCTAACCTGCTCTGTCATCAGTCATGCCCATCTCAGTAAATGGCAACTCCATCCTTTAGTTGCTTGAGAAAAGAATTTGAGTAATCTTTGACTTATCTGTTTTATACTGCACCATCAAATCAATCAACACACCCTATCCTTCTTCAAAATATTTCAGAATATAATCTATTATTGCCACCCTACTGCTGCAATATTTGTCAGAGCCAACATCACTTCTCTCCTGTATTCTTGCAATAGGCTCCTCACAGTTCTCCCTTCTTCTATGCTTACCCTACCCCTACAATCTATTCTCCACACAGCAAACAGAGTCATTCTTTCTAAAATAAAAGTCAGATTATTTAATTCCCCTGCTCAAAATTGTCCAGTGATTCCCCATCTCACTCAAAGGAAAAGGCAAACCCTTTACAGTGGCCTACAAGATCCTATATGATCTGACCCTACTCCTTCCTTGTCTTCTAACCTTATTGCCTGCCACTCTGTCCCTGGTGGGTTCCTCCCTCCAGCTACACTGGCCTTCTTGCTAATTCCTTGAACATACCAAGCAAGCTCCTGTCTCAGGACCTTTGCACTTGCTCTTCTGTCTTGCAGAATGCCTTTCCTCAGATATCTCCATGGGTTTGTTCCCTCACTTCCTTTTCCCTCCCTCTATACAAAATGGAATCCCACTACTTATCTCCTTTATCCCACTTCATTTTTCTCTGTTTCCCTTTTGACTACGAATAACTTTAAGGCCTTGAGGTAGAAAATCTGTAGCAAATCACCCCCCTGGAATGGCAACAGGGGAGAGAGATGTCAGAGGAGAAAGGGACTTTACCTTGATCTTGGGGTCTGAGGAGGAAGCAGGGGACCGGGGCTGAGTTTATGGGCAGAGGAACCTATCTTTCTTTGAAACACCAGCAGGCGGCACTGCCTCCCTTGGACTGGGAAGGCACCAGCCTCTGGTAGCAAAGAGGGCAAAGTTCTCTCTATGGTAATCTGGCAGACTTGCTGGGGTGAACTGCTGTATGTGGGGAGCATCCTGAGAGTCTAGTGCAGGCGGGCTGCAGACCCCTTTGCTGCCTCCAGGTGGTGGCCTATTGTGCTGCAACAGAAAGCATGAAAGGCGGAGGGTGGGCAGTGCTGCTGAGCTCACCGCTGCAGGCGCATCCGTCCCTCCAGGGCCTATAATTTGGGTTCCCTGGGCCTGGCCACCCCTATCAGCGGCTCAGCAATAGATGACTCACCCGGGACCCTGAGCCAAGGCAAACACAGCGGGAGGAGAAGGAGGTTCCTGAGGCTGCTCTCAGCTTTAGCCACCGCCTCAGTTGCTTGATCCCCCAATCTCCAGGGGCCCGCATGATTTTCTTTGACCCCCGCCCTCTAGGGCCCCAGTATTCTTTCCAGATTGTGTCTGCTACATGCTCCATCCCTACGATAGGAAAGAAGCCCTCCACTTTTCTCATCAAGGGGAAGGGGAACTGGCTTGTTCCCACTTGCTCCCTGAAGTAAGGACAGCCCCTCACTTTCCCCTCCAGTCATGGCCCCAACCCTTGTTGAGGTCTCTCTGGTTCCCGCCCCTCCCCTTTTTTGGAGCTGGCCGAATGCTTGGGGTATTAGGCAATGGGTGTGTATCCGCAGCCCTCTCCAGGCCCCGCCTGCCCCACCACCCTCCAGCCGCCTGCCTGTGGGTCAGTGCTCAGGCCAGCCGGTCGGGTCGAGGGCACTGGGGGCCAGTTCAGGCCACCCAGTCTGCCTGCTTGAGGCCTCCTGCCCCAGAGCTGGGATTCTGCAGTGAGAGGGACCAGGAGTATAGGTCCTGGGATTTGGGACAGGACAGCTTGAGGAGCCCTGGGGTCACTGAGAAGTTGGAATCTATGGTTTTGACCCTGACTTTTCCTTGGCACTTGACTATACTGCAGCCCAAGAAGGGTAAAATCATAAGAAACAATCCAAAATTCAAGAGAGACCCAGAGACACGTGGAGAAATACAAATGTCCAAGTGGTTTCCATGGAAGAAGAGGGTTATAGGAAACCTCATCCCCCTCTTCCAGAAACCTAGGTATAGTCCCAGACTGACATTCAGAAAGAGGACTGGGACACTGGCAAGAATCCCCAAATCCAGGTGTAAGGATAAAAGCTACTGATACAGGGTTTGTGGATTCTGGTGGCCTCAAAAGCCATACTTGGTTTGATTCTTGGCCGCTAAACAAGGAGAGACAAGAGCTCTAGGGCTCCTTCTCTTGCTCCCTGCATGGCAAAACAGAGAAAAGCAACCCTTTGTGGTCACAGCTGTCCAGTGATAGGAACCATGGCATTATTACCTCCCCAGCCTGCTCAAGGTCTGGCACATAAAGATGGTCAATGAGTAACCCAACAGATGAAAATCACTGATCTCTCGCAGACACTCTGCCCCCTAGACAACAGTGCCCCCTGCAGCACAGGGCAGGACTTGCAGCAGCACAGACTGGAGGCTGGTTGCCCAGCAGAGCTGCATGGCCACCACCAGAGAAGAGATGACTGTGGCTGTGGGTTTTAGCCCCGTGGCTCTGCTTCCCTGGGGGGCCTGTCTCTGAGTCAATGTGCCAGCTTTGGGCTTGCAGGGCCAGCCATGCCTTGGGCTGCGGTCTGGCAGGGGAGGGGGTGGGGGGGTGGCTGGGAAGCCTGGGGCCCCTCTCTGGCAAAAATAGCCCGCAGTGGTTAGAGCTGGGAGGGTGAGTCAGGCAAGAGTGCAGTGCCGCCTAACCCCTTCACTGCCACTAGAGCTTCCTAAGGTAGCTTGCCCTGGTTCGTACATGCTAAGATCAGGTTCTTTCTGGCTATCCTAGGGCTGGGCTCAATTTGGGATCCCGAGGCCTTCCTCATTCCATGTGAGGTAAGTCTGCGAGCCTGGGGCAGGAATACAGGCCACTCAAAATGCAGAACCAGGATCCCTGGAAGGACAGGCAACCTCTGTCGTCAAGAATACTTGCAAACCAAAGGAAGCAAAAGGAAGCTGAAGATCTTTGAGGCTCCCCGAGTCTACTAGGGCCCAACTCTGAGGCCAAAGTTGACCCCTCCCAAGGGGCAAACACAAGACTCAAAGGTGGACAGAAGCCAAGCCACCCCGAAGGAGGCTTCTCCCACTGGCTCCCCGTGCCCTGCAGTGGCTCTTGCCAAGGGCTCTACACACAATTGTCCAGCGACTTGGTCTTCATCTTGTCAAAGGCACCCTCCTTCCATCCAGCTCTCTGTGGGGTGAAACTGAGGCAAAGAAAAATGACCACTTGGCACCAGAGTCTTGGCTCCCTAATCTGGGTCACCGTACCCTCCTTGCAACCTTGGCGACTCCAGAGCAGGTGAGAGGAACTCTGGCCACCTCTTCCTTCAGTCGGGCCAAGCCCGAACCCGGGCGTCGGGGGAGAGGGCGTGTGTGTACGCTGGGAGGAGGGGGAGTGATTGCGCTCCCTGGGTCAAGGCGGAGGGTGCAGGAGTGGGGTGGAGATGCCCCGGGCTCAGGGAGGGGCCGCAGCTCTGTCAGCCGCAGCAGAGCCGCCTGTGAGTTCCGCGCGAGTAGAGCCAGAGCCCCCAGTTCTTCGCTAGCTTTCTCGATCACTCCCTCCCTTCCTCCCTCCCTTCTTCTCCGCGGCCGCGGCGGCGCTGGGAAAGAGGCGAAGAGGAGTGGCCCTACCCTGGAAGAATGCGGCTCTGCCGAGGGGGCAGAATCCGACGCAGTCTCCCCACGGTTTGAGCAGCCCGAGTCCAGGCGACCCGACCCCGCCGGTCGCAGACCCTGCACCAGAGCAGCTGGAGGTAATCGGAACCGGGAAAGCGGGGAGGAAAGGGACGTGCAGGCACAGGGGTAGTCAGACAGACAGACATGCATCCACCTACAAGGGCACAGAGATGCAGAGATCTGGAGGGCAATGGACGAGAGGGGCTGAGACCTGTGAGGATCAGAGGGGACCCCGCGGGGACGCGGAGAACGTGTAGTTTAGGAAAGGTGGCAGGCGAGGAAGAGGACTCAGCCCGCGCCAAGGTCCCTTTCAGGCGGGAACCAGGTCCCCTCTCTGTCTTTGCGGCACCTGGAGCCTCCCCTCTCTTCCTACTGCGGAGGAATGGAGCAGAGCAGGTGGGGAACCCATTCCTCCACCCTTCTCACGGAGGTTGCCTGCCCTCGAGGGCACCTGGAGGCAAAACTCTCTACACCCCCACCCGCCTGGCCGTAGGTGGCGGGGAACCCCCTTCCAATCCCGCCCCCTAACCCTGTGAGGGCGTTAAGCTGTGTTGGGCGGGGGAAGCAGGTCGTGGGGCCCTGGAAGAGGGAGCGGTGGGCGAGGTGATAGAGCAGTGTTTGTGAGTCTATCTCTGAGTTTGAATGTGTGCCTCTGTGCCTGGTATTGTGTCTGGCTGGATTGGCTTCAGAGGTGCTCGCATGAGCCCAAGCTCTTCCTCCGGGGTCCAGGGAATCTTGGAATCAAGGGGTGATTCTTACTGTTTCGTTTGTGGAGAGATAAGAAGGGTCAGTTGGGTGACAGTGGTGAGTTAGGAGCCCCAACTTATGCATCCTTTGGTTGGCGAGCAGTCCTATTCCAGAGACCTCCTTAAGTCTCCCTGTCCCGCAGGCCTTGATCGATTTGCCCACCGGGGCCTTCGGGCCCGGGCTTCGACATGCAGGAGGAGCCCGGTCCGCGGCTTCCACCCTGGGGTTTCGCGGGTCTCCTGTTCCTGGCGTTGTGCACTCGGTGAGCAGTTCCCTCTGTCACCCAACCCCCCCGAGAGAAAGCCTGGGCTAGAAGCACACCCTGGTGCGAGAGGAGTCTGAGGGGGCACGAGGCCTGGACCACAGACCCTGAGACACCTTCTCCGTTTCCAGGGCTCTAAGCAATGAGATCCTGGGCCTGAAGTTGCCCGGCGAGCCGCCGCTGACTGCCAACACAGTGTGCTTGACGCTGTCAGGCCTCAGCAAGCGGCAGCTAGGCCTGTGCCTGCGCAGCCCCGACGTGACAGCGTCCGCACTTCAGGGCCTGCACATCGCTGTCCACGAGTGTCAGCACCAGCTGCGCGACCAGCGCTGGAACTGCTCGGCGCTCGAGGGCGGCGGTCGCCTGCCGCACCACAGCGCCATCCTCAAGCGCGGTGAGCCTGGCGAGGCGGGTTTGCTCCTGGGGGCAGAGAACTGGGGGCAAGCCGAGGGGAGCGGAGGCGGGAAGGGAGGGTTCACGACTCAGGGAGGGAACTCTGGCATTCCCCCCGGGAGCCGGAGCCGCATGGAACTGGGTCTGGCCACCCGTCTGGGACCCTGCGTCTCTGATTTCCACCTGCTCGCTGCGGGCAAGGCAGCTGGGTCCCTGCTCCCCTACCCTGAGGCCCCCCTTTCCTGCCTCCACACTGCTCCATCTGGGTTGCACCTGTGAGCAAGAGATGCCCCCAGCCCTGGAAGCTTCAAACGCCCCCCCCCATTCCCTCTCTCATGTTCACCCCCTCCCTCTCCTAGGGACAAGCCCAGGCTGGTGTCCCCAGAGCTTCAGCGGAGGTGGGGTGCCGCCCCCAACCGTTTAAGGGTTAAACCTACTCCCCTAATTGCTGGGGTTCCCAGGAGCTAAGGCTGGGAACAAAGACCCTAATGGCTTTGAAGCAAGGGAGCAGCCCCCTCCTCTATACTGTGGGGGCCCCAGGTGGCTCTCATCTGAGCAGGTGAAGAACGGCTGGAGAGATAGATAACAGGTCACTGCTGGCCTGGTCTAGGACGTATGGTCCGGGAGGCATAACTGCCTCTTGCCAGGCCATACTCAAGTTTACTCTTTGGAGGAATAAAGATTCATGCTGGGCTGAGCTCAAGGGTGGGGGCAGTACTCTGGGGACTATGGGGTTAATAGGCAGCTGCCATCTGCAGGGGAATTCCCAAGACCTGTGCAAACAGCTTCACTCCTGGAGGGTTGAGGTTGGGGGGGATCAGGAGGCTGAGCCAGGAGCCCTGCATCCTGGGGTGGAAAAGGCCTGGCCCCTAAGGAAGTGTTGTCTCTCATCCTCTCAGGGTGCTAGAGAGCCCCTGCCTAAAAAGAAGTGAGGAACCCCATCTTTCTCATAATGTAGGGGAAAGCTTTGATGCCCAGATGAGACGCACATCTACCTAAGCCTGGAAAACACTTGTCATCCTGAGCCTCTATGACCCCTAATACAAAACAAAGGAGCCAACATTATGAGAGGGCCTCAGGGAAAATCACCCCCACCTCTCTCAGTGTTTTATAGAATAATAGCAGGTTAGGATAAACATAAAGGGCAGTCTTAAGGGCAAATATAAAACTAGAAACTGGAAAGGGGAAGGACAGCTCCAGTGCTCTGGGGATTTTGGGGTGGTGTAGAGTAGGTTGGTTACAAGAATGATTAAAATAATCCTGAAGGAGAAGAAGAAGTGGAAAAGGAAAAAGAAGAGAAAGAAGAAGAAGAAGAAGAAGAAGAAGAAGAAGAAGAAGAAGAAGAAGAAGAAGAAGAAGAAGAGGAGGAGGAGGAGGAGGAGGAGGAGGAGGGCGGGAGGGAGGAAAGACAGAAAGAAAGAAAGACAGAAAGACAGAAAGAAAGAAAGAAAGAAAGAAAGAAAGAAAGAAAGAAAGAAAGAAAGAAGGAAAGAGAGAAAGAAAACCCCAAGGGCCCTGTTTCCACCCCACCAAGCTCCCTGCAGGGCTGGGGAATTTCTAAGGCTTTCAGATGTAGAACTCAGTGAACAGATCTTCAAAGACTACAGGGACTCTCTCTTAGTTATCTCCCAAACCCAGAGGTCTTTCCCTCTAGGCCAGCTCTTTCATCCACACCTGCAAATCCCAGACTCCCAGAGCCAGAATAGGCCTCAGATATGGTCTCAACCCACCTTTTCACTTTGCAGATGAGGAAACTGAAGCTCTGTACTGTTTCTTCCTTCTCCTGTGACTTTCTCTCAAATTACTCAGCTAGTAATGATAAGGTCAGGATTCAGTTAGGAATTTCTGGAATTGGAGAGTGACTGTTTATTTCCTTCTGCCTCCCTACTTTCAGCTGCCTATCAACCTTACCCCCACCATCACACTCTTTTCATCCCCAGGTTTCCGTGAGAGTGCTTTTTCCTTCTCCATGCTGGCTGCTGGGGTCATGCACGCGGTAGCCACGGCCTGCAGCCTGGGCAAGCTGGTGAGCTGCGGCTGTGGCTGGAAGGGCAGTGGTGAGCAGGATCGGCTGAGGGCCAAATTGCTGCAGCTGCAGGCCCTGTCCCGGGGCAAGAGTTTCCCCCACTCTCTGCCCAGCCCGGGCCCTGGCTCAGGCCCCAGCCCTAGTCCCCAGGACACATGGGAATGGGGAGGCTGTAACCATGACATGGACTTTGGAGAGAAGTTCTCTCGGGATTTCTTGGATTCCAGGGAAGCTCCCCGGGACATCCAGGCACGAATGCGAATCCACAACAACAGGGTGGGGCGCCAGGTACGTGTGTGCAACTTGTCCTGGGTCTCCCAAGCTTTCCAGGCCTGGCTAGAGTTTAAGAAAACAGCAGAGTGAGAAGAGATGTGGTGGGCGATTGTCACCATCTGGGTGGTCTCTAGCAAGTCACTTAACCTCAGTTTTGCATCTGTAAAAGGATCTAAGGAAACCTACCTTACAATGTCATTAAGAATGAGCCAAAAATAGAGCTCCGAACAGAGTGCCTCTGTCCATGGCAGTGGCTCTTTGCATAGCAGTTATTATTATAGCTGCCCTTCCTACAGAATTTAGGAGTGCTTTGGGCTAGACTCCCCATTTTAGCAGTACGCACTCTGGAACAAGCATTGGGATTGGGAGTTAAGACTATTGGTGTTGAGTCCTGTTAGAAGTTAATTATCAGTTAGTCTATCACCAGCTAGTGATTGAAAATGCGCAAATCCCTCTGCTCTAGCTTCAGTTATCCAATCATAAAATGAGGGAGTTGGGTTGCCAGCCAGCCTTGCGGTGCCCTTTCTCTTCGGATATTCCATAGTCATTTAGTTGTCCTCGCCTCCCTGTGCTCTCTGTTCCCTCCCCTCTCCTGAGCCTCTGTGCTCTACCCATTTGCTGCTCTTTCCTTTACCTCTCCTCCCTCGGATGCTCTAGGTGGTAACTGAAAACCTGAAGCGGAAATGCAAGTGCCATGGCACATCAGGAAGCTGCCAGTTCAAGACCTGCTGGAGGGCTACCCCAGAATTCCGGGCAGTGGGAGCAGCGCTGAGGGAACGCCTGGGCCGGGCCATCTTCATTGATACCCACAACCGCAACTCTGGAGCCTTTCAGCCTCGCCTTCGTCCCCGTCGCCTTTCAGGAGAGCTGGTTTACTTTGAGAAGTCTCCTGACTTCTGTGAGCGAGACCCCACTGTGGGCTCCCCAGGCACGCGGGGCCGGGCCTGCAACAAGACTAGCCGCCTGCTGGATGGCTGTGGCAGCCTGTGTTGTGGCCGTGGGCACAATGTGCTCCGGCAGACACGAGTTGAACGCTGTCATTGTCGCTTCCACTGGTGCTGCTATGTGCTGTGTGATGAATGCAAAGTCACAGAGTGGGTCAATGTGTGTAAGTGAGGGTCAGCCTCAATGCAGGCTGGGGAAAGGGAGGGGAACTTTTTCAGCCTTTTGCTCTGATTTCCGTCCAAGGTCAATTTTGGCCCCTGGCAACTCAAAGCATCTACCTTGAAAGAGCTTTGGGGGTGGTGGGGGTCAGGTAGAGTCTGTGATGTGTGGCCTTCTCCCCTACAATTGGAGGGCCTTTGAGGGAAGATGTCACCATTCTTCTGCTACTTAAATACCTGAATGGACTAAGATGAAACACACTGTATTTCCCCCTTCTCCCCAACCCTGGGGCCCCTTTAACTCTGACTCATACTTCTTGTGGCTGAGGAGTCCCTATAGTTTGACCACTCTTCTGAGGGCTAGCCCCAGGCACTGTGTGGAGCCATGAGACCTGTATTCAGAAAGAGACCACTTACTGCATTTGCTATTCCCAAACTCCTCTACCTAGCCTGTGCCCCATCCTGTGGGGGTAATGGAAGATAGTGGTAGAAAGGTTTTTCTTAGGGCAGGGACAGAGTGCTAGGGGGTGCTCTCCCCTGAGTCTTAGAGTCATCTGTTCAGGCCCTTAGAGAACCTATCTTCCCTCCATTCAGATGTTAAAGGGGATCCTCCAAAGGAAGAGTTTTACCTATGACTCTCTGAGCCTCTTTTTCTTCCTTCAGGAGGAGGGGTGGGAATGGATAATTTATTGTACTGAGACTTGTTCTTGGTTCATGTTTGTAACTAAAATAAATTAAATTACTGGACTGGTGGATGCAGGTGGTGATATTTCTGCCCACACTTGGGATCTCAGTCTATGGCTTCTTTTCCAGATGAATTCTACTACCCTCTTACAGTCAATGACTTTATTTATGTATATCATGCCTGGATCCACAAAGGATCTGTAATGGTCCTCAGTGATTTAGTCGGCAACTTTTAGTGTGAAAAACCAGGGCTAGAGATCCAAACATAGGCTGTATTTATTCTCGATGTGCCTCAACTCCAAATTTTGCCTTGGTCACTGCCCTAGAATAAGGGTTGGCAATTTTTCTTTTCCCCTGTAAAGGTCTTGATAGTAAGTATATTAGGCTTGGGGGCTTTGTCACAACTACTTAACCCTGCAATAATTTCTCAACTCTGCTGTTGTAGATCAAAAGTAACCACAGACCACACATAAAGAACTGGATGTCCAATAAAATTTAATTTACAAAAATGAACTGCAGAACCAGATTTGGTCCTCTGGCTATAGTTTGTTGACCCCTGCCCTACACTATGAGGTCATCTCTGTTCTGGGTTTTCAAGTTCTGAAGTTATCTCAACATTGAATCTGGACCCAAAGAACAGGTGCTTTTCTCTCTGGCTTGTATCTGGTAGATACAAGACTAATGGGAAACATATAAAAGGGATTCCTAAGCTCAAAAGGGGAGTTGATTTTTTGTTTGTTTGTTTGTTTGTTTGTTTTGCTCTGGAAACCAGCAAAAGTAGTACATTCTCCCACTGAGTTATTTGCATATGGATTTAGTCCTTCCTTATTTAGAGCTTTTCTGCATTTAATCTTAGTGAAATAATTCCTTTATTTCTTTTAGGAGATAACTGTAACAAGAGAAGAGTTTCTTTTATTCCAATCTTTCTTTTCCTAGTCCAACATATTTGAAAACAAATCATTACCTTTCAGTTAGAAAAGGGATATGCACAACACAATTAGAACTTTACAAGTGACTCTTCTTGGGATTGCAAGATACTGACTCTAACGGGTCATCTGCTTGGTCAGGGAATGATTCCTCTAGGCAATAGATACATCTGATACACAAATTACTCTAAAAATCAAGTGAAATGATGGTAGCACCAGGGTAGTAAGGACATTTTGAGGAGTGTTGGGTTAAGGCAGTACTTTATGGCAAAATTTCATGTTCCAAATTTCCACTTGAGCTTTGAGAATTCTGGTTTTGGAAATTTGATGGAGGCGGGAGGCATCTTGTCTTTACTTCAGGCACTGACTGAGCCTGGCGTGGGAGAGAGGGATACAACTAGAATGGACATAAGATATGAGAGAATAATGATAAGAAATAACCAGAATGGGAATTTTGCACACTCAGGAAGAGCGAGGAGACTCTCCAAGGGAATCAAAGCAAGAACATTTCAGCTTTTTCCTGTTTCCTTCCTCTGTACTGCCTTTGGCTCCTTCTCTCTTTCTAGCTCTCATCTTTCGTCAGACACACTCCGTGGCAAACTTAAGCCCCAAACCACAACCTTGAGAAATTCCAAATGGATTTTGTCAGCAAGGCCAACACCCCCCTCCCCACCCCTGCTGCCGGCACACGCACACACACGCGCTGGGCTCAGGCCCAGGCCTGGGGTCAGTGGCAGGAGTGGGAATGTGCAACCCAAAGAGTGGGGTGGCTACAATTTCAGCTTTTACTTAGCTCCAGTGGAAGCCAGAGGGAGGGAAAAAGACTGATGAACTGTAAGTTAGGCCTCTTTGCCTCCTTCAGCTCTGGATGAGCCCTTCTCTCTTAGCCTTTCAAGTAGTTGGGAAGCTGGGGAGTGTCATAACTGGCTGATTGCCAGCTGGGCAGCACCCCCTCCTGTCTTTGCTTGTTTGCTCCATGGTAATCACCCAGTGATGCTGCAAGACACTTTTCTCTCAAGACTCCAGAGGGCTGAAGGACAGAGGACTGGGATTCTGCAGTCCCATTCATCACTTCTGACTCAAATACCATAGTACTTGCTGCTAACCATATTAGGCTGACACCATTTGCATCCTTTCGGCACACCTAAACCCAACTGCTAGAGGATCTGAATGATGTCTTGGGCAGGAACACTTACAGGTCCTGCCTCCTATCCACAAGGCATGTTGGTGTGGTTGGTACTAGGAAAGGGGGGTTGTAAAGTATAATTTTCATGATCAGTGTGGGTGCATAACCTGGTGGGGTGTTGCTAGAAAATTCTTGGAAAAGAAATGGAAAGAGTAATCATGCGGAGGTATCATAGGGCCCACTCTAGACATCTGTAATAACACTGGAGGAGTCTTCTGCCATTTAAATAAAACAGAGTTTAGCAGGGCAAAGACCCTTAATGGCATCGGCCTAGGAGAGATACAACTCTGTTATAAACATACTCCTTGTTATCCGCTTCATGCCTCACCATCTTAAATTTGGATCCTCTTGGCTTCACATTCCATGTTATTTTCCAGGTTAAAATACAAGAGAAAACAGACTGGGATTAGAGGGAGAGAATGGAGAATTTATATACCAGAGATTAATGGGGACAAGAGGCATACATAATGTGGCTATGTAAACCAGCCTAGTCCTTCTTAGAAGGAGTCAAGAAACAAGGTAAAAAATCCAGAAAAGCAACAATTTTGGTTCAGGTCTTAGGGAAGAGCTATCTGTTCCCTTATATTACCGTGGATATATAGAGAGAGGGCACTTAAAAGTATCTTCATCTGTCCTTGGCATTACTACTGCCCTCCTATCACAGCCATGACTGTTCCAAGGCAGCTTTGCATGTCTAGACCAGGTGCAGAAATGAGTAAGAAATGAGTATGAGCGAAATGGGGGTTGGCAGGATTATGGGTGCAAAGTCTCTCACATTCCTTGGGATACTGAAATTCGTAATTATCTGGGTACTTTTCCTCAAAGCACATCTTTGAATATTAGGCTTCAACCGTTTTAGTCTTTCACATTCCAACTTCCTACTTGGCCCAGAGTTGAGTTTCCTTCATTCTTTTAAATTCATCCCTCTCTGTTTCCTTCTTTAGAAGAAAGGATCTCTTTATTCAGACGCCTGAGTAACTTAGTCTTAGGTTAGGAGTGGTAAGCAGCAACACTGCTGTAGAGACGGCTCTCGGGGATGTTGCTAACCTTGGTTAAGAAATAAAGATGTGGTCTGGAGGACCTGGCTTTGCCCAAGGAGCACACCCTCACCCCTCTGCCTCTCAGCCCAACCGCAGTCTCCAGTGTCGCTAGCACGCGACCCAGTCCTTAAATTTCAGGTATAGCCCTAGAGCTTGTATTGTCACCTCAGCCTCCACTGCTTCATCCTCACTGCCTAACTCCCACCTCGGAACCCCGCTGCCTCCCACCCCATTTCGGCCCCCACCGGGACTTCAGCTCTAACACCCAGCGGCCTCTGCTGCAGCCGCTGCCATGGTGATAGATCTCGCGAGAACTGCCGCTCGCTACCGCTCAGCTCTCGCGCGATCGGGGAGGTGGGAAGTATCCCAGTCTGGGGGTGGGGGTTCGCGGCACAGCTCTTGTCGCCGTCGCGGCTTCCGGTGCTAGGTAGAAGGAAGGAAGGAGGGAGTCAGGGAGCGGGGCCAAGGGAAGAGCCGCGCCGAAATCGGCTGGGGGAGCCGGAGGGAGTGGAGCGAGAGCCAAGCGGAACCTGCGGAGGCGGCGGCCGCAGCGGCAGAGCTTGGGAGCAAGAACAGGTGAGGGGCTGGGGAGGGAAGGCGGGTCCTGATAGAGGAGAGGCTTGGGGAGGGGGCTGAGGAGATAACCCCCCCACCATGCCTGGTGCCAGGCATGGGGCGGTGTGGTCCTTCCCACCCGAGAGCTAGGAGAGGGGGCGCCGGGCCAGCCTCAAGCCTACCCCCGCATTTGAAGGACGCGGAGCTGGGGTGGGGGTGGGGGTGAGGGGCACACATGGATTTGCGCCCCATCTCGCACAAGGGGGGCGACCTGGGCTGCAGTCAGGTTCCCCTCGCCTGCATTAGGTGGGCTTTCGAGGGGTAGAGGGTTGAGGGGGAGGAAAGCCGTCCAGGGAGAGGTGATGCGGGGGCGGTGATGACTGTTTTGTATCCTTTTCCTGTTGGCAGGGTAAGGAATGCTGCTTTTTCCTACCCCATCTTCCCCTCAACCTTATTAATAGGAGACCACAGAGAAACCTTACTGTGGTGACCCCCTCCCCCTGTTGTGGGGCAGGGGGACGTAGGGGGTTCAGGGAGCAGCCGGTACGGCAGGCTAGTGGGGTACCCAAGGGGCACTATTCTGGTGGAGGTTGCGCTTTCGGGTCTTGGGAACCGCATGTTGAGAAGAGGGTAGCAGGTGGGGAGAGGGAGGAGAGGAGGCAGAAGGGGGAGGGGGATCTGATCTTGCTTGGAGAAGAGAGGTGCTGCCTTCCTCCCCCAGGCGAAGCGGGGGCGGTCTCGGGAGGAGGGAGCATCTTGTCGCTGCCTCTGAGTTTGTGCCTTCCAATCCGCTTTTTTTCTTTAGGAAGTCCCAGGATTCCCGGAACAGAAAATGAAGCCATTGCTTACACCAATATTTGAGGAAAGGAGGGGGAGGTGGAGTTCCCTGTTTAAACGGGCCATTTGATTAGCAAAGTGGTAGCTCCTGTTTTGGGGGAGTTCCCTTCTTTCTGGGTTGAATTACTGCCAGTCTCCCTCTGGCCTGGCCAGGAGGAGTGTGGTATGTGGTCAGGAGTGAGAAGAAATAGTGAGGTCATCTGGGTGAGGGAGAAGTGTAACTTAAAACCTGTCTCTGCTGCTGTTGGATTGGGTCACCCCGGTATGTGGCATGAAAGTTTTATTGGTAGGAGATCTGCTGCAGGAGTCTGATTGCTTGGGTCAGTGCAAGAAGACAGCATCTAGTCTCTGCATACTTCCTTCCCTGTCCCCAATTTGCTGCCATTTTGTCTTGAGCTTGCTATTGGGGTGTCTCCATTTGCTATGACTGGAGTGAAACAGTGGTTATTGCACATTAGACTGGAGTTTGAATAACATGTCTGTAAAAGCTCATTCTCAGAAAGGAACTGATCCATTGAATTCACCTTTTCGCAGAATGAATCATTGACCTTGGATTCAGAGGGGAAGGGACCCCATGTGTTACACATTCACTTGCCTCCTGCTCCCAGTGTAGAATTATTACTTTGTGTAGTCATAATTTTTATGTACATGTCTTGCTTTCCTAAAGAGGCTAAACTTCTTGAGTGCAGGAATTTGAACTCATCTTGCATATTCCAGAATGCATATGCACATGGTAGGCATCCATGATGAATGAATACAGGATGTGAAAGGATAGAACTCAAAGCTTTCTTACTACAGTTTAAAGAGAGAGAAAGAGATGTCTTGGTCAGGAAGAGTGCCTGGAGAAAACTGAGTGAGGTTGTGTATAGTACTTTAGCCTTTATATTTAAGAAGTCTTGGGTCTCTCCACTTTCCTAAGTGGCACAAAACAGGCATGGATAATGGAAACTAAGGCCACAAAATAAAAATATTACTAGAACACATAGTCATTATTTATTTGAAATTCAAGATCTCCTGATTTCCCATTGTGGGCAGAGGGTAGTCTCTCCATGAGCTGCAAGTCCTTCAAAGTGTTGTGTGCAAATTGGGATCCTAAAGATCATGGAGGAGGGAGCCAGTGTATGTATGTGGTGCCTGGCACAGGATTGATGCCAATGAATGGTAGCTGCTATTACTAAACTGAATGCAAGTATAAAAGAAGGCAGACAGCAGGCTAGAGAGAGTGGAAGTGAAGTCTTAAGTGCACAAAGGGTCATATTGTGTTTTCATCTCTGGTGCTCTCTTCCACTGAAGTCATAATAAGGGAAAATGGACTCAGAGGACAGTGGGCAGGATTTGTTGGTTAGAAGGAGGAACTTCTTTAAAACCAGGTTTGTTCAAGCTGAGTAAATAACTGAGGGAAATTATGGAATCTGCTTTCCTATATACCCTTAGAAATGGATGCCGAGGGTCCTGAGATGCAAAGCATGTAACTGTTTGGCTTTCATTGTCATTTTTGTTGCAGGTGAATTTAGAAGCAAAATGGTATAATAATTAAGAGTGTGGACTTGGAATCGAACAAAACTGGGTTCAGATCTCACCTCTGCTATTACTAGTTGTATGATTTTGGTGAAATTATTTATATTCTCTTAGTTTCATTTTCCTCATCTGTAAAGAGTACAATAATGATAATACCTAGTTTATAGTAACGGCATGAGGGTTAAATGAGATAATACACACAAAGCACTTAGTATTGCATAAAGCACATAGTAAGCCCCCAAGTAAATGTTAGCTGCTATTAATAATCATCATTACAATAGTAATAATAAGATGAGCTCTCAGGGCTACCTTAAAGATTTACAAAACAGAAACAAACAAACAAAACCAAAAACAACCTGCCGCCTGAGTTGCCTGTGTTAGAGGGGCGATTGTTACCATGACTTTCTGTGCTGGTCGTAGGCTTGTGAGCAGTGCAATCTTTTTTCAGCATCAGCCTCACAGAGGCAGCTCCTGCTGCCTGAGTGGGAGGTGAAGCTGAAGCAAGGCAGGGGCCCTGAACCATCAGATTGAATGTAGGGTGAGAATGTGGGGGCTCAAGAATACTGTTCATGTTTTAAAAAGTCAGCATGACTCTGAGATAATGGTTAACTCTTCTATAAAGGCATACCCTGATTGACCTAGGTCAGGATTTAGATTCCTGGGTTCCATTATTTTAGGTCCCAATGAACTTTTCAGTATCTTCTCTTTCCTTTATTTAGTCATATCTCCTTTAAAAGTTTACCTCTGAGTATATTGCAAAATGTACTATATTAAGGTTCAGAGTTGTGATATCTGTGTAAGTCTACCTTTCTAACATCTGTCACAAATATCGGTGGATTGCTGATAAACTTTTTTTGATTCTGAAAAGACATGGGGAACATTTGGAAAGAGTTCCACAAACGTGTGAAGGTTCTGTATTGTAGTCTTGGAAAGAACTGATGTAGGGATTCCATAAATGTGTTAGATCTTTGTCATGGACTTTTGCAAAGGATCTGCTACACCACATGGACCAAAAAGGAAATGGCTGAGATTTCAAGGATCCACCATTATCACCATATTCCTGAAGAAAGGTGAGATGACTAGGTGTGGCAGATCTCATGATACTTTTTAGCTCTCCCATTATTGGTGAGAGCCTAGCATAACCCTTCCTTTATGAGCATATACACAGAATGTCCAGCATAAATGTTATCGAACCTTACCTTATGTAAAATCCTGTTTGAAGTCTAGTATATAAAATGAGTAAAAGTGGAGTCACTCTGTGTTAAGAGAGTTGTGGTGGAGAGTTGGTGAGCATAATTAGAACCTTTCATGGTTTATCCTTTCTCCAAAGCAGCCTCCGAATCCTGTTCAAGGAACCGTAGGGCTCTGAGAATATAGAAACCACTTCTCTACTTTGTCAGATTCAAGAAAAGGATTGGTGATTACCTAAAGAATAACCTCTTCCTCAACCTCACAAATGTTTTGCCTCCATCAGTAGTGTGTTTCTCCATAAGCATGTCAAATCTAGCTACAGGTTATAGTGCTGGAAGTTGGGGACATGAAACATGAGTAAGGCACAGTCCCTGCTGGCAAGAGGTTCATAGTCTAGTGAAGTACTTCCCAAACTTTTTCCCATCTTGACATACACAGAAAATGGTATTAGTGAGACAGACATAGCCGCTTGTAATATAAGATGGCTGGCCCAAGGCCTCTAGCCATCTTAAACCCTGTGTAGCCATACAGTGCTGATGGGATCATTATCTCCAGCTGTCTTGTAATGCATTAACGGAATATTATTTGGGAAGTTCCAGCTCTGGAGAGTGGGGACAAATATGAATAAAACATACTGTCATAATTCCTAGAGAAGTGTGTTTGAGGTGATAAGGGATCACAAATGACTTTTACTCTCCAAGGTAGGCAGTTCTGTCTTCTGTACTGTTAAGGTGCTCTATAATGGTCTTGTCCAAACCCTAGCTTCCTGTTTTATCTGTTTGCTGGCAGCTCCATCTTGATCTGCACAGTTAGATTGAGGGCAAAGGTTTATTAGGGCTTTAGGCTGACTACTCATGGAATTTCAGTGATTTTGTAATTAGGAAACTATAGTGTTCTCAGTATTCAAGGCTATAGATGTGGGCATTAGAGCAGCCATAGAATAATAGGAGATGAAGCAATTGTAAACTGATCAGATTCTAAGAATATAGCATACTGAAAGCTTTGGTTAGAGGGCAGTGCCACAGAATGTTCCAGAGAAACAAATGAGTCTAGTTTTTATCTGGTATCTGTTTTATCCGGCTAGGCTATGTATTCTGAAACAGATCTGATGCTGTGTTCTGACTCACTTGCTGAGGGTTGTCCATGGGAAAAGCCAGACCCTTCCCAGTGTCTAGATCTCTGTTGACATGGTGATTTAGGATTCTTCTTTGCTTGTTTTGTGGCCTTCTTCAGGTTATCCTGTACTGGAGTCAGATTGGACTAGAGGAGAAACTGGCATAAAGATTCTGACTTGAGCCTAAACACTGCTAATCAAATTAAATGGAGCCTAATTTTAGTTAGGTATGTTTTAATTTATAACAAGGTCATCCTTGATTGCCTAGTAGCTAAATCAATAGGTATCTTTCAGGCCTTATATTAATTTGGCCTTTCTATAGCCTTTGGGCTTCCTTTTTTTTTTTTTTAATGTTCTTTCCTTATTGGTGTCTGTGATGTATTACTCTCTATATTTCCTTTCTACCCTTCAAGTTGCTTCTTATTCTCTTTCCTGGCCTCATTTTTTGCCCACTGCTTTAAATGTTGATGTTTCTCAGGTTTCTGCTTTTGGACTTTTCTCCTGTCTCACTGTACACACTCTCCCTATATATATCAGGATGTATCAGTTGGCAAAAGATAGAAAAAAATATCTGTTACTAAAAATATCTGTTACTCAAAAAATAAGGAGATTTATTATAGCATATAGCAAGAAGTCTAGGCGGAGAGGACACAAAAGGACACACTATGTGGTTCCACTTATCAGGTTCCTAGAATAGTCAATTTTATAGAGACAGAAAGTAGAATGGAGGTTGCCAGGGGGAGGGGGGATGAGAGTTTGAGTTTGAGAAGATGAAGAAATTCTGGAGATGGATGGCGATGATGGTTGCACAACAATGTGAATGTACTTAATGCCACTAAACTTTTCATTTAAAAATGGTTAAAATGGTAAATTTTTTCATGTGTATTTTTACCATGCACACACACAAATTTATCTAGGGGTAGAACACTTTTTTTGTTGATTTTTTGTTTGTTTTTAATCTGCCAGCTTGACACTGTTATTCATGACCCACGTTTTCTTCATTTTTCTGCTCTGACATCGTAGAGTCTGTCTCTTCGTGGTCCTAAGATTACTCCAGCATCTTATCTTCCTACATCAACATCTAAAGGCTGAACAAGAGAACATTGCCATATGTCCTTTTTTAAGACTGAGGAAAACTTTCCCAGATGCTCCAAGCATACTTTCTTTATATCTTATTGGCTAGAATTAGGACATGACCACTGGTGACTCCTTCACTGGCAGGGGAAATGGAATGCCCGCATCCTTTAGGCTAATCAGTTTTCATACCCTGGGGCTGGGGAAGGGTATATCATACCCTGCTGTCCCAACATCTGAAAAAATTAGGGGTTCTGTTAGAAGACAGAAAGGAAAGAATGGCTGTTGGGTAGGCAGTCAGTAACTACAGCCACCTTGGATTATCTTGGTTCCTCTATGGTTTCATTTACTATCAGTGCAGATGATTCCCAAATATGCAGCCCAGACTTACCTGCTGTGCTTCATGATGTAGCACCTCAGAATCAACATTTAATCTAAAAACAAACATCTTTACTCTCAGATCTGTTCCTTTTTTTATTTTCTGTCTAAAGAAATGCCACTGAATCATCCAGGCCTGAAACCTGAGAATCTTGACTCTTCTATTCCTTCCTACTTTTAATCAGTTGTTAAATCCTGTGGCTTCTACTATTTTAATGTTGCCAATCTGTCCTGCTCTTGCCGCCTCTGGTTAAGAATTTCTGATTTCACATATGTATTACTGTACCTCCTTAGTGTTCTCTATGCCTCTAGTCTTTCCGGTTTTAATTTATTCCCTAAACTGCTACTAGAATGTTGTTTCTAAAGCACATATCTGATCATGTTTCTCAGTATGGCCTTTAAGGCCCTTCATGATGTAGCCCTTGCTTATCTCTCCAGGCTCATCACTTCTTTTTTTACTTACCACGAAGCATCCAAATTACTTCCCAGTCACACCTGGCTTTGGCTAATACGTGTTATCTCTAACTCAAGTCTTTATGTCTTTGTAAACACTGTTCCTTCTGCCCCATTCCCTCTTCTTTATTGTCTGATTACTTCCTACTTTTCCTGTAGGAGTCAGCTCAGGTGTGACTTGAGAATCATGTCTGAAAATTGTCTTTTACCTCCCAGTCTTGATAAACTGCTCCAGGCTTCTGTTCCCATAATAGTATATGCTTACCCCACTTTTACCCTCACACTGTTTTGTGGTCCTCTGTTTACTAGTCTTTTTTTTTCCCATTGACTGAGTTTCATGAAGGCAGAAATTGTCTTCCTTTATATATCCCTAGTTTAGCATACTCAATAAATGTTTAATGAATGGATAGAAGCTGACATCAGAAGCTATTCTTTGGCTTTGGGAAATCTTTGAGTCCAGTTGAAATCATTGAGATACTAATCTAAGAGTTCTTGTGTGCTAATTACAGTGTTCTTGAATTAAAAACTGAGAAAACTTATAGAGGTCACAAGCCAGCTGCATTAAGGGAACTAAATACAAGCAGGCCCTGCTTTTGTTTACTTAAATTTTATTGGTCTGCTCTATTGGCTGTGCTAAAAATAGCATCTCTATTAGTGATATTTCAATTTGAAAATTATCTGGGAACAAAGCTTCTTTTTGGTGCACCCTTCCTGGCAGCAGAGAGTTTGGGAGACTGGTATTTCTTTCCCTGGACCCATGCATCCTGGAGAAGAGGAGGCAATGCCAGATCAGGAGTCTCAGAGGTGTCTCAAGACACATGCCTGAGCCAGTCCCTGGAGTCAAGCAGGGGGAATGTGCATGGCAAGTTGAGCTGTTACTCTCGAAATCACCTAGAGAGCAAGGCAGGCATGTTCCTGCAACACACATAAGCCAAGATGGCTGAGCAGCCAGTTACAGCAACAGCTTACCTCTCCTGGGTGAGGGGATTGGGGACAGTGAGTGGTCCTCAGTGAGGACATTCTCAGATGAGGCTTAAATCAGCCACTGCACTTGATTAAACTCATGCAGTGTCCCACACAGATTGTACTGGAACACATTTTTAAAGCAATTATTGTTTTTACCACTGATAATAAAGCTTATGACTGTAAAATAGAAAGTTGAGGTATTCTTTTAGTTAAGAGATATTACTGTATTCCATTTTTCATCTTGAGCTACTCGCCTTCAGTTAAAACTGCTGATTCCTGGTTTCTACCCACCCATGGAACCCTGGCATTTTGCCCTATCCACACAGGAGTGCCATCTGTGGTAAAAGAGTAACTATAGGCTATACAATACATAAGGAAACAATCCGGGTCTGTTTGGTTTTGCCATTCTGCTTCCCAGAGCTTTTTATAGGAATGCTTTATGGTCAAAGTGAGAATCGGCTATATAGCCAAAGATAGGTGTTCATGTCACAAAGCTGAAAGTTACTACCATCTTGGTAGTAGGGGCAGCATGCTCTCTGGTAATAGGTAGGGACAGAGAAAGCCAAGACAAAGCCACTACCCCTTTTGGAATGCTCATCTGAATCAAGCTGCTGATGATATTAAAGAGGAATCATAGTGTCCATTGATTTTAAAGTCCTGGGCTGTCCCAAGAGATACATTGTAGTTAGTTATCCATCAGCCTCATTGTATATTAAATGGCAAGAAAAAATTCCACCAATTTTCGATTTCTAGTTCTTCTCCCAAACTAGTCCCAGAGTCAGATATGTGTGGAAAATGGCCAAGAATTGACAGGATAGCTAAGGAACCATCTGTGCATTACATAGATACCAGGTACTGCTAGGACAGAAGAAATACAAGGACATCCTCAAATGGGGCTTAAATCTGCCGGTGTGCTTGATTGAACTCCAGTGGGCTTTGCACTGGGAGTAAGGACAGGTACAAAATAAATAAAAGGCATAGCCCTTCCCATGGAGAATACATAGTTAATTGGGGAGACAGTCAATGTACAAACTTATAAAAGAAGGGAAAAAGCTCCACAAGGTGACAAATACCACATGAGTGGTTCATTCAGGGGCCTTGATGTGGCATGCCAGGAAATAGAAATAAATGTAACACTGATCAGCTTTTGAATCAAGACTTTAGAATGATAGCTTACAAACCAAAGGACAGAGTGTATGCATGTTCTGGGACGAGGGGTATTTTTCAGTCACTGCTGTACTCATGGTTGGTAATAATTTAATCAGCAATAGTTCCCATCATGAAGGACAGCAAGATAAATGTATGGTATAAATGTAATTCATAATCTGGGCCAAAGCCTTATTACCTAACTTTTATAGCAGAGTGTCTATTAGAGCTGAAGGAAAGGCTATCTGAACAGGAGACAGAATGAAAACTAGGAAGACATGGGGAGGGTTTAAATTTCTGGAGGTGATGGTAGCAGAACCAGCAGTCTGACTACCGCAGATTGCCAGGGTTGGTGGGATCTGACCTTGTTGGCTGGCCAGGTGTCCCCACCTGCTTCAGGGATCCGCAAGAATCTTTCTGCTTCGGTGGGTTGAGGCAGGATGGGCAGGGAGACTGGCTATTGAGTGACTCGGCTGAAATTGGGCCCTAAGGTTGAGCCAGGTCCTCCCCCCTGAGGTGTGAGCCCTCGGTCAAGGGCAGGGCTCATCTGGGGAACCTACCAGGAGCACCACGCCTGGTTCATTAGTGGATGTCTGGGGGAGGCCTTTGAAGATGAAACATTCCATAAGCACTCATTGTTTCTGTTTTTTGGAGAAACTAGTACTTTGGTCTCCAGGGGCTGTTGATCTGGCCTCTTGGTACTAGTCTGGAATTTGCTGCAAACTGAGGAGATTAGGAAAAAACAAACAAACAAACCTGAAATAGTTTTTGAAAAAACAACTAAATTCCCACCAAACCCCCATGCTTTAGCTTGCAAATAAGATTCCTCCCCATCTACTTTTCACATTCTTGGGTTTGGGTGCACTCTGTCTTGACCTGTTCTTTTGCCTGCTGGGTTTGGGGTGTGTGTATGTATCTCTGGTTCCCAGACTCTACAAAGAATGCCAGCAGCTGGCATATGGTGATTGCTGAATAAGCTGCCCGCTGACACATGTCTCCTACAGGCATGGAGAACTGGCTGGCATGATAGATTTTGAACCCCCATTTCATTGTTGTTTTAAAAATGCATTTATATGGCTGTACTATGCCATAGGGAAGGGGGAGAAGAAGAGCAGGAATGAATGACTCTATGATCCTGTCTGTTGGGGCCATTAGTTGGGGAGGGCATTTTGTACCTTATAATGGTTCTTCTGCTCCTTTCATTTTTTTCAGCAGGTGTTTATTAAGGGCCTACTATGTACCAGGCATAAGCGGCTGATGTGAGTGAGCTGCTAGTGAGGTCAGTAGAGACCCTGGGAGTTAGTTCATTTATTCAACTGCTATTGTGCCAGGCACTACTCAGCACAGCAGTGAGCAAAATAGGTAAGACGCTGACACAGTAGGAGGAGAAAAACAATGCAGCAAGAAACAAATGTGTCACATGGTAATAAATGCTATGAAGAAAAATAGGATAAATGGAGTAGAGAGAGGTGTGTGTGTGTGGTATAGGTGGTTCTGGAAAGCCTCTTTGATAAGGTGACATTCGAACAGACATGTGCAGGAAGTGCAGGAGTACTCTAGGAAGGGTCTGTGGAAGAGAAAGCATTCCAGGCAGAGCAAATAGCAAGTACAAATGCTAAGAGGCAGGCAAGTATTTGGGGAATCGAAGTGGAGTAAGCAAAGGGGAGATCTGATGAAATAAGCAGGGAAATGCAAATTGTGCAGGACCTTGTAGACCATGATATAGCTTTGGGTTTTATTGAAAGGGAGACATGAAGCCAAGAGAGGGTTTTGAACAGGGGAGCAACATGACTTGATTTTGGTTTTAAAATCAGTCTGGCTGCTATGTGGCAAATAGACTGAAGGGGTTAGGGAAGAAGCAGGGAAAGAAAGCCTCATTACAGTTGACCATGTGGAGCAGCTGTCCTTGAATGGGTCGTGGCAAACCTAGTATTTGCCTGGCTGAGGAATGAGGGGTAGCCTCCCAACTCTCAGTGCACTGTTGTATGAACAGGGCACAACTTCAGCAACCATTTCACAGAGTGGAGAGGATCAGCCTCTTTTATGCATGTTGCTTTCTTATTTTTTCCACATTAATTTTGGTATGTAGAAGGAAGGTATTGCAAAAATATGGGAAAGGAAGAAGCAGTCTCTTGATTAGAGCAGTGAGCTTAAACCTTGGGAACCTGGCAAGCCTGAACCTTGTCAGGAGTCACAAAGAGCCACTCCTCATTCTACTCCCTCCTTTCCAGCCCTTTCCAGGGTAATGTTGGGGGGAGGGAGGGGTATTAATGATCTTGCAACACCTTGAGGTAGGTATAGATTGTTGGAATGGAAAGGACTTTAGAAATCATCTAGTTCAACACCCCTCCATTTGCAGGTGCAGATATGGACAGGGGAAGTAACTTTTCCAAAGTCACACAGGTAGATCCCTGGCAGAGCAGGGATCCTGAGTGCTTACTGCTTTGTCTCTGCTCCCAAAGGCTCAGGATGTGTCTGAGTGGGCCTCAGTCTTCATAGTCCTCCAGCTATGGCTTTAACAAATTCCGTTTACATCAAATCCTGACAAGAAGATGGGAGTAATGAGTTTACATTTCTTTGCCTAGGACCAAGTCCTCCATACCAGGGACCAGGCCAAAACCAGATTGCCACTGCCCCCGCTTGGGCCCAACTGTCCTCAGAAAACAGCTGCTGTGATCATGGGTAATATCTTTGGAAACCTTCTCAAGAGCCTGATTGGAAAGAAGGAGATGCGCATCCTGATGGTGGGTCTGGATGCTGCAGGAAAGACTACCATCCTATATAAGCTGAAACTGGGGGAGATCGTCACCACCATCCCCACCATTGGTAAGGACACAGCTTGGATGTAGGCTTTCATGCCAACAGCTGAGCCAGGCAGGGGGCCTATTCCTAGATCCTCCACCTGGCCACAGGCAAGTCCATGCAATTTGCGGGATTCAGGGAAAGATGGTTATTTAGCTTACTAGCAGGTGTCGGGGCTGCCGTTTGCCCACCTACCCTCGCCTTCTCTGATGCGGGAACTTTTGCAGCCTGGCACTCAACAGTTGCCCTCAGGTACTGAGCTGGTTTGTTCTCTGTGGTGTTTGGAAAGCAGGTGAAGGGCTTTGATGTTCTTGCCAGAGGCCCTGAATTGCTTCAGTTTAGATCCTCGGTGGCCCTGATCCTGGTTAAGACCTGCCTGTGGGAGAGAAAACATTTGCTTTATAGATGGAACTCCAGATCATCACCCATTGGTGGTTCTGCATTTGGGGCTCCAGACTATAGCTTCCTTTTTCACTCTGCCTCGAAGGCCCTAGTTCTTAGCTGGGACTCCGGTGGCCACAGTCTGTGGTACAGGAGTGGAACTGAATCATTTATTGTTGAAGGGAGAGCCAGAGATTGAGAAAATGACTTGGGAAGGTTGACGCACATTACTCAGGCGATTTTGAACCTCCTGATTCGCCCTCCTCATCCTCTTCCACTTCTCTTAGTTTTTCTTTTTGGCCTTTAGTAATTGAAGTCAAGGAATGCCAGATCTGAGGAAGCCTGAGCTTACTTTCCTTTGCTGGGATCATGGCCAAGGGTAGGAGAAACAAATGAACCCAGTGGGGCATCGTTTATAGGCCTGATATTTGAAGCCAAGTGGCCATTGTCTGTTTTTTTTCCCAAAGGGTTCAACGTGGAGACAGTGGAGTATAAGAACATCAGTTTCACAGTTTGGGATGTGGGTGGCCAGGACAAGATTCGGCCTCTCTGGAGACACTACTTCCAGAACACCCAAGGTATGGCATATGAATTGCCCAGAGACTGGCATGGTCAGTTGGGTCTGAACAGAGTACGTCTGTCATTGTTGATTATGGTCAGCCAACCCTGCTGCAGCTCTTAGAGGTGGGAGAAGAAGAGCAAAGGCAGCAAATATTTATAGGGTATAAGGAGGGTGTTGTCTTTTGGTGGTGGGGGAGGGGAGTTCATCTGTCACCTCTGTGCAGCCCATGCTGTGCCTCCCTAGGGTTGATATTTGTGGTGGACAGCAATGATCGGGAACGAGTAAATGAAGCCCGGGAGGAGCTGATGAGGATGCTGGCAGAGGATGAGCTCCGGGATGCTGTGCTCCTTGTCTTTGCAAACAAACAGGTGAGACTTCTCCCATCCTTGAATTTGAGAGAGAGCAACCTGGCTGTAGAAATCAGGGGCCTTGGAGCTCATTGTATGGAGCTTACTGAATGGGAAGTTCTATGCCCTCAATTTTGGAAGTGTGGGAAATAGGAGATTTATTGGCATCGTTATGCTCCTCTTCTTGTCCTCTCTCCCAGCTTCAATTATCAACATTCTATCCTCAGAGATTGGTGTGGTAGATACATCACTTCAAATCCCTCTTTCATCTTCCCTATTGTCTGCTTCAATGGAACTGCCCTCACTCCTAACATCAGACAGACCAGATTGTTTTCCCAATCTGAATCACTTCTCTACCAATTCCATATTTGGTTTCCACCAACCCAATGGATTGACCTCTAGTGCCTTGAATTGGGGGTACTAGGATGACTAAATCCAAAGTGGCTCTTTAGGATTTTGTTCTGGGTCCTTACAGTGGAGGAAGAAGAGAGGGTACTGGTATACATCTTGTTAGTAGGTGGGTGCTCTAGAAGCCTTTGAAAGATCCTGAGTCTCCTTTTTGTGTGTTTCCCTTGCACTCTAGGATTTGCCTAATGCTATGAATGCTGCTGAGATCACAGACAAGTTGGGCCTGCATTCCCTGCGTCATCGCAACTGGTACATTCAGGCCACCTGTGCCACCAGCGGGGATGGGCTATATGAAGGCCTGGACTGGCTGGCCAATCAGCTCAAAAACAAGAAGTGAGAGCCAGGCAGCCCTGTCCAGCCGCCCCAGCCACCCCTGACATACCTACTGTCTCCCTGTCCCAACCCTACCACTTCCTTCCCGTTGCCAGTGTGGCCAGGACCCTGGGTATCATGTCCGCATGCCCAACAAGAGCCTAGCCTCTCCTGCCTCCCCTCCTTTTTCCTGTCTGTGACCAGTCCCCAGTTGCTGTCTTGATGATGAATCATTCCAATTTATCAGATTTAAAACAAAAACAAGGTTGTTATGGTTTCATGGGTTGCCCCCCTTATACTCCGAGGTTCAGGAGGTGGGGTGGGGTAGTCTCTCTATTTGCTTCGTTTGGCTCTGATTGCTGTGGTCTTGGCATCTGAGTCCCTTCTCCCTATAGGCCCCTCTCCTATCGTCTTCCTTTCCTTTGCCACCCTCTCCCTGTTCTACATGGAAATTGCACGGGCCTCTGTGTGTGCGTGCATGTGTGCGCGTGTATATACATGTACAGAAAAATATATATGTGAGGGCCAGGGAGAAGGGTGGAGGGGGTGGAATGCAGCTCAGGGCTTGGAGCCAGGACACTGCCCACTCTAGCTTATCATCTGCCCCTCCCTGTTGATGAGATAAAGGGAAGAAGGTGGAAGGAAAGCTGCCCCAGTCTTGCTACTGGTTCTTTTCCTCTCTGCAGGTAGGTTTTCCTAGATGATAGGACAGATGATGGATTTTATACTACCATCTTCCTTGTATCCTTCTCTTCACCCTGCTTAGGGCAGGGAGGCGGCATTTATTTCTAGATGACTGTTCCCAAGGAGATGCTATTTTGCTCTGCCTTGTTAGTGGGAAGGAGAGAGGAACCCATTCAGTCTTATCAGCTCAGAGTGTTCAAATGATTCTCCCCCCACTCATCTTTAGATCTGTTCCTCAGGAGCTTAAGGGGGTGGCGGAGATAGCAAGACTGTGGTGTATGTTTGGGACCCAGAGTACTGGGGGGAGGGCCTCAGGTTTTCCATCTTCATCTTCTTTTGTTTTCAGAAGGGGAGGCATGGATCAGTCCTATTCTTGCCTTCCCATCCCCTCTGTACCCCAATCTTCTGATCTTGGGGGCTGGGTGGTTCATCTGTCCTTCGTCAGAAGTTTCCTCACCCTAGTAGTCCTGCTAGCTTGTCCAAAGCAGGCTTGGTGGTTGAGTGGGGAGTGGAACAGTGGGGGTGATAAGCAGACCTCAATATCAATTCCTCTATTCTCCAGTATTCTTTTTCTAGAAAGTTCAGGTTGTGCTGAAGGATGGCAATTTTCTGTTTCCAGTCCCTCAGACCATCCTGCCGTCCCTCCCACCTCCATCCCAACAGCTTTCCCCTGCCCTCTTCAGCCACTCATAAATGGATCTGGGGGTTGAGGTGGAGGAAATAGAACTCTGAAGTGGTGGTGCTGGTGGGATGCAGTGGTCTTCAGGGCCCTCCTCCTGTTATGTGGTTGTTCAAAAGCTGCTGCTACTGCGTCCCTCATTACAGGGGGCGCTTGTCCCTGAGGTCCTGACTTCTGCTGTTTCTGTGAAGCTGTGGCTATTCTGTGGGCTCCTGTGTGTGCTGGCTGCGCCCTGAGCTCCAAGATGGCCGCCCATACCTTTCTGCTAAGGTCAGGACCCAGGGCCCCCCACAGCATGGCTGAGGGACCCCTTCGCAGAAGAGCTGTCCCAAGCCCCACCCCATGAGGCCAGGCTTCCTGCCACTTTTGTCTACAACAGGCAGATCAATACCCCTTATCCCACCCTAGATTGAACTGTGAAAGAGAGGTTCTCGGGGTGTCTCCCTCAGTGCCAGTTCCTTAGTGATGTTTTACTTACCCAAGTTTCAGTGGGTATGTGCAGGTTTTTTGCTCTCTAGGCCTTTGTGTGTATGTGTGTGTATGGTGGGGCGAGGGGAGTTGCTGGAGCTTCTATTTCATTTTAACATGTATTCACTCCTCTGATTCCACAAATATGTCAAATATGTCCCGCCACACTTTTTTTTTTTTTTTTTGCCTCTGTCTCTATTCCTCAGATTGTTTTTTGCTCGTGCTGCCTCACTCCCTCAACTCTTTGCCTTCTAATTCAGTCAGTGCCGTTGCCTGTTTGTCTCCCCTTTTCTTGTTTCTTTCCTACTTAGGATTCCCCACTCTATATATCCTTGTGGTCGGTGAGGACTTTGCCTCTTTTCCTTCCTCACCCCCTCTCTGACCCTCCCTAGTTTGATATTGGTCCCAAATAGGTTTTCCTTCATGCCCACCCCCACCTCATTTTGGAGGCCTCCAGGGACTACTGGGACTAAAGGTGTTAGGAAGCTGCCTTGGAGTTGCCTTGGTGCTGCTCGAGATCTGTCCAGCAGGGGGCAGTAAGTGATCTTGGTAGTATCCCTGACTACTAGGCCCTTGGTGGGGGTGGCCCTTTCTACATTCCCATTCACCTAAAAGTTCTTTTGAGATTGGATGTTTAATTCCATTTCTGCCCACTCCCTCCCTTAGTCTCCTCTGGTAGGTCTAATTTTATGCTTTCCTTTGTTCCAGCCTTTCTTCTCCCTGGAGATTCCCCCACTTTCCCCCCCAAAGTTTGTGGTGTTAATAGTGGTAACTACAGTTCTGAACTGATTTTTTTCTCTTTTTTTTTCTCCTCTGGAATGTAGATTGTATATGTTTAATAACTCACCTTCTCTCTCCTTGCTCAAAATGTGGGATACGCGATGACTGTGACCCTGGTTGGAAATTAAACTTGTTTTATGCAGCTTTGGAGCAGACTTTCATCCTTGATGTGCAGCAGCCATGGGATAGTGGTTTAATGGTGAGGGTAGTTCTGTCTCTGGTTCCTTTCTCCAGTTGTTCCTTCTCTCAACAGATGGGTAAAGGGCACTTGACTGGGGGAGATTGAGGTTATGGAGGAACTTAGGCTCATCCCTACACTGTTTGCTTCTTCCCTTCATACCCTTGAGGGGCACCTAAATGAGTTGTGCACCAGAGTGTCATGACTTTGCTCCTCTAGTTCTAATGGGTTTAACCCTGAACTAAGCTATATTTATCGTCTATTGGTAGACTTTAGGGTCTTCAGTGGCTAGAGGGTCCTGAACTTTGAGTGCCCCCTACTGCCTGCTTTATCAGATCTCCCCAGCCCTGTGTGTCAGGTACTTCTTGTTGGAATAGGGTCCCTTCATCCATAGATTGGAGTCCCTTCACCCATTTGATTCTAGACTTTGGCAGTGAGTAAGCGTGTCTAGTTAGTGTAATGATCTTGATCCTCCTTACAACTGATGGACTTGTATTCCCTCTACTTCAAGCATGTGGTTCCCCATTGTCAGGATGCTGGCTCATCTAGAGATCCCACAAATATCCTGGGAAAAATAACTTTTTCATAAAGCCTCTATCCTCCCATCTCACGCCCACCACTACTCTCTTCCTCTCCTGCTACTATTTTCTGGCTCTAGGCAAAGGAGGGGATAGTGCTGCCCTTGGGATGAGTGAACCAACCAGGTAGGCCTTCCTGACTCTTTCTAAAGCTTTGGTGACAGAGGTCTTCCCACTCTGATACTATGAGAAAGGGTAGGTATTAGGCATATTATAAGTTTGAGAGCCCTAAGTACTAGTATATCATTTATATTCAGTTACCTCCCTGTTCCCCTTCTAATTTTCCTTCTCAGCCCCTCTCTTGTTATTAAAATAAGCCATTACCCTCAAGGACCAGTGCTTCTGCTCTTTTGAAACCCTTAAAGTGCTCCAACCAGACATCCCTTTATCAACCCCATAAACTTCGAATGTTGCCCCTCTCTTGTTATTAAAATAAGCCATTACCCTCAAGGACCAGTGCTTCTGCTCTTTTGAAACCCTTAAACTGCTCCAACGAGACATCCCTTTATCAACCCCATAAACTTCGAATGTTACCCACTTACCCCTCAAAATCAGATGACACTTTCTTCCTTCTAGGCTCCTCAAAAGTCCTTCTTGGTGATTGAGGTTACTGATTAGTTAAAAGCTCCTTTCCCAAGTCCTTCATTTGTATACTAATAAATAGATGCCTTCTAGAGCTACAGCCTCTCGTAAGATAATGATAATGGAGAGGACTTCAGCTTCATGGCAGGTCAGTGGGAATCTTTTGACCCCTTAACAAATTTGGGAAAGAGATTGACCTAGTCCCATCTGACCCTAAGCACTCCATTTAGGATGCGGGAAGGAGGTGGAGGGAGCCCTCTTGTGGCAGTTGCTTGAAACATCCATCTTCTTTTTGTGGGACATGGTGGGATGAATGGGAAGACTTAACCTGGAAGGTAAAAACTTAGGACAGACAGCAACCCCATATTCTCAGAACATGAATAACTCTTCAGTCATGACTTGTCAGGGGGCCTGGGCCCAGAATCCACTTCAGGGTTATCTGGGCAAGGGAGCTTCCAAAATGAGCTTGGAGAAAACCAGTGGAAGGCCTTGGATTTGTCCAGGTGGGATGGAGGACAAAACCATTCCCTTCATTCCAGAGTATGGAGGCAGTGATGGGAAGAATGAGTGTGCATATGTATGAAATTCTTAGAGGTGTAAGGTCTGAAGTCTCTGGGGAGTCATCACTGCATCATTCCAATTTGAGTGCCTAGATTGGACAGAGCAGAAAAGTGGCAGATAATTATTTAGTATCTATGTTTCTAGACCTGTACTAAGAATGGAGTCAAACAACTGTACTGAAGGGGGGACTTGGGAATCCATTTTTGGGATGCTGTGGAATTCTTTGGGATATCCATAGTGTACTATGTGGGGTAGTGACAGTTGGGGAAAAATTGTGTAGGGGGTTCCCTTTCTTTTGCTGCTCTTTGGTGCAGAGAGTGGTGTCTTTGGTTAGGCAGTTATAATACTAAGAACAGCATCTTTTCCAGTTCTGAAGAGTGTGGATGTAGGAGAGTCAAAGTCCAATTCTCTACTCTCTAACTTGGTAACTGGAGGGATGGTGTATCATACTGGTCACTAGGGAGTGAAAAGATCCAAATGCCTGCCTTCTTCTGCAGGTCTTTCATACTAATTGGGTATCCTGGCCTTGATTGCTGTGTTGGGTAAGAGTGGGTGACCTGGAGTTCCTGAGCGAAGAGTTAGGTCTGAGGAAATCCAAGCCTTGAATATCACTACTGAAAAAAGCATAGTGAAAATGCGCTACTTCATAATAGGTGTCATGGAGTACAATGTCCAGTGAGGAGTTGGCTAGGACAATGCCCATTAATACTTCTACTATAAATAGAAAAATAAAGCCTAAGGCAGTGGTTGGAGGTCTAGAAGTGAAGAACTTGGATCGGGACCATTCACTATCAAGGCTTGAAGGTGAGTGCTTATGTGTCACTTTGGCTATGGGCTGCAAAAGAGAGTATCTGAGCTCTAGTTTAAAGCAAATCTGGCTTCTGAACTGAATGTGGTGAAGTAGAGAAGACACATAAGCCAGAACTCTGGCTGTTTCCAGAGCTGAACAGTTCTATCCATGTACCCTTCCTCCTACCACCCTTCCTCCAAACCAGGTGTTAAGAGAGCTCTCTCTGAGAAGGTCTGTCCAGTCCAGACCAGGCAGGAGACTCGAGAATGAACTTGTTCACCTGACACCCCATCCTGCCCACTTCCCACTTCCCACCCACCTTCTACCTCCACCCTTCCATCCCACACATTGTTGAGAGTCATCCTAGGACAGAATTGAGTACAAGGGTGGGAAGTGCTTAGCTCGAGGCTCTGAACCACAGGGATCTGTATGCTAGCTTCCTTTGGTGTTCTGAATATCAGGAAAGAAGAGTGCTCTCTTGGCTTTAGGTATAAGATAATGGGGAATCTCTGTTTTTGCCTATGCCAGATCTTGCATTGATGGGATTATACCTCCCTGGCTAGAAGAGCCGGGGAGGGAGGTAACACTTCATTCTTGGATGAATGCATAACCATACCTAAAAGAGAAAACTAGTCAGCCAGGGTATGAAAATAATGGCATTAGCTTTTGATCCCAGATTTATATATGCTAACTCATAGGCTTTTAACAATCTGTTAAACATTTAAAACATTTAAAGAACAGTTACTTACTATGTGGCACATAATAAGCACTTATCCTTAAATGAATAAACATCGTTGTCCTTTACCAAGCTGGGCATGGTGGGTGTGCCATGAGTTTTGGAAGCCAGGGGCTGTAATAGAATTTCTTCTACTTGCCAACAGAGATACCTTTAAGGTGGTCCTCTGATTAACTCGTGCTTCCATTCAGGGGTGTGCCAGCTTCTCTGTCTTTCCCAGAACCATCTCACCTTTCTCCGCCCTTCAGTTTCCTCCTAACTAACCAAGCACCTTTCTCCCTGGTCCTTCCTGGGTCCAGGTGGGCTCGTGCTGCCCCCTGTAGGTAATATTGCCCTTTCACCCTCTTCACTTCACCCCCACTTCTCCCTCCCCATGACATTTCCAAACAAAGCCTCAGACCTGGACAGTAGTCTTCCACACCTTCATTACAGCATTCCAATCAGCTGATGCATCAGTACAGTACTCACTGTTAGCCCCTTGCTCAGAAACTTTCAGTGGGTTCCCACTGTCTCAGTCTGACATTCAAGGATCTCCCCAACCAACTCTTTCTTCCCTTCCCAACTACTCTCTACTCTCCTGGTTAAATTCCAAACTAGTCCATTAATTTCTCCCAAATATCTGGCCCTCTGCCTTTATCCCTTTTCTCACTTAAAAAAATAATAATAATAACCACTTTTAACTTCTGCAGAACTGCCTGTGACATTTCTAATCACAATGACTTTTTCTCCCGTCTGGCCCCTTTAGCTCTGTTAACTCATTCAGCAGCTCCCGCACGTTCCATTGTATTGCTATACAGCCATATGCTGCTTATGGTACATAGGCTCTATGGTACAGCCTCTTGCTTCTAGGCTACAAGCCTATACAGCATGTTACTGTACAAAACATCACAAGATTAAATCAAGAGAAAAATCAAGAGAATAAACAGGAGATGTATGAGGCTGCTGCTGGCGTAACAGCAAACTCTCATAAGTAGAGCACACTCTAAAATGATAAAAATATAGTGTAGACAAACCAGTAACAGTCATTTATTATTATCAAGTATTATGTACTGTACATAATTGTATGTGTTATGCTTTTATGTGGCTGGCAGTGCAGTCAGTTCATTTATACCAGCATCACCACAAACATGAGTAATACATTGGGCTATGATGTTGGGATAGTTATGACATCTATGACATCACTCGGCAACAGGAATTTTTCAGCTCTATTTTAATCTTATGGAACCACCATTTTATATGTGGTCTGTTCTTGACTGAAATATCATGTGGCACAGGACTATATATCATGTTCATTCGTTGATGATTTAATTTTAAAGTTATTTTTGTAACCAAAGTAATTTTTATTGTAAAAGATCCAAACAAGACAAATTTACAAAGCAACTTGTGGAACCTGTTCCCCTCTATTCTCCCATCCCCAAAGGTAATCAACCCTGCATCCTTCTAATTCCTTTTCTAAACACACTATACATATTTGGAGAGAGGTTAAAATATAATGGGGCTCATCACATCTATTCTTGCTTTTTTTGTTGTTGCTCTTAAAATATATAAATTTGTCTTATCAAATATACCATGCAATACTAAGAAACCATTAAGTTATCAGGACTTTCACTTTGATCTTTTCACTTCACCATCCTGGCACTTCACATCCATCCTCATGGTCACCTGATGGTCTGATATGTCTGCTAGAGGATAAATCCACTCATCTACATTCCAGGCAGCAGAAAAAAGATTAGGGAAAGTGGGAGGAACATATAATGACATACTTCTTAGCTAAATTAACTCCCTTTAAGGAGCCTTCCTGGAAGTCGGAGACAATATTTCCAATACTTCTGTTTATCTCTTATTGGCCAAAACTTAGTCAATGGCCTTATTCCACTTTAAGAGAGACTTAGAAGTAGATTTTGTTTATTTTTAAAAGTTTTTCCCTTTTTTAAAAAATTGAGATACATGCATGCAACGTAAAGATCTTAAGCATAGTTTGATCAAAGTTCTGACAAATGCTTATACCTATGTAACCCACATCCCTTTGAAGATACTGAGCATTCGGTCACCCCCCAGAAATTCTCTCCTGCGCATTTTTTATTTTTTATAACCTAAAAGAGAGTTAATTAGGGCTTAATTAGAGTGGTAGCCATGGGAATGGAAAGAAAGAACTGGAGAGGCTGTA
Organism: Rousettus aegyptiacus; assembly: GCF_014176215.1. Taxonomy (NCBI): domain Eukaryota; kingdom Metazoa; phylum Chordata; class Mammalia; order Chiroptera; family Pteropodidae; genus Rousettus; species Rousettus aegyptiacus. The sequence continues at coordinate 131,735,209 of NW_023416295.1, forward strand.
GAGGGGGAATCCAAAGGAGATTGATTGGATGTGGAAGATGAGTTGGGTTTGAATGCTGACAGCAGAGCCACTAACAGAAACAAGAAGTTGGGAGTGAAGTCTAGATTATTGCAGATGGATGGAAGGAGAAAGAGGAATGAGTACAGTATTGGGTATGTTGATTTGAGGTGCTGGCTAAACATCCAGGTGAAGATACCCAGTAGGCAGTTCTGTCTAAAGCCTGTGAGAGGAGTCAGAGCTCAGTGGCATCAAATATCAGAGTGATGCTAAGGAGGACAAGGGACCAAGAAGTGGCCAGGAATTTGGTGACTATGAGCTCACTGTTAACTTTTAAAGGAGCAAAGTCCAGATGCCAACACCTGAATGGGCACTGAGGGTTTAAATCATGCAGAAAGGGAACTGGTAATGTGAAATGATTTTGAAACATTTTTTAAAAATTGATGTCCTTATACAAACATTAAAGGGTTATATGTAGCTGCCCTTCGTAGAGGTTTTTCGATGAAAGGAGAAAGAAAATGGTAGTGTCAGGAAAAGATCAGGGATTAATAACCCTGTCCTTACAGGGAAATAGCCCTTTGTGCTTTCCAATTAGCTTTTAAAGGACGGGGATGGGATAGCTCTCTACCTCCTTTTGGATATATGACCTCCAGATATTCAAGCTGAAGAGGTAGCGGTGGGAGAGGAATGCTGCCTTTGGCAACTGCTGTGGTGAGATAGGCCAGCCAGACACTGCCAGGATAGATGTGAGGAGACATATATCTTTGAGGCAAGAGCAGAGAGCAAAAACGCTGGACTCTGGCAGTGCTGGGTTTGAATCCTGTCTCTCACCGCCTAGCTAGATGATCTCAGGCAAGTTATTTAACCCGAGTACCCAGTTCCTCATCTGTAAAATGGAAACATACCTTTCAGGGTGATTTTGAGGATTACAAAGTACCTGTCACCTAATAGGTAATCATAAATGGGTGCTATTATGTGACCCAACCTCTCGCTGTGGGACAGAACGGCTAACGGACAACAGGCGAATCAGAATCTGCTGCTTCCCAGTTTTAAAGGGTAGGAAGGGCTGCTTGCGGCCTCCTCCCTCCAGGAGGTGGGGACAAGGTGGAGGAGGGGCTGCAGGAGGAGGAGCTGGTGTGTCACGACCACGCCCCATATCGTCCAGTCCCGTCTGGCCTGTGCATGCTGAGGGAAACGCTGCCTGCCCTAGCCACTGCCACCGAGCAGCCTGACCTGGTACCCTGTGTCCAGTCCCCTGTCCAGTCATGACGCTGCACCCGTCACCACTCCCACTCTGTCTGCTGGTGCTGCTGCTGTTCAGTGGAATGGTGTGCCGGGATGAGACTGGGTTCGAAACTGAAAGTCCTGTCCGGACTCTCCAAGTGGAGACCCTGGTGAGGAGATTGTCCCGGTCCGTGGGAGCCGGGCCTTGTACGGGAATATGGGTCTAAACGAACCTGCGAGCAGAGCGGAGAGGAAATGCGGGAACTGAGTTAGGAGGCGCTGGGTCTAGGGGCAAGAACAGAATCTTTGGAGGATTCTCCATGACTCCTGTAGTCCCATCATAGGTGGAGCCCCCTGAACCGTGTGCGGAGCCCTCTGCTTTTGGAGACACACTTCACGTACACTACACGGTGAGGGGTCTGGGGATCGGGCGGGACCTGGGAGGGGGCGGTGCTCTGAGGAAACACGTCAGCTTTGGCTTGGCTCGGACACGTGGCAAGCGGTTCGCAAGTAACTCCGAGCTCTGGGGTCTTCGAGCACGTGGCAGGGGGTGCGGGAGGAGGGACAGATGCTCCTCTTTGTCTATTTTCCCTCCCCGCTTTTCCTCCAGTTCCTTTTGGGCAATGAGAAATGAAAGGTGGAGCGATCTCTGAGAAGTGCCAGCCCTTTGGGGCTTCCTGTTCCTTTCTGCCCTGAGGGGCGTGCTAGGCACCAGCTGCTAGGGGGTTGCCCCGCCCAGCGGCCCAGGTGCGTGTTGCTCCAGCTGGGAGGGAAAGGTACTAGGTGGACACTCTGGATGCTCTCTCCCCCTAGGGCAGCTTGGTAGATGGACGCGTTATTGACACTTCCTTGACCAGAGACCCTCTGGTTATAGAACTTGGCCAAAAGCAGGTGATCCCAGGTATGTGACATATGCCTCCCTTTCCTTTGCTTTCCAATATAAATGCTTTCTTAACCTCTTCAAACCCTAAGCTACCTTGGAAATGCCCTTGGGAATTAGTAAGACCCCAGGTCTCTACCAGCCCTCCTGAGCTTCATACCCCACTTTTTATACTCCCCTTGCTCTATACCCTACTGAAAGCCAGAGTTTTGAGAGGTGGGGAGCTCAGCTAAGGGTCAAGAGGGAGCCTTTGCTTTCCTCTCCTGGGATTTGGAGAATGTAGGTAGCTTCCTGTTCAGTTGTGTCTTCTTCCTCAAGGTCTGGAGCAGAGCCTTCTAGACATGTGTGTGGGGTGAGTATCTGGGTTGGGGTGGGCTTGGGTACCCCCTTTGCATGGGTAGAGAGGCTTTCTCTGCTATCCCTGCTCCTAGAGGAGACAGGAGAACATGGATAAAGGGCTCTGGCTTTGCTCTAGGTGAGTCCAGGTCATTAGGACCCTGAGAGGGTATCCAAAGCCTCTACACCTCTCTTGCTCTGGGTTTTGTTGGAGAAGTTGAGGCACATGGGGGGATGGATACCTTTGCTGATCAACCTGTTAGGCCTCAGATGGGAAAGTCTTGTTTGGGTGTGAATATCCAGAGGATTTTGCTGGTGGGGCTTCAGATGGCCTGAAGCTACTGGCCTACCTGATCCCACCTCTGGCTGTGACTTATATTCTTTTCCTCAGAGAGAAGCGAAGGGCAGTCATTCCATCTCATTTGGCCTATGGAAAACGGGGATTTCCACCATCTATCCCAGGTAATCTGACTAGACCTCTCTCTCAGACCATCAGAATACCTAGTCTATAAGGGCTACAGGGAGCTACACAATTTGGTGCTTGAGAAGTTCTACACTTAAGTTTGCTGGAAAGAACAGGAGAGGATGGGGCTTCCTCCTTCTGCAGGGCCACTTTTTTCCTCTTTAGATTACCACAGGGTCTAGAGAACCTGTTAAGGCCACCTGGTTTGCTCTGTTAGCCAGCAGCTTTTTAGGGAGAAGACAGCTGCCTCTGCCACATGGATCTGCCACCTTTGCCACCCTTCCCAGAACTTTGACTTCTTCCCCGCCTTTTCCATATAATTAATTCCAAACTATGTCATTTGTGCAGTTGGCATGGCTTCTCACCGTACTTCCACCTTTCCTTTCACTTTTCCTTTCTATTCCTTCACCAGGAATAGTAAAAATGATCACAGTCAAGTAATTCAAAACAAAATGAAACAGGAAAACAGCTTTTAAAAGCCAAGCCCACCCCATAACTTTAAAAGCTCTCACAGGGCACTGCTGATATTCTACACTTGAGGGCCTGAGACTGGACAGATTCCCCAAGATATGTATCTTTTGATTATAACAGAAGTTCTCATAACTAAAATGTGTTGTATTTCAGAGATTGGGGTAAAAGTTTTCGTCCCAGTTCCAGCTTAGAAGGAGACATGGAAAGAGGATAGGGGGATTAATAAGAAACAAACTCTTACCCAAAGCTCCATTACCTCCTGCTTTCTAATGCTGCTGCTTTCTACATCTCTTCCCACACCTCCACTCATTTCGCCACCCCTTATTTCATAAGGCATATCCTTCTTTTCCAGCTATTAATAATGAAACACCTATCTTTTTTAATAATCGCATCGAGTGTGCTCATTGGTTGGTGTCTAGTTTAAATTCTATTAGTTTCAGCCCTGCAAAGATTGTATCCATGTGGCAATTTGGGGTACAGTTAGTATCAAGATTTCTCTCACTTATAAATGGAGAACAGTATGTATATTTCAGATCCACAGAAAGTTTGCCTGTGCTATCAAAGACCTGTCATGGAACACAAGCCACACTTGTATATTTGGGGTAAAAGTGACGATCACTAGACTCTGCTCATAACCCATCTCTACCTTTATCTAAGGGAACTCAACCCCACATTTAAATCTTGCCAGTTTCATCGTTGTTGCTCTGGCGTGGACAGCCTTCCCTGTTTACCCAGATTCAGTCCTGGGTAAACTGCACAGAGATTCTAACCCTCACCTCCTCTTTGCCTCCAGCGGATGCAGTGCTGCAATTTGATGTGGAGCTGATTGCACTGATCCGAGCCAACTACTGGCAAAAGCTGGTTAAGGGCATTTTGCCACTGGTAGGCATGGCCATGGTGCCAGCCCTCCTGATCCTCATTGGGTATCACCTATACAAAAAGGCCAACAGACCTAAAGTCTCCAAAAAGAAGCTCAAGGAGGAGAAACGAAACAAGAGCAAAAAGAAATAATAAATAATAATTTTTAAAAACCTCTTTGCATTCTTCACCTGATACTTTCTGAAGCTACTGTTGCAAGTGGGAATGAAGTAAAGGGCTAGAGAAAAGACATTCTGAATTGGATGTTGCCTGGCATGGGGGTGGTTGGAGGCTTAGATATCTCTTCCTTTGGCCTCCTCTTCCTGTCCTAAATTACCCCAAGGACCTGGTCTTGAATCTTTCCCTGGATCTCTAGGTCCTAAACGTATGGGTTTTGGCTCCCATGGTGCCTTGACCTCAGGAACAATGCTTCATTGAAAAATAAGCCTCCAGCTAGTTGCCCAGCTATTCTTTCCACTCCCTGGGGCCACTATATTCCTAATGTCATCAAAGTAGACTGTTCTGTCCCATATGGCAAAGATACAAGGAGCTCATGACCTCTGTGGGAATTTTTAATAGCGAAGTACTCAGGTCTCTCGAAAAATTCTCTGGGGGTTGAAGAGATTTTTTGGCTTGTATCACAGGATGTGGGGGATCACGTGGGCTGCTTCAATGATGTTGTAAGTAGTTGGAGGTTTTTTGTCACCTGGCTGGGTTGTGGGTAGGGACAAGGATTGGGGTAAGTTGCTTCGATGGTTGACGACGAAAAGTGGGTTGAGCTGGCTCAGCACTTCATCACTCACTGAGATGCCATCCAAGTACTGCTTGAGCATCTCCCGCAGCTTCCTGTTGATTTCTAACAACTGAGCACGTCTGTGTTGAAGGCTCAGTTGCTCCAGTTTCACTTTGTTGTACCTTTTCCAGAAATTCTCTAACCCTGTGTAGTCTGCTATCACCTGGGAATTGAGTAAAGGGACAAAGTGTGTGGTGGGGCCCATTAGCGAATATAGCCCAGTGCCCCATCATCCCCAGGAACTTTACCTTTGCCAGCTCCTCAGTAAACTCCTCTGAGGTAATATCCTCTATTTCCTCCTGCTCCTCAGGAGTCAATGTTGACGAATAAAAAGGTAGCACTTTTTCTTCTTCTGTTTCAAATTTCCTACATATTTCAGCAAGTTTAAGGATCTTTTCACCCTATTGGAAATAGGAAGAGACCTTTCATTAGAAAAGGAGATAGGGAAGAGGAATAGCAGAGTTGGCTTCCCTGCTTAAACCAGGGAAACTACTGGTGGGAGACAGAAGTAATATATACCTAATACAGAGTGCTTACTGTGTACCAAGCACTATTCCAAATACTTTATAGTCTTATACAATTCATTCAATATTAACTCATTTAAAACGTGAGAGGGCAGGGAACATGGAATTAAAAAGGTATTCCAAGTGTCCACCCAGGCAGGAAGCAGGAGGAAGCCTCTTTTATTGATCTCAAAGCCCTTTCACTTCACAAGGAGCCAAGTTCCTTGGTTTTGTTTGGACCACCCTCTCCCCTTTGTTACCTTATCGACAATCTTTCTCAAGGCTTTGATGGTGGCATTGCTTTCCAGGGTGAGTTTGACTAAGTTCTCCTGTGATATTTCCCGGGCCTGAGTTCTTTGGGCCTTAAGTTTTCGCAGTTGTACATGGACCAACTCCTTGTCATCACGAATGTACTGGTTCTGTTCTTCACTCTCACGGCTGTGCACCATGATCTTGCCTTTTAAAATAATTATAGAATCCTGGAGTAACAGAGTAGATTAGAGAAAACAGTTGACAAACTGAGAGTCTTCAGTGAGAGGTAAAAGGATTGTCTGGATACTGATATCAAAGCATTTCATCTTTTCCCAACCAGTCATGAGGCCCAGTGGAAATTGGAGGAAGATGAACAGGGGATAACTGAGCAGTTAAAGCAATGAATATTTCTGGTTGGCTGCACTAACCTGTAGTCTCTGTATTTTTTTCATCTGTGCTTCAATCTCTTTGGAACTCTTCTCATCCTTCACCTTCAGGGTCTCAAAGGCAACCTTTCGATCCTCTGTGGCGTCAGTGTAATTCTTGAGTGCATCCTGGAACCTTCTCCACAGATCTTCTACTACATTCTCCAGTTGCAGCCTTAGAAAGTGCTTCTCTTCTAAATTCTAGGAAGTGGCTCCAAAAAAACTAGCACTTAGAATTACCCTATTAGTGCCCTTTCACTATTACCAGCAACCTCACCCTCTTGTACTGTTTATATGCACGGTCACCAATGAAAATCCCTACATAGACCAGGCAAATGGTATAAATAAGTGCTGTGGGCTAGATGGGGCCTGTGGTGAACCAGAGAAAAAAATGCTCTATGGAAGGGGGCAAGGGGGAAAGAAACAGCTGCTCAATTCCACATGAATGCCATCATTTGGACATACAGCCCCGTATTACCAGATCTTTAAAATTTTCAAGGGAAGCTGAAAATTTGGATTTTTACAAAACTATGGGGCAAAATAAAACAAGGAACCTTCTATTCAAACCTAGGTTTGCAGGCTGGCTAAGTTTGCAGCCTCTAGGATGTTGGAAAGCACGTTGGGCCAAGGAGCAGGAGACTGGATTCTCCTGACTGTTCCACAACCAGCATGGGCATGACTTTGATGGCTCATTTTACTTTTTGGGGCCTCAGATTCTTAATTTACAAATCATAGGTGAAGTCAGATGATCTCCTTGTTGCTGCTTTTACCTCTAAAATGCATTTCCTTGACATTTCAGAATGGGCCTCCCTCCTGACCAATTTCACAAAAGTACATAAGGCAGTAGGGGTACCTACAACGGCAACAGACATTTTATTGGTTACGTTGGTTAAGGGGATCTCTTCTAGCTCTACTGGCCTTGAGCATTTTTCTCTCACTTCTCTCCCAGTTCTTGCTTATCTACTCTCCCTCTGTACCTTGTTTTTGAGATCGTCCCACATGCTCTGAAACTCCAGCTTGCTTTCATACTCAGAATCTATATAGTTCTGCTCCATGGCCATGAAAACATCTTGTAGGTAGTGAATCTCTTTTTCATGTTGGTCAATAATTGTCTTCCTATAGAAGATAAGGCATTGTCTCTGCTCTGAGGGATAAAGCATATGGACCAATAATGACAATTCAAAGCAGTATGTAATAAAACTATATAAATGGTACAAACTCTTAGGTACTGAAGGAGAACAGAGGGAGGGCAGGCTCTGTTCTTTTTAGAGCCAAAAAGAATGAATAAGATTATTTTATTTCAACTTTTAAATAGGTAATATATTCATATGATATAAATATCACAAAATACAAAGGATTACAGTGAGAAGTCTCCTTCCCATTCCTGTCCCGTTATATAGATAGGATTTTGACAATTGAAAGTGGGTGATGAGGGTGTTATAGATAGGGACCTGGCTTGGGCAAAGGGAGGCTAAGGACACAAGCTTAAACTTGAGTTAGTTTAAAGAAACTCAGGATATTTCCTACTGGAGGCAATGTCATAATCATGGTGGGATGCTCCAGGGTGCTGGGCGCTCGCTTACAGACACTCTGGATACTGCCCTGGAATCAAACCCCCATACCTTTCTGTCTCAAACTCTTTGGTTAGGGCCTCCAGCTCCCTGTTGTAACTTTCCTCTAGGAGGCTGAGTCGGCATCTCTGCAGGGCCAACAGCTGGTCAATGTTGTGCAAGTGGCTGCGCAGGGCATGAGCATACTGCTCCTCAGCTTCTGACAGGTCCTTAGCTAAAGACTGGGTAGGAAACAGAGAGTTACCATTTTGGCTGGATGGCTTCTGTGTGAGAAAATAAAAATGTATTCAGTTGGCTAGCTGGATGATATGAATGACATTTTCCATAGTTCCTAATGCCAGTTCTTTGGCTTTAAGAGTGCTAGTTCTCTCACTGTTGAATGTAAAGTAAGAGTGACATCAGGGAACCTCAGGTAGCCAGCCAGTGTCCTAGGGACAACAAACATTTATAGTGACTGGGCTACCAAAAAGGAGCCACGGTTTCTTGGAGAAATGGCTGCTTTAAGGTCTGAGACAAAAATAAACAAGTTAAACCTAGGGTATCCTGTCAGGCAAGAGAAGGAATCAAGCATTTATCTTTATAGATATATAAGGACATATAGACTGTACCTTTCTTATATAATCTGTACCTTTGGGTAATTGAATGATAAATGATGGGGAATATCACTTTAAAGAAGTATTCAAGCTAATAAATAAAAAAAGAATGAGAACATTAGAAAATCAGCATTTTGTAATCCCCAATGAATTAATGGATAATCAATAGCTGCTAACAGTACAAAAAGAGATCATGGAAGAACACAATACCCCCAAGTTTTAGATCCAGAGGACAAAGTAACATGTTAAACTACAATACCGAATACTATGCAGTTGTAAAAAGACAAAATAAAAAGCTCTTTATGGGCTAATATAGAATAATCTCCAGGCATATTGTTAAGAGAAAAAGGCAAGGGGCAGAACAATATGTAATACTACCATTTGTGTAAAAAAAGTTTTACTTATGAAACTAAAATTATCCGGAGAGGTGAGGCACTGGGTGGCTGGAAGACACCAGTGGGAGGGGACTTTTCTCTATATAATTTATCTTTTGAATGTTAAATTATATGAATATATTACCTATCCAAAAAAGTTAAATTAAAGTAAATAAAACAAAAAGCATTTACTGAGTTTCCATATGACCCAGACACTTTGAGTCCACTCACTGTAAACTATGACAGCCTCTGCAGAGTTAGCTTTTACCTAATATGTTTCCCATGAAAAAGGATCTTGGGAAACACGTTCTGATAATGGAAGGCTATTCACTCACGCAACAACCGTTTACTAAACCTGTTATGTACCAGCACTGTGCTCGATGCTGAGGATCCAGAGATTGAAAGGCATGCTCACTGCCCTCAAAGGAGCTTGCAGTCTTGAAGCAGGAAAAGAGTTATATAAATAGACCATCACACTATAACATGGAACTTGTTATGAGGTTAATGATTTACCAGAGACAATGGGATATAAAGGACTGAGTGCCTCATATAACTAAGAGCACTGGGGAAGGCGTCACATAAGAGATGTTATTTGTATCACTCTTAAGGATACAAGAATTTGCCAGGAAGACTGGGAAGATGAGGAAATTAAAATTCCAGATAGAGGGAACAGAGTATGCAAAGGCACAGGTAAGAAACAAGGCTGGCTTTATGAAAAGTACAGGTAGAGGCTAGATTGAAGGGCTTTGGTGTTCTTTCCATGGAGTTTGGATTTTTCCTGTAGAAGAGGGAAGCCACTAAGGAGCTATAGGCAGTGGAGTAACGGGATCAGATTTTTGTTTTAGACAATCATCTGGAGGTGGTTGGGCACGAAGGCTGGAATATAGGAGATTATTGCAATAATCCATATGAAAGATAATGCCCAGGACTCAACTACAGCAGGACATTGGAAAAAGAGAGCAAGATGTGGCTTTGAAAAAATACTTAAGCAAAAGATTTACACAAGACTTAGTAATAGAAGTCATGGATGGAGGCAAAACCTAGGATGATCCCCAGATTTCTGGGTTAGGTGATTTAGTGAATGAAATGGCACCAGCCACCCAAATAGCACAAGGAAGACCAGATGAGGAGTGGGGGACTGGGGTTGGCTAAGGAAGGGGAAGCCCATGAGTTCAGTTGTGAGGAAAGTACAACAGGAACCGATATCTAGGAAGCTTGAATATATGGATTTTGAAATCAAGAGAAAAATCCAGGCTAGTGTTACACACCCAGGAATCACCAATATATGTGGTATTTAGAGCCAGGGCAATGAGTAAGATGGTCTAGAGTCCTTGACACCAGGTTAAATGATGAGATGGTCAGACTTAGACTGGGAAGTGCTAAAGTTCAGGGGATGGAGAGAGGAAGATGAACTCACAATGGGGACTAGATGTATATATCCCAGAGGCAGGAGAAAAGCCAGGAAAGAATGCTGCCATGGAAACCAAAGGAGTTTCAAAAAGGAAAGCTTGACCAAGAGTGTGAGTATCAGAGAAATCAGGTTAGGTGATGACTAAATGATGAAAAGTATCCATGATTCGGGCCTGGTGACCTTTACAAGAGCAGTTTCCTAGAGAAGGGTAGAAATCAGATGTGGATAAATGGAAAGCGAAGTGGAGATAGCAAATGAGGATCACTAACATTTGCACATTTAACATGTGTAATTTGGGTTGTTCAGGAATGACCCTGAAGGGGCTTAGTAGCAATGTATGATTTACTTAAGGCAGGGAATATAATCATTAGCTGCAAAGCTATTATGTAGGAAGAAGCTACACAGGTGAGCCTGGTCACTGCTAAGCATCCTTAAATGAACACTGCTGGTTCTCTTTCTTAGCAAGTACTTAATAATTCTAAATAAGTGTCTGAAGATATCATTTAAAAAGCCATATGGTATAACTAGTGGAGTGAGGAATTCTAGGTATAATGGTTTTGCAAATTTGGGGCTCGTACTATGTATCACTTGAAGCTGCCCAAGGTCTGTTGAAAAATTTTCCCCTGGGGTTAGGCTGTAAAGAAGAGATGTGTGTTTTTTAGAGGTGGAATGCCAGTTGACAATGTATATTTTGCTGGTATTGTGGGGTTTTTTTTTTTTTTTTTGCATTAAGAAAGAGACGGCTAAGGAGGAGTAAGTAAACAGAGGTTAAAAATGGAATGAAAGAAGGGATACAACAAAATTCCTTAGAAAAAAAGATAGTATGGATTCAAGAACTTCCCAAGAGCATAAGAATGGCTGATTGAATTGCTCAGAGATCCAGAACTGCTCTTACCCATGGAAGTCTTCTCTGTCTTATTCAGGGCCCCTGAAGTTGAATCAGAGGCAAAATAAAATTTGAATAAAACATTGGGGTAGGAATCAAGAAACCCATACTCTAGTTCCAGCTCTCTCACTGACTAGCTGTGTGACCTTAGGAAAACTGGTTTCTCCCTCTGGAATGAATCTTCTCACATTGAAATGAAGATATTGCACTAAGTTCAAGTCTTTGGGTGCTGTCTACTGAGCCTTATAACTCTAATATTGTATAGTACTAGTTCGGGGCAGTAGACAGCTAAGGAGAATGACTCCTCTAAGTGAGAGAGAAGGATGACAGCCCAATATTCTATTTTTCACTTCAGTGAAAACTGGTATTACCAATAGCCTGTCTTTGTCATGAGTGATTTAAGATGAAGTAATTAATTTTCTAGCTCATTCTATGAAAAGAAGAGATCAAGGGAGCCATATTCAAGTGTTTCCTTGGGAAGAACACCTACCTTGATGACACTGTTTTTACAGTCCACCACTCGTTCAAATGTTTGGCTGAGGATCTCAATGTCTTTATGAAGCTCTCTGGTCTTGATTTCTCGAAGTACAGTTCTCCACTGTGTGTTAATCTTATTAAGGTTCAGAGCACTATTGTGTTCCTCCTTGGCCAGCTTGTCCTGTGTGAAGGAATAAATACACCCCCATGAGGTAAGGGCCAAAAGCCTAATACAGTACAACAAGATCACAGTTAGTCAACTGACACCTTACCCTTTGTCTTTTCTAAGAAACCAAAGCACTCCATGGCCAACAGTCAGGGAGTTCCTATTCTTGTTTTGGGAGCATCTCAAGTAATACAGAAACAGCCCAATGGCATTTTAAGGAGGGCAAGAGTGAATTTCCTTCAAAGGAGGCATCAGAGCAGGATGCTGTTTGTAATGACTCATCTTCAGGGAGAATGTCAGAATTTCAAACAGCTGGAACAGCTAGCTGATAGCACCTACTGTCCAATTCTGGGGCTCAGTTGTTACTGCCAAGCTCTATACCACTGATCCCCCTCCATGCTTCACAGAGAACTTCCCTTCTTCCCAAACAATGCTGCCCAAAATCTAAGTATCTTTTGGTCTCAAGATTTATGGAGGAGAGGAGATCAGCATGAAATGAGGCTGCCTCAATGACAGGTTCAAGGCGACAGGGTCAGCACATAGGGTGGTTGGGGTTGGGCAAGGAGTAATGCAGAAAGCCATCACCTTCAAGAACTGGCTTAGGAGCCTCTCCTTCTTCTTGGCCATCTCCTCCTCTGCCAGCATCTTCTGCTGAAATAGAAGCAGCTGCTCCTCATCGGACAGGGGCGCCTTGGCCTTTTTTCCTTTCTTAGGCATAGCTGGGTAGAGTACTGACTGGATCTGGGCAAGGATCCTCGGTCTGCTACAGCCAGCGCTAGAGGGGGTAGGAGGAAAACGCCCCAGAAAGAGGCCTTCTGGAACTGCCCTTGGACGGTAGTGGGACCTTAGATATCAGTCTTGAGGCAAGACAGAGCCTGCGATAGCGGGAAGGCAGGGCTCTCAAGCCGAAAGACGCATTTTCGTCTCCTAGCAACGGGGATCTCGCTAAGATGGCGCTGTGAGAGGCTCAGGGGAGAGGCCCTGGCTTGGAGCGTCCTCTGCCTACTGGAGGACTGCAGTCAGTATTTTTTGTTTGTTTTTTTTTGAGAGGGTCGTTTTACCTCTTAAAATCCCTAGCCTCCTAACTGAACCTTTTAAAACCCTGTTTTGTTTGGTTTTCATAGAATGGCCATATGACAAAATGCAGGTAATAACAAATTTTGGAGAGAATACGAAGAAACAGGAACTCTCATAAATTGCTGGTAGGAATGTAAATGGTGCAGCTGATTTGGAAGACGGTTTGGCAGTGTCTTCCTTCCTTCCTTCCTTCCTTCCTTCCTTCCTTCCTTCCTTCCTTCCTTCCTTCCTTCCTTCCTTCCTTCCTCTTTTTCTTTCTCTCTCTCTCTTTCTTTTTCTTTCCTTTTCCTTCCCCTTCCTTCCTTCCTTCCTTCCTTCCTTCCTTCCTTCCTTCCTTCCTTCCTTCCTTTTGTTCCGCCTAATTGGCTTTATTGAATGATTTATGAATTGAGCAGCTTCCCATCTAGTAAATAGAGAGTTGCTCCAAAAGTTTCTTAAAGTGTTAAACATAAATTTACCATGCAATCCAGCCATTTTACTCATAGATATGTCTAAGATATCTAACTATGATGCATGGTACAACGTGTAGGAACTTCAAAAACATGCTCAGTGAAAAAAGCCAGACACGAGAAACCACATATTGTAAGGTTCCATTTATATGAAATATCCAGAAAATGTATAAACATTGTGTACAGATAAGGTTAATGTGTAGCCAGAGTAAATGTTTATTCCAGTAAGAACAAAACACTGCCCCTTCCATGATAGAAGTGATCCAATGTAATCACTTTGTTCACCCAGGGGAATGGTACCATGTGTGGGGGCCCAGTGTTGGTCTCTGCTGCTGGCAGTTTGAGCACTCAGCACTTGCCATAGACAGGTTGGCCTTGGAATAATTTTCTTTTACCAACGTCCTTCAGAGATGTCCCAGAAAAGGGCTGTAGTACTGCAACTGTTCACTTTTGAGTGGTGCCTGCATATCATGCAGAACCATTTGTAAACCTGCTTCTCTTCCTCTGTCAACTGGTCGTAGGACACTCCCTCTGAGGCCATAGGTTCAGGCTGGGAGAGAAAGGGTATGAGCATATGGGCCACTTCTTCATGTAACTTACTGTGTCTTTAGGGCCTACTCAGCCCCCTCTTGTATATATCACTTCCATTTGATGATGGAGTGCTGCCATGCATACCCAACTTTGTGACTTGGTGAGTCAGATAACACCCAGTTCCTGGTGGGTATTTCAGCTCACATAGTGACTTGGTGGCCCCTGGTTAAGCACTTAATTTCTGTTAAGACCCAGCAGCAGGCCAAGAGCTGTTTCTCAAAAGAAGAATACTATAGTTATCTGTGGAGGGTGGCAGGGCTTTTCTCCAAAATCCTAAGCCTACCCCGCGATTCACCTATAGGGGCCTGCCAGAGGCTCCAAACAGCATTCCTGTCTGCTACTGCCAGCACCATCGAATCTGCTGGATCATGTGGCCCAGGTGGCAGAGTAACTTGCACAACAGCCTGACCTGTTACAGAGCCTTTTCTTGTGCTGGGCCCTACCCAAAATTAGTAGCTTTTCAGGTCACTTGTTGAATGGGCCAGAATAACACATCCAAATGAAGAATATGTTGTCTCCAAAATCCAAAGAGGCCCCCTAAGGTGTTGTGCCTCTCTTTTGGTTGTAGGAGAGGCCAGATGCAACAATTTATACTTCATTTTAGAAGAGATATCTTGACATGCCCCACATCACTAGTCTCTTGAAATTTCACTGAGCTAGAAAGCCTCTGAACCATATGGCTGAATCAGATTCAATAGTGGGTGTTGTTTCCCATGACCAGCGGGTCCCTCCTGGAATCTGATGCAGGGCAATTCGTCTAACGTACCGCTCTGGTGCCGCGATAGAAGGACCCCTCTGCCTCCCTTATGGAGTGTGAAATAGTTGGGGGCATGCCTGAGGGCTACTGATGTCCACATTAAAGCAAAACAAGGAGTATGAAATAGTGAAAGATATTCCCACAGAAGGTGATAAGCCCAGCACTGGCTATGTGGACTCTATCTTTTGCTAAGGAAGTGTTCCAGGCCCAAGGTCCATTCTTACATGGCCGAGCAGGGGTGGAAAGACTAATAGTATGAGACTGCCTTTTCCAACAAAAGGTGATCAAGATCCCTGTGAACTAAACTATGCCATAAAGCTGCATAGTTGAAATCCCCCTGAAGTAGGACGGTAAAGGTATATTGCTAGTCTTGCCAAGGGAAAGAAAACTGCTTCTGGTAGTCCTTATGGACAGGGATAGAGAAAAATGCATTTGACAGATCAATAGCTGCATACCAGGTACTAGAGAACATGTTAATTTGTTCAAGTAATGAAACCACATCCAGTACAGCAGCTACAATTGGAGTCACTACCTTGATAAGCTTACAATAATCTGCTGTCATTCTCCAAGGTCCACCTGTTTTCTGCACAGGCCAAATAGGTGAGTTGAATGAGGATGTGGCGGGAATCACAACACCTGCATATTTCAAGTCCTTGGTACTGGGACTAATTTCTGCAATCCCTCTGGGAATGTGATATTGCTTTTAGTTTACCCTTTTCTCAGGTAGAGGAGTTCTAGTGGCTTCCTACCATAGTTCTTCGCCTTTCCTACCATAATAGCCCTCACTTCACAGGTCAGGGAATCAATGTGGGGATTTTGCCAGCTGCTGAATATGTCTATTTCTTTTTTTAATGTATTTTTTAGTCTTCAAAAACATTTCATTTATTTATTTATTTATTTATTTATTTATTTATTTATTTATTTAACATTTTAAAAATTTTCCCTCTTCCCTCTTCCTCCTCACTGTGCTAACCTCTAATCCATTGTCCATGTCCATGAGTCTTTGTTGTTTTTTCTGTTCTTTTGTTGCTTTTAGGTTTATATCCCACAAATAAGTGATATCATGTGATTTTCAACCTTTTCTGTCTGGCTTATTTTGCTTAGTATGATTATTTCAAGGTCTATCCGTGTTGTTGCAACTGGCAGTATTTAATCTCTTCTTCTGGCTGAGTAATATTCCATTGTATATATGTGCCACAGCTTCTTTAGTCAATCATCTATCATGGACACTTCAGTTGCTTCCATGTCCTGGCCACTGTGAATAATGCTGCTATGAACATCGATGTGCATGTCTATTTCATTTATGTATTCTAGAACTTGGGAAATAACCACAGGATAGGTTCAGGGACCCACTGGCCTACTTTGAGACAGACCTAAAACTTCATTGATCATCTGGTCTCCATAAGCCCCTACAGTGGCTGTGGTCCACGGAGACATTTTGAGTCTCTCGAAATTAGTGTCAGTTCAATTAGTTTCCAGTAATCCCAGAAAAGTTTATTTCCTTTTCCCCAATGCACAGTTTCCCCGGTTAAAGGCCATAGATTCTTTTGGGGAAGGCTAGGAGAAAAATCAACAATATGTGATTTGGGAAGTGTACTGGAGTTCTTCCTCAAGAGAACCCAACCAACCTCTCCTTCATTCAAAATGTTCTAGGTCTATAAACTGTCTCAAGTCTGGGAATTGATTGAGGGGTTATGATTCTCTTTTTTATTTTTTTATGATTCAGGTCAGACTTTTGTTCACTTGACCTAGAACTTTTCTGCTTATTCATATCAAGTAAGAATTTAGTAGGCTTTCCATCTATTTAACTTCTGGAAACACCAAGATCAACTAGCCAATGCTGTAGGGGCTTTGTAATTAGACTTTCTGCTTTGACTCAGCTATCCGTTATGGTAACCATGTCTACTTTACCTTTAGTGGTCAAGTGCCACCACTTGGCCCCTGCCACTCTGGGATATAATTACTCCCATCTCATTTAGATTTCCCAATTCAGCAACTGCAGTCTTCACTGTAAAGTCTGACCTACGGAGAAGAGTGATCACAGAGCTCTTCAAAGATGCTGAGCTCTCCTCATAAATTTATTTCTCATAGTCATTGTGGAAGGTATGTTTTCTGAACTCTCCCAGGGTGAATGAGTAGGTCTTAAATGAAAAATCCACTTGAACATTTCAATCTCCCTAAGCCTTTGAATCCCTTCTTCCATATTAAACCAGCGCAAGTCTGGCATTTGCTCACCATAAGTCATCTTTTGGTCCATGTTTCAGCCAACCAGCCAAACAACCTTTTCTAACATCCTGAGCTGCAACATTAAATGCAGAATCTCTGCTTAATGGGCCCATATCAATACATTTGGCCTGATCCAACTTTATGTTCCTTCCACCATTATCCCATATTCTTAATATCTGTTCTTATTCCCACACTTATTCTCTGGATTTCTGTATCAGTTAGAAAACTCAAGTAGGTAATGTTGATGTAAGAACATCCAAATCCTTAGGGAATTTTTATAAAAATGTATTTGAGCCAAATAGAGGATGCACCTGGAAGCAAGGTCTCAACAGACTAAGAAAAATGCTTACAAAATTACAGTTTACAACTTCTTTTATGCATTTGGAATTAAGGAGGGAGCTTAAGAAAGATCACATGAAGGTGGGAAAAAGCAAGGCAGGGATTGGATTAATCTTATAATTAATAAGATTATGTGCTCTCTTGAGGGTGGTCATGCTGTAGAAGGAGGAGTCTGAAAAGAAGCATTTCAAACATGTTAACCTAAATGCACAGAAACAATGGACAGGGCAGATCACCCTGCAATGCTATTCTCCATTGAACTTTTTTGTCCACAGTGTTTTGGAGTATAGTGTATATCCCCGTGGATCACACTTTGTACCCCACCTTTAGGGGCCTGCTGGGACTTGAGTCTAGTTATAGGTCTAGAAACAGATGTGGTAGGTGTGGTTCCAGAGGATACTCAGCATTGTTTTGCATGGCATCTGCCTCAGAGGAGGCCATTACTGTTTCCTCAGACAATGCAGGGTTAATACCCTCAGATGTGGGTTGGGGGGCTTTTTTTGCTGGCAAAAAAGACTCATCAGAATTTAGGGTGTTAAAGAATGAAATTAACCCCAGTAAGTTTGAAGACCTAATTGGCTTTATTATGCGATCATGAATCAGGCAGCATCCCATCTAGCAACCGGAAAGGGCACTTTGAGGAGCTATTCAAAATGGAAAGTTTTTTAAATCAGAAAGAAGGTGGTACTGTTAAATTGTACGCCTGACACTTCCTGGATTTTGTTACCCAACATCACCGTAAAAACAAACAAGCAAGCAAATAAATTTAAAAAATTAAAATTAAAATTAACAAAAGAAAAGAAAGAAGGTGGGACAAGGAAGTTAAAAGTAGATTTTCAGGCAAGGTCAACTTCCCTTAGGGGATGGCGGGAGGTCTTATCAGCCAGATTACCTCTCTAGTGCTGACCAGGATATTCCAGACCGCTTGGTTAAAAATTTTACTTCTGCTTTTGCCTCGTTGCCTCCAAGAGAGCAAGATGGGTCATCAGCAACTGTACTGAAGCCATCTGAGAAAATTCGGCCAGGGGTCTCGTTCTCCCTGCGTCTGCTCAAACCGGTACGGTCTGATCTGGAAATGTGGCCTCAGTATGTGCCACCAGTGTTTCTGTCAGTACCCAAAGGATATAGGCTTCATTAAGCTGGGCTAAGTGAACTTCCATGAATGGGTCATTCCAGACATCTACTGCAGAAACAATGCTAACTCTTTGTTTATAAAAGAAAAACTTTAATTATGAAAAAATTTAAAAAATAACATAAAGTAAAATTTTACTCCTGGGAGAGGCTGAAACTTCACATAGGTTAGGTATTGAGTCTTGGTGGGGCTTAGCAAAACTGAGTCCATTTTGGGTCTGTTATTTCTTCTTAACAATGGACTCAGTGTTCCCAGGATCATCAGGCTCTTCCCACATATCCCCATTCCGACTTTCAAGATCCCATTCCTTCCCAGTCAATGCCCTCACTTTAACAGTAGACACTCTCCCTATGAGTCTGGGAGTTCAACTTAGGTTGTAATTCAACCAGTCATTAGGATGAGATTCTGTAGTTTGATTTTTAGCAATCTCAACCCTGCAGCTACAGGTGGTAAGAGTCTTCCTGAGGGCACACATTGAAGCTCTCAAGTCATTCATATGGCACTTGAACTGAGAATTTGAATTTTTAAGCTCGTTTCTTTCCTTGCTTTGTCTAGTAACAATAGTAGCAACAGCACATCTCCTTATTTTTTTAGTTTACCAAAAATGTTAGGAAGTATCTATACATACATATTCACCAGATCCTTGCTTCTCATAAGTAGTTGATTAGGAGTATCCAACGGTGATAGTTTGCATATATATTGCCAAATCATGCCATGGACTATCAGTCTTTATTTTCTACTAGAAATAGAGTTGTTAGCATCTTTAAATCTACTCAGATTAGAGAGCTGTTGGGTGAGGGAACTGGCAAACACAATGAAAGCAGGCAGGCTTCCTCCCAGGCACCCTTAGCTACAGCATCCCAGGTGACCTTAGTTACAGTCCTATACAACCTGTGGAACGCATGCCATGTGCACTGCGATTGATTGTGATTGATTATAGTACCTGACCTTAAGCCACTATTGTGCACCTTTTTAGAAGAACAGTCCCACCTGTGCAGGCTGGGGAGCTGGTGCTGTGCCTGTGTCTTGCTGTGTCCTGCTATGCCTGAATAAAGCTATGTCGTCACAGCTCCTTGCATATTCTTCCAGCTGCCAGAACCATGTACCCCAAGTTTCCATACCTCAAATCTGCAGAACAGGGCCAATTGCAGAAACCTAAAAACCAATTCCAAAAATTCATATTTAAAATTCTGTTCATTTAGAACCCCTCCCAGGACCAACCAATATTTGTATTACTCAGGGTTCTCCAAAGAAACAGAATATATATAGATATATAACCTAATTGCAGTTTTGGGCTCTTCCAGAAAAGTAATTTTAAACCAATCAGTTTGGAATGTCCTGATCCACACTAGTGAGCTAATTTGCCTGATAAGACCCTCTGCCTTCCCTTAAGAGATGACTTTGCCCGAACTAATTCACTCTTAACTTCTTGGTCCCACCCTCCTCCTGCCTATAAAAATCTTCCATTTTGAATAGCTCCTCAGAGTGTCCTTCTAGTTGCTAGATGGAATGCTTTCCAATTATTGAATTGCTTAATAAAGCCAATTAGATCTCCAAATTTACTTAGCTGAATTTTGTTTTTTAACCACTATATAGAAATGAAATTACAAGCATATGTTATTTGTATATTCTGTTCTACTGTCAGTAAACATATTGGTTGCTTCTACTTTAGAGCTATTAAGAATAGTGAGACAGTGAATATTCTTGCACATGCTCTTTGGGAGTACAGTGCATGCAATTTCTATGGGCGTGTACATGTTCTGGTGCACAGATTATGCAGGTATTAAACTTTATCATATAGATTGAGCTGTTTTCTGAAGTGGTTGTGTAAATTTGCACTCCCACCAGCAGTGTATGAGAATTCTTGTTTCATATCCTCCCCAACACTTGATATTTTTGGACTTTTTAATTTTAGTGTTTGTGGTGAGTATTTTCTTGATGACTAATAAAGTCAAATACCCTTTTCAATGTTTGTCATTTGAACATCTTCTTTTGCAACTAATTCAAATTCCTTGACCATTTAAAAAATAGTAGATTATATGCCTTTCTCTTATTGTAGTAGTTTATTTTATATTCTAGATATAAGTCCTTTATCAGTATATGCGTTCCCAATTTTTTCTCCTAGTTTGTGGCTTACATTTGCACTTAAAAAAATTGATTCATATACCATTATATTTATCCTTTTCCTTTTCGCCTTTTTAAATGATGTTTTGCTTGTTTTTAACCAAAAAAATATTTAGAAATTTAATGTAGTCAGATGTTGTTAGGTCCAAAGAGCCCCCTATTCCTAACCCTGTAGTATGAGTCCCTTACCTTTGTGTGGTAACGGACTTTGCAATGTCTGGATTGGCAATACTACATGCTCACCTCCTGTTTTACTGGGCCTTCCTTCCTTTCCTACCAATTTCCTGGCCCAAAATATTCCCACGGGAAAAAGCCTGCCTCAAGCCCCATATAAGTTTCAGGTCCCCTTGCAATCTGGGCTGATGCCATCCTCGGCTCAGCACTGGTGTCACTCTGCCACAATAAATCTTGCTTAATCCCTTCTGCCAACCTAACAAATATATCAGTCTTGTCCTTTAGGCTTACTGTTTCTTTTTTGTATACTGTTTAAGGAGTCTTTCTCTACCCTAAGGTCAAGAAGATAGGTTCCTACCTTATTTTCTAGTCTTCATTGTTCTGCCTTTTACATTTATATCAACCTGGAGTTGATTTTTGTATACTGTGATTTTATCCTTGGGGATATTTCCTCACTGCTCTGCACTATTCCCATTGCCATAAATCAAGTGTCCATATACAGGTGGATTTGTGTTTTGGTTTTTACTTTAGTCTATTGGCTCATTTCTTTATCCTTATCACAATACCATGCTATCTTAATCATTACAGCTTTATTATAAGTCTTGATTAATGCTAGACCAAGAACCCACATCTTATTCTTTTTCTTGAAGGGTATTTTGATTATTCTTGGTCTTTTGAATTTTCATATAAATTTGTAAATCAGCTTGTCAGTTTCTATTAAAAAACCCTATCTATGGGGGATTGCAGTGGCTCTCTAGATACATTTGGGGGGAATTGCCATCTTTATAAAATTGAGTTTTCCAATTCATGGACAACATATATCCTCCTATTTATTTAGGTCTTCTTTCATTTCTCTTGATACTGTTATATGGTTTTCCTATTA
This sequence comes from Rousettus aegyptiacus, assembly GCF_014176215.1. Classification (NCBI taxonomy): domain Eukaryota; kingdom Metazoa; phylum Chordata; class Mammalia; order Chiroptera; family Pteropodidae; genus Rousettus; species Rousettus aegyptiacus. Next base: position 131,756,641 of record NW_023416295.1, read on the forward strand.
CAAGTCTTAAACATATTTTGTTAGAATTATTCTTAGATATTTGATATTCTTTATTCAAATGTAAATGGTGTCTTTTAAAACATTTTTTTGTTGCTGACTGATTTATATGAAATATTGATTTTCGAAAATTGATCTTGTATCCAGCAATAGTATTAATAAATTCAGTTCTTAATTCTTATAATTTATTTGTAGATTTCTCTAGATTTTCTATATCACAATTATATCATCTGTGAATAACAGCAAATTTATTTCTTCTTTTCCTCAATTCTTCTTCTTCTTCTTCTTCTTCTTCTTCTTCTTCTTCTTCTTCTTCTTCTTCTTCTTCTTCTTCTTCTTCTTCTTCTTCTTCTCCTTCTCCTCCTCCTCCTCCTCCTCCTCCTCCTCCTCCTCCTCCTCCTCCTCTTTTGTTTTGTTTTGTTTTGTTTTGCTTTCCTTCACTGGTTAGGACCTTTAGGACAATATTAAACAATATTGAATAGAAGAATGATAGGGGAATTTTGTTGTTCTCAGAGAAAAAGCTTTCAACATTTCACCACTAAGTGTGATGTTTGCTTCTAGTAATTTTGAAGTTATTCTTTTTCAAATTAAAGAAATTTTTGCTTAGTTCTTAGTTTATTAGATTTGATTGTTTTAAATCATGAATAAATATTGAATGTTACCAAATATTTTTTGCATTTATTGCTCTGTGCTGCACCCTTTGCCACAAATCAAGTGTCCACATGTGAGGACAAAATTATTTGATTTTTCTTGCATGTTTGTTTGGCCTTGTATAGTGAATTACAATGATTAACTTTACTTCTTAAAATTTTTTATTTAAGAAATGATTTTAATTAATTTTTCCCCTATCTACCTCCCCCCTACATTGATTTTCAAATGTTAAAATAACTTTTCATTTTTGGACTAAGGTGAATGTAATCATGATATATTATCTTTTTATGTATGGCTAGACACTATTTGCTTACAGTATAAGCAAATGTAGCACTTTGCTTATAGGACTTTGCATCTGTGATCATGAGCATAATTTTCCTTTTTTTATAATGTGTTTATCAGGTTTGGTATAAAGGTTTTGCTTGCCTAATAAAATGAGTTGGAGAAAATAGCCTTTCTTTCTGTTATTTGGAAGAACTTGTGTTCAGTTGGCATTATTTCTTCCTTAAATGTTTGGTAGATTTCAATGGTGCCACATCAGGGTCTGGTATTTGATTTGTGAGAATATTAAAGAGTTTTATTGAGATATTATTCACATACCATATACAATTCACACTTAAAATGTATGATTCAATGGTTTTTAGCACATTCACAGAGTTGTGTAACCATTACCATAATCAATTTTAGAACATTTTCACCACCCCCAAAAGAAACCCTAAACCATTAGCAATCATGCCCCTTTTGTAGAAAGATTTTAATTATAGGTTCAATTAAGCGTTTTCTGCTTTCTTCATGGTCAAACCCAATGCTCACACTTCAGGATTAGTTCTTCACTGAGACTCCTTCTCCAGGATCAATGTCAGCAAACAACAGGGTGTTGGCTGTCTGTGGCACTGTGCTGGGCACAGGAGCACCAAAAAGAGATGAGTGAATTGGCCAATGAACCCAGACTCTAATAAACCCGGAGTTTTGGCACCAGGTCAGAGATGAGCCTTTGAACACGTTTAAATTCTGAATCTGTATGTTTGTCTGCCAAGCGGGGAGAGTAATTTCTTCTCTATTTTTCAGTTCTCTATTTTTCAATTCTATGGTGGGACAAATAAGTGAATGTGTGTAAAAGCACTTTGAAAATTATAAAGTATTAATAAGGTACTGTTATTGAAGGGCTGGAGATTTAGCTTAAGGAGACAAATAATACAGATATATAAGCATGTACAACAGTAACTACATTTTTGAGCATTCCCTGTGTGCTAAGCATGATATTAAGTGCTATATGCATTACCTCATTGGACTCTTATAATAATACTGTGAAGTTAGTGCTGCTATATTTTTATTTTAGATTTTTTAAAAAAGTGATGCTTAGGGGGTTAAGTAACTCACTCAGGGTTATACAGCTACTGAGGGACAGTGGTGGGAACGGGTTGTCAGTTTGGACTGACCAGTGGCTCATGAGAGCACCACATTTTTGACCTGTTAAGGAGGCTGCCGGTCTTCACAGGGTACAAGTTATTCCACTTACCCTTATAAAGCAATCCCTCCCCCACCCTGACGTGCGCGCACCTCTCTCTCTCTCTCTCTTTCATTTCTGTGAGGGTTTTCTCTTTTGCCCTTCCTATGCACTCCACCCTGAAATCCAGATTCTTCTCTTAGCTTCACAAATCAGCTCTGGGATGGATGCAGAGGCTCCTGTTTCCATGGTGATGTGGGAAGACTGGTACACCACATGCCAAGTGTAGGCGATGCAAAGAATTGGCTAAGGAGCCAAAGGTGTCGGCAGTAACCAGGCTTCGGGAAAAGAGATCGATGAGAAAGCCAAGTCAAAGTGACTGGACCTCCCCCCCCCCCCCCGCCCCTGCGAACTCCAGAAGAACCTCAACCCCCACCACGCCCCCTGCCCTCCCCAAACTCCTAATTTGGGAGTAGGAGCTCTAGGAAGGGAAGCGGTGGGGGCTCCAAGGCAGAAGCTACCGCCCCTGGTTTACTTGGAGACAGTCTAATCTTGAAGGGAAAGACTGCCCACTGGGGAGCCGCCCCCTCCCCTGGCCTCACTGCCTTGCTCGCTCTCCTCTTCCCTGGTCTGACCTCATTCTTTGAGCCACTTGGCTCTCGGCTGGGGAGCTGAAGCGGATCAGGGCAGCCAGCAGGGGGCAGAGTCTCCCTCATTCAAAGCTTCCGCAGGATTCATTCTTCCTCAGCTCCCACCACCCTTGCTATCACTAAGATTATTTTCAGCTGACAGGCTGCAAAGGCGCAGTAGGTGGATTTCAGGACAAGAGATGGGTTCTGGCAGAAGCTGAGAGCCTATGAAGTTTTGGTCTTAAGCTGTGGGCCTCACTGAGGAAGAGGGGTATTTAGGGCCACAGAGTCAGGGGCAGAAGCAAGGGGCGCTTTAACTTTTACTGGCCAAGCTTTCTTCTGAGGTTTTCCTCCATCCGCTGAAAACATTAAAAACACCCTAACCCTGAGGAGGAGGCTTAGTCATCCATTCAATAACTGTTTATTGAATATCAATGATTGTATTCACGAGTGGATGCATCCAATCAAAAATAGTATTTACCTGGTTTTTCGTCAATACATTTCTTAATGGTTTTTAACGTTAGTGGTTCTTAACTTTTTGTGGGGGAGGAAGGTTATCTATCCTTTGAGATTTTGATAAAAAATACAGACTATCTTCCAAAAAGAACACATTATGAATCTACGAATATTCTTGTATGATTTTAGGAACCTCATGAACCCCTAGGTATAACTCGTCCATGGGTTCCAGGGTATAAACTCCTTGTCCATTATCATCCCCATGTTGGGCACTGAGGATATGATAGTAAATTAGGTAAACATGACCCCTGCCCTGCCTGAACTTGACAGGCTAGTGGGACATACACAGATCAGTAAAGAGATGCTATAAATACAGTAGGAGAAGTCCAGGTGCCGGAAGACCCACCTATCAAGACCAGGGGCCTTATGGAGGGAAGGAATTGATGGGTAAACTGAGACCTGAAGAAGAAGTAAGAGCTGGCCAGGCAAAGACTTTGAACACCTTAGACAGTGAGAAAAGCACGTGTAAAGACCCCGAGGGGAGAGAACAGCAAGCCTGAGAAGCTGACGGCAGGCTAGTGTGGCTGGCTGAGAGATACCAGGAGGAGGATTGGTGAGAAATGACATGGGAGTGGTAAGTGCCATGTGTAGACCTTGGGAGGAAACAGAGAACAGGGAGACAGCTACTTCCCTCAAGGACACAGGCAAGAAAGCCCGTGGTTATGATGTAGAAGTCTAAGTTTGACGTTGGAGATGATTATAGGATGGTATGGGAGGGAGCATGTGGGAGGAGCTTTAAACTGTCTTTGGGAATCAGGCCCAGGGCCCAGGAAATGGAGCTCAGTGATACATTCAGGATATCCAGAATACCCTGAGCCTCTGAAACCAGCTGGAAGGGGGAGTGGGTGGGGGAAATCACCAGTGCACCTTGATTTGACTGCAGCCTCCCATTAGGAACAACTTTTACACTGGAAAAGTTGGGGGTGAGGAAGGCTGGGCTGCAGTGAACTCAGCTCTGTCTACTTTTTTAAGTACCAGAGTTGTGGCCAGAGGCAGCCTTTAGCTAGAAGAACAGAGGAGGAAAGAGTGCAGTGGCCTTGGCCCCCGGATCTCTGCTGTGGGCCTAGGGGTGGAATTGGGATAGCATGGGATGAGACAAGGAAGTAGATGTTACAATGATTTCTTGCCAGTGATTCATTTTATTTAACAAACGTATAGCACTTACTACATGCCAAGCACTGTCCTAAACATTTAACAAATATTAATTTGTAATACTACTAGGAACAAGGTGTGGTCATCCTCCTCCTTTTCACATGGGGCAAATGAGGCACAGAGCAGTCAAGTAACTTGGCAAGATCAAACAACAAGTGGCGGAGCCACTATCCGAACCCAGGCAGGCTGGCTCCAGAGTCTGGGCTCTTTACCACTAAACTATGCTACCTCTTGAGAGGCAAGGCAAGGGTTAAGACTTGAACCTGGGCCTCTCACACAAGACAGATGCAAATTTTACCATTCTGCCTCTTGGGACACTGATAAAGTAAAAGGAGCCCTTCTATGCAGGGAGGTCCCAGGGCAGTGGGAAGAGCCACAGGGAATGGTGAGGACTTGCAACTGGGAGAGCTGCCAGAGACCAAGGCCTAGGGATCCAGGACCAGAGAGGCTCAACTAATTAAGACATAAGGTCAGGGGACTGTGTAAAATGGAAACTCCTACCCTGGTCTATGAGACCTAGCCACTTCCTCTCTGGTCAGTGTCATCTCTTACTCCCCTCATTCACAATTTTCTGTCATATTGTTCTTTCCTGCCCTGGGGCTTTTTAATTTGCTGTTGCCTCTGCCCTGAGCACCCCTGTGCTTGCACATACACCTTACCCTTTCCCAGGCTGACCCCTACTCATCCTTCGAATCTTGGCCTCTCCGAATTAGATCCTTCCATTATTTGTTCACCATAGTCCCCTATTATTTTCCTTTATAACCTATCATCACTTAAAATTATATATTCAGTTGTATTTATTTATTTATTTAATTTCTGATTCTTCTGCTTGTCCAGTGTTTCTTTTCCTCTCCCTTAAGCCCAATAGGCAGTCATCTATGTTCTTAAATACTCTCAATGGCAGAGAGTATTCACCAAGAGGCCCATTCCACTTTTGAAGAGATTTCATAGTTAGAAAGTTATTTCTAATGAAGAAAACTCTGACACCTTGTTACTTCTTGGTCCTCATTTGGCCCTCTGGGGAGAATCGAGATATTTCTTTAAGAAATTGCAGTCAGCCACCATGCTAACCCCCTCCACTCTCAAGTCTCTCTGTGCCACCTGAACAGTTCTTTCAGTTTTGGAAAGCTGAGTTCCTTAAGCCTTCTCCACTCTGGTCCTCTTTCTCTAGAAACATGCCCTTTGGTCAGCACCCAGAATGTTGTCTGATTTTTGAATTGTTATCATCCCCCCAATCTCCTCTGGCAACTGGAGTGAGTTCCAGCAGGATGAGGGAGGAAAGGGAGGAGAGAGCAAGAAAACGAACCTGTTTCTTTTTCACCAGTGTAACTGGGGAATGTATTTCTCCAGGAAATAATATTATTTATTAATGATGGTTGGGGCCCCAGGCTAGTTCTGAACCAGATGTACCATTGTCAGCTGCATTCTGGGTCAAGTGGCCTTTCTGGACCCATTTAATACCTTTTCTCTGAGAAAAATGCATTTGGGTTCCAAACAACCAAGTTATATATAAACCCTTTAGATAACCAGCTTACAAATTGGGAACTGCTTCTACAGAAGTATTTAGGTAACACCGAGTGGGAGAGTGAAGGGATGAGAACAGAGTGGGCTTGCTAAGAAAAGTTTCCAAGGAGTTTTTGTAGCAAAGATAGGCAAAGTGGTAAGGCACACAGGCGTTAGAATCGGACAAACCTGGGTTCAATTCCCAGCTCTGCCATTTATCAGCTGATGAGACCTGCTGGCTTTACCTAACTTTCTCTCTGATTCCTCTCTCTAGGAAACTAAGACAATCATTTTTACTGCAGAGTTGGAGGGGGCATTAAAGAGAGACTATAATCCTTCAGCACAATGCCTAGCACATAAGTGCTGATGAGCGCTAAGTATTGTCACGTTTTCAAAATGCAGTCTTTTCCTTTGACATGAAATAACAGGATCCATGACCTTCTGAAGTCCCTGAACCCTATATGCAGCTCTCCCACATGTGACCCACCTGATTACAGAGAGAACTGCTCTCTGCCTTCCCAAAGGGGCATTCCAGAAGATAGAGATAAAAAGGGGGCTCCAGGGGGGAATTAGGAGACAAAGGAGTGGGGGGTCCAAGTGTCCCCAAAGACAGGTACTTCAGAACACATTGTTTCTGTAGAGGTGTGTGTCTATTTGGGTCATGTGTGGCTCTGTTGAATGTGCGTCCCTGTGACAATACATGTAAAAGTTCTGCCTGTCAGTGGACTCAGGAGATTGCCCTCCCTAGCTCAGGCTCCACTGCTCAGCTCTTAGTGGTCGCAGGCCTTATCGCCTAGCTGTCTGCCCTCTGGCCTCTTCCCTTTGTTTACCAACTTAGCTGGCTTTCTCCTCTGGGAACAAAGGAGGTGTTCAGTTCTGGGCAGTGCCTGGCTCCAGCTACCCCACCCCCACTCCCTTTCCCTTTCTAGGAGCATCACTCCCCCTGTCGCAGACACACCCCTTATTCTGAGAGGTCCTTTCCCACAGTTCCAGGGAGAGAGAAGGCTAAGCTTTTCAGTTGGCACCCCCTTTTTCTCGCCCTCTGGCTCCCATTCCTTTCCCCAATGAGGCCCCTGAAGCTTCACTTGTCTAGGCTGAAGGCAGCTCCTCTCCCCATTGTCTGGCCAGGATTTGGAAGCTCTGGTTTCCATAGCAACCCCTGGGCATTTAATTAAGGGAGGAGGCCTTCATCTCTTCTAGTCCGGGCAGTTCCAAATCTCAGCCGAAAAGGATACCCTGAGGGGCTGAGGGAAAAGCATTGTCCTCTGACCGCACAATTCTTACTTCTCTGCAGAGCCCATTGTAGCTTGCTCAGCCCAGCCCCCTCCCACCTGCCGCCCCTATCCCCACCTCACACCAGGGCAGAATGGGAAGACCTCTCACATCAGCTAAGGCAAATCCTGGGGCCCAGGATAGCAGGAGTTTCAAGGGGAGGTGGGCAATTGCTGTAAGCCACATGGTTGCTTTGTTTACTAGACTGTGGGATAGAGATGGAGTGGGAGATAATTCAACACTGGCCCTACTATGTAATTGCTTTATCATGGAATAGGGTTAGGGACTCTGAAATCTTTGAAATCGAATGAAAATGTTGTATATAAATCCATTATGAGCTTTTCCCCTGGGTACTGGGTACATAGCTTTTATCAGATCCACAAAAAGAAATCTATAATCTCGATAAGGTCCCTAGGTCTGCTATTTACCAGCCATGAGAACTTAGGCAAATTATTTAGCCTTTCTGTGCCTCTGAGTCCTCATCTGTGAAGAGGGGATGATAATATTTCACAAGATTGCTGGTATCTGGCAAGCACTCAGTAAGCGGTTGTTGTTCCAGTTATTATTATAATGAGAGAGGGCCAAATGGAGGACCTATCCATTCCTCACCTACACCCTCTCACGGCAACAGGTCTGCCCTCTCAGTAGGAGGGCATTCACCCCCACCCTCCCATTTCCCTCTCTGCCCCACCCCAGGTTGCTGGAAAGTGCTCCGATGATCGGAAGCTGGCAACTTTCAAGGGCCTCGTCATAGGGTGGAATTTCCAAGCTCCGGTCACGGAGTTATCCCAGTTCCTGAAATTCCTGCCTCCAGATTCTTCAGGCTATTGCTATGACCACTTTTCCTCATTTCTGGTTAGGTTGGTTTGTGTGCGTGCGCTTCCTTTTCGCTGTATTTTTAGACTTTGGAAAAAAATAAACACAGTTCACACACTATCACCTTCTTGATCTTTCAGTTCTTCACAGACATGGGGGTGGGGCATTTCTTTCCCCTGAACCTCCGCCCCCCCACATCCTTACTTTTGTTAAGAATTCCCAGACTTACTCCACCCACCCACCTCTCATCACTCTACCTCTCCCATCCCCTCGGCATTGGCGAATGTAGATGGTATTACAATTCTGAACTGTATGTGTCTCTGGGTCTTTTATCTTTTTTATATTGTTCTTGTTTCCCTCCTGGAAACTTCCCCCATTGTGGCATTTTTTCCTCCTTTCGGAAGAGACAATTCTATCTATTTGCAGTTCTTGGCTTGTTCCACTGTGATAGCACCCGATTCCAAGGCAGAGCTGGGGGACCAGATGAACCCCACTGAGTACATTTATGCTGCATCATCAATAAAATAGTATTTGACTAACAGTGAAATACTGCAAGGAGAGCACTGAGTGCAGTGCCCTGCAGGTAGTGAAGGCCTCAGAAATGGAGTTGTTATTCTCTGGACCTGAGAATTCTACAGGACGCAGGGTGATTTCTCAGCCTTCTTTCTCCCAACTCCGTTTGCACCTCAAGGAGCTGGACTTGGTGCTACCAGTGTCAAAAGACACAGTGATAAAGGGAGGCGGCAAAGGAGAGATGTGGGAAGGGTTAAGAATTAGATTTGTGATGGCAAACAAGGGACTTGGGTTATTCAATCTGGAGAAAACCAGAAGAGGGAAGGAAAGACTCTTAATAATACCAGCATTCAGGGCTCTCTGTGGCAATTCTATTTTCTCTCCCTCAGGGAAGAGGAAGTTCTGGGGCTGGATAGACTGAGGCTGGCCATCAGAAGACTGTCCCAGCTGTAGAGGAAACCCTGACTCAGCAAATCCAAAGTCCTTGCTGAGGAAACTGAGGTTCACAAAGATTATGGCTTGTCTAAGGTCTCAAGTTAGAAAGCGATGGGCCCTGGACTCAGACCCCGACCTGATGAATGCAGAGCTAAGGCTTTTGACTGTGTGTTGTACTGGAGGCCAGGAGCCCCTTGAGGTCAGGGGGGATGGGAGCCCCAGTGGAGACTCCCAGTTTGCGTATGATTCCCAATCCCCAGGAAGTGCTAGAAAGAACATGAGGTAATGCAATTAGTGCCATCCTAATTTGAGACATAAGAAAGCTCAGTGAGAGGTTGAATCATTTGCTCAAGGTTATGCAACTAATAACCAATAGGGCCAGGATCAGGCTGGGCGGTGTGGCTCAAGCCTGAGTTCTCCACCTGTGCTGCCTCTGGAACTGTCGGAGTCAGATTTTGAACCTGGTGCGGTTGACTCCTGAGCCAGAATGAGAATGTGTTCTGTACCCCCTCTTCTACCCTCAGAGTACTGAGTGAGTGAGACAATGCAAGTAGAACATGGCACACAGAAAGCACACCACCAAGGCTGTTTTAATTATGTCTAGCTGGCTCCAGTTCTGCCTTTCCATTATTTGCTCTGTGCCTGAGTTTATGCCTTTGACCTTCGCCAGCCTGGAAGCAAGTCCTTTTTTAGTATCTGTCCTCAGTCTGTACACAGAATTGTGGGTAAACAGGTGACTATCTGACCCTCTCTGTCATGCTCACTGCTGGACTCTGGTTGTTTGGAGTATCTGGACTGCAGGTAGATACTGGACTGTAGGTAGAATTGGAAGGACTCTCAGAGAGCAAGTCTGACCTTGCATTTTGTAGATGAGAATGCTAGGGCCCAAAGAGAGACCGTCTTGTTTAGGGTCATTCCTTCAGCCTACTGACATTTTCTGAGCACCTGCTGTGCTCCAGGCACCTTTCTAGGTCACTGAGATAAAGCATTGCACAATACTGACAGGGCCCTGCCCCTACAGAGTCTGTCCACCTTATCAGAGTGGAGGAGAACAATCAACAAAGAAATAGGTAACCAAAAAACATAAACCAGAAAAATATCATAGTTACCAGTGGCAGAGAAAAGAGAATGATCAGGTGTCTACTTTAGTCTGAGGTGACCTCTCTGGGCAGATCACACTTAATAACCAGAGACCTAAGGGATGAAAAAGTGCCCCCTGGGACAATCAGGGAGAAGAGCATTCCTGGGAGAGGGAAAGCAGTAAAGAGGCCCTAAGTATAACCAGAGAACATTGTACTTAGTAAAAGCAAATGTTTCAGGAAACTTTAATTTCAGTATAAACATATGTGTGTGAGTATACTTTACATGTGTATATGTATATGCATATAAAGCGTGAGTGTATATATGTTTTGGGTTATGACATAATATGTATTTCTGACTGTAACTTATGGACTGAAAAGTTTGAAAGCCATTATTGGAAGAATCAGAACAAGTTCAATATGACTGGAGCACAGTGGGGGAAAGGAAGAACATAGGAGATGAGGTCAGCCTGGGATCAAGGGCAAGTCATGTATGGCTCTGTGAGCCACCATAAGCAGTCGGATTTTATTCAAAGTGGACCTGACCTTGTAGGAAGAATTAAGCAGAGGATGGACATGATGTATGTCATTTCTTACCTTTGTTTTTTAATTTAGCGATTTAGAAATAGAGAAACTAAATCTCCTCATAATCGTTTTCCTACCATAACAGGTTTGCCTCACTTTTGAAGGCAAGAAATTTGGGGGCAGGCACAGGAGAGTTATATTCATGTCCATCTTTGCCAGATCAAGAAGGGCTTCCTGGAGGAGCCCAGGAGAGTGGAATCACAAAGTTCCCCAGGGAGGCTGTAATGAAGGGTGAGCAGGAAGACAAAGAAGGGAGAAGAGGGTGTGGGAGTTGCTGCATGGAAGGATGAGGAAGTGTCTAGACTTGGGAAGCTGGAGAGGGAATGGGTCTGGCTCGTGGCCCACACCATTTTCCAGCTCACTCCCATGTGCCTGAGGTGCTTTCCTCCCTTAGAATTCCCCCTAGCACGAGGACTCCCTACAACTCACCCAGCGAGTGGACACCTTGACCAAGCCCTGGGTGATGGCAAAAGAAGGCAGGAAGGCCTACATGCTGTGGTCTCACCAATCTCCTGTACTCCAAGCCCCTACTCCACGTGTGGCTGCTACTGAGCTCCCTTTGGCTATGTACTGCTCCTCTGTCCCCCCCACTCCCACCCCCAACTCAGCTGGAGCCATCAGAACACAGGCTTTTTCAGGAACACTGTCTTTACTATCACTTCCATCTGTTATCCCTCCTGCTCTACCTTCAGCCATCTCTATACTTTCTTCCAAATTCTTAGTCTAACTACAGTAGCTTTTTTGGGGTCTTTTTTCCTCCTGTATATACCTTAATTCTCTCTCTTACACACACACACACACACACACACACACACACACACACACACTCTTACGGGACTTCTTCCCAGGCCTCCATCTCCTCCATCTCTTGCTTCCACACTATCCTATTCTCCTAGGACGTTCCCCACACTCTGGCCCACTTTTCAGCATCCCATTGTAATGCATCATAGATCAGTACTATTTCCTCCAGGAAGTTTTCTTGGAAAATTCTCCTCTTTCCTTTTGTTTCTACTTCTAATTTCTCAGCAAACTCATGTAACAACACCCAGCTCCCAGGAAAGGAGTAGAAGAAAAGCACAAGAAAGAGAAAAGCCCCATAAACTAAAATGGCACTCATAGCTAGGCTTCGGTTTTATCCCGTGGAACATAAACAATTTCACAGAGTACTATCATCAAACGAGGCTGCTTGTGACCATGGTAGATTAAGAACAAGACCTCTGTAGTTACACCCAAGCTCATACAAAAACAAAAAATTGTTCAAGCCTCAAAAAAACAAAACAAAACAAAACATCCTCCTATCTTAGCTAATATGAGTGGCTGCTTCTTCTTTACCGGTTACAGTTTTCATTCTGCTTTGTTACTCCCACCTTTTAGATCAAATTTATTAAGATACCCAATTGTAGAATTCCCCAGCTTTCTAATAGCATCCAACCCAGAGCAAAATCTCTCTTCCTTGAACCTCTCCTCAAATCAGCAAGTGTAAGTCCAAATCCTAAATCCTTTCTAACACCCTTCTCCTGGATGTCCCGCAGTTTTTCCATGGCGTGTATTCACCTTGGTGAAATGAGTCCATAAATCCAATTTTGTTTAACTACAGGGTCTGCTTGTGGTCTTTGGTCGGAGGGCATTGACAATCAAGAACAGCATATAGCTGTACTTGTATGTGTTTTTAAAAACTTGTTAAAAAACAGAATCAGCCTAATAATTTTGGAGATCTAATTGGCTTTATTAAGTGATGCATAAATCAGGCAGCACCCACTCTAGCAACTAGGACTCTTTAAGGGGTTGTACAAAATGGAAGGTTTTATAGGAAGAAAGGTGAGAGAAGAGAGCTATTAACAAAAGAAAAGTAAGGAATATTTTTAGGCCAGGACAGCTTTTTTTTGAAGGAGGAAGAACGGAAAGGGTTTGTATCATGCAAATTGCCTCTTCTTTCTATGCTAGAGGAGATGGAAAAGGCCTGCTGGACAGATCACCTCATTGATGTTGACCATAAAATTCCAGACTGATCAAGATTACATTTTTGGGAAAGGTTGAAACTGCAATTAGATCAGGTTTGGTATCATGGGCTTTTGGCATGAGTGATGCCATTTTGGGCCTGTGGTTTTCTCTTTAATAAACTATAAATGCCTATATTTTAGGTTTATGTACATTTTATGATATTTTAGCATTCGATTTCCTTTCCTAATTATGTTCTCAAGCAAACTGCCCCAGTCCCCTACCCCGAATCTTCTGTTTCTGTCGACTGGGCATGCTTAGCATCTCCTCCATCCATACTCTTTCTTAACCAATTTTGTATCAGAAATGAGGCCAAGGTGAAACTACCATCTTCCATAAGCCTTCCATGATTAACTAACCAGATCTGACCCCTCTCTCCTTAGCACTGCTACTGCACTTGGGCTGTTGTTTTTGTTTGTTTTTTTATTTAATTTTATTGTATATTAATTTTAGGTGCACAAGAGTGGTTAAACATTTACATAATTTATGTAGCTATCCCCCCAATTAGTCTGGTACACGTCTGGCACTATACATAGCCATTACAAAATTACTGACTATATTCACTATGTTGTACTTCATATCCTTGTGACTATTTCGTAAGTACCAATTTGTGCTTCTTCGTCCCTTCACCTTTTTCATCTATCCCCTCAATACCCTCCCTTCTAGCAATCACCAGTTTGTTCTCCGTATCTATGGGTCTGTTTTCATTTTTGTTTATATTTTTTTAGACTTCACACATAAGTGAAATCATATGGTATTTGTCTTTCTCTGTCCGATTTATTTCACTTAGCATAATACCCTCTACGTCCAGCCATGTCATTACAAATGATAAGATTTTTTTTCTTTATGGCTGAGTAATATTCCATTGTATATATGTACTGTAACTTCTTTATCCAATTGTCTATTGATGGGCACCTAGGTTACTTCCATATCTTGGCTATTGTAAATAGCGCTACAGTGAACATAGAGGTGCATATATTTTGTTGAATTAGTGTTTTGGTTTTCTTTGGCTAAATATCCTGAAGCTACCACACTTAGTTTTAATTACCTACAAGGCTCTAACTTTATCTCCCCTCATAGCTGTAAACTCCTTGAAGGCAGAGACTAGGTCTTTAAAAACTTGGTTAGCATTCTAGTGGCTGCTCCAGCTAAAAATGCCCTCAAAAGATCAGGTGTTCCAAAATTCTAAGGGCCACAGATCTCTGAGATCATGAGAAGTTATGGCTTAGGACTGAGGAGTGGAGCACCTGAGTCACATTAAGGGACAGGGAGAATGGCCTTGGCCCTCCCAGACTCTTGGGGGATGCAGGTGGCGGGGTGCCTGGGAGCTCTTTGTAAGGAGCACTAGGGCACAGAAAGTACTGTGCTTGTATATCCTCCAGTAGGAGTCAGAGAGAATTTGAATTTGCTATCACCCTGAACACCTTTGTGTATTATGTCATTGTCCCAGATTAGGAATTTATCAGAGTAATCAGAGCCAAAAAAAGATAGGGCAGCCCTGAGCTTTGAACATGTGATTCATTCTCTCTCTCTCTCTCTCTCTCTCTCTCTCTCTCTCTCTCTCTCTCTCTCTCTCTCTCTCTTTCTCTCTCTCTCTCTTCCTTCTCCCTCACTCTCCACAGGCTAGTGGTTTTTAAACTGTATTCTCTAATGTTTCTTTCTTGGAGGTACCTAAGGGGGTGGTTTGAATGAGCCCCACTCCAAGTCCCTCATTCTGAGTCATCCAGAGCAGTTTGGTTTTGCATCTTCTTAGTGTGTATTGAGAGATTCTGCATAAGACTTAATTTGTAAAAGAGTTTACTACATATAAACAACACTATGGAAATACGATCAGCAAAATCCAGACTATGGAAGACACTGTAGAATAAACAACCTAGTTTCTTTAACAAATAAATTGTAAGAAAAAAGAGAGGAAGGTGGAACCTATGAAATAAAAGACACGAGCCATATCAACCAAATTCAATGTGTGAAACTTGTTTAGATTCTGACTTGAATAAACCAATGTATGACACAATTGGGGAAATTTTAACAATGACTGGATTCTCGGTGATATTGAGTTATTTATTTTTAGTTGTGATAATGGTATTGTGATTATGTTAACAAAGAGTCTTTTTCTTTTAAAGATGAGTGCTGAAATGTCTATGGATTAAATGATATGACATCTAAAATTTGTTTTAAAATCATCCAGTACAGGAGGTGTAGTGGAGAGAAGTGGGCTGGGATACAGATGAAGCAAGATCGTGTTGATGACTGTTGAAGCTGGATGACAGGCACATAGGGGCTCATTGTATTATTCTTTCTACCTTTTAAAATGTTTGCACATTTACACACACACACACACACACACACGAAGCTTTTTAAAAAGCAAATTAAAGGAGACTATATAAAGAAGATTTGGAATTATAACCTTATTTTTAACACCTTTATTAAGATATAATTTGCAAACATATAAGTCACCAATTTAAACTGTACAATTCAGTGGTTTTAAGTATATTCACAAAACTTTACAACCATCCCTACAAACAAATTTGGAAGATTTTCATCCCCCCAAAAAGAAACCTCATACCCATTAGCAGTCACTCACCATTTCCCTCAAGCCCCACAGCCCTAGGCAAACCCTAATCTAGTTTCTCTTTCTTTGAATTTGCTTATTTTGGACATTAACTACAAATGGAATCATACAACATGTGATCTTTTGTAACTGGTTTCCTTTACCTTAGGATAACGTTTTCAAGTATAACCTCATTTTAAACTCTTCTGGTTTTGATGGAGAAGAACAATCTTGTAAATTTATTATTCTGGCTATGGATTTTTAAATAAAGACACTCGGGAAAGGTTTAAACAAACTTGGGGGAAGGCGTCTAACTGCTAAAAAAAAAAAGGCAGAAAAACCCCTTCTCTACTTCACATCTCTTGCATTACATTTAAGGAAACAAGAGCCCAGCAAGGGAAATGACTTGCCCAAACACACACAGCTTGTTAAGGGCAGAGCTGGGTCTAACACCTAGACCTGCTGACCTTTGTCTCTAACCTTTTTTCATGTTGCCACACTGCCTTCTGACCTAACATACACCTATACCACTTTTCCCACCACAACTCATAAACGTGTGACCTACAAAATATCTTCAGAGACACATGTTGAGTATCAGCCATGATGGAGGCTGCTTTGTGTCACAGCTCAGGCTTTTGGCTGCCATACCCTAAAGTGCAGCCACCCAGGTTAGCACCAGCTCCCAGAATTTCTGTCTCAGAGGAGCTTGGGAATGATCAGAGGAAGCTGTTTGCATAGCAAGAACCATTTTTACTTACACTGGATATTTTTGTTTTTGTTGTTTGAGTGGCTGGTGGATAGCACGTGTGTCGAGGGAAGCTAGTAAAGAACATGAGGGAAAGGGAGCTAAAGCCTTTGGGGCTGCCACTGGAGAGAACTCAGTTAAGGGTTAAAAAGATGCATGGGAACCCCACTGGTGCCTCCAGAACTAATTCCAGGGGAGACCAAGTGTGTCAAAAGGAGAGGAAAAGAGCTCCAGTTGAAGCAGTGTATGATCTTACAGCCATTCCTGGAACTCTCTTAATCCATACTTATGAGGCTGTAGGGCTGCTAAAAAAAAAAAAAAAAAAAGGGCAAGAAGAGGACAAAATCTATCGGAGAACATTATCTGAGGTCTGGGGGAAGCTAGGGGAAAGAATCTTCCAGAAAAGCTGGAAGCAGAGGGTAACCAGCTCATGGTAGCACCTGGATAATTTTCTTTCTACCTCGGAGTCTCCTTTAGCTGATTCCCAATTCCTGACAGGGGTGCCTGTGGTGTTGAGTAGAGGACAGTACAGGCCTTGGCTCTAGAACTTTCAGAGAAACATGGAGTATGGACTTATATGCTACAGGGTTTGACAGGAGACACACTGGTTAGGCTGCATTCTCAAAATACCCTCCATTCTCCTGTCTATAGTGGGCACCGGAAATCCCACTCTTAGAGACCTACCCCTTTGAGTGTGGGTAAGGCTTTTAAATATTCTTTATAAAGGCAGAAATATCCCTGGGTGGAGCAGCAATGACGGTGAATTAAGAGTAAGCTCAGATGGAACAAGACTTGGGGCATGCTGCAGAGATACTGGGCTTACCAAGGTGAATGGACCTAAAGATGAACTCTGGAGTGCTCTCATTTTTGCCCATTGTTGGTCTCATGTCAATCCCTGATCCCCAGGAGGCCTTATTTGGGCTGTTTTGGTTCCTGAATAGGCAATGAGT
Organism: Rousettus aegyptiacus; assembly: GCF_014176215.1. Taxonomy (NCBI): domain Eukaryota; kingdom Metazoa; phylum Chordata; class Mammalia; order Chiroptera; family Pteropodidae; genus Rousettus; species Rousettus aegyptiacus. The sequence continues at coordinate 131,773,480 of NW_023416295.1, forward strand.
TATTAGAGCTGTATACATCCCATGGTTTTGTCTAGTGGATTGAGGCCTTAAGATGCAAGAGCTGAGGGGCAGGGCTGGTAGACAGTTATGTAGCTCATCTCAATCTAAGGTTGTCCTCCAACTTTCAAAGCCCAAAGTTTCAGACCCAGTCTTTCAGTCTGGACTTTAATCGGGTGACACGCATATTGCATTGGCATCAATAGGTGTCACTTGGAACTGGATTTGTGCGTGATTCATCCAGGAAGTTGAACCCAGGCAGCAGAGCAAACACCGCGAAGCAGCTCCTGTGAGGCATGGAGTGAGAGGTTGTCTGGCGAAAGAGATGGTGATTTGTTTGCTTTGTTCTCTTCCTCTCTCCCATCCCCCCTTGCCACACTCCCTCATTCCTTTCTCTCTCCCCATCTCTGGGTCAGGGATTGCGTGGGCCTTTTCCAGATGGCTGGAGAAGGCTTTTTAATTAAAAAAAAAAAAAAAAAAGTGTGTGTGTGTGTGTGTGTGTGTGTGTGTGTGTGTGAAGGTGATTCTCCGGAGTTGAAAGGGGGAACAAAAGAAGCTGATAAAAGGGTATAGCAGGAGCTTCTGGGAGGGGAGGCCAGAGAGGGAACTGGCTGGGATGGAGATTAGAGGGAACAAAGAGGTCAGAGATCTCTGCCCCCACCCCCACCCTGGGGTGCCACCTGTCTATAGTTTTTAGGCAGGTCCTGCTCTTCTGGGACAGACCTTCAGCTTGACCTCACTTTCTGCCTTCATGGTTAGTTTGTTTTTGACCTCACTTTCTGTGTTCATGGCTAGTTTGTTTTTGTCCCTAATTGGTAGACACTCAAGACCATTAAATTTTGCTTCAAGTCCTTTCCCCCCTCCCTAACATAAATGTAGAACAGCGTGGGAATCCCCTTTCAGAGGAAGCAACGGTTCAGCTTTAAGAGAAATGGAAGGGAAGAAGAGGGCGCTGACTCAGATCCTCCGACCATTGGCTCCTGGAGGGGATCCCACCTCAGGGATTGGCTCTGGCAGAGTCCGCCTCCTCTTGTGATTGGCTCATCCAGGCATATATAAGTGGGCTGTGCTGGCTTCTTAGTAGGAGCGAGGCAAGTCGTCTGATAGTGTGTTCTGAGACGCACGGGGCGCAACCCTTCTCTCTGAACCCGAGTCCAAGTACCGGGGAGGCTGCAGCCATGAAGGAAAGACGGGCCCCACAGCCAGTCGTGGCCAGATGTAAGCTCGTTCTTGTGGGGGACGTGCAGTGCGGGAAGACAGCGATGTTACAGGTGTTAGCGAAGGACTGCTATCCCGAGGTGAGCTGCCCGCCCGCCCCTTGACCAGCTCTTCTCCTTGCCCATCTGCCCGGGGGTAGATCCCCAGCTGCCAGGGAAGCTCTCTCTCCCCACCCCACCCCGTCCCATTCTCAGCCGCTTTCTGGCTGGAGGACCGCCCTACCTTAGCTTCCCTTGAGACCTGTTCTACTTCTGCCGCCCCGCTGGCTCCTCCTCACCTCTTCACCCATAGGCGCCGATCAAATCCCCTCCTATCTCCCCTTCATCCTGGAGTCTGCTCTCTGGAGAATGGATGGAAGCATTTGAGAATCTGGGGTTTCTTGACGCAGTACCTACCCATCCTTTCACCCCAACCTCAAAGGTTGGGTGGGCATGGCCCTAGGCAGGCTCCTGCGGCCCCTTTCTGCTGTTCTGCTGATCCAAGGGGCTTGTGGGGAGAAGAGCTGGAATTGGCTTGTCTGAAATTGGGAGACAGACTAATCTGGGGGTGAGAGGACTCTCTCTCTCTCTCCCGGTCTCTACCTTTTCCCGCCTCCCCCACCCCTCCCCCCAGACCATCTAAAATATGAAGTGCTTGTCTCTGGCTTGAAGTCATTCACATTGCTTACTTTGATAGAGCAAAAGTGCCTGTGCCTCCACACTCCCCTCCTTCCTGTCCCATGTGGTCCCTCCTGCCCCAGGTATCCTCTCCTTTGGCCACATTAGTATCTCACTAGGATGAGTAGCTTCTTGTGTAGCCAGTACTAACCAGAGATTTCCAAGGGCAGAGGGGACCAGGGTGTGAATAGTTCCTCTCTTTTCACAGACATATGTGCCCACCGTGTTTGAGAATTACACAGCCTGCTTGGAGACAGAGGAACAGAGAGTGGAGCTCAGTCTCTGGGACACCTCCGGTAAGTCAGCTGGCCCCAGATGCCCCCTTCCCACCTCCGCTGGTCTGCTGCAGCTGCCGTCTTCTAGATGGGGAGAAGGAGTACGGTGCTTGCCAGGAAACTGAAAGAAGACGACCTGAATAGTCCCCATTTGGGTATAGGGGGAGGGGCCTGGTCAACTCAGTTGGCTGGTCCGGGGGTGCAGAATGGATGGACTCCAGAAGCCACTCACTTCTCTGGGTCTAGCTCCATCCTTCAGAGGGCTGGACCCTGGATGGTAAGGTGAATGGACTCCTGAAATTACCAGGGGGCAGTCAGACAGGGTTTCTCCATTTCTACTCCCTGACGCCCCCTGACTCCCCATAGCCTTTACTGCCTCGGAGCAAAACCAAATAAGAGGCAAGAGACCGTGTTGTTCAAAGCAGTTGTGGCTGAGGCAGGGAGACGAGCCTGCTTTGGGGGAAATACTGCTCCTACCTCAGTTTTCTCTCCTGCATTCCATCTCTGGCCACTGCTGTCTGCCTGCCGCAGCTCAGCTCCACTCGTCATACCGCTGCGGCTCAGGGCTGAAGTGATGCATCATCGATGTTCTGGAGGGTGGGGGAGATGGCTTAATATGGGGCAGAGTCCCATTATAGATAGATAGTGGCAAGAGGTGTTGGTTCTGACCATTTTCACCATTCTGGGCTGAGGTAGATGATGTCTTGTCTTTCTGGAATGTCGAAAGCAATATTTTTCCAGTCTCTCAACCCTAAACCCTCACTTCTAAGCTATCCTTTGCTTTAATTCTGACCCCTTCCCATTATCTCTTTACCCCAGTCCTTTTTTAATAGACTGGGCTCAGAGTTGTAATTAAGGATTAAAAGCCAGGAACCAGAGAAAGAAAATAACATCCACTGCTCTCTAAAAATGCATATTTAGGCTGAATTTAAAGAGGAACTAAATCACTAGGGGTTCCTGTTATATACAATAAACATGCTGTCCTGCTCCTCCAAAGAACTGTTGTTCCCATGATCCAGTTTTGAGGTGTGAAAAGATTTGGGGTAGGGGAGAGGCAAACAGAAAATAAGACATCCCCTTGCTCCCACTCCCCAAAACAAAACAAAAACTCCTCAACCTGGTATGCTTTCCTTCCATGCAATTCCAGGGGTTGGGAGGCAGGGTTCTGGTTATCCTGTACTGTGTTGTGCTGGCTGGATCCAACTGGAATGCAGTTGGCTGCATGATGTATGTTTTTGTATCTGCTGCACTCTGCCCACCTTTCGGTCTTCCCAGAATCTTACTGCAGCTCATCTCTATTCGCTACCACTGCCCCAAAGCACTACCCCCCCCATACTTCCCGCTGCTTCCTCCCTCCTCCCACAATCAGAATGCAGCCTTTGAATCCCAATCCAGATAATGGAAAATCAGCAAGGTGGTCTTTATTTCCTGTGTTGATTCCCATCCCCACCCCTCAGTTTCCCAAAAGATGCATGCTAACAGTCATCCTCAAACTCCCTCTTTCAAATTTGGTTGCCCATAAAGGAAAGAGGAAGTGGCAGCTGAGTGTGGGATGGGGCTTCCCAACATCGAGGCCAGGGATGAACCTGTTCCCATTATTCGCTTGCTGGTCTCAGGGAAAGGGATCGCTTGGAGCCAGAATGGAGGCCTCCTCCCCTCGCTCTTTCCAGTGCTGCAGTGCTCCCTTTGCTCAGTGCTGTGCGATAAGACCCCACCTCAGAGAGGGGATGAGGGAGGGTTCCTGAAGGAGCAGGCAGCTATTCCAACTCCCCTTTACTCTTTTTTTTTTTTTAACAACCAACCCCTCCCCACTTGGATTCCCCCCAGTTTCCATGGCGATTATGGTGCAGGGAGAGGGGCTGCTTGCTATTCTGAGCACGGATTGTCTGAGTTCCAAATCTGCTACTGTTCCTTCCCCAGGGTGGAGAGGGGCAGGCTGAGCCTCTAGCATTCGCCCATATTGGACCACCTGGGTCTGCACTGCCTACCTTAGCTTGAGTCTCTAAATCTCTAGCAATTGGTGCGCTGTCTTTAAGACTGCTTTCCTGAGATCTAGGGGGACAAGGGCTACAGCTTTCTTGCCTTTTTTTAGTAAAGCTGATTTGGGTAGAGGAGGAGTGGGGCACTGAATCACTACCAGCCTCCTAGAGTTCTGACCCCATGGCAAAGAAGCAGGGCAGCTAGTTATATAACAGTCAGGTTGTTTCTTCACTGTGGAGACCCTGGAGCAGAAGAAGGGAGCAGAGGTTGGGCAGCAGGCAGATTCTAGAAAAGAGGAGACTCTAAACAAGTCTTGGTCTCCACAGGGGTGGGAACACCATCCTCTGGGACTCTGAGAACTGGCAGACCTTAAATTAAGCCCATTGTAGGAGACCCAGACAGGGTTCAACTCATGCTCCACTTCCCCTTTATTTTGCCCTCTTTCCGTTTTTCAGGGCTAAGGAAGATGATATACTTGCACTGCCTTCTGACAGTTGGTCAGGTCCCGAGCTTTTAGGCTGCAGCGTCTTCCCCTAGGAGATGGGTGGGTCCAACTAACATAAGAGACCAAGAATGATATTCCCAGGGCTCTTGGGGCTTAGGCTTACAGGGGAGGGAAATGCCATGGCTCACCATCAGTTCTTTCTCCCCTACATCAGGATCTCCCTACTATGACAATGTCCGTCCACTCTGCTACAGTGACTCGGATGCAGTATTACTATGCTTTGATATTAGCCGTCCAGAGACAGTGGATAGTGCACTCAAGAAGGTAAGTCTAGATAAACTCTACAATCTTTATTTCAGCTTGAGAACAAAAAAGGAATCTTGGGGACCTTGTCATCTAATCTCCTCTTGTGTACCAGGAGAAAACTGAGGCCAGGAGAGGAAGAGATTTGCCCAAGGCCACACTATTAACTATATAGTTCTGGGACTAGAACCCAGATCTCCTGCCTGGACCACTGTCCTATACTGCTCTGCCAGAGGCCAGCAAGGGAGGGTGGTATTGAAGACCCAAGAAGTAAAGGATTGAGAGTCAGAGACCCTTTTAATGATATGGTTTGAGGGTCAGGCACGGGTCTTTTGGAGGCAGCTTAAATATACTTTGATCCCAGGCTACTGGAACTGGGCAAACCAGAGGTGTGAGCAGAACTGCTAGTAGGTAATGCCTAGCTAGGGCTGGATAGCAAGATCTGTTCATATTGAGGAGTCCTAGGATACCTTGTGGAATTAGCCTAGTTTCCGAGAAGGCTCTGGGACTATCTCCTTTCTTTGGGAAGAGACAAGTTGGCTTCTCCCTGGCTTTCTGGACTTGTGGAGCCCTTTGACTGGGTTGAGGGGGCAGACCCAGGCCCGTATGCTTGGCAGAGAGTGGGGAAAGGTTTGCCCCTATGCTCTCACTGGTGACTGGGCTGTTGAATGAAGGAATGGGCTTTTGGGTCAGCACTCTTGTGGCCTTAAAGTCCTCATGGGCAGGAAGATGAAGTAATTAGTGCAGTGGTGATGCCGTGGCTCAGAGGGAGGGCTGAGCTGGTGATAAGCTGGGTAGTATGTTGCCAACTGGCTACTCCAGGTATCTGTCAGGCACTGACTCTCTTTCCTTCCTCCTTCCCCCTACCTTCTTTCATGGCTCTTCAGTGGAGGACGGAAATCCTAGATTATTGTCCCAGCACCCGTGTTTTGCTTATTGGCTGCAAAACAGACCTGCGAACGGACCTGAGCACTCTGATGGAGCTGTCCCACCAGAAGCAGGCACCCATCTCCTATGAGCAGGTGTGTGTGTGCGTGTACTTGCCATCGTGTGTGTTGGGTGGCGAGACTCCAGAAAGAGGGCTTGAAATGTGGCCCTTGCTCAGACTCTCTCGCTATGGCCGGAGAAAATGGTATTTTGGGGGACCATCTACGATAAGCAAACTACTCACCTGAATAGAGGTGGTGGGTACCTGTGTTCCCTGATTTACGTTATAGGTTGGCAAGTGAACCATTCCTCTTTGTGCCAGTGTTTCTCAGATTTTTTTTTTTGTGTGTGTGTGTGTGGACCACCTGCATTAGAATAAATAGAATTTCTTATGCACCTGGGAGTATAAGGTTCATTTTTTTTTTAAACTAGTGTTTCACATTAGACTCATCTGCAGAGCTCTTAAAAATAGTAATGCCTAGGCCCTACTCCCAGAAATTCGATTTACTTGTTCTGGCATCAATGTGGTTTTAAAAATGTCTCAGGTGATTCTAAGGTGCTGCCAGGCTTCACCTTTAGAAAATAATTAGCTGATCATGGTGGTAGGAACTGGCAGTTCGGTCTCATCTGGAGTAGCCCTGGGGAGAACCACTAACCATAGTAGGAAGTGTTTCTGAGCCATTTTGGACCGCTGCACTGATGACCTCACTCCCCTCTCCCCCTGCAGGGCTGTGCAATAGCCAAGCAGCTGGGTGCGGAAATCTACCTGGAAGGCTCAGCTTTCACCTCAGAAAAGAGTATCCACAGCATCTTCCGGATGGCATCCATGGTGTGTCTGAACAAGCCCAGCCCGATGCCCCCGAAGAGTCCTGTCCGGAGCCTCTCCAAGCGACTGCTCCACCTCCCTAGCCGTTCGGAACTCATCTCTTCTACCTTCAAGAAGGAAAAGGCCAAAAGCTGCTCCATTATGTGAAGTGGGGGTTGGAGAGGGGAGACAACCTCCCACTTCCTCCCTTGGGTTGCAGAGGCAAGGGGAGAGGGAGGATGAGACAATTTAGGACATGGACACGAGTTTTTCAGATGGCCACGGTGAGGGCTTGGAAGGAGACAGGAATGGGACGAGGAAAGAACCAGGCCCAGCTGGAGGACCTGACACTGAGAAAGAACCATCACACCCCAAGCCAGGCACTAAGTGGTGGAGGAGGTGGCTGCCCCAGTGCCCCTACTCCAGAAGAAGGAGATGTGTGGGGGTGTGGGGGGCATGCTGGCCTCATGGGCTTAGGGGCCTAAAAGAGCCTCACCTTCAGCATCATGCCTCTTCCACCCAATGTTTCCATGCAGGCCAGGGGATGGGAGGGGTCCCTTAGCCCTTCCCTTCCCCTCTGAGGAGGCTGCAGAGGAGTGGAGAGTGGGGAAGCCATGAGGCAGCTCCCTTGGGAGCTGAGCCCAGGTGCTTCATATCTGAAATCAGAGGGGCAGGAGCTGGTCGGAACTAATAAGAAAGAAACCCCATCTTTGCATAGCCCACACCTCATGGAGAGGTGACATCGTACATTCACTTGCTTCTCACCTAAGTCCCCAGGGTCCAAGGGAGAAGCCCCAGACCCCCTTCCCTTGCAGTGTGGGGGTGGTGGTACTGCAGGGGGCAGGGCTGGGTGGGGGTCACCAGACTTTTTCTGCCCTTAGGGCAGTATAGCTGGCATTTGTTTTATAGACTCTTGTCTTTGGAATGGGGGGAGGGGAGAGTGTTTCAATCTGTTATATGTTCTGTGTTTAAAGAAGAAAACCTATTTATTAATGAAAAATATAACACATAAAGAAGTTGGCTCCATTTTCTTAGTTTCTTTGTTTCCTTTGGTCATTGATAATGAAGAAAAAGCTATCCTGTGGCCCTTTCTGTGGATCGCAGAGTAGCTGTCTCTACTGTTTCCTGGTATCTCCAAGAATCTCTTCCCTCTTCCCCAACCCTCACTTCATCCCCAACCCCATCCAAGTCCTAAGCCAATGAAGATCTCCTTAGCCCTAGAGCAGGGTTTCTCAGCCTTGGAACTAACGATATTTTGGGCTAGATAATGCTTTGTTGTGGGGGCTGTCCTGTGCATTGGAGGAGGTTTAGCAGTATCCCTGGCCTCTACCTGCTAGAAGTCAAGAGTGCCTAACCCCCAGGTGTCACAACTAAAAATGTCTGCAGATATTGCCAAATGTACCCTGGGGCAAAATCATTCCTGTTGAGAATCATTGCCCTACAGCAGCAGTCTCCAACCTTTTTAGCACCAGGAACTGGTGCTCTTATGAGAATCTAATGCCTGATTTGAGGTGGAGCTGAGGATGCTAGCACTGGGGAGCCTCTGCAAATACAGATGAAGCTTCCCTTGCTCTCCCACCCACCTCTCACCTCTTGCTGCGCTTCCGTTCCTAACAGGCCATGGACTAGTACTGGTTTGTGGCCTGGGGATTGGTGACCCTTGCCCTAGAGAGTCTAGAGGAGAGGGATAAGGCTTGGTGAAATCAGAGGATCCAAGCTGCTGAGATCCCAATTCCTGCAGAAAGTGGACAGACAAGCCAGGGTTGGGAGATTCCTGGGGTTTTAGTCTTCCCTGAGTTCAAAGAGAGCTGATGTTTTCTGCTTCCTTGACTTTCTACTTCTATTGCCTGTGATGGCAGCTCAGGGGCCTTCCCTTCTCCTCAGTGACTTATAGCTCTGTTTTTCAGATTTCAGTGTGCTGGAAATAAAGAGTACTTATTATGTATTGAGTATTTACCATGTGCCCAGCACTGTGCTGATAGCTTTACCTCCATTATCATATTTAACCTCAAATGTTAATAGCTAACATTTGTTAAATGCTTACTACAGGTCAGGGATACTTATGAGTTCCTTATATGTTATTTATTCCTGTGATAACCCTATGGTGTACTATCTACTTTATTTCACAGACAAGGAAAACAGGTCCAGAGAAATTAGTTCATGTGCCCCAAGTCACACAGTCAGAAAGTGGTAGAACCTGCTAGATGCAAATCCAGACAACCTGGTTACAGAGCATGTACTTTTCACTATTCTGCTATCCTACCCTGTGAGGCAAGTCGTATTATTATCCCTGTTTTACAATGAAATAGAAAAGTCAGAGATGCCGTATAACTTGCAAGAGATTATACTGCTTGTATGCAATGGAGTCAAGATTCAAACCAGGTCTCAATGGTAACTGTAATGCCACAGGCCCCTTATTGCTAGTCATGTTGTACCTAAATAGGAGACTCTACCTGTGGTCCTTACTAGAACATTATCCTGTCTCCATCTCCAAAGATGCATGTTTGTTAAAGAACTAGCAGAATAAGAGAAACGAGTATCCTTTAAGCTCAATGTCTGACACGTGTCATTCACAACAGGTGTACTGGGGAACTCTGCCACTATGAACTTGGAGAAGCTTCATCACTTTTTTGGGTCTCAGTTTACTTATCTTTAAAGACAGTGACAATGGTAATCTGAAAATAGGGGACAAGCTGGACTCTGAAGTTGACTCTTGGCTCATTCTTTTCACTCTCTGGCCTTTGAAGGCAATTAATTTTTCTAGGCCACACTCTCCTTATCAGTAAAATGGAGATAACACCCATCTCATATTGCTATGAGAACTAAACAAAATAAGTAACATAAGCGTCCAGCACACAGAGCTGGGCACTTAGAAGAGTCTCAGTAAGTAGTTACTGGAGCTCTCTTCAAGATTCCAGTCTACAGCTTGGATCTTGTTAGTTGGGGTTCAATTCTGTGAGTGGAGAGCCCTCCAGTGTTCACTGGGTGAATTACACTTAATAGCTCTCAGACTACGTTCCGTTCCGTTCTGTCTCTGGTGTCGAAGTGGCAGGTCAAAGGCTGCAGAGCTTGAAGAGAAGTGTTACTCTCCCAGGGTTACTTTGGGGCATTGTGGGTGATGCCCAGGGCTTTAAGATTATTTGGGTCTATTCTGAGGCTCTGCTTGAGGAGAACTGAACATGCATTCAGAGAGAAAAGCGAGACCTACAGCAACGTGAAATTGAAACCAAAAAGCTGATGATGGAAAAATGGGAAGGAAGGAGGTATTAGATACATCTATCTAAATCCATCTTAGAAGTTGCAAGGTTTTTGTTTTTATAGGGTTGGGGTGAGTGGGAGAATTATGAATGATAAGAACAAGGAGAAACCAAGTGAACATACAATTTGGGGTAAGAAAAGCTCAGTGGAGGACTGAAGAGGGAGACAATATGAGGAAAAAAGAAGCAAAAACACAAAGATAGCCTAACAACTGACCAGATTCCAAAGGGTAAGAAAATGAGGAAACCAGAGTCCTATCCGGAATTTTGAGAAAAGAGATGCCATAGCCCAGCTGATACCATCCTTTTTGGAAGCCTTTGGAATCTGTTGCATGGGCTCATTTTTGAGTTGTCACAATAAGTGGGTGTTATTATCATGAGTTGCTAAATGTCCTTCTAAACCTGGGATAGTCCCGCACAATGAATTGTCCCACTTTCATTGTATCTCGGCTACTCCTGTAACCTAACCTTTAGTTTGTCCACCTATAAAATGGGGCTAATAATCTCACGGTTTGTTTGTTTGTTTTGTAAAAATGCTTTTCTACAAAGGGTTGTAAGCCATAAGCCATGATAGTAATTAACTGCAGTTTCTAGGAATACCAGCATATTCCAGGAAGACTGCGCAGGGAAAGAACCTTTTGCGAGAAACCTACCCACGGAAAACTCTTCCTCTCGCAGTCTCAAATATTTGGCGAACCACATTGCCCAACAGACCCCGCGGGGCAGGGTGCTCGCGCCATGTATTCTGGGATTGGTAGTTCTCAGACGCTGGTTGTCGGCCACCGCTGCCTAACTTCGGGAACTCAACTTCCCAGATTGCTGCGCAGCTGGGGGTGTGCAACTCGAGAACCAGGAAACGGGAAAGATGGCGGCTCCTCGGCGACGTTGAGGCCTCGTTGGGCGGTTCAGAGTCAAGAGTGGTGAGTCCAGGGCCATGGAGGCGGTTTTCACGAGTCCGTAGAGAGGGCGAGACTAGGTCATGGCGGTGGCCCCTGCCTCCGGGACCAGGCGGGGGGAACGCCTCAGGGAAGGGGCACGAGCTTGGAAAGCTCTGATCGGCAGGAGCGAAGGGGCGCGGGCCACGGTGTGTAGTGTGGGCTCCTGGGAGTACAAGCTAGGTCCCTACAGTAATGTTACAGGTTAGACCATTGGCCACGGGCATAGCACCTGTGATAGCCCCAGACTGACCTTATTCCTTCATGTTTTGAGTAGCCTTTGCTCCAGCCAAACTGGAACTCTGGCTTCTCTCCCAGAAGCGGTCATGCTTTCCCGCCTCTGCGCCTCCTGTGTTATTTTTTTTGCCGGGAATGACTTCTTTTCTGTACCCTCAATTACACATATTAAAATTCTGCTTATACTTAAATGCTCAAGAGCCACTTCCTCTACAGATCTTTCAAAATCCCTTTTGCAAATGAACGGAAACTTCTTTAAACTCCTGTAATGCTGCTTCTGAACCTTCATTCTGGTATGTCTCATAGCTTGTTTTCTGTGGACAGGATCTTCCTGATTTCTTTTTGTATCTCACACAGCACCTAGCAGAGTGCTTTGTATATAGTGGATGTTTGACAAAAACGTCATTGAATGAAAAAGCCTGCTCCTGCCCTCAAAGAACTGAAGAACTCAGAAATCTGGAGATTTGCAAGGAAGGCTCCTGGGAGCAATGGCGAAGGTTGGGCCTGTGATACATAGAGTTTGTAATAAAAGTTGGCCTATGTTTACTGTCTTCTAACTTCTCGTTGTTTTCTGAACTTAGTCCACTTGGGCTTCTACTCTCTCCACACCATTGAAATGGCTCTTAGTCAGGGGTACCAACCATCTCTATTTTTCCAAATGTAAGGGTCACTCCTTTATCTCCTAGTCTTTTTCCACTTGATACAGTTAACCCTTCCTTCCTTGAAATACGTTTTTGGCTGCTGTGATTTTCAGATCATGGACTTCACTCCTCCTCCCATTCTCTTATCTTACTTTTTTTTTTTTTTTAATCTTTTTCACTGGCTTTAGCTTCTTTCCAGTTTTTCCTCGGCTCCTCCTGTGCTTGACTTCTAAATGTAAAGTGTTCCAGAGCTCAATCAGGTGTCCTCTTCTATTTTTTCTTTATTCTTATTGCCTACTTAAGTAATATCACTTAGTGTCCTGTGGCTTTATTTTCTGCGTATTGATGATGTAAAATTTTGTCTCCAGGGTCTCCTGTGTTCCACAGTTGCATTTTCAACTGCCTTCCTGTAGTCTTCACTGGGTTTTCTTACTGACATCTTACATTAAACATGGCCAAAATGAAACTTTTGATTTCCTCCTAAATCTGTTTTTTTCCCCCAGTCTTCTCCAGTCACTAATGGCACCACAAACCGTTAGGTTGCTCAGCCCATAAATTTAGGAGCTATCTTTGTGTTGTCTCTTTCCTTTTCTCCTTTCATTAGTAAGTCCTGTTATCTCTGCCTCCAAAGTATACACTGAAGCTAACTACTCTTCATCTTCATTGTCACTTTCATAGAAGAAGATACTGTCATCTCTTGCCTAGACTATTATAATAGCATTTTCAGTGGTTCTGTTTCTACCTTGCCTCTCTGCGTGTAGTTTCTTGCAAGTCACCGAAGTAATTCTTTAAAAATGTAAAATTAGATGACATAATTTCCTGTTTAACACTCTTCTAAAGTTCCCATTGCAGTTAGATTAAAATCCAAATTCCTTTACCCTGGCCTAACACATATTTCCATGATCTGACTCCTGCCTACCTCCCTGAACTGAATCAGTCTTCTCACTGGGTCACTGCCACTCAGTCACACAAGTCTGTTTTCCATTGGCAGACATGCTAAGCTAGTTCCCTTTCCCATCATTCAAATCTCAACTTTCATGTCATCTAAAGAAATTCCTTCCTGAGCCTGCTGTCTCTTCTTCATACCTCTTCCTCTGCTTTATTCTCTTCTTTAGTGCTCATGACTATTTGAAATTCTCTTACCTTTTTGCTTAACTGTTATCTGCTTCACTGGAATTTAAGCGTTAGAGATCTGAGACTTTGTTTTGTTTACAGGTATGTCTCCAGTACACAGAACAGTTTCTGGCACCTACCAGGTGCTCAATGAATATTTGTTGAAAGAATGAATGATGTCCAGGATAATGTGTAGAGAAATTAGCCTTCTAGAGTGTTTTCTTAGGGCTGTAAGTGGAAGAGACATAAATATAATTTCCATGTGATAATGCATAATGTACTGATATAGAACATTGAGTCATTTCGTAGACAATTGTGAGATAAAATGGATTGTTTCCACCTTTTGAAAGTGCTCCTTGTTTATTTTTCTTTTCCTTTTTCTTTCTTTCTTTCTTTCTTTCTTTCTTTCTTTCTTTCTTTCTTTATTTTTTCTTTTTTTTTTACAGTAGAAAAGAAAAGCTTCTCTTAGAAGGGAAAGTACACTTCCAGATGTGGAAGCAGGCCTGAGCAAGAGAAGCGTGGCTCAAAAGGCTATTTTTCTTTTTTTTACACATTCTTCCTTCTTAAAGATGTATGACGAGAAAGAACATCAGAAAGGGGGCTTGTAAGCTAAAGCTTAGAGAACTGATATTCTAGCTGAACTATATGGGCATAAAATAAATTCTGAGAAATGTATCCCAAGTGTTGGGGATGGCGGTGGTGGTGGTGGTAATGCTTATGATGATGGGGTAGAGGCAGATTCAGACCTGCTGTCCTTTTAGCAAATAAAGCTGAAGTAGATTTTGTAGTCTGAAAGACAGTTGACAGTGTGGTATGGTGTTCATTGTTTCCCAGGCATGAGAGAATAGGACAAATTCCTGCCCAAACCCTCATGGGACTGGGTAATGATCAAGGTTGTGAAAATCTAAGTAGGTAATGTCAGTCAGAATGTTATGACCTGTAGTTTTTGCTTCTTTTCTTCATAGGAAGTTGCAAAAAAAGTTCATGAAGGTCCAGTATACCCTTCACCAAATTTTTCCCATTGCATAACTAGAAGTACATTTCTTTTTGTCCATTAAAATTTAGTTTTTCTTTGGAGTGCTGATTATAATTCCGAATCTCAAAGTTATACTTTATTTTCCCTCTTTCGAGCTTTCTTTATGAGCTCAAGAGAACTTATCTCCCTTAGATGTCTATGTCTTGACTGATCCTGCTGGGCTGGCAGACATAACAGATTCCTAAGATAAGCAATACAGGATTTTATAGAGATAGCTAGTATACTATTCATTTACTGATATTTCTTTTAATACTCTTGAAGTCTAATTTTTAAAATAAGTTATATTCATTGTGTACCTTTAGAAATGAATATATACAGAAAGGAATCACAGAGAGACAGTATAGTTTACTGAATTAAAGTGGGCCTCTGGAGCCAGACTGCCTCTGGAACTCTACCACTTCCACCTGTGTGTCCTTAGACAAGTTACTTTATATACCTGAGCTTTAGTTTCCTCATCTACAAACTAGGCATACCAGTATATTTACTTTATAAAGTTGTTTTGAGATTAAGTACTCCGGTCACCCATGACAGATGGCAGGAGAGCTGGCTGACAAGAAGGACCGTGATGCATCACCTTCCAAGGAGGAAAGGAAGCGATCTCGAACTCCTGACAGAGAGCGGGATAGAGACCGGGACCGCAAGTCTTCCCCATCTAAAGATAGAAAGCGGCATCGTTCAAGGGATAGGCGTCGAGGAGGTAGCCGGTCTCGTTCCCGGTCCCGGTCCAAGTCTACGGAAAGGTAAAATAACTTTGTATGTCTGTTAAATGGAAAGGGAGAGTACATTTCAAACTTCTTCATTCTTTCTTTCTCTGATGCTTCCAGGATGAGGACAGTAGTGTTGTACACATTTCTGTACATCTAAAGTTTAAGAGGGAACTTGTAAGATGAAGATCCAGATGATAGAGGAGGTAGTTCATCTGTTTACATAGTTTATGGTCTATCATTGCCATTTATATTTAGAAGTATGACTGAGCTAGACCTTAGAATCACCTCATAACATCCCCAGGAAACACATTCCCCAATTTGTAAAATTTTATTTTGGGGAGAAAGGTCATGAGAAACTTTTTAGTGCTGTAGTGAAGCAGGATACTCTAGAAATATCAAGTGATTTCTTAAATTTGCTCATTTTCAGAGAACGACGGCATAAAGAACGAGAACGAGATAAGGAGCGGGATCGGAATAAGAAAGACCGAGATCGGGATAAGGATGGGCACAGACGGGACAAGGACCGGAAACGATCCAGGTATATGAGAGAATGAGAGAGGACTTTAGGGGAATGCTCTTCCTCTCCTCTCTGCATTTGAGCTAGCTCAGCTTTGTAGGAAAGTACATTTTTTTTCCAGTAGATCTTATTGGTAGTTACTATAGAGCTATTTTTTTTTAGAAGGCATGTGTCTTTACAAGGTCTAACCAGTTTTTTTTTTTTTTGAAGTAAACTCCATTTTTATTTTTTTATACAATACATGCATATATGGATAAATTTTTCTTAAAGATCTTTCAACCCTGAGGTGACGTTCTTGGGTATATAAAATATAAAGCTACAGCAACTGAAATTTGAGCTCCAGAAATGACAATTGAACTTCAAAAACATAATTAACATTTATGCAATTGCATATATACCAATAGATAATATTCTATGCCTCATCTAGTCTCTTAATCCAACTACCTCAGATGCCTTCCAGTTTGCACATTGGTTAGTGAAGTCACAACCCTTTAAGGGTCAACTTGTTCTTAGAATTTAGAAATTAGTTTGAAAAGGTTACCAGACTACAAGACATTCCTTTTGCTCCACTGGACCATTCAATTATCTACCCAGAATATACAATATATACTTGTTGGGATAGGTTAATGCCCCAGTATCTTAATCTCTTTCTTTCGGAAACTTCCTGTGCAAAGTTTTTATTTGGCTTTGAGTGTGTAGGTAGAATTCAGGGAAAAGGACAGAATTCTCATAACAAACAGTAGAATTGTTTGAGATCTCTTGTAGATTAAGCTTATAGCAGGTATGGGGAAAGGATTGCTGTGACTAGTAGGAAGAGAAAATAAGGATGAGACATATAGCAGTACCTAGGAAGGGTGTATTTGGGTGGTCGTGTGGGCTATATTCATTGTGTATTATAAATGCGCAACTGAAATTAGGAATTTTTTTGTTTTAATTTATGCCTATAGCACTTGGTCTTCCTAGGTGTTCTTCCATCTAAGTACTAACCAAGCCTGACCCTGCTTAACTTCCGAGATCAGACATTGTCTTGTTCAGGGTGGCATAGCCGTAGACCATGGACCATGGCTCCACTGGGGTGCGAACCCAGGACCCATGTGTAAAGCAGATGTGCTAACTGCTACACTGTGGAACCATGTCCAGGAGGAATTATTTTTGACGTCAGTAATGGCAACTCATTTGCCAGAGAAAATTAGTCTCAGCAAAGGAGATTCGGGTAGATTGGGGCCAAGACAGGGCCATCATTAAGTTTCAAAATAGGCAAGAGTGACCATGCCTGCAAGGGAGCTTCTGAACCTGATGGATGACCATGGCTAGTCTTGCCGAGCCATGGGAAAAATTCCATTCTTTTCGAGGGCCTTAGCCTGAACCTCATGTAGGTGCTTGGGTAAGACGGCAATATAAACCTTTCCTGTTCTTTTTCCTTAAAGTTTATCTCCTGGTCGAGGAAAAGATTTTAAATCTCGGAAAGACAGAGACTCTAAGAAGGATGAAGAGGATGAACATGGTGATAAGAAGCCAAAGGTAAAGGAGAGGAAGGATTTTCTCATCTTCCTCTTCACTTCAAGCCTAACTTTGTGATCCTCAAAGAGAGAGAACCTTTATGGACAAAGTCCTGTGTTTTATCTTCAGGCCCAGCCATTATCCCTGGAGGAACTTCTGGCCAAGAAAAAGGCTGAGGAGGAAGCTGAGGCTAAGGTAAGAACTTGGGGCTCTGTATTAGTTCTCTAGGGCTGCTATAACAAAACACCACAGACTGGGTGACTTAAGCAACAAGATTTTTTTTTTATAGCAACAAGAATTTATTTTCTCACTGTTCTGGATGGTGAAAGTTCTAGATCACAGTGTCAGTGGGGTTTTCTTCTTGAGGCCTTTCTCCTCGCTTTGTATGTGATCGTTTTGTATCTTCGTGTGGTCTTTGTGTGTGTGTGTCCCTGGTGTATCTGTTTCCAGATTTTCTCTTATAATTATGATACCAGTCAGTTTTGATTAGGCCTACCCTACGAGCATCATTTTACCTTAAACACCTCTTTAAAAGCCTTATCTCCAAATTCATCCACATTCTGAGGTACTGGGGTTTAGGGCTTCAACATATGCATCTTGAGGGAGGCACAGTTCAGGCCATAACAGGATCTTAGGTTTGTTTGTGTTTTTCTTAACCGGTTTAATGCCCGAGCATTTTTGGGCTCCCTGCCATCTCCCACCAGTGATATGATTATACCCTGTTCCGAGATCCTTTGTTTATATTTCCAATCTATTTTGTAGCCCAAGTTCCTCTCCAAAGCAGAAAGAGAGGCTGAAGCCCTAAAGCGACGGCAGCAGGAGGTGGAAGAACGGCAAAGGATGCTTGAAGAAGAGAGGAAAAAAAGGAAGCAGTTTCAAGACTTGGGAAGGAAAATGTTGGGTTCGTTTTCCTACGCTATGTAACCCCTAGATGGGATAGGAAATGGTGAGATGGGATTATAGAGTTACTTATGAGAGCTAGAGACCTGTTTACTCTGAAGTTTGTAAAAGGAAAAGTTGGGGGAACTTTGTGAGAAAAGTATTTTTCTGTTAGGTTTCCATTTTCCTTGTAAATCTCCCTCCTTTATTCTCATTTGGTGTCCATTGTCTGGATCCTTCCATGCCCTCTTCCACTGAACTTTTCTGCAGCTTTGCTTTCTTTGGTCTGCAGAAGACCCTCAGGAACGGGAACGTCGGGAACGCAGGGAGAGGATGGAGCGAGAGACCAATGGAAACGAGGATGAGGAAGGGCGGCAGAAGATAAGGGAGGAAAAGGATAAGAGCAAAGAACTGCATGCCATTAAGGTACAGTCCTTGGCTCTGTCTGCACTTCCCCCTCCAAAAAATAAATGATGTTATTTGGCTATTCTGCCCTCTGCATGCGAGATTTCATTCTTGAGCTTGATGGATTCTGTTTTGTCCGTGGGCAGGAGCGTTACCTGGGTGGCATTAAGAAGAGGCGCCGTACAAGGCATCTCAATGATCGCAAGTTTGTCTTTGAGTGGGATGCATCGGAGGACACATCCATAGACTACAACCCACTGTGAGTGGCTTCAGGCCTAAACTAGGTTTTTTTTTCTTTTCCAATTACAATTGACATTCGATGTTATATTAATATCAGATGTATGGCATAGTGAGTAGTTATTTATATGAATTATGAAGTGCTTTCCACCATAAGTCTAGGACCCACCTGATACCATTCATAGTTATTACAGTATTATTAACTATATTCTTTATGCTGTACTTTACATCCCCTTATCAATTTTTTTTTCACCCAACCCCTTAAGCCTGTTCTCATCTGAAAACCATCAGTTTGTTCTCTGTGTCTATGAGTTTATTTCTGTTTTGTTTGGTCATTTATGTTGTTGTTTAGATTCCACATATAAGTGAAATCATGTGGTATTTGTCTTCCTCTGTCTGACTTATTTCATTTAGCTTAATACCCTCTAGGTCCACCGTGTTGCAAATGGTAAGGTTTTATTTTATTTTTTTATGACTGAATAATATTCCATTGGGCACTTGGGTTGCTTCTATATCATGGCTGTTGTAAATAATGCTGCAGTAAACATAGGGATGCATATATCTTTTCAAATTAGCGTTTTGTTTGTTTTGGATTGAATACCCAGGAGTGGGATTGCTGGGTCATATGGTAGTTCTATTTTTAATTTTTTGAGGAACCTCCATGTTGCTTTCTTTAGTGGCTGCACCACTTTTCAATTCCAACAGTACAAGAGTTATCTTTTTCTCCACATCTTGGCCAACACTTGTTTGTTGATTTATTGATGATAGCCACTCTGACAGGTGTGGAATGCTCTGATGATTGAGCATGTTTTCATGTTTATTGGCCATCTTTATGTGTTCTTTGGAAAAATGTCTGTTCAGGTCCTCTGCCCATCTTTTTACTTGGATTGTCTTTTTGGTGTTAAGTTGTATGAGTTCTTTATATATTTTGGATAATAACCTCTTAACAGATGTATTGTTAGCGAATATCTTCTCCCATTTAGTAGGTTGTCTAAATTAGGTCTTTTAAGGTAGGCAATTCCTAGAGAGGATTGATGACTACAGAGATAGAAGTAAGATAAGCTGGTATGGGGAAATTGGTAAACTGGTAGTAAGCCAGGCCTTTGGGTGAGGAAAGACCCTGGCTAGGAAGGGGAACTGGTACATCTTAGTATTCCGCGTTTCCCTCTGGCTGCTGTAACAGTTTTTTCTCTTTTTTTCTTCTTCTGTCTTAATCCCAGGTATAAAGAACGGCACCAGGTACAGTTGTTGGGGCGAGGCTTCATTGCAGGCATTGACCTAAAGCAGCAGAAACGAGAGCAATCACGTTTCTATGGAGACTTAATGGAGAAGAGGCGGACCCTGGAAGAAAAGGAGCAGGAAGAGTGAGTGGTCAGGGCTGGAGTGGTTGGGCATAGCCCAGAGTTATCAGAAAGGAGATGGGGATGCTGATCCCACTTATCCCTCATGATCCTACTCCAGAGCAAGACTCCGCAAACTTCGTAAGAAAGAAGCCAAGCAGCGCTGGGATGATCGGCATTGGTCCCAGAAGAAGTTAGATGAGATGACAGACAGGGACTGGCGGATCTTCCGTGAGGACTACAGCATCACTACCAAAGGTGGCAAGATCCCCAATCCCATCCGATCCTGGAAAGACTCTTCTTTGCCCCCACATATCTTGGAGGTCATCGATAAGTGTGGCTACAAGGTAAGGAGGGGTAGATTGGTCCAGAAGACCTGACTTGTTTCTACATCCTAAGGGATATCAACTTTGTTCTTGACTATTTGGTGCTTTTTCTGCCAGTGGGAACCAAGGTAGCACTGTCTATCACTTTCTGGTGGAAGTATTGGCGTTTGGTGATTGTGTTTCTTTTTAGGTCCCCATTCCTGTGACCTGTGCTTGGTATCCTCCCATTATGCTAGCATATATGCCCACTCTATTATTAATAGCCCAGGAAGTATAATCCTGTGCCATTATTTTTTTTGGGTCACTGCAGGAACCAACACCTATCCAGCGTCAGGCAATTCCCATTGGTCTACAAAATCGTGACATCATAGGTGTGGCTGAGACTGGCAGTGGCAAGACAGCAGCCTTCCTCATTCCATTGCTGGTCTGGATCACCACGCTTCCCAAAATTGACAGGTGGGGTCAGCTGATACCAGTTGGAGTGCTTTTAATTGGGTAGGAATGGTGAAAGTGGTTTTCTTTTTAAGTCTATTATCTTGGAGGTCATCAGAAGCCTCTTTTTTAGTCTGGGTCAGATATTAGAGAATAACTGGATCATGGTATCAAAGAAGTGTATGATTTTATTGTTGGCAAGGACCACTCCCTGGAGAACTTGGTTATCCAGAAATCAGATTTTTAAGGGATCTTATTGCATCCTCTTCCCACCACCCTCTTCATTTCCATAGCTGCCCATAAGTGTGACTTTGTCCTGCTCCTTTTTGTGGTTGGATGAGAACCAAAGCTTATGAAACTGTGGGGTGCCCCATTTACCACAGGATCGAAGAGTCAGACCAGGGCCCTTATGCTATCATCCTGGCCCCTACTCGTGAGCTGGCCCAGCAGATTGAGGAAGAGACCATCAAGTTTGGGAAGCCACTAGGCATCCGCACTGTGGCTGTCATTGGCGGCATCTCCAGAGAAGACCAGGGCTTCAGGCTGCGCATGGGTTGTGAGGTTTGTTCACCTGGCCAGCAACCAGCCTACGGTTTAGGCTCTTTTGTTTTGGGGCTCTGTTTCTAGTTTCTGTCATAGATGTGAAGTTAGATGAAGAAAGGTCTGGTTTATATCGACGTGCTATTGTTATTGAGAACTTACTAGGGATTGTACTATGCATATCATTAATTCTCACAACCACATGAGAGTACATAGGGGTAGCTCCATTTTACAGATGAAACTGAAGCTCAGGTTAATAAGTGGTCTAAAGTTACACATGATTGGCAGTGGACAGAGCTGAAATTCAGATACAAAACCTGTTTTCTTAGTCACTCTGCTGGATCAAGTCATAGACTTTATGTGTTGTCTTTTCAGGAGGGTAGGGGAGGAGAGTTTTTTATAAGTCTGCTGTAAGAATGAGTTTTTTTTATAGACTTCTTAGTGTAATCCCTTTGTATAATCCCCTCCACAGTATCCTTTAGTCTCCCATCCAAGAAAGTTCCTACTGTTTTGCCTCCTCTGTCTAACTCCCGAATCTTACTCAGAGGCCCTATTCATTTCTGGAAAAACAAAACAAAACAAAAAACCCAGGATAGCAACAAGTAATTTCATGCCTTTACTGTCAAACATAATTGGAGATTGGGATTACTAAGTTCCTTAGCTTTGGGGATCTATTGTCCAAGTGGGTGGACAGGAAGTTGAAGAAAGAAGTAACTGCTGCGGCCACATATAATTCCACTGTACTCCCTAGATTGTGATTGCTACCCCGGGACGTCTGATTGATGTGCTAGAGAACCGCTATCTGGTGCTGAGCCGCTGTACCTACGTCGTTCTGGATGAGGCAGATAGGATGATTGACATGGGCTTTGAGCCAGACGTCCAGAAGATCCTGGAACACATGCCTGTCAGCAACCAGAAGCCAGACACAGATGAGGCTGAAGACCCCGAGAAGATGTTGGCCAACTTTGAGTCAGGAAAACATAAGTACCGCCAAGTAAGGCTGTTTCCCTGAGGTGGGGCAAGTTGCCAAACCTGCTCTAGGGCCCTTCTTACCTTAGGCGGGCCCAGAGTACATGTTTCCAGAATGGTGAGGCTTGCCTAGGTACAGTCTTCCGACAGTCCTAACAGTGTAGTCATTTGCTTTGCCCTGGAAAAATTCCAAAGAGTCATGTTACTGCTCACCATAGGTGCTAGCAACGCTTTTAGCCCTTTCTGTCATCATAAGATGTCAAACACAGGTACTGAGGAAAAAAGTAGGAAGACAAAAGACAGTATTTCCTAAGGTGGTGGCTGTCAAAGCTTACACTGGCTTATTTTAGATTCTTCAACCTGGACTGTGCTGCCTGTGATAATGGTAGGATATGTGACTGTGTCTGCCTGGGCCCAAGGCTGAGCCTCCTGTTTTCATAGACGGTCATGTTCACGGCCACCATGCCCCCAGCTGTGGAGCGTCTGGCCCGGAGTTATCTTCGGCGTCCTGCTGTGGTGTACATTGGTTCTGCAGGCAAGCCCCATGAACGTGTGGAACAGAAGGTCTTCCTCATGTCAGAGTCAGAAAAGAGGTACGGGGGCAGCTGAGCCAGAGGAAATGGAATAGAAAAGGAACTTTTTTCCTGTGTGAGTGGCGGCTCGATTCCTGTGTGAGTGGATTGTTCTGGTTGAAAAGCTGTTTTCTTACCCAGGGTGCCATGGGCATCGAAGAGCCTGGAATTGGTGTTGTAGATAAGGGTTGGGCATTTTACTTGGAGTGTGGGGCAGTAGGCATTTCATTTTTCTCCTCTTTCTCTTCTCCCCAGGAAAAAGCTGCTGGCAATCTTGGAGCAAGGCTTTGATCCACCCATCATCATCTTTGTCAACCAGAAGAAGGGCTGTGATGTTTTGGCCAAATCCCTGGAGAAGATGGGGGTGTGTCTGGCAGGGGAGGGCAAAGTCCAGTCTCTTTGGTGCTGTTTTCTGAATCTCTCCAGTATTCAACAAATCAGGGCCAGAAGGAAAAGGGAGGTTTGATGGGGATAAGGAGGCCTGGGTCAATTGCTATGACTGTCCATTCCAACAATGCCAGTTAGAGCTAGCTTCCTTGAGTCTTCCTCTAAGTGGGCTGGGGCAAGGGAGAGGTTTTAAGACATACATCCTGGCAGGATCTGAGGATGTGGAATAGAATGGGTCAAAGTTTGTTGTGTTTATGTATGTTTGGTGTGGTCAGGAGGGAGATGTTGATCAGTGTCCTTTCCTCCTATACGGGTGTTTGATGGGAAGGTCGTGTCCACTCCACTCAGTGCTTAAACTTCCTTAAACTTCTTGGCCCCTGCTTTCTCTTCTCTCTCACCTTCATTCTCTGACTACTAATCTGTCTGGCTCCACATCTCACCCCTCTCTCCCATCCTTTCTTCAGCTCACCTGTTCTCTCCTTGCTTATAGTTGCACCTATTCTTTCTCCTGCCTGCTTCCCCTTCTCCTCCTACCCTGCTGCTCTCTGCAACTATCCTTTTCTGTCCCCACTCCTCTTAATATCTGTCTTTCCGTGATCCCGTTACTCTTTCTTCACTTCACCATTCTCCCAACAGTACAATGCTTGTACACTACATGGTGGAAAAGGCCAGGAGCAGCGAGAGTTTGCATTGTCCAACCTCAAGGCTGGGGCCAAGGATATTTTGGTGGCTACAGATGTGGCAGGTCGTGGTATTGATATCCAAGATGTGTCAATGGTGGTCAACTACGATATGGCCAAAAACATTGAAGGTAAGTGCAGGGAAAGTAGCTTCAATTTGGGTAAAGGGAGACTGTCTCTTTCTACTCAAAGTATGGTATTGAGGAGGCCGCTGCTGCTGCCATGTCCCTGGAGAAGATGGGGGTGTGTCTGGCAGGGGAGGGCAAAGTCACAGGTCTGAGCTTACAGTAGCTTGTCCCAGTGAGAAGGGCTCCTACTCTGTATCACGTGTGAGTGTGTTGTCCTAGCACTTGGGATAGCACTCTTGTTTTCGGGATGGAGAAAACAGCGGAGCCCATCTTGGTCTTAGTGTGGTAGGATCACCGCATAAGTAATGGTCTTGGGGAGAGCACTGTGGGCTCTGCAGTCCAGGAAGTATGAGCTCTGTTCACTGACTGGAGGTGTGGGGAGGATGATGTATTTAGAAGCAGAGGCTTCAGACACTGCTCACCAGGACATCTGGCGTGGTGCCCTGAGTGACGTTCCTTTCCCACCGTTTCGCTCCCCAGATTATATCCATCGCATTGGCCGCACGGGAAGAGCAGGCAAGAGTGGCGTGGCTATCACCTTCCTCACCAAAGAGGACTCTGCTGTGTTCTATGAGCTGAAACAAGCCATCCTGGAGAGCCCAGTGTCCTCCTGCCCCCCAGAGCTAGCCAACCACCCAGACGCCCAGCACAAGCCAGGCACCATCCTTACCAAGAAGCGCAGAGAGGAGACCATCTTTGCCTGACTGAGCACCCTTCCCATGGATTTAAGAGCAGGCTCTGAAGCCTGTTCTTCAGGACCTTCTCTTCTCTCTTCTGGGGGCTTAGCTAACAATCAGACTCCCTGGCCTAGACCTGGCTTGAGTGTGGGACTGCAGAAGGAGAGGAAGCTGCTGCAGGAGGCTGGGAGAACAAATTAACATCAACTTTGGTCTAGCTCTGCCCCTTGGGGTGCTCTGCGATTGAATTGGGCCCTCAGCTCTTGCCAGTTATGGGGGCAGCCATTGGCATTGTCTCTCAGGATGAACAGAAATCTGGCTGCTGGGAAATGACTTCTTCGGCACCAACTTGACTGCATAAGCTGCAGCAACATCGTTACCCTAGATGACCCAGGGGATCTGGCACTGTGAGGATTGTGGACCTTGGACTCTTAATGTCATTTTGATAGCATTTGCCCTTTTGGATTATAAAACAAGTTGAGCGCCTTGTTTAGAGCTTTGCACTCTAGGCATCCCTCACCCAGGGAGTTTTTTTTTTTTTAGTAGATATGGGACAGGGTGCGCCGGCTGTGTCTTGAAGTCACTGAGTAAAATTCCTGTTTTCTATTACCTGAAAAGATAAGTTTGTATGTCCTGAGAATAAATACAGGAATATTAAGGCTGTGTATAGTTCTAGCTAAACTCTCATGTTCTCCCTGGTACCACAGAAGACATACTTGTGAGATGAAAGAAAACCACATCTAGAGCAGAGTCTACATCTCAGTTGATAGTCTATGTCTTGACAGGAGGCACTTAAGGAGAGCTGGAAAAGCTATTGACAGCTTCCCTCCTTGCTCTGGCTTCATATAACTTGTAGCTCTGGCCTAGAAACCCTCTAGGGAGCTTTGTACAGGGTGAGAAAGGAAAACACTTGTGAAATTGGCAGGTGAGGCACAATCAGGACCACTCTCACACTCTATTCTTTGTGCCTGACACCCAGCTCATGGCTCCCCAGTTGCTGAGGCTACTGCTCATGGGGAGATGGAAATGGGCACCAGAAGCCTCAAGGAGTGATGATCTAGGCCAAGCTGAGTTAGGTTGTGGGGAGAGGGCTGCAGGGCCTGGGTCCTCCCCCAATACTGCTTATTCACATATTCTTCCTTAACCCTAAAATTGCTGGACAAGTATATGGAGTTTTAAGTTGCAGCCACTTCTAGGGCCTTTTGGCCTGAGGCAAGGACAGTGTAAGGCTGTGACTCAGCCTCTTCCCCACCTCCCAGCAAGTCCTTTCTGTGCTGCTGGTTATTTCCCTTGGGGCACCTGGGCATGAGGGGGCAGGTGTGGGGCTGCCTGGGAATATAGTTCCTCCCCCGGCCTGTCCTTTTCCTTTCCATGCAGTGGGTCCTTTGTGAGAGAAAGGAGGCCAGGGTACTTCTTTGCCTCCTCCAGACTTGGGCCTCACAGTGAGGAACTGGCACCTGAGCAGACAGAACAGGAGCCTGAGGGACTGTGCATGATGTTTATTAGTGATGACAGTGAGGTGGGGCAGGGTCCTGTGGAGCATGCTCTGTAGGTCACACGCTAGAGCCGTAAGGCAAGGGTAGCTGGGTAGACAGGGCCTCTGGGGGCTGTCCACTGTGTCCTCTCTCTCCCGTCTAACCCTAACTTAACAAGCAGCAGCTATGAAATCAGGGAATAAAGTCTGGGGCCCATATCCCCCAGGAGGCCTGAGGGCCAAGAACAGAAATGAAAGGATGCAAGAGCAAAAGGATGAGTGGGGCAAGGAGGCCCCCAAAGCTGTTCCAGACATTCATGTCCTCCCTTCCCAAGCCCCCAATCCAAGTTGGCTCCTGTCTACCATTTGGCTTGACCATGCTTCTGGTCCCTGGCCCTGTCAGCTATTATGAAGCTTCCCGACAGGGTAAGGAGAGCCCTTCTCTTCCAGAGCTTCAGCTGGCCTGCTACTCCAGCCTTGTATGTGGATGCCCCACCCAGCTGATGGATGGGAGTGCCACCCTGTTGGGCTTTGATTGTCATTTCTAGTGTGTGGCAGTGAGGTGAGTGGAGGCCCTCAGACCCCAAAGCACAACCCCTGAGTCCTTTGGTTATCAGGACTTGTGTCTCCTCAGGGACCTTGTTTCTTCTTCATGCCATGTTGCCCACACCCTACCCTCTTGCCGCTTTGAGGGGGCATCCCTTCCCTGAGTCTGGTGGGAAAGTCCCTGCTAAGGGGATCCTGGCCTGAGGGCGCTGCCCAGTGGGGCAGCTTCTTGTGCAGGAGGAGAGGAAGGTGCCAGGGGTGCAGCACACGCAGCTAGTACCTGGAATGGGAGCCTAGGGGGTCACTGCCCAGGAGGTGAGAGAGCCCCCTGCTTCTCCCAGAACCTTGGGACCACAGGCAGCCCTCGAGCTGAGGCTGGGCAGGGGGTTGTGGGGGCTGAGCCTAGTGCCAGCCTAATGCCAGTCTAACACCAACCTGCCTAGAGTGGACGCCCCAGCCAGCTGTGCCTGTGCCTGCCAGGGTAAGACAGGAGGCTGTCAGTAGCTATCCTTGGGCCAGGGCCGGTTGCGCTGCCAGTTCCGGTCATTATGGTTGTGCTCTGAGTCCTGGGCGAGGAGTCGGTCTTGGGGGTCATGCCCATTAGCACTAGGCAGCCCCGAGGTGTGTTGGCGGTGAGGCTGGTACAGGTCCTGGTAGGCATCTGCATAGTCCTCCTCCAGGTGGTGGGAGCTACGCTGTGAGGATCCTGTCCAGGCTTGGCGGGAGCTCTCGCTGGCCTCATCTGAGGGCATCAAGCTGTCCCGCTCGAGGGGTGAGTGCTCCTCGCCACGCTCTCCCAGCAGCTGCTGGTTCTGGGAGCAACACAACAGTTCAAAGTGAGGCAGTGCAGACTTCACCTTAGCCTCCCTCCCACCTCTACTGGGATGGGGGATTCTTCCCCATCAACTCTCAGTTCCTGGGTAGAGGAAACAATGTAAAGAAGGGAAGCAGACTGGAGCACTGTTTCTCTTCAGGTACAGAAAACTGGAGGTTTTGACTCCTGCAAAATTCAGGCTCTGCCATCAAGACAGACCAAAAAAAGGTATGACAGACTTTCTTTTGAGCCCTAGGAAAGTAACCTCTGATTACCCATTTCATTGCTTTATTCCTCCTCCTCAGGAAGTTCCTTCATTCACCTACCCTAGCTCCGTACAGCAGACCTGAGTTCTCTGACCCTTTGGCCTTCGAATCAGGCCAAGGATGATCCTTTGGGCAGGGAGGGAGCATTACTGTGGCTGGCTTAGCTTGAGCATCAGTGCCTACTGGAAATGGTTACCTGAAGTCCAGGGATGGCACTTGGAGGGCCCAGAAGGCCAGGGCCAGGGGCCGGGTGGTGTGTGGCCCGCCAGTAAACCTCTAGGTATTCAGCCAGGTGCTCACAGGCATCCTCCAGCTGGTTCTCATCCAGAATCACATCAAATGACTCCTGGGAGGGAAGGGGAAGAGACAATGTTTTCTTCCTCTCAGCAGCGGCCCCCCACCCATCTCCATCACTCCTCTAGTCCTGGAAAAGCAAGAGTAGGCACAGGAGTAGCTGCCCCAGGCACTCACTGGTGGACACTGAACCAGCTTATCATATGCCATCATCTGTACAGTCAGGTGCTTCATCTGTGACTTCCCGCGGGAGCGGATGAGACGCTGGAGTACCTGAGGGGAAAGAAAGGGCAGAGCAAGGCCTGAAGTCTCTGGGAGTCCTGGGCAGAGCTGGGCCTAGAAAGAACTGGGCATGTCCCCCACTTGTGATCTACCATCAGGAAAGCG
The DNA here is from genome assembly GCF_014176215.1 of Rousettus aegyptiacus. NCBI lineage: Eukaryota > Metazoa > Chordata > Mammalia > Chiroptera > Pteropodidae > Rousettus > Rousettus aegyptiacus. The sequence continues at coordinate 131,801,382 of NW_023416295.1, forward strand.
AATTCAGGAGCTTTGTGACAGGGACCAAGGTGAGAGGAGTGCATTCTAGCAGTGCAGCTCTGGGACCTCCTCCATCTCAACTGCTGACTAACCTTTGGTGAGGATACTTTGACGAAGACGATGATGGGGGCCAGCGAGGTCTTGGCTAGCTGTGCTGGGTGGTTAATGGTGTCGGCATCCAACACGACCAACTGCAGGGACTTGGCCAGCTCGAATATGCGCTCAATCTCACTCTGTACTTCAGCTATGGAGGGAGTGAGTGAGCCACAATGCTCCACAGTGGCCTCCACCCACTTCTTCCTCCAACAGGGCTTGGGGAGGGGCGGGGGCTCTTCAAAGGTGAAAGAGAAGGTATTGGTAGGGGAGTGTGTTCCTCAAGGCCTAGGCAGGTAGAGGAACAGGGAATTGAGGACACTGCGGTGAGTTCTTGGAAATCCTGGGGCAGGTAGAGAAAGAGTTGGGGAAGAAAAAGGTAGGAGGAAGGTTCTCGGTAAGGCCTGAGTGGGCAGAGAAACAGGAGCTGGGGACTCCTCACCAATGCTGGAGCGGGCAGAGGAACGCTCGATGATGGTCCTCTTGCCAGGATTGTTGAGTACAGATCGCTTTGCTAGTGAGAGATCAGCTGTGACTCGGGTGATGGAGATCCTGGGGTGGGGTTGGAGAACTACAGCTCACTTCTAAATTTCAACTACTAGGCCCCTCCTTACTCCTAACTTTCCCTTTACAGAAAGAAGATCTTGCTACACACATCTGGACGGAGGCAATGATCTTCTCCCTGGTTCTCATTCCACTCCAGGCCAGGGCAGCTTACCTGCCATCAAACCTATGTTTGAGGAAGTCAAAGAGAGCCTTCTGCATCATGTCTGTGACCTGGGTGGGAGAGGTGCAGGGAAAGATATTGATCTGATTGAGGGGCAGCATCCCCAGGCGTGGCCATAGAGCCCACCCCCTCCACACACAGACCTTGGTGGTGAAGTGGGGGAGAATACACACTCCCACTGTTCTTGGGGCCTTCCCATGCAGGCTTGGCAAAAGTGACTCTTCGGGGTCAGGGACTTCCTCTTACCTCATAACCTTTCAGAGAGGGTCCCACCAAAACCACGGGCCGCATGGAGGGCACCACATCATATGGGGGTACATGTTCCGCCTGCAGAATTGACCTTAGGTCAGTTAAAGCCATGGCTCTGTGGCCTGCCCTATGCCTAACTGGGGCAGATTGAGAAGTTCTGGGATCCCTTCCCTCTCTGTTCTGCTGCCCAGAAGCCTATCCCAGCAGTCATGAGCCAAAAGCCCCCCAGCCCGGGTCCCTTCCTTGACTCACCTGCTTTTGCTTCTGCTTGGCTTTTTGGAAAAGGAAATAAAAGATTAAAGTTGTGAAGGGGGAAAAGGCCCTGGGGGCATGTATTCCCTTCCCCAGGGGAGACACTGGGCTACTCCCAGCTTTTCTAGCCCCTCACCAACTCCTTCCCACATAGTTCGCCTGGGGAGAATCTCGTTGCCCCAGTGTCTTAGTGACCCACCTACCCAAGACAGGTGGGTTGGGGGAAGGCTACCTAGGGATGGAGGAGGGGAGCGCCGGTTGCCAATGTCACTCAGGCTGGAGGGGTTTCCAGATCTCCTGAGAGCAGAAAGGGCAATTAGTAAGCATCTTTGAGTTTGTGTGTTCTACATGTCATTTAACAGCTGTATTTTATTTCCTTATATTTTAGGTAGTGAAGGTGTGTTTGTGACACATGCATTGGTGTGTGTATATTTGTGCAGTGTAAATGTATGTAGCTGGGTATGAACGTGCATATTTGGGAGGGTGAGATATGCGTACATGTACAGTGAAATGGACTTCAGGTAAAGTGCACACGTTTGCAGGGGAATGGGGTGGGAGGGGGTGTTACTGAGTCACAGCTGAGCTCGCACCTGGCCTTCTGCTCCTGCTTGAGCCGGATGCTCTCCAGGCGCTGGGGGCTGGGGATGAAGGCGATGTCCCCGCCCTCTTTCACTAGCCGCCCGATCCACCAGTCATTGCTGTACTTCTGGGGGTGGGGGGGAATAGGAAGGGGCAGTGAGAGGAGGCAGCCCTGGCTTCAACCCCAGCTCTCCAATGTGAAGGAGCCAGGGTGGTATTCACAGAGCTGGTCTGAGGAAGGCAGCACACAAGGGGAGGGGGCAGAAGGCACCAGAGGGAAGGGAAACCCAAGATTTCAGCATGAGGAATCACAGCTGTCACAGGGGACCTACGGGGCAGCTAATCTAACTTCTCACTTTACACATATGGTGACAGGCCCAAACCAGGTCTCAGAAGGATGGACACCCTGGGGATTTGATCTCGGATATGAAGGATGTAAGCGTGTGTTAAGGATAAGAGATGAAGAGTTTGGGGACCTGTTTATAGACTGAGGACTAAAGTAAGAGGCAGGGGACCGGGCAAAAACAGGGAAATTAAGTGGCTTTTATTTGGCAGGGGGCAGGGGGTGGTCACCTCTTTAATGTGCAGAAAATCTTTGGCCTCAAAGTTGACTCCAGAGCCCTGGACTGGGCACTCCTCATCCAGTACGCCACAGTAGCTGACATTGGTCCTCACAGCAAATGCCACAGGTTTGTGCTGGAGAATTTGGCCATCAGTGCCAATGAGGGGAGCCTCAGAGCGCCCCTTCCAGTTTCAGTGTCCCATTGGGAGAGGGCAGAGGCCCCATCATCCACCCATCACACACAAACGATCTTTCACATTCACATATATACTGCCCATTGACCCCTCAGGGCTTAGGACAGAGAACAAGTTTCCACCCAGCCTGGCCTGTTTTGCCCCTCGCCTACAAGCAAGAGGATACCTTGGCCCTCTCAAGCTGCTGCTGAGCCTGGCTCTCCACTTCACGCCGGGCACTCTCCCGGTCTTCCTCCAGAGAGACGTCTGAGTCCAGAGATGGGCGGCTGGTATAGGAGTCGGCTGAACCCTGGCATGAGGGAGAGGCTGTGACTCCTGGGCTCAGGTGGGAGAGGCATAGAGAGGCACCCTCTGAACCCTATAGCAATGCCTCCATGAACCCCAGCCTTTCCATGTCCATAGGGAGAGCCTGGGCCCCGGCGGTCCCTCCAGTTTCCCTGAGAAGGGCCCCAGTATCTCTGGGACTGTAGGAAAGCCACTCAATTCATGTGCTAAGATCTGGGCCCCTCCCCCCAAGCCTATTAATACCACAGCTTTGAATAGAGCCTTCACTTCCCTCCTTCCTCCCTATTCTCCCCTCTACCACATCCTCTGAGGCAGAAGGAAGAGAGATGTACTAAAGATGATATATTGAAGATGATTCTGAATCCAGGCGACTCAGCTCAACCCTCTTGTTCACATCGGCCTGCAAAGTAGCCTAGACATTATCCCTTCAAAATGCCTGGCAGGAGTATAGCCAGCTAGGAAAAGTCAAAAGATGCTGGCTGGCATGGCACTGGTCCTGAGTGTCAGGATACAGACATCCACCCCATAAATCTCATCTCCCCCAGTCCCCCCTACTCCTCCAGGTTGAAGAGGACGCAGAGCTGCCAACTCCTGGAAGCTACTTCCTTTCTACTCTCCCCACCCCCACTTTCTTTCCTCTCACACCTGCTGGGGCAACTAACTGGCCAGGTGTGGGTGGCAAACAAGACACAGACTGAGAAGGCAATACAGAGCTATCTCCCTGGGTCTGTAAGGCTGGGCCATGCCCACCACCTGGCCTACATCTCCGCCCCCCTCCCCCAAGGGGAGGTCAGCTCTGGAGGAAGGCTACAATGGTGCCAGGCAACCCAGCCAGAGGAGCAGTATCCTGGAGATGCAGCGGAGGGGGTGGGGGGAGGTCTTTGGTAACCTCAGCCAGGACAGTGTCTGAGTCCTAGAAGGTCTTTGGGCAATGAGGGTGCATTTAGAGGGCTGCAGAGCTCACCTTCAAGTTGTGAGGAAAATGCACAAATTGAGTAAGGAAAACTGGACCTTAGGATAGGAAGACAGAAGTCAGGATGTCTGGGTTTCCCCCTCAAGTCTAGGGAAAAGGGAATCTTTTGTTTTCTGCCTGTTTTCCCTCTTTATGATCAGAAGTCTGAAGTGGTATTCCCATCAATTCTGAGATACAGGTGGCAGAGATAAGGTAGGAGCCTAAATAAGGGCTCCATGTGGGGCGGGGGTAAGGAGATGGAGAGGGGGTAAGGGAGAGAGGGAGAGAAGGGGAGGAGGAGGAGGGAGGGAGGGGTAGGGGGAGAGAGAGGGAGAGAGAGAGAGAGAGAGAGAGAGAGCGCGCGCGCGCGCGCGCGCACGCGCGTGTGCGGAAGGGGTTTTATATTTTAGGCCAAGGAACATTACTTCAAGCCTTACAGTGCATGACCACCTACAGAAGGCAGCAAAGGCCAGACTCCTAGTGGAGAAGGCAAACTCACACACTTGCTGTCCGACATGCCCTCTGCTTCAGCCTCACAATGGGCAACAGGGCTGGTCAGCCCAGTATCAGCCCAGGCCCTAGAGCCTAAGCTAAAGTCAATGTCTGTGGTAGACCAAAGGCATGAAACAGCACAGAGGGGAAAAGTCTCTTATTTGATAAAGGAGTGGAGTCCACCTGCTATTCCCTTTCTCTCTTGAGAACAAAATAAAGCTGGCTTGGCAGTTGGATAAAGAGTGGCTGAGTCCCAGAAATAACCTTTGCACTGTCAGTAGAGTGTGAGACCTCTTTCCAAGGGTCTTAGATACAGGAAATACTTCTGTGGGAGATGGCCAATTGAAAGGAAGAGGGGCCAATAGGCCATGAGGCAGGTAGCACGAGCAGGATGACCACCATTTTGCTAAGTATCCATCAGATGCTTCCTGGATGCCCAGACCTATGTTAGGGGAGGAGTCTGGCCTTTACTCCCCGCTCCCCAGGCTCTCAGCCTAATTTTGTCATCTTACTGTCCCTATCTGGGGTATCTGGGTTTCCTGGCCTCTCACCCTAGAATAGGAATGATAGGATCTCTCCCTAGTTTAATGAGTCGGGCTCATACTGGAACTCCTCCTCCATCATTCCCAAGTTCTCAGAGCTCACCCATCTCTCATGCTCTGGTATTATTTGGGGAGACCAGCACTGCCCTGCCAAGCCTACTCTGGGGTCTTGCTTCCCTCACCCCATTATGCCAGAATAGCCAGAGGCTCAGTACTTTGGAGCTGCCTGGAGTTGGCACAGTGCCCTCGTGGTGCCCCCCTTGCCTGGCGAGTGTGTGGGCAGACTGCAGCTCTACTCTTGCCTGGCATGGGGGAAGGAGAGGAGGGAGATGAGCCGGTGGATTTATTTAGAGCCTGATTTCCCTCCTACTGCTTCAGAGGGGGCCTCAGGGAGAGCAAGGAGCCAGGCAAGAGAAATGGAAGTGGGGGAGGGTGATTCAGGGACCAGAGAGGGGTGCATAGTGAGCGATGGGTTAGCAGGCTGCCCCAACGCCATCCACGTGTCAATCTTTCCCTTGTGACAGCTCTTGCCTTTTCTCCAGGGATGGGAAGAACCTTCTAGGGCCCTCCAGCCCTGCAGGAAGATTCGTTTTCAAGCTCACCTTGACACCCTGGGCCATGCCAGCTGTCCCTTCAACTGTCAGAAAGAGGTGTCCACCAGAGCCTTGAAAATCATCTGCCATGTAATTAGCCCCGGAGGCCCAATGGGGAATTTGGCCCAGCAGGAGCTCGGTCCCAGAAAAGGACTGATAGCTGTTTATTCTGAACCCTAGAACTCATCTATCCTGGGCTTGGCGGCAAGATGTGGGAGAAGACGCAAACACTCCACTTTCGACCCTAGAGTGCTCTATCCTCCACACCTGTCAGGGACCCCTTCCAAGCCATCTATCTAGTGGTCCTTTCTTAAGGAGGCCTTCTTGCAGGATGTTTGTGAGAAGGGACTGAGAAGCTGCTCCCCATCTTTGCCCCATCTTTCCAGGCACTTTCTTTGCTCTCTGAGCTCCGGGAATCACTGCCTAATGAGCTGATTTGTCTCAGTGGGTCAGGAGATAAAAGCAAAGAGGAGAATTAAATATTTATCGGTTGCCTGGTTCTCTGAGCAAAGAGCTTCCTCTCCATCCCCAGGCCCTCAGCTCCTCTGTCTTCACCTCCAGGTCCTCCATGCTGAGCAGGAGCTCCGGATGCCTGCTGCTCTGAGGACGCCTCAGCAGGAGGCGTGGAATGGATGGGACTCAGTCAGCTGGCTCACCCATGTGCTGGGTGCCCAGTTTCCAGCCTGGGAGAGAAGCTGGGCTAGAGGCAGGATGAGGAAATAAGGCAAGCTTAGGATGGACCAGGAAGGGAATAATGGAGGTCTACAAGTTTTGTGATCTTTCTGCCTAAAGAGACTGGTACCCAATTCTCTGGTGTTCTCCTAGGCTCCCTAAATTTGTCCTTTACTGGAGGCACAGGAGGTCTGGATTGTCCCCCTCCCCAAGATACTCATCTATTGTAAGGGGTTGTATTCAGACCCCATAAATTCACCTGTGGAAACTCCAGACATGTTGTGTGCCCTTTCTAAAGCCCCTGCGCCCTTTTCCTCTAGCCCTTCTTCCCTCTACCCCTCTGTCCTAGGCTCTGGAGACACCTGCTCAGGCCTCCCCCTAACACTACCGCCTAATACACATACCCAATGCCCCTTGGTCTAGGACTGGGATACTGGGTAGCCCTTGGCACGAAAATCCATCTCCTCACTTCCCTGGAGCTCCCCCCTCATAGGCCCTGAGGCGTTTTTCCCAAAGTCCTGAACTGGGGGAAGGGTCCAAATGAGAGGAGGTATCATCCCACTGCCCCACCCCCACCCCCACCCTCACCGTGGGCACTCACCGCCTCCGAGTCCTCAAACCCGGGCACGTAGGAGTCGTCATACATGGGGGAGTCCGAGTGGGGGGAAGCGACCAGCGCCGGGGGCGGGAGCGGCCCGGAGGCAGGGGCGAGGACAGCGGGCCGCGCCCGAGAGATGCCACAGAGCCCCGCAGCCCTGCGGGCGGCGGCGCACAGCGAAGGAGCGCGAAGGAGGGACCGAGCCGCGAAGACCAGCTGCTCTGAGCTCAAATCACCGCTCCCCCCGTCCCAACCCCCCCAAAACCTGCCAGTCCCACCCCGAGCGCGGCTGAGGAATCTGGCGCCGTCTCCTACAACAATAGTGCCCGCCCACCTGACCGCCCCCCCCCGGAGAGGGCGGGGGCGGCAGCCACCCGGGGAGCCCGAGACCCGGCTGGGAGAGGGTAGCGGACGGGAGCTGGGTAGAAGGTGGGTCCCCCAGCACCTACAGGCCAGAGGGGTGGCGGGGAAGAAGGGGAGGAGAGACTGCGGGCGGGCGGATCTAGGCTGGGAGGAGGCGGGGCGAGAAGAGATGTGGGGACAGAGACGCTCGGCAACCCAGGAAATACTCCGCCGGGAAACAAAGGGCTGGAGCGGGGGAGGGGAGGGGCCGCGGAGAGCCCGAGGGAGACGAGACCAGAACCGAGAAAGGAGCGGGCGCAGGTTACGGGGAGGTAGGAGAGAGAGACAGAGAGAGAGAGAGAAAGGAGGGATAGGGGCTGAAGGATGTTGGGGGGAGATAGGAAAATGGAGAGACCGGGGGAGACAGAAGAGGCGGGGTGGGGGCGGACAGCAGAGGCGGGAAGGGCCCCAGGTGAGCGGGCGGCGTGTCTGAGCCCTGGTGGTCCTAGAGATTCCAAAAGCGAACCCTTCGATGGTACTAGGGAGGAATGGGTTTGGCGACCCCAGGCCAATGCCTTGAAAGTAGCCCCCGCCCCACCTGGTGCCTGACCCCCTCAGTGCTGGGACCCTGCAGTAAAGAGCCAGTCGCCCAACCGCTGCAAAAGGGGAGGTTTTGGTTCCCGCCGCCCTACACCTGTTGCGCAGGCAGACTTCATCCCATTGTGGCCAGGGTCGGGGTTCACTTCCTTGTCAAGGATTGTGCCAGGCATTGGCAAGGAAGGCATCCATGAGAACTGGGCTGTTTTAGGTGAGTCTAAAGGAAGGGGAAAGGAACCAGAGGGTGGGGGTGTTGTGGCTGAGACAGAAGGTAAGATCCTAACCCCAATGGGGTAGGGAAGGGGAAGGGCAAGTCTCCCCAAAGTCACTAGTTTAAGGTCAGATTTCCGCAGCAAAAGGATGGGGGCGGGGTGCCCTGGATCCTGGTTGGAGGCACCCGTACCACTCACTCTGCACCAGTTCTCCTTCAGAAGAGCACTGAAATTTGAGGTTAGACACAGAGCAGCAGCCCTATTTTGAGCGGACTTCCCAGAGTGTCTACCCACTTGAGCTCCCTCCTTTTTCCATCTCCTTAGCGAAAGTGTTTCTTTGAATTTTGATTGCCTACCTGCCCCCTACCCAACCTCCCACCTAGAGGGGGATGTGAGATGGACAGAGGAAGGCTTCTGAGTGCAGTCCTTCTCCATTTCCAGTTTCTAACCCTAGGGGGTGTACCAGGAATCTGCTTGTCCCTTTACCTTCCTGAGCTTCAAGAGAATTAAAAATCCAAAACTCTGACAGGGTTTAATGAGATCTCTTGGAGAAAGCACTATTCATAGGAGAGAAGGACCAGAGATCCATTGCAGAAAGCACTATTTATGGGAGAGAAAGACCACCCAAACCAACTGGCTTCTCACTTATATCACTTGTTCATGTTCCCTTAGCAAGAAAAAGAAAGAGAAGGGGCCTAATCTTAAAACCATCTTTAGTCTGCCTTTAGTCTGTTTAACCCTGCAAGTGGTGCAGTTCAGCCCTGACAAGCCTCTTCCTCCTGCTGGATTTGGCAATTCTGTTAGAACCTCTATTGGCTAAGGGGACCAGTCACTACTGGGGAAGGCAGTTTGCTTTCATAGTTCCTCGCCTGAGTCTAGCATCATTTGGGGGTTGGTTATATATTGGAAGTTCCCAGACACATTGTCTTCTCACTTATGTGCCTTCTTCCAGTTCCTCGGTATTCCTATCCTCTTTTACTCTCTGCCTCTTCAATTCCTTTTCTTCTTCCAGAGGGACAAACAGGAGGAATGAGGTGCTCTCTCTTGGGAGATAACTCTAATGGAGAGGATATCTGCTTTTGTTTCCATCGCTAATTCTACTCTCCTGGCTTCTCCTTTTGGGACTCCCCACCACCAGCAGGTCCTGTGGTCTGTAGGTGACTGTGGACCTGCCATCAGCCTCATTTCTTCCTCACACACCTTGTTGTCTTCATCCCCATCTGGAACAGTGTCTGAGTCTGCTCCTGAAGCATGAGTTGCCATGCCAACCACCCCCAGGAGATAGGTTCAGGTTCCTCATACTTGGGTCCATCCCCTGGGTCTTGCAGAGCCCCAGAGCCTCCCTCTTTTTCCCCTATCTGAGTTGCTACTTAGTGCCCCCTTCCACTTCTCACCTCACCCACACCTGCCTACTCCAGTTCTCAGGACAACCTAGTGACTTCCTGTCTTGTAAATAAGACATGTACTTGTCAGTGTCCATGTGTCCCCTAATCCCTTTTCTTTTCCATGACTGAACATAAGGTGAGAGCAGGGGGGGTGTGTGTGGGGGAAAGGATTCCAGGAGAGGATTCCTTCTCCCCTTCTCTAAACAGGAAAGAGCTGTTAGACTGGAAGCTATTAGATGCTCTAGGCAAGGAAGCAGGACATAGGAGGAAAGGAAAGCCCAAATAACCGGGTTTGGGAGTTGGAGTTCTTGGGAACCTCTAGAATACATTCTAGCTTATCCTATAAGTGCACTAGGAACCTGAGCAGATCCTAGTCCCTTAGTACTGAATGGGGGAAACTGAGACAGGAGCTAGGACCTCTGAGAAGTCTTCCTCCACAGCAAGTCTTTAAGATCTGGACCAAGCCAAGATCTGGACCCTAGCAAAAGGGGGGGAGGAGGCACGTGGGAGTTTGGCAGAGCCCTCCTCTCTGTTCTCTTTTCTACCCCCTTTTCTAGCTCCCCAGTCAGTGTTCCCCTCCCCTCCCAATCCCAGTGCTTAGAAACTGCCGGCTCTGGCTGCTGCCTTCTTTCTTATCCTCTCTTCCACACTTAGTCTCAACGCTGTTCTGCCTCCCGCCCAATCACTGCAGTCTACCCCAAATGCGGGCCCTCTTCATAGCTTGTAGTGGGTTTCTCCCACCCACTCGGAGGGCCCCTGCGTTTACCTCATTCAGCAGGAAGGTTGCACTGGAGTCAGAAAAAGACATAGACCGAGTTAGCGGACTCTCCCCTTCCCCCGGGCCAGGGGCGCCGAGGCGGGAGCTGGACCCGGACGCAGCTCTGCACACAGGCTCCCGCCTGCACGCCGGGCCTCGCCCCACGCCCGCCAGGCTCCGCCGCCTGCTCCCTTCCCTCTCTCCAGGTTCCCTCCCCGTTACCTCCTACCTCCCTCTTTCCCTCCCTCTCTCCCTCTTTCTCGCCTTCTGTGTCACTCTCGCCCTCTCCTGTCGCCTTTCAGTCCTGCTCTCTTCATTTCTGTCTCTTCCTTCTCTCTACGATCCCTGTTCTGTTTATCGCGGTGTCACCCTCTGTCCTTCCATCCACATACCTCTTCTCCCTTCTCCGCTCCCCCACCCTCTGCTTCTTCCTCTACCCCCTCCCTAGAAAAAGGACTCTGGAGCACCCACCGCCACAGGCAGAAGTAGCTTAAGGGCAGGCCGGACTCAGGAGCTTGGAGCGGAAGGTTCTGATCCCCCGGCCCCAGCTCCGTGCGCCCGTGCCCAGTCTCTAGCGCCGGAGGAATAAAAGCGCCGCGGTCCCAGAGGGCGGCTTGGATCGATCTCAGCAGAGGAATGGATCGAAAAAGAACGCTCGTGTCCCACTCGCTAGCCCCAGCGTCAAGGAGCCCCATCTGGGTTTCGGGGAAGCCACGTCCATCCCTCTGTCCCAGGCCCAGACCCTGTGGCTCCGGCGGGATGCACCCGGCGCCTGAGGAGGCTCTACTGTCACTCCTCTCTGGGTGTTGGCACCGCGGGACTCTGCCCGCAAAGGCAAAGGGCGAGGCAATGCGGCTCCTCCCCCAAAGGCTGCAGCGCCCCCTGGACTTACTCGAAGGGCGGCCGCACATGCCCTCCAGGTGGCGGCACCCGCCCCAGGGTCCCATCAGCTGGCGGGCAGGGTTGCGGCCCTGCCAGCAGGAGGCGCTACCCTCGCCGGAGCAGAGGGGTCGCAGCCGCGAGCCAGACCCCCCACCCCAGCCTAGGACAAAACCCTCTTACTCCCCTCTTTCCAGGAACTGCGATACCATCGACAGATCCTTAGTACGAAGACTGCAGGCTACACTCCATTCCCACCTCCACGGGGCTCCTTTTAGATACTTGGCCCCTCTGGAACTCTAGACCGCTCCTACCTCCATTCTGGTCTCCAGGGACAGCCACGCTTAGTCCCGCAGCGACCCGGCAGGGCCTGGGGCAGCAGGGAGTAGAGTCGCGGGATCACTCCCCTGGTCAGTACCCCTCCCGCCCCCTTCTGCGGGCACGTCAAACAGGACAAGCCCAAGTTCTGGCGGGGGAAGGGGGAGGCAGGGGTGTAACCCCAGCCAGCTCTCTCCCTGCACCCTCTGAACGGATCAGCCTCTCATTGGTCCCTCCACACCCGACACTCCCAGGTTGGACTCTTCTCCATATTAAGGACGGCGGCTGGGGTACGGAGAGGGTGCAGCAGACCCCCTTTTGGAGACGACACACCCCGAAGCTGAATGACCCGGGTCCCCACCGGCTAGAACTCTTTCCTTTATGTCAACGACGCCCCACTGCCCCCCCAACTTACCCCCTCAACCTTCCCATCCCCTGGAGATTTTGGAAGACTTCCCTCCACATCTGTTTAGCTGACCATCCACTGGCCCTCATTCCAAAGAGAGCTGAATTGGGGGAGAATAAATTCTCTCCACCTCCAGCTCTTCAGGCAGGGCTTACTTAACCTGGAAGGCGCTTTGGGAGGGCACCTCTTCCCCTCCGTTTGTGGTTTAGTCCAGTTGGTCCAAGGATTCTCCCACTACCTGCCTACCCTCAAGTTACTCAGCTTCAACTATTTAGAGGAGATAAAGAGGTTGTGTGCGTTTTTAAAATGTGTATAGTTATTTGTTTGTTTATTTATTTATTTATTGTTTTTGTTTTGGCTGTTAATAGAGGGAGCAGAAGTGCCTTTCGTTTGGCAGTAAGACCTGGAGGTAGAGCCACCCCCACACTCCCCCCCTCCCCCGCTGACCACAGCTAATGGAATAGCTCTTCTGAGCCTTGGGGCAGCTTTAGTTTCCATAGGAGAAGGGGGGGGTGGTTTTGCTGGCGGAGGCAAACAATTGTCCCTGGTTTCCCCCTCCCTCTCTCCTTGCCTCCTTCCACTCTTCCAGAACCTACAGCCTAGAACACCGTCTCTCTCCATTCCTTACTTTAAAATAGAAAGGTCAATGATTCCTCCCTGAGCCTATCAGAGGGAATCTGAGGTGCACAGGGGCAGCTCTGCAACCATTACTTTTGCTCATTTCCACTCCAGCTGCTGCTGGACCACACAACCCTCTCCCTTCTGCCAGGAAGAGAAGGTAGGAACCTCAGAGCTAGAGCTGGGAGCCCAGCCCTCAGGCCTCCATAACTGTCCTCTCCCAGTCCCCTCAGTGTGAGACGATTGGCAGGAATAACCCTCTCTGGGACCCACACCCTCTTCGTCCTCACTTTCCCTTCCTTGGGTCCCTATCTCTGGCTCTGACTTCACAGTATTTGGTGCCCTGCTAAGAGGGACCTCTAGTTTGGACACATTCCTGGAAGCCATGCCTTAGCTTGGCCCTTTCAGGTCCTCAGTGCCAGCATACTGCCCCCCAGGACTTCCCAGGAGGCCCTCATTCCTTCCTTCCCTCTGGCTTCAGCTCACTATTCTCTGAGCTCCCAGATCCCCAGGTCGTCAGGACATCAGCATATTTGGCTTCTGCTAGCCCTTTTGGCTAGCCTTTGTGCAGACATAGCTCTGCACCAGGGGGTTGCCCTACTAATTTAGAGTTGGGTTTCAGTCCCTGTTTACCTCCTCAGCAAGGAATAAGCTGTACAACTTTAATTAGTGGCTTTAGCATTTGAGAATCTGTGTATTCCAAGGACAGAGAACAAAAATCACCATGTCCATCCTTTTGTATCTGTTCCACCGAGACCAAATAAGATATCCCAGTCTCTTTTGAGCAAGCTTGGAAATAGCTTTCACAGGGAATCCCCACTGCCAATTCCAGGTATTACTCTGGGAAAGTTCCTCCAACATCAAACCTCAATCTCTCCTCCTGCGATCTTTGTCTTCTTTTTCTAGGCTCCACCTCTGGGCCCATGGTGTTATTTGATGCTTCTAGGTACTTTCAGGCTCCATCCCCTGACGCAGCATTTGCTATAAATACGCCTGAAGAGTTTCTTGCTGACAGTGCCCAGCAAGATTGTACCTTCCTTCTCACACCAGGTCTCTTTGGAGGCACTAGGCTCTCAGCTATAGCTTTAAGAACAAATTCTTGCCTGTTCTGGGCAGACAGTGTGACCGCTCTGTGGATTGGGAGTTCTCTGGTATCGGGGAAGGAGGGAAGGTGAGAGAGCTGAGGTGCTTGACTCATTCTCTTGCTGCCCAGAGTCTGGCTCAGCCTGGCATATAGTAGGTGCTTGATATATGTTTATTTCAGTCTTAGATCTAAGTTTTCCCTCCTGGTTCATTGCACATGATGGGTGATTCCATTTCTCCAGAGTGGATTGGAATAAGGAATGAGGATGGGACAGGAGCAGAACTCTAGGTCTACCCCAGGTGGAGGAAGGGTATTAGCGGCAGGATCCCAAGGAAGGCCTGGAGAAAGGGGCTGGCCTAGACTTTTTGGCCTTCTCTCCTTCACTCTTGCCAAACTCTTAACACTTTAGGACTGAATCACACACAGCACTGTGAGGGCGTTGCCTTACTGAGGGGTCAGTTCCAGTCCTTCCTCTACTCCCACATGTTTACAAGCCAGGGAAACTAGGGTTGAAAAGAGGTGGGGTGGTGGGTGGGGAACAGGGCGCGGGTGATGGGGGTGTTTCTGAGATGTTTGACTCAGATTACAGGCCTAAGGGGTGGAGCTCTTTAGGGAAATGTTCCCCAAGTAGGGAAGTTGAAGCACCCTAGGGCTTCCAGAAGTTTGGGACAAAAGGGACTTGGTTATCCTTTAGGAGATGGGAAAGTTGTCTGACAAGATGCTGAAGGTGACCTGCGAAGGCTCACCTGACCCTGTAGTACAGCTAGAGTGAATGGGGGTGAGGCTCTGTGTTTCCTGTGTTGGGGTCCTTCTCTGTCCTTCTGGCTCAATTTAAGGATCTGAGCTGTGGTAGCCATCTCTAGCTTAGAATGAGGTCATGGTGCCTGCAGCCTCCCTGGCAATGAATTATTGAAAAGAGTGTAGTGCTAGCTGCTCATTGCTGCTGCCCCTTGGGCCCACCATTGCCTTTCGCTCTGCTTTTCACTGCTCCTTCATCAGCTGTGAGGTGGGTGAGGCCGGGTAGGGGGTGTTAGGGAGAGGCAGGACTATATAGGGAAATAAGGACTCAGGCCTAGGGGAAAGCCTCCTGGGAAAGGAGGGAAGAGGGCCAGTGAAGAGTGTGGCTCTTTGTTGTGGGTCAGGAGGGCAGAGGGAGCTGGCAGCCACCCCTGGAACCAGGCTGGGAAGACTGAAAGACCCTTGAGCCCAGTGACTGCCCAGCATTTGAGGTCTGAACTCCCCTACGCCTCTGGGGTTACACAGAACCAGAAGGAATCTGGCTCTTAATGCCTTATTGGTATAAGGCATTAAGTCATTCAAGGATGCTCTGTGCAGAGTCCTCTGTCCCTTCCAGGGAAATGACGTCCTGCTGAGAAGGTAAGAGAACTATAAAGCTGTTGGGAGCCAAGTGCAGGCTAAGGAGGTTGCAGTTAAGTGTCAGGGTCTTGGATAGACCATCTGGCCAGGTGTAAAGAGCACAGGATTTGGATTTTGAAAACTAGAAGGCAAGTCTTATTTTTATCACTTACTAGTTGTGGGCAAAGTCATTTATCTCAGCAACTAAGTTTTCTTACCTTTAATAAAGAGAAAGAACAGTGCTTGCTTACCAAGAGATTCTGTGAGAACTCAACAGGAACATCTGTGTTTCAGAAAATGGAAATGGCTATGTGAACGTTAGTTGTTATTATTGGTGGTAAGAGCTGCATAAACAGAGAAGCAGCATGTAGTGGAGAGAACCAGAGTCATGACCTGGGTTTTAGCCCGTGCCCTGTGACTAACCCTTTCCATTTCAGAGGTTAAAAGACTTTTCAAAGGCCACAGTCAGTCCATGGTGGGATCTGGATTTGACCCAGCTCTTCAGATTCTGCCTCCTGAGTTCGTTCCATTGAACCGTGTGGACCACTCTGACCTTCTATGTGCTCTGCACTGAGGATGTCCCCTGAGAAGTCCCCACACCCAGATGCCACAGAAATTAGTACTTCATTCCTTCCTCTTATGCGTGGCCACACCTCTCTCTCTTTCAAGAATAATGAAGCAAGTACATTTCTTGATTCTCCCCTGAGGCGGCAGGAATAATATTATCGTGTATTGGAATGTGTTTTAAAAAATAGCCTGGTATTACGGAAGCCGTACTTATGGATTGTAGAAAATTAGAAAATACAGATAAACAACAAGACCAAACAAATCAAAACATAGCATTCCCACCACCTGGAAATTACTGCCATTAACACTCTGGGTATAATTTTTCTGGATTTTTTTTTTTTTAGTTTTTTTAAAAAAATTGAGATATAACTCAATTATATAAAATGCACAAGTATTAAATGTACAACTCTGATTTTTTTTTTTTTGCATGTAGATCTGTATCTGTGTAACCACATCCAAAGCAAGGTGTACAACATTATCCTCACCTCGGTTTTCCTCGTGCTCCTTCACAGTTGGTGTGTAGCCTCCTGTGGTAACCTAATGGGTCTTCAGGCTCTTATCACCATAGATTAGATTTGCCTGTTCTTGAACTTCATATAAAAAGTATCGTACAATGTGTATTCTGTTGTATCTGGCTTCTTTCCTTCAGCAGTCTATATTTTTAGATTCATCCTTGTTGCATTTATCAGCAGTCTGCTCTTTTTTATTGCTGTGTAGTATTCCATTGTTAGAATATACCATAATATATCCATTCTCCTGTACATTTGGGATGATCCATTCTCATGACCATTTAGGATGATTCCAATATTTTGTCTCAAATTGAATAAAATTGCTATGAACAGTTTCGAACATATGCCATTTGGTAGACATAAGAACTCATTTCTCTTGAATATGTATACCTAGAAATAGAATTACTGGGTTATAGGGAAGGCCGTATCTTTTTTATGCACACGCATACATACACAAATGATTTTTTAGCAAAACGAGATCATAATGAATGTACTATTTTAAACTTACTTTTTTTCAGTCAATGGTATCCATATTTCCCTAATCCTAGTCAATATTCATATCTCCCCCATTGGCCCCAAAATGTCTTTTACAGTTGATATGTCCTAATTAGTACCCAATTAAGGACCACACATTCTATCTGGTAGTTACATCCTGTAAGACCTCACTTTATGTCCTTGCTGGATACATTAGTTCCTTGTCATATGGACCTCTCAATGGGGCTGCACGCAATAGGGCAGCTTATTTCTGAGGCAGAGAGACAGAGGGGATAGAAGTCACAGTCTTTTTGTGATTTTGGAAGTGACTTTTCATCACTCTTGCTGCATTTTATTCCTTAGAAGAAAGTCATTAGATCCAGCCCACACTCAGAGGGTGGGGATCACACAAGGACTTGAATACTAGAAGGCAGGGATCATTGGGAGCTATTTCAGAGCTGTCTACCAATACAGTATAGGTGTTGTTTCAAACTTTATCACATAGGAAGATACATGGTAATCTAAAAGGCACTTTCATATATATGTATGTGTGTGTATGTGTTGAATTATTCTTCACTACACATGGATTATCATAATCTTTTTAATACTTAGGGCATTTACAAGTCTTAATGTGTCAATACATATATATTATCAATACATATATATTACCATATATATCAATACATATATATTTATACAGAGGCAAAAACTTCCACTTTCATTTTATAGTTGAGAAAACAGCCTCAGAGAGGGCTTCCTGTTTCACCTTATTGAAAATAGGTCCTCCAGTTACCTTTCATCACATGTTAATTTCCCGCAATCCATTTTTGTAAGTAGGCTTTATTTTTTAGAGTGCTTTTAAATTCACATTGAGGATAAAGTGTAGAGTTCCCATATGCCTCCACTCCCTCATGTGCATAACCTCCCCCACTATTAACTTCTCCCACCAGAGTGGTACTTTTGTTACAATCTGTGAACATATATTGACACATCATAGTCACCCAAAGTCCATTGTTCGCATTAGGCTTCACTGGTGGTTTTGCACATTCTATGGGTTTGGACAAATGTATGACATATACCCACAATTACAGTAGTACACAGAATAGTTTTACTGCCCTAAAAGTCCTCTGTGCTCTGCCTGTTCATTCTTCTCTCCCCATAGCCCCCAGCAACCATCGATCTTTGTACTGTCTCCATATATTTACCTTTTCCAGAATGTCATATAGTTGAATTCATATAATATGTAGCTAGATTTTACAATACAGATTTTATGGTCTTTAACTTATTCATTTGTCTTCTCATTTATTATCCGCTTCCCTGGTCTGTAATGCAAGTTGCATCAAGGCAGGAACCTTGTCTGTCTTCTTTACTTACCACTGTATCACCTGTACCTAGAATTGTGCCTGCTACCTTATTGGCATTAATGAGTATTTTTTTGAAAGGAAGAATATGTTCTGAAGTTGGTCTATGTCTCATTCTAATTCATTGGGATCCACTGGTCTCCTTGACTTCACAGCCCAAACTGATCTGTTTGTCACACCATATTGGGAGGGAGAAAAGGTAGTTGTGGGGTGGTGCAGAGAAGGGAAAGGGCAGGAGATGTGAAGGAAAGAGAGAAGGAGGGTAGGGAGCAAATAGCTTTTCTACAAAACAAAGTTGGCCCAGGGGGCAGCTCTGGAAGGCTCTGCTTTCTCTTGAGTTCTGCCTAAGGGTGAGAGGCAATATGTAATTCCCTTGTCTTGGTTCTTCTTAATATAGCTGAGAGAGGCTCACACTTGTCTTAAGCAAACAAAAACTACTTAGTACTAAGTAAAAACAAAAAGAAAATAAACAATTACCTCTAAAACAGTCCAGGGTAAACTGAAGTATAAAGTTTCCATTCTTACCACAGCTAGTTTCATGTCAGGACTGCCAGACTCGGGCTACCCAACTCCAAAGGGCATTTTAGAGCTGTGAGGTCCCCTTTGCCTTCCTGGTTCCCCTGACCTTCAGCTCCCAGCTTGTCTGCTTTGGTGGGTGGGAGAAGATATTAAGACTTTTAGATTCCTTAAGCATTAAAAGGATTATGACAATCCTTGTGTAGTGAAGAATAATTCAATTCAACTGTAAAAAATTTTAAGAAGCCTAACAAAATTCTGAAAATTTACATGACAAATTTAATATTTTGGAGAAAATGTCAAATATCAATTTCTAAATAAACAGTTTTCAGTGCCCCTGCTTTGCTGGCACCCAGCATCCAGGGTACCTATTGGGTAAATATTCACTGTTGCACACCCCCACCCCCAGCACTTTCCTTATTCAGAGTATTCCCCTGCTGGCATTGAAACTCTGAAGGCTTGGCATTTTCCCAAATTTTTATCTTGAAAAAATTTAGACCTTTCTGTAAGGTTAAAGTTGCAAGAATAATTCATATTCTTGCATATACCTTTTACCTAGATTCACTGGCCGTTAACATTTCTCCACATTTGCTTTAGATGTGTTTTTTACTGAACCATTTGAGAGTTAGTTGTAGACATCAACTTTATTCCTAAATACTTAATCATGTATTTACCATGAACAGATGCATTTCTGTATAATCACAAAACATTATCCCACTCGGGGAATTCAACATTTTTTATCCAGCACATAGTCTTTCAAATTTCCCCAATTGTCTTTATGACTTGAAAAAAAAAAAATCTGGGATCCAATCAAGCATCATGCATTAAATTAGTTATGTCCCTCTAATTTCTTTAAAACTCTATCAGATTCCTAGCTGGGTTTTTTCTTTCATAATATTGATATTTTTGGAGACTGCGGGTCAATTGTTTTTAGAAATGCACCTCAATTTGTTTCCTTGTGATTAGATTAAGTTTAAATGTTTTTTGGTAAGAATTACCTAGGTGACATTGTATCCTTCTCAGTGCATGGCCTGGGGCATATGATCATTAGTTTGTCCCGTTTTTTGGTGATGTTAAATTTGATCACTTGGTTAAGGTGGCATTCATGGCATTTGTCTTAATCAGGGAGGATGTTACCTTAAAGAGGAGAGAAATTAGGAGAGCTGGAAGGAAGAGTGAGGAGGACAAAAAGAAGAGGCTCAAAGGAAAGCTGTGGTCGTTCATTTTTCCTGGGGCCAAGACTGCGTGAAGCGACTAGGTGCTTCCTGCTCCTGCTGCAGTGGTGGAGCCTTGGATCTGGCCTGAGCCAAGCCCAGCAGCGACTGAAGTATTTTCCTCTCTTCCCTTCCCCTTCCCCTAAGCCCAAGTCCTGAACTACAGTTTGAGACCTACTTGGGTCAAAAACCAAGACAAAAGAGGATCCTTGCTGTGAGTGTCTGCCCTCCACATCTGTGTATGAGGCTGGCAATGACCGGGGCGATAATTGATTTCTGGGATAATTGATTTCTCCAGGATCTTTTCTCTTCTTGATCCGAAGAATCAAGCACAATACAGAAAGGGAAATGCTGTATGCTGAACACCTCTTTTTTATTGATGATGGTATCTATAAGTCAGTGACAACCATCCCCATCCCACATTCTTTTGTTCAAGGGTGGATGAGAGAATTTTAGTGAATTTGTATGTATCTGTGAATACAACCCTAAAATGGGAGGCTTCTGAAGCTTATGAGATGAGAAAGTATGATATTTGTTAAATATTATTCCTGTTAGTCCCTCTCACCTCTTACACACATATATAAAGCTGGCCTCCTGAACCATTTTTGGCAAGAACAAAAGCAACTGTTTCCATGGCAACCACTTAGTCTGGGAGACTGAGAAACAAAGGGAGTAGTGTCTCTTTACTACTCTAAAATATTTTAAGGAAAACTGAGCATCATGATATTCTACCACTAAACACTTCAGTAGTATATCTTGAAAAGAACATTATATAGCATCAAAATAACATTATCCCTACTAATACAATTAAAAATAATCCCATCTGGCATCCAATACATCTTCAAGTTTTCCCATTTGTAAGAGAGGCTAATTTTGATGGGTTTGGGCTGAGGAGGAACTGGAAAAGCCCTCAGAAAGGAAGTGGGATCTCGAACAAGGCCTGGAACGATGACTAACGGTCCCCTCATTGTGGCAGGCTGACTCCAAGAGAGCCCCAAATTCATGCCATTGGGTAACCCTTTCCCTTTGCCTAGTGGGCTGGCCTAGTGACTTGCTTCTAGTATATAGAACACAGTATAAGTGATGGGATGATGTTTCTGTGATTAGGCTACTAGAGGTTGTGACTTCCATCTTGCAAGTAGACTCTCTCTTGATAGCTTTGATGAAACAAGCTGCCGTGTTGGAGAGGGCCGTGTGTTGGAGCTAAAGTCTTCAGTCCAACAACCGGCAGGAACCGAGTCCTATCGATAACTACTTGAGCTTGGAGTTGATCCTTCCTTATTCGAGCCTCAGATGAGACTGCAGCCCTGGCTGACACCTTGATGGCAGTTTTGTGAGATCCCGAGGCAGAGCGCCAAGCTAAACCATTCCCAGACTCCTGAGCAACAGAAACTATGTGATAATAAATGTATGTTGTTTTAAGATGCTAAATGCGTAGTAATTTGTTATACAGGAATAGATAATTAATATACTCATTTACTAAAACTCTCTGGCATATGGAAGTCACTGTTATCATCCCTTTTCACTGTGGAGGAAACTAAGGCTCAGAGGCTTGACCAACTGTCCAATGTACCAGTCATTTTCTTGGTTGCAAAAACAAAAACAGTCACCAACTAATATGAGCAGAAAAGACATTTATTGGAAGGATAGTGAATAACTTTCTTACAGAACTGATGAAAAGGCCAGAGGACTAGGCTTAAAAATAGGCAGGAAAAAAAAGAAAATTAGGCAGCGGGAACCATGAAAGAGTGGTTCAGGGCTGCTGCCCCGATAGCAGAATGGATTCCAATTCTCCAACTGTAAATGGATTCCAAACTGCTCTAGCTTCTTTATACTACCAGCTCCAGACTCAAAAAGCCTTTGGTGGCAGTGCCCGATCATTTGAGCTTGGGTCAGCTTTGCACATGTTGCCTGGGATCAGCTCATAGTAGGTGCTCAAAATAGTTGAACTCATAAACCAAAGATGAATCTAGCAATAGGTGGAGGGCTAGCTCAGAAACTGATGTGGCCTTTTACTTTAATGCAATGACATTACTAGCCCTTACCAGGATTTCCGGAATTTCCAATACTGCTTCTGGGAGCATGTGAATTGGGTGAAGTTTGTAGATTGAGTAGTGAGTGTGCAGTGAAAAAGCTATTTATTACAGGCTGCAGATTCAGAAATGGGCCACCAGGGGGTAAACCAGACTCAGAAATCTACTAAGGGAGCTTGGGGACTTGTACTGAAGAATGAGGTAGTGGAGAAGGCTAAGGAAGCCTGACTTGACTGGGGCTCTTGCTGGCTGGGCTCCAACGACCCATCGACCCATCGAAGGACTAGCAATGGTGTGGGCACCAACAGGTTTCCCTTATATTCTCTCATATTGTGTGCCTGGCTGCACCCTCTCTCCATTGTAGAAAGTTTGGGCTTCCCCGGTCTTTGCTCTGAGATCTTGGGAGGACTTTGGACTTTTTTTTTTTTTTTTTTTTTTTATGGCGTCAATTCTCCAACTGTAAATACTTCCCCGACCCCATCAACTCCAGGTTGGCACTGGAGTAGAGTGCCGGCATGGAGTGAGGGGTGTGCCTCTGGCTCTGAAAATGGGGCAGAGTTGGGATGGGCAGTATATAGCTTCCCCATCCTAGAACTTTGTATGGCAATATGGCAAGAGGAGGTGGGGTTCGTCTCCTCTGGACTGTAACTTCCAGTGCCTAGCACAGAGCCTGGCATATAGTATGCGCTTGATACATATTTATCAGTTTTTCGTAACTACTTGATAAAGATAAACCATGCAGAGGGAACCAAGGCAGGTCATTAGAGTGCTCCAAAACATTTCCCAAGTCCTTCCCCTCCTCAACAGCCCATTATTATATCCTTGTCCAAGCCATTGCTCTTTCTACCTGGACCCCCATAATAGCTTCCTAAGTAGTTTCTCTTGGACCTCTTGATCTCCCGTTTTATTCTCCACCAGGAGGCCAACATGATCTTTTAAAACTGTAAATCAGATCATGCCACTTCTGAGCTTAACATCTTCCAGAGGCTTCTCATTACACTTTGAATGAAATCCGAACTCCTTACCCCGGCCTATGAGCTGTGCTCTAGCTAGAGCATGCCTTCCCCTCTGACCTCCTCTTGTACTTTCTTTCTCTGACACACTGGGCTTCAGTTTCATGGACTTTCTTTCTGTTTCTTGAACACAGTGAGTTGCTGTTGCCTTAGGACTTTTCCATGAGCTGTCTCTTCTGCCTGGAATGCTCTTTACTCAGATTCTTTGCATGGCTGATTCCCTGTCATTCAGGTCTCTATGTAAATGTTACTTTCTCAGAGAGGCCTCTGGAAAACCCAACCTAGGTTTCTCCCCCAAGTGCTTCCTATCCATCCCCTATTTCAGTTGTCATTATTGCACTTATCATCAACTATCTTTTCATCTATTCATTTGTTTCATGTCCCCTCTCACTAGAAGGCAAGCTTCATGAGACTCAGTCTGCTGAGTTCAGTTACTCAGAACCATATCTAGAACTGTATCCTAGAACCATACCTAGCACATAGTAGGCACTCAATAAATATTGTAGAAAGAATGGGAATGAATAAACGATGGGGAGCTAAGGAATGGGAAATGGAAGTTTGGATCCCTCTGGAGTTTATAGTCAATCATTCCATTCCTGTGGGTGGTAGTGGTTGTGGGACTGGCAGTGGCCAAGGCCTCCCCCACCCTTGGGACCTAGAGGAAGCCAAGAGTCTGGGGCCGCTGTCATGTTAGAGATGGTGACGTGGACAGGGTATATTTGCTGGAGTGAATGAATGTGGATTGTCTTTACATCTATCTTATTTTCAGAAAATGCAATATGCAGAAACTGATCTTTAAGAGAGAAAATTTAGAGAACGGTGATTTGTACTATAAAAGCAATTCTTGATTTGTAAAAGGGAGTAGGCAAGAGAGGCTCACTTAACTGTTTCCCAAACAATCCTGGGAAGGCTCAGGGGACTGAAGCCCATTCATTTGTTACGTAGGGTGTTTTCAACACTGGATATTTATAGTGTCGTCTAGATACACAACAGCTATATGGAACTTACATTTACATATAATATGCCCCCTTTGTAGGAATTTCCCCTTCCTGAAATGAGAGGTTGAGAATACATCACTCTGTGACTGTGGCCTGTATTAGAAAAACCAAGGTCATTGAGACCAAGCTGGACTTGAAGAAATAGAAACTGCTCATGCCAGCTGCCCCCTTCTCTGTCTTTTTTTCTTCTGTTTGGTCAGGGGTAAACCTTCCAATTGATCCTGGTCTTGCTGTTTCTTTTCCACTCTGGGATAATAAGGAGGTCTTTTCTGAATATCTTACTTATAGTAGTGGTTCTCAAACTCGGCTCAGCGGGGCTGGTGTTGCACAAGCTGGATCGCAGTGTTCTGCCATAAAAACTGAGTAATAATCATCTTGTCCCAGTTCAAAGAAAATAATAATAGATAGGATTTTCTCAATTTTAAGTCTGTTACAATATTTTTTTTTTTCTAAAACTTTGGTGCCTATGATTCTAGACTCTATTTGATATGGCATATTAATATATTAATATTTCATCATGTTCTGCTGAGAAAACTCTTTCAGGGGCTCAGAGTAAGTCTGAGAGCGACTGTCTTAGAGACTCCATGTTTCCTACCAACCTACTCACCTGCAAGCTTTTTAAAACAGCCTTGGTGCATTTCAGAGATAGTTGGTTTGGCTGAAATCATCTGGCACATGCAATCCTCTATCACAGAGGGGGTTGGTGAAAGGCCCAGATTCTAACCCGCTGGCCAATGCGGGCTCCCTGACTCTTTGCAGTTGGTCAGCAGTAGCAGTTCTCATACTTTTTGGGTCATGAAGTTAGAGATCAAGGGCCTACTGTCCCCATCCTTCAACGTACACATTCCCCACCGAGAAATGGGGACGAAGCCCACGCATCAGCAAAAGAACGTCTGTGCTTCTGAGGAGATATCGGGGAAGGCCTGGTGCAATTCATGTCTGTGATATATATAGACATAAACATAGTGAAGCAGATTGGAAAGAGCAATGAACTGGGGTCAGTGGCTATGAGTTCTGGTTCTGCTTCTGTCACCAACCAGCTGTATGACCTGGGCGAGTTATTTCTCACATCAGGAGCTTGGTTTTCCATAGTTAGTGTAGCACAGTGGTTACGAACACAGACTCTGAAGTGAGACCATAAGCCTTCAGAATCTGGATCTCCCACTTCCTCTCTGACCTCTCTGAGCCGCATTTTTCCCATCTCTAAGATGAGGGTGATAATAATGGTATCGTGAAGTCGTTATGAGAATTAGAAGGGCTTAGAAGAATACTCAGCACATAAGAAATGCTATATAAGTGCCTGTTGTTATAATTACTAAAAGTATGGTAGCTGAATTGGATCATCTTTATGACCTCTCTACTCTAGTATCCTGTACATTTACGAATTCAATAATTGAGTGTTTCCAATATGTCTAGCACTAGCTCATGTTTCTTGTCTACAAAATGAGACTGGAATCGTTTTTAAGGCCCAGTCTATAGTTCTATAAATAGATCCCCTGTAAGGTGCTGATGGTGGCCACCCTCCAGGAACCTAAATGGAATTCAGGAGGGCACACCAGCCATACATTAGGGTACAGGAGGCCAGTGTAACTTGAAGCACTCAGAGATGGACCCGAAGCATATTTCTCCAGATTACTAGGTTTGTGTCCATTTTTTAAAAAAATTCCAATAGAAAACAAAGCCTCCATTTCAAAATATAAAATTTTGTGATGCGCACATTTCCTTTTCTCAATTTTCTTTTGTATGTGGCCCATAAACATTATTCTAAGAGGTAAATGGCAGAAATTGGATTCAAGTTGGAGAGGAAATTTTGAAAGTGGTGAGAACACTAGCTACTTAAATGGCAGAATCAGGCAAAGAGGGCCCAAAGGTCAAATTACAAGCCAGGCCTGCACAAGTGAGAGTCATACATGACATAATAAACTATCCCTTTCTCATTTTCATTTCCCATTTTCAACATTTTAACCAACATTTTTCTAGCTGATCTTCAAAATCCTGTAAGAAAGACAAGGCGGATGGATAGTTTCATCCCTATTTTATAGATGAGGCTCCAAGAGGTAAGTGATAGTTTACCCAAGGTGTAGAGTGTGCAATTATATATGCCTGATAAGTGATAGAAATTAATTTCCCTAAGTCTTTCCCTTTCTTCATGGCCTCAAGCTCTGTCCTGAGCTTAGGAACCCCAGAAGGTATTTGGCATGGACAAAAGTTGGGTCTTGAAGGACAAGCATGTAGAGAGGTCTAGGTCTGAGGAGTGAGCAGCTTCAGATATCTAGGTTATAGGACCTCAGTTGGGGAAGGGGTTGCCAAGGGAGGAGGAGCTACAGGTTGGGTTGAGGGAACCAGCAGCAGGCCTCCAAGGGATGCCAAGCAAGTTGCCCTCTTCCCAGCTCTGAAGAATGGCACCCCTTGTAACATCAGACTCACCTATATCCTGGGAATTAACCCTCTTCCCCTTTCTGGCTACCTCACCTTTCTAATTCTCAAAGGGTTAAGGAAGCTTCCACTTGATTTTCCCATCACCCAGGTAACTTGGGCTGCTGCTCCATGCTTGAAAACGTGGGAAATAAATAAAAGTCCCAAACAATTTCTCAGTTTGTGTGCCTAGCAATGCACCCCACCTTTCACCCGCCAGCCTCAGCAGGGAAGCACAGTCGTCCCTTATTGGGAAGCACCGACTTAGGCTGACCCCTTAGTACTTGTACGAATGCAGTAACACTGCATTTATTTAGGAGTGGTAAGATGGGGGAGGGATTGTGCACTTTGGCAGGTGCGGGGGAGGGGCTCCCAAGAGAAAGTGGGGCCAGCGGGCAGCATGGAGGGTTCCCCTTCCCTCAGTCCCCCTTCTGGGCTCTGGGTGCAGCAGGTTTGTGTCTCGGCCGATGCCCCAGAGAGTTGGGGAAGGATTAAAAAAGTGGTGCGCGGGGAAGCAGGCCGCACACACCTGGAGCCTTGTGGAATGAAATCTTAATTAATTATTAAACTGAGTTCCCGAGGGAGGGAGCAGGGCCACGGCAGGCAGGGCGGGGACGGGGGGGTGGGGTGAGGAAGGGAAGGGTGAGAAGTGGGCGCGGGACGCTGATTCTGCCCCTGGGGTCCCGGTTAGGAAGGAAGCTGACGCTCTGGGCGAGTGGCAGGGGGCAATCGCTGCGCGAGGGTGGGCTTGGGCGAGGGGCAGGGGGCAATCGCTGCGCGAGGGTGGGTTTTGCAGAAGCGCTGCAAGACCCCTGGGGTGAGGGTGGGAGGAGAAGGCTGAGGCCCGGGGTTGGAGGGAACCCGGAGCCGGCTGGACCTTCCCTCCTCCCCCCGTCCTCCGCCCCCTCCTCCCCGTCCAGGGTCTTGATCCCAGAACAGTGGCCGCTTGTCTTCCAAGGACTGGGGGAGGGAGCTGCCGGAGGAGAGGAGGGGGCGCGCGCAGGGAGGGGGCCCCTTCTTTAGTCTCCCCTACCCCTACTCTCCTCCTTGCAAGGGGTGTGGGCCGCCGAGCCCCGCTTCTGAGGAGGGGGAGGGGCGCCCAGACAAAAGGAGCTTGTGCCTTTAAGGCAGGGAGTCCGGGAGCCGCGGGGAGGGGACTTCTGGATCCGGGGTAGAGGGCGGCTGCGCTGGACAGCAGGGAGGGGGCGCGGGCCGGGCGGACGGCGGACGGTGGCAGGGACGGCCGGGGCGCGCGGGCAAGGAGCAGGACCGCGGGATTGCCGGCCGGCTGGCCGGAGCCCGCGGGGGCGGCGGGGCGGGGGCCCGGGGGAGGCACCGACCCCGGCGGGCAGGTGAGACGCGCCCGGGAGTGGGGGGAAGCGGGCGCTCGGTGCTCCGTGCGGCTGGAGGACTCCTGCCCGGTCCCGAGAGTTTCTTCAGGAGGCGTGGAAGCGGGGATGGGGAATCTTGAGAGTGCTTTCGGGGAGCTTGAGGCCGTTGAGGCTGGAAGAGGGCAGTGGGGGAGCTGATGGGGGTACCGGGGCTCCCTGCCCTCACTCCCTGCCGCACGCGTCCCTTCCTCCGCCCGGAGCAAATTCCCGGCTGGCTGCGACCTGTGGGAAAGGCGTGCACTGGGGGAGGCATTGTCCTGAGGTTTTTACCAAGGGGCCGTGGGGCAAGACTCCTAGTTTGGGGTTGAGTGTGATTGTGTTTCGGGGAGGAGGAGGCAGCCTAGGTGGCGGGAACGATGCCTCTGCTTGTAGGAATTCTGTTCCCCTACCCTTAGACCTTGGGAATGAAAGGCGTGGTGTCAAAGCTGCTGCAAGGTTGGGCTGGGGAGCAGTCTTTATTCAGAACCGTCTCTGAGGCCTGCCTGCAAAGCTAGAGGTGGAATCAGGCGGTGGGACTCTTTCCCCATAACCTCCCCTTACCAGACTACCCCTGCAAGGTGGAACAGTCCTTTTGGAGGTGGAGGTGGGAGCCTTCTGCAGTGTTTAGGTAGACCAAGGGCTAGGGAAGCCAGGAGGTGACGCTGGACCTCCAGGATCTGGGGAGGCTAGTCTACATCTGGAAAGGCCTGGAAATGAGGCCCACGTCTCAGCGTGGGGGGTGGTACTGGCACTGAAGGGCCCTGCCTGGGCAGTGCCTTCTGCCATGAACTTTCTGAAGTCGTTTTAAATCCCCTGAAACCTCCTTTTGCCAAGGAGGGCAGGGGCAGAGGGGCCCTGGAGAGAGAATGGACAGGAGGTGGCCAGGAAGGAGGTTGAGGCAAAGCAGTAGGCAGAGCTATCCTTGGGCTGGGCCTTGGCCTGCCTCAGATTCTGGGTCTCAGGATGGAGGATCAAGGTTTAGGAAGGACTTGAGGTCTGGGAGTCACTGGGTCTTGGTTTGTTAGGCTGAATGGACTTAGGTCTGGCTGTGGGAGCCTGTGGTGCCTGGAGCAGCAAATCTGCAGAGAGCAAAGAGACTGGGAGCCAGAGGAGGAGGAGGTGGAAGGCACAGGCTCAGGAGCCTGTCTCTGGGAAAGAGGGAGGTGGTCTGTGGTTTATAGTGATGAGTTACTGGACAAAGAGGATTGGGGGGACCATGTAGGGAAGTTTTTTGGCTTTAAACAGTGCCCTTCCCTGTTCCCTGCCTGGCATGGGATGAGTTCTCCAAGATGGGCAGTTCCTGGAGTGGAGCCCAGGGTGGGATGGTTGCAGTTGGTTGGACAATTACAGAGCACTGAAGCTGTCCCCTTGTGGGAGTCAGAGTGTTCTTGGGAGGGTCATGGGTTCCCCTGGATAGTGTCTGCCCCCTCCTGGGTATGAGCCAGATGCTAGGATGTGCTTCCAGGGGGCTGGGAACATGGCCAGAAATGAGTCCTTTGGGAACAGAGGTCTGGGCCAGTGGTGGGGAGAGGAAGAACAGGTCAGGGGACTGGTGAGTGGGAGGAGGCTGAGGCAAAATGTCATGGGGTGGGGTAGGGTGGGAAACCTGCTCACTCTGGGCTCTGTCTCCAGCAGATCTGGGGGCTGACAGCTGAGGACACAGGGACTGACAGAACTACCCTGCTGATTGACAGGGGAGATTGCTGTTGTTGCTCATGACTTTCCTGTCTTTCTATCTCTTGGACACTGGCAGAGTTTTGGGTTCAAAGTGGCGCAGGATGGGGAGATGAACTACTTATTGAGTATGTACTATGTGACAGGTGCTGTTAGATTCTTTCCTCACAATTGTTACTATTCCCATTTTACAGATGAATAAATAAACTGATGCAGGGAGGTTAAGGAACTTGTCCAAGGCCATGAAGCTAGCAAATAACCACATAAGGTTTAAAATATGGTTTCTCTTTGAAAATCATGCTCTGAATGAAGTATTTTGAAGAGCTGGACTTTCTTTGGTGACTTTTTGCAAATGCCAGTCTGACCAAAGTCTCGGTTTCCGATCTGTCCCTCCAGATGGTGCTGTTGGTGATATTAGGGGCTGAAGGGCACGCTGCTCTTTGGAATGTAGGAAAAGGACTGCCAAGAGTACTTAGCTGAAGATGAACCAGGGGTCGGGGTTTCTGCTGTGCAGAGAGATCCCAGTCTGCCTTCTGCTTCATAGGCCCCTGGGGGTCTGCTTGGCGTGAGGCTTGTCTGGCTGGGCCTGTGGCAACCTGGAGCAAGTGCTGGGTCTCGCCCCTTGTTTCCTAGTGAGTACAAATGTCAGTGCTGCTAGCTCTGCAGGTTTAAGTACAAGGGACCCCCTCAGGGTGCCCTGTGGGCATGGAGGAGTGTGGCCCTGGTGCAGACACGGCATCCATGGATGACAGTGCTCTAATTCTCACCTTCTCCAGAGCTGGGCTCAGCTAGCAGACTCATTGAAAGTATTGTCATGGGGTCCTCCCACCCAGTTTGAGACACTTCCCTCCAAGAGACCTGAGCTCTGGAGCTCACTTGGTTATTCTTGATCTCTGTAACTTGAGCCAGCCATATAAAACTGTCAAATCTGTTCTGTGCCCCAGGTAGTTTTGGTGAAGATCAAGTGGAATTAGGGATGTGAAAGGACCTGAAAAGTTTAAAGCACAGAGGAAGTGAATGGGAGTATTATCCTTCCCTCCACCCACTCAACGAGCATTGATTTAGACCCTAGGGGTATTGCAGCTGTAGTGGTGAGCAACACAAGCCAAAATCCTTGCCCTCATGAAGTGGACATTCCAGTTAGGAGAGACAATGAACAAATAAGAAAAATATATAGAATGGCAGTTGCTGATAAGAGCTGTGGAGAAAAATAAAGCATAAAGCTGGGAAGAGAGATAGGAGCTCCAGGAAAGGGGGTTGCTATTTTGGTAGAGTGGTCAGGGAAAACTCACGATAAGGGGACATTTGAGCTGTGACCTAGAGGAGCTCTTGTTCTAGGCAGAGAGAACAGTAAGCAGCAAGGTCCCAATGCTGGCCTGTGCTTGGTGTACTGGGGACCAGCAAAAAGTCTAAGAGAACAGAGTGCAGTAGTGAAGAATTTATAGGATTATCATTATTAGTTGTTATTTCAGGTTAGCTGCTCTATAGTAAAGCCCTTGGGCTTTCTATCTTTTCAACAGAAACTTGTTGAGTCCCCATTATAAGTCAAGTTCAGTACTTGGTGCTGGAGATAAGCACTGAGCAAAATAGTTATAATCCCCACCCTCACAAAATGTATAGTCGGAGGGGTAGAGACACACATTCATCATGGTACGATTTAATTATAATTGTAATAAGTACTGTGGAGGAAACGTTCGGCGGGTAAACAAGGAACCAAACTTAGCTGGGACATCTTTCCTGAGGAAGTTCCATGTAAGCTGTGACCTGAGGGAGAAGTTGAATTTAGCTTGGTGAAGTGTGCGTAGTGTGTGAGTGCGTGTGCATGTGTGTGTGAGTGTGAGGAAGGATGTGGAAGGATTCCCTTTTGTACAGAGGTCACTGACTGGCATCTTGCAGACTGAATCCATTCTATTGACATGATTTACTTGTCTAGCAGTGTTGAAAAATGTGAATTACTTGCCAACATTTAAAAATCAGGAGATGTCTCATTAAAATCTACATTTTTTTTTTTTCCAGCTTCTGTTGAAATATCAGGTCAGGCTCTGCAGGGATGCCAGGGGCAACAATCTATAGGTGTGGGGTAGTGCTTGCTCCCATGCTCAGCATGTACACTCTCCTGAACCAGGGGTCTCTTTGCTTATTGACAAAGGCACTTGAGTTTGTAACCACCAAGAAGTCAGTGCCTTTTAGGGAAAAGGTGAATGTTTAAGTGTAGTGCTTTGGAGTCGGACAGATCTGGGTTAGAATCCTGGTTCTCACACTTATGTGGCTTGATCTTGGGCCAGTTACCTTACTTTTCTCTGTACTAGTTTCCATACCTGTTAAATGGGGATTCCATCATCTGCCTCGGTGTCATTTTATGAGGATGTTGTGTCTGAAGTGCTGAACTCGGTGATGGGAAGTGCTCAGTTAGTGAGAGCTGGTGGCGAGTGGCAGCCCATGATGGTGGTATTAATACCATCCCATTCTTTTCCTCCTTGCAGCATGTCATGGTTCAGTGGCCTCCTGGTACCCAAAGTGGATGAACGGAAAACAGCCTGGGGGGAATGCAATGGGCAGAAGCGCCCGCGTCATGGGACTCGGACCAGTGGCTTCTGCGCACCCCGCTATATGAGCTGCCTCCAGGATGCACAGCCACCCAGCCCCACCCCTGCAGCCCCACCTCGGTGCCCCTGGCAGGAGGAAGCCTTCATCCGGAGGGGCGGCCCCGGCAAGGGCACAGAGCTGGGGCTGCGGGCCGTGGCCCTGGGCTTTGAGGACACCGAGACAACAGCGCTTGGGGCAGCTGACGTGGCACCCAATGTGGCACCCAGGAGCAGTCGATCCTGTTGGCGCCGTCTGGTTCAGGTGTTCCAGTCGAAGCAGTTCCGCTCAGCCAAGCTAGAGCGCCTGTATCAGCGGTACTTCTTCCAGATGAACCAGAGCAGCTTAACGCTGCTGATGGCAGTGCTCGTGCTGCTCACGGCTGTGCTGCTGACCTTCCATGCCGCGCCTGCCCACCCTCAGCCTGCCTATGTGGCCCTGCTGGCCTGTGCGGCCGTCCTCTTTGTGGTGCTCATGGTGGTGTGTAATCGACACAGCTTTCGCCAGGACTCCATGTGGGTGGTGAGCTATGTGGTGCTGGGCATCCTGGCAGCTGTGCAGGTTGGGGGTGCCCTGGCAGCCAACCCCCACAGCCCCTCCGTAGGCCTTTGGTGCCCTGTGTTCTTTGTCTACATCACCTACACTCTCCTACCCATCCGCATGCGGGCAGCTGTCTTCAGTGGCCTGGGCCTCTCCACCCTGCATTTGATCTTGGCCTGGCAACTCAACCGTGGTGATGCCTTCCTCTGGAAGCAGGTGGGTGGTCAGGGAGTTAGGCGTGGGAGCACCAGGCCAGGAATGGGAAGGGGGTCTGGTAATCAAGGGCGGGTGAATCAGGGGTGGATGCTGGGTATGAGGATGTCTGGCTATATCAGGGAGGAGGGGCAAGTGATGGGAGGCCAGGTTTCAGGGGTTGTCCTCCATTTGGGGCAGAGGGTACTACTGAGAAAGGGAGGGCTCCAGGACCCAAGCCTCTACTTTGTCACTGTGCGTCATAGTTTATAGCTCTTTGGCCTGAGGCTCTTGAAATAATGTAACATACATAGCCTGTAGAGACGTAACATGGGGCCGGAAGTGGAAATGTGATGTTTCAGGCTCAGAGGGCTGTCAGCTACATCTAGGCCTTAGCATGTCTCGTCCTAAGTTGATACCTGAGACTCAGGCCCCTGTGTCATCTTTGAAAAGTAGCTGTAGGTGGAGGTCTGGAGGGATCAGGCAGGTTTTGGATGGCGTTGGCAAGGGAGGAGTTGTCTCTCTTCTGGACCAAGGCCATCTCTGAGAGGACAGTGAAGGTGATGAATGAGGTCCGTTCTCACCTGGGCTGGCAGTGGTTTGAATGGGGTTGGAAAGTAGAAGAGAAGGGTGTTAGGGTCTGATCTCATCCTGGCTTCTCCCACATTCTCACTGGGTACCAGGGATCTGGCAACTCTGCCTTACCTTTTTCTGCCCGGCTGGCTCCGTCTCTTGAGTTCTCAGTGGTGTGTGAGGTTTGGTTTGACAGCATGGTGTTGAGTGAGAAGGGCTTAGCTGCAGAAGGACCTGGTTGTCCAATGGGTTGTGTTTTTTTCTCTGAGATCCTAGGTAATGAAACTCGCCTCTCCTAGCCTTAGTTTCCCAGTCTGTAAAACTGGGATAAAAATAGTATCTACCTCATGATGTTGCTGTTAGGGTCCTGCCCCCTCCCAGAAAGAGCAGAACTCAATAGGGCAGCCTTCTCACCTGGGACAGGGAGGTGTAGGGAGTGCTATAGGGGATGGTACCCAGTGAAAGGGTATCAGGAAGTCCCTTTCAGAGAGACATGAGCTTGTGGAGTCTGCCATCTCACCTCATCCCCCTGCAGGGAGCAGAGACCAAGGTCTTGACCAGCTGATTTGTCAGGGGCTGCTGTAGGCACAGCCCCCAAAGCCAGCACATCTCATGATCCTGCCGTTGGCACCCTGATTTAGAGGGTGCAGTCCTCTGTCTTGCTCAAGGTGTAAGGAAGCCAGCTTCTGCCTTGCCCAGAGCTTGTGGCCTGTAGCCCACCTGGCCCCACCCACAAAGAGGAAGTTGCCTGGGGCTCCCAGAGTGAGAAGCTGGGTGTTCTGGCCCAATGCCCTTCCCTGCCTGGCCTGTGCTCCCGGAACAGAATGTACCTTTTTAAAAGTAACTTTATAGCTCTTTTGTTTGTGTAGCACGTGGCCACAAGGTACTATCGGACCTCTTAAAGGGCCAGGGTCCTTCTGCCCCCTGCTAGCTCCCTTCTTCCCTCTAAAGAAAGCTATCACTCTGGGCTTTGGACTTGAACCATGGTCCTGGGGGAGGAGGAGCTTGGAGGTGGTACCTCCCTTACCCTGTTGTCCTCTTTGGCTGGCCAGAGGTGGGTGAATGTCTCTTCCCTGCCCTCAGCTGGCATGGTGCCCAGAACCAGGCCTGGGGCCTGACTGGGAAAAAACAGCCCCATGGAGGCCAGGACTATGCCAGCCTCCCTACCCCACCAGGGGCACTGGGCTGCAGTCTCATCCAGTGAGCCCTGGCAGGCACATTTTTGGGAGGAGTAGAGAATGTTGCCCCTGCCCCTGTGCTGGTCCCTGGGGCCAGGGCTGCCCATACCCCTTCTCTGAGCTGAGGATCATTCTCTGTGCCCAGCTTCTCTGTGGGTTCTGGATGGGGTGAGGTTGTAGCCTCCTTTCTAGGCTTCTTGGGCAGCCCCTTCTCAGATCCAGCCCCACTCATGCTCATGGGAAGAAGCCTTCAGTCTCCATTCATTCAGACACACTGAGACTTTTGCTCAGTGACCCTGGCCCGGCCTGGAGTCTCCTGTAGTGCCCTGGCATCCATTTTTTCTCACAGTCCGATAGGGGTCTGTGTACAGATCTATTTCAGTCTCTTGTCCCCCTTCCCTCCACCATGACTCACATTTTCCTCTTGGGCTCCTGGGGCCAGGAAGGGAAGTTGCCTGATTTGCCCCCCCCCCTTTTCTTTTCTCCCACTGGGGGCTATTCTTAGAAACCCCCGAGGGAGATAGTGTGCCTCCCTCTTCACCCCTGCTGCTGGGAGTGGGGCCTTGTAAGCTGGACTGGGAAGAGAGACTGGGAGGCCGATTCCAGAGGGTCAGAGCTGGAAATGGCTTAGGGGTTGGTTGGACCCACCCCTCCACCCTACCCAAGAAAAGTGAAACTGAGGTTCCAAAAATTAAGGGACCTGCCCAAGTGTGCAAGACTAGTTCTGGTTCTGGGCAGAGCCCAGAACTCCTGGCTTCCAGCTGGTGCTCTTTCCCTCCCTTCTCCCAAAACCAGAGCCCTGCCTTAGCCAACTCTGGGTGGAGCCACAAATGCCAGGTTAACCCCTGAATTTCCAGAAACAGTGAGGCCAGCTTCCCTTAGACTTGCTCTCCAGTCGGTGCTACTGATGATGATTGAGGGCTGAACATCCTGGAATCAGGTGTGGGGCCAGGGTGGCCAGGAGTTTTGGTGCCCCATTTCAGTTAGGAAGGGTTCTTTGTGTCCAAAAAATTGACAACTCCCAAGCCTGGGCTCTGAGGCTGAGCCTTAAGAGCTTGGGTGAGTGGAGTGAGTAGGAGCCTTGGACACATGGAATGTACTGTACAGTAGGGTTAGAACGTAGGCTTTAGAGTTTGACTGTCTTGGACTCAAGTACCATACCAGTCACTACCAGTGGTGTGGTCTTGGGCAAGTTACTTAGCTTCTCTGGGCTTGAGTTCTTCACCTTTAAAATAAGATAGTGTAACCTGTATCATAGAGTTGTAAGAAATTCATTTGTTACTTAGCTTCTCTGAGCTTGAGTTCTTCACCTTTAAAATGAGATAGTGTTATCTGTATCATAGAGTTGTAAGAAATTCATTTGTTACCATACAGAAGACACATAGAATCTAGGCAGCAAACAAATTAGCTCCAGTAACAATAATAATAGTAATGTTATTATATCAGGGCAGGGAGGGACCTTAGAGATTTTCTGATTCTCCCTCTCCAGGTTCTAGATAAGTGAACAGAGGCCCAGAGAGATGAGGTGACTTCTCCTGGGCACTTAGGAGGATGTAGAGCTCGGGTTTCCTGGGCCTTGTCCTGTAAGGAGAACTGCATGCAGAAGCAGCAGCATTTGTCTTTTGATTGGGGAGTTTGTGGGCAAGGGCATCATAATATACTGGGCTTAGGCCTGTGACCTACCTGGCCTTGGTTGGTGCTTCTGCCCTCAGGAGCTGTGAAAAGATCTCATTTCTAGCCATGGAGTGATCCAGAAAGGGAGCTAGAATCCTGTGGGGAATAGGGAAGATGTATTGCAGGGGTGGGGACAGCTTGGGGACAGACAAGGGCACAGGATCCTGGCTTCTTTCCCAAAGGAGTACATTTACAGAACCTAGCTAGTCATGTCTATACATGGGTGAGTTGGTAACCTGTCTGCCTCTGCTACCTCTTGCAGCTCGGTGCCAACATGCTGCTGTTCTTCTGCACAAATGTCATTGGCATCTGCACACACTACCCAGCTGAGGTGTCTCAGCGCCAGGCCTTTCAAGAGACCCGCGGGTACATCCAGGCCCGGCTGCACCTGCAGCATGAGAATCGGCAGCAGGTGGGGCTGCTCTCACTGAATGTGGCCTCCTTCCTCCTCACCCCAAATAACTTTAAGGTTGGATCGGCTGCCTTATGCTACTCTGTGGAATAAGTGTGAATGGTTCCCTGCTTGTGCATCACAGAGCCTCTATGACACAGGTTCCTTTCCTGTCTGAGGGTGGGAGGGAGTAGATGGGAATACATCTGAGGGGTAGTTGAATGGGGGGTGGTCAAAGAGGGCTGAGATGTCCATCTGCTGAGGCTCTAATAGGGGAGGGTCAGGCCACAGTCCAGAAGGGAAGCTCAGGTCTCTAGAGAGGTCTGGGAGGGCTCTGGGGATTTGAAGGGACCAGGAGGGATTAAAATGTGAGGCCAGGTAAATAGTGGTACCCTGTTGAAACCACTGGTCTAGGAACGCCTGCTGCTGTCAGTGTTGCCCCAGCACGTTGCCATGGAGATGAAAGAAGACATCAACACAAAGAAGGAAGACATGATGTTCCACAAGATCTACATCCAGAAGCATGACAATGTCAGGTAGGGTGGCCTGGGAGGACGCTGCGAAGGCTGGGGAATCTGAGGGTCTTTGAGGGCCACGTGGCTCTTCCATCTTCTGCCATCTCCACAGCATCCTGTTTGCAGACATTGAAGGTTTCACCAGCCTGGCATCACAGTGCACTGCACAGGAACTGGTTATGACCCTGAATGAGCTCTTTGCCCGGTTTGACAAGCTTGCTGCAGTAAGGGTGCTGGGGCTCGGGGGCGGGGCCGATTGTGGTGAGAGCCTAGCCTCATTAGTGGCAGCCTGGGGGTGTGGGGGCAGAGTCTGCAGTGAGGGTGGTGTGCCAGGCAGGCCAGGTGGGCAAGGGAGTAAAGGTGACTCTCCCCTAACACTTTCCCCTTTAGGAAAATCACTGCCTAAGGATCAAGATCTTAGGGGACTGTTACTACTGTGTGTCAGGGTTGCCAGAGGCCCGGGCAGACCATGCCCACTGCTGTGTGGAGATGGGAGTGGACATGATTGAGGCCATCTCGTAAGCAGCACCCCCTCCCTGGCTTTCTGGTACTGAGGGTGCCTCAGACTGCTTCTGCCCTTTGATATATCCTCAGGGTTTTCCCTCAGTCTTAGCTAGTATCTCTGTCTTTGAGATCCATCACTGGGAAGGGGGATAGGTCTTTCTTCAGCCTGTATAAAGACCCTCGTGCACCTTAGACTCCAGCCAGTGGGGAGGGGATAAAGGGACCCTGGGTAAGGGGGATAAAGACTAGAGAGAATGCCAGCTGAGCAGGCCCATGGAGACAGTAGCGATTCTGCCTCTCCTAGCTCAGTTCCACAGATGCAGCTGGGGCCCTGCTGGTGAACAGAGTTCTCAAACATTTGTCCTTGAGCCCCATGCAGCCTTCTGCTCATGTCCAGCTAAGGCTGTCCTCCTGTGCCCTGCATCTGGGTGTGTCCTTGCCCTCTTGGCTCTGAGGAGAGTGGAAGGCCTGGGCTCTAGGCTGGGTGTGGGGAGATGGAGCCAGGAGCTGAGCCAGAGCCGCCTCCTCCTAGGCTGGTGCGTGAGGTGACAGGTGTGAACGTGAACATGCGCGTGGGCATCCACAGTGGACGTGTGCACTGCGGTGTCCTTGGTCTGCGGAAGTGGCAATTCGATGTGTGGTCCAATGACGTGACTCTGGCCAACCACATGGAGGCAGGGGGCCGGGCTGGGTGAGTGTGGGGTCCGGGTGGTGAGGATGGGAGCAAGGCGCGAGAGCCCAGGCCTCACGCTTCTGTTCTGGCACAGCCGCATCCACATCACTCGGGCCACACTGCAGTACCTGAATGGTGACTACGAGGTGGAGCCGGGCCGTGGTGGTGAGCGTAACGCGTACCTCAAGGAGCAGCACATTGAGACCTTCCTGATCCTTGGTGCCAGCCAGAAACGGGTCAGGCCAGGGTGGGTTGGGGGAGGGACAGGCTGGGAAAAGGACAAATGAGGGGTGTAGGCAGAGACCTTCTCTAGGCCCCTTTCCTAAGCCTGTACTTGTGCCGCCCACACAGAAAGAGGAGAAAGCCATGCTGGCCAAGCTGCAGCGGACACGGGCCAACTCCATGGAAGGGCTGATGCCACGCTGGGTGCCTGACCGGGCCTTCTCCCGGAGCAAGGACTCCAAGGCATTCCGCCAGATGGTGAGGGCCCACAGCACTAGGACCTGGGCCTCACTTTTTTGTCTAACTGTGTCCCCTGCCTTCTTCTGCCTTCTTTGTCGCTGCCATTTCCATGTATGATTTCTGTTATTGGAGGGATGATTTCATTCAAAGGATTCCAAGTCCCCCAAAGTATATGAGAGAAACCCTCAGCACAGTTTTGGGGATGAGGAAGCAGGGCAGATGGCTTTCTCACTGCACACTCTGTCTCTTTCTCCAGGGCATTGATGATTCCAGCAAAGACAAGTAAGTCAGGCTACTGAGGCAGGAGAAGGAGGAGGGAAGGCACCTGCATCTGGGACAGGGTTGTGGGGAGTGGAGGTTCCATTTCCCCTGGACCTCATGTCTGGGAGCAAAGTGCCACATACGTGTTCATACCCCTCCTCCACGTGCTGCCTGTGCCCTTCCCTTCTCATTGCCTCTCACATGGCTATGCTCATGCACCTGGTGAAGCCATGTCCCCTGCCCTCAGCCGGGGTGCCCAAGATGCTCTGAACCCTGAGGATGAAGTAGACGAGTTCCTGGGCCGTGCCATCGACGCCCGCAGCATTGATCAGCTGCGCAAGGACCATGTGCGCCGGTTCCTGCTCACTTTTCAGAGAGAGGATCTTGAAAAGAAGGTTTGGGGGGTGCCAGGGCAGAAGAATGAGGGTTGGGGGAGGAGGGGAGGTCCAGGCAAGGAGATCTGAGCACAGGTAAGAGAACAGGAAGAGAACAGAATGGGAAGGTGACCAGACAGTGCAGGGGTGATTCCTATCAACTGGGCCGACTGCCTCTCCCCCTCGAAGCCTCTGGTAGTGTGCTGCCTCCCCAGGGCAGAGCCCAGCACCAGCTCAGCCTCCTTTCCCTCAGTACTCAAGGAAAGTGGATCCCCGCTTTGGAGCCTACGTGGCCTGTGCCCTGTTGGTCTTCTGCTTCATCTGCTTCATCCAACTGCTCGTCTTCCCACAGTGAGAGCCCTGCCCCTCCTCACTCAGCCTCTCTTCCCTGAATTCAGCACTTCCCAGAACCTTCCTAAACACCCATGAGCCCACCATCCCTGCAGCTTGCACCCTACCTGTCCTGGGGAGTGGGACAAGGACGCCTAGATCTTTCAGAGTAACGATTTCCTGGGCCCTCTTCTGCCCCAGCTCAACAGTGATGCTTGGGATCTACACCGGGATCTTTCTGCTGCTGTTGATCACCGTGCTGACCTGCGCCGTGTACTCCTGTGGCTCTGTGCGTAGGGGGCTTTCCAGGGCTGGTGCTGGAGGGCAGGCTGGGCCAGGGGTGGTCATGTGGGGAGAGGGAGAAGAAGGCCGTGCCTCTCTCATTGGGCCCTGGGTGGCCTTACCCTTGGTTGATACAGCCTCCAACTCTCATCTCTTGCCACCCACAGCTGTTCCCTAAGGGCCTGCAACATCTGTCACGCAGCATTGTGCGCTCTCGGGCACACAGCACCGCCGTTGGCATCTTTTCAGTCCTGCTTGTGTTCACCTCTGCCATCGCTAACATGGTAAGGGTCCACCCCTCCTGTGTGCCAAGCACTGCTCTGGGCACTGGAGTACAGAGGAATAAGGCACATTTCCTGCTCTTGGAGCTCGTTCTTCCAAAAGAGGGGGAGAGGTCAACTCCAGTCCTCCCTCCTCCCACCTCCTTGCTCTCCCCACCTCTTGTCATCCCTTAGTGAGAACTTGGGCCTCTGGAGTATAAGGTACCTGGGCATGGTCCTCATAACCCCTGCCCTCCTTGGTTACTCTGATATGCCTCCCCCCACTTTTGCAGTTCACCTGTAACCACACCCCCATACGGACCTGCGCAGCCAGGATGCTGAATTTAACACCTGCTGACATCACTGTCTGCCACCTGCAGCAGCTCAATTACTCCCTGGGCCTGGATGCTCCCCTGTGTGAGGGCACCGCACCCACCTGCAGCTTTCCCGAGGTGTCCAAGCAGTGCTCAGGCGGGGTGGGGGGCATCCCAATCAACACCAGTTATTGACCCCTCTGTGCCAGGCCTGGTGATGGGCACTGGGGACCTCACCAGGATCTCACCAGAGTCGCCAACTCTAGGAGCAGCCAAGGGCCCTGGTGTGCTGTAGGGGCTGGCTGTGGAGGGTAAAGGTGGTTTGGGTGTGAGGTTGTGGAGGGGAGTTTCGATCAGGCAGGGGAGTATAAGGCGCTCTCTGCATCGGGGTGCCTTGGCCTCTGCCTTCACCAACACCACTTTGCCATTGCCTCTAGTACTTCGTCGGGAATGTGCTGCTGAGTCTGTTGGCCAGCTCTGTCTTCCTACACATCAGTAGCATCGGAAAGTTGGCCATGATCTTTGTCTTGGGGCTCATCTATTTGGTGCTGCTTCTCCTGGGCCCCCCAGCCACCATCTTTGACAACTATGACCTACTGCTTGGTGTCCATGGCTTGTGAGTTTGTTCTCAGGCCCTTTCGTCCCCTAGAAGCCTCCCTGACCCTGCTGGGCCACTGCGAGCCTCTCTAGTGTCCAGGCCCCTTATGCCCTTGGAATGTCACCACTTACCCCTCACAGGGGGGGAAAGGAGGCAGTGGGGAACTCTCAGCATATGACGCCAAATGGTCACCCAAAGAAAACCCCAGGCCTTGGAAATCCCTGTGTCGTTAGGCTAGATATTAAAAAAAAAAATTCATCTCGAATTCATGTGGTGCTTTCATATCCACTCTTGTAGTTTCACACAGCTGCTTGGTGGCAGAGCCCTGGCTAGGAACCAAAACCTCCGATTCCTACTTGAGGGCTTTGCCTGCGACACTGCACTGGCTCTTCTGTTATAAAACCCCACCCCTTGTGATAGGTGGCCATAGCTTAGTGTATCTGGAAAAGCCCTTGGAGTCCCTGGGGTCTGAATCCCCACTTTGCCACTCATTAACTGTGTGACTTTAGACAGATGCGTTTTCTCCGAGCCTCAATTTCCTCATTTCTAAAATGATAATGCTACCTATATGACAAGATAGTTGTAAAGATGATGGTAGCTAACATTCGTCGAAGGCTTACCACATGCTCAGCCACTGTGCTAAGCCTTTTACGTGCCTGCGTGATTTAGATCTGATCCCTCTTTTATTGATGAGGGACCTGAGGCTTAAGAGAGTTAAGCAACTTGTTCCAGGTCACATAGCTGGTAAGTAGAGGAGCCAAGAGTGTCACCTCTGCTTTTAATGAGTTAATATAAGCAAAAGCTCTAGCCCAATACCTGATTTATGGTATGTGCTCAGTAAGCACAGCTTCTGTCACCCCTTCCATCCCCCGACTCAGCAACCCAGGACAAACCGATAATTTTGTCTCTTGTGTCTTCCTGCCAGGGCTTCTTCTAATGAAACTTTTGATGGGCTGGACTGGTGAGTGAGGGCTCTGAGGCAGTGAAAGGTAGGGCAGCCAGATGCCTCCTTCAGACACTGAGCATGCTTCTGCTTACCTTCAGCCCAGATGCAGGGAGGGTGGCACTCAAATATATGACCCCTGTGATTCTGCTGGTGTTTGCCCTGGCCCTGTATCTGCATGCTCAGCAGGTGGAATCGACTGCCCGCCTGGACTTCCTCTGGAAACTGCAGGTGACTGGGTGGGCAAGGGAGGGGGAGGATTTTGGAGGCAGAGTCTGGGCCAAGCCAGAAATGCATTTCATTAGTTGGCTAAGGTTCTGGCCTCCCCAAGCCCACCCTGGCTCCATGCTTTCTCTGTGTCCATCCCCTGTCCGTTTCCCCATCACCCCTTCGCTTATTCTTTAGGCCTTATCTGTCCATGACTTTCTTCTATGTGGTTCCCTCTGATGCCCATCTCCAGGCGTTGGCCACTGCAACCACCCTTGTGAATGTTGGGCAGTGGGTAATGGGTGTGGTGTCCACAGGCAACAGGGGAGAAGGAGGAGATGGAAGAGCTCCAGGCGTACAACCGGCGGCTGTTGCATAACATTCTGCCCAAGGATGTAGCTGCCCACTTCCTGGCCCGGGAGCGCCGGAACGACGAGCTCTACTATCAGTCGTGTGAGTGTGTGGCTGTCATGTTTGCCTCCATTGCCAACTTCTCTGAGTTCTACGTGGAGCTGGAGGCAAATAATGAGGGTGTGGAGTGCCTGCGGCTGCTCAACGAGATTATCGCTGATTTTGATGAGGTACTTGTCCAGTCAGCTGGTGCTGGCAGAGAGTGGGGAGAACTTTGGCTGAGAAGCACAGGATTGGAGGGCATGGGTGGTACTGGGAGAAGGGAGGGAAATTTGATGAGACCCAGAGATGTCAGGGGCAGGGGTAAGAGTAGGTACAGTGGAGGCAGGATGGGGACTCATGAAGGTGTTAGAAGAAAGAAAGTGAGCCCCAGTGGGACAGGGTCATCATTCTTGGGGAGCAAAGGAAGACGAGAAGCTCTGGAGCAGGATAGGTACCAGGTAGATAGGTGTCATTGAAGAAGAAAGTAGTAGTCTGTGAACAGAGCCCCATGAGGCTAAGTAAGCAAGATGGTCCCCTGAATAGAGGAAATGGAAGCGAAATGTGAGGAAGTGTCCTGAAGATTCAGGTCAGAAGTGGGCCCTTCACTGTTCTGGGTAGGGTGGGGTGGGGTCGGGGGGGGGGTGGATTTTTTACTGTGGGACTAAGTTTCTGAAAAAGTGAGCATTGGAATAATTGGTGCCTGATATCCTTTCTGCCGTTCTGGGTTCTGTGACTGGGCTATCCCTTTGACCTGAAGCTTTATGCTCAAGACCGGGCCTGGGTTCTGAGGGCTGCCTGGTGAAGGAGGCCTGTTTTCCTGGCTCCTTGGTCCTGCACTGAGAGCAGCAGCTGGAAGTGGGTCTTGCTCACTAAGAGGAGGGAAGCTCTTGAGACAGGGCAGTGGGAGAGTGGGCCAAGGAATGAGTGCTGGGGCAGAGCTGGGTTTGGCTTCTTTGCCTTGACAGCTGGGTCCCCCTGTGCTGTCTAGATCATCAGTGAGGAGCGGTTCCGGCAGCTGGAGAAGATCAAGACTATTGGTAGCACTTACATGGCTGCCTCCGGGCTGAACGCCAGCACCTATGACCAGGTGGGCCGCTCCCACATCACTGCCCTTGCCGACTATGCCATGCGGCTCATGGAGCAGATGAAGCACATCAATGAGCACTCCTTCAACAATTTCCAGATGAAGATTGGTGAGAGGACCTTGCTGCCTGGCTAGTTTTCCAAAGGCTGTTTCTGGGGAGAGCTGAGGGAGCAGGCGAGATGGCATCACAGATTCCCCATCAGGACTCGTGTGGGGTTTCCTTTTCTCCCTATTCCCATGGTATCTGGTATGAAGGACAGAGCTCACTTATTGAGAACCAGCTGTGTGCTAGGCACTGTGTTAGACTTTTGTGAGCACATTTTAATCCTCACATTATTATCCCCTTTTACAGATAAAGAGACTGACGCTCAGAGAGATTTAATAACTTGGCTGCCCAGAACAGAGATTTAATAACAACTAGTAAGTGGCTGAACTGGGATTCAAAACCAGGTTTAGGTAAACTCCAGTACCTGTGCCTTTATGT
This sequence comes from Rousettus aegyptiacus, assembly GCF_014176215.1. Taxonomy (NCBI): domain Eukaryota; kingdom Metazoa; phylum Chordata; class Mammalia; order Chiroptera; family Pteropodidae; genus Rousettus; species Rousettus aegyptiacus. Next base: position 131,845,085 of record NW_023416295.1, read on the forward strand.
ATGGTCAGTCTAATAAGAGGCAGTTCTCAGATGAACTGAGGATGGGAGTGATTGGATGGATTCTGGAGTCAAGACTCTCTGGTTTGAATTCTGGATGTTCCGCTTACTGGCTTATTTAGCAAGTCATCTAACTTCTCTAAGCTTCACTTGCCTTATTTGTAAATGGGGATAATGATACCTAACTTTCAGGGCTGTCGAGAGGACGAAATACTAATGGAAATGCTTACCAGAGTAGTTGGCACGGAGCGTGCATTCAGTAGATTAGCGACGTATTAGTTAGTTACAGCATAGCCGTCTTGACTCAGGGGAGCCCCTCAGCTAAAAGGCCCAGATTTTTAATTCTATACGACCAGGACACTTGTCCCTTTGCCGCTTCTCTGGGTCCTTCTAAAGGTTCCAGGCGGTGGGATGACTCTCTGGGCTGACCCTGGAACAGCCACTCGTCTCAGTTCTTGCTGCTCTCCCCACCACAGGACTGAACATGGGCCCAGTTGTGGCAGGTGTCATTGGGGCTCGGAAGCCACAGTATGACATCTGGGGGAACACAGTGAATGTCTCTAGCCGTATGGACAGCACGGGGGTCCCTGACAGAATCCAGGTGAGGGGAATGTGAGCAGAGGCTGGGAGGGGTATGGACCCAGAGGGCTTCTGCAGGTCTCTCTCTGCAGTTACTAGGACAGGGGTAGGGTGGCAGTGTGCTGTGGTTGGTGGGGTGGGGACTGGGGGAGGAAAGCTAACATGATGAGAGGACCCCTGGGCCCCTGCAAATGTAGCAGGAAGGATCCCAGGCTAAGCAATCTCCCCTCCTACCCTCCAGGTGACCACTGACTTGTACCAGGTTCTGGCTGCCAAGGGCTATCAGCTGGAGTGTCGAGGAGTGGTCAAAGTGAAGGGCAAGGGGGAGATGACCACCTACTTCCTGAATGGGGGCCCCAGCAGTTAGCAGTTACAAATTCAGCTGAAGGGACCAAGGTGGGCATGTGAGTGGACTCTGTACTCACTGGGTGGAGCTGTGGCAGGGGACACTGAGCCTTCAGACCCTGCTTATGACAAAAGGGAACACCCCAGAAGACCATGCTCGACTGCCCTCAGGCTGGAGAATGAGGGGATGCCAAGAGGATTTTGCAAGTGACTTTCTTTTTATTTTAGGGCAGGACTGTTCCCTCTCCTTCCCTCCAGCTTTTGGGAGCAGGGGAGGAGGCAGCAACAGAGACAGTGGGAATCCTCCTACCTGGGAGATGAAAATGGCAGCTTGCCATGCCTGCCCTTTCTCTGTCTGGGCAACAGGTTCAGGGCTGGGCTCTTCCTTTCCCCTTTTCCTGGGAGTATTTCATACGAAGACTGTGGCAGGCATGAGGAGTGCCTATTCCATGCTTGCCTTTGCTATGCCTGCATCCCCAGCATGGTTCTGGGGATCCCCCACCTCAGCCAGGTCTCCCTCCTAGGCACAGGGCATAGGAGGAAGATGCCCTGGGGACCTAGTTCTGTCCATATTTCAGGGGAATGTTTCTATTTGCCAAATCCTAGTCCCGTGATCTGTCCCCAAAGGGGAACAAAGGGACTTCTGACAGCTCAGATTTAGCCCTAGTTCCTGCAAAGTTCCAGGGAAAGGGGCGTCTGGCCTCACTGGTACTGTGAAAATGCCCAGCCAGAGAGCAAACCTTTGTGTGGGGATGTCAGATCAGAAGCTGGAAGTTCACCTGCAGGTGCCAAAGAGAATGGGCCGGCCAGGGAGTGGGATGGGGCCAGACTCTGATCTGAGGGCCCTAATGGGCAGGATCAGGTCACTCTGCCCCAGTGTTCTTTTGCTGTCTGCTGGCAAGGGGGCACACAGCATCTCTACACCTTCTGTTGCCAAATTAGAAAAGGGCCAGGGTATGGAGGAAGATAACCCTGATCCCAAACCTGTCCTCCCGAACCTCTGGCACTGGGGAGGGCCTGTGTGTCTGTGTAATGTGCGTGCATGTTGGTCTTCATTTGCATGTCTTTTCCAGGGCTATGTGTGTCCTTGTGCTCCTGCTCCTCAGCTCTCCACCCTGGGCTGCCTCTCTCCTGTGGTCCTCTGTCTTCTGGGAATAAGGCAGGATTTCGTTTCAAAGATGGAGAGGGATGCTCAGCTTGCACAGGAGTGGAGTGGGGTGTAGTAACAAGAGGAGGGGGGCCCTGGGGAGAGGAGTCCTTTTTGTGCCAAATCCCTAAGTGCCATTTGGGGGCCACGTGTGCAGCATGACTGTGCTCCTGCCTGGGGCAGGGACCAAGCCTGAACTGTCTGGTGTTTGGTGGTCAGAGGCTCAGGAATTTCCAGGATTCCCCAGCTGGTGTCCTGGGATGTGTTATGCTTTGGGACTGGGGTAACACTGGATCCCTCCGAGGACCCAGATACTGGTACTAGGGGATGGGGCAGGAGAACCTGAAACTTGGCCTTCCCAAGCCTTCAGCTTGAGTTTAGCATGTTCCTGGCACCCCAGTCTCTGTGAAGCCTACAGGGGATGGCAGGGGGTTAGGAGGCTGGACTCTAGATTTCCTTCCTACCCCTGCCTTCCTTTTATCTTTTTCCTGCAACTTCCTTGCCTCTGGCCTGAATTAGTTGGTGTCTTGGTTTCTCTGTCTGTACCTATTTAAGCCAGAGGCATTAGCTTGAATTTTGCTTGAAGATTGCTTTGTCTTGGAGGCGGTTCGAGAGGCTGAGGAGAGACCCACAATTGCTGAGTTTGGAAGTAGAAGGGGCAAGTAATATTCTTGTCCTTCCTCAAGCCCTTTCTGACTCTAGTAGAGGCCTGGTTTCTGGCTCAAACTGCCTGCCTTTGGGGCTCTTCATGCATCAATCAAATGCGCCATCAGGTACTTAACTTCATTAGCCAAGGCAGGAGGAGGGGAAAAGACTAGTTGGTCCAGATAGGAAATCAGCTCTCCTCCCTGCGGCCATATCCTTGGATAGGAAGGGACTGCTTGGAGCCATGGGGTGTGGGTGAAGGTATAAGGAGACCAGAATGAGAAGATCTGTTTTGGGTGATTTGTCTCTGCTTCTTGTCAGGTGGGAAGGGCCTGTCCACACCTTGGCTCCCCTACCACAGTGCCAGCCATGGCCTTCCTCCAGGCTACCATTGTCCCCTCCTCACCAGTTGGTGGGGGAGTCAGTGGATGGGAGGTCCATGGACTTTGGTTTTTATAATGTAACCACTGTGGGGGGGGGGGGGAGGGTGACGTACCATGTATTTCAGTGAAATATTTAATATATTTAAATATCAATAAAATCAAACTCTTTGTAAAATTCCTTGTTCTCTGCAGCTGTTCTGGGCCCGGGGTTAAGGGGGAAGTGGCAGAGCCTGGTGTAGAGGCAGCCTCCTGCCCAAGGGCTTGGTGGGCCTCTCTCGTCTGCGGTCTGGTTTTCTCCCTGCTAAGGAGAAGCTGCAGTGTCTTCAGAGAGCATGATTGCTCCAGGCCCTTCAGCATCATGAGGACCAGTGTGTATACCCAGATCTGTTACTCTGACCCCTTCCCCATATGAGGTTAGGACCCCTGTGGTTGTCTTTCCAGTGCCCTGCCGGTCCCTTCCAAAACAAACACCACAAAGTTCTAGCTTCTGGGAGAATCTCTCACATACCCGATCTCATAGGAGTGTGGGCTTTGGTAGTATTTCCATCCCTCTCCCTTCAGTGCACACAAGTGACTTCTAGTCCAATCTGTTTACTCTGCTTCCTCAATCCCCTCCTCCCATTAGTCATCCATCAGAACCAGGATACCTTCCTCTTTTCCCTTTTTTGCCCTCCTTCCAGTCCATCTTGTCCTTTTGCAAACACATCCTGCTCAATACAGACTGAAGTTTCTGTCATTGAGAATAGAGTGATCCATAAATCTGGAAAAGAAAGGGTCTCTGGTTCAGCCAGGCTGGAGTGAGTGAGTGTGTGTGCGTGTGTGCGTGTGTGCCTGCATGTGTCCTTAAATGTAGCTCCCAGGACTGCCTCAGAGCAGAATGGGCTGCGGTAGTGATGAAGTAGGGCTACTGCCAATGGATGATGGCCGGAGGGGCAGGGAGACAGCAATGAAGGGATGAGAAACTCCCCAGACTCCCACAGGAACACTATAGACACTTGTCTTAATGCCTGCTCAGAAGTCATATCCATAAGGCGAAACATAAGACAGACAAATCTTTAACTCTGAATGTCACCACTGCCCAGATTCTGGGGCCAGCTACCCCTGGTAAGACCCGAACCCCTTCTATGCCCTGAGTGGAGATGCAACAGTCTCTAAGGATTTAAGTGAGGGGAAGGAGTATTTTCCGTGGTCTCCCCGCCTTACCCTTCCCAGCCTAACCTGGTCATTGGGCTTTTGATGAGGCAGTGGCGAGGGCCCCGGATCCATGGCATGGTTTCCTCTGGGTGCACGCCTGGATCGTGGGACCTCCAGAAGCTGAAGTTCTGAGCATCAGTCAAGGGGACTCTGAAGACCTGATTGGGGACTAAATGGTTTGGGGAAGTGCAGGTTATCCAATTTCTTTTTCTCTGCTCCCTTTTCTGCCTCAGGGCAGCACAAGCCTAGCCTAGCAACTATGCCTGACCAGGTGCTGAGAAGTCCTGGGAATTTGGTCACCACACCCAGCTTAATTTCCGGATTCCAGCATTTCACACCCTTCATGGTCAGTTGAATCAATCTTCCGTTCTTCCTGCTGCTACTAAGCCCATCTCTATGAGAGTTTTCCTTGAGTGCTAAGATAGTGGAAAAACAAGTGGATAACCTATTTGGGAAATGTGCAAGATAGGTCCATGGGTTTATTTTTTTCTAGGCTTAATCATCTTCATTCCTTTCCCTCCTCTCTGAAGTAACTCCTGTGTTCCTTCTAGGTACTTCTCTGAGACTTACCTCATGTTTACCTACTGCTAATAGATATCATTTATCAAGTGCCCATCATGTTCTAGATAGAATATTAAAAATTTGAAATAATGTCAGACCTATTTAGATTTTTTTTTGTATTTTCACTATCTGTTTGGATAAATCGAATCATACCAGTATATAAAATTTGTATATTTTTAAAACTTAGAATTATAGCCTAATATTCTGGTTTATAGTCTTTATAATCATTATTGTAAAAAAAAAAACAACCCCAAAAACCTGATATACCATTGAGTAGACATTACATTTTGACTTAGTTGTTTTCCTATTAATTGATAATAAACTTTTTAAAAGTCTTGCTAATAGAAATAACTCTTAGATACTTCATGCATATGTCTTTTCTTTTAATTTCTGAAAGCATTTTAGTTTTTTAAATTAAACTTTCATATTGAGATAATTATAGATTCACAAACAGTTGTAAGAAAAGATACACGGAGAACCTGTGTACTTTTCATCCATTTCCCCCAACAGTAACATCTTGCAAAACTATAGTACCATTACAACCATGATATTAGCATTGATATAGAAGTTCCATCACTATGAGATCCTGGAGTTGCCCTTTATAGCCACACCTTCCGCCCCCAACCTGCCCTTGGTAATTAATCTTCATTTCTATAATTTCGTCATTTTAAGAATGTTATATGAATGGCATCATACAGTATGTGATCGTTTGGGGACTGACTTTCTTTACATAGCATAATGCCCTGAAATTCTTACAAGCTATTGTGTGTATCAGTGGTTTGTCCTAGATGCTTTTAAAATGTACATTTTCTCTAACCTTCGCACAATGCTAGAGTATTCCCATTTTCAGATGGTTTGGAGAGGTTAAGTGGTTAAAGGAACCTGTCCAAGGTCACAACTTGTTTGGAGTTTAAACTCAGTTCAAATTCCAAAGCTAGTGCTCAGTCTACCACTCCTTACAGCATAGCATATAATACTACAGATTATTTCTTAAACTCTTATTTTTGGTTTGATTCTCACAGCAATTCTGTAAGATTGTTAGAGTAGGCATTTTCTGTTTCTTGTTTTGTTTTCTAATGAATGAGGAAGGAGGTTAATAAAGGATAAGTGACTGCTCAAGGTAAGACATTTAAACAGGCAGAATTGGGACTCAGACCTGGATCTTCTGCTTCCAAGTCTGATTCAGTTTTTATTTTATCTTGCTCATTCTACCATTCAGGTCTACTCTCTCCCTGGTCTTCTCAATCTTTCTTGACTTTCCCCCCTCCCCCCAGACCTATAACTATGCCCTAGCTCATCTCAGACATTCTTTAGGAACTCATATATATCTACTCTGCCCCTAGCATGGTGCCCACTCTAAGATACTTACATGTCTTTAACAAGACCTTTCGTACAGCTTCATGGTACCTTGCATGGCTGTTCTGGTGCACAGAATAATTCTCATCTTCTGAGGTAATCGGAGGAAGTCTAGTGGGCAACAGTTCCTTCTGGTCTGAAATAAGAGCAGACTTGCTGAGTACTTGACAAATGGGACTGTTTGATTCTCTGAGTGGAGTTTCTAGTCTCCATGCCAACCAGGCACATAGCACAGGGATCTCTCCTAGCCACTCACACATCTGATTAGTGAATCTTGGGATCCTAGGAGTCAAATCACAGTGCCCGTGACACGGGTGGAAGGGAGAAACCAGGGATCATGAGACCTCCTTCACCTCTCTTGCTCTTCCCGGACCCTGGTTTTGAGTGGCCTCCTGCTGGAAGCAAGATATTGACAGATATTTAGGATTAGTGCTGGTGAAAAGGGCACCTTATCTGGATGGACACTCCTTTCCTAAGATTTGCATATTTGCAGAGTTTTAATTGGTGAAATAGGGGAAGTTATGTTTGAGCTAAGTCTTGGAGGATAAGAAATTGTTAGTGGGACATGGCAGCATCAAGAACATTTCAGACAGCAGGATAGCAAGTATTAGAAACATTAGCAAGCTCTCAGAGCTTGCTATTGATTTAGAGCCTGATTAGTGCTGGGTAAAGTGGAGAGGGACAGGGTAGGGTAGAGTAGGGTAGGATAGGGTGAGTAGGGCAGATTAGTATAATGTAGACCTAATGTTCTTTCAAGGGGTTGGGAATCCCCTCTGAGGCAAAACCTGTATATATATTACTAGGCTGAAAAGACCAGATCTTCCTTACCCAGTGGCATGGTCTGAATGTTTGTGTCCTCCCCAAAATTTATGTGTTGAAAACTTAATGTCCAAAGTGGTGGTATTTGGAAGTGGGGCCTTTGGGAGGTGATTAGGTCATGAGAGCAGAGCCCCCATGAATGGCGTCAATGCCCTTTTAAAAGAGGTCTGAGAGAGCTCCCTTGCCCCTTCCGCCATGTGAGGACACAAAGAGAAGCCTTTGACCTGGAAGAGGGCCCTCACCTGTCCATGCTGGCACCCTGCTCTTGGACTTCAGCCTCCAGAACTGAGAGAAATAAATTTCTGTTGTTTATAAGCCACACAGTCTATGGTATTTTGTTATAGCAGCCTGAACAGATTAAGATACTCAGTCTCTCTTGCAGCTAAGACATGGGCAAAGAGTCTTGGCTAGGTCAATCAAATACATCTGTTCCAGCTTTTGAATCAAAGATGAGGTTACAAAGAAGCAGGGACATGTAAAGTCTTTTTCTGCTGATGAGAAGTTGTAGCAGTGAAGCGACACTTGTCTCTAGCAGCAGTATCCAGGAACCAGCGTCCTTGGTGCCAGCAGTGCCTACCATGGCATTCAATACTGTAGTTTCTATGTCCAACCAGGTCTGCGGCATGATTTTGAACATCGTTTCTGGTTACTATCCACCAAGTCTGGTTCTGTTTCCTCTACAGCTTTCACATGCTTCCCTATATTTTAAAAAACTGTTGTAAAATTGACATATAACGAGTTTTACATATTTAATATATATAACTTAATGAGTTTGGAGATGAGTACACACCTGTGAAACCATCACCACAATCTGTTCCATAAACATATCCATCCCTTCCAAAGATTTCCTCCCACCTTCATTTATTATTATTTTTTGATAAGAACATTTAACATAAGATTCAACCTCTTAGCAAAATGTTAGTATATAATGCAGTATTAACTATAGGCTCTATGCTGTACAGTTGATCTCCAGGACCTACTCATCTTGTGTAACTGAAACTTGTACCCTTTGACTACTACCTCTCCAGTTCCTCCTCCCCCAGGCTCTGGCAACCATCCTAGCCTCTGCTACTATGAGTTTGATTATTTTAGATTCCTCATATAAGTGGTATCATGTATTATTTATTCTATGCCTGGCTTATTTCACTTAGCATAATGTCTTCCAGTTTCATCCATGTTGTTGCAAATGACAGGATTTCCTTTTTTTTTTTTAAGGCTAATATTCCTCTGTATACATATACCACATTTCCTTTATCTATTCATGCATTATAGATATTTATGTTGCTTCCATATCTTGGCTGTTGTGAATAATGCTGCAATGAACGTGGGAGTGCAGATATCAATTTAAGATCCTGATTTCAATTCTTTTGGGTATGTATCCAGAAATGGAATTGCTGAAACATATGGTAGTTTTATTTTATTTTTTCATTTTTGGAGGAACTTCCATACTGTTTTCCATAGTGGCTGCCCCAATTTACATTCCCACCAACAGTGTACAAGAGTTCCCTTTTCCTCCACATTTCACCAACACATGTTATCTTTCATTTTCTTTGAAAATAGCCATTTTAACATGTGCGAAGTGGTACCTCATTGTGGTTTTCACTTGCATTTCCCTGATGATTAGTTGAGCATCTCTTCATATGCCTATTGGCCATTGTGTATATTTTTCTTTTTGAAAAATGTCTCATTTGTTACTCTTAGAAAAATTTCATTTTTGTTTGGACTCAGATTTAGAGGTAGAAGCTCTCAGAAAGGAAAGCCTACCTTTTTTGGCAATCTGCTCCTGGAGTTTTTCTTTGGCCTCTTTTATTCTTTTGGCCCAAAATTTAACATATTCTGTGGCTTCTTTCTTATTTTTCTTAGTCTGCTGTCTCTTTAGAACACTACACTGAGGTTTGTGTTGCAGGGCACATGGAGTAAAAAGACACTGACTCTTGGGTGCTTTGGCCCTAGGTTTCTTACTGTCTTTGGGAGGCTTTCTTACAACATATTGGCAGACATCTTCTTTCTTAGAGAGATCAAAGTTTGCAGATTCTGCTAGCTCTTTTGGGCCATAGGTGACATGGCACAGTAGTATCAGTGAGACCAGGAATATCTTTCTTCCCTTTTTTCACAGTGACCAAGTTGAGAACACTCATATTGGCAACCGCAATGCAACCTCAAACAGACTTGCCCTTTCTTTCTCCAGTCCTCCTTGGTCTATAACAGGAATTCCCTTACTGTTGGGCCATAAACTGGGAGTAGCAGGACACAGCCATGGGTCAAGACACTTTGCTTCATGGAGAAACCTCCTTTGTCATCCTTACCACTGATCTGAATGGCAAAACCCTTCCATTCTTCACCGAGTGTCAGCAGCAATTTCTGTGGCCATATGCTTCTAAAAGTTATGAAGTTTGCATTCATCATCCACTTCGATGATTTTCTGACAGCCAGTGGCTGGGGAAGAGATGTTCAGTTTCATCTTGAGGCAGTTAACCACCTATGAGGTGCCTTGAGAAAGACCTTGTATGTCTTTTTTGGAGAAATGTCTTTTCACTTCCTTTGCCCATTTTTAAATCAGATTTTCTCTCTTTATTTTTTCTATTGTGGTATGAGAGTTTCTTATATATTGTGAATATCAAACCTTTATCAAATATGTGGTTTGCAAATATTTTCTCCTGTCTGTAGGTATTTTCATTTTGTTTCGTTTGCTATGCAGAAGCTTTTTAGTAATCCCACCAATATTCTTTTAATAAATTCATGTTCTACTTACATAGGATTTGGATGGCACCTTTGAATCCTGAGCTATCAGGAACTGAATGAAAGTTGGCTATTCCTTCTGGAAATTGTTGTTGCGATCACTGTCTCAACTCTGGTGGAGAGTGCGCTTTCCACTTCTGGAGTTCTTCCAAGGCTCCTGCTTTTCTCTTTCTTCCTGGCTTGGCTCCACTCATTTTTTTTTCTCTGTCCCTCTTCCTTTCCTTTTTCACTCCAACAGAGATCTCCTTCGATAATCTCTGAGATGACACCACTAGAGTAGGGGCACTGTTTGAATCCCCTCCTTCTACAGAAAGTTGAGGATTTGGAAGAGAGGCAGAGTATAGAGTTCTAGAGGCCTGGACTGAACCAGGGGACTGATCTGTACTTCCTCACAGATTAGGGCAATGAGAGGGGCTCATTCCCGGAAGCAATGTCATTTGAGTTTGGTCATTTGATTTGGGACAAGTATTGATTGGATGGCAGGATGTTCATGGCCAAGTAGATGCAGGCTGGAGAGAAAGAGCAAGAGCATATTCCTAGTGGACAATGGGATCTGGACTGTGAGTAATTATTGGTCTGGGTACAGGTGACAGTGGGAGCTCTTTATCTGGTCCCGTGGCCTCAGACTAATTTTCCTTAAGGGTACAGCTAGATGATCTTTTCTATTACCTCAGTTTCCAAGTAGTAGGATTCCAGGTTCCCATATGGATGGTTACTGTGTGCTTGGAGGTGTGCTGGACAGTATCACTTGGATGCCTTCCTCATGAACCAAGCACCAGTTGGTATGCTGCTCACATCAGTTTTTGGCAAGCCGTAAAGTATTTTTGGTACCCATAGCTTCCCTAAGCAACCTCGTTTGAAAGCCACCTGGAGGAAGGCTGGTGAAAGGGCGTGTTTGGGGTGGAGGAATGCAATGAACTCCTTATAAGCAAGCACCACTGTGGCAAAGTAGTAGAATCCATCATTTTGTTGGGAGATGGTATAACAGAGGTATACTGCATGGTATAGCAGTTAATATACCATGCTCCATATGGTTTTGAGAGGTATATAGATATGAAGAGCCCTGGACAGCTGCTTCTAGAATTGGGCCATAAACTGGAAATTGCTATAATTCCATGTAATGCTTTGGATAGACCATGGAAGACATCTGGGGTGGTGCGGAAGTACTTGGGTGGCTCTTTCACTTATCCAAATTAATGTTGCAGATTTCTCAATGTTACAGGCTTCCCAGGGCAACTTATTTATCCACTACTTTGCTGGGGCCAATAGGCCACAATATTTTCAGGTTGGAGAATTTTGAGAATGTGTGTACTTTAGTGGCTCTCAGAATTCTGACTTCCAGGTTAGAATACTTGGCTGTCTGTTCTAAATACTTAATATGGAGTGGTAATAATACCTAACGCACATTACTTACAGTTGTCTTGAACTTGGTGTCTCTGCTTGCAGAGTACCACTGCCTTAACTAGAAAATTATACAAGATCAGCTTGAGAGAAATGTTGTGGTATCATACATAAAAAATGGCTTCAATCCAGCAGGTCATATCCGATGCTGGACATTAATCCCTTGAAGTTGGCTAGGGCATTAAGATGGATTGAAATCGGCTGACGTGCATTTGGAAGGCTGTCTTGCACTTATCGTCTTCTCTAATACAAGGAAACTCTCAGTGCTTTGGGAGGAAGTGGACAGGAGCTTGAGTCCAGGGGACCAGACCAATCCTCAGGGCACATTTCAGATATATGGGAGTTCTTTGCTTCCATGTCCAAAAATATCTTCCTCAAAGTGGTGCGCTTGTTCAGGATCCTGAACACAGGGGAAGTAGATGGGGCATCGGATAACAGAGGTTGCAGCCTGCTAACATAAAATGGACTACGTGTATCTTCTAGAGACAATAATAAAAAGAGCTAATACTTAGTGAATGTGCACGGCCAGCACAACTAGAAAAGGTAGGTACTATTATCTTGTTTTACAAATGGGGAAACAGAGGCCCAGAGAAGTTTAGTAATTTTCCTAAGGTCACATAATTAGCATATGGCAGGGACATGAGTTTAACCTAAGCCATTTGGCCGATGCTCTTGACCACCACACCAAACTGGCTCTTGAAATAATCTAACTGGAACATCCAGGGAAGACCAAGGACTAAGGGGAAACATGGACTGATAGAAGTAGCCTCTTGATGGGTTCCCTTGTGTACAGCTCAGTGGGGGTCCTGTCAAGGGTTCTGCTCACCCTAGAGCAGACTTGAGTTGGGTGTGGGACATGATATCATTACTCTGATCCAGAGACAGAACCCTGTCTCCCTGAGCTCTACTGAAATGTGGACTATCATTTCCTGTGGCTAGCATCAGGGGCGCAGAGAGGACTGGAATCTGGGGACCACTCTGCAGTGGACTGAACCAGTCCCAGTGGGGAAATACTAAGCCCCTGTGGGGAAAGTGACCTGTCTGCTGCAGTATAGTCACTCACCTTGGAGGCGCCTACTCCCTAGGCTTTGGCAGATCATAGCTATGAGTAGCTAGAGTACCTTCTCCCCTCTAGTTTCAGGAGGATAAGAGATGGTGGTCTGCAGCACCTATAAGATGTATGGGTTGTTTCTAATATACATTTCTATAACTACAGGTCTATCCATTTGGAAAGGCAGAGGGGCTCAGAGGCTTTGGCCAATTCATTCTTGGCTGAATTCCTGCTCGGGTTTGAAAAGCCAGAACAATAGTGCCCTCTGCTGGAGTCTAAGAATGGCATCCCCAGCTGTCTTCTAACAGGCAGCTGCGAGAGATCAGGAGACCTAGGAGACTAGAGCAGAGGACATTCCAGCCAGGGTGGGGAAAACCACCTATTATATCCTATGACAGGGTCCAGAAAATGATAATGCAAGTAAGATGTGCTCAGTTTTCTCAAAGACTTCAGACTTTTTCTTTGAAGAGATTCATTTGGAACTGGAATTAAGAGCAACTCTGAAGACTAGCTAGTGAATTCCAAGAGGAATAATAAAGGCAGGAGTAGAGGAAGATGGAGTGAATCCCTTTGAATGTGCAGAGCTTGGAGGTCTTCATGTCTGTGGCTAGAGGGCAGTTGCTGGAGAGTCTGGCAGGGAGAAGTCATTTGTCACAAGATAAGAAAAAGCATAATCTCTCCTTCCACCCACCCCCATCATTTGCCCCTGAAACTCCTATCAGTGAGCAATGTCTTGACTGTAGATTTGTGTTATAATGAGTTACACTTTGACCTAGTATTTTTATATAACAAGGCAAAGGAGTTGTCTCAGGTAAGGACCAGAAAAGAGGGAATTTGTCTGAAATCAAGACCAAAATATTCTTGAACCAATAGAAGTGTCCAGGTAGGGAAGCTAAGAGTAGGTAGGACGGCAGGGTTCAAAGCAGCTGGTGAGATTCAGCAAAGGACAGGACAGACATGGGGCCATGTTCCGCTGGGCAGGACAGAGAAGAAAAGCTTAGGTATTTAAGAGACCCGGGCATAAGGTAAACAAACTGGAAGTCAGGCTGAACCTGCAGGGGCAACCCATATTAAGGTCAGGAAGGATGAGTCTGGGAAGGGCAGGAATCTACTGATTGGTGGACATGAGAGTTCTGGTAATTGGTCAGGGGCACTCTTCTGTGGGCAGCTGTAGTCACCAGGCTCTTTCAGGGCCTGGGTGAAATATCCTTTGAAGCAAGTCAGCATACTTTGGTTTTTAAGGAATCTTATGGCTAAAAATATTGCTTTCCAGGTTTATCCTGGCAAGTGTGTCTTGGGAAGTGGACAAAGATATTACAGTCATAGCAAAGGTATATATGCCATATGTAAATATAACTTACATATCATGGTTTATAACTTTTCCTCCAATCATCCGTTGTATAGTTTTATGTGCTAGGTATTAGATGTACTATGTGCATTATTTAATTTCTACTACGAATCTATAAGAAAGGCACTGTTATCTCTATTTACAGGTGAGAAAACTGAGGCACTCTGAATTTGCTTAGTATGAGTTAGCCCCTGAATCTGAACAACTTTGGGTACTTGATAAAACTGAGTTTCTGAAATTGAGGATAGACCAAAGTATGCTCCCCACACCCCGTTTCCTTCTTTGGCTTTTCTATTTTGGTTCTTGAACAGGGGGAATAGAAAGGAAGGAGGCAAGGACTGGCACAATATTTGGTTACATGTATTGACTCACCTCTGTGAGTTTTCATTACGACTATAATAAGGAAAGCTTGAGTAGGCTTTTTTGAGTCGAATGTTAATACACTCACACCTACTAAAAGAAAAAAAACCCCTATCTTCAAAGAAAAATTGTGAATGACTTAAAAATATCATTACGGTAAGAGTTCATTTTATGGTCGTTGTTAAAACTGAGGAGCCAGTTAAGAGTGTGGTTGATTTGAGCATGAACAGGTTGAAGAACTAACGTCGGTGGACAGAAAAGGGTCCAACCACTTGAGTGAATATTTTAACAAGGTGAAATCAGACAGAAAGAGAGTGGAGCCAGAGAATCATTCTGAAGACAAGCATAGATTACAAATTAGAGTCTTGTAAGACCACTTGGGTTGTGGAACTAAGGGTGAGTATAGTCAGGAACTGTGGGTTCCTTGAATTTATGAATGTAGAAATTGGGATTAGAAAGACTGGGGTGAAAACAAAGTGGATATGGGCTTGCTAGGAGCCAGATAGAATCCTGTCTTTTATCCATCATCTCCCTGCTCTCTTTATGAATTTCCCAAACCAGTTCTGAAGTAATAGAAAGGTATGAGACAAGTCTCCCGTCATGGTGTTCCTCATTCCTAGTGAATGGAATTTTTCAGGTGGAAGTCTGAATGACAAGGTAGAAGCCAAACTTGGCAAATGGTAGCCAAGCTGCCTGAATGTCTTTGGGGAAAAGGTAATAAGATCAGAAATATTGTTCTAAGGTTCTTTTTGTTATGAGGTCATGGATGATGGGCAGAGTCAAAAGGTATTTCAGCTGTGCACAATAAAATGGCACGTCAAGAGGGAAATGAGTTACAGGCTTCTGGCTGGGATCCACAAAAGCAGTCTGTGATCAAAGAGGGAGGTGGAGGTGCTTTGCTATAGTTTTGGCCTTGCACTGCTTCTAGACTTTGAAATTTGCTCCTATGGAGGTGAAGCTCTAGTCTCAGCTCTACACATGGCTGGCTTGTTCTCATTCTTCAGTGTTCTCAAATATTAACTCCTTGATTATTTTTTGTAAAGTGGGCCTTCACAAGTTACTCTTCATCATGGTCATTTGCAAACTCATTTCCCTGTATCAGTCAGGCAGATAATGTTTATGAGTTAAGCAAACTAAGTAAAAAACCTGTCCTATCTAAAGAGGCAGCTGCTGCTTTGCTCTGGCTGTTTGTGGTCATGTGGGAATTTTGGGCCAGTATTGCCTGTTCTAATTTTTAATGAGAAAGCAGAAATGTGGGTTTTACATAAAATCTCCTGATTTTTAAATGTTGGTCTAAATTAAAAAAACACACAACAACACAAAAACACCCTGCAGGCTGAGTCTGGCCCTCTGGCCAGCAATTTATAATTTCTGATTTGTTATTTTGCCTCTTCTTTCCTTCCCAGCACTTGTTATAAACTGTGACTATCTCGTTTATTTACTTATTTTCTGTTAGTTACTGTTGTATTTCCAGTGCCTAACACAGTGCCTGGCACAATCAGTTCCCAATAAATAAACATCTGATGTTAGATGAGAGAGGGAGTCTGGACTGATGTCTTACTTAGGAGCTTTTTATATATTTTGATTATGTATGTGAATTATAGATATGAATATGTGTTTAAATATACACACATGTATATATGACAAATATTTTCTCTCAGTATCTTGCCTTTTAACTTTATTATGTCTTCTGATACATAATTTACAATATTTTACTTAGTAAAAATTGTCAGTCTTTTCTATTAGGCTTCTGGGCTTTATGTTCTATGGGGAGTTTTTCAAAACCACTCTGTCAAAATATTCTATATTTTCCTCTAATGTTTCTATAGTTTTGATATGTATATTTAGCTTTTTGATCCATCTGGAATTTATTTTTGTGTATGATATAGGTGGGAGATCTTTATTATGCTACGGAATATCCTTTTATTTTACAAAGCATTTTTAAAAATATCACATGCTTTTTAAATTTCTAGTGACATGATCGTAATATCTTTTTAATTTGACATATAGATGTGATGTATTATATTAATATATTTCCTAATATTAAGTCATCATTATATTCTTGGAATAAATCTACTTGATGGTCGATGACTGTCTTTAATATTTTCTTGAATCTGACCTATTAGTAGGATTTGTCCATTTATATTTACATTGAAAAACTCAATGAAACTTAAACAATTACTGTAAACTTGAGTTAAAATGGATCTGAGTTAGAAAATTATCATGTTGCAACTATCACAGAAATAATTGATTCACACAGACCCTTCAATAGATGCTAAAACTAGTAGGTGTAAGTTTGATGAAAAACAGGGAGGGTACTTACAGTTTTCAAAGTATGTTCCTGGAAGTTATTACTAATTACAAAACAAAAACAGTAACTTGACAGTGGAAAAGACTGACAAACACCACCTTAATCAAACAGTCAAAGTTAACATCACCAATAATGTGACAACATGTCATCATGAGCCTCCAATTAGATGTACTTAAGACATGATATTGCTTATTCCTAGCAAAAATATTCAAACCTAATCTAATCATGAGAAACAAATTAAGGAAAATTCTACACAATGTTTTGCCTATACTTTTTTTTTTTTTAAGTCCATGTCATAAAACACAAAGGAGGGCAAAGTTATTGTTCCAGATTACAGGAGACTAAAGAGACATGCTAACTAAATGCAATGCTTAATCCTTAACTGTATCCTGAAAGGAAAAATTTTGCTGTAAAGGACATTAATGAGACAATTAACAAAATTGGAATATAGACTATAGCTAATCAGATAACAGTATTGGTGTTAAAATTTGCTGAGTTTGATAACAACTGGGTTGTTTTCTAAGAAAATGTTCTTATTCTTAGTAAATACAAACTAAGATATTTGGGGGTATAGGAATATAATATGAGCAATTTATTCTCAAGTAGTTGAGAAAACGAATATATAGGGAGAAAGAAGGTAAATGTGGCCAAATAATAATTGGCTAATGTGGGTAAAGGGTATAGGGAAAGTCTTACAACTTTTCTATAATTTTTAAATTATGTCACCAAAAACGTTTGTTTGTTTATATATTTATTTATATATTTATTTTTGCCTATAGCACCTGGTCTTCCTAGGTGGTCTCCCATCTAAGTATTAACCAGGCCCGACCCTGCTTAGCTTCTGAGGGCAGACAAAATCAGGCATGTTCAGAGTTGCATGGCTATAGACCAAAAAAAGTTTTAAAAATGATTAAATAGTCATATAAATTTATTTCCTTTCTATCCTAAATTTGCTAAAATGACATCGAAATAACAATAATATTGGCAATAACCTTCAAGGATAAAGAGAGCAAGGATACAATAGCAAATGATATATTTAAGTGGAAATATCTTTTGTAAAATGGAAAGTGGATAGAGAGGTGGTAACTAATCTATGAATATGGGAAAAGTTTTAACTTAAGTTCTGCAGTGGCAGATATACCTAGAATTGAGCTAATTCACCTTAGAGGCTCAAACTTTAGAATATAACAGGTACCATAGAAGGTGGGAGTAAAGAACAGGTCTGAGAACTGGAAGGTAGTCATTGAAACTGTCTACAGAGCATGTGGCACAACCAGGCAAATCACCTTGCCCCAACAACCAGATGAAAGATTCTTCTGTTCAGTAGTCCCACTTCTAGGTATCTGTCTAAAGGAAATGAAAACAGGACCTTAAAGAGGTATCTTCACCTTCGTGTGCTTTATACACAATAGCTAAGATATGGACACCTAAGTGTTCGTGTTTGTTAATAGATGAATGGATAAATAATACACACACATACACAAACACACATACACATAGTAGAGTGTTATTTAGCCATAAGAAAGAAGGAAATCTTGCCATTTATAACAACATGAGTGGATCTCGAGAGCATTATGGTGAGACAATTCAGACAGAGAGACAAATACTGTATGATTCCACTTATATGTGGAATTTAAAAAAGCCAAACTCATAGAAACAGTAGAATGGTGGCTGCCAGGGACTGGGAGTTGGGGAAAAGCGAAGATGTTGGTCAAAGGGTACAAATATCCGGTTATAAGATGAATAAGTTCTGGGGATCTAATGTTATTGTTAATAATACTGTATTACATATTTGAAAGGTGCTATGTGGATTTTAAATGTTCTTATCACAAAAAGGAAATGGTAATTATGTGATGTAATGGAGGTGTCAGCTAAGGCTATGGTGGTAATCATTTTGCAATATATTAGTGTATCACCTTAAACTTACACAGTGTTGCATGTCCATTATCTCAATGCAATCTTTGGAGGAACTGAATCTAAGAGACACCACATTCCTGGATAGGATTCAGTGAGAGGGCTGGCATGTGGTGCAGGACTAAAAATTTGACATTTAAGTGAAAACGAAGATTCTCAAAACTGAGGCTCTCGATATCCCCTTCTCCTATCCTGGTCCTAGTATGCTAGTAGACAAGCATCTATCCAATTTCCAGAGAAGCAATTATACAATTCTTCCCTGGAGGAATTGCAGAGATACAGAGAAAAGCTCCCAGTGAAGCCTACAACAAACAAAAGGCTTCTAGTCAGTTTTACAGTTGCTCACTCTTAAATTATGATGAAGAGCCAAGGATCACGTTACCTAATGATAGTCATTAATGAGAAAAATAGAGATCAAAATAAACTCAGAGGAAAAAGGGCCCAGAGGAGACAACTAATGCAGGGAACAGAACCATAAATAAAATATAATATCTATGAAGAAAAGAAAGAAGATATGGAAAAGGAAGATCAGGGGACCAAAAATGGCCATTGGAATTTAAAAATATAGTAGCCAAAATAAAATGTTTTGATATAAGGGTGTGGTAGTTTAATTGGTGGACGTGATGGTCATTTTGAGACTAGGTCATAAAAAGGCATTGTGGCTTTCTTTTCTCTTTCTCAGATCACCTGCTCTGAGGAAAGTTAGCACCATGTGAGAACACTCTGGCAGCTTATGGACAGGCCCATGTGGTGAGAAACTGAGTTGTTCTGTCAACAGCCAGAGAGGAACTGAGGCCTCCAACCATCAGATGACTGCAGCCCCTGCTGGCATCTTGCCTGCAACCACAGTAGAAATCTTGGCCCAGAACCACCTAGCTAAGCTGTTCCTGGATTCCTGATTCACAGAAACTGTGAGGTAGTGTTTGTTGTTTTAAGCCTCTGTGTTTTAGGATAATTTGTTACACAGCAATAGATAATCGCTCAGAAGGTTGGAAGACAAAACTGAAGAATCTCCCAAAGAGTAAAAATTAAAAAACCCAAAGAAAATATAGATAAAGATTAATACGTTAGAGGATCAGTTCAGGTGGTTTTATAGCTGACAAATAGAAGGGAGAAGAGAGAAAATAGAGAATAAATTAATTAAGAAATAATGAAAGAAAATTTACCAGAAATGAAGGGCACAAATTTTCAGATTGAAAAAACTCATGGATTGTCTACCATAATGAATGAAAAAAGACCTACAGCAAGTTCCATCATTATGAAATTTCAGAGCACTAGGGAACAAAAAAAAAATTAAAAGTTTTCAGAGAGAAATAAGTCACTCACATAAAGGAATACAACTGGAAGTTTCATGACAGTAAAGACATACTTTTAAAATTCTCAGAAAATTATTTTCAACCTAGAATTCCATATCTAGAAAACTGACAATCAAATGCAAGGGTAAAATAAAACCATTCTGAACTCAAAAATACACCTCCTACATATTCTTAGAAGGCTATTTGAGGATATATTCCAGGAAAGGGAGGGCGTAAACCAAGAAAGAAAACATGAGTTCCAGGAAACAGGGAATAAAACCTTGGGGAGAGGCAAAAGCAATTTCTAGGCCAAGAGCTATGGAACCAGGCTTTGAGAGTGACCAATCTAGTCTATAGTAGGAGAGAGAACTGATGGATTATCTGTTATGTTTTGAGTGATTGCAAAAAAATATCATTGGGCATTTGACAGAGCTGTTGACCTATTTGGGGGAAAAAAGTAATAGTTACATGGAGAACCAAGCAAATGAAAAAAATGGTGGTGGTTCTTAACTCTAGGTATAAACAAAATTTGAACAAGAAAGGAAAAGTTATCATAGTAACATTATTTGGCTTTGTAATGAACAATTTTTACATATTTGTAAAGCTGCAAGACCACTGATTTAAACTTGTATTAGGGTTCTATTCCTGCATCACAAACGACCGACCACAAATTTGGTGACTTGAAACAACATCTATTTATTATCTCACAATTCTGTAAGTCAGAAGTCTGGGCAGGCCTGACTGGATTCTCTGCTTAGTCTCACAAGGCTGAAATCAAGGTGTTGGCTGGGCTGAGGTCTTATATAGAGGTTCTAAAGAAGAGTCCATTTTCAGACTTACTCAGTTTGTTTGCAGAATTCAGTTTTTTTTTTTTTTTTTTTTTTGTGGTTATAGGTTTGAGGACTTGCTGGCTTCAGCCAGGACATTCTCAGCTCCTACAATCCACCCACATTCCTTGGCATGTGGCCCCTTCCATCTTCAAAGCCAGCAGTGATGCGTCAAATCCCGCTTGTGCATCCCATCTCTGAATTCCTCTTTTGCTGCTAGCTGGATAAAAACACTCTGCTTTTAAAGGGCTTGTGAAATTAAATTAGGCCCACTCAGATAATCTCCCTTTCTCCAAATAAAGTAACAATCACCAGAATATTATGCATCATATTCAGAGCTTTCACCCACACTCAAAGAGGACATTATACAAGGGCAAGGTATATTGAGGGCCATTCTTACAATTTTGCCACAAACCTAAAACTGATATAACTATAGTGGAAAAACTAGGGTGGGAGAGGGGAAGTAAAAGGTAAGATATAAGAAAGCTAAATTCTCAACTGTCATAACAGGAAAGCAATATATAATAACTAAAAATGGGTAAATCAATACATGCAGGCAAACATTTTTTTTTAGAAGTAGAAAGATTAAGTACCAAAAGAAGCAACTAAAATCATCAACTAAAATCATTGAAAATGATGGTTTCTGGAGAGTGGTGAGAGGGCTCAGGGTAGGACACTCTCATTTTTCATTACGAGTCTTTTTGGCATGATTCTTTACATTTATATTACTTTGAAAAAAGTAAAAAGATAACTTTTAAGCATTTCTGCTGATTAGACATGAGGGAGATAACTAAAAGATTTGAGGAAAATCATACAAAAATAAGTTTGCTTTGCAAATGCCTGACTCCACTTTAAAGAACTCAAGTGGAAATTGTAGATAATGCATTGAAGGGAAAAATCATCAGTAGACACATTTTCAAAGAAAAGGAGTTAGCACTATGTCAAAAAAATTGGTGAATCTACAGTCATACATATTAAGTGAAATGAAAATATATAAAATATCTATCTTTTCTTGATTCCCCAATTTATAATGTAGTGTTCCTTTAACTTAACCAACTATTTGCCTGATATGAGTGATTCTACTGTAATTACATTCAACTTTTAATATATATAGTACTTACTAATTGACCCAAGCTTGCTACCTTGGTATCTGGTGGCAGGTTTATACCAGGGATTTCTACCTGGTTAGGAGTTTATGAGTACTGATTAGGTGAGCCATATTCCAGGGTCTGGTGGGCCACAATTACTTCAAGATGCCTCCCAGAAAGATGGGATCAGTGGTAACTAGTTGCCTTGTGAAATAGTGAGTTCACTAAATTCTTTTTTTAAAAGTAATTTATTTATTTTAATTAGTTTCAAGTATACAGTACATTGGTTAGACTCTATGTAGTTCATAAAATGGTCCCCCCAATTGCTCTCTCCCTCCCCTGGCCCTCTAGCTAGCCAGCACATTAATGCTAACTGCATTCCCTATGCTGTGCTCCCCATCCCCATGACTATCTATCAACTACTAATTTGTACTTCTTTAACCTTTTACCCCATTCTCCCAGCCCCCAACCCCCCTCTCCTTAGTCTGTCACCAAATTGTCCACTATATTTGTGAGTCTGTTTTTGATTAGTTTGTTCTTTTTGTTTCTTAGATTCTACATATAAGTGAAATCATATGGTATTTATCTTTCCGTCTGACTTATTTCACTCAGTCTAAGACCATCTAGGTCTAGCGATGTTGTTGAAAATGATAGGATTTCATTTTTTTAATGGCTGAGTAATATTTCATTGTATATATATACCATAATTTCTTTATCCAATTGTCTATAGAGGTACATTTAGGTTGCTTCCATATCTCGCTATTGTAAATTGTGCTGCCATGAATATTGGGGTGCATAGGTCTTTACAAATTATTGTTTTGGTTTTCTTTGGGTAAATACCCAGAAGTGCAATTGCTAGGTCAAAAGGTGTGTCCATTTTTAACTTTTCCGTAGTGGCTGTACCAATTTGCAATCCCATCAACAATGTATGAGGGTTCCCTTTTCTCCATATCCTTGACAACACTTGTTGTTTTTTGATTTATTGATGATAGCCATTCTTACAGGTGTGAGGTGATATCTCATTGTGGTTTTAATTTGCATTTTTCTGATGATTAGCAACTTGAGCATCTTTTCATATGTCTATTAGCCATCTGTATTCCTCTTTGGAGAAGTTTGGGTCTTCTGCCCATTTTTTAATGGGATTGTTTTTTTTGTTGTTGAGTTGTATGAGTTCTTTTTTAAAAAATTAAGTTTATTGGGGTAACATTGGTTAATACAATTATATAATTTTCAGGTATATATTATAATTTGACATCTCTATATTCTATTGTGTGATTACCACCCAAAGTCCAGTCTCCTTCAGTTACCATATATTTGATCCCTTTTACCCATTTCACTGTCTCTCTACCCCGCTATATTTGACTCCTTTTACCTTGTCTACCTCTCCTCTCCTCCCCCACCCACTACCTTCTGGTAACCACTAGCCCGTTGTCCATTTCCCTGAGTCTCTGTTTGTTGGTCCTCTTCATTTGTTGCTTTTAGGTTTATATCCCACATATAAGTGATATCATGTGATTTTCAACTTTTTCTGTCTGGCTTATTTCACTTAGCATGATTATCTCGAGGTCCATCCATGTTGTTGCAAATGGCAGTATTCCATTTCTTCTTATGGCTGAGTAATATTCCATTGTACATATGTGCCACATCTTCTTTAGCCAATCATCCATGTAGGACAATTCAGTTGCTTCCATGTCCTGGCAACTGTGAATAATGCTGCTATGAACATCGATGTGCAAATATCTTTTCAGATATGGGTTTTCAAGTCTTTGGGGTAAATACCCAGTAGAGGGATTGCTGGATCATATGGTAGATCAATTCTGTTTTTTGAGGGACCGCCATACTGTTTTCCATAGTGGTTGTACCAATTTGCAGTACCATCAGCAGTGACTGAGGGTTCCTTTTTCTCTCCATCCTCTCCAACACTTGTTATTACTTGTCCTGTTGCTTATAGCTATCCTAACAGGTGTGAGATGGTATCTCATTGTGCTTTTGATTTGCATTTCCCTAATAGCTAGCGATGTTGAGCATCTTTTCTTATATTTGTTGGTCATTTGTATGTCCTCTAGGAAGAAGCGTCTGTTTAGATCCTTTGCTCATTTTTTGATTGGATTGTTTGTTTTTTGTTGTTATGGAGTCATATGAGTTCTTTGTATATTTTGGATATTAGGTCTGTTTTGGAGGCGTTGCTTGCAAATATATTTTCCCATTCGGATGGTTGTCTCTTTACCTTGTTGACGATTTCTTTTGCTGAGCAGAAGCTTTTTAGTTTAATGTAGTCCCATTCATTTATTTTTGCTTTTACTTCCCTTGCCTTTGAGGTCAAATTCATAAAATCCTCTTTAAGTTCAAGGTCTTTGAGTTTAGTTCCTATGTTTTCTTCTATGCATTTTATTGATTCCAGTCTTATATTCAGGTTCTTAATCCGTTTTGAGTTAACTTTCGTGTGTGGTGATAGACAACAGTCTAGTTTCATTCTTTGGCAGGTGGCTTTCCAGTTTTCCCAGTATCATTTATTGAAGAGGCTTTCCTTTCTCCATTGTATGTTTTTGGCTTTTTTGTCGAATATTATTTGCCCATATAAATATGGGTTTATTTCTGGACTCTCGATTCTGTTCCACTGGTCCATGTGTCTGTTTTGCTGCCAATACCATGTTGTTTTCATTACTATTGCTTTGTAGTATAATTTGAAGTCAGGCAGAGTGATGCCTCCAGCCTCATTCTTTTTTCTCAGGATGGCTTTGGCAATTCGGGATCTTTTGTGCTTCCATACAAATCTGATGATTTTTTGTTCTATTTCTTTAAAAAATGCCCATGGGATTTTGATGGAGAATGCATTAAATCTGTATAATGCTTTAGGTAATATGGTCATTTTAACTATGTTGATTCTTCCAGTCCAAGAATATGGAATATCTTTCCATTTCTTTGTATCTTCTTTGAGTTCTTTTAATAGGGTCTTGTAGTTTTCATTATATAGGTCCTTCACATGTTTCGTTAAATTTATTCCTAGGTATTTTATTCTTTTTGTTGCAATTGCAAAAAGAATTATTTTCCCCACTTCTTTTTCTGACACTTCATTATTAGCATATAGGAATGCTATGGATTTTTGAACATTGATTTTGTATCCAGTGACTTTACTGTATTTGCTTATTGTTTCTAGTAGTGTTCCTGTGGAATCTTTAGTGTTTTCTATATAGAGAATCATGTCATCTGCAAATAGTGACACTTTGACTTCTTCGTTTTCTATTTGGGTGCCTTTTATATCATTCTCTTGCCTGATTGCACTCACTAGGACCTTCAATGTTATATTGAATAATAGTGGCAGTAGTGAACAGTCTTGCCTTGTTCCTGATCTTAGAGGAAAGGTTTTTAGTTTTTCACCATTAAGTATAATGTTGGCTGAGGGTTTGTCATAGATGGCCTTTATGGTAAGGTACTTTCCTTCTATACTGATTTTGTTAAGTGTTTTGTTCTGTATAATGTTGAAGGCTTTTTCTGGATCTATTGAAATGATATGATTCTTATTTTTTAATTTGTTTATGTGGTGTGTCACATTAATTGATTTGTGTATGTTGAACCATTCCTGTGCCCCTGGGATGAAGCCCACTTGATCGTGATGTATAATCTTTTAATATGTTGATGTATTTGGTTTGCTAGCATCTTATTTAGGATTTTTGCATCTGTGTTCTGTAGTTTTCTTTTTTTTTGTGGTATCTTTACCAAGTTTTGGTATCAGAGTAATATTGGCCTCATAAAATGAGTTGGGAAGTATTGCCTCATCTCAGATATTTTTTGGAAGAGTTTGAGGAGAATACGTATTAAATCTTCTTTGAATGTTTGGTAGAATTCACTGGTGAAGCCATCTGGTCCCGGACTTTTACTTTATGGTAGGTCTTGATGATTGTTTCAATTTCCATACTGCTCATTGGTCTATTTAGATTTTCCAGGTCTTCTTGATTCAGTCTAGGAAGATTGTATTTTTCTAAGTACTAGTCCATTTCCTCTAGGTTATTAAATTTGTTATTATATATTTTTTCATAGTATTCTTGATCCTTTGTATTTCTGCGATGTCAGTTGAAATTTTCCCTCTTTCATCCCTGATTTTGTTTATTTGTGTCCTTTCTCTTTTTTCTTTAGTGAATCTAGCCAGGAGTTTGTCAATTTTATTAACCTTCTCAAAGAACTAGCTCTTCGTTGTATTTATTTTTTCTATTTTTTTGTTTGTTTTCAATTTCATTTATTTCTGCTCTAATTTTGAGTATTTCTTTTCTTCGGCTGACTTTAGGCCTCATTGTTCTCCCTTTTCTAGTTTTTTAAGATGAAGCATTTTCTAGTTGTTTATTTGGGCTCATTCTTGTTTTTGGAGATAGGCCTGTAATGATATGAACTTTCCTCTTATGACCACTTTTGCCATGTCCCAAATGTTTTGATATGTTGTATTATCATTATCATTCATTTTTATGTATCTCTTGATCTGTCTTTTTATTTTTTCCTTGACCCAGTTATTCTTCAGTGGCATGTTGTTTAATCTCCATGTATTTGTGGTTCTTCCTGATTTCTTTCTGCAGTTGATCTCCAGTTTCAAAGCATTCTGATCAGAGAATATTGTTGGTATGACTTCAACCCTCTTATATTTGTTGAGGTTATTTCTGTGTCCCAGCATGACCGATTCTTGAGAATGTTCCATGTGCACTAGAGAAGAATATATAAGAAGTTTTGGGATGGAAGGCTCTGTAAATGCCAATTATGTTCAGTTGGTCTAATGTGTCATTTAAGGATGTTATTTCCTTATTGATTTTCTGTTTGGATGATCTGTCTATATCTGAAGTGGTGTATTTAGGTCCCCCACTACAATAGTGTTTCAGTCTGTTTTTCCCTTTAGTTCTATTAGTAATTACTTTACATATTTTGGGGCTCCCTGATTGGGAACGTAGATATTAATAAGTGTTATGTCTTCTTGGTGCATGATTCCTTTTATCATTATGAAGTGTCCCTTGGTATCTTTACCTTTTTTATTTTGAAGTCTATTTCATCTGATATTAGTATGGCTACTGCTGCTTTTTCTCTGAATGCTATTTGCTTGAAATATCATTTTCCACCCTTCCACTTTGAGTCTATATTTGTCTTTGGAGCCGAGATGTGTCTTCTGGAGTCAGCATATGGTTGGGTTTTGTTTTTTGATCTATTCTGCAACTCTGTGCCTTTTTATTGGTGAGTTCAGTCCATTTACATTTAGGGTGATTATTGTAACATGAGATCTCCTTATAGCTATTTTATCTTTTGCTTTCTAGTAGCTTGGAGTTTTCATTGCTTCCTTGTTCTTGTATTTCTGTTTTCTTTGCTTGGCTTTTTTGGGTTTTGCCTCCAGTTCTTCTTGTTTTATGTTAAATACTTCAGTTCTGAATCTTTGGTATGTGGTTATGAGTATGAAGAGGATAGTTATATACAATTGTCCATTTTTTCTGTGTATGCCTTATTTCCATTCCCCTTTGCAAATTTGGATCTTTGAATCCTCCCCTTTTCAGTCATTGTTATCTCAATTTGTCTCTATGTATGCTGAACGTTCATTACTATCTTGCTATAGCAATTCTCTTCTTATTATTTAAGCTTATACTGCCACAATTTTAGTAAGTATTGCATTCCTCTGCTTCAATTTGCCTGATAAGTCACTTTACTCCTAATTATGTTTTTTTTTAATTGTTGTTATTTTGTTTTAGGTGAGCCAATCCCTTTCAGTATTTCCTGTAGTGCAGGCCTCATAGTGGAGAATTCCCTTAATTTTTCTATGTCTGGAAATGTCTTAATTTCTCCTTCATATCTAAAGGAGAGTTTAGCTGGATACATTATTCTAGGCCAGTAGTTCCTTTCATTTAATAGTTTAAATATTTGATTCCATTCCTTTCTGGCTTGTAAGATCTGTGCTGAGAAGTCTGATGATAATCTCATGGGTTTTCCTTTATAAGTTACCATTTTCTTCTCTCTGGCTGCCCTGAGATTTCTTTGTCGGCGATTTTTGATAACTTTAATACAATGTGTCTTGGTGAAGGCCTTGTTGGGTTGAGATAATTGGATGTTCTGTTGAATTCTTTAATTCTAAGCTCCAGCTCATTCCTTAGATTTGGGAAATTCTCATCCACTATTTGTCTGAAAATGCTTTCTAGTCCCTGCTCCTTTTCCTTGCCTTTGATAATGCCCATTTTTCTTATGATTCCTCTCCTGATAGTATCAGCTAGTTCTTGTATTTCTCTTTCATTATTTTTCATTCTTTGGTTGCTCTCTTCTGTCTGGAGCCATTTTGAGACATGATGGGAGCCACTATGAGGAGCTGAAGAAGTCACATAGCTAAAAGCCATAGTATGGCTGCTGAGTTTGTGTAAAACAATGGTTCTAGGAAACAGGATGTTGAATTACCTTGTTAAGCCTCATAAAGTCACCTTTTAAGGTAATGGAATGTTATACTACCATGGAAACAAGAATGTGTAGTATCTTAGGTAATTGACAAGCATTGTTTTAGATATGTATGGTGTGCTTTGCTATGATAACGTGGTGATTGATTATGGTATTTAAAATCACATAAAAAGGCTATGCTAAATAAACTCAGGGCTGCAGCTCTGACTGCACGCTCTCCCGAAGAACTTTTCTGTCTTCTTTTTTTCCTTAGGCTTCACCCCCCTCTTTCAAGTGCTGTTCGATCTCAGCCGGCTGGCTCCGGCACTCTTCTTCCTTTCAATGCATTTCTAGATTTCTGCCTTCGATATCAGTGATCCTTTTCTCCATTTGGTCAACTCTATTTCCCAAGCTTGCTATTTAATTTTTCAACTCTTGCAGTGTTTTTTTTTTTTTTTTAATCTCCAGAAAATCTATTCTATTCTTTTTTAGGGTTTCAATCTGCTTGCTCACCTAGATTCCCCGCCCCCAATTCTTGAAATGTTAATATGACTCATTTCAGAACTCATTGAGTTTTTTCAGAAGTACCATCCTGAATTCTCTGTCATTTAAGTCGCATATTTCTACGTCTACAAGCTTATTTTCTGAAGATTTTTCTTCTCCTTTCTGAGATACCTTGTCTCCTCATTTTTTCATGATGTTTAATGGACTATTTTTCCTGGGCATTAATGGAAGTGTATTCTGCTGTTTTTCCAGAAAGAAGATTTATTATGTAAAGTTCTCTCTTTAGCCTGCTACAAAGAAGGTGCTTTTCTTTTGGTTTCCAGTAGGTGGTGTCTAAGCCTCTTGGATTCCTGCTTTATATAAAGCCTAAAGTCTTTTATTTTCTTGTAGATTTTAATCACACTCACAACTCTCAGTTTCAGTCCCTGTCAGTATTAGCAATAGTTTCGGTAGCATTTGTTCAGATTCCCCTGGGGTTCTGCAGTAATCGGTCTCAGAGAGTATGGGGGAGGAGTCCTCTGGGTTTGGGGTTGGGGGCTGTGGCTCAGCCTATTTGCAACCACAGCCAGTAAAAATCAACTGTTATTTCTGTGTGGTCCTGTCCCACTCCTCTGCTTTCTGCCCTGATGACTGAGCCCTGCTGCCGGCTGCAACTCAGCCTCAGTTTTGCAACTGGGGCTGGTAAAAATTGACTGTTTCTGTGGTCCCGTCCCACTTCTCTGCTATCTGCATAGATGTCCTGGCACTTCCAGGCAGGGTTGTTCAGGGAAGTCCCTCCCCCTCCTCCTGTAAGGAGCTCCGGCGTCTGCAAGAGGTAGCTTCATTATTTCTCCCAGTCCACCACCCAACACCCGGGGTTCTGCCCTGTGGTAGTTCTTATGAGCAGATCTCATGTTAAGACATGCTTGTGCGAAGTTTGGGTGTTTTTTGTTCAGTTTTAGATGTTCAGATTTTTGTTGTTTCAAGAGGAGAGATCTGAGGATGTCTCTCACTCCACCATGTTTCCCAGAATCCTCTGAGTTCTTTATATATTTTTTATATTAACCTCTTATCGGATGTATCATTAGTGAACATCATCTCTCAATCAGTTGGTTGTTTTTGTGTGTGTGTGTTGTTGATGGTTTCCTTTGCTGTACAAAATCTTTTTAGTTTGATGTAGTCCTATTTGTTTATTTTTTCGTTTGTTTCCCTTGACCAGGAAGATATATCTGAAAAGAAATTACTGTTAGTAAAATCAGAGAGCTTACTGCCTATGTTTTCTTCTAGATGTTTTATGGTTTCCCATCTTACATTTGAGTCTTTAATCCATTTTGAGTCTATTCTTGTATATGGTGTAAGAAGGTGGTCCAGCTTCTTCTTCTTCTTCTTTTTTTTTTTGCATATATCTGTCCAGTTTTCCCAACACCATTTATTGAAGACACTATCTTTACCCCATTGTGTTTTCTTACCTCTTTGTCATCTATTAAGTGAGTGTATAGGCATGGATTTATTTCTGGGCTCTTTATTCTGTTCCATTGATCAATGTATCTGTTTTTATGCCAGTACCACGCTGTTTTGATTACTGTAGACTTGTAGTATAGTTTGAAATCAGGTAGTGTGATACCTCCAACTTTGTTCTTCTTTCTCAAGATTGCCATGGCTATTCAGGGTCTTTTATAGTTCCATATAAATTTTAGGATTATTAGTTCTATTTCTCTGAAAAATGTCATTGGTATTTTGATATGAATTGTATTGAATCTATAGATTGCTTTGGGTGGTATGACCGTTTTAATGATGTTGATTCTTCCTACCCATGAGCACGGTATATGCTTCCAGTTATTTGTATCTTCTTCAATTTCTTTTTTCAATGACTTATAACTTTCTAAAAACAGGCCTTTTACCTTCTTGGTTAATTTGATTCCTAGGTATTTTATAGTTTTTGATGCAATTGTAAATGGGAGTTTTCTTAATTTCTCTTTCTGAAAGTTCATCATTAGTGTATAAAAATGCCACTGACTTCTGGATATTTATTTTGTAACCTACTACTTCACTGATGTCATTGATCAGTTCTAACAGTTCTCTGGTGGAATCTTTAGGGTTCTCTCTATATAGTATCATATCATCAGCAAATAATGAAAGTTTTACTTCTTCCTTTCCAATTCGGATGACTTTTATTTCTCGTCACTAAATTCTTGACCCAGAAATACAACTTCCTAGTTTTTTTTGGAGAAGTAAGATACGGTTGAACTCTTAGCACTGAGTTTTCATCAGTAACTCCAGCAAAAGTTTGAGTTTTAAGCAGAGAAAACAAATTG
This sequence comes from Rousettus aegyptiacus, assembly GCF_014176215.1. Taxonomy (NCBI): domain Eukaryota; kingdom Metazoa; phylum Chordata; class Mammalia; order Chiroptera; family Pteropodidae; genus Rousettus; species Rousettus aegyptiacus. The sequence goes on from NW_023416295.1 coordinate 131,875,627, forward strand.
AAACTGTTGTTTTAGTATCTGCATGTAATAGTTGTACCACAAAATGATTCTGTAATATGCATGTGTATGTGTGTATGAGAGAGAAAAAAAAGATCAGAAGGGACCCATGCAGTTGCTCTTTCCTGTCCTTGTAGAACACTACAGTGGAATTGTAGAATGTTGTAACTCTCTTGGGAAGTTGCCCAGGGGTTACAAAGCATTTCCGTAAAGGAGTACCCAAGTCAACAATTCTAGTGTTAGGTGAGCAAAAAGTTAACATTTTGCTAGGAGCCCTTGAATGGTGGGCTCCTAGCAATCTTGAGAACCACCTGTTGGGGAACAGTGAATTGAATAATTCTGTGTAAAGCCCACCTGACATTTAAACTTCAGGGGTTAGAGGTTAATAGATTTACCTAGGAAGACAGTCATTTGTACAGTTGCCTTCTCACAGCAAAAGACCTGTGTCATTTGACCACATGTTTAGAAATAACCACAGGTATAGGTGTATGATAATTTGGAATCAAATTCTGGCTCTATCACTGTGACCTTGGATAAGTAAGTTAACCTCTTTGAGCCTGTTTCCTTATTGGTAAAAAGGGAACAGTAATACCTACCTTACAGGATTATTGAGAGGATTAAATGGAATCATGCATGTAGAGTGCTCGGCACAATGCCTTGAATAATAGCACACACTAAATAGTTACTATTAAGTGCTTTACCAACAAAATTAGGAATTAGAATTTAGCAAGTGGATCTATTCTGTCCAAATTGAAGTGGGTGGGGGAAGCAAGCAGGGAATTAGGTGTGGCAAATTTGATATCCAGTCTTCCTTCTAACCTCATATTTTAGGTTAACAGTTTGGCCAAGCCTCCAGCCTCTGACAGTCTGCCGCTGGAATGAAAAACTTGGGTAAGCATTTGATATTAGGATACTTCCCTATCATCTCATGGGGGACTCCAGTTTTTATAAAGTGAACTCTTTCTTTCTACCTAACCTACAAACAATCATAATGAGACCCAGGCCTCTTTGGATTGGTACCAAGTCTTGTCTACCAGCGTCTTAAGTGGCTAACCGGGTAGGAAAATCCCAGAGTTGATGCGTAGTTCTTTTATGGTAAGAAGTCCCATTTAGTAGGGGCATGCAGAGTTGGAGCAACCAGGAGAGGCCTTGGCCTGGAACAATGGAAATTTGTGGTTTAGGCCAAGTGTGTTTCTCCAACATAGGGTAAAGAGCTCTTTATTTGAAGACAGCCCCTGGCATAATGCTGGGACATGGATGGGGGCAAATGGGGAGGGTTGGTGGAAGGCTACTAAGGGATTCCTCGGGTCCATCAGTGGCAAGTGTTACCTGGAAGTTGGATATGTAAAACAGAGTTTCTTTGGTGGAATTAGAAAAAGTATAGAGTGCCCAATGGAAGCCTATACAAGATCAGTCCTTCACAATCTTAATTTTGTACTTTATGCTTTCCCAGAAACCCACATCCCTCACCCCAATATAACTTTTGCTTCAGTACCTTCACGTGTTCTCCATTCTGCCCAGAATACCCTTTCTCCTCCATTTCTGTGCTTTCAAACAATTCATCTTTTAAGACCTTAATCAGCTGTCACATATACTGCAAAGCCTACCCTAACTTCTTATTTTGGTTAGTCATTTAATATCATTTATTCATTCATTCACCCTCTAATTATTTATTAAACCTCTATTATGCATGAGGCACTGCTAGGCATTGTGGATATAATACAGATCTGATAATTACTCACTGCCAACTAAAAATTATTCAATGGCTCCCTATAAAGTTTAAATGCTTAGCATGGCCAACAGCATCTTTAATTATCTGGCTCCTGCCTAGTTTTCAAGGCCTGCTTCCTAGCACCTCTCTACTTGACTTAATATGGCTCTCTCTCAAGTTTCTGTTTCTTTTTCTGTGCTATATTCCCTTCTTGTATACTTGGTGAATTCCAACCTTTAGCACAGTTCTGTGTGAGGTCTTCTCTAAAGGATTTCAAAGCTGATAGTATCAGGTACTTCCTCTTTTGTGGTTCCATAGCATTTCATGTTTAATTTAATCATATACTATGTTACAAATTTTTTGTTTGCTTACTTATTCGATAGTCTGCCATTTTATGGTAGAGGCCTTATCCTATCCATCTTTGTAACCCAAGTCACCAACAGAAAGCCTGGAACATAGTTGGTGCTTAATAAATGTGGGTTAAGTGAGCAATTAAATACATTTATTTGGTTGAACAAATTGGGTATTTTAATAAGGAGATTAAATGATAGGAGAGGACACCCGAATGGATACTCTGCCTACTCCATACTTTTAACTAGTGTAATTGTTAATCTCGGGGGATAAATCTCTAACCCAAGGTATGCTATAGTCCCTTACTTGTTTCTTCAGTTCTGTCCCTTTTCTTTTGCCGAAAAGAATTTTGATATCCCAGCAGACATAAGTTGAAGAAGGACATCTCAGCTCCTCCCTGTCCTCTTCTGGAATGTCCAGGCTGGAGCACTGGACTCTGTATTTGGTAACCATGGTAATATTAAGAATTACTGACATTCCCTTTGTCTAAAGAGGCACAGAATTTATAGGTTCATGGTGGAGCAGGAGTGGGAGTGGGCTAAGTAACTTTAGGAAAATGGAGGAATTAAGTGCCAGTTACTCTTTTTCTTGCTCCTGTCTTATTTATACTGTAAGTTTCAGAAGGCAGTAAGTAGAAAGAGCACTGAACTGGGCTCACATCTTAGTTTTGTCATATTCTAGATGCTTGAATACAGTAATCTTTTTTTTTTAATTAAAAAATGGTGATGGTATCTATTTCATAGAGTTCTGGGAATTAAATAAGATAATATATGCAAATTTCCTCAGCATCGTTCAGCATATAACGGAATCACAGCAAACAGATTTATATTTAAATCTGAATATAGTCCTCTTAACAAGTCTTTGAGTTATTTCAAGCAGCAGTGTGCTGAGCCAGTTTATATTTACTTTCAAGAGCCACTTGCTAAATTTTCAGGAATTTTGTGAGCTGGATGTTAAACAAGCCATTATTAAAAATCAAAGTTATCTAAAATTATAATTGAATAAATTATATTAAAAATAAAGGTAGTAAATACTAAAAACTCTTCTCTAATTATTTTACTACATTTCACTATTATCTGTGTTCATCTGGTTATTTGCATTCTATCTAAATATGGTTCTTTTCTTTCATTCTTTTTTTTTTTCTTTGCTTTTCAGTTTGGGAAATTTCTGTTGGCCTATCTTCAGACTCACTGATTCTTTCCTTGGTTGTGTCCAGTTTACTGGTAAGCCCATCAAAGGCATTCTTCATTTCTATTACAGTGTTTTTGATTTCTAGCATTTCTTTTTGATTCTTAGTTTTCATCTGTTTACACTACTCATCTGTTCTTGCACATTGTGCACTTTTTCTATTAGAGTCCTTAACATTTTATTCATAATTATTTTATATTCCCAGTTTGATAATTCCAAAATTTTTTTTACTATATTTGGGTCTGGTCATGCTTGCTTTGTATTTTTAAATGGTATTTTATTTTATTTTATTTTATTTTATTTTATTTATTTTTTGCGTTTTAGCATGTCTTGTAATTTTTTTTTTGTATATAGTCAGACATGATATACTGGGTAAAAGGAACTGAGGTTTTATCTGGCTAGAAGTTAGGCTTTGTTTTCTGTTTGCAATAGCTGTAGGTGTTAGAGGCTAAAATTTTCTGTATCGTCCTTGTCTTTGGGTTTCCCTAGAGACTCCTTCTTAAATAGCGTGAGCTTATAGTTCTTCCAGTTGTAATCCTGTTATTACATAGGCACCCTACTGATGTGTTGGTAAAATGGGGGTAGGTGAAGTATTCTACAATCTTATTTAAGTCTCAGTCTTTCAGTGAGCTTGTGTCCCTGAACTGTGACCCTAAAGGCAGGAGTTGGTTGTTTTCCTTCTCATATTGGTTAGGCTGTTAAATAGCTTTTCTTGAAGGTACACCATTGTTAAGGAGAACTGAATGCTCTGGGTATATTTCAAAATGGCTACCTTTCCCCTCTACCTGCCAGAAGGATGAAGAGATTTTTCTTCAATCTTTATAGTAAGATTAGGGCTTACTATATGGGGTTCTTGGAGGTAAAACTCATGAAAATGTGGAGACCACCTAAGGCTGGCCCCCTCAGGAGTATTTTAAATCTCTTGATCTAGTCCAACTTTAGTTTCCAGCAATTAGTCAATTGCCCTTGAAGTATTCCTATGAGTTGCTGGTTCCAGTAGTTTTTGCTCCTGAGTCAGCCATGAGTCTCTGTTCTGCTTGTTCTGATTCCACCTGTCTCTCCGTTTTTGTGGGAGAGGTTTGCCCTGTTAAATCAATTTTCTGATGCATCTAAGAAGGGTTAATTTTCAGTTTGTTTCAGTTTTCATTTTTCTTTTTTCTTTTGGTTGTGAGGAGGGGAGTAATGACTTCTAAGCTCTTTACATGTCAGACTGGAAAACAGAAGTCCCTGTTTATTGCATCTGTATGGAGGAAATACTATGTGATGGTGTGTTCATCTCCTCCCAATTTCATGATCGGTGATGTCACATTGGTAGCCTGAAATTGGCCATAGTAGGAGATAACACTATAGAAATTGGCAAATCTATGGGCAAAGGCTTGATTTTTGTTTTATTGATTACCCAGAATTAAAAAAGTAATTGAGAAAAAGTTAACTATGCAGATTAAGTTTAAAAGTGTATCATGTCTGTAGCCATTACATTATCAATAGCAAAAAAATTGAAATATTCTTCCAGTATTTGAAAACTATTATCCAATTCAGCAAAGATATTGCTCAAGTCACTGACAAATAAGTGAAGTTCCAATATAAGTCTCATCATTTCACTTTCATCTTATTGATTAATGCAAATGAAAATGTCAACCTACAAGCTATATCCATTTGTCAAATGCACTCATAGGATGGTTCTTGATTCAAGAATTTGGCAAAACTAAATGAAATCATTCTGTGAGAATCAGTTGGCTATAAGGAATTTACAATAAATAAGATTGTACATTTATTTTTATAAATTGTGTTTCCCATCCTTTATAGTAGTAAATTTTATAATAAACTTTATGTATGTATACATACACATACAACTATTTTTTCAGATAGCTGGTTGTTAATAATTTACCAGCACACACACACTATGGTTAATTTCAAGGTATCAATGCGACATCACTGAACATGGACTTGGGGATAGTTAGGAATAGCATACCATCTTTTCATATTTTAATTTGGAGACTGTAGGAATGTTGGGAGAAATTGTTTTAACAGTAGTAAATGGTAATGTTTGACATAATTGAAATATGATATTCATAAGTACAGTGCAAAATAAGATCAAACCAGGAAACATGGTATAATCCTGTACTAGATTAGTCTTATAAATAAGAGGAGTAGCCTTATAGGTGTGATTTACAGAAAACAGTCCTATTTAAACTAACAATGACAACAACAACAACAACAACAACAACAACAAAAACTCCTCTAGTTTAAGATTTTGTCAATTGTTTTTTAAGGGCAATGTACCAGAAGGTTAATGTTATTTTGACAATAAACATATACTGAACACCCACTATGTGCCAGATGGTGTTCTGTCAGGACGCAGAGATGACATTTAAGATCACATAACTAGTTAAAAGAATAGCTGGGAATCCTGAGAACATCATACTAAGTGAAATAAACTAGTCACAGAAATACAAATACTGTATAATTCTACTTATATGAGGTATCTAAAGCAGTCAAACTCATAGGAACAGCAAGTAGAATGGGAGTTGTCAGGGCTGGGTGGAGGGGGAATTGGGGACTTATTCAATGGGTATTGAGTTTCGGTTTTGCAAAATGAAAAAGTTGTAGAGACCTGTTGCATAATAATGTGAATACAGTTGACACTACTAAATTGTACACTTAAAAATGGTTAAGATGGTTAAAAAAAAATAGTTGGGATTTGAATCCAGGCCTAACTCCAAAACTCATGTTTAGCAATTACATTACCATTGTTACCTTCTTTCAAATAATTTCATCTTTGGTTAAAGAATATTTCCTTTCTGATTTATACAGGTCCTCCTCTTCTGGATGGCAGGGTAGCAAGCCATTGGTTAGCAGCTGCATTGCCTGAAGACTCACAAATATCAGAAGCTTTTCTTGGAAAACTGGCATACTCAGCCAGGATAGCAAATTCAAAGTAGAGTCATCAATTCAAAAGATTAAGTAGATAACCAAACACAAGCAAGAAGGATCGGGGAGAAATAATTTTGGCTTTTAAACTACATAACTGAAAAAATGCTTATTCTATTAAAAGAAAAAAGTCTGTGATAGAAGAAGTTTGAAATCATGAGTTATTTTGTTAATGTTATAATCTGATGTCAGTAATTTTAATATTACCGAATCTCAATTTTTTCAGAGTAAAATGGAGCAAAGGCTAACTGCAGGCAGTATATGGCAGAGAGCCTGAAATGGAAGGAAATACTTCTGAGAACAAATTAGAATCAAACTTACTGCATGGAAACAGCCATGTCTAGAAATAATAAAACTCAAAATAGTAATAAAGACAAATGATTCTATTACCCAAATTTAATCAAGATAAATTGAGTGTTTCAGAAAAGCAAAAATACAGTTTGCTAGAATGAAAAGAACAATAAAATTAGACTTGTTTTTAAAATCCACACTTATAAGCGGTGTACTTTATCTCTCTTATCCTGTTTCTTTGTAGGGTATTGAGCATTTACTTCACATTTCATTTATTTCATTTATTGACTACTAGGACCAGGACTATACTAGGTAGGTGCTAGGGATACAAAAATGATGGAGGCATTGTCTTTGCCTTCGATACCAATGTAATCTAGTGACTACTATAACATCTACTAAATGTTTTCTATGTGCCAGGTACTATTATAAATGCTCTTAACTCATTAAATCTTCATTTAAAATCCACTCACAACCTAAAATTTAGGTACTATTACTATCATTTACATTTGTACAAGAAACACAGAGAGTCCTGCCTAGGGATTAAACAGCTATCAAGAATTGGAGCTGGGCTATCTCTTGACAGAAGACAGAAACTTACAAATTTGTGCATGTGCAGGTTGGTGCAAACTTTCCACAATGAAGCAGTTTTAGTTTACCCATTCTCAAAACAAGTATTAAAATGTTACTACCTCTTGGGGTTGTGCTGATTAAATGAAATGATATATTTAAAGGTATTGTGCCTGGAATATGGTAAAGCACTAAATTAATTATATTAATTTCATTTTATCCCTTTACGTTGTATCACTGTGGAGAAGCTAAGAAAGCTTTCAAGGTTTTAGCTACATATTATATGCCGGCTTTTCAAATGCGGAATTTACTCCGCTACCAACAATGTGAGAGCTTTTTACTTGCTTTATGTTACGATATACGAAAGGGCCACTCTCTTTGACTACTTTTTTCAATTTTTGACAGTGCCACCTATTTACTTTAAGTCTCCATCTGTCCCATTTTATATCGCCACAAATGAAGTACTCCGAGGAGCCGCCAGGTGGCGCGTGGGCGGGCGCCTCGTCGCGCCGCAAACACTGCCTCGCCTACCCGCCCAGTGGCGCGAATGCTCAACCCAGTTCTCGCGGGAGGAGGCGTGGTTTTGAACGAGAACTTCTAACCTCACCCGCCCTCCCAAGGGTCACATGACTAGCGCCTGCTGGTCGCTTACTGGTTGCTTAGTAGGCTACATGATGTCGCGAGGACTATTCCGGAAGCAGACACTTGAACTATACTCCTCGGCGGAAGCGTGTCACAACGTAGCCGTCCACCCTTACCGGAAGTTCGTCACGGCGCAGTTGCCTCCGCAAGGCGGATGTGTGTCGCTGCTTAAGTGACGCTGGGAAGTGCTTGCAGCCTCCGCCGCTGCCTTCTGGTTGAAGCACTATGGAGGAAGAGAGGAAGAACAACAAACGGTGGTATTTTACTCGAGAACAGCTGGAAAATAGCCCATCCCGTCGTTTTGGCCTGGACCCAGATAAAGAGCTTTCTCTTCGTCAGCAGGCGGCCAATCTGCTTCAGGACATGGGACAACGTCTTAACGTGTATCCTTGCGGCCTAGGCCTTCGGCCTTGGAGTCAGTCCCGCCTAGCTCGCGTCCAGGCCACAGGCTCTGTCAGGGACGAAAGAGGGAAGAGGGTGGGATGTCCAGGTGGGAGAGCCTACGACGGGACAGGCTGAAGTTAAGTCTTCGCGGGAGGGTGGCGAGGCGGAGTTAATTTCCCGCTCGCACACCGGTGCCACCAACCTTTTAGGAATTCGTATCCTTCCAGGATTTGTGTTTTAACCAGCCCTTTCGAGGCCCTTTTTGGTGTGTGCTGATTTCCTGTTCTAGTAACTTTGAGATTCTGCTTTTCTGCTATGCTCTAGGGATCTGGTTGAGGTTTCACCGTTGATGGCTGCCTCGAGCTTAGTGTGTAAAGAGAATTTTAAGAAATTCAATACCCAAATAAAGGGTGGCCCAGAATTAATGCTCAACTTTGATTTAAAATCTGTTCTTCCCACTTACTAGCTGTTTTAGAAACCTGTCAAATTCTTGATATTCTGGTCTGTAAAATGGGGTGATACCTCTTGCATTTGATTTGTATGCCCAACACAATGCTTGGCACTCGAGTTCAAACAGTAGCTTGTTAAGAATGTTATAAAATTTCACAGGAGGGAGGGATGTAAGTTTAGATTTTAGGGTTGTCGATCTACGGATCTAATGGTTTAAAAAATACTGTTTTTTTTTTTTTAAATTTAGGATAGAGCTAATGTCTTCGTTTTTCTCATATTTCAAAGGTGAGATAATTAACTTAGCGACCCTCCCAAGCATTTTATTTTGCTTTTCATTTTATATTATCAGTGCTTCAGTGTAGGACATTTTATAATGACCAATGACTAAATGACATGTGGATACCAACAGTCTTTTTTTAAACACGTGCAAGTATTTTCTGATAAATATCAATTTTTTCCCAAAACAAAATGACCAACATAATACAATTTCAGTTGATGGTAATACCATCAACATAATTCACCCAAATTACAAACATGGCAATACTTAAAATTGTGCACATTATTTCACTATTTCATAAAAATTCTTTTTAAACTTCTACAAACTTTCCAGTGTAAAAAGAATCCTGAGAAACTTAATGATAACGTTAAATTGTAGAATACTCTCTGGAAATGTAGGGAATTAATTTTCAAATTTTGATTTTAAGATTTTTATTTTAATGTTAAAAAAATATGAGTGTGTTAAAAAAGCTTCCAGTTGATGGATTCAACATGGAATACTTTGGTAATACTTCAGTGATGTAGAGGAAAAACTTCTGGAACAAGTATATATTATTAATAAGTCTTTCAACAAGGTGAACAGATGAGCAGTTCGTAAAACAATTGCACTCATAAGGAGAGAGCTCTTGAAGAAGCTCGTTTACAGAATCTTCTGTAAGTTAGAGCTGGCCACCTCCAATGATTCACATTTTACTAGGACTTTATCATAGGAGCCCGTGTACTTTTCTAAAAGCTTTTCTGCCATTTAGATATCCAGTTTTCAGAATGTGTTCGACATTGGCTGCCCATCTGACACTTTTAAGTCTCAGAGTTTCCCAAGCAGAATTATGTTGTTGTTGTCTTAGTTAATTGAACTATTCTGTGTTCTTCAAGGCACCATCATGTTTGTTAAATACATGAATTAGTTTTTTTCAATCATTAAGCATCCGTTATCAAAATTGTGAAGTTGAACACTACTTTGAATAATAAACACCAGCTTGACAGATAATCTCTAGTACATCATCAGTAACCAGTCAAAAATAAGAACATAAACATGGATAAAGTGTTGGAGCTTATCATAGAAATTCCTATATCATTGAGCATAGCATCAGATTCTGCCCTAAATTCTTTAGGTTTTGGTAAAACCTGTTCGACAAGTAAACCACGTGATTTAGTATGCCATTTTACCATATAAAGGGTACTACTCTTCTATGGTAAGAACAGGATTAGTTTCAATACCATAATTTTCCTTTAGTTTCAGTAACTTTTCGACGTTCATCTGAAACCAGCTTACTGTTGTCAGTGATGTTATGACATGTTGGACATCTTTTCCCTCTGTAGGAAAACCTCTGTGTCAAATTAAAGTATTGTTATCTGAAGTTTGATAGCTTCTCCTTTGATAAGACCACAGATAATTTCTCCTACTCTTGTAGGATTCTTCATGAGAACTGAACTTTTCTGGAATTCTGGCATCATTTTCACATGTACAGCAGAATCTTAGTAATTTCTTGGTTATCCAGTCTTCCTTAAGGCACTCTTGAGTTCTTTGGTCCTTGAATTTGTCTTAGAACAACAGCGTAAGTGGTAAGCAATATCCAGAAATGCAGGGCTTGGATATAGACATCTTAATGATCTTGGTCTTCCACCCTATCTCTGTCTTCAAGGTGAATATGTTCTGGGCTGGCACTACGCCTGCCACCAAGGTGTACATGCTGTTGCTAGCTATCATGGTCCACCCTTGCTACAACTGCTTTGTCCAGGAATGGGGCTTCATGTGCCTTCCTGGTTGCAAAGAACTGATCAATCCAAGCATTTTTTTGTTAGAAAATATTTTGTAGCAGAGAAAGCTAAAGTTCTTTTCACTCTGGGAGGGAAAAATTATCCTTGGGTGCAGCTTCCATTTAAATTGGTTGTTGTCTGTAACATTTGTGTCTTAAAATGCTCACCTCAAAAGTTTTCTTTATTGCCAATTCCAATTTGTTTCCTAAGCATCTAGTCAGTACTGAGTTAATTAAACCTTTTGTTTGAAATTCTGTTTCAGTAGCCCTTTCCTTTTATATGTGTGCTATTAAAGGTTGCCATCATGAGACTGCCTCATCTTTGTGTATGTACTCCACTTTGTCATTTGAGGTCTTTAGCAGTAAGGCATTTAAAAGTTTTTCTTCTCGATGAATGGATATCGGATTGTTCCACAGTGTTTCTGGTCTCAGTGGTCACCATATGAGAAGGCTTGCTTGCCAGAGAGAAGTGGAACTAAAAAGTTAATTGCTGGAACTTAGAATGTGAGATAGTGGAGACATATCTTGGGGCCAGGTCATGGAGGGCATTGTAAATCGGGAAGAGATATCATGAGCTAATGGATCACCATTGCAGGTTTTTCAGTAGGCAGATGACAGGTTTAAGTCTTAAATAGATCCACATACATGCTGAGAAGCTTGCTTGTTTGTTAATTCAGCATATTTATATTGAAAACCTGTTATGTTTAACTCATGCAAAGTGTCAATTGGTTAGTAATTTGGTGGAGAGGTATGATTTTCATTTAGGAGCATGTACTGTGCTTAGCTGCATGATGGTTTTGGGAGGATATAGAGGTGGTGTTTTGGGGACTTGTACTGCCTGCCTGTTTTGGGGCCTTAACTTGAACATTTTAGCTCACAATTGACTATCAACACTGCTATAGTATACATGCATCGATTCTACATGATTCAGTCCTTTACACAGTTCCATCAAAATGTAAGTATAAATTTTTTATATAGTGTAATTCTTTTGTGATTGATTCCAACTTCATATTTCTTATGGTTGGTCTTTATTGCTGAACTGAGATTTGAAGTTTTGAATTTAGGGTTGGTCACTCATGTATCACACTGCTCTTTTGAATCCAGCCTTCTAGTTTTTCTGTGAAGTACCTAGTTGTTAAGTTTAGTGCATCCTAGAGTAGGTGGATTCTTTAATAAAGAAATAGATTATTAAACATTTAAGTTTAAATTTTGGGTTGGGAGAGTAACATTAAAGGGGAAACCGCATAATTTAAGTGTAATTTTTCAAGTGGTAAGTAATATGGTCATAGAAAAATAAATGAATGGAAGTTATTTAGATTTATCTAGTGATAAAATTCCAATCAATGACAGGTTGGTGTGGGAAGGTAGGTTATAGGATGACTGGGGTTGACTTTTAAGACAGGAAAAAGAAAAAAATAGTAATAAAGGGATTTTTTTTTTTTTCTGGACAGAATTGTTAATAGTGCTATTCTCAGTTTTGCTACCTGAAATGGTACTATTTAACATAATTATAAATGACTTGGAAGCGAGTGCATAGTGATATCGCAGTTGCAGGTAAGATCGTATTTAATAAACTCACAAGATAATAGGGCTAAACTTGATGAACACTTCATATGACTTTGTGAGTTAAATATTCCTATTTTTTTTTTTAAGGTTATGTTTTGAGGAAAAGTGTTCTAGACTTAGGATGATGAATTTTAAGCTCTTTTATCTATCTTATCTACTTATCTATCTGTTTTAATGTCCATAGGAAGAGAATCTGTGAAGCTAGATATTGCTCTTGTAATGTAAGATATTGGTGGGCTCAGTATTGGGAGCAATTGCACAGGAAACCCTTTGAATTTGTGGATTAAGTATTCCCTGTTTTTGCTGATTCTCCAGTCAGCTTGGCTTTCTCCTACCCTTAACTTCCGTTACTTTAGCCTTGCTCTACCTCTGATTGCAAGGTGCACACCCTTATTAGGGGAGGGAGAAGCATTTAATGAGGCCATCTGATGATTCTAGAATATGAGCTAGTGGATAAAGAATAAAACTTGAAAGTCCGTAGCTGTTTTTTCAATTCTGAAATTTTCTACATGTCTTCCATTTTTTTATGGTAAAGATTTGAAATCCAGGGTGAAATATGTTTCACTTTGTTCACTGTATGCATGTATATGTATATTAATGTATACTTTCCTGCTTTTATCTTTTAAATTATATCTTTCCTTATTCCCCATGTGTTAAGCTTAGCAAGGACGGAGACTCACTCTCCTGTGTATCCTCTAAAACATCTCAGTAAATTTGTTGAATGAATGCATGCTATGGTAATTATCTAATACAGAAAGATTCTTTGGGATGTCATGATTTTTTTCAAATCCGATGACTTTTAATTTTGGGTTGATCCTCTAGCGAGTTGATTTAAGAGTTTAGCTGTGATGAATCCAAATTTAGATTTGAGAGGACTTAACACATTGTTGTGGAATTGATAAGTTGTATGTCCTATCAAGCTCCTATACATTTTCTATATATATATTTTTTTAAATTACAAAGGTAACAGATGCTTATGGTAAAAATTAAAACAATACAGAAACATATAATGTAGCTAACATAATTCCACTCTCCAGAATAACCATTTGTAATCGTTTGGCATATACTGTCTCAGACATTTTTCTGTGTACATACTAGCACTTATGCATTTCTATGAATATCAATTCTTACTGTACTACTCTTATACAACTTGATACTTAACAATATATATTAGGTATCTTTTCATTTTGGTTTCTTATTATTTTAAATGACCACATAGTATTTCTTTGTGTTACCTTAACCAGTACCTCTTACTTCACCAGCTCCCTTTTGATGATATTTGGGTCGTTTCTAGTTTGTAATATTATAAATAATGTTACATAAGATAGACCGGTACATGGGTAGTGCACTTATGATTATTTTAGTATAAATTCCTTTTAGGTGGAATTGCCGTGTCCAAAAGTATGCATTTAAAATTTTTTTGTTGTGTTAATTTGCCCTGTTGAAAGATTACATCAGTGTACATTGTTTCTAGCATTATAGGAGAGGGATCTTTTTCTTTTTCTCTACATTCTCCCTAACAAATATTTGTTACTTCCAGAAATATTAAGTTGTAACTACTTTTGAAGCACTAGCAATACAGTGGTGACCATTTCTTCAGTTAATGAAATTGAGCTGCTTATGCCTATTGGTCATTGTTCTCATAAAATTCAGGAATTAACTTAAAAATTGACTGTCGATTCACTTTGTCCCTATTGTTCTGATTTTCTTATATGAACACTATATTAGAGCTGCATATCATGTGTTGTGAATACTTTTCTCATTTTGTTCTCTTTATTAATAGTGTTATGAAGTATGCAACCTGATTACTTTTTGCATTATTATATATATATGTAACCACCACTCAGATCAAGATAGAGTAGGAAACATCCAACACCCTGGAAGGTAGAGAACTTGCTTTTTGATTAAAGTAGATTTTACTTTGGTGGACATGATTAAATCACTAGTTTTTTGTTTTTTTTTTTTTTTTCCCCACTTGAATTCTGGCATTGCGTTTATTCTCTTTTTGAGAAGAAATTCAGCCTCGTTACCTGATTTTCTATATATACAGTTTTAAATGTTTTCAAGGAATATAAAAGTAGTAGTGAGCACCTTGATGTATGTGTGCTTATGCTGTTTTATGTATTTTTAAATACAGGTGTTGTATTTTAATAGCTAACAAATTTGGGTGTATTTTACTCTTATTAGTTGACTATTAAGAGGTGAAGCTTAGTGGTTAAGAGGATAGACTCTGAAGTCAGATATGTCTAGATTTGGATCCTTGGTGCACTGCCTACTAGATGCATGGCTTTGGGCAAGTTACCATAGGCTTTAGTTTTCTCATATCTTTGGAATCAATAATAGTGCTTACCTCATAGAGTAGTTAATAGGATTTAAGTGAATTTACAAAGTGCCTGCACACAGGAAACAAGTACTAGCTGGCATTATTATTGTTCTTTTAAAATGAAGAAAATCTTATACTCGTACCTGGTATAAGAATTTCTCTGAGAAGCTGCCTTTGATGGGAAATGCTTTAATAAGCCAGTGTGGTAAGTAATTCCATGAAGAACAATGAGTATTTGTATGGTTTGGTTGATTTGCATAGAAGATTGAGATAGATCTTTTGCAGTCTTTCACTTACTGAAATATTATCTTGCCCTGTTAGCCATTGTTTGTATACCATATTTTAGTTAGCTCCTTTCAAATATATTTAGCCCCCGGAAGGCAAATTTGGAAGCTTAAAATCTTGATGTTGTCTTTGAGTTGTCCATTTCCTTTTCTCCTTTGTCCAATCAGTTATAACATTTTTAATTTTTATACTGTTACTGTTTTTCTCTCCCTATAAATACATGTAGTCATAAAATTAAAAGAAGACAATAAAGGATAAAATGATGATTTCCTTATAATTCACCGTTTTGGAATATATCCCATTAGAATTTTTTCTTTGCAAGCAAATAAATAACATATTTGGTGAAGCTCTATTAGTTTTTCAAGTGATCCTTGTGCTTCTTTTTTTCTTTATTTCTGTTGCTAGCGCCTACTCTAAACCTTATTTTCAATGTTTGGATTATTGAATCTTTCTTTTATAAAAATTAAATTCTAGTGTAGCCTATCCTTTTCTCCTTTTAGTCCCATCTACCACTGGATAGATCTTTCTAAATGTTTCTTAAACTCTACCTATTTTTCCAAAATCTTTAGTGTTACTCTTATTAAAAATCTTTTGTGTTCCACATCCTGTTAGCTGTATCACTTTACTACTCAATTTAGTGTTTAAAGTGTGCTTCATGCCCTGATTCCCCACACATTTGTTTATGCCCATTTTCTTCTCATTCTTTTTTCTTATCCTAAACTCTAGGAATGTATGTGGAGCAAGCTGCATACACACCTGCAACATATATGAGGGAAGAGAATTGTTACTATAAATTGAATTGTGGAGAAAAATCTCTTTTAGTAAAGTGTAACAGAAAATAGCAGGAATACAAATAAGTACTGTAGTCCCCCCTTTCACTGGCTTCAGTTGCCTGTGGTTAACTGTGGTCCAAAATATTAAATGGAAAATTCATGAAAAAAATCAATTTATAAGTTTTAAATTCCATGCTAGCCTGAGTAACACAATGAAATCTTTTGCAGTCTCACTCTGTCCTGCTTGGAATGTGAATCATCCCTGTCTAGCGACTCCACGCTATATATGCTACCCACCAGTGATTACTTAGTGGCCATCTCAGTTATCAGTTCAGAAAGGGAGGCCGTGTTCATATAACTTTTATTATGGCGTATTATTATAATCGTTCTAATTTATCATTAGTTACTAATCTATTACTGTGCCTAATTTATAAGTGAAACTTAATCATAAGTATGTACGTATAGGAAAAATCATAGTCTAATAGAGTTTAGTACTATTCGAAGTTCAGGCATCCACCAAGGGGTCTTGGAAAGGATCTCTGGAGAATAACGGAGGACTTCTGTACTAGGATGCATGTCAGTTCTATTCAGTAAATTGAAATAAATATTTAAATTCTATAAGATTGTATATTGCATTTCTTTGACTCCCGGTGAGTTCTAGCTCTTGGCCATTGCCATCTTAGATTCATTGAAATTTTTTAAGATTTAAGAGAAGTTCTATTTGATGAAGTTCCCTAGATTACCAGGCTACATTTATGTCATATTGCCCTCATCTCTTATATTGTTTAGTGTCTGAGTTTGATGTCTACTTGTATGTTAGCTTGATTTTTTTCCTCTGTAAGTGACTTCCAGGTATAACCTCTTGAGTATACTTTGAATCCCTTTTCTAACGATTTTTGACCCCATATGTAAGTGTGTTTGAGATAATTCTCATACAATAAAATTCTTTTTTTTAAAGTGTACAATTCACTGTTTTTTAGTAAGTTCACAGAGTCGTGCCACCACTCTCATGATCTAATTCTAGAACATTACATCACCCCAAAAGGAAGCTCCTCACACTTTAGCAGTCACTCCCATTCGCCTCTCCTTTCAGTCCCTGGTAACCACCGATCTACTTTCTTTTGTTTCTGTGGATTTGCCTTTTCTGGGCATTTCAGTTTACTTCTTTTTAAAAAAGTATGTAGAGTATTTTGATACAAACTTAATAAAGAATCTCATTTTAAATAGAAAGCTGTCTATTTATATGTAAGTGGTTTCTTGAATAGGTAGCTTTTAATGAGAGATAGTTTGCAGAAGGATTGGTTTTCAGAAGTGGATGTAGATTAATGGATAGGTGAGGGGAGGACATTTTAAGTAGAGGAAAAAGCATAAACGAGGTGATGAAGTTGAGGTAAGCAAAGAACTTGGTTTGAGACTTAGTTCTTTTTTATGTCTACTTTGATCTGGAAATAAGCAAAATAAACATAATTTATTTTTTCTCCTTTTAGTCTGTGGCTCCAGCGGCCTTATTTCTAGCAGCTAAAGTAGAGGAGCAGCCAAAAAAATTGGAACACGTCATCAAGGTAGCACATGCTTGTCTCCATCCACAGGAATCACTTCCTGATACTAGGAGTGAGGTAGGGGATTAATTATGCATCTGTTTTTCTTAATTTATTTTGATCATAGCTTAGTTTTGTAACTTCGATTTATTGAAATCCAAATGGGGACTGTTAAAGGAACCTTTTAGTGTTTGTTTTCCCTTAACAAAACATCAAAGAAATTTTATGGCAAAAGTGAATTGTGTTCATTATAGTAAAATCAGAAAATGCAGAAAAAGATATATGTGGACCACAGATGTGTAAGTGAACCATTATTAGTTCCAGCTTCTTTTTTATGAATAGCTATATATGTATACATTTTATATGCTATTTTTACTTATATATTATATCCCAAATATTTTCCCATTTGATTAATTTTCTTCTTGCTTTAAATAGCGAGATAATATTTCATTGTATATATGTATATACATTTTAACCATTCTGTTTCTAAGAGAATTTTCTAAGAAATCATAAAAGTTATATATGCTAATTATGAAAGAAACCAAACACTTAAGAATCATATAAAGTAAAAGTTAAAGCATCTCCCCTCCTCTTCCTAGGAGGATGCTGCTGATGACTGTATTCTTCTAGACCTTTTATGCTGTGCATATACATATAGCTTTTCTCACCCTTCCATCTTTCCTTGACCTTCTTAGAGATGAGAAACTTCTGGCTTTAAAAGTCAGTGGTGGGGGAGTGGTGAGTCTTGAGAAATAGAGAGGTTTGACATCTGTAAGTGCTTGGAGAAAAATCATGGATTTCTGTTATAAGATTATTTAAATCTCTTACAGTGGGTGTATTAGTGGGTGTATCTAGTAGATAAATGGAATTATGTGTTCTACTAATATTGGAGAAAGTGGTTTTTTGGGGCATTATTTTTTTGTGTGTGTTGATAATAGCCCCTAATTATGTGAATTAAGTATTTTGCATAGCAGTGTCTTGACTGACTTCATTTTCTCTTTGGGCTAACCTAGTACCTCTTATTGAAAGAGTTATTGCTCTGGACTTTTATTTAGATATGAGACTAACTACTAAGTACTATTGGTCTATAGAATTGACCAAATAAAACAGTTTTAACAAAATAAACAAAAAATAATCCCCACTTTTTTTTTTTCTAAATTATGTTTACATAATTTCTTAACTTGGGTCTCTGTTCCTTATGAAGCGATTAGGGGAAAATATTTCCTTCAATATATGGAACAGAATTAGCATAGTTGAAGTCCTTATACGACTTACTAAAGAGCATAAAGTTAAGTGGAAAGTTAACCACAGCATAAGTCTCTTAACTCCTGGTCAAGTCTAATTCTCCGAAGTTCTAGACCAGTGTGTAAAATGGAAATAAGGAGAGTCATGTGTCATTTAAAATTTTACCTTTTTGTTAAACTTTATTTAAAATCTTTATTTAAAAAATAATTTTAATCTATTTTATATATTTTCTTTAGTCAAATATTATCATTTCAGCATATAATCAATATAAAGATGTTATTAATGAGGTAGTTTACATTATTTTTATATCAGTCTTCAAAATCCAGTGTATATACTGTGCTTGTAGTGCATTTCAGTTTTGACCAGCTACATTTCAAGTGCTCAGTAGCCATGTGGCTATAGTATTAGCCAGTACAATTATGTTTCTTTTTTTCCTTTGAACTCTTCTATGAATTTTTAGAACTCTAGCATTACCCCTAAGGAGAAGGTTTAACAGGAGTCAGATGTTTGAGATTGCCTTTAGGAAGGCTGTGCAAATGTATTTTGATGATGTTGAAAAAGATGTATTTTTATCTTTCATGTATCTACATCAGATGAATTTTAAAACTTAAAATATCAGTCTGAAAATAAACCAAATCTCTGGTGCTTTTTCTGTAGCCATTTATGAATAAAGTGTTTTCTCAGTATGCCGCTTTGTTTTTCCCTTTAAAAGCAGAGTCTATACTAAATAGGGATAAAGATTAATTTCAGTTCCTACTCTACCTCATAACTCTGCCCCTGCCTTTTTTGGCTTTGTTTTTTCTGGGAGAGGTCATTAGAATTGTTTACACTTTGTATATTGTGCCTAATGTGTTTTCTCACTTGAAGGCTTACCTGCAACAAGTTCAAGATCTGGTGATATTAGAAAGCATAATTCTGCAGACTTTAGGTAAGTTTTTTTTCTTTAGAACATTAAATATATATAATATGATTTTAAAATTTGCAAAATAGGAAACAGGAAGAAAATGTCTTGGAAAAGGTTTTGTAAATGATAGAGATTGTAGAATTCAGTTTTACCCTGGCCTGCGCCAAAGAAGGAATGAAGGCACAGCTGATTTTTGAAATAGCAGTTAGCAGTGTTTTTTTATAGTCTAGGATTCATGATTTACTTTTTAAGTTATGGCAGTTTTTAACTTCCTGATAACTAATGGCAGAAACAATTAAAAATTGTTTTTCCTCCTCTTTAATTACCCACCCCCTTTTACCCCTGACCTATGGATGTTGCTATTTCCCCTTAAGAACTGGTTCTCTGAAGGTGGAGCATCTCTTCTCACTCAGGGTGTGCTCCAAGGGCCTAGCAACCCCTGCGTACTCCGGAGGTCTGGTGCCCCTGGGGGGCCTGGCGCACCTGGGTATGGTCCATGGCTCCACCTGGGGCGCAAACCCAGGACCTTCTATGTGTAAAGCAGATGTGCTAACCACTACGGTATGGAGCCACCCCCTGGCAGAAATAATTTAAAGAACTTTTTTTTTTCATGGATTTTTATAGTCTCATTATATTTTGATAATGTTTGTTCTTAAATTGGGTTCAGAACAGCAGAGGGGAGGTGGAGGAATTCAAGCTATAGTAAGTCCTCACTTAACGTTACTGATAGGTTCTTGGAAGCTGTGGCTTTTAAGTGAAACAATATAACGAAACCAATTTTACGTAGGCTAATTGACATAAACGAGTTAAGTTTCTGGTCACCAACCTTTAAATACCCAAAATACTTCTAATATAAAACATTGAAATAAATGTGAGCTGTACATAACATTTAAGAAAGAATAAGAACAAGAAAGATAATGATTTAATAATTTTCCAACTAGTGTATTTCAGCTTAGAGTTGAGGGTGGCTAGAAACCTATTCCAACAGCTCAGGGCGCAAGGTGGGAATCCACCCTGACAGGACACTCTTCCATTGTAGGGTGCACTCATACACCTTCACACTCACTCTGACTGGGACATTTAGACAGCAATTCATCTATTGTGCACATCTTTGGGGTGTGGGAGGAAACTGGAGTACCTGGAGAAAACCCATATAGCATGGGGAGCATGTGGAGACTCCATCCACAGAGATAGTGGCTACAGCTGGGAATCAAAAAAATTTTTTTGTCATGTTAACATTATAACAGAATGACATTGAACAAAATGAAGTTATATGAAGACCTGCTCAGCTGTTCATGAGTAACCCTGGTGATGTTCTGTTATTATCCATTATTATTTTCATCAAAGAGACTGCCTTTAAAAGCTTAGCAAATATGAAAAGTAAAGATTTTTTTTTCCTTGTTATTTTGGGTTATAATTTTTCTCTTTAGATGGGGAGGATTTTATTAGCTGTTTTGCAAAGTTACTGGTATACCACACACACACTGAGTTCTTCAGAGTTTATCTTTGAGGTTAATGTCTGCTAATTAACTTTTTACTTTAAATTATCTTCAGTGTAACCATATTTTAGGGGACAGTGATATTTTTCTAGTGGAACAAATTTTCTTAATATTTTAATGTGGAAAGTGGTGAAACCTAATTTGCAAGAATCAGTAATCCTTATAGAATACTTTATGTCATATAAATTTCTCATTAGAATTTACCTAGAAAGTTTTACATAGGCAAAAAGAGAAAAGATTTTTATAGACACACTGATCTTCAGTAATTTTGGTATAAAGACCTTTTGGGGTTGTACAAAATGATCAGTACCTATTGTAATTAAAACGATGGAAAGGACAAACAAACAGAGAAGACAGTCATTACATGAATAACTGCTCCTTCTAACCGTATATTATAGTGTATTGTTCCTGAAACGTGTTTTGTTTAGAGGGTATTGGTTTTTCACAGGTTTTGAGACTGCATTAGCTTTGTTATCTTAGCGGTACCTTCTATCAAAATATAAGCAGTTTGGGAAATAATGTGTCTTAGAGAAGAGCATGTGTGACTCAGCCTCTGAATAACAGTTTTGGGACAGGAAAATGAGGGAGGCCTTTAATGATGACTCAGATAAAAGATGTATAAAATGTCTCAAGTAGTTTAGCTTTTTAACCAGTTACTTTTTTTTTAGGCTTTGAACTAACAATTGATCACCCACATACACATGTGGTAAAGTGCACTCAACTTGTTCGAGGTAAGGAATCCCAACTTGAGATGGTGCTCTTAAATTATTTTACCGTTTAAAGGCTAAGATTGCTGTGGACAAATACATAACACAGCTCCTTTGACCAAATGTTAAATTGAAAGGGCTACCTGGCTTAAAACAAAATGAGTGATTCTGACTTTGAGGTTTTCTGTTGAGTTCTTATAAATAATGTTTTTATGTGATTTCCATTTAAAGAGAGTTAGCCTTTTAAGGATGTTTGTTAAAGCTGGGGGCATATTTTGAAAAAGTCACCAAATCATAAGTAACTAACAGCAAATTTTAAATCTTTTGAGAATGGGTGATCTTAATTTTATTCTAGGATTGATTGTCCTAAATGTTCTAAAAGGCCACTGAGAGGATCATCTAGAGTTTATTTGAACTTATTTCCATGATTGACAATCCTTTGACAGAACTTTCTTTTTATTTTAATTTAAATTTAGTAGCTGTAATTGCATGAAACCTAGTTCCTCATTTAGTATAATAGTATCAAGAATATTCACCATTGTGCATTTCATTGCCTTTTGTAGATCAGACTGATAATTGGCCTTGTTTTGTATTTTGCTTCTGTGTGTTTTATCTGAAAATTCCAAGTTTTTTCTGAGTTCTTCTTACTTTGAAAGCATGAAAATGTTACAGATTGGTAGTTACAAAATAGTCACGGGAATGTGAAGTATGTGAAGTAAAGCATAGGGAATATAGTTAATAATTATGTATAGTGCCAGGTGGGTACTAGACCAGTTGGAGGGATCACGTCATAAATTATATAAATGTCTAACCACTATGCTATATATCTGAAACACATATAAAATAATATTGAATGTCAGCTAATAGAAAAAAATTAAGAAAAAGTTTATATTGAGCAAGGATAGGGTTAAACAGAGATGGATATACGTTAATATTTAAGGAAGATTAAAATTTGCTTTGTCATCCACAGCAGCTTTTTTTGTTTGTTTTTGGAAAAACAAACTTTTTTTTGAATTATATTAAATCTATCTTATTTGATGATTTCAGGATTAAATCAGAGGTTCTCAATTTAAAACTTTAAAGCATAAATCCCTTTTTACAAACATATCAAAGTCTTCTGAATTCTAATGGCCTCCAAATTAGTTCATCTACCAGTTTAGTATTTCTTAGTGAACCCTTATATCAAATCTCTGTTATTTGTTAAAAATGCTTACATTCTTCTTAAAACATGTTGGTCATAGTCTAGGGAGGATATCCAGGAATTGAATTTTTTTTTAAAAATTATTATTTATGCCTACAGCACTTGGTCTTCCTAAGTGGTCTCCCATTCAAGTACTAACTAGGCTGACCCTGGTGAGCTTCCGAGATCAGACATTGGGTTTGTTTAGGGTACCGTGGCCGTAAACCATGGACTGTGGCTCTGCTGGGGTGCGAACCCAGGTCCTTCTGTGTGTAAAGCAGACATGTTAACCGCTACACCATGGAACCATGTCCAAGAAATTGAATTTTAAACGAGTGTCAGATACTTGGTGTAGAGATATAAGCTCGAGTCCCTAGGTCTGAAAGCAGCACAATTATTAATAATATAATTAAAATTGTTAACCTGTCTTTGGTAGGATGTAAACTTGAGGCAGTCAGGGATCATGTGTTCCTCATTCACCATTATATTTTCTACTTTGCAAGTATTAAATGCTTACTAAATGCTGAGAATACATGGAAGTAATAACTTTTTCCCTCCACCTATTTTTTTCTTTCTTTTTTTTTTTTTTTTTAGCAAGCAAGGACTTAGCACAGACTTCTTACTTCATGGCAACCAACAGGTTTATATTTTATTTTCCTTTCTGTTTTGGGGATAGGACTTTACTTGGGTTGGGATTGTCACTTTTTGAGGGACATACAGAAAAATGTCAGGTCTGGCACTTAGTAAACTAGAACTCAGACTCAGTCATGGATTTTTGATAATGTGTTACAGTTTTTTTGTAAATGTTGATTTTTATGCACGCTTTTCATATAAATTTCCATGGTGCTTTTTTAATTTACTAAGGTGATATAATTATTTACTCCTGATTGATAGCCTACTTAATTCTGTATGTGTTACTTAGCTTTGAAATATCCAAGAGAATAGTTCTGAAAGTTGGTAAACTTGGAATTAATTCATTGACAGTGACTGAAACAGTCTGATTGGAGGAGTCTGCAATAATTAGGATATTTTAAAAGACTAGTTCTTCTTCCCCCACTCCCACATATATGGGCATGTATATGTCTAAAGAATTGTAATGCTTTTTATTTCATCTTTTCTTTTTAAAGAAAAGCTTATTAATACATAATTTGTATTACCATGTAATTTGCTCATTCTCATCTCCAATCTATTGGTTGTTCATAGAAACTAAAGATATTCCTAATGACTTTCAGGGCTAAGAAGTTCATTTTTATAGTCTGATAGGAGAAATTAAAAGAAGAAACCATCAATCAAACATATTCACACTTAAGAGAGTGATTGTCTGTCTATTCATTATTTTAAATAGACCAGACCTATATTCTTAACTATATGATTTAGGGATTATACATATCAAATATCTTGTAATTTTCCTTAAGTTCTGAGTTTATACTCAGAAAAATTGATCTTTACTTTTAAAAAAACCAAGTACCCAGTTTTATTTTTGTTCATTTTATTTTTTTGGCCCTTCATCAGTTTTGTGGATTGAATGATATATAGTTGAAAAATTATAAACATTGTTGCCTGAGCAGGTGGGTTAATGGAAAATCATGTAAAGTGCTGGATCAGAGCACTGGATGTTTCTTGCCCTTCTTGCTCTGCAGTGTTTTCAAATTTTTTTTTTTTTTATGTGAATTTTTACCTTTGGATTCAGAATTGAGAGCTCACGACTCTCTCTTGTTTCCTTCCCTCTGATGTCAGCCTGCATTTGACCACATTTAGCCTGCAGTACACACCTCCTGTGGTGGCCTGTGTCTGCATTCATCTGGCTTGCAAGTGGTCCAACTGGGAGATCCCAGTCTCAACTGATGGGAAGCACTGGTGGGAGTATGTTGACGCCACTGTGACCCTGGAACTTTTAGATGGTAAGTTTTAGAGTAAGGGTCCTTGGAAAGCACTTGATCTGTCACATCTGGCCAAAGGTGACTTGATTCAGAAGAAAATAGTCGAGGTTATTCTTGTTTAATTATTTTTGTCTGAGTTTTTCTTATATGTTCTATTTTGTTTATAGAACTGACACATGAGTTTCTACAGATTCTGGAGAAAACCCCCAACAGGTTCAAACGAATTCGGAATTGGAAGGTAAGAATATACCAGAACTGGTTATTTACCCTAGGTTTGGAGTTTCCCATTTTTTAGTTACACAATAATTATGACTAGCTTTATAGCTTGGTTAGTGGCCCAGAGTCAATGGCTGTAGGTGACAGCAGGATTTTTGTGTTTTGCAACTCCTGTGATAGTCATTTGGTCAGCAACATTGGTTGTGTATTTTCTGTGTTGAGACTGTTAGGGAAAAAATGTGGCTTCTTTGAGTCAGAGTGATGGCTTCTGATAAAGATACAGAGTTATATACAGAGTTAGAGCTGCTACCATAATTTTGTCTTTCATATAACCTGCTTTTGAAATAGATTTTAGAATTTTTTAAAATATAGATTGAGGTCTAAAGTCATATTTCAAATATTTTTCAGTGTTATTTATGAATAATAGAATCAATCTTCCTTTTTTTTCTAGTGTCAGATAGAAAGTTTATTTTAAAATGTTCCCTGCATTTCTCAGAAATCCAGATTGGTAAGCTTAATTTTACTCTTGAGTGAGTTGCCTAGGGTTCAAAGGAGACTTGAATTTTTGTATATGACGTTAGGTAAGGGTCCATTGCATGTGGATGTCCAGTTTTCCTAGCACCATTTGTTTAAAAGACTGTCCTTTCCCTACTGAATTGTCTTGGCACCCTTGTCAAAAATCATTTTACCATGTAGGTGAGGATTTATTTCTGGGGCGTTCATCTGTATGTCTGTCTTTATGCCAATACCACACTGTTTTGATTACTGTAGATGTGTAGTAAGTTTTGAAATCAGGAAGTGTGAACCCTCCAGTTTCGTTTTTCATTTTCAAGATTGTTTCGGTTATTTGGGGTTCCTTGGGAATCCATATGAATTTTAGGATGGGTTTTTCTATTGTAAAAAATGTCATTGGGATTTTGATATGGATTGTATTGAATCTTTAGATTGCTACAGTATTCACATTTTAACAATATTAAGTCTTCAGATTCATAACATAGCATGACTTTCCACTCATATATTTAATTTCTTACAGCAGTGTTTTGGAGTTTTTATTGTATAAGTGTTTCACCTCCTTGGTTAAGTTAAATCCCTAAGTCTTTTATCCTTTTTGATGCTATTGTATTTTTTAATTAAATTAATTAATTTTTTTAGGCGAAGCAATCCTTGATTGACCTCACAGATTGCAAGGATCTTGTCAGTTTACAATCCCTTATTTTTATTTATTTATTTTTTTACGCCTACAGCACCTGGTCTTCCTAGGTGGTCTCCTATCCAGGTACTAACCGGGCCTGACCCTGCTTATCTTCTAAGATCAGACGGGATTGGGCTCATTCAGGGTGGCATGGCTGTAGACTTGATGCTATTGTAAATGGAATTTTATTCATAAATTCCTTTTCAGATTGTTTATTGTTTGTGTATAGAAATGTAACTGAATTTTGTATTGATTTTGTATCCTACTAGTTTGCTGAATTAATTTATTCTAACATTTTTGGTGCGGAATCTTTTTGAGTTTTCTGCATATCAGGTTATAACATCTGTGAACAGATAATTTTACTTCTTTCAAATTTGGACGCCTTTTTTTTTCTTGCCTAATTGCTCTGATGAAAACTTCCAGTACAATGTTGAATTGAAGTAGTAAAAATGGACACACTTACCTTGTTGCTGATCTTAGAGAAAGCTTTCAGTCTTTCATCATTGAGTATGATGTTCCCTGTGGGTTCTTCATAATGGCTTTTATTATGTTGAGGTAGTTTTCTTATATTTCTAATTTATTGATTTTATCATTCAAGTGTGTTGAATTTTGTCATACTTTTTTTACATCAATCAAGATGACTGTGTTTTTTTCTTCATTCTGTTTATGTGGCATATTACATGGGTCGAATTTTTATACGTCGAACCATCCTTATATTCCAGGAATAAATTTCAGTTGTTCATGGTGTATAATCTTTTTATTATGCTGTTGAATTCAATTTCCTAGTATTTTCTTGAGGACTTTTGCATCATTGGTCATAACAGATATTGGTCTTTAGTTTTCTTGGCTGGCTTTGGTATCAGGGTATTGCTGGCCTTAATGAATTGTGAAGTTTTTCCTTCATGTTTTTGGGAAAGCTTGAAAAGGATTGGCGCTCTTTAAATGTTTGACAGGATTAACTAGTGAAGTTGTTTTTTTTTTTTTTTTTTTTTTTTTTTTGGAGATTTTTGATTGCTGGTTCAATCTCCTGACTAGTTATAGGTCTATTCAGATTTTCTATTTCTTTATGATTTAATTTTGGTATGTTTTGTGTTTGTAGGAATTTGTCCATTTCATATAGGTTATCTAGTTTGCTTTAATAGTTATTCATAGTCCTCTTCCTATAGACCTTTTTATTTCTGTAGAATCAGTAGCAATATCTCCACTTTTATTTCTGATTTTTGTAATTTGAGCCTTCTCTTTTTTTTCTTAGTCCATTTACCTAAAGGGTAGTCAATTTTGTTGATCTTCTCAAAGAACCAACTTTTGGTTTCATTGATTTTTCTCTATTTTTCCATTTTCTGTTTCATTTATCTCTGCTCTAATCTTTATTATTTCCTTCCTTTGGCTAGCTTTGGGTTTAGTTTGTTCTTCTAGTTTCCTAAGTTTTAAAGTTAGTTATTTTGAGATATTATTAAAAATTATTTTTTAGAAATATAGTTGACATACAATATATTAATTTTAGGTGTACAACATAGTGATTTGACATTTATATACTTTATGATATGATCATCATGATAAGTATAGTAACCATCTGTCACTAAACAAAGTTACTTGTTATTGACTATTTTCCCTATGCGTACATTATATCCCCTGACTTACTTATTTCATAACTGGAAGTTTGTACTTCTTATTCCCCTTTACCTTTTTCATTCATCCCCTACCTGCCTCTCCTCTG
Source organism: Rousettus aegyptiacus (assembly GCF_014176215.1). NCBI lineage: Eukaryota > Metazoa > Chordata > Mammalia > Chiroptera > Pteropodidae > Rousettus > Rousettus aegyptiacus. The sequence continues at coordinate 131,903,197 of NW_023416295.1, forward strand.
GCAACCATCGGTTTGTTCTCTGTGTTTGTGTTTGTTTTGTTTTGTTTTTTTAGATCCCACATATAAGTGAAATCATACAATATTTGTCTTTCTCTGTATTACTTCACTTAGCATTATACCCTCTAGGTCCATCCATGTTGTCACAATAGGCAAGATTTCATTCTTTTTATGGATGAGTAATATTCCATTATGTATATACACACTACTTTTTTTAATTCATTCATCTATCAGTGGACATATAGGCTGCTTCCATATCTTGGCTATTGTACATAATGCTGCAGTGAACTCAGAAATGTATGTATCTTTTCCAATTAGTGTTTTCATTTTCTTTGGCTAAATGCCCAGAAGTGGAATTGCTCAGTTGTATGGTATTTGGTAGTTCTATTTTAAAATTTTTGAGGAAACTCCATGTTGTTTTTCATAGTGACTGCATCAGTTTACACTCTTACCAACAGTGCAGGAGGGTTCTCTTTTTCCACATCCTCGCCAACACTTACTATTTGTTGACTTTTTGATAATAGCCATTCTAATAGGTGTGAGATGGTATCTCATTGTGGTTTTGATTTGCATTGTCCTGCTGCTTAGTGATGTTGAGCATATTTTTATGTCTTTTGGACATTTGTATATCTTCTTTGGAGAAATGTCTTTTCAGCTCTTCTGTACATTTTTAAATCAGAATATTTGTGTTTTTTGATGGTCAGTTGTATGAGTTCTTTATATATTTTGTATATTAACCCCTTGTCAGATATCACTTGTAAGTATCTTTTCCCATTCAGTAGGCTGTCTTTTCATTTTGTTAATGGTTTCCATGGTATGCAAAATGTGTTTTAGTTGGATGTAGTCCAATTTGTTTATTTTTGCTTTTGTTGCCCTGACCTGAAGAGACAGTTCCCCAAAAATATTGCTAAGATTGATGTCAAAGGATTTAGTGCCTGTGTTTTCTTCTAGGAGTTTTGTGGTTTTAGGTCTTACATTTAATCTTTAATCCATTTTGAGTTTATTTGTATGTGTTATGAAAAGTGGTCTAGTTTCTTTTTCTTTTTTTTTTTTTTTGCATGTATCGGTCCAGTTTTCCCAACGTCATTTAGTGAAGAGACTATCTTTTCCTCGTTGTATATTCCTGCCTCATTTGTCATAGACTAATTAACCATATGAGTGTGGATTAATTTCTGGGCTTTCTTTGCCATTCCATTGAACTGTGTGCCTGTTTTTGTGGTGGGACCAGTTTCGATTATATAACTTTGTAGTATACTTTGAAATCAGGAATTGTGATAACCCACAGCTTTGTTCTTTCTCAAGATTGCTTTGGTTAATTCGGGGTCTTTGGTGGTTCAACATAAATTTTAGGATTATTTATTTTAGTTCTGTGAAAAATGCCATTGGTATTTTGGTAGGGATTGCATTAAATCTGTAGATTGCTTTGGGTAGTGTGGAGATTTTAAAAACATTCTTCCAGTCAGTGAGTATGAAAGGTATATCCTTCCATTTATTTGTGTTGTCTTCAGTTTCTTTTATCAGTGTCTTATAGTTTTCAGAACACAGCAGGTCTTTTGCATCCTTGGTTAAACTTATTCCTAGGTATTTTTTCTGACAGAGTTGTAAATGGGATTGTTTTCTTATTATCTCTTTCTGATAATTTGTTGTTAGCATATAGATATACCACTGGTTTCTGTATGTTATCATGTGACTTTACTGAATTTATTTATTCTAATAGTTTTTTGTTAGAGTCTTTAGGGTGTTTTTATATACAAGAGCATGGCATCTGTAAATAGTGACAGTTTTGCTTTTCCAATTTGGATGCCTTTTTTTTTCTTCTGGTTGCTTTGACAAGGACTTCTAATACTGTGTTGAATAAAAGTGGTAAGAGTGGGCATCCTTGTCTTGTTCCTGATCTTAGGGGAAAAGCTTGTAGCTTTTCAATGTTGAGTATGATGTTAGCCGTGGGTTTGTCATTTGTGGTCTTTACTATGTTGAAATATGTTCCCTCTTATCCTCACTTTGTTGAGAAAACATAAAAATGGTTGTTGTATTTTGTCATATGCCTTTTCTGCTTCTATAGAAATGATCAGGTGATTTCTATTCTTTTGTTTTTTGGTAATGTGGTGTATTAAATTGATTGATTTGTAGATATTGGTCATCCTTGCAATCCCTGGAATAAATCTCACTCGATTGTGGTGTATAATCCTTTAAATGTGTTGTTGAATTTGGTTTGCTAATATTTTGTTGAGAATATTTGTATCTTTGTTCATCAGGGATATTAATCTGTAATTATTTTTGTAGTGGCTTAGGTTTTGGTATCATTTCTTTTTTAAATGTGTTTATAGCTATAAATTTCTCCCTTAGCACTACTTTTGCTGCATCCCGTAAGTTTTCATTTTTATTCATTGTGTTTTCATTTTTATTCATCTCTAGGTATTTTCTAATTTCCTTTTTGATTTCTCCTTTAATCTATTGGTTGTTTAAAAGTGTGTTGCTTGATTTCAATGATTTTGTCAATTTTTCTTGTTATTGATTTCTGAGTTTATCTCATTGTGGTCAGAAAAGATACTTTGTGTGATATCTATGCTTTATTTTATTTAAAAAAAATTTTTTTTTTTTTGGTGATATTGGTTAATGAAATCCAGTAAATTTCAGGTGTACAATTTAACAGTTAGGCATATATATATTACATTGTGTGTTCTTTCTGTGTTCAGAAAGAAAGATTTCTTTCTGTCGCCACATATTTGATCCCTTTTATCCCATCTACTTCCCCCCAACCCCTACCCTTTGGTATATGCCTAGAAGGAATAATACTTTCACTATTTGTAACTATAGCAGTAATAGTTCTCAACTCCCACTTAGTCTAACCACTAGTCTGTTGTCCATGTCCATGAGTCTCTGTTTGTTGTGTTCATTTATTGCTTTTGGGTTTATATACCACGTATAAGTGACATATGGTTTTCAACTTTTTCTGTCCCGCTTAGTATCTATGTTTTAAAATCTATTGAGACTTAGTTTGTGGCCTAACTTATGGTCTATCCTGGAAATTCTTCCAAATGTACTTGAAAAGAATGTGTATGATGCTATTTTGGTTAGTGTTCTGTATGTCTGCGAGATCTAGGTGGTTTCTTTGCTAAGTCCTCTATTTCCTATCTTCTGTCTGGTTTTCTATCCATTACTGTGAGCGGGTTATTGAAGTCTCCAACTATCACTGTAAAACTATTTTTCCCTTCAATTTTGTCAGTTTTTGCCTCATATATTTTGATGGCCTGTCATTAGGTGTGTAAATGTTAGTAATTGTTAGATACTTTTGCTGTATCGAGCCTTTAAAAAATTATAGAATGTCCTTTGTCTCTTGAAACCTTTTTTGATTTAAAGTCTATTTTGTCTGATAGAGTATAGCCACCTACTCTCTTTTAGTTACTGTTTGCATGGTATATCTGTTCCCATCCTTTCACTTTCAGCCTGTTTGGGTTTTTCGATCTCAGTGCTTATAGACAGCATATAGTTGGATCATATGTTTTTATCCTTTCTCCTCATCTCTGTCTTTAAGCATTTAATCCAGTTATACATAATTATAGATAAGGAGGGACTTCTGTCATTAATCTGTTGTTTTTTTATGCCTTATAGCTTTTTTGATCTTCATTTTCTGCATGACTGTCTTATGTTTAGTTAATTTTTTATAGTAAAAATTAAAAATTTATTTCCTTTTTTGTGTATTCTACAGTTAGGTCTGTGTGGTTAGTGTGGAGATTATTTTAATATCCTAAAGTTAAAACTCTCTAGTTTGAATGTATACCAGTTTAACTTCAATAACATACAAACTCCTTTATTCCTGCATTCTTACCCCTTTTGGTTGTTGATGTGACAAAATTATATTTTTATACAGTGTGTGCTCCAAAATGTAAACCAATAATTGTTTATATCCATTAGGCTCTTAAAATATATAGAAAATAATATTTGGAGTTATAAACCAAAGTCATGGTAATACTAGGTTTTACACTAATAATTGATTTTTTCTCTTAAAATTTGTTAGTCTCTTAAATCACGTAGAAAACAAGAACCATAGTTACAAACTATTGTTAGAATAATGCTAGCTTTTATAATTGCCTATATTTTTACCTTTATTGAGATTTTTTCCCCATATGGCTTCAATACTGTTTAGTCTCCTTTCATTTCACCTTGGAGGACTCCTTTGAGCATTTCATGCACGGCCAATCTGGTGGTCTTGAACTCCCTCAGCTTTATCTGGAAATATCTTCATTTCAACCTCAGGTTTTTGAAGGATATTTTTTGCTGGATATAGGATTTTTGGTTGATAGTTTTTTTTCTTTTAGTACTTGGAATGTAGCAGCCTCCTCTCTTCTAGCCTCCAAAGTATATAATGATAAATCTCATAATCTTGTATGTGATAATTTGCTTCTTGCTTGCTGCTTTCAGGATTCTCTGTCTTTAGCTTTTGAAAGTTTGATTTAATGTGTCTCGGTGTAAATCTTGTTTGAGTTCTTAGTTAGAGATTATTGAGCTTCTTGAATGTTTATGTTCATACCTTTCATCAAATTTTGGAAGTTTTCAACCACTATTCCTTCAGATATTCTTCTTGCTCCTCTTTTCTCCTTCTAAAAATCCTATGATTTATATATTGGTATACTTAATGGTCTATCACAGGTCCTTAGGCTCTGTTCACTTGCTTCAGTCTTTTTTCTTTCTGTTCCTTAGACTCGATAATTTGCATTGTTCCATCTTGAAGTTTGCTGATGCAGATCTACCTTTCAATAAATAGCATATTTTTCATTTCAATTATTGTCCTTTTCAGCTTTAGGGTTTATTTTTGGTTTCTTTCTAGGGTTTCTACCTCTTTATTAATATTTCCATTTTGTTCACACTTTTCTTGACTTTCTCCACATCTTTAATTTTTTGAGTATCTTTAAAGGAGTAAAAGTCTTTGGGTAGTAGATCTGCCATCAGGTCTTTTTTAAGGATGGTTTCTGTTGATTTAATTTTTTCCCTTTGAATGGGCAATTAGAACTAATGAGCTTTTAGAACTAATAAATATTATATGCCTTGTGATTTTTTTTTTTTTTTTTGGTCGAGCACTGGACGTTTGACTTTAATAGTGTAGTAACTTTGGAAATCAGATTTTCTCCCTCCCCCCATAGTTTGCTATTTTTTCTTATTGTTTTGTTCATTTTTGGGGGGGGGGATGGGAGGGATTTTGTAGGGCATCTCTATGCTGAGGATCAGCCTGAGGTGTAAACCTAAGGTCTTTTCTGAGCCTTTCCCTGGACATGCATTCTAACTTTCCCTGTATATGGAGTTGTTTTTGAAAGTCTTAAGGTCTGACCCCCCCCCCCCCCTCCAAAGGGGAAAAAGCAAAAAAAAAAAAAATGAGAGGAGGGAGAGTGTTGGCCTTTTAAATCCCCTGGAAGTTGCTTCAGCCAGAGGGGGAGGGGCTTGCAACAATAGAAAAGGTGCAACAGTGGCTGCCTGCCTTTTGGTACGTACCTCTGTGACCGAAAGCAATAATCAGCAATCATAGCTCAGGTCCCCAATATTTGGAGATAGAGTTCGTTTTGCTCACCCTGGCTTCCTCAAAGAGTATGCAAACTTCTCTAGAAATGGGTACACAACTGCCTGCTATGTGGCTAGGGGTAAGCGATGGTAGTTTCTACTGTGCTGAGAAATGAAATTGATGGAAATTAACCCTAATTTACTGTCTAAGTCTTACCCTGGAAGTTGCAAGCCTTCAATAGACTCGAGTTCTAACATAGATTCTGCCAGTGCAATTTGTTATTAAGGTGGAGAAATAGATTCCTGTTGCTTCCTACTCCGTCACCTTCCCAGAATCCTTCTTTTTTTAAAGCTAAATAATATTTCATTGTATGTATATACCACATTTTCTTTATCCATTCATTGATAGATGGACACTTGGGTTGCTTTCATATCTTGTCTATTGTGAATAATGCTGCAGTGAACATAGGAGTGCAGAGATATCTCCTTGAGATCCTGTTTGTGTAACTCTTCATTGAAGGTTTTTAAAATCTTCTGTCTCTTGATGGTAATAATTATCAGTCTTATGTTAGAGTAGCTTTGTGCTTTTGGGCTATCCGGTGTGTAGTCACAACAAGCACAGTCTACTAATTTTATTGTTTTTTTTCCATTTGATATTACCTGTAGTGAAGAGCTATCATTTGCTTCATTCTAGGCATACCAGGCTGCCAAGAAAACAAAAGCAGATGACCGGGGGGCAGATACTAATACTTCAGAGCAGACGATCCTCAATATGATTTCTCAGAGCTCTTCAGATACAACTATTGCAGGTTTAATGAGCATGTCAACTTCTTCTACCACAAGTGCAGTGCCTTCCCGTCCAGCCACTGAAGAGTCATCTAACAACTTAAGCAATGTGGAGATGTTGCAGGGCGAGCGCTGGTTGTCCTCCCAACCTCCTTTTAAACTAGAATCTTCTCAGGGTCATCGGACTAGTGAGAATGTAGCACTTATAGGAGTTGATCATTCCTTGCAACAGGATGGTTCAAATGCATTTATTTCTCAAAAGCAGACTAGTAAGAGTGTGCCATCAGCTAAAGTGTCACTGAAAGAATACCGTGCAAAGCATGCAGAAGAGTTGGCTGCCCAGAAGAGGCAACTGGAGAACATGGAGGCCAATGTGAAGTCACAGTATGCATATGCTGCTCAGAATCTCTTATCTCAACATGATAGCCATTCTTCAGTCATTCTGAAAATGCCCATAGAGGGCTCAGAAAATCCTGAGCGGCCTTTTCTGGAAAAGCCTGACAAAACAGCTCTCAAAATGAGAATTCCAATGGCAAGTGGAGATAAAGCTGCCTCTTCAAAGCCAGAGGAGATAAAAATGCGCATTAAAGTCCATGCTGCAGCTGACAAGCACAATTCTGTAGATGACAATATCACAAAGAGCAGAGAGCACAAAGAAAAGCATAAGACTTACCCATCTAACCATCATCATCATCATAATCACCACTCACACAAGCATTCTCACTCACAGCTTCCAGCTGGTACTGGGAACAAACGGCCAGGTGATCCGAAACATAGTAGCCAGACAAGCACCTTAGCGCACAAAACCTATAGCTCGTCTAGTTCGTTCTCTTCTTCCAGTTCCACTCGTAAGAGGGGTCCCCCTGAAGATACTGGAGGGGCAGTGTTTGATCATCCAGCCAAGATTGCCAAGAGTACAAAATCCTCTTCCATAAATTTCTCCTTCCCTTCTCATCCAACAATGGCCCAGTTGCCTGGGCATAGCTCAGACACAAGTGGCCTTCATTTTTCACAGCCCAGCTGTAAAACTCGAGTTCCTCATATGAAACTGGATAAAGGTCCAGCAGGGGCCAATGGTCACAATGCAGCCCAGACAATAGACTATCAAGATACTGTGAATATGCTTCATTCCCTTCTCAGTGCCCAGGGTGTTCAGCCCACTCCGCCCCCTGCATTTGAATTTGTTCATTCTTATGGTGAATATATGAATCCGCGAGCTGGTGGAATGTCCTCCAGATCTGGCAACACAGACAAACCCCGGCTACCACCTCTACCTTCAGAACCTCCTCCACCGCTTCCACCCCTTCCTAAGTAAAAAAGAAGAGGAGAAAAAACTTCTTTAAAAACATATGCTTTTTTTTTTTTTTTTAAAAAAAAAAACAAACTACTGATTCTGGACTAAGAAAATTACTTCCCTAATGAAATATGTCTCCCTTCTTGGAGTAGGGAAAAATTAATATTGAGACATAAGTGGGAAGATGGTAGAGGGCCTTGGTTACTATATCTGCTGCCTCAGAAATGTAACTATTTTATTATAGTTTTTATTGGTATTAGAGACATGAGAATATTGAAGCTGTGAAAGATTAAGAATACTTTCTCTATTCTTGGCCTCTCCACCTCCTAATTAGGTCGATTAGAGTTGATATCTTCCCTCTTCTTACGAGGACTGAAATATGGAGGGTTTGTTTCTATCAAACAGTTGTGGATCCTTTTGGTGTTTAATATATCAGAAGAGAGGAAGTATTTAAACGTCAAAAATTTTTAAGAGACTTAAAAAAATAATTTAAAGAAAGTAAGTTATCTGTTTAGTTTTTTTTATATAATTGGGGAGGGGACAGGGATTCTTGCTGCGTGTATGAGATACATAGCAGTGAGTCCTGGGGGGTGGGATTGGAGGGTGGGGGCTATGTAGAAGGGATGGGAGGGTAGGCTTTTGGCCATGAGTTCTGAGATAGGCTCTGGCCACTTGAAGTATTGAGACCTTTAAGTGTGTATGTAAGTGTGGGTATGTATGTTTTTAAGTGAGTGTGTTTAAAAATCATGTTTTATCTTTCCCTCCCTGTCCCTCACCATTTTCACTTCCTAACAGTCTACTAGAGAGAACACGGTGTGGCCTTTAGAACATGAAGGAAGAGGCATGCATTCAACATGGTATTTTCCCCTTTCTTTATGTTGTACTTGAGTGGTAGCCTTCTAAATTCTAGTTTGGGCAAGTGCAGCCAATGGCCTAATTTTGGACTCTGGACTCTATTATAAACACTTCCTTTTTCACTCCTTTTTTCCTTTTGATGCAGAACAAAGGTGGGGTTGAGGAAGAAGGGTTAGAGAGCAAGGCTGGCTTCTGCCATATAGAATTAGGTGTGTCTTCTTTTCAAGTTGGGCTTTGGGAAAGTGTTCAAGTGAGAGCAGTCTCAGGGTCTCTGATGGGAAGAGGTATATGCTATATATCCTGCCTGTGAAAGTCCAGACCATATCTGAGGATAATTCTGGGAGAAGCCATTGAGTTAGAGGATCCTGAAAACAATGAAATTGTGATAGGGAATTTTTAAGACATTGTATTTTAAGTTATATTATAAATGTGAGACTTGCTTTTTATCTATATGTCTGAAGAGGAACAGCTGCATCCTTAATTTTTGCAGCTTATATAGCTTCAGAGATTGGAGCTTGTGGATTTAACAATACTAGTGCCATTAGGGTTAGCAAACCTAGCTTACAGATATTGTTAAGTTTAGAGTGTCCGTTTTTGGTGGCTTTAGACTCTAGGCAGAAGGTTCTTCAGATTTCTAAGGATCCTCTTAAAAAAATGGATCAAGTGTCCTGTTATGGGTACTCGGTTATCCCATATTTTAGGAGTTAACATTTTAGTTGAGGAAAGGAATCTTTTAAGGAGCTAGAAAAATTCTAAGCCAAGTTGTCTAACTGAAAATGCCACCTAGCCATGGATCATTCAATGTGATATTGTTTGGTCTTCATGACATTTTTTGCTATGGAAAAAAATGATGCAGTTTGAATTTGTTTTGTTTTTAATGTAGCTTCCTTTACACTAAATATTTTTACGGACAAATTGAAATTTTTTTCATTGGAAGTCATAGGGAGATAGGAGTTGTACATTTTCTGCTGCTTGCCATCAACAAATTGGGGAGAACACTGAAGTAGTTGGAATTGATGATGCACTGGCCTAATATAGGAAGGAATTTGTACAATAAACCTTAACTGAAAGTGAATTAGTGTCCGACATCTTTGCATATTTGAACTGTCTGGAGTGCCTGCCATTGCTGTGTAAAATGAGCTCTCTGCCAGCCTATAAACTAGTGTTATTTTTGACTTGGAATGTCACTTCACTTTTATAGATGACATTTTCCTCTTCTTGATAGTTTGTGTTGTGCTAGATAATTGGTAGCTGTGTGGTGTCTTTACTAAATATAGCCTTTCTGTTTGTTTAGATTTTGTTTGGTGAAGTCTGCTCTCCTTGGACCGTTAGTTTGCATCTGTATCTTTATAGAATTGATGATCACTGATTTGATTATGAAAGTGTCTTTTCCAGCTTTTAATTTTTCTCATCAGAAGTCACATTTTCTAATCACATGCATTCCCTCACCACAGAGACATACATATCCACTTGGCCTAATTAGCAGTTCTCCATGATAGTCTGTAGTTAAGTTTCTTAGAACTCTGTCAGCAGTGAACTTAGAAAAAAGTGCTTGCTAGAGCCTAGAGCCTAAGACCTGCTTTATACTGTGTAGTCTGCCTGTATACTAGTAGATCATTCTGGTATAGATCAGTTTAAAGACTTTTCTATATTAAGGCCTCTTGATACTGTTTTAAGGTATCTGCAGTGTCTGCTTTTAGATCTGTGCATATTTCATGAACTCATGGTCTCTGCATGGAAGCTGCTGCATTGTCCTTGGGTTAGCAGATGTGCCTGTCAGTAGCATGCATATTGTCCAAATTCCCATAAACTTAGGCTTCAAAGGGTTGTGTGGTTTCTAAAACTCTGTGTCTCTCTACTGTCACACTATCAACGAGTGAGAAATGGGGTTTATATACCCAAAGTTCATCTAGTAAACATGGCTTTCCCCCTCCTAGACTATCAAAGATAAATGGTAGTAAGCAGGCCTGGAGCCTAAAGTTCGGTAAAACTAATTCCTAAACTTTGCTTGAACCTCATGTTCACAAAAACAAATACCTGTGGATTGTCTTTTGGGCTTTTAATCAGACATCCATGTTGCTCTTAGCTGAACTCTAGTGAAGCATTAATCTAAAGCTGAATTGGTCTTCTGCAGTATCAGTTATGCTTTTTTTGGGTTTAAAAAATACATAGGAATTAGTTTAGTCTTCTCACTTAGGAATCAGTGTGTTTCCATACCTGAGATCCTCAGCTTGCTTTCTTTAAAAAAATGATTTTAATGTTTTGATTTACTGCATCCTTTTTCATAGTTCTGTATTATTGGCTTCACTAGTGTTGATATAAAAAATTTTAAATCTCCAGTTAGAAACAGCAATGGATTAGGATATAGGAATAAAATCATGGTAACATTAGTGCGGGATTTCCTTAAGCCTCAGCTACCTAATTCACCATATTGAAAATGCATACCCCTCATACCTTGCTTCTGGACAAAGGCAATCAGAGGGGTCTTATCCCAGCCTGGTTGGATTTTAAACATATGTGTTGCCCACAGAAACATAGGAACTGTGGGAACTTGGGAAATGATTACTTTTTAAAAAGGATTATTCTTTTTTGATGAGTTGCTTTGATATTAATGCTAGGAAAAGAGATTCTAGAACAGCTTGAAGTTGGAATGCAAATATTCTCTTGGGTTTGGGAGAATTTAAGCAGACTATGCAACCTTTCACATGGTGAGAAATAAGCCCTCCACAGTCCCCCTAAGCTTTTAGTGACTGATACCTCCCCCAAATTTCTCATGTTGCTGCTTGTTAACCCAGCTTTTAATGAGTATTCGCTCCTCATGGTTTAAGAAATGTTCATGTCGTATCACATTGTCAAGTTTTGTCTTTTATCCCTCTGTGGATGTGGGTTTGAAACAAGTATGGTACTGTAATCCTATCTAATAGAATGGTCTAGAATGATAATTATTTTTTAGTGGGAGACCCATTTTAATATTTCTGACGTTTTTAATATGAACTTGGCATTGGAAAAGAGAGGGAAAGAAAATGTTTACTAAAAAGCAGTGTCTACTCTTCCCCTTTGTGAGTGTGTATTCATGGTTGAATGAAAAGAACAGAAAGACCCTTGGGTTTTCTGTTGCCATGTTAAGTGTGGAGAGGGATGCTTGACAGCATGTTAATTGAAGCCAGAGCAGGTGTGTCTCCAGGTTATCAGGAAGTCTTCATTTTAAAGCTGAGGACCTGACCGATTCGTGGCTGATAACACTGGAATTGATTAGAAGATGGAGGTGATGGCTGGGTTAAGCACCCAAAGAAAAAGATGCAGCAGCCTGACTTAGTGTTAACCGAGGTTTCTGGATTTGAAACTGACCTTTCCCCTAAAATTGTCCGTTTTCTTATCAGACCAAAGAGCAAAGAACAACAACAACAAAAAAGTAAAACACTTTACCAATCTGTGTCACTCAGGTACAATTTTGTGGTGATATTTTTGTCCGTTTTCTTTGTATTGCTCTTAAGAGTCCTTTCTCAGCATATTATTCTGCTGTTGCCTCTGTCCTCCTTGGGGCATCTCAGTTCTGGATGCTGCCCCTAGTATCTCTACTGCTGTTATGTGAATGATAGGATGTAAATGACCATTACAGTAAGGGCTCTTTGTAAAAAAATTAAATTTTTAAAAAAATTTTTAAAAAGATGTTGTATACATTTTATAGTCTGGCTATCAGTTTGATATCTTGCTGTCAAGTATGTTTCTCGATCTGTATTTATCCATCCCATCAATAAATATCAATTATAAAACATTCATCTGATTGCTGTTTATGTGTACCGAGTCTTCAAATTAGATTTTACCTGTCATTTTATTGATATGATTATAGTTTTGTTACAGTTTTGATAGTAGTATGTATTTTCTTACTGCACAAGATCCTGTGGGAATTGAGTCCATCGGAAAGACCTAAGATTTGGTCATCATAGTGAAATCGATAGTATAAAGTATGATGTAATGGTGGGGGGGACCCTCATTCAGAATTGTTGTGTGGCCACCTGGAAGAATAACTGGTACACACAAAATACATAGCTCTTAATAGATGATAGTAACATGTACTGTTTATCTAGTAAGCACTATCAAACATTCATAATTGTATACTTAGTATCTTTGAGAAATTGAAATATTGATATAGACTAGGAGTGCATTTGGAAGGAAAAAATAAATAGCATTCTTGGTGGTACCTGGAAAAATTGATAGTGAATACTCATTCCTGGGACATAATAAAACCATACACACAAGGTAAATCTTATAAATTACACATTTAAAGAGAAAGAATTTTTATGCTAAAATATGTCATCAAATATATGGTGATGGAAAGCTATTTGACTCTGGGTAGTAAACATACAATGCAATATAAAGATGATGTATATAGAATTCTACAGTTGAAATGTATATAATTTTATTAACCAATGTCATCCAATAAATTTAATAAATTTAAAATTTAATAAATTAAAAAAAAATTAAAAGTATTCCAAAATTATAACACAAAGTTAGCAGTAGCTACAGTTTAGAAACTCACATTTCTGAAAAATCACTTGAGTTTTGTTCATTCCATTTTTTAAAAATAAAACAACTTAAGATTTTTGTTTCTACCTTCCTGAAATTTTGTGGAAGTCGCTGACATTTTAGGAATTCTTTTCTGGTTTGAATGGAAGAACAGAAAAGCAGTAAATGAAGAATGTGAGAATAGATGATGTTACAAAATTATAAATTTAGTGATTTGCCTTTAAGAGTTAATGCAACTGTTATCCTTGGGAGTAGATGGACTACAAATCAATATAAGGGTTGTGTACAACTATATCCCCTATTAAAGGGTTTGTTTAGCTGATACAGAGGTGGGCTTAATCTTATGATCAATGCCTAAATCATAAATTTTTTTCCTATACTTTTGAGATCTAAATAAGATAGGCTCCATCTCTATCATTAAACTTTCTGTAGAAAGTTTGAAGCCTTCCTGTGATTTCTGTGGCTTCCTTTAGAAGCTTACATTTACTGTAATCTCTAGCTCTGAGGCCTACTTCTGAATTGATTTGGATTATGGATGGTCACATGTCCTACTTGTGCTACTTTTTTGTACTGTGGAATCTCAATTTCACATACACAAAACAAAGATTAAAAAACAGTGAAAATAAGTTGAATACAGTAAGTCCTAACTTAACATTGTTGATAGGTTCTTGGAAACTGACTTGCAGCGAAATGACAGATAAGGAAACCAATTTTACTGTAGGCTAATTGATAGAAATAAGAGTTAAGTTCCTATGGCATATTTCTGGTAAAAAAAAAATCAAACTTATAGGGACTGAAAACACTTCTAATATTAAACATTGAGATACATGTGAGTTATATATACATTTAAGAAAGATTAATAAAGCATGATTTTCTAACTCACCCTGGACAAGACACCCTTCCAACGCAGGGTACTTTACACATGCCCACACTCACTCAGCTTGGGACAATTTAGACAAACTAATTAACTATGCACATCTTTATTTAGGATGTGGGAGGACACAAGTCCCAGAGGAAAACCATGCAGGCATGGGGAAAGTGTGCAAACTCCACACTGTGACCCCAGCTGGAAAGCGATTTTTTTCCTTAACGTTAAAGCTGTTGAATGAAAGGAAGTTAATAGATACACCTTTTCTAAAAAGTAGTTTCAGGCACTCCTCTGTGTTTCATTTATTCTTTCACTAGAAAATAGTACCTACCCAGTATGATGTAATGACTACTGATGGGAGTATGGCAGTAAACAAAACAAGCATCCTTCTCTTGAGAACTTACATTGTAGTTGTGGGGTAGACAAACAGTATGTTAGATAAGTACTTAGGAGAACGTAAAGCAGGGAAGGATAGGGAGTGTGTGTGTGCACGCGTGCGCGTGAGCACGCTCGCAGGTAAGAAGGGTTGTTGAAATTGGAAATAAGAAGGCTCAAAATTACAGTTCAGCAAAGACATGAAAGAGGTGAGAAAGCAAGCCATGGGAATAATTGGGATAAGATCTTATCAGGATCATTCTAGGAAACAAGTGCAAAGGTTGCGAGGTAGGAACATAGCTGTGAGGAAGCCAGTGTAGCTAATATGGAAATGAGTGAGGCGAGTAGTAGGATGTGTGCTTAGAGAGGCAATAAAAGTCTACATATTGTAGGGCCTCGTAAATAAAAGTGAAATGCGCACCACTGAAAAAATTTTGGGCAGAGAAGTGACATGATCTAGCTTAGGTTTTAAAATGTTTATTTAGGCTTCTGTGTTGAAAATGGATTGTAGGACTCGAGGGTAAGGGGGTTCACAATAATTAAGGTAGCTAAGAGATAAGAGTGGCTTGGACCTGGTTGGAGAAGGTAATGAGAAGTTACATATCTTGAGGTTGGAGCCAGTAGGATCTGCTATAAGGTAGGAAGAAAAGTCAAGGATGACTCCCAATGTTTGGCCTGCTCAACTGGAAGGATGGAGTTGTCATATACTGAGATGAGGATGTCTACAGAAAGATCAAGAGTGCGGCAATTATTCTCAATACCTAATTCCCCTACCTCTCATACACGCACGCTTCTCTAGGATTAGCGCCCCCCCATTCCAAATTTTAAAAAATTATTTTCCTTCAAGAGTTCGTCTTTCTCAGCCTCTATTTACAAACACCCTCAGGTCCACTTTAAACCTATTCACTAGATACAGGTCCATTCTGTTCCTCAGTTATCTTAAAATGGAAAAAATAGCCTCTACATCTTAGGGTTGTTCTAGAAATTTAATCTTTACGTATGTAATTTACCAGAATTTAATACTCAGAAAATGTTTCTGTAAATGAACACAAAAGAAAACTAAGGCCTTATCCTGCATAAACAATAATAATCAAATGTATGATTTTTTATCGGTTGTGTAGGCTGGTTAGGTAATAGCAGCACACCACCACAGACAGGGCGCCCAGAAACAGCCTGAAAACCAGCCACGTTGAATTTGAAAATACAACCGGATCCCGCGAACGAATCCTGCAGCCTGCGCTCGCTGCGCCTCACTCTCCGGGCGGCGGAATTGCTCTGGAGGAGGTCTCACCTAACCTAGCCTCACAGTTTTTCAGAGCCCCGCCCTCCCATGCACGATATGGGTAGCTGGCCTCGGCCAATGGTGGCACAGTGCCTTAGGCGCGGTAGCCAATCAGTGGTTGGCAGCCCGGAAAGGCGCGGGGCCGAGCTAAAAGCAGCTGACGCGGCCAGAGGGCATGCGGCGTGGCGCAGCGGGGCCGCAGAGGTAAGATGGCGCCCGTGTTTGCTTTTCGTCTTTGCAGTTATGCTGCTGCTTCGCCCTTTCTCCTCCCTCAGAGCTGCTACTCTGCCTCCATCAGCGTCGGGGTCGCTTTTCTCCCGTAGGCTTCGAGGACCGAGAATCTCTGGTTCCTAGAGCCTTAGGACAAAATGGCGCTTGCACGCGCAGCCGAGAATGGCTCGGCTCAGCCATGAGCTCTGAGGCGGGCTGGGACAAAGGCAGTGTGCAGGGAGAGGGAGGCGGAGGCGGGGCGCGGCGGCGTTGCTGCCTCTCCGTGGTGCTGGCACTTGGCGCTTAAGCTGCGGCGGTGCGAGCTTTCGAGATTCTTTCAGTGTGTGGAGGTGGAGGTGGAGGGTGAGGGTGAGGATGAGGGCGAGGGTGGGGGCGGGCATAGGGGGAGAAGTGGAGGTGAAGGTAATTCACTAATATCCTTGGGGAGTTACGAAACGTGACTTCTGTCTGTTGTTTAGAAACTACCTGCGGTTGGCCAGGATATTGTAAAGAAGGAATTTCGGGAAGGGTAAGGGCCTTTTGATCTTTTGTGTGATTCTGCAGGTTTTGGTATGAACAGGATTCGGATCCACGTCTTGCCAACCAATCGGGGTAGGATCACCCCAGTGCCCAGGTCTCAGGAGCCCCTCTCTTGTTCATTCACTCATCGTCCATGCTCACAACCTCGTCTGGAGGGACAGGAGTTTTGCATTAAGCATATCCTTGAAGACAAGAATGCGCCCTTCAAGCAGTGTAGTTACATATCGACGAAAAATGGGAAAAGATGTCCCAATGCCGCTCCAAAGCCTGAGAAGAAAGATGGGTAGATATATGTGTAGATATTTTTGTCATTTGTACTCTTAGTTTTAAAGTGAGAGCGGGATGAGGTATGATGTGGCTTATAGGTAGCTACCGAATTTTCAGCTCACATGATTGTAAAATTGGAATTAAGACTATATCCTTAGAAAATAAAAACTGGAAGGAGACCACTTCCATTTGGGCCACTCAGTTTATCTCTTTGGATCTTTTTCTTATCCATAAAATAAAGGAATATTCTAGATTATTCTTAACCCAGGGGTCCATGGCTCTTTTGGCTGTCTCTGAATCTTTTTAAATAATATGTAAAATGTATATACACATATTCTGGGAAAGACTGCATAGCTTTCATTATATAAGCAAAAGAATCCATGTAGAAGCATAATAGCTAGATAATTCTGCATATACTTTTTTTGTTTTAAAATTGTGTTCCACATCTTATTACCTGCAATGTATTGATATTGAAGTAAAGTATAGAGTTGGAAGTGAAGTGTAGAGATGAAAGTTGGATCTCTTTATTTGTTATGAGATGATGTCAGCATTTTTATAGTCAATGTTTTGTTTGATGGATAGAGTACTAGGTTATGCTACATGCATTTCCCTTTACTAATACCAAATGAGTTGACCTTGAGACAGTTAAATTACTCTGCCTCACCTGTACTTTTTAATTTATAAATGAAGCTAATGGTCATTTTAATTTCCTAAAAATGATCTAAAGGTCAGTGAGTATGAAAGTCATTGAACTCTTTCAAGAAAACCAGAGTATAAAGTGTTAATATTTTGTCTCTTCAGGGTGTCCTTCTGTGCTGAACATGCCCGTAGGAATGCCCTGGCACTTCATGCTCAAATGAAGAAGACCAGTCCAGGGCCTATGGGTGAAACACTCTTGTGTCAGCTGAGCTCATATGCTAAGACAGAGCTGGGGTCTCAAACTCCAGAAAGTAGTCGCAGTGAAGCAAGCCGAATTCTAGGTAAGGATCTTGTCTGCTAGAAAGAAAAAGGAGGAAGAAGGGTAACAAAGAACTTATTTTGGTTTAGTGCCTTGAACATATATAGCACTTGATAATACAATATTATTATTCATTAGCAAATTGGTGAGATTCCAGCATTGTTATGTTCACCGATTCTTTTCGTATTTATTAGTGTGTGGTTAGGTTTACTTTCCTGAGTTTATTTTCTTTATTGCTGTTCATGTATTTTTCATCTTTGTTAGATAAGGTAATTGCAGATAACAGTTTTGAGTAGGACTTTTGTTCTTTTGAGGGCATGTTTAATTTCATTTATGTTGCAAGTAATCTTACTTGGGTTTTATTTTTTTAAGCCGTTTTTATTTGCCAGTATCTTTGTACTAAGTTATTTTAATTTTAAAATTTGGGTTGATGTGTTAAGTAATCCAGTTTTGTGTGGTGGAGTTAAAGAGGTGAGAAGTCTTAATGGCTACTCTTCCTTCCTTGCCTTAGATGAAGACAGCTGGAGTGATGGGGAGCAGGAACCCATTACAGTGGATCAGACATGGAGAGGTGACCCTGACAGTGAAGCTGATAGCATAGACAGTGATCAAGAAGATCCCCTAAAGTAAGTTGTAACTCCACATATGGCTTTTAAATATTTAATGTAGTTAGTATGTGGAATGTAGTATTGCATACTGTTAATAGATTAATAACCTAGAAGGGTTGAAGATAGCTTAGTTATTTGTGAGCAAAAATAGCTTCTGTAAATAAAAGTGTCATGGTTCATCATCGTCTTGCTTCAAGCAGGATTTGATTCTGTTTTAGAAGTTTTGTAATTTGGGAAAATTCTTGGACATCAAATTCTACAGATGAGAAAGAATAAGGGAGAAAACAGGAAATTTCTTGGATGTAGGAGTGGGAAGTGGGTTGAGAAATGCTTAGATTAGTCAGAGTAGGGAACATTGATGTGAATGAATTCTTGGCTTAAACTTCAGGAATCATAAAGTATTTGAATAACTACTTTTTTTGTAAAGTTACATTTTACATTTTTTTTTTAAAGAAAAAAAAAGGTGTTCAAGAATTTCCTTTGGTTTCATGCCTAAGAAAGAGATACTGATTTAGAAACCAGGAAGTGAATAATCAGCCTAATTATATCTTACTAAGGTTCTGTACTTAACTCATAATCACGTCAGAAGTTGAAGAAACATAAAAACATTACCACCCCAGAGACTCATATTTCTGTGTCTCATGGTTTGGGTTAATTTAGTTAGCGTTCTTTTTTTTTTTTTCTTTCTTTCTTTCTGACTTATGTCTCTTAACACTTCCCACTGACAGTTTAGATGGAAGTACTGTAAATAGTGGGAGGGGTAATAAATTTCTAGACCAGACTGTTTTGAACTTAAAATCTTAGAATACCGTTTTCTTCATTACCTTGGATTCTGAGGTTTATAATAAGAAGTCATTGTAGGTTACATTTTCTGAGTAGAATACTTTTATCTCTTTGAGTAATCTCTAGTGGTCTATTCAGGAAGTACTTGTTTCAAAAGTCTCTGAAGTAGTTTGGGAAGGAATGTTTGTTTTCTAACAAGGTTCTTTCACAGTAGTAACTTTCTAACAAGCATATTCTTTTTTATTTTTTATTGTTCTTCTAGAAATGGCAGACTTACTATTTTGAAGGGATGTATGGTCTGTAGGGTCACACAGAGTGACTGTTAGTTGTGTAGTAAACACTCAGCTTTGAAGGTCCAGAAACTTGATTTTGTCTTTAGTAATCTAGAGTGGATCAATCTCTAGGGGAAACATTCCTGCTAATCTGATTTACAAGAGACTGCTCTACAAACCAAAATACCTGTTATAATACCATGATAAGTATAAATGTTAAAAAGATAGGAATTTGATGTCAATTTCTCCCAAAAGAAACATTCGAAAGAGAAAATAAAGCCCTGAATAATTAAACATTTTCATCTTGGTGCCACTGTTTGTTGTTATTAGAGCCACTTTTTGAATCATTAGTAATTTACATCATATATCTTCACTTGCTTGTTTCAGAAAGGGTACTTTTAGTATTTATGGTAATGTTAGAGACTTTATCCTAACTAGAATTACTGTTGCCATAGTTTTTTTCTGCTTTGTAGGTCTATATAGGTGATTTCCCAAAAAGTAACCATTTACTTAATTACTTTGTAAAAAGTAATTTTTAAAAGCTTGTTTATAGCATCCAACGCTGGTGAAGTTTTAGTTTAAGAGTAATTGTTAAATCTTTCTTTCACTTTTTAAAAAGTAAGTTTTGTTATATGACTTCTGCAAGCATCCAGAACTTGTTTTGAGAAAGGTCATTTCAAATTATTGAGTCTTCATTATTACCAAAATAAAGAAATTCAAGAGAATGCCCTTTAATAAGAGACACTTGAATGGAGTATAAGGTAATTCCTTCTTTCTTGAAGATGAATTTTAACAATAAAACCTTGACATATATTTGTGCATGTCACAAGGAGTTAGACAACTAGTTGTGACTGTCTAGAACATCTGTCTTTAAATGATCTTCTTGTCACATAAATTAGACTAGACATTCATAGTAGTTGGGGTGCTCATGCCACCTCAAATGATTTGTAGTACATTCTAATTGTAGTGTCTTCCATTTATAAATTCTACTTCCTAGACCGTTGAATAAATCGTCTTCTGATAGGGTACAATGAAATTGATTTCATTTTAATAAACTTAATACTTAGGTTAAAGTTTCAGTATTTTTAGGGTTGCAGACATAGCCCATATTCCCGAAGAAATAACCTTGTCACCTTGTTTAGACAGATATTTTTAAAACCTTTTTGTATTTTCTGATAGTGTTATATTTCGTCATTTCTGTAATTTGCTGGTTTTACTCATATTTTTGTTCGCATATTTCAGAGTATTTTGTAGTTATACTTCTCTTATACACAGGTAGTATTGGCTCCTATTTATATTTAAGAAAAAATTGTGGCAGAGGTTACTTGCTTTCAGTCCTAAAGTTAATGATTTTGTTTCTTCTGTGTATTTCAGTGACCTTAACAGCTAATTTTTAAAGGAAGCATAATTTTTGGATTTAAAATTAGTTTGAGTATGTAATTGGTGTGTATTGCCTTTTAAGAGAAATAACTTAGTCAAAATATAAAAAATGTCAAGTCAGGGTATATAATCTAGCTTGTTCTTGCTGTTTATATGGTGATCACAAGACAAATGGCACTAAAAATTTTTTAAATTTACAGTTTATCTTTTTAATTTTGAGTTGACTTTGGCAGGAAACAGTCTCTAGTTAAACTGCCATTTAACTCATTTGCTTATGTGACCTCAATCACTAGAATAACTTATTAAAAAGTTCTATTATTTATAATTAGCAGTAAAAGTTAATAAAGTTGATGTGGATCATTTAATTGGCAATTAGAGTTAACACAGGATGTACTATATTTTGAGACCGTTGTCAAGAAAATGAGCTGAGGACACTGTCTAACCATTGTGACCGGTGTTTGAGGGCTCATGTAAACTCTAATATAGGAGTGTATTTTGAAATTAGAAGTTGTAATTGTTTATCTTTTGTACTTTCTAATTAAAATATATTAAGATACATGCTACTAAATCGAACACTTTAAGTTGTCCTGTTAAGTGATTTTTCTGTATTATTAGATGGAATTAGAATGTAGATTAAAAAATTTTGAGTGTTGTATAGCTTCACTTTTTAAATATAATGCAGATAACTAGGAGAAATAATGAAACATCTTCCTTGTTATTGTCAGATCATACATTAGTCTCCATTCTTAGAGATTTCCTTTTTTCTTAATATATCTTCAGCTGTATAATGTGTGGAAAGACTCCTGTTAATAAGGCCATTGTCTCATCATTGACTGCTTCTTAAATAAACTTAAGTCTAATCTCAACTCTTTTCTCCTTTTAAGCTTGGGTTTTATTGTTGTGCTTTCTTATGCTTTGCTGACTTCTCTTTTATTCCAGACATGCTGGTGTCTACACAGCTGAAGAAGTGGCCCTGATTATGCGTGAGAAACTAATTCGTTTACAGTCTTTGTACATTGATCAGTTTAAACGACTTCAGCATCTGCTCAAAGAAAAGAAACGACGGTACTTACATAATCGCAAAGTGGAACATGAAGCTCTAGGCAAGTTTGATGCCTGTTCCAGCAAGCTAGTGCAGGTTCAACATGTGAACCCACATGTTTGCAGTAGTTAGATTTATCTCTGTCTTAGTACTTGGAGTGAAGGAGAATTTGCTTTTGAAACTGCCTGTCTTATGGCCAAAGATTTCTTTGTTATTTTGGAGAAGTGTCCTTGATTGGTTGCTCTGCAAATAACATCTTGAATGTTGTGACTACCCAGGTAGTAGTCTCCTAACTGGCCCAGAGGGACTTTTGGCCAAAGAACGAGACAATTTAAAGCGCCTAAAATGTCTTCGGCGGTATCGTCAGCGCTATGGAGTGGAAGCCTTACTACATAGGCAGTTGAAGGAACGCAGAATGCTGGCTACAGATGGTGCCGCCCAACAGGTAATTTGTGTATATACTCCTAAGGTGTATACATTTACTTTATTTATGAAGTTAGGGTAATTGTCAAAACACTTGTACATTCTTGGCTCCAACATCTGACTTATTGGATGTGAGGTATATTGAAAAGAGCACTTATCTGGAAGTCTGGAGACGAGTTCTAGTCTTAGTTCCCTTCTGACCAGTTACATGTCTGCACTAATAATGTCTCTGGGCCTCTATTCTCATCTGCAAATTGAGGGCATAGATTTCTCAGTTCTTTGGTTCAGAAATTCTTCAGTTTAGAAATAGGGACAGGTTAAGCCCAAATTCCTGGGGGTCTTGTTTTAGAAGGTGGGAAAATAGAATAATAGGAGCAATGAATGTTAGGAAGTAAGGTTGCTAGGAAGCAGAGTTAAGTAATCATTCTTAAATTTGTTTCTTAAGCTCTTGGTCTCTGCTTCAATAAGAGTAATTCTATTTTTATGTTTTATTTGTTGAGACTTCACAGGTTACAATTTTGAAAATAGTTTTGCTGAAAGATAAAATGCTTTGAAAACCTTTAGGCTATATTATAAGTTTATGATATGGAGACGTGAATTTCAGGTTAAGATTAACTCGGGCATGAGATTTTTAATTTCTTTTTTCCTTTTATATCATATTGGTGAATAATGTTGAATTTTCTAGCTTTTAAAGCTGTACTTTCTTACATATTATAACTAGTCTCAAAGATAATTGATAGTATGTTCTTTTGAGGGGTGATTTTTGTTTGTTTGTTTGTTTGTTTTGATTTTTCTGTTTTCTCCATTTTAGGCCCATACCACTCGTTCCAGTCAGAGGTGTTTGGCCTTTGTGGATGATGTTCGTTGTTCCAATCAGTCTCTACCAATGACGAGACACTGCCTTACCCGTATCTTTTTACTCTGTTCAGTTTGCTATCTAGATTGAAGGCTAGTGGGAATCTGATAGTTTGCTTAATTGAAGGTCTTTGTTTTCCTTTGGCCCTGAATCAAGGCCAGCAGTTGGCTTAAGCTGTTGGTTTCAAGCAGGAGCCTAAAAAAAACATCTTTCTATGGTCTGTTGGCCATTTCAGATCTTAGGTAATGTAATGGTCAATTCATTAGAAAGAAACATCTGAGTCATTTGTGATAGTCATTTGTGGGCTAATATCTATTTTTAGTCAGTTAATATTGGGCTTCCAAAATACAGAGATCCTTGATTTAATTTGTTGATTAGAGCTATACTGTTTAATCCAGTTGTTACAAAAATTACTGTGGATGTTTCTGTCAATAACAGGATTGTTCTAAACTCTGTGAGCTTCCTTTAAATATTATTCTTTCGTATTCTTGTATTTTTAAGACTTCGTTCAAATTGGAAATGTGCCGTTTCCAAAATTGGTTGATTTCCCCTCAGTTAATTTGCCTTTGAACCATCATAGCATCTTTTGATCCTGCTATGGGACTTTATTTACTATTCAGCTATAAAGTTTTTTGAGCTGTTTATTAAATTGTGAAAAGTATGTCTTTACTATGGACATTTATCAAGTTACTTTTGCTGTAAAAGCATTTATTAAAAATGATCTTCATTATATGAAAGACATAAATCTTGCTGGACTTCATTTTCATGGCAAGAGATAAAACATTTAGAAAGTAGAAAATGTTTTTAAAGTATTTTATCAATTAATGCAACAAATGTCTGCTAAAGGATTACTGTCCTTAATATATGAAATGCTTATGCAAAGTAACTAAAAACGAAAGGCAAATGTTATAAACATAATTGGACAAAGACTGGCTATGGACAGATTTAAAAGTAGAAGTGGCTGATAGCTGAGTAGTGCTTATCATTACTATAAATAAATGAAATAGGAAATAAAAAGTTTTTTAATTATAAGTTTGATAATTACATGTATATAAGGAGAGTGAATTTCAAAAGGTGGTGACTGTAAGGTGAAATGGGCCCTTCTAAATGCTTCCAGTGATACAGGCTTTTCAGAAAGCAGTTTAGAAAGCAGTTTGACAGTATTCATATAACATCACCTCTGGGAATTTATTTTAAGGAGCTAAGCAAATGTGGACCAGTATTTTTACTTAAATTGTCTCCAACTGGAAATAGCCTTAAATTTTTCAGAGATGGGCAATAGAGAGGAAAATTGATACAACCTAATATGGAATATGTTCTGGCATTAACTATATTTAACAAAATTTATAAATCACATGGGAAAGTATTTGATAGCAACAAAAGTAAGACATGGAAGTATACAAAGTATGTTTTAACTTTACATATTTACATATTCCAAGTATGTAAAACATACATGGAACTAAATACTGGGAGGGAATATAGTAGAAATGTGATTATTTTTGCATGGTGGGGTTATGATTGCCCTTTTTTCCTCTGCTTTATACTTCTCAGGTTTTCTTCATTGAGCTCGAATTACTTTATAAGGCAAAAATACCCAATTTACAGTTGTTAAGGAGTATTTTAGACTTTCTTACAGTGTACTCAAATCATTTATTAGAATATTAATATTTTAAACAGTAGTAAAGTTGAAAATGAAATGTATTTGAAAAGAGAAGGGAAGTGTTTTTTTCTTTCATGCTCTTTTTCCTTTCCACTTTATAGTTGCCTAAGTCACTTACCCTTCCTTAAGTCCTTATCTCAGAGAAAAGATGCGACTGCCATTGGTGACCTGTTAACTCTCTTTACTCTGGTCTAATGGAGACAGCACTGGACTGAAAGTGAAGGACCCAGACTCTAGTTGTAGGTCAACTGTTCCCTTCTCTTTTTCTCTGTTCCCATATGAAAAGAAAGGGGGTGGAGAAGGATTGGGGGGGAGGGGTTGCTTTGCAGAATATGTGGTATTAAATAAGACTTGTGAAAGTCCTTCAAATTCTATGAAAAAAGATTTGGTTAAAACATTTACTTTAATGGATTAAATTTTAAATATTAACAATGTTAAGATTGAGCTTTTTAAGCACTTAGAGACTGCAGATCTGTTCCCATTAGATTCCTGTTCATTTGATCGTTTATTTTCATTCAATAAATATTTGTACTATTTACTGCTCCTGTTTTGGTTTTCAGCTGGGGGCCATTTTGTTCCCCATTTGGCAATGTGTGGAGACATTTTTGCTTGTCATAATTTAGTTGGGGATGCTACTGACATCTAGTGGGTAGAGGCCAGGAATGCCGCTAAACATCCTGCAGTGCACAGGACAGCCAATGTCATTAGTGCCACCGTTGTGAAACCCTGCTTTAGAGTTTAGCAGTTTCCAAGAATGGATTGAAAGAAATGGTTTTATTGAAGAATTTTTATTTGATTTAAAAATTATAATGTACATTAGACTTTTTAGGTTTTAAAAATGACTTTAAAATTTTGAGAATAAAAATTACCTATAATTTCATAATCCTGGATACAATCAGTTCATAGAAAATTGTGCTTTCTTATTTAGAAATAAGCCCAAATTTGAAGTAATAGGAAAATAACCATGTAGTTAGGATCTCAAGAAATGGTAAGACTTAAGTAAAATATATTTTGTAGAGTAACTTGAACTGAAATGTTATTTTATCTAATCGTGATTTCAATTTTGATTCATCTTACAGAGCTTCTTTGCCAACTTGGAAGTAATAGCCCTTTTCTGCTTCTAGCCTTAACAAAAGTTGTTAGAGTTCCTGGAGCGTTCCTGGAGTACTTTTCTTTCCATGGGCCCTCATAAGCAAAATTATCTTCTTCCCTTTCTCTTTGGCGTCACAGCAGAACTCCCCTACACTAATACCCCTGTTCCTCCACTTTGCCCCCTCCACTTCACCCCCCCCCCCCAAAATATAATAGCTAATTACTATTGCTATAGCTTCCATTTTCCCTAGTTCCCTGCTGCTTTAAACAAACTTGTGTAAGCGTTTTAGAAACAAGATTTGAAAAGTTTTTGCAAACTTCGCCAGACTGCTTAATAGAGCAGATACAACATTGTTATCTCTTGACTCTTGGAAAGGGTGGGTAGAGGCCTCTGCCAGCTGTTTGCATTTGCCATGACATGTTTCTGAATAGGTGTGGATTCCTACACCTGTTGTTGTTTGCTTAGCACTACCTTTTCACATGTTTTGTATTTTCCCTGTGAGAGAGAACAAAATGTTTCTAGTTCAGATGGCTAAGATCCTGAAATGGAGGTTGAAGTTGGTTTAAATTACTAATAGCTAGAATTAGATGCTAGTAAATGACAATTTTGAGAAGTAACTTTTAAAGATTGCTAACTGCATTTGGTTCTGTATCAAATGTAACCAATTGTGTAGTCCAGACCTTGAGTTTTATATGGCAGACATTGCCTCTGTTTTATATCTACCATAGATCCATTTTATTTCCCTTGACCATTTTCCTACAGATATTTGTCAGGACACGAATCAGGTTCTCTTCAAATGCTGCCGGGGGTCTGAAGAGGTACCCTGCAACAAACCAGTTCCTGTAAACCTCTCTGAGGATCCTTGCTGCCTACTGCATTTCCAATTGCCTCCTCAGATGTATAAGCCCGAGCAGGTACTGTCTGTGCCAGACGATCTGGAAGCCGGCCCCATGGATCTGTACTTGAGTGCTGCTGAGCTTCAGCCCACTGAGAGTTTACCTCTGGAGTTCAGTGATGTAAGTTAGAGAAGCTCTGCTCTGGTTGGCCTTTGAGGCGAGGCCTTATTTATTAATGGTGAGAATAGGTTAGTCTTGAAGATATCAGGATATTTGATAAAGTTTTTGAAATGATATATGTATGGCTGTATTTGTATGTTAGCTTATTCATTGGCAGAAGCATATTAGCATAAATTGGCAGAAATTTTTCTGAGGGAATGATAAGGGAAATTATAAACTAAGAGAAATTGGAAAGTCAAGTTATGGTTGGATTTGGTATAGCCAGGAAATTTGGTACTCATCCACACGGTGAGTGATTCACTAGAATCTTAATACAAACTAGTTCTGATATCTACTCTTGACAGTGTAAACTTGGTTTTTGGCTCTTAGTAGGGTTTTCATTTTCAGATTAATTTGTCTGCCAGGAAATGACTCTGAACTTATGTCAGGTTACTGTTTTTCATTTTTGGTATGTTATTTACATACTCTGTTGTGAATGAACTGGAACAACAGTGATCTCCCTGAGTATTTTTTTTTACAGCCTTCTACGTACGTTTGCTACCCTATCTTCTTTAGCTTATTCCTTGATTGGTCCCAGCCCATAAACCTAGCTTACATTTTATTTATTTCCCTAATTAGCACTTACTACTATTTGACTTTAGGGATCAGTTGACATTCCGTCTTTTTCTTGGCACTTTGCTTAATCTTTAGCTTTCTGGATAAAGGTCTTCATTATTTATTCTGATGATAAATCTTCTGAATTTCATAATAAAGTATTTTGTGTAAAACCATGACATGTTTAAGGTGACAAATCTAAGTGGAAAATTCAGTATAGGTTGCAAGATTTTTGCTAAGGGTACAAGCAATATTTGGGTAGCCTGGAGGGTACTGCTCACTAAAAAAGATATACCAAGGTAGGGTAGTATCTGAAAAAGAAAAAGTGACATTAAGAATAAACCAGTTGCAATTTTTCCCATAATTTCTCCCCTCTTTTTGGGGGTTGTGTACTGTCTATAGGTATATTAAACTTCTGATCTATATTACTTTGTAATAAAATTATAATTTTTGTCGTAATCCTGATTATAATTGCTCTTTAAAAAGTTTTTTTTTTTCACACAGATTCATAGAATATGAACTAGAAAGGGACCTTGGAGATGATATATTCCAATATCTCCCAAACTTTTCCAGTGAGATTATGTTGTAGTAAATGAATAGATTGCCCTAGATTGATAAGGACAGATTTTTTTTTTTTTACTTAGATGTGGAGAAAACCAAGGGGCTTTTTTTTTTTTTTTTTAAACTTAGTAATACAAGGAGCTTTATAGGGTTTAAAAAATAACCTAATCACTATGTTACCAAGTTCTTTTCAAATATCAATGCGTTTGTGTAGAAAGTAGCACATATGTTTTATGTAGATGTACTAGGTTATTAATGTTTGTTGTCTGTTCAATTTCTAGAGCCATTTTCTGTTTTTACCAGTTCACTTTTCCCCCATTCATCTGTTTTTACCATGTTAATTTTAAATGATGTTTTCTTTCTCAAACCTTTAATAATCTAGGTTTAAGAAAGCATAACTGTTTCAGTGTGTTTGAAGATTATGTTCTTTGCTCTTTGGAGATATTTACACAAAATATTAAAGATTGTAAGATGTGACCATAGGCAAAACTGACATTTAAGGAATCTTAATTTTAAAAATATATAAAAATATGTCATCAAACTTGTTAATGCATATATGTGGCATGGATTTCTTAAAGAATATGAGAAGTAACTTTATTTTTGAGAGGTTTTGACCCTTACCTTTGTTTAGAGATCAACACGATAAACAATCATCTCTTTGTAATTGGTCATCTAATATGTTCATATTAATGTTCTTTTGATAAACTACATTAGTCATTAAAAAGTATAGTTTTATTCTTAACCTTTGGAGGTAAAAATTATCCAGAAAATATTGAAACAAAATTCAGTTGTAAAAAAGAATTTTTATCCTTCTATAAATTCTGGATATATTTATTAGTATACAGTTTTTTGGGAAAAAATAATTTCTTAATTATATACATTTCACCAAGCAATCTTTTTACCTATGTTTTGTCTTATATATCATTTCTATAACTTGGTAACAACTTTGGTAACTACTCATGGGTGGGTCATGTATTGGATATTAACATGGCTAAAAATTCATCCTTTTATTCTGGATATTACACTTGCCTGTTTTCTGTGCTTTGATCCAAGGATATTTGGCAAGTAACAACCTAATACCTTTATCCTGTTACTTTGAGCTTGCTGTTTTTATATGTGTTGGTTTTTGAGCTCTGTTTTTGAAATCAGAACAAAAATGGATTCTCAGTGTCTTGATGCTTGCATCTCTAAACATTCCTGTTAATGGTAGGCATTTCTGCTGATTGTTTTTTCCTTTCTTATTTTAGGTATCTTTCCCCAATTTTATCTTATAACAGACAACACTGAACATGTGAGAAAAGCCTTTTCAGGATATATTTTCCTTTGAAAAGATTTCCATACCATTGTCATCTTGAGACTTGGAAAACTTTTGCCTCATCACTTAAATGGGTTCTTCTAAATTCCAAGTTAATTATTTATATAATTGTCCATATTAAAAGAATTGGAGAGAATAGTTCACTCTCTTAACGATATGAGAACACTGTGGTGGCTGGATGTTATAGAAGTTTCTAATAAATCCAAAATGAATGTTAGGTAGCTGACTGTATCCTTTTCTCTCTGCTTCTGCTTAAATTGAGCAGCTTTAAGGCCAGTATATTCTTGATATATATTATTTACCTTAATTATCATGAAGGTGTGATTCTCATTTCTGATGATTAGCACACCAAAGAAAGGGAAAGGATTTCAAACTCTTACAACTTATTTAAAAGAATAGAACTAAATAAGCTTCTCATGAAGCTACATTACTGGAAACACAGCCTCTGTAAAGCGGATTGAGCATAGGGGAGTACAAATCCTTGGGTAATTTTTATTCTTAGGAGAGTTTAGCTGTAGTCTCTTAGAAAGTGGTAACATGAAAGTCAGTTTGACACATCGAAGCTTTGCAATGCTTTAGCCCCTGAATCAAGATCAGTGGTTTGTTGTAGCCATGGGTTTCAAACAGGAGCCAAGAGCAATGTCATTCTATGGTCTTTGGCCATTCAGGACCACAGTGGGAATGGCCAATTCCATTGGAAGAAACAGCCTGTAGAACCTAAAGGTTCTTTTTTACAGATCACTTGGACTATGTTAGATTTAACAATCAGGGACTTACTCTGTGGGGTTAGGGACTTAACCAAAATAATATTTCATAGCCATTAAGAGGGATTTTGAGTTTTTTGTCCTTCCTCATTTCTCTCCTCTTTTTTTTTTCCCTCTCTTGCTCCCTGCCTTGCTTGTGGTTGTTAGAACATTAATCAAGCAGTCTCACATTCTCCAGTCTTTTAAGACAATATTTCATTTTAATTTGCAGTTATGCTGATAGTCCATGTCACCACTGGTGAACTTGGATGTTGACTACAGTTGGTCTTGGAATATGCTTTTTAAAAAAATACTTATTGTAAAATATTTAACATAAAATTTACTATTTCACCCATATTTAAGTGCACAATTCAGTAGTGTTAAGTACATTCACATATTGTGCCACCATAATCACTGTCCATTTCTAGAACTTTTCCATCAGCCTGGAGACTTTATACCCATTAAACTATAATTCCCACTTCCCCTTTTCCCCCAGTCTCTTTCTAAGAGACTATCGTTCTACTTTCTCTGAATTTTCCTACTCGAAAAATATGCTCTTTAAATCTACTGTGGTGGTCTATGTTTTATTCTTGGCAGCAAGAAAAAAAAATCTTAGTGCTTTTGGATCTTGTCTCATTTGTTGGACAATATGGGAAAATCTTTTTGATTTATGGTAGGTAAGGGGTGAGGGAAGTATGGGAGAATTGCTTTGAGGTTTGCTGAAAAATACGCCAGCTTTAGCTAATTGGTTCCCTTGGTATTGCTGATAGGCTTTTCTCTTTTTTTTTTTAGGACTTGGATGTTGTGGGTGACGGTACACAGTGCCCTCCTTCACCCTTGCTTTTCGATCCTTCACTAAGTCTTGAAGATCATTCAATGAAAGACATTGCTGAAGGCCCAGTGGATATTTTGGCAAGTGAAGAACAACCCCAGCCAGCTTTCCCTCGTATAGTGGCCCAGCTAAGCAGAGGGTTCTTTGCTGGCATGTCCTCCCAGGGAGTGGGCTTGTCATCACACGTACACAGTAAAAGTTCCCCAGATGGCAGTCCT
Source organism: Rousettus aegyptiacus (assembly GCF_014176215.1). Taxonomy (NCBI): domain Eukaryota; kingdom Metazoa; phylum Chordata; class Mammalia; order Chiroptera; family Pteropodidae; genus Rousettus; species Rousettus aegyptiacus. The sequence goes on from NW_023416295.1 coordinate 131,934,045, forward strand.
CCTGACGGGCTCTTAGAACACGTAATGGCTCTTGGTTCTCAAGTCTCAGGGAGCAGGACATAAATTTAGTTAACTAGAAAAGGTTGAGACAAATAATCCAGGTAAAATACTTCTTTCGAGGGAGAGTTCAGCACTGGAATTGCTGTCATCATAGAGGAAGGACAAGTAATGTGATTTGGCTTCTTTCTTTGAGCTTTGGATGAGATACCTACGGCCCTGACTGAAAACCAGCAGTTATGCTGTAGCTGTTGGTTTCAAGCAGAGGCCCAAAGGACCATCTTCCTGCAATCTGTTGATTTTTCTGGAACCTCAGCAGAGAATGACTATTTCATTTGGAAGAAACAACCCACAGCTCTCTGTCCCATTGGGAGAACCTCAAGAATGCAGCAAGTAATGACTTAGAATTTCAAGAGAATTTCAAGGGTCAGGGGTAGTTAAGTATGGGGAAGAGTAACTGCCCCAAATTATTTTATTTCTGTTGTCTTTTTTCTTGTTGCTATAATACACAGATCATTGCTAAGTCAGATTTTTATTCAGACCACAACAAATGAATTTGTAACCGAAGTGACTTTCTTTTAACAGGGCCAGATGCAGATGGTCGGAGATGAGCTCAGATTGCAGGGATCTCGAAATTCTGAGAAAGCCTCTGCACCAGTGCCTCAAAGTGGAATAGCTACTGCAAATGGGAAGCCAGAACCCACTTCCATCAGTTGATAGTTGATTTGTTTTGGGAACCATTTGACTTCGGAGGGTTTGAATTTCCCGTTTTTTAAGCAGGCATTTCTGACCATCTCTTATTAAAGGACAACCCAGACTGCTTTGTTTTTCTTCTGGGTTATTGAGTGCTATAATCAAACATAAACCAAATTGTTGTAGAAGGGACCAATTGTGTCTAAAAGTTGTGGATGTCTTCCCACTTGGGCAAGGAAGAGAGAAAGGTGAATCTGCTGCTGGGATTGAGCAAATATTTGGCAGTCTGTGCCTGAGGGGAGAGAGACACCTTTGTAAGAAGATTTCCCAAGTCTTGGAACAAATCCACATGGGTGTTTTGGTGGGAGCTGTGTAACCTTGGAATTTTGATGTATCTGCTTTCTGGTTATCACTATTTAACAGGCTCCATTTTAGCCTTTCCTCACCTCCCACCTATTTGGGTAATCTGAACCCTCTTCCCCCTTGAACTCTGACCTATAAACTCAGAAAACAGCCCAAAGGACTGGGTCCTCCATAACCATCTGTCTTGCTTCTAACTTATGTAAATTTCTGTAGTGACTGTCTTATGTAAGATACCATAAAAAGTACTGTATATAGTTTCTATTAAATGTTAAAATGTTATGAAAACATGAAACAATCACTTGAATGCATGTTTTGTTTGTATTTGGGAGGGTGTGTGTATGTGGTGGACTCCTTAGGGAGTTGTCTAAATGGGAAGGGCAAAATGGGCAAGATATCCTTCCATCCCAAGAAATAAATATATTTTCAGTAAATTACTTTGGTTTTGGTTTGCAGGATAATGAAAGAACCTCTAAGAAGTAAATGGAAAGGGTTAACACTTCCTTATTAAAGCCTACCAGTTCCAAATACCTTCCTTTTCACCCTCCTCTGTGCCCCCTATTCCCACTCATTTCTGTTTTATAATGCCTGATGATCATTTTAAAATTCTCTAGGGCTAGCAATCTATATACAACTCCCAGAGAAGTTGGGCCCGATGCTGGATCACAGAGGTAGGCATAAATTGTCTAAGATCATTTTGATGGTGAAAGGTTAAAATAGAAGTTCAATTAGGGTTAAGCCAAATGATTGCCTCTGTAAGAATTGAACTGAAGAGTTTAGTTACACCATCACCTTGGCTTTAGTTTAAATATCTGTATCCAGAGAATGGTTGAAGGTTAAATCAGGAGGCTGGCCCCTCAGATGAACTCTGGAGATCATGTTTAATGAGTCTTGCAGTATACTGTTTTTCAGTTTGTAGTTCCCACTGCTTTCTTGCCTGGTAATTTTTATACTTTATGCATAAGACAAACCTTATGCAGCTATGAACAAGAACATGTCTGCTCCTGTGACAACTAGAAATTAGAATATCCTCTTAAAAAGTGATCTACAAACAGTTGCATCCACCCATTAGTCAAGGTGATTGTTTTGTAAATTAACAGGCCCATAAACACTTTTCTGGGGTTGGGGCAAGAAGTGGTGGCCAGGGAATCTGCATTCTTAGTACCCTAGAAATTTGATGGCCACTTGTTTGCAAACCTAGCAGCAATGGTGAGTTTTGAAAAGGTCACATACAGTGGCCACTCTTAAGGTTCTGGCTTCTATTAGCCATAGGGAAAACATGATTTGGTAAGAAGAGCCTCAAGCTATACCATATCTGAGATCATGTTTAATGAGTCTTAACAGTATACTGTTTTTCAGTTTGTAGTTCCTGGCTGTTAGAAGAGATAGCCTAGCACCCCTTCTATGTTCAGTTGTGGCCTGAGAGAAGTGTGACCTTGTGACACCTTGTAGATCTAAAGGTGAGGGAGCTGGAGGCTGTTAACTGCAGTAGGTTCTCTTGAAAGGAGCTTTGGGTGGCATACCCCGACGGCCACTACGGTCCACCTCTTATGCCAGATTAATTCTTGATGCACATTCACAATTCCTGAGGAGCATAAATTAGAGAGTTGTTAACACCTCCGTGGCTGTAGTTTGTTTTGGGCCGCAACTTGTAGTCACCTCCCTCCACCAAACATTCTAAATTCCTTTCATCCTTTGTTATCACATTGGTAGGTCTTGGTAGCTTACCTGGTGGTGGGAATTTAACTCTTATTCCTGAGGACTCTTGGTAATCATACCCTTCTCAGGCCAGGGTTGCTGCACATATCCAATTACAGTTAGGCAAGGGAGTACCAAGCTGCACTGTGGTAGAATAATCTCCCAAGATGTCCATATCCTAATCCCTGGGTCCTGTGAAAATGTTACCTTGGCAAAAGGGACTTACAGACGTGGTTAAGGTTAAGGGCTTTGGATGGGGAAAGTATCCTGGATTTTTTTTGATGGGCCCAATCTAATTACAGGCCCTTAAAAGCAGGGAACCTTTTCCAGCTGACAGCATAAGGATTTGATGGTAGTTTTGAGATTGGGGGTGGGGTGGGGGGGCGGTGACTAGCTAGGTACAGAGACCAGAGAGGGGTCTCTAGTTGCTAAATATGACCCCCAGATAAAAACCTGCAAAGGATTAGACTTCAGTCCTATACTTCAGGAGACTGAATTTAGCCAGCACCTGAATAAGGAGGAAGCAGACTATCCTAGAGCTTACAGAAAGGAATACGACCTAACCATACTTCGATTTTAGCCCGAGTCCTGTACTGGGCTTCTAACTTATGGAAATATAATACATTTTATATTTTTCGAAGCCACTAAATTTGTGGAAATTGGTTATGGCAGAAACAACCAATATAGCACCCAATTTGATGACCTTGGTTTTTCCTAGTACAATTGTATGAAAGAATCCCTACTTGCTCCCGCTGATCAATTACCTGCAAAAACAGAGGCTCCTTTCCTGCTAGTTTCTGGACACAGTTTAAAGTGGCCTGGTGGCAGTTCTAGCTTATAGTTCAGCTGGATCCTTGCTATGTTTCCTGGCAAGAGTGCATTCCTGCACTGCTCCCACCCCCTACACACACTGCGACCAGGACCTTGCAGAGCCAAAAGTTGGCTGGGAATACCCCAGTAGGTCACTGGGTGTGTTAAATAGGGTTATTCTACTTCTGTCCCTTGGTCCTGAACCTGTTTATTCCTCTCAAGGGAATGGAGCACTTTATAGAGATCTCTGATTTAGTGCATGTATTGTACCCTGAGAGATGGCACCCCTCCTTGCAAAGTATTTTCTCTAGGCTGATGTTTCAACTGTACGTACCTTCAATAGGACTCTGAGGCCAGTTACTTCTGGATGGAGCAGTATGTGATATGACCAGTGGGTCCCTCCTTTGCTATGCAGTGAATTTCATGGTCAGGTGCTATGTTGTATGCAATTTCATGCCTGTGGTGCTGGCCTCTAACTGACCATTCCTTTCCCAAGGAGGAGCTCTATATGCCGTGGAAGTGGCTCACATCTCATCCCTACCTACATCACTACTCTACAGAATTTAGCCCCAAGTTTTGTTACTCTATTTTCTGAGATTTTATTTGAAGCATGTCATGAAATCTTAATTCTAAATACTGCCAACTTTAGGAATAAGATTAGCCCAAGAATAAAGGCTAATCTAGATCTGCTCTAAAAAAATATTAAAAACAACACTTGAAAAGATTAAACTGAAACTCAAGTATCTATCTTAACTACAGTCGCAAAGCCAAAATTTTTTAAAGGAAGACAACAAAATTCACTCAACAAAGAACATCCGTACTGCCCAATATCCAATAAAAAAATTAGTAGAAATGCAAAGAAACAGAAGTGTGACCAGTAGGCAGAGAAGAATGAAGTAATTAATAACAGCAAGATGCTAGAGTAGGAAACTTAGATACTTCTTTCTCCATAAAGACAAGGCTTTACAATAATATATGAACCAGCCTCCTTTGTGAGAAATCCAGAAACTAAGAGATTCTTGTTAGATCATGAGAGTTCAGACTCTTCTGCTTTAGCTACTAACTGGCTGCCCTTTTACCACTCTATAAAGTGACAGATTTGAAACAATGTAAGTGGGTAAAGTCCAGTGCTTTACTTCACTACAACTTGGTAAGACCCAATGGAATGGAAGACGCTGCTAATCCTGGGTTCAGTGAGTGGATGAAATATCCTGCCCCAACCCTCCTGCTGGTAACTCCATGAAACTAGCCTGCAGCTTTCCATACTAGCTGGAGTGAGAGCCGCCCCAAGTCTGGGAGACAGTGGCACCAACCTGCTCTCCAAATGCTTACAGTCCCCATTTCTTACATCAGAGGAAAAATGGTGGATGTTTGTAGGAATAAGCCATTTGTGGTTTTGTGAAAGTGAGCTCCTCAGACTTGAAAGCTGATGTTGTTTAGGTGTAGTCTTGAAAATGGATACAAACTTAGTCTAATCTTTTGAGACTAGCAGAGCTCAAGCATGGATAAACATAAAATAAATATTTATATTTTTGGCCTGAAAGTAGTGAAGGCTGTTTTGTATATAAAAGAATTTTCTTTTTGGTATAAGGTCATTCAAGCATGAAGCCTACTCCACTGAAGCCCAGCAGGAGAATTCTTGGCATTCATTCACCAGAGCCCTTCCTCTCAGCATGGCATGGCATGGCATGATTGGAGGAAACCCCCAACTCTTGACCTCTCCCTTGGGAAGGAAAAGGTTGAATGTATACCCAATGTTCTGACTTTTTTGGGATGTTGCCAATGCACTGGTTTCTGTCTTGAATCTAAGCACTGACAGCAATGAGATGTTAGGTTGGGAGGCCGTTGAGAACAAAGGCAATCAATCCATGGCTTGGTTCAGCACCAGAGTCTTCAATACCACAGACAGACACTAGATGGAACTCCAGTCCCACAATTTTCCACAGCTCTGGAGAAACAATGCAGACAGACACAAGGAAGTGATCTTGAGTAGAAACTGGCAAATCTCTTTAATAGGAGATTACATGTACAAACCCAGAGAATATACATTCCTAGAAAAGGCTTGAGAGGTCTCCAGATTTTGTAGCTGAGTTGATTGGCAAAAGTTAGACTACAAAGACTGGGAGAGATAGCTGAGTTTTCAAATGCTGAAGTCCCAACAGAAAATAAGACAACATACGAAGAAACAGGAAAACATGGCCTATTAATAGGGTCAAATTAAAACCTACAGAAACCAATCCTAAAGAAATGGTGGTATGTGAATTACCAGACAAAAAATTGAAAATAATTATTATAAGGATACTCAATGAATTAAAAGAGAACACAGATGGACAGCTAAATGAAATCAGGAAAATGATGCACAAACAAAATGAGAATATTAACAAAGAGAAATTATGAGAAAGAACCAAACATAAATTCTAGAAGTGAATAATACAATTTTGGAATAGAAAAATATACTATACGGACTCAACATCAGACTTGACCAGGCAGAAGAAAGAATCATCAAACTTAAAGACATGAATTTTGAAATTACCAAGGACAGTAACTAAAAAAAAAATAAAAATAAAAAATGAAAAAAATGAAAATAGCTTAAGGAACTTATGGGGCACCATCATGAAGAACCATATATACATTATGGGAGTCGCAGAAGGAGAGAGAGAAAATGGCAGAGAGCCTGTTTGAAGAAATAATGGCTGAAGAGTTTATAAATATGAGGAGAGAAATGGACATGCAATTTCAAGAAGCTCAAAGAACTTCAACTAGGATCAATCTAAAGAGACCTGGATTAAGTTGAATCATAATCAACTTGTCAAAAGTCGCAGACAAAGAGAATCCTGAAAGCAGCAAGAGAAAAATGACTTGTCATGTGCAAGGGAGCTCCTATTAGATTACCAGCCAATTTCGTAACAGAAACCTTGCAGGATGGGGGAGTAGGATGATATATTCAAAGTGCTGAAATTAAAAAATAACACTTGCCAAACAAGAATACTGTATCTGGCAAAACTGTCCTTCAAGAATGAAGGGAAATTAAGACTTTCTCAGATAAACAAAAACTAAAAGAAGTTAATATCAGTAGAACTACCCTATAAGAAATATTGAAGAAAGTCCTTCAATTGGAAGCAAAAGGATAATAAAGAGCAATACAAAACCATATGAAAATATAAAACTCTCTGGTAAAGTTTAATATATAGACAAACATAGAATACTGTAGTTTTGTAATATAGGTATGTAAATCACTTTGAAATCTAGTATAGAATTTAAACATAAATGCAAAAAAGTAATTTTAAGCGTATGTTAGTGGGTACACAATATGAAAAGAGGTATTTTCTCTGAATACAAGGGTAGTAAATTAGAAATCAACAGCAATGAAACATCTAGAAAATCTGTAAATAGTTGGAATTTAAGCATTAATATTTTATTTGAGATATAATTGACATATAACATGTTAGTTTTAGGTGTACAAGATAATGATTCAATATTTGTATATGTTGTGAAATGATCACCATAATAGTCTAGTTAATATCCATTATCACGCACCAATTCCATTCTTAGGTGTTTATCTAGGAGTGAAAGCATGTGTTCACAATGGGACTTGCCCTCAAATGTGCATACTGGCCTTGTTTATAATAGCCCCAGCAAGTAAATAGATAAATATATTGTGGTCTATATTTATAATGGAAAACTACTCAATAATAAAAAGGAATGAACTATGTTTACACACAACAACATTGATGAATATAAAAATATATTGAGTGAAGGAAGCTAGACACAAAACGATATTGTTTGATTTTATTTATGTGAATTTCTAGAACAGACAAAGCCCATTAATAGTTACAGAAATAAGATAAAAGGTTACCTGGTGTCAGGAAGGAGGCACTGACTGCTAAGGGATATGAGGGAACTTTTCGAAGTGATGGAAATGTTTTATAAGTTAATTGTGTTATATGACCTGAAAGTGGTGAAGGCTATTTTGTATATAAAAAAATTTATCAAAACTTGTCAAACTGTACACTTAAAATAGGTGCATTTAATTGTATGTAAATGTGACATCAATATAGGCATTTAAAAATCCTGGGTAGAGGAAAATTTGAATTGTTAGAGCTCCCACTATTGCCTATTCTTGAAGAAGCTCTTACCACTTCTAAAACTAGAAACCCATGTTATAGTTTCCACGGGTGCCCCTAATTCAGCCACTCTGAAGGAGGTAAATATAACAGGGACTCCTGACATATTCTAGTCTGCCCTAGTTTTAATTGCTTGAATTCAAATTTATTATTACTGGATGTTCATTTCTCTCTTTTGGGTTTTGATCTCACCTTCTTATATACTTCACAACCACTTTGTGAGTCTTGGTATTGATTTTCCAATGCTTGTCACATATCTTGGAGGTTGCTCTTGTTTTCAGACAGTTTAATTCTTTGTAATACCCCTATCTACCTTCGGAGTTAGGAGGTGGGAGTTTTATCTTGCATTCCCTACAGCTGTATATTTGGAAATTATTCCTCTGTTCCAGGTGCTGTCCTCCATCATTTTCATCTTCATAGTTCCTGATTCACTTCACTGATGACCCCTGCTTGGAATTTCCAGGCTACTTCTCTCATTGAAACTCTTCCTTGTTTCCATGGGCATCAGAGTATAAGTTGACATGGGTGAGGACATTACATATTAGTGCTTATTTTTTATTCTTCATAAAACTGCCATGTAAGACTGAACAGGTATTTCCAATATTCTTTTTAAAGGGCTAGTATAATCACAGGAAAGGTAGAAATTTAAATTACAAATTCGATGCTTTTATTTCTTCCTAATAAAAGAATTTAATGCCATAATTTTTTCTAAGCACTACTTTAGCTGCATCTCACAAATTTTAATGTTATATATTTTTTAGCTCAAAATATTTTAAAAATTTTCTTAAGATATCCTCTTTAACCAGTTTGTTATTAATTAATTAATTAAAATTATTGGGGTGACATTGGTTAATAAAATCATATAGGTTTCAAGTGTACAATTCAATAATACATTGTATGTATATTGCATTGTGTGTTCATCACCCAAAGTTAAATTTCCTTCCATCACCATATATTCGACTTCTTTTACCCCTCCTTACTTTTCCCCTCACATCCTTCCCTCTGGTAACCCCTAATCTACTGTGATGTCCACGAGTTTGTCATGTTTGTTTGTTGCTTTCAGTTTTATACCTCACATATAAGTGAAATCATATTGTTCTCAACTTTTTTTGTCTGACTTATTTTGTTTAGCATGATTATTTAAGGTCCATCCATGTTGTCTGTCACAAATGGCAGTATTTCATCTTTTTTTATGGCATGGTAATATTCCATTGTATACATGTACCACATTTTCTTGACCAGCTGGTTATTTAGAAGTGTGTTCTTTAATTTCAAAATATTTGGGGGGATTTTCCATATATTTTTTTGTTGTTTTTTAGTTTGATTCTGTTATGATATTTTATTTTTGCTTGTATGTTATTCTTTAGTTTTATTTTGTTCCTGTTGGAATTTATATATTTCTATTTTTTATTAGTCGACTTGAAAATTTTACTAATACATTTTTAATAAAGTTAATTAATATCTTAACCATTCTCCTATAAAATACAAGTCATTAGGAAACTTTTACTCTAAATATTGCCTGACTTACATGCTCCTATTTTGGATAATTTTAGTTTCAAATATCTAACCCCACAAACTACACTGTTTTTATTACCTTTTGTTGTAGGTAAGGTGCCCTAGGAAACAGATTCTAACTGGAAGATTGGTATGCAAGAAGTTTATTGGAGTGTGCTTTTGGAATCAACACGTGTGTGTGGAAGGTGGGGCGGGTGGGGAGATGGGAAGCTAAAGGAAGTAGGATTGGTCAGAGAGACAAGTTGAACTGTGGACAGTCACAACACAGTGCTGAGCCAACCTCATAGGAAGTTGGAGCAGAGATGGCTCTGCAGAGTGGCCCCCTACCGAGGCAAAGGGGCTCTCTTCCTCTGAGACTAATTCTTAGAGAGGGATTCAACTTAATGCCATCTGTAGATAACCATCCTAGCAGCTAGGGGAATGAGTGCTTTCATTTTGTAAGGGGTGGCAGAAGTTTAGTCTGTGCATCTTATTTTCTACTATAGTCTATTCTTGACTGGATGTGGCTATGCAAATGACTTCAGATCTCACTGAGAACAAGCCATTGGTTTTAAGTTCTCATGAGAGAACATTACTGTTGTTGTTGTTGTTGTTGTTAATTATGTTATGCCTTCAGCCATAGCAGAGGCAGATAGCTTTCCTTTGCTAGAAGCCAAAGGGCTAAAAAAGAACTTACACATCGCTTTGGAGATAATATGATTATATACTTAGAACTTCTGAAACATTACTGAAAAAAATACTAGAATTTATAAGATAGTTGGTGAGGTGGCCATGTAGAAGGTATATTTACCTTTTCTCTGTGCTAGTTATAAATACCTAGAAATTGAAAGAGGAAAATATTCACATTAACAACAAAAGTGTCATATATTTAGGAATAAATTTAATTAAAAAGCATTGAATCCATATGAAGAACACTATAAAATCTCACTGAAGTATGTAAAATAATATCTGAACAAAAGAAAAAAACATATATTCTGAGATTAATGATTTAACATCATGAACAATTACTTTTCTAAAAATCATTATGTATATAGTATGTAATTCTAATTTGAATGTTAACAGATTTTTAGTGGAAATTAGATAAAATATATTAAATTTTGTATGAAAAAATAAATTAGAATATGTCAGCATATTTTGAAAAAGAGGACTAGCAAAATAAGAATATATAGACTATAGAAGGAGCATAATATAGACATAATAAGGGCCATCTATAATTAGTCACAGCTAACATTTACTAAATGGTGAAAGGTTGGAGTCTTTTTCTCAAAAATCAGGGACAAGACAAGGGTGCCTACTCTTTACCACTCTTGTTCAACATAGCACTGGAAGTCCTAGCTAGAGCAATTAGGCAAGAAAAAAAGGTATTTAAATAAAAAGGAAGAAGCAAAATTGTCTCCGCAGATAGTATGATCTTATATATCGAAAATCAAGATTTCACCAAAAGATTGTTAGAACTAATAAATGAATTCAGTAAAGTTACAGGATACAAAGTCAACATACAAAAATCAATTGTGTTTCTACACACTAACAACAAATTATCTGAAAAGGAATAAGAAAACAATTCCCTTTATGATAACATCAAAAACAATAAAATACTTAAGAATTAATTTAACCAAAAAGTTGAGAGATCTGTATTCTGAAAATTATAAGATATTGATGAAAGAAATTGAAGTAAACACAAATAAATGGAAAGATATCCCATGTTCATGTATTGAAAAAATTAATATTATTAAAATATCCATACTACACAGTCATCTACAGATTCAATGCAATCTCTGCAAATATTCCAATGGCATTTTTCACATAAATAGAAAAAATAGTGCTAAAATTTTATGGAACAACAAATGACACCAAATATTCTGAGAAATAACAAAGCTGCAGGCATAACTTCCTTATTTCAAGCTAAATTACAAAGCCATAGTAATCAAAACAGTATGGTACTAGAATAAAACAGATACATAGACAAATGGGACAGAATAGAGAACCCAGATATAAAGCTATGTATATGCAGTCAACTAATATTTGACAAGGGAGTCAGAATACTCAATGGGAAAAGGATGGTCTCTTCAATAAAGGGTGTTGAGAAGATAGGATATTCACATGCAAAAGAATGTGGATTGGACTCTTCCATTATACCAGTGACAAATATTAACTCAAAATGGATTAATGACATAAATGTAAGACCTAGAAGAAAATGGGAAAAAGTTTTTTACTATCAGCTTGGCAATGATTTTTTTGGAAATGACACCAAAAGCACAAGCAAAGCAAAAATAACCAAGTAAATTTATATCAAACTAAATAGCTTCTGCATAGTAAAAGGAACAACAAAACAAAAAGGCAACTTATGAAATGAGAGAAAATATTTGCATGTGTGTACTGATAAAGGGGTTAATATCAAAAATATGAAAGGGACTCATTACAACACAATAGTAAAAAATGAACCAACAAATCCAACCAAATATTCAATTAAAATATGAGCAGAAGACCTAAATCGATAATTTCTCAAAGAAGACATACTAATGATCAAAAGGTACCTAAAAAGGTGCTCAATGACACTAATCATTAGGGGGATGTGAATCAAAACCACAATGAGATATCACCACACATGAGAATGACTATTATCAAAAAGATAAGAGATAAGTGTTGGCAAGGATGTAGAGAAAAGGAAATCCTGTGCACCGTTGGTTGAAATGTAAATTGGTGCAGCCAATTTATCTTAAGGAGATGAAATCACGGCCTTGAGGAGAAGTTTAAACCTCCATGTTCATTGCAGCATTATTCACAATAGTCAAGAAATGGAAACAACATAAGTGTCCATTAATGAATGAATGGATAAAGAAAATTATATACACACACATACATACACAAAGGAATATCATTTAGCCTTAAAAAAGAAGGAAACTCTACCATTTACAACATGGATGAAGCTTAGGGCATTATGCTAAATTAAATAAGTCAAACAGAAAAACAGTTACTGTATAATCTCACTCATGTGAAACTGAAAACATTAAACTCATAGAAACAGAGTGTAGAATGATGGTTGCCAGGGATTGGAGGTAGGGGAAATGGAGAGATTTTTGTAAATGGTACAGACATCCAGTTATCAGATACATAAGTTCATGGGCATCTCATGTACAGCAGTGTGACTATAATTAACAATATTGTATTACATTCTGCTATGAGAGTAAATTTTAAATGTTCTCATCACACACACACACACACACACACACAAATGGTAGTTATGTGAGGGGATGGAGGTGTTAACTAACCTTATGGTAGTAATCATTTCGCAGTATATATATGTATCAAATCATCATGTTGTACACCTTACACAATGTTACATGTCAACATACCTTTAGAAAGCTGGGAAAATATATGAGAGAGGAGCACAAATGTAGCAAATTGGTGAGAGTGGGTGAATCCATATGAAGGGTATATCTGAGCTTATTATAATATTTTTACAACTTTACGTAGTCTAAAAATTTTTTTGAACATAAAATGTTTGGTTAATTTTCTTGAAAAAGAATAACAAGGAAACCTTGTCATACTAGATATCAAAACATATCAAAAGCCACTACAATGAAAACAATCAGATATTTGTGTTGGAATAGATGAATATGACAAGTTGAACAGAAGAGGAAACCCAGATAAAATTTCAGGTGGATTAAAATTTTTTAAATGAATAGCAAAACAATATATATGTATATAAACACAAATGTAATTGATAAAAAATGTGGATGGATAAATGGTAGCCTGTTAATATGAGCTAATGGGACAATGTGCATCAGAGAAGAAATGAAGAGCAAAGCCAATCTATAAAGGAAATAAGAAAAAGTACCACATTAACAAAAAACGGGATGTGAGATTCTATTAAAGGTATTGATGTAAAGTTATAGAAATATATGTTTATTTAAAAATATATATTTTATAAATTAAAAATGAAAACTCTATTATGATTTGCATAGAAACTTATTACATTTTAGTAATTACATGCATATCAATTTGTTTTAGCTAATATATTTTTAAAAATTCATTTATTTTAATTAGTTTCAAATATACAGCACATTGATTGGATATCTATATAGTTCAAAAGGATCCCCCCAATGGCTCCCTCCCTCGCCTGAACCTCCATCTAGCCAAAGTATTCATGCTAACTGCATTCCCTATGGCATGCTCCCCATCCCCACGACCATTTGTCAGGTACTAATTTGTAATTCTTTAACCTTTCACCCCATTCTCTCAGCCTCCCAAAACTCCTCCCCTCTGTCCATCACCAAATTGTCCACTGTATTTGTGAGTCTGTTTTTGATTAGTTGTTCTTTTTATTCCCTAGATTTCACATGTGAGTGAAATCATATCGTGTTTATCTTTCTCTGTCTGATTTAATGGTCCTTTGATGGACCTTCTAGGTCCGTCAAAGCAATATCTTTTTCCATCCTCTTTCTTTTCATATGTAGGGGTCTTATTTTCTTATCCTTTCAGCCACTCTGTCTTTTGGTTGGAGCACTTAATTCTTTTTCATTTAAGGTACTTATTGATAGGAATGTAGTTGTTACCATTCTTTATTTCTGTGTTTTTTTTTTTACAGAAGAAAAGAAAAATTTTATTAGAAAGAAAAATACACTTCCAGAAGTGGAAGTGGGCCTGAGCAAGAGAAGCATGGCTCAAAAGGCCTATTCTTGTTTTTTGATACATGGTTTTTCTTCTTAAAGAAGTCCTTCCAACATTTCCTGTAATACTGGCTTGGTGATCAAAAATTCCTTTAGCTTATTTTTGTCTGGGAAGCTCTTATCTGCCCTTCAACTCTAAATTATAGCTTTGCCAAAAAATTAATTATTCTTGGTTGTAGATCCTGAGTCTTTATCCTATCAAATATTTTCTGCAAGCCCTTCTGTTTTGCATACTTTCTTTTGAGAAATCAGCTGCTAGTCTTATGGGTGTTTCCTTATAAGTAACTATCTGTTTTTCTCTTGCTGCTTTTAATATTCTTTTTATTTAACCTTTGGTATTTTAATTATGATGTGTCTTGGTGTGGACCTCTTTGGATCCTTGATTTTTGGAATTCTCTGAGCTTCCTGAGGTTTTATGTCCATGTCCAACACCAGGTTAGGGAAGTTTTCCATCATTATTTCTTCAAACAGCTGTTTGGTATCTTGTTTTCCTTTAGGTATGCTGATCACATGGATATTTGGACCCCTAATAATGTCCCACATTCTCCTTAAATTATTTTTATAGTCTTGGCACTTTATCTCTTTCTGTACTGATTGTGTGTCCTTGGCTTTCCCATCCTCTAGATTGGGCATGTGATTTTTTTCTTTATTCACTTTTTTTATTCCTTTATTTATTCCATTTAATATACTTCTCATCCCAGATAATGTGTTCTTCATTTCAGACTGGTTCCTTTTCATAACTTCCATTCCCATTTTTATGTTTTTTATCTCTTTGTTAAAGTTCTCTTTGAATTTATCTACACTTTCCAAAAGTTCATTGAGCATCTTTATAACCAGTGTTTTGAACTCTGCATCTGTTATATTACTTGACTCCAGTATATCTGGATCTCTGTTCTCTTCTCTCATATGGTTTCTGCTTCTTTGTCTTTCCATTTTGGCTGCCTTTCTGTGTCTGTTTCCATGTACTAAGCAGAGCTCCTAAGTCTTTCAGTCTTAATGTGGATTTGTGTCGTAGGTGACTAGTAAAATAGGGGTTCAGTTGCAGGGCAACTTTAGCCCAAGCTTCTACTCCTCTGGGGCCACCTATTAAGATTCAGCAAACAACCCACAAATGCTGTGCTTATAGTTGCCTCAAAAGGCCACACCAGAAACTGAGGCAAACTGCCTCCAGTGTGAGTGAGTCTAGGCGTTGCTCAGCAAGGAGCACCTGACTCGCTGAGGATATATCTGGTTGTGTCTTGGGTGGGGACATGGGTTGGAGGAGGTGGGGTTTCAGGGAATCCTTTGGGCAGAGTGACCTCTGTTATCTAGTTTGATGACATCAGGGCTATGGCAGCGCTGTGTCTGGTGCACTGGTGGGAGGGCTCAATGGGGAACAATTGATACCACCAGCTCTTCTGTATAGAGTGAGTCTCACCTGGGCCCTCGGTCTGACAATGTTTTCCTGTAAGTCCCTGGTGCCCCTGTGAGCAGCCAAATAGGCACTGGTGCTCAGAGTGAGCAGGTTCATCACTGAGAAAATCTGCTCATGGACCCGACCCCTTTAGGAGGTGTCTGCCACTGCTGCAATCTCTGTCTCACTCAGCCACTCGGGACGGGACAGCATTGCATCCTCACCTCGTCCTAGCTTCTGCTGTTGCAGGGTGATTTCTTGGATTTCTTCCTGGCTTGTTCATCTAGTTCCCAGGTGATTTTTCCTTGCTGCTGCTCCTCGTTTCTGACACAACTTTGATTTGGTCACCAGAGTGGTGAACAGAGTCTCTATCATCTATCGCATTTTTTTCCTCCCCCTGTTTTAGCTAATATTAAATTTACTTTTTAAAATTATTATTTATTATTATTATTTATGCCTACAGCACCTGTCTTCCTACGTGGTCTCCCATCCATGTACTAACCAGGCCCGACCCCGTGTAGCTTCTGAGATCACACGTTGGGCTTGTTCAGGGTGGCATGGCTGTAGACCATGGACTGTGGCTTTACTGGGGTGTGAACCCAGGATCTTCTGTGTGTAAAGCAGACGTGCTAACCACTACACTATGGAACCATGTCCTGTTTTAGCTAATATTAAATGAAAAAGGTAATGCTTATTTTAGTTAGTATATTTTAAAGTAATTTGTGTGTTTTTATTTAATTTGTATATTTGAATTTTTTGTTGATACTATTCCCAATTCACAAAAAAAAAAATGAATGACTCATATAAGCACAAAAGTAGTTACAGAAATAGTAATGCAAATACAATGATTCAAAATAATTTTATGTAAATTGAGAGCAGGCCTTCGGTGTGGATATAGAATGTGAATTCATAGTATTAAGTGATTTTGCAAGGATGTTTGCACAAGCAACCAAAAAAGAAAGTGCCAATAGAAAGCACTCCCTTTCCAAATCTTATTTACTTTAAATAACTCTCTAATTTAATTAAGAATTTGTCTGAAATTTGGGTTTTGAGTTCAAGATCTAGCTTCATTGTTCATCTGGTGATAATTAACCTGAATTCTGTGAGGAAATAGAATAAGATGAGGCTATTAACTATAAGAAGTAATAATTAATATTATTGTGGCCCTTAGGGTGTTTCTCCAAATGGTTGCCTGCACTCTCTCTATAAACTACCACTCACCTACAAACTGCAGTTTCGGATGGCTACTGTCAAACATGTTTTGAAGCAGATGCCTATTGTTTCTTAGTCTCTAGAAGTCCCCCCAAAATGATTGGTTTGAGAAGCTCTGATTTTAACCACACCACCTGAGAGAATGAATACAACTTCCCAGTTTATTTCTGAAAAATCCAATGTGTTGTAAATTCCTCTTCACTGCCTTGATTCAGATCTCGGCCTGCAAGCAGAGTACTTAACTAAACCTCTCTGGAAAGGGCGATTTTGGCAGAAGCTTTTTTCCATTAGCTGTGCTCACTTCTTTCCACACACTTCCTCTTCCAGTGTGATCATTGTTGGCTGTTCTTCTTTGGTCTATTTCCAAGAATCTACATCTTTCTTTGAATGTTTGTAATTGTTCACAGCAGACATCTTCTATCTTTTTTTTCCAGTTGGCCCCCAGATATACTATTTTACAAACATTTCTAGGAAAATAATGGTTCCTCTTGTCTGAGGCACATTTATTTTCTTTTCTGCACTCACCTGTGATTCCTGACCTGGATACTGCTTTTTATTGCTTACAGAGAAGGGGAGAGATACAGTTAAATTATAGGCAAGCAGGCTGCTGTCATAAGTCTTGACTTGACTGAAAGTGTAGAAGTGCCTGTGATTCCTGATACCCTGGCCCACTATTTTATTCTATCACAGGTACTTAGTTTATAGCCCAGGACAGAAGGATTTTATACCAGACTCCACTATTGAAAGACTAGTGCTCAGGACTAGCTTTTCTTATTTGTTCCTCTCCTACATGGTTCAAGGTCGTCTTCTCATTCTAGTCATATTCTCAACCATACTTGCTTAGTGTGATAGATTTCTGTTCCATTCTGGATATGCCCCTCTAATGCCTCTGGGTGGAATAGAGAAGAAATGCAGTGGCAGCACTTTTTCTGTCTCTGAACATAAGAAAGTCCTTTGCTATAAGGACTTTCTGCTCATCTCTCTTGGTACTCCAAGAGCCTCCAAACTTGTTTTAACCATGTTACTTCATATACTGGTTTTTCATGGTATAGACAACAGGATAAAACCGAGAGGAGTTTGCCCCAATTCTGAAGAATTGTAAGATATAACAGTTTGCAATGCCTTCAGTTTAGAAGTCTTAAAAAGTTTGGTTGGGACGGATAGCCCCTTGAAATGTAAGAAATCAGGTTTAGAGGATGAGCCTTGGCACGAAGGATGCTAACAGCTATTGATACTATGACATGAAATTTGATGCAAACGAGTTGAGAGAATTATTCAGAACTAGTACCCTCAACTCCACTTACTCAGGTGCACTGATCTTAAGCTCAGATCCAGATCCAGAATCTTGTTTTATAAGCTCCATATATATCCCAGTCTAATCTTAACATACTTAAAGTCCAGTCTTTTCATTGGCGTGGCTCACTCTATTTTTAACCTACAGAGGCCAACTCTGAGGGTGTGTACAAGTTTCTATACAACAAATCTGTTACAAGTTATTAGTTTTGGATTTACGGGATGTTTTAATTAATGCCAGTGTAAAAGCAGGTCACTTAGTGGTAGTGGTGGTTGGGCTGTGAGCTTGATGATAGCTCATAGTATAGCTAGATACTGTCATACACATTTTTCAAGTTCTCCAGTTTCCTGAAGTAAGAAGTCTCTGGATCTAAATTATATCGGATTCTCAAAGTCTGTGTTGCCATATTCTATACTGATTCTTGAGCCCTCAGCCATGAGCCACCATGTCAAGGGATTCTTCCTGGGCTTTGTATCATATCTGGGTTGACTGGACAAGTGCCAGTTCTAATCCTGGGACCATAGCATATGATGACATATGCTCACACTCTTTTAATGTATTCTGTATGTCTCTAAGGGAAAGGGGAGTTAGCCATGGACTTTTATTGTGTGCTCTGATTGCCTCACTCGTATTATCCCTGAGGACCCCTTTGTTCCTGAAGTAGGCTGAGGACATGCCACTTCCTAGAACCAACCCTGTGAGAAACAAAGGTATAAGCAAAGCCAAATGGGAAAGGAGTTCATGCATGGAACTCTCTGGACGAAAAACCAAACGATTCCTGGTATGGATTAGAGATTAGAAGAGGGGAAGGAAAAGTGTGGTGAAATTACGGAAGTAAGTTGGCAGGCTCACGGTTTCTGTGTGGCACAACCAGTTTCTCTTCTTCCTCTTCCTGGATGTAGGGCATGGTGCCGGGGCCCCTGAGGCTTTCTCCACAAATAAAAGGAGGTGAAGCTGAGTGGTGCCCCCATTTCAGATTCTTGGGGACAGCCAAAATGATGTCTTTCCTCTTTCTGCTTCTGGTGGGCATTCTGTTCCCTGCCACCCAGGCGAAGCAATTTACCAAATGTGAGCTGTCCCAGGTGCTGAAAGATATGGATGGCTATGGCGGCATCACCTTACCGGAATGTGAGTTTTCTGCTGCCTTGCTTTGTCCCATTCTTCATCTGCTCCTTTCTTTTACCCTCTTTTTCCTTCTCTTTTTGTTTTTGCTTTCACTCAATTATCTAATAATCCTCATATCTTCTCTGCTTATTTCTTTACTCTTTTAATACATTTATTCTCTTAACTTTTCCATCTTCCATTGTCTAATCCTTTTTGGATTTTTTTTTTTTTATCTCATCAAGATACTCTGGTTTGCTATATTTAGAGATTTTTTGGAGAACTTTTTTCTCTCTGGGAATACAGGTTCTTGTTTATGCTGTGCTGGATATCTCTGTGACAACTTTCTCATTTTCCCCTCAGGGATCTGTACCATATTTCATAGCAGTGGTTATGACACAAAAACCATAATCAACAACAATGGAAAGAGAGAGTATGGACTCTTCCAGATCAATAACAAACTTTGGTGCAGGGACAATCAGATACTTCGGTCAAGAAACATCTGCGGCATCTCCTGTGATAGTGAGTAGCCTCTTTTATATTGGTTCTCTGTTTTTCTTGAATCTACCCCTGGGATGATCTCCTTTTTGATGTCCAGAACATCTCTGGATTCACTGCCTTTGACTCCACATCAACTGTAGGACTTGAATTGACAATGCTGAGTTAGAGGCAGCTAGAATTTTTAAGGATCACAAAATCCCCAGATACTCTTCTGAAATTCATGGGTCAATGATATGAGCTGTCTGAGAATCTTGAAGTGTGATATCCTGCATTTTCAGAGTAAGTTGATGAAATTGATAATTCCTCCATAAATGCTTCTCACCTAGGGGGAGGCATTACTGTATTGGCTTTCTCATATAGAAAGGCAACAGGCATAAGTCTTCAGTTCAGAGAAAGACCAGACTTACTAGATCCAGGAAAGAAGGAAACTCATTACCTTTCTGGATAATACTTAGCACACTCATTTTGTTTCCTATAATTTCTGCCAGAGTTCTTGGATGATGACCTTACTGATGACATGATGTGTGCCAAGAAGATCCTGGATAGTGAAGGAATTGACTATTGGTGAATCCCCATTCTACTTTCTCCTTCCATTCTTTCTTCTCATACCTTTAGCTTCAGCACAACTCTCCTTTCTCCCTGTCTTATGGTAATTTAATCTAGAATATAGTCTCTGAAACAACACTCATAGAGCAGACTCAGGCTTCCTCACTCCACCCCTGTTTGGCAATTTCCTAATAAGAGTTTCCTCATAGAGGGCTGAGGCACCGCCTCCTTTCACCTGGACTCAGAAATCTAATTCTACTTGTTTAATCCTAGACCCTAAAGCATCCCTTGGTATCACTGTATACTTTTTTAGCCCTACAATTTTCTTTAAAAATAGACCCTACCCCAGTAGGTGGCCCACTATCCCTTGTCATCTGGCTAGAAAAGGCTTTCTGTAATTTTCCCATATTCTTCCACTTCAGTACTCTTGGGGATAAAGCTAGATGGAAGTTTGAACTAAGATCCAGTGAGTCAACTTGCTCCATCTCCTTTCCATTATCAGGTTGGCCCATAAACCACTCTGCTCTGAGAAGCTGGAACAGTGGCGCTGTGGGAAGTCGTAAGCACCTGTGGTCCTTGCTGCTTCTGCCCTCCTTATGTCTCCGGAACTCTTCTTCCCCTACCTTGGTTCACATCTTTCTACTCCCCTGCAGCTAATTTGTCTCTGAGACCCGAGCCCTGTAGTGACACCACTGGACAGTTTGAGGACTATTCTCCAAGGGTGTGTGACTGGTGCACTGGACTTTTGACTCTTGCTCAGCTGCCCTGATGGCACTTTCACTACAACAATGGTTTCCACCTCTATCCTGAATAAAGGGCCTGATTTCGAGTGGCTGGTTGTATTTTCTTCCTGAGGGGAGAGGGAGGAAATAGGGTGAGTGGGCAGACACTAAAGCCATAGGTCATAGTCTCCTTTTATCTCTACTATAGAGGAAATAGGCTGGACTTAGAAAAAATGGAGGTTCTTTTCTGTACTAATTCAATTCAACAAACTTTTATGAATCGCTTAGCATATTCGAGGTAATATAGAGGGGATTCAAAGTTTGGCTAAAAGTGTTTCTTCCCTCAAGGACTAGCAAGAGAGATAAGATAAACAATAAATAATTGTAATACAAGGGATAGTGTCATAAGCATCATGAGACAGGTTAGAAATGTGCCCTGAGCATTCATAAAAGGAAAGAGAATTCATATTTGAGGGTGTGTGGGGGGAAAAAAGGGATCAAGGAAGAATTCATGAAAGGAGTGACATTTAAATTGGTTTTGAAGTAAGGATGGGATTTTGACAGGTAGAGATGTGGGATGGGAAAAGGACAGCAAAGGTGGAGGGCTTGAGAATCTGAAATGGCTGACTTGAGGGGGTTGAGGGATTTGTCTACCTTTGAGACAAGGAAATATCCTTCACAAAGAGCTGTGAGAGGAACTGTCTCTGGTAACCAGAGGTAAGAAATAAAGACACAGTCGGCTCAACAATGGAAGAATCTGGACGCCTGGGGCCCTTTGCTTTGGACCCTGCACTTTATTATTCCTCCTTGCTGCTTTGCTTGGTTTTAAGGAAGATTTTCACAGAACTTTATGTATTCTAATGATTATGAGAAATGTGAAAGAAGGAAAATCAGGGGATTTGAGTCCTAACGTCTGTTTCTGCTACTTGTTGATGGTTCAAACCTAGGCCGGTCATCTTTGTCTTGTATACCTTAATTTCCTCATCTTAAAATGAAGATTTTGATCTAGGTGGTTTTTCTGAGACCTCTTCCTCCTTTGATGATCCAGCATTCCAAGACTCCAATTTAATTTACCACATTTCTAAATTGCTGAGTTATCCTCTAATTTCTGTCTTCTTCGCCCTGCTTTCCTAAGATGTCTAATATAGCTAATTACACTTCTCTCGCCCCCTAAACCCTTTGGGGCTTTACTCAATCAGTCTTTACTTCTCTTGTCTTAGAGACCAGCAGCTCCCAAATGAGGCTCACGTGGCCTATCTAGGGACCTAGAAGACCAAGCAAGGGGTGGAGAGGTCAGCCTTCCTCTACACTTAATAAAAACAAAGTCTCAGGAAATAACTTGATATTCATCATATATTTTAGTGTGAATTTAAACACAATGTGATGTGTCTCTCCGGGATGTTGAATGTCATTCCCTTCCTAATTATGGGACACAAGGCTTTTCCCCAAGTCTACAGTGTTTTAGGAATAACCCCTGTGTATGAGTGGATGGGGGAGGGAAGGGTTGGATGGCCATTCCTCCCACTGAGCTCACACATTTCTTACTTATTACCTTGCCGCAGTTACACCCTCAGGGAGTCATATGCTCTGGAAAATATAAGGCGCCAGCTCCATCATGTGGCTAGAGCAGGAATGCAGCTAAAACTAGGGCTGTTTTTTTCAGCCCAAAGCCCCAGCCTTCATCTTACAGAGAAGAGAAGATCAGGGAATTTCACCTGTAGGTATACCATATATGAGGCTAGCTATAATCTTCACAGGCTGAAGATTGCTGAAAGAAACTGACAATAAATTTACTTGCAGAGAGGATCTTAGCCTGAGGGTCAGAGGATCAAGGACAGAGATAAGACAAGGAGCTAGCTGAGAGGTAATCTTGACTAATGCAGAGCTCTTGGCCTTTGGGTAGAAAGAGGACAGCTAGTTTTCTTGAGAACTTTTTTTGGGAGCTGAATGGGAAGTGGGATGACAGCTGAGCATTCATTCTCCTCATTCCTCTAGGCCTGGAACATCTTGAACCAGGCAGGGAACTGAAGTGGTCCAGGCTAAGTTGGGTAGTGGGGAGGCTCAGGGGAAGAGGCCACTAAATTTCACACCATTCACAGAGCTCCTTGTGAGAGGAAGACTCAGGACAACACTCCCAAATATGGATTCTCTTTCTCTCTTTCTATCCCAATTTTTCCTCCATGCTGTTTTCCCCTAACATCTATATTGTTGTGAATGAAAGAATTTTACTGGATAAAATTAAATGTTCTTTTTCCTAAGTTCCTTCTCTCACTCTCATTCTTCCTTGCCTTCCACCCCGCCCCGCCCCCCCCACCGCTGCCACACACAGACACTTATCTAAAACTAATTGAAAACCTATTAGGTGACAGGACTATTCTAGACACTGGGGATACAGAAGCTGTTAGACAGAGGCTTTGCTCTCAAGACTTATACTTTAGAGGAGGATATTCACCTCTTCCCATTTTCTAGGATTATCACAGAGAAAGGACTTTTCAGACGCATTTATCATTCATGCTTTACTTTGTCAACAAATAGTAATTGAGGATTTGTTATTTGTAAGGCTTTACTTTAGATGTACTTGCTAAGAACAGAGACAACAGGAGACACTATTTTATTTTATTTTATTTCTTTCTAAGTTATTATGGAGCTGCAGATCTTGCCAGAAATTTTTTTGGGATGAGAATATAGGCGAAGTTGGGTCTCATAGTACCAAGATGGGACTCTCCAAGAATGCAGTGAGATATTTTCTAGTGGTTGAATAGGTTAATTTACACTTTGTGAGACAGAAAAGGGAAAGGTAAAAAAGACAGGAAATGAGAGAAAAAAGCAATAGCTTTAGAAATGGTTGGTGAAGCTGTGAGGATTTTCTTGGGCCCACTGTGGATCGGTGTTATCTGGTCTGTGAAAGTTTCCCCATATTGATTGACTAGGCAGGGGGCACTGGGGTCAGAAGGACTAAGGTGTTTTTTTTTTTTTTGGAAAGAATGAATGCCAAGATAGCTGAATGGTGACAGCTCTTCCTGCCTCTTCTTCTTTCCCATCACTTTTCCTCCTGGTGAGGCAGTAGAGCCTGGGTTAGAAGGTAAGTCTGGGCCTCCTGGTCAGCATCCTCCTTAGAGCAGCCTTCACCTCCTGGTTCTTCAGACTGTAGACGAAGGGGTTTAACAGTGGGCTCACCACACAGTACTGCAGGGAGAGCACTTGATCCAGGACTGAGTCAGACGCTGGAGTCATATACCTTGAAGGGAATTGCACAAAGGAATAAACTTAGCTCAGGACAATGGCCACAATAATCTTGACCACCACGGTCCATTCTATTCTAGAGACTCTGCAATGAGGGTCCTCAGAGCTGAGTTGACTGTCACTGGTACAGCACCTAGAAATGACTATATGATGAGTGAGAAGTCACTTGTTTCTGCCTTCGAATGCGTTCAAACATGAATTATCTCATGCAAAACATTATAGGAGCTGCCCCGAGGTAAAAAGAAGTTCTGCAGCATATCCAGTACTGCAGGTTAGAATAGAACTAATAATAATTTCATGCATTTCTGGAGCACTTCATTCTCTTCAAAGTGTCTTTCCTTAATAGTTATAATGATAATATGAGGAATTTTAAAATCTTCTTTTTCCTGTTATACAACTATATGTTTTCATCTTGCGATGACTGTTCCTTGCAAAATTGTATACTTAGTCCAATAATGCTGCCATTGTTCATAACATTCACTGCTCTGGAAATTATCATCAGAATAATAGCACATTATTTTTATAATGCTAAATGAAACAAACATTTGTCTTTTTAGGTGCATTTTTCTTTGGTTTAGGAAAGAAGCAAAGCCTGATAAATAAAGTAGAAGATAAAATGTTAAGCACAAGATAGAAATCCAAAATAATAAGATTAAAATTTTGGATGATTTGTTAAGTATCACTGGGAGTGCTTCCTAAAAAAGCATTATTATTATTATTAATATTATTATTATTTTTCAATGATGCCATCATCATTGGAAATATTCTCTGTGGGTTCTGGTGTACTTTGTTAAAAAAATATTCATTTTACTATCATCCTTCATCATCTAATTTATCTCTCCTAACATTTCTGTGAGGTAGGTAGGAGAAATCTTATTGTCTTCATATGGCATATGAGGAAACTGAGACAGAGAGAAATGAGGAGATTTGTTTACAGGCTCAGATGAGTACTCCTAGACTATTCTTTATCATCCTTTCCCACCCTGACCTCTCTCTAAGTTACAAACAGGTGAGAAAAGCATGGAGCAATTTGTGCAAATCTATCTCCATTTTACTGATAGAGAACACAGATCATAAGTATTGTGTCTCTTAGTAAGTGGGGACTCATCAGCTAGGCTGTTTACGTTTGAGAGAAGCATGGTAGGAAAAAACTTGAGATTTGAAGTCATTGAGACTTGGTTTAAATTATGGCTCCATTGATAGCTCGTTCTGGGACCTTTGAGAAATTACCTGGTTACTCCTGAAACTCAGGTTCCTTGCCTGAAAATGGGGTTAATAATATTTATTTTGTAGCATACTGAAATTGATCATGTAAAGCACCTGGTGTCTAGTATGTGCCTGATAAATAATGATAGTAAATAGACTTTGGAGGCATCATTTTCTAGCAGAAAAGAAACATGGCATCTGTTTATTTTTTTGTCTTACACTGAATAAAACTCCACTAAAGGTTCCCTGGTTTCCTTTTGAGGACTCTCAAATCATAGGTTCATGAAAGTAGGAAAATCTTTAGCCTTTGTATAAGTTCATTTTTCAGAGTAGACCATTGAAGCCTCAGAAAGAAAATGGATTTTTCATAATTCACACCGCTAGTCCAGAGCAGAGCTGGAACTAGAACCCAGGCCTTCTGAATTCTGGTACAATTATTTTCCTGCTACTTTGCAACTCTTTGTTCTACAGACCAAGACCACTTTAGGCTGAGGAATATCCTATATTTACATTCAGGAGGTATAGAATGACATACCTGAAAAATCCTGAAGCATAAAAGATGGTAATCACAAGAAAATGAGAAGAGCAGGTGGAGAAGATCTTGCTCCGACCAGTGGCAGAGTTGATCCCCAGGGCTGTCCTGATGATACGGGTATAGAAACCCAGCAATAGGACAAGGGTGCCTAGACCCAGGATCACCATGGTGGTCAGAATGGAGGCAATGCTAATGTAGGGATGAGAACAGGCCAACAGGAGCACATTGGGAAACTCGCAGGAGAAACTGTGGATGAGGTTGGGGCCACAGAAGTGCTGCTGAGCCAAAAGGAAGGTGTTAACTAGGCCAGTCCCTATTCCTATGGCCCACGATACTCCCACCAGGCTGGTACAAAACTTCCTTTCCATAGTTACCACATACAACAGTGGGTGGCACACAGCCTGGAACCGGTCATAGGCCATGACTGAAAGGAGGCAAGCTTCAGTAGCTCCAGAAAATAAGACCAAGGAGATCTGGCTGAAACACTGAAGGAAGGATACAGTCTTCCACTTGGAAAGAAGATTCTCTAGTAGTTTGGGCATAATGATGGAGGAATAGAAAGCATCCAGGAAGGAGAGGTGACTCAGGAAGAAGTACATGGGAGTGTGGAGGTGGGAATCAGCTCTGATCACCAGCAGCATCAGCAGATTCCCCGTGAGGATCAGGAGGTAAATCACCAGGAACAGAACAAAGAGTACTACCTGGACCTGGGGGTTGTTGGATATTCCTAGGAGAACAAATGCAGTGATTGTGGTTATGTTGCCAACTTCCATGGAGCATTCAAGTTTTCCTTCAGAGGGACAAGAACAGAAAAGAATACTTAAATGGATTATCAGTTTCAGAACATGTCTGAGGATAAGGCACTGTGAGAAAATCTTCGCGGCTGACCCAGGACAGATTATGTAGCAGCAGCAACTCTGCCATGTCAGACCTCATCAGCCCTTCCCAGCTCAGGGCAGTAACCTATTGGCCAAGGTGGAGAGGTGGGAAGGAAGAGTGTACAGAATTAGACCTAGAAAGGAAAGGAGAGAATAGAGATTATCCAGGCTGGAGACGGAAAGGAAGGGATTCAGGAACAGGTGCCAGAGCGCCGAGAAGTACTGTCCTTCAGTTCCAAAATGAACCAAGTTCAAACCACAGGAGTGCTGGCCAGCATAGTGAGTAAGCAATAAACATTTTGGCTGACCACCTGGCTGACAGACGATGATGAATAATTTGAATGATCAACTCTTGGTGATGACATAAAACCTTTCTTTGCCACTGTAAGTCTGTGAATAAAAAAAAAATTCATTAGAAAAACAATTTAGGAAAATTGTATGGTTTCTAAAGTCCATTCTGACTTAGAAATTCTAAAGATTGAGGGACGATCTTCCTTGGGTATCTCTGGTAATAAGCAGAAACTCCATCTCCTCTTCTGTATCAGCTCAAGGAGAAGTGGCACACAGGGTGTTGGTTTCAGGAAGCCAGGCAGGAGAAAGTCCTCAAAATATAAGTGAGGGCAGTTGCTCCAAGGCCTTCCCTTCCAGGATTTCTGTGAATCTGTAATCTCCACTATTTTCACTGTAATCTTAGGACTTAACATGAGAGTCCATGAAGACTGGCTTATTCTCTGAGTTGGTAACAGGAGATTTGGATAAAACCAAGTCAAACTTAGACCATCTTCTGTACATCATAAAGATGGTAGTAGTAATAATAATAATAATAAAAGATAAAAGAACACTTAGAACACCTGGTAAAATGGACAGTTATAGGGGTTAGTCTAGACCAGAGGAAGGTAAAGTGGTCACCCCTCTCTCCTTAACAAGTAGCTCAGGAAGATGATAAATGAGTATTTGATTTCTATTCATGGCTTGTATACTCATAGGTTCCCTGAGTAGATAGTTTTAAGAGAAGATGGATTTGAATGAGAAAGAGATTTTTCTTCACCTGGGCTCCCTAGGCTAAAAAGAGGTGCTCTCAGTGGAGGATATCTGAATGGCATCCATTAACCAGTGGTATGGTTAGGGCTCTGTGGGTTTCCTTCAACTTTGTTCTTTCTCTAGAAGATGCAATGGATGGAACTTGCGAGCAAGGAAATATCGCTAAAATCTTTCTGTCCAGATGGAAGTCTTCTTAATTCTGCCTTCCAAATAACAATGACCAGAGGGACTCGATCTCAGCTAAACCTTGGAGAATGAAGGAGGTCCCTAGAGAGGCTCCTAAGCAGGAGGCTTGCTCTAAAGCTGAATAAATTCTCCAGGGCCAACTATTCCTCCCCTGTATCACTCTTGTTTCAATGGGTTGCATCATACAAGTGGGATCTTAGAGTGGCCAATAATTTCTGGAGATAAAAATATAGAGTTTTAAAGTTTCCTAGTTTAAAAGCTTGAAATTTCCTTCCTCCCTCTCTCTGACCTTCCCTTCCTTCCCACTTCCTCATGTTTTCAATTTATATTTATGATTATAAAAGTAAGATAATGGTAAAAAACATAAAATGAAAAAGATATTAAGATATTTAAAAAATAAAAAGATATTAAAGATATTTTAATAAGAGAAGAAAATACAAATTTATCACGTCATCCAAAATTAATCCTTTTATTTATTACAATTCAAATAAAATCCAAATTGATTAAAAACTTTAAAACAAATTTTTAATTGTGGCAAAAACTTTTTATTATGGACAAATTTAAACATATGCAGAAGTGGAAAGAATAGTGTGAAATCCCTCTGGTTCCATCACTCAGCTGCAGGAATTATCAGCACATTGACAGTTATCCACCTTTGACCACATGGGGCTGAAAAATGTCTTCTCTACATGACATGAACACTCACGTGTCTAAAACATGGAAAGGTTCTGTTGCTGAAAGGTAGAGGGAAGGATAGATACTGGAGAGCAATTATCAGTCTTTGCCATGGGTGAGGATTGAATGGCGGTTGACTAAGTCCCTAGGAGATAACAAAGAGACAATATAGAAGGAACTTGGGCCTTTCACTCTGGACCATCCATACATATCTGGGCTTAAGAGAAAAGTAATCTTTTATTTGGTTATTCACTATACTTTGGGAACTGTTCTATAACAGCTTAGCCTTTATCTTTCTAAAATAGATTTCCTAACTAACCCAAATCGCCTCCGAGTTCTCATTACCAAAAATAAGTTTGCAATAACCTTTTTTTTTTTTTCCTTCAGGGAGGGGCATGTTTATTGTGTTTGAGACAATACATCAGGTGCTCTCTGAGCTACAAAAGGTAAAAGGAAAAACTTCTTATTACAAACTGACAAAGGTAAAAGGTAAAGGATTTTCCACAATAGCGTGAACCACATACTAAGAAATAGATCTGGGTTTAATACAAACAACATAATTCCTAGTCGTTTACAGCTACTTTCATAAGTTAATACATATAATAAATCAGGCTAAAATGCTCTATAATATTTGGTAGACATCAGGATCTTTAGTACATCACAACATATATTTTAATATCCTGAAGAAGCAAAACTTACAAGTAGGCCTTTTAAATATAACTAACTTACAGCTATAAAGTAGATAGCATTTAACTTTTGGGGGAGTCTCCAAGTCTCCAAAGGATAAAAGCAGAGACTAGACATAGTGTAACATATACACAGAAGTTGTACTGGAAAGGCTATAAAGATTTTCAGCACAATAAGAAGATTCCTTGTTTTCCTTTACACCTCATACAGATTATATATATTATGTTACATATCATTTGGTTCCCTGTCTGGCCATCCTGTCATGTTCTGTTCTGCTGGTCACATACTGAATGGCTATGTTTCCAAGAAGATGATTTGTAGGGTTGCAGTCTGTGAAGAGAACAGATCAGCAGCAAAAACATTGTAACAGTCAAAGTGGTACTCAGTTGTCTTTAATCAGATGATTCCATGACTGTTGATGTAGTTGAGATAGAGTCTGGTGTTGAAAGTAACCTTTGGTGACTTAAATAGATAATTGAATGAAAATGTGATATTCAGAAAAAAACACACCACCTTCATATGCAGAATCTGGTGGATGAAGTATAGTTAATCTCTTCACAAACGTTGCTTCCCTTAAGGAAACAACACTGCAGCTCGGAGGAGGATCAAGGGTTAATTACCATTATAGCATAATAGCCAAGCAGATACAATGCTTTACATATGTGTTCTCATGATAAACAGCAACTAGTCCATTAGTAAGAGAACTAGACAGCACCATCTGTCACACGTATCCTTATTCTAGATTCACCTGGTAATGGAGGTAGTCATTTGTGTTTGCTAATTGGCTTTATTCAAAGGAAAATAAACTCACACCATTATGACAGGAGATAGTTTTGCACTTTGGAGTGACCTCTGAGGTTAGGCTCCTACCATTCCATAGAAATGGTGAAACACTGTCTTCTTTTATAATTATATTTAAAAAAGAGGGTTTTAGGTCCTTGAGAAAGACATTATTGGGTAGTAAAGCATGCAATAGATCTATGTTACTTTTAAACAGATTTACATACCTTTCAAAAAGATAAAGGACTTATTATGACAAATGTTCTACAGCAAATGCTCTAAGAAAAGGGGTCGAGGGAGAGAAGTCTCTTCCCTTGTTTTCAACAGGGAGTATTAGCCTCTTATTTTAAATTTATATCTACATTGACATCATCCAATTGATCTACCACCACTCGTTGCAAGGCCTTTCATTTCTCTGCTGAGTTGACTTTGCATTTTTCAAAAACCAGTTAACTGTATTTGTGTGGATCTCTTCCTAGATTCTCCATTTGGTTTTATTAATCTACATGTCTATGCCTCTACTTTCCTTCTGCAGATACAACACTGTCTTAAATATTGTAACTTTATGATAAGTCCTGAAATTGGGTAATGAAAGTCACACAATTTTGTTTTTCTTCCCCAGAATTGTTTTGGCTATTTTGGTACCTTCGCCTTTTCCCAATTTCCTCAAGCTAAGGTTTATTTTTTAAGTTAATTAATTATTATTATTTTTTTTATGGTGGCAATGGTTAACGAAATCCAGTAAGTTTTAGCTGTACACTTTAACAGTAAGGCATATATATATTTACACTGTGGTTTTGAATCCCTTTCTCTCCCTGCTCTAGTGGGATTGCACCAGTACCCTCAGGCAGGCTTTGATACATTTCTTGCTTTAGGATGAGTCTTTTGTTTCACAAGGGAGGTAGAGGAACTGGGCCTAGGAGGGTTCGATTGTAGCTGCTGTTGCCCAGCCTCAGCCAACAACCCCTGGCTTCTTCCCCATTCTCCCTGTGAGAGCCAGGTCGGGTTTCAGGAGGGGTTCCTGCAAGAAGGTGAGAACCCCCCTATTGACCACAACCCCCAGGAACCTCACAGTCTCACACTAGCATGCATTCAGCCTTAGGCAATTTGTCAACAATTTTAGTTTAATTTTCCTACTAGTTTATGTTACCTGGAAGCTTGTCCTAGGTAAGTAAATGCTCAGGTCCTGTGTCTCCCTGCAGGCACCCATGTCTCTCTGGACTTCTGTAAGGCCATCCCCTCTGTGACAGTTCTCTGATGGTCCAAGATAACTTGTTGATTTTCAGTTCGTCTAGCTTTCCTCTTTTTGTAAGAGTGAGAGTGATATCTTTCCAGCCCTCTATATCTCTAAGCTGAAATTAGAAGACTGAGTTATTAAATGAGAAAATTATAACTCTTGGTTCCAGAATGTCTTATATTGTATCATATTTAAATCTCTTTAACTACTCTCACTAATAGGTATCATGTTATATATTACATTCCCAGGACTTATTTATTTTATAACTGGAAGTTTATTCCTTTTGAATCCCTGTCCCCACTTCACATCTCACCTCCTTCCCCCACCTCTGGCATCCAGCAATTTGTTCTCTGTATCTATGAGTTTTTGTAAAAATTGAAATATATTTGACACATAACATTGTAAATTTAAGGTCTGCAACATGCTAATTTGATAAATTTATATATTGCAATATAATTACCATTGTAGAGATAATTAGTACCTTTTCATATCACATGATTATCATTTCTTTTTAGTGATTATATCGATTAAGAAATGCCCAAACCTGAAGAGGATTTTTATGAGTGTATTTGAACCAAACTGACAACAAGTGCCAGGAAATAAAATCTCAATGGATTGAGAAAATGCTCCAGATAATGGCATTTTTTTGCAACTTATTTTATAAATTAGAATAAAAGGAGGAGACAGAAGGAGGGTTACATGAAATCCATTGGTGGTAGATTATGGGGGTGGCAGAAAGCAAAAGCAGGGGGAATCTCTGGGATTGGATAAAAAACAAAATGGAAAGATACATACTTCTTTTGTATTGGTGGGTGCAAGACAGCTAACATTTACAGCACAGAGAGTTGGTATGCGGCCAACAAGATGACAATGAAGGGTTCTGTGGTTTAGAGCTCTAGTACCCTTGGTTGTGCTTTGAGGAGTCTGGAAAAGATTACTCTGACGTTTCGAAGGTATGTTATCTTGGATGCTAAAAGAAAACAGACAAGTCCATTAAGGTAAAGACTGAGATTTGTCAAGAAAGCTACAGGCTTTGGATGTGACTACGTGCCTGACCTATTTTTAGTTAGGAATTTTTATGTTCAGTCTACCCTATGTGGTTACTTTCAGTCTCTGAGTTTGTAAGGCCTGCAATATAGATCTTCCCTGAGCTTGTCAGGTTTAGTATGTGGCTCCTTTTCCACTCATAGTTGGAATCATTAAGTTCTAGTCTCTTTATAAGTTTTATGATTATAATACAATATTGTTGTTTATATTCACTATGTTGTACATTAGATTTCTTCTTGGACTTCTTTACTACTTGTTGCAAGTTTGTACCCTTAAACAACATCTGTCCTATTCCCCTGGTAATCACCATTTTACTCTCTGTTTTCATGAGTTTGGCTTTGTCAGCTTTCACATACATATACGTGGAATTAAGACATTATTTAAAAGCAAAATGCAAAGATACATACTTTTTTTACATTGATGGGTACATAACAAGATATTACTTGTCTTTCTTTGACTTATCTCATTTAGCATAGGTGCTCAAGGTCCATCATGTCGTTGCAAGTGGCAGGATCAACTTCCTTCTCATGGCTAAATTACATTCCATTTTATACCACATCATTAATTCTATACCACATCTTCTTTATCCATTCATCTATTGAGGCACTTAGGCTGTTTTCATATTTCAGTTATTGTGAATAATGCTGCAATAAACATGGGAGGGAGTATATATATATATATATATATATATATATATATATATATATATATATCTTTAATACCCTGTTTTCATTTCCTTTGGGTATACACTCAGAAGTGGAATCGCTGGGTCATATAGTTAGTTCTATTTTTAATTTTTTGAGGAACCTCCATACTGTTTTCCATATTGACTGTACCAATTTGCACTCCCACAACATAAATACCTTACATTTGATAATATCTGCTAATAATGGCATCAGACACCCTTTTCCGGGATAGCGGTATCTACCATTGGTTATCACTAATACTCTATCTGCCTGGGATTGGGACAAATAGGGAAGGGTGTTCATTTCATTTCCCTTATTTAGAATTTAGCATTTGTGGTGGGAACCCATTTCCTTCTTGTCTAATGGGGAAGGAAGGATTGCTTTCCTTTTGTAGAATCCAAATGAATAAGGTCCTGAGAAAAGCACTCGCAAAAACAGAGGATGCTTGCAAGCAGAAGAGATAGATCTCATCTCTCTGTTGGGTTTTGCTTTAGCAGTAGACTTGCTGACTTTTTCTCTGTGCCTATCCGAGCCAAGAAGAGAAGAACTGGAAAAGCTGACAGGGCAGAGGGGGCAGATGGAAATGCAGCAACCTGCTCATTCACTGTTTTGCATGGCAAAGATGTGTGAATTTTCAGGGGGGATCATTGATCATCTTGGTAGTTGGTTTTGGACTCTCACTGTTGTCACATTCAAGGTGGTTGCTGGGGAAGGTTTCTTCTGCAACAAGAGGTTTTGGGAGGTTGCTGGTACTGAAGGAGAGGCAGGTAGAAGAGAGCGAACAAGAGTCAAGTCTTCTAGGTCAGGGAACTGTGCAGTGAGGAGGATCAGTGGGATCTTCGAAAGAACTCCCACATCCCTCCACCAGAGGCAATGTTTATACAACTGCTGACCTGAGGTCATTTTTCGATCAGGCATTGTTACAATGATCAATAGTAAGAAAATAACAACAGGACTAATTAATTATAGGAAGTCACTTGTTCCCTCTGCCTTCTTTTATGCCTCCCAAATTGGAAGAACCAGACCTTGAAGAGGTAGAAGGGGGGATGTGTCTGAGACATCTGAGGCCTCTTCAAAGTAGTGAGATACCAACTCAAACCTGCATCGGGGGAAGGAGAGGAAGGAGACTTCAATTAAACTGGAATACATGTATTAAATTAGAATGTACATTTATTAAACAAAGTGATCAAAACATTAAAGATCTACCTAATTACTCTTTAAATAATAGGAAATGGAGATTACACAGCCCAGTTGAATTAAGTGACTGGGAAAAAACCCAGTTTCATGTATATATACCGTGGCGTTGGGGCTGCTTAATAAACAGGTTACATTAAAGTCTTTATGTATAGGAGGCACTAGAATAAAATACACCTACATATGAGTAGTGGAATTATTTTTTGATATCATCATGTTTTCCTTAACATATGTACTTTCTTATAACTTAAAAAATTTGAAAATACATGTGTGATTAATCAGGACATGGTTCAGTACATGATAAGTTTTACTTATGAGGAAATAAAGTAAAATGGAACTTAAAATGTTTACATCTATTAATCACGTATGTATCCTAATAGTCTCATTATTGCTATACGAAGAATAACACTAAATGAGTGCCAGTTATCAGACTCTAAAACACAATGAATTTTGAGGAATATCATAAGTAGTATGGAAAATTTACCCAGAAAACACAAATTGGTGAATCATTTAACAACACATACTGCATATTTCATAAACCCTTGTTCATATATATGAGAAGGAAATTATTCAAAAACTAAAAACCCTGGCCACATCTTGTTTACCTAATTATCTATTGAAGGACACTTTAGTTGTTTCCGTATTTTGGCCACTGTGAATAACACTGCAATGAACATGGGGTTACATATATTTTTATGGAGAAATGTCCCAGAAGAAGGATTGCTGGGTCATATGAGGGTTCCTTTCCCCCCACAACCTCTCCAACACTTGTTATTACTTATCTTATTGATAATAGCCATTCTTACAGGTGTGAGGTATTATCTCATTGTGGTTTTGATTTCATTTCCCTAATAGCTAGTAAAGTTGAGCATTTTTTCATATATCTGTTGGCCATTTGTATATCTTTTTGGGGGAAATGTCTGTTTGGGTCCTTTGTTCATTTTTAAATTAGATTGTTTGTGTTTTTTTGCTGTTGAGTTGTATGAGTTCTTTATGTATTTGGATGTTAGCTCTTTATCAGAGGCATCATTAGCAAATATCTTCTCCTATTTGGTTGATTGCCTCTTTGTTTTGTTGATGGTTTCTTTTGCTGTACAAAACTTTTTAGTTTGATATAATCCCATTGATCTAGTTTTGCTTTTGTTTCCCTTGTCTTTGAGGTCAAATTCATAAAATCCTAAGACCAAAATTCATAAGTTTAGTACCCATGTTTTCTTCTATGAATTTTGTTGTTTCAGGTCTTTTATTTAAGTCTTTAATCCATTTTGAATTAATTTTTGTGTATGATGACAGATAGCAGTCTAGTTTCATTCTTTTGCTTGTGGCTTTCCAATTTTCCCAGCACAATTTATTGAAGAGGCTTTCTTTTCTCCATTGTATGTTTTTAGTTCGTCAAAAATTATTTGTGCATATACATATGGGTTTATTTCTCAATTCTCAATTGTGTTCCATTGGTCTGTGTGTCTGTTGTTCCGCTATTATCATGCTGTTTTGATTATTGTTACTTTGTAGTATAATTTGAATTCAGGAAATGTGATATCTCTGTTTTCATTATTTTTTCTCGGGATTGCTTTGGCTATTCAGGGTCTTTTACAGTTCTATACAAATCTGGTGTCTTTTTTTGTTCTATTTCTTTTAAAACGTGCCATTGGGATTTTGATAGGGATTGCATTAAATCTGTGTATTGCTTTGGGCAATATGGCCATTTTAACTGTTGATTCTTCTAATCCATGAACACAGATATCTTTCTATTTCTTTGCATTTTCTTCAGTTTTATAGAATATTGATATGTACATTAATGTTAAAAACTGGTATGTTTTCAAACTTTTGGACCTCTGTTTAAAAAAAAGGCTGCCTAATATGAGCCAGAAGAGAGCATGCCATTAGTTCAAGAAGTTGGACAATTATTCATGGATGCACAGATTTAAAAAATGATTTTTACCTTCTTTTTAAATTTTTTATTCTGATACTTGTACTTTGATTACATTTACCAGGTGGCTAGTGCTGATGAGCTTTTTCAGGTGCTTATTTTTTTTATTCTGGAAGGGCTTATCAAGAAAAGACAAAACTATAAAGAAATATTATGATTGAACTAGAATGTAAAAAGGATAATAGCTACATATATGAAAGAAATAAAAAAAACTTAAGAAAATAGGGTCAGGAATTTATGCCAATAAATGATAAAATTAGATGAAATAAACAAATTTCTAGAAAAATATAATTTATCTAAACTGACTCGAGATGAAATAGAAATCCTGGATAGGACTATCGTTATTTAAAAACTTATTGCAGTAATTAGGAATCTTTCATGAAAACCTCAGGCCTAGATCATTTGTAAAGGTGACTGCTATCAAACTTTCACAGTTTATTTTGATCTTAAATAATTCTATCAGAGACTAACCAAAAAAAGGACTATCACTGAGCTTATTCTATGAGACCAGTAGAAGTTTCCGATAACAAAAATCAGACAAAAAATATGAAAGGAAGCTTATAGACCTGTTTTACTCATAAGCACAACAATTAAGGTGATGCATAACTTCTCAGAGGATGGTTAAGATGAGAGAGGAAATGAAAGGTAGATGTAATTATTAATAAGTTTTAGTTATTAGGTTAGGAAGTGGGGTAATGGCTTTATAATACTTTAAAAACAAATGAACAACCTAAACGAAAAGAAAATAAATGAAAACAAGGCAGTATATATAATATGTACACTAATTATGATAATGCATTATGAACAAGGAACTAAGAATAATTCAATTCTATGCTTCTGATATTCTAAATCAGAAAAAAATAAAAAAAGAAGGAAAGAAATAAAGGAGAAACAGATGGAAACAGGGAGGGAAGAAGAGGAGAAAACTTTGGAACAGTTGCTATATAAATAATTGAATGAAATGAGGAACCACTGAAAATGTTCAATAGTAGGAGAATTGTTAAATAAACTGTGGCTTTTTTTGTTTTGATGTAATATAATAGACTAAAATATTTTTGAAAATGGAGAATTTTCTTGTTTCTAGTTTTTTTTTCTTTATTGAAATATAATAGACAATTAGTTGCTTGTATTTACATTGTAGATTTCAATGAGTTTTTTTTTCACTTGTAGTTAGCATACATTAATATACCAGTTTCAGTTGTATAGCATAGTAATCGGAGAGCCACATAACTCACAAAGTGATCACCCCACTAAATCTTCCCCCTTACATATTTGTTGCAACATTATAAAGCATCTTCCCCATGCTATGCTCTACATCTTCATGAATATTCTGCAGCTATCCATTTGTGCCTTTTAATCCCTTTGCTTTTTTTCCCCTCCAATCCCCTCCTGTCTCGTATCTCTCTAAATATTCTCTGAGTTTATTTTCGCTTTTGTTGCTGTTGTTGATTTTGTTCTTTAGATTCCACATGCACATGAAATCATGAGATATTTGTTTTTCTCTATCTAATACATTTCATTCAGCGCAATATCCTCTAGGTCCATCAAAGCAATATGTCTTTCTATCCTCTTCCTTTTAGTCTGTGTGTGTGTGTCTTTAAATCTGAAGTGAGTCTCTTATAGGCAGCATATGTAAGGGTCTTGTTTTCTTATCCATTCAGCTACCCTATATTTTGTTTGGAGCACATAATTATTTTCTATTTGAGGTACTTATTGATAGGAATGTAGTTATTATCATTCTTTATTCCTCTTTTTTGATACATGTTTTTTCTTCTTAAAGTCCCTCCAACATTTCCTGTAATACTAGCTTGGTGATGTTAAACCTTTAGCTTATTTTTGTCTGGGAAGCTCTTTATCTGTCCTTCATCTCTAAATGATAGCTTTACTGGATAAAGTGTTCTTGGTTGTAGATCCTGGGTCTTCATCCTGTCGAATATTTTTTGCCAAGCCCTTCTGTCCTGTGTAGTCTCTTTTGAGAAATCAACTGCCATGCTTATAGGTGCTCCCTTGTAGGTAACTAACCGCTTTTCTCTTGCTGATTTTAAGATTCTCTCTTTGTACTTAACCGTTGGCATTTTAATTATAATGTGTCTTGGTGTGGGCTTTTTTGGGTTCCTGGTTTTTGGGACTCTCTGAGCTTCTTGCGGTTTTATGTCTATTTCCTTCACCAGGTTAGGGAAATTTTCCATCATTATTTCTTCAAATATATATTCAACTTCTTGTTCTCCCTCTTCAGGTACCCCTATGACACGAATATTTTTACCTTTAATAGTGTCCTATAGGCTCCTTAAATAATTATTATAGTCTTGGCATCTTTTTCCTTGCCATTCTGACCTAGTGTCCTTGGCTTTCCCATCCTCGATATAGGTCATTTGATCCTCTTCTTTATTCACTTTATTCCATTTAAAGATAATGTGTTCTTCATTTCAGACTGGTTTCCTTCTATAGTTTCCATTTCCATTTTTATGTTTTTTAAATCTTTTTGTTGAAGTTCTCACTGAATTAATTTACATTTCTCCTAAGTTAATTGAGCATCTTTATAACCAATATTTTGAACTCTACACCTGTTGGATCACTTGACTCCATCATTTCTGGATATCTAGTCTGTTCTCTCATATGGTTTCTGCTTCTTTGTCTTCCCATTTTGGCTGCCTTTTCATGTCTGTTTCTATGTACTAAGCAAAGCTCCTAAGTCTCTCGGTCTTATTAGTGTGGGTTTATGTTATTGGTGTCCAGTGTTAACAGTCCTGAGAGGGGTTCAGCTGCAGGGCAAATTTGGCCCAAGCCTCTGCCCCTCCAGGGCTACCTGTTAAGATTCAGCAAGCAATCCACAGATGCTGTGCTTATAGTTCCCTCAAAAGCCCACACCAGGAATCAAAGCCAGCTGCCTCCAGTGTGAGCCTAGGCACAGCTCAGCAAGGAGCACCTGACTCACTAAGGATACACTTGGATGTGGCTTGGGTGGGGCTGTGAGTTGGGGGAAGCAGAGTTTCAGGGAATCCTCTGGGCGGAGCGACCTCTGGTATCCAGTTTGATAACGTCATGGCTATGGCGGCGCTGTGTTTGCGCACTGGGAGTGGGCAGGGCTCAACAGGGAACGATGGATACCGCTGGCACTTCTGTACAAGTGAGTCTCGCTTTGGCCTTCATTCTGACAAGTCAGTGTTCCTTGGTAAGTCCTTGTGTAGCTGAACTGGCACAGGTGGTCAGAGCATGCAGGTCTGTCACCATGAAAATCCACTCATGGACATGGCCCCTTTAAGAAGCGTCTGCTGCTGCCGCAGCCTCCGTCTCACTCAGCCACTTGGAACGGAACAGCCTTGCGTCCTCATCCCATTCTACCTTCTGCCATTGCAGGGTGATATCTTAGATTTCTCCCTAGTTGTATGTCTTGTTCATCTAGATTCCAGGTGATTTTTCCTTGCTGTTTGCTCCTTGTTTTTGTCGCAACTTTGGTTGCCAGAGGGATGAACAAGCCTCTATCATCTATGCCATTTTTTCCCCTCTCGAGAATGATATTTTATGTCAAGTAAAATGACAGAAATAAAATTTCTTATAAATTATAGTCATGGTTATGTATAAGAATGCACCTTAAAGACATTTTTTATAGAAAAATTGGACTGAAATACCTAAATGTTAATAGTGATTCTCAGTGTGTAGTAGAATAATTTTCATGTATTTAATAATTTATAACTGAAAAATTTTAAAGAAAGTATTAGTATTTTACATGAACCAATAATACTTATAATTTCAACATTGTCAAAAGTAAAATGAAAAATAATTTCAAGTGTTTAGCAGCATCTATGAAATATTTTCAATCTTGCTGTCCAAAATATGAAGAATAATAAACAGATGTGGACTTTCTTCATAAATACATGTATTACAAAAATATGAGACAAATATCTAAAAGAAGTTATGAGTTCTTATAAACTGTAACTTTATTGAATTGAATACTAAGAATTAGATATTTGATAAATACTCCTTTTAAAACACCATTAAATGAGAGAGGCACGTTGGCTGAAAACTTTTGAATTTCCAAAGTAGAAAACAGATCTGAAGTAGGGAAAAATATTGGAGAGAGCTGAAAGAGGTCTATCTTATATGAAATTCCGAAGTTAGATAACAATAGATAGATAGATAGATAGTGGAGGTGATTATTAGAGAAGATTGTTTTAGCCAAATTTTATTTAGTAAAAAAAATAAACAAAAAACGAAGAACAAAACCTTAGGTGAACTTGCTGGATCGATGAGAGAGCCAGGAGAGGTCTGTAGAGGTCTGTAGGGGCCTTGGTGGGAACAGACACCGCAGGCTGAGAGGGGTACAAACAAAGAACGGGGTTCTTAAACAGCCTCTTTCTGAAGCCTGTCTGGTAATTTCAAAGCTCCCAAGCCTCTTAGGGGCCCAGATTGCAATAATTCTCCTTGGAGCAGAGTTATAGAAATTACATCTGTCCTTTGCCTACATTCCTATGCAATCCTGGGGACAGTTATACCACAGATCCACTTGAGCAGCCAGTCGCTCTGTGGAGCGGGTACAGACCCAGGTTTTCAATTCCTCTCCACCAGAGTTGTCTTCTTTCTAATCTTTTCTTACACCAGGAATGTCACATTTACAAGCCCTACATCATGCTTATATTCTTGACTTTACATTGCTTGCATAAGCCTGCATAAGACATTTCCCTGATTCTCTTGCTAATAGGCTTTTGGCTGAATTTAGCCAATTGGAGGCAGTGGCTTGTTTGAATAATAATAATAATAATAATAATAATAATAATAATGGAAGAGGAGGATGAGAATGAGGAGATGACATTGCATTCTGATTCTGGCATGAGAAGCACAGCACTTCTTAAGCAGTCCTAGTATCATCTGTAATTCCTCTCCTAGATGGTCATGATGCCAATGCCCCCAGAGGCACTACAGCCAATGTAGAATCATCAGCTTCAGCCTAGGGTTGGTGCAAGTTTTTCATTCTTTTTTGCTTCTTTAAGACCCTCTTCATACTTTTCTCTTTTGGCTATCCAGTCATTCCAACAACTTAGTATTAAATTCATCTTCATTTAAGATACTTAGAGTAAAAAAAAATCACAAAAACAAAAGCAAAAAAATATATTTAGAGCAAATTACAGTGTCCATATGGTTTCAAATTTGGATTTCTAAGATTTCAAGAATGATTTAGCAAGTAGTTTTATATAGATGTCTTGGATGCTTTTATGAATGGTTTTATGCAGTTCTTCTGATTAGTCTTCTTCTCTATAACCACCTATTTTTTATCAGGAAACCCCTACCTAGGATCCTCCATACTCCATGTACTTCCTTTCTGAATCTCATCACTTTCCACAGAACAAGATCTGCCCAACTTATCCTTCCGAGCCATTGGTAAAACCTGGAAGGTGAAACAAGCAGCACTGCTATACTACCATAGAATGAATGGAGTCCTCAACCATGTGCTGCATAGCAGATAATGCTTCTCAGAGCTCGTGAAGTGTCTGTCAGCCTAGACTTTAGCTCAACAAGCTCACTTTCTCTCTCAGACACCTGCATCTGCATCTGCCTTGTATCTAAGGCCCTCTTTAGTTACAGCTCATCTTAAACCCACCTTCACTCAAACTTCCATGAGTCTCAAGACTATGTCTTTCTTCCTTTAGAGATTCTGATTCTTTACTTTTTGATTTACTTCACTTTTTGCTTTACCCCTAGTTTTATACCCATGGGAATCCATGTAAGGATTCAGAACGTAGTTTTTCCAAATGCTAAGGATTTTGTTAACGTTCCACAAACAAAAGGAATTGGATATCTCTATGTCTGTATCCAAACTACCTGGATCGAAATAGTTATCTGATACATTTTCTTCTGCCTGTGAGAAAGATAAAATATGAGTCAAAGGAAACAAGTAATTTGTTGCTGTTTTTTTTGTGTGCAATTCCAAGAAAGGAGGCTTTACAAGATTGTCATGTCTGACATGAGCAAACAAAAGTTTTTCTTAATGTTTATTATTCAGGTATCTTGCTGTAATTCTGCCCTGTTTTCCAATCATCCTCTACATGTTCTCTGTTCCCTGAAACATTGTTAACTTTTTTGCAACATGTTTTTCAGAGCCACTTTACTTTCTTGTTCTTTAGGCTATGGACAAGGGGACTGATTCACTAGGGGAGTGACTACACTATATGGCATAGAGAAAACCAGCTCCCATGGAGGACCTGAGGTTGGCATGAGAGAGCAAAACAAACCTGAGCTATAAAATAAGGTTACTATAGTGAGGTGAGAAGAACAGGTGGAGCTGATGCTCAGGACGGTGGAGACAATGCGGGCATAAGAGAAGAAGACCAAGAAGAAGGTCCCAAATGCAGGAGGGCAGAGCAGAGTAGGATAGCATAGTTATTGGAGATACTGGAACAAGACAGGGAGACAAGAAAAGGTACCTCACAAATGAAGTCGGAGATGATTTGAGTCTCAAAGAAGTCCAAATTCTAAGCTAGAAGAGTATTGATGAAAACATCTAAAAAGGCAAGACCCAAGATCTTCACACCAGTCTCACACACAGCTCATTGCTAATCTTTTGACCATAGAGTAGAGGGTAGCAGATGGCAGGTCATAGGCCATCACTGCAAGAAGGTAGAGCTCTGTTCCCCCAGAGTCAAACACAAAGGAGGCCTGGGTCAAATAGTCCTCCACTGAGATGATTTTCTTCTCAGACAAAAGGTTCTTCAACACCTTAGGCACAGTGACTGAAGAGTAACAGAAATTCAGGAAGGAGAGGTGACTCAAAAAGAGGTAAATGGGAATATGGAGGTGAGAGCTGGCCCTGATTACTAGGATCATTAATAGGTTCCTTGACAGAGTCAGGAGGCAAATTACCAGGGAAAGCACAAAGAGTGGAGCCTGGGTGTGATGATCAGCAGCAGCCCAAGGAGGAGGAACTCTGTGATGGTGCTCTTGGTTTCTGAAGGCCATTTAAAGATGATAATCCTTTGGAAGGAAATAGAAAGAGGAATGCAGCATCAATTGTCTCTTCTCAAAACCCAGAGTTTCCACCCATTCTATGTATACGTACTTTTTTCTCAACTGCTCATTATTGCCATAGTTGTCTAATAGCTCTCATGGCCTCCCTTGAAAAATGCTTTTCCCTTTGTTGACTTCCTAGTGCACAAGTCCTGAATGTACTCCACTTTTTTCATTTGTTGCTCTTCTCTTACAAACAGCTCTAGAGAAATTCACACAGATTTTCAGATCTGACCTGTGAATAGTTTTCCATTTCTTTAATTGGGGTCTTTTTGTTCTTTAACATTTTGGTCAAGAGCCTACTTTTCTGCAGAAGATTTTCTAATCTTTCTTGTTCTTCCCAGGTTATATCTTTCACTTCCCATTTAAAACTCTGTAGTAGTTTGTTACTATGTAATTATGTACTATTTATGTTGTTTTCTCCTCTTTATTATTGTATTTCACATGTTTGGAACATTTAATCTTAGAAACAACTTTGAAAGCTCTGTGTGTGTGTGTGTGTGTGTGTGTGTGTGTGGTTGATATAGGGAGGACATTGCTGAATATATTTTTTAAAGTTAAAAAAGTAGAGCTAAAAAATAATGAAGGTAAAATAAAACTGAATTGCTCATTAAAAGAAACCATTAAAAAAGAGAAAAAGCAAACTGGAGCCTAGGAGAAAATATTGAACAAAGTACACAGATATGTAACAAATACCTTTGAATCAATAATAAATGTCAATGATAATAAATATTACAATAATAAAAATGACAAAAAATTCAATACAAAAATGGGCCAAAGAATAGAACAAGGCCTTCACAAAGGAAAGTATCTCAGTGGCCAGTAGGCTTATAAAAATATGTGCAACATCATTAGTCATCATGAAAATACAAAATAAAACCACTAAACAGAGGTACCACTAAACACTCATCAAAATGGCTAAAATTGCCAAATGTTGGCAAAAAGTGTGGAACAACTGGAGTTTTTCCTGTGGGAATGTAAGATATAGTATAATCACTTTGTAAATGTAGGCAATTTCTTACAAAGCTAGACATACATTGAGTCTATGACCCAGCAATTACACTCTTAGGAAAATAAATGTATATGTTCACAAAAAGACTTGTACAAAAATATTCATAGAACTTTTCTCCTCTAATGGCCATAAACTGGAAAAAAACCCAAATGAGTATCATAGATGATAGATAAACAAAGTATTTTATTTTTTAAAAAGCAGCAGTATATTTATACAACGGAATTCTATTAAGTGAGAAATTAACAAACTATTGATATATACAACAATAATGGTAAATAGTAATAGCAACCATTATGTATGTACATTCATTTAAGTGCAAAAAATTTTAATGGATACATGTTGAAAAACTTTAAAATTTGAAAAATATTCATATATCTTTGTAATCATCATACTTTTTTTTAACCCCTACAGCACCTGGTCTTCCTAGGTGGTCTCCTATCCAAGTACTAACCAGGCCTGACCATGCTTAGCTTCCAAAATCAGATGGGATAGGGCTTGGTCAGGGTAGCATGGCCATAGACTTCTTATTTTCTTAAGTATATCTACTTCTCTCTACTGTGTGTCCTATTTCAGCAATATACTCTCTGAGCCTTTTTGTGCCTTCACTTGGATATCTATCTTACTTTGACTTTTGGTAATAGGTGTTTTTCTTTCTTTTCTTTTTCATTTAAACTGCCTGCTCCTTAGGAATTAAGGTCTATATTACTTTGAGTACATGTTGTAGTATGAGGCACATGATGAATCCTTAATCAAGATTTGTTAAATGTGGAATGAATGGGAAGGAGAAAGCAAATAAGGCAGACTATGGAGGGCCTCTCCTTGAGGAATTTCCCCAACTTGAATTCCATTTTCAAAAGAAACTAATCAGGAAGGAGACTGGAAAGAAAAATAAAAG
The DNA here is from genome assembly GCF_014176215.1 of Rousettus aegyptiacus. NCBI lineage: Eukaryota > Metazoa > Chordata > Mammalia > Chiroptera > Pteropodidae > Rousettus > Rousettus aegyptiacus. The sequence continues at coordinate 131,978,912 of NW_023416295.1, forward strand.
CACATGAGTGTGGAGCTCATCTTCTAGCTGTAACGGGTTGGAAGAGGACTTATCTGATAACTAACCAGTGCCTATGGAACCCAGATCCATAGACTGCAGATCACATACGCTCATTAATTTTTGTCCACTTCAGGGAGGTTTCTTAAAACCACAACATTTAATCATCCAACTACTCACTCTTTCATTCTATGTTATTAATTACCCATCTAATTTTTCATTATTCCACTCCAGCACCATCCTATCTGTCATCCTATCAGTCCTCTATTCATCTATCCATCCATGTATCCACCCATTCCTTCCTTCCTTCCTTCCTTCCTTCCTTCCTTCCTTCCTTCCTTCCTTCCTTCCTTCCCTCATTCACTCAAAAATCAACAGATATTTATAGATTACACTGTGTAGGGTGTTACACTTAAAGTAGATTGATTGATAGTCTGATATAAATCTTTGATAAACTATGTATGAATGCACTTATTTGTCTTAGATTTTAAATAATATGCTCCTAATATCCAGAGCTGAATTCCTTAATACTAAACTTGAATTCTGACCCATCATTATATACTCACATTCTGCCCCTTCAGAGCTCTCTTGACTGGAATGGTAACCTCTTATAGTAATCCTAACTTGTTCACCAAAATTCTGAATCAGCTGTGAATCCTTTGGCTTTCAACTAACATGAAATCATCTGATGTTGGTATTGGCCATAGGACTCAAAATAAGTTCTATTTCTGCTGGGATAGCCCATGAATTAATCCTTGTTCTTTCCGGCTTTCTTCACTTATGCTATGCTATATTTAGTCATCTTACCATGCTTGAAACTCTCCTCAGATATCAGATACAAATTACCTCTCAGTTGTGTCCTGAGCAAGTTAATTCACTCTACAGTGAAGAAGGAAAATCAAATGGAAAAGTCAGTTATAAGGTGTTTTTCTCATCTCTGTGCTCTTAAAATCCTGTTGAAATAAACATTCTCTCTGACTTGTACATGAGCAAATTAAATCCATTCATTCAACTGAAAAATTTCTAAGCACTTTCAATTTGTTGCCTAAATTTGAGTTGATAATTGCTTTGATTCTATCATATTTACATACAGTGTAGATCTGGCCCACACAACCTATTAGTAAGGTGAGTAGAAGCCCATATTGTGGGATTCCAGATTTTCTCACTCCAGACCCTAACACAGATCCTTTGATGACAAAATAAAGACAGGCTTATTTTAACTGCACAGTAAAAGATAAACACAAATCCCAAGTTCTTCTCATTTACCTTTGAGGAGGCCAAATGGATTCATTGCACACTGATATCTGAATGACTACTTTTGAAATTCAAAAAAAGAGGAAGAGGGACAGATTTCTTTGCTTACAGAGAGGAGTGGTAGATTCAAAATTGGAACCCAGTGCTTTCCTGTTATTTTTCCTTCTTATTTTGCTGATTTGCCAGGGATAGCTCTGCTTAAGCACTTCTCAGATGGCCACTTAATGTTATCTTGTCTCCATTTTTTCAGATTCTATCTTAAAGAGAGGCGGAGCAGGAGGTTGATTTTTTTTTGAATATTTTAAGGAAAATATTCAGTTTATTTTAAGAAAAAATCAGACAATTTATGGCTGAAATTTCACAATTGGGAATTCACATTAAAAAATAATTTGTGTCTAAATTTAAGATTCACTCAGCTCTGGGAGACATAGCACATTATTTTATTTACAAATTTTAAATCCTTTAGGTCCAATATTCTTATCCTATTATTTCCAAATATACAGGTAGCCGAGGCCTACTCTATGTCTAACACTTTATTTGCTCAATGTAATTACACAGAAAATATTAGTAATTTGAAGGAATGACTGGAAAGATGAGGATAAGAGGAAAGACAAGTCTAGTGCTACAAGGCAGCACTTGTCTGCCCCTAGTATCTTGGAGGTCACCTGAAGTGGGGAGAAATAGTCAGCGTGTATAAACGTTACACTTCACATATGCTGAAATTCTTTTGTCTTTTCCTTTTTCTCTTTTCACCACCTACATTACTGGTGGATAGAATTGATAGGGAGGTAAAGAAAAATTAAAAAAATGAGTTCTCTTTAGATGATGTGATCAGACTTTTAGAAGAGATAGACAATTCTAGGTCTCCAGGAACACTCCATCTACTCTGATGTGTTTCCAAAATGCCTCTCCAGAATAGGAACCTCTCAGCTGCTTGTTTCAGCTTCTCTTAAACATGAAATTTATAATTAATGCAAAAATTGTAGCAAGAATGCAAGAAACCAACAAAACCAATTTTCAACAATACTTTGGAAGCATAGAGAGACATTATTGAGTAGATAGTAAAAGTAGCTTATGACAAAGTCCTTGATGGAAAAAAATTCTTAAAGCCCTGTTGTAATTGGTACTTAGAGTCCAGAGCTTAGTTCCAACACAAGGAAATACTAATGAGGGGGTGCGGTTGAGAAGAGTGGCCCCAGAGAGCCAGGAGTAGAAGGCCAGATGAAGAGGGACAAACATAACCTGGAAGTTTCCCTGGGGGGGTGGCAGGTGGTTAAGACCATTACAGAAACTATGGAGGACATTACCCAGCTCCCGACACTTCCCGGTACAGAAGACATCTCTTTTCTCTGGTCTTTCCATGGGATGAGGAGTCATTCACTGTCAGGTGCTTTTTTTGCACGTAAAAACCAATACTTTTAGAGCCCAATTATGAATAAGTAGTCAATTTTTTCCCATAAGTTTTGAAGTCTCAATGATGGCAGGAAAATAGACTGTCTCTGGTGAAGAAGTTTTGAATAACTTACATGGTTAGGTTTTTCTTGTTAACTCACCACAGTGAAAAACATTCAGATTTTTATGAGCGGTATCTGCAAAACTTCTCATCTGATCTAGATGAAATTGCATGACATCTGTTCCTTTAGTTGCCTTTGTGATTCTAAATACTTGGGTAAAGTATCAGTGAGGCAAGCAATTTTCAGATATAATCCAACAGAAAGGCAATCAGTAAATTGGCCAAATGGTGGCTCAGGAGACAGATGGGCCCATTTTCTGAATCCCCTGAAGTCACCACCAAATGCCAAACTTTAATTAACTAGTAGAGCTAAAATTTGTGAGAATTATAGGGCATTGTCTTCAATAAGGTATGTTCAGAACTTTTGAATTAAAGCAAGGGCCTTGACCCTTAGGTGGATGTCTAGGGCTTTGAAAGATGGAAGGTTAGGTAGCAGTTTCCTGTGGAACTGTAAGGAGCTGGATACTTCATTTTGGAAATCACAGGGTCTCATAGCTTACTTCTAAATTATTTTCCTTCATCCATAAGAGTTGGGGAATATAAACATCAAGTTTATAAATTGTGATGATCAAAGGAGTCAAATAACAGAAAGGATATTTTTATATGACTAATCAATTTTGCTCATCTCAGATTGATAAAGCTGTAATGCTTCAACCCACTTGTGGTATTGTAGTCTCGGGTCCATGAAATTACACCAATTAACATCCCCACCATCAGCAGCATAGATTCTTATTGTTGCATACTCTGAACAATACTTGGTAGTTTGTCTTAAATTTTTGCCAGTATGTGAATACATATATAGTTTATGCCCTGTCCTTCTTTCTCTGTCTCTATCTGATCCTGAGTGGTCAAGCCTTCACGATTCTCCCAGTAATCCCTGTGGAGGCGAGACCTGAGAGGGCCTCCCAGGAAGCGTGCCACAACACTGCGGGAACTGGATGTTCACCTTGGGCTCTCTTTTTCCCCCTGGAGAAACTGTAGGCCTAGGGGGACCCTCCTGGTGTGCACTGTGTCGGCTAGTGGAAAAGTGATGTGGTCAGAGGATAGTAGCTCCTCTTACCCTTCTTATGTGGTCTTTCTCAGTCTCTGAGTTCCTGGGGGTGCTTTAGCCTCACCCTTAGGTTCTGGGATTTTCACAATGGTGTCTTGTCTATGGAGGGTTGCTAGTTGATCTTCTTGTTAGTGGGACTGAAGTTGGGAACAATCTATGTTGCCATCTTGATGACATCACACCTGTTTTCATTTTTATTTTGATTGTTTGCTTACTTTGGATTTAATTTGCTCTTGTTTTCCTTGTTTCTTAAGATCGAAGTTTAGATAATTTTTGTTTTCTAGTACAAATATTTAATGCTATGTATTTTTTTGTAAGCACTGCTTTAGCTTCTCTTCACATATTTTTATATGCTGTGTTTCAATTTCCTTTGATTGAAAACATTTACTTTTTCTTGTAATTTCTTCTGTGACTCATTTGTTATTTATAAATGGTGGCTCAATTTGCATGTATTTGGGAGATTTTCTGGATATCTTTCTGTTGTTGATGTTTAGTTTATTTCTAGAATAAACTATAATTTCTAATTGTAGTCAGAAAACATAATTTATATGACTTCAATTCTTTTATATTTCTTGAGTTTGTTTTTCCCCTACAATAAAACATCTTGGTGAGTGTTCTATATGTGCTTGAAAAGAAAGTATATTATGCTGTTTTGGGGACAGTATTTTTTAAATGTTAGCCAGGTCAATTTATTTTATCATGTTCTTCAGGTACTTTCTACATTTATTTCCTGTAGTCAAGTTACAGATTATATTTCTAATTTCCTCTTGATTATTGAGAGAAGAGTGTTGCAATCTCCAACTACAATTGTGAATTTGCCTCTATATTTCAGCCGTCAGTTTTTGCCTTTTATTTTGAAGTGTTGTTATTATGCACACACATTAAAAAATATAACACCAAGTGTGGGCAATGTTGCAGGATAACTGAATCCCTCAGACATTTCTAATGGGAATGTAAAATTGTACAGCTATTCTGGAAAACAGTTTGGGAATTTGTTTTTATTAAGTTAAACTGACACTTACCATATGCCACGGCAATCCCTCTTTTGAGTATTTACACTTAAGAACTGAAAACATATATCCACACAAAACTGCTAGGTGAATATTTACAGCAGTTTTTTTTTGCAATCGACAGAAGCTGGAAACAACCCAAATGTTCTTAACCTGGTAACAGATAAACAAACCATGGAAGAACCATGCAGTGGAATCCTAGTCAGCAATGAAAAGAAACAATCCTTTCTTTCATTCTTGATATTGATCTCTTGATTATCTGGCTAGCTCTACGAATCTCTAAAATTCTTTTCTACTTCCAGCATGTGAAGCAATCAGAAAATTCTCTTAATGTCAACTTACCAGAATCCTTTGCTGTAGTAAACAAATTCTCTATCATCCTCTAACTCTGGTCAGCTACCTGAAATATTGGAGATATTTGCTAAAGGTGCTTCTCACGACTGCTTTTACCTCATTGTTGTTCAAGCTATAGATGGAGGGATTCACTAAGGGAGTGAGCACACAGAACTGTAGAGAAGTGATGAGCTTCAGTAGTGAACCTCAGTTTGGTGTGAAATAGCTGAGGAGAGCTGAATCCTAAGACAGGAGCGCTGCGCCAAGGTGGAAGGAGCACGTGGAAAAGGTCTTGCTTATACATGAGAACAAGTTGGTGCTAGGGATGGTAGAGACAGTGAAAGTGTAGAAATAAACAATTAGGACACAGGTTCCAAGCCAATGCTGGAGGCTGGAACAGCGGAGAACAGTAAAATTGGTGGAGATATCAGAGCAGGACAGAGAGAAGAGAGAGAGCGGCTCACAGCTGTAGCGGGGGTTCGGCCGATCCTCACAGCAGGCCAGACTTACAGCTAGTAGGATGTTGATGAATGTGTCCTGAAATCCCAGGCCCCATGAGTCCCACGCTAGCCCTTTACAGAACTTGACATAGCAGTCGATACTTAGTAGCCCAATACCTCATGGATGGATTCCCTAGGAGTTGTGCACTACTTTTTTTCCTTTTTATTTTCCTGAGTTCACATGAGCCGAATTTCTGAATGTAAACAATTTTATGATAAAATGAATGAAGCAACTGAGAAAACAAAATTTTTAAGGTGGATATCTACTGGGCAGAGTGTGTGACCCCTCTGCCTTCACTATGGTATTGAAAAGGGCTAGTGTGAAGATCAGCCGTTAAGCTAACACTTGTTTTCAAGGGAAGCTTTGTGTCTAGGAATGAATTGTCCTAACAAATGCATCTACGTGGCATCATAAAAAATATTTTTAGAGTTTTTCTGAGATAACTGTTCTGATGGCAGAAATGCCACAATATATTTTATATGATTTATGTATAGATCCATATGTGATAACACACAGAAGACTAAGTGGCTGTTATTGCTTAAGAGAACCAACTGAAGATTACTTTTTAAAATGTTAACAAAAGAAACATTAATTTTCTTCCTGACAAATTCTAAGTACTGAGAAATAAATTGGAGATTCTCAGTTAATAAGATACTATTCTCCTTGTTCCTGAAAAATTTATAATCTAGGTAGAGGATTTACCTGTATCTCTAACATGCTCTTCTTCATGAGAATTAATCCAGTCCACATTGGTTGTTTTAATGTCTGATTTTTCTCATGGTATTGACTGAGTGGATTAGCTCAAAAATTTTTCTATAACTGGTTTTTTTTTTAAATGATAATGATGTGAATATTACATTATTTGGTGATGGTACTTTGGAGATGGTATACTTTTATAAAGTGTGCTCTGCAAAATGGTTATTCCTCTCTAATACTTTTGGAAGCTTTCAAATAATTGAACTTAGTGATAAGATTCACCTAGTCCATCTGAGCCTTTTCAGTGAATAACTGGCTCATTAGAACTTGTGAGGGATGTTTTGGAATATTGATATAATCAACTTCAAAGATAATCCGGTCCAACTTCCTGTTCAAGTCATTCAAGTAAATATCTTGGATCTAGAGAGAAGAAATGACCTGCCCTAAGCTATATAGCCATTTATAACAGAGCGAGGACAACATTTTCTTACACATTTTTCTAATTTCGTTATACTCATTATATGCAAACATCCAGGTATGATATTTAGCTGCCTCCAAGTATGTATGTATGTATGCATTTATATGTATTTTTTTTTTCAGCAGAAAAGAATAGTTTTATTAGAAGCGATAGTACACTTCCAGATGTAGAAGGGGGCCTGAGCAAGAGAAGAGTGGTTCAAAGAACTCAAAAGCTCATGGGCATGCCTCCAAGTATTTAGATATATAAACTTTGATACACTTGGATATATAAAACTAATCGTTAAGAATTTGTGATGAGTTTTCTTGTTACTAGTGAATATTGCACTGATAGACACTAGAGGAAAGGGGAAATACTAAGTAAATATTTATAAGATATATATATATGTACATATATATATAAACACACATATACACACAGATATATATCTTTTCAGTATATATTATCTTTACCACACAAAATGTTATCCTTATTATAATTAAGATACTGAAAAATTTTAATTTAAGTATATAAGTGTAGTTGGTATACTCTTAGATACTGAAATTTTTATTGGAGCCAAATAATACAAATTTGAACTTCTGATGTCATCCTTAGATAGCAGATTTTTACGAAACTGTTTGATTCATGGACTTGAATAAATTCACAAAGGGTGCAAAGTCTTGATGGCTTATAAGTATGCCAATGAGAATTTAGTCAGGAGTCATAACAAAATATTGGAGACTATAATTTAATATTATAATAAAATATGAAACTACTGTATTAAGAGAATTGAAACTGGATTATAGATAATGCAATATTTTGATTAATAGTACTTTTTAAATTCATTTATTAATAGCTCTGTAATTGATATAAAATCAGAGAATTAAACAATTATTTAGAAACATAAAAATGTATTTTCTGATTCATATGTGTAAAAGCAACTTTTTTCCATATTCTGTAGCTTCTAGGATGTTGTCCTGGGCATCTACTTATCATAGGGTGTTTTAAATGCCAGAAATGCACTACAAACATAATTATGACAATGATTACAGAACAGTCCTTGGCCTACAGAAAGTTTGACAGTCTAATGAGGATCACATCAGTGACAGAGCAGTGATAGAGCAATGTGTTATGAACTGAAATAGCAGTATGCAAAAGGCAATGGTGATGTTGACAAAAGATATTTCTTATCCAGCATGCTTGAAGATGAGTGATCAACTGAGAAATTTGAATGCATTTCAAGTAGATGAAAAATAGCATGACTCATGTGGGAAAAATCACAAATGTAATGACTTTAAACTGAAATCAATTAGAGATGAGGCCTAGAGGTAGACAGAGGTAGATTATGTGTGGTTTCATTATGTCATGCTAAATAAAGTAACTTGGAATTTAACTTCTTGAAGCACTGGGCATACAGATTTTAAGCTTTGAAGAACATGGACATATAAGCATTTTTGTATGTAACATTGTATAATTTGTATAGAAGGCAGATTTGAGGGCAGTAGAGCCTTGGTCAAGGAGATAAATTATGAGAATATTTATAGCAATTCTGAAATAATGAAGATCTAAACTAAGGCTGTGACAAAAGGGAGAAAACACCTAAAGAGTTAAGTTTTAATCATTTCTGGATGCTTATGGTGAATAAGAGAGAGGAATCAGAGTTTCGTCCAAGTTTTAAACTTGAGAGACCTGAGGGATGTGTATTACAAAGATTGTACTTAGCAAAGTGGTGAACTTAAAGTCCCCAAACACTACTGCTACATAAGTTTTACACCTGGTCAATCAAATATGAAACTAAAAAATTCTTAAATAAATTGATAGGGTAAGTAAAAGAAATAAATTGAAAATAAGTAAATGATAGTAAAAGGGTCAGTCCAGGGAAATAACTGAGCACTAAAGCATCTGATGTGCTGGGGCATCTGTGGATCTTCATGGTCTACAGCAGAGGTGGGCAAACTCTGGCCATGGACCAAAGCTGGCTCACTGACTGTTTTTGTAGATAAAGTTTCATGGGAGCACAGCCAAGCTCATTTATTTACTTATTGTATGTGATTGCTTTTGCAGAAAAATGGCAGAGTTGAGTAGTTCCAGCAGGGACTGCGTGTCTCTCAAAATCTAAAATATTTTCTGTCTGGCCCTTTACAGAAGAAGTTTGCCAACCTCCGGCTGAGAACTGCACTGCCCATATGGTAGCCTCAAGCCACATGTGTTCGTTTAAATTAAAAACAATTAAAATTAAATAAAATGAAAAATTTTAATTTCTCATTTGCATTAGATATATTTTAAACACCCCATAGGAACATGCAGATGGTGGTGACTGTACTTCACGGTGCAGATATAGAACACATTGTAACTATAGGTCTATTGGACGACTCTGGTCTAATACTTAGCTGGTCAAGTAGCACAGGACACAGAACCTGAGTCTACATAAGGAGAGATGTGTCACTTTCCTTTTCATCTCCATTTCCCCTTTTTGATGCCCCTTTTCCCACCCAGGGACCCAGTGCCCCAAATGAACCTCTGCAGAACTCCCTTCTCAACACCTCCGCGAATTTTCAGAAGCCGAAGAAATCATCTAAGAATAATTCGACAAGAGGAAATTGTTTTCTAAAATTTTCTTCATTAGATGTTCCAACAGTTGCTGCAAATCATTGGTTAACTTACAGAGTTCTGAAAATTTGGTTCTGACCATTTTTGCCTGTCCTCTTTGTTTTTAGAGAGTAAAGAATTTTAGGCGGTCCTTACTCCACCATTTTTTTTTCAGAATTCCCTCCTCAAATGCTTTTTGTATATTGCTTTTGAATTTATTGACTTTGGTAAATTCACTCAGTAGTTCCAATAATTTATAAATTTCTTTGGATTTTCTACAGACTCGACAGTTTCATCTGCAAGTTAAAAAGTTTTATTTTTTTTCACTTTTATGCTCTTCGATATTTTTCTTGCTTTATTAAACTAAATATAAGTGCCAGTACAATCTTTTTATCTACCCTTATCTATGACTTTTCTCTCTTGCAGATCCATGACTCTATCTTCTTATCAAATGTGCAGCTTTTAGTGTACTCCCCCAACTCAATAAAAATAATGATAAATTCATGATTTAAAAAATAATTTTACCAAATGTGAAGCCTAAAGCAAATGTTTTAGAATGAGAAAAATATGTTCAGGACAAAACTTTCTAGATTATGGTGATTATTTAATAATTTGCTTTGCCTTTAAAAGGAATGAAAACGAACTATCATTCCTATAATAACTTTATGCCATTCTCCCACGCACTTCTAATTTCGGTTGCAGCATCTGAAACTTAAGTGGTCAGGAATACTCTTTACTACCGTAAACTCACCTAATGTCCTTTTCTATGCAGATTTATTCCATTTTCCCACCATACTCTGTTTTTATTTTAGTACTTGATGTGTTGCAGATACTTTTCCAAAGTTCTTTTCAAAGCCGCTTTCATCTCCTTGTTTTTCAGGCTGTAAATGAGGGGGTTCAGCATAGGAGTAACCACAGTATATTGCACAGAAAAGATCAACTCCATGGGGGAACCTGAGTTTGGCATGAGATGGCGAAGCAAACCTGAACCATAGTAAAGCGTCACTGCAGTGAGGTGGGAAGAACAGGTGGAGAAGGTCTTACTTCTGCCTGAGGTAGAGCTGATGCTCAGGATGGTGGCGATTATACGAGCGTAGGATAAGAAGACCAGAAGGAAGGTTCCCAGCCCATGCAGGATAGTAGAGCAGAGCAAGGCAATGAGGTTTCTGGAGATATCAGAGCAAGACAGAGAGAGGAGAGAGGGCATCTCACAGCTGTAGTGGGAAATGATTTTGGCCTCACAGAAGACCATATTCATAGTTAGGAAGATATTGATGAGTGCATCCAGAAAGCCCAGTCCCCACGAGCCCCACACAAGCTGCATATACAGTGATTTGCTCATAATCTGCCCATAGAGCAGTGGGTGGCAGATGGCGGCATAGCGGTCATAGGCCATCACTGAGAGCAGACAGGCTTCAGTTCCTGCAGCAAAAAACACAAAGAAGACCTGAGCCAGGCAGCCCTCTACTGAGATAGTTTTCTTCTGGGACAGAAGATTCTCCAGCATTTTGGGCACAGTGACTGAAGAGAAGCAGAGGTCAACAAAAGCAAGGTGACTCAGGAAGAAGTACATGGGTGTGTGGAGGTGGGAATCAGCCCTGATCACCAGCATCATAACCAAGTTTCCCATTATGGTCAGGAGGTAAATCCCCAGGAACAACACAAAGAGCACAGCCTGGACGTGGGAGTTGGCAGACAGTCCGAGGAGGATGAACTCTGTGATTGCGCTGTGGTTCCCCAAGGCCATTTACAAAGTTGTTTCCCTAGAAATAATATGAAAAGGCATGGGAGTCAAAGGTCTATGATCCTTCAAGGAATTTTCTTATTGCATTGATTCTCATTTCATATCGCTGTTATTCAGGAAATAATTTTGCTCTCTATTATGACCTAAGTTTTGTGACTGCCACTGAAAACAAAAAGATGATTAAGATATGGTCCATGCTCTTAGTATTGTCCATTGAAGAACATGGATATGCAGGCAAAATACATAAATATAATTAATCCAATGGATTCTAAAATTCTAAGTTAGTGAGGGTCAATAATGATACTACATAGAGTGAATTTGATAAAATTTTAAGAAAATGTATGATTGCTCTTGCAAATGTGTTTCTGAGAGATATTTAGTTTGCACTGACAATGTGTTCAGATGTTTAGGATTGAGAAAAATGAAGGCATGTTTGGTAAAATATGGGTAGTTCTGAAAACATGCCTAAGGAATAAGTGGGCACCAGAAATCAGGGGATAAACATATGGGTCCTGTATCAGACTAGGTTCAAATCCCAGTTCTACCATTAATTAGCAATATGACTTTGTATAAGAGCATAAGGCCCTTTGCCTCAATTTCGTTATGTATAAAATGCAGATAATAATAGTACCACATAGTGTTTTTAGGATTAAATGTGAGATTAAATATAAAGTTTTTCAAAAGCACCTACTTCTAACTATTATTATTGTTATCATTTGAGATTGTAAGATAGGCAAAATTCACCTGAATTCTCACATAGGGTGAGGCGCTATCAAATACCAAAGTTTTTGCTGCTAATGCTGCTGTTGTTATTACTTCATATGTCTTTTTGAAGATATGTGTTAGAAGATCACATTGAAATCACTACTTGTGGCTGCCCTTCTCTGCCCATGATCCAAGCTGGAAGGTTAAATTAGAAGTGTAGGATTATATTGGGTGGAGGCTGGCTCCGCTTTGCCACTACTGCAGGTGCCTTCACTTGGAAAAGAGAGCATGTAATTGCTGCTGATGGGCATAGCCGCAAAACCACAGCTGTGATAAGGAAGAGACAAAGTAGTAGGGACTCAGTGTAGGCCCTGGGCCCACCCTAAAGAGCATTCCCAGGATGGCTGTGTATCCCAGAATGGGGTGAATGTCTATAGAAAAGTAACCAAGAGGAATGTTTGAAAGAGTTTCTGCTAGGGGGTATGAGTGTGGGTATCTTGGCTGTAGCAGCAGCTAGGACAGAGGACTCTGCTCAGTACTATACATTCTGGACCACACTCCCAGACAGTATAGGAAAAAAGTTTAGAAATTCATCCTATAGGACAGTGAGAGTTTGACTCACAGCTACTGGTTTCTGTTGGAAACACCCATTGCTGTTACCTCAGCCCCCACAGGAAGAAGGTTCTCCCCACCAACTTTACTCTGCTCAAACTCAGAAGGCTGTTCTGAACAATAATAGAACATTGAATCCTTTATATTCTTCTGTTGTACAGATACATAGACTAAATTTCTGACTGTCGTCTTAGTTTTCATATCTCAGCTTTCTCCTTCATGGCCAGATTGTGCTCATGTTCCTCAACTCTGATTCTCATAAATTTTCAGGTCTGGATTACAATGCTCTATTTTCTCAAACAAGAATTGTTTATCCGTGACTTCCAGCTTTGGCTTTACATCCTGAGATCTGACCTTGGGTCACTCATAGGACTTGTTAGGTTGGCTGGGTCAGTTCCGTGGTCCTGGCTGTTTGCAGTAAATCCAAAGTTCAGCCAAGAGACACCTCTAAATCCATACATTTTAACTCTTTAGCCATAAACCCAACCTCAAAATCCTTCCCATACCCCCCAAATATATTACCTGTACATCCTGTCCAATAAAGCAATCTGCTTTCCAACTTGGCAGCAGGAATTTTATTCAGATTCATCTACTAAGAAGGAAGATGATCTGGAGAAAGAGGCTTCTAAATCTTGTATCATGGTATGGTAGATTATAAAATCCTATTGATAATGAAGTGTTTTATTGAATTCTACACTAATACATTTATATAGTCATAGGGAAGTTCCTTTTTTTCAAAGGGTCTCAAACTCTTTAGTTTTCCCTGTTTCTAATATGTCTCAGTCATACATAATATTGTTTTGGTTTAATCAGCCCACAGAGTAGCTATGTTTAGGCAGCTGATTGGTTTGACTCCTTGCCCTTCACAGTCCAGGACATGGTGAGGGCAACAGCTTTTATATTATCTAGTCACATGTGAAATTGGACTCAGTCAAGAACTGTTTTCAACACTGAATTTTATAAGGACTAATAGGGATCTGCTATGTGTGGCCTTTGTAATGACTGGATGATGCAATGACTTATAATCATTAATTCTAAACTCTTCTTCATCTAATGGGAGTTGAAGTAAGAGAGAGTGGCCAAAGTATTATTTGCCTGGCTCCCTAAGCAGGAAAGGAGTATTTTTAATTGCCACTCTAAGGGCTAATTCTTTTCTCTGGGACATTTTAGGGAAAATCACCTCCAGTTAAGTTTACTGGATAAAATGACTTGGCCATCAAATAAGTAAAAAGACAAAAAAAAAAAAATTAGCAAACAAAAAGAAGTTATTTGCCTAAATGGTCTATTCAAATTTAGTTGTTTTCTGGATTCATTTAGATTCCTGCACAGGGCCCTGTTACAATTTGAGTACCCCCAGATTTGGGAGCATTTAGGAGAGCATTTGTTTAAAGGTTTGTTATAGTTTTAAGTACGAATAGATTGTTATACAAATGAAAATTTTCATTTACTTATTTATAATGAACTATAAGGTTTTCAGTCAAACTAGACTGTTCTGGCATATTTCCTCCAAGTTACTTGTAAAATAAATAAACAAAAGAAACACAATTCGTTGATGTTTGGTAAAATGAAGTCTACTTTTAAAAAAAATATATTCACTTTCTTTATTACTCTATATGGAGTTTAAAGTATTTTGTTTTGAATTAGTTATAATTATAACATTTATTCACACTGTATCCAAGGATACATGTAATTAAGATACAGTTATACATGTAACTTAATTATACATACGAATATGCATATTTAAGGGTACTCTGGGAAGGTCACACAAGAAACAATTGTGTTTGGTAGGTTTATTTTAATCTTTCTCTCTCCCGATTGATGAACCCACTTTCTTTAGCATGTTCAGATTCTTTTGCTTATAACTAGTGCAATTCTGTTGAAGTTCATTATTCTCCTCCTAAATTCTATTACTGATTTTGCTCAACCATTCAGAACCTTTTCTTAAGAGTAAGTTAAGGCTTTCGTTGCCTTCTCCTAAACTCAATTACTAATAATGATTGAAGACACAGATATTTTACCTAAAAGAAGAGCAAAATGAATATTTGGGGGAGTACTGAAAGTAATGAACCAATACTTTTATTACCACATTTATGGATTAAGATATTTATTCTATTTTCCCTTTGTTTTGACTAAATTAACACTTTTCTAATATCTCTGAGTTTATTTCCTATGCACTGCTTATTTATCTGGTATCATCTGACATTGTATAGAGCCAAGAAGTTTTTCTCAATGTCAACGCTCATAATGTGTGGTTAGTATCATATTATCCAGATTCTCTCTTATCCTTTAACTTTATTTTTTTCACTAGGAACATGGTAGATACTTCCCTGGTATTCTTCTCACAGCTGCCTTCACCTCTTTGTTTTTCAGATTGTAGATAAGAGGATTCAGCATGGGGGTGACCACATTGTACTGCACAGAGAAGATCAACTTCAGGGAGGATCCAGAGGTTGGCATGAGATAGCAGAGAAAGCCTGAGCCCTTGAACACAAACACTGTGGTGAGATGGGAGGAGTAGGGAGAAAATGCGTTGCTTCTGCCAGAAGTGAAGGTGGATGCTCAGGATGGTGAAGACAATGTGGATGTAAGAGAAGATTGGGAGGGAAGTTACAAGGCCATGTGGGACAAAGGAGCAGACATGACAATGAGGTTAGTGGTGACATCTGAGCAAGAGAGGAAGACAGAGGACAGCTTATAGCTATAATGTGGAATAATATGGCTATTACACAAGTTCATTTTCATTGCCAGAGGGACATTGAGAAGTGTGTCTAGAATGCTCAGGCTCCATGAACTCTACTCAAGCTGTATGTACTGCTGTTTACTCATCACCTGGCCAAAGAGCAGCAGGCAGCGTAGCGGTCAAAGGTCATTGGTGAGAGCAGACAGGCTTCAGTCTTTACAGTGATAAACACAGAGAAGACCTGAGCCAGTGAGCTACTCTACTGAGATGATTTTCCTTTAAGAAAGAAGGTTTTCCAATATCTTAGACACAGTGACAGATGAGAAACAGAGGTCTAAGAAAGAGAGATGGCTGAGGAAGAAGTCTGTGGGTGTGTGGAGGTCAGAATCAGCTCTGATTACTGGCATCATTGTCAAGTTCCCTATCAGGGTTGGGAGGTAAATTACCAGGAAAAGCGCAAAGAGCAGATGTGAGGTTGGCGTGAACAGAATGTCCAAGGAGAATCAACTCTGTGATTGTGCTGTGGTTCCCCAAGGCCATTTACGAAGGCTGGTCATTAAATATGATAAAGCACGGCAGTAAAATTTCTATTGTTCTCCAATCAATGCATAGCATTGATTCCTTTTTAATATCACAATCATTCAGAAAATATGTCTTTTAACTTCCACCATGGGCCAAGTTTTGTGTGTCACATGGAACATAAAGAAGATTCGATGCCTGTATTTAAAAATATAATAGTACAAAGAAGAATAAAAAAAATAAAGACAAACAATTAAATCGGAGTGTGGTTAAATGAAATGGGAACTGTAAGTGTGATTTAGAGCCAAGTCAGTAATGTTATCTAATTTAAGGTAATGGAGCAAAAATTTTAAGGATGGGTATGATTTCTCTATGGAGTGATGGGATGAAAACATATTTAGATTGAAGTAGCTGTTTAGTGGGAGGATTAAGATTAAGAATAGCAAGGCATGTTTGGTAAAATACAGGTATTTCTTAATAGCTAGAGCTTAACTGGGTAGTTGGTAGACAATATAGTGTAATGACTAAGGATGTAGGCTCTTGCATCAGACTAAAATAAAATCCCAGTTTCACCTTGTGCATGTTACATAATTGTCCTTGACTTCTGTTTCTTTGTTGAAAATTGGGATAATAATATACTGTTCTGTTAAGAGTTGTTATGAGAATTAAATGTAACAACATATGTGAAGTGCATTTTAAAAACCTATACAATATTATTCAGTGGATTGTCATTATTTGAGATTACAATTGTAACCTAAAAGAAATACTATCCTCATCAGGATTGTCTCCTATCACAGTTAAAGTTGTTCTTGCCACTCACTACTGCTCCTGTTCCTTACTGAAAGGTTATAATAATGTCGTTTTGAAGTCACTAAAGATAGATGCTCTCCTTTTCCCAGCTGAAAGACAATTTGGCATTTGGAATCACATAAAGCATCCAAGGATTAAATATCTCGAAGTTACTGAGGGCACTATTACTCGGAAGGAAAGCACAGCAGAGTCTAGGGATGACAAGGGAAAGAAAAGGTGGGCAACTTTGAGAGCTTGCCAGGACACCTAAAGTATTCTGGAATCACCAGCAGTGGCTGTTTCCTGTCCCACTAGAAGAGATTCTTACTGAATAACTGTTCTCTGTCCAGTCTAAGAAGGCTTCTTAAAGAGAGAAATAGAGCTTTTAGTCTAGTATATTTCAGTTTTGCAGGTAATTGGATTTATCTTTTGAGCTTTATCTTAAGACGTATTTCTCATTAGTCCAGTACCAAGGCCTTTCTGGGTCCTTTGACTTTGGTTTTGCTCAAACATTCAGGTCTATAAAAATGCCTGTTTGAACACTGGATGTTATCCATCAGCTTCAGCTTTGTTCTGATGTGCTAGATTTGGAACTTTGGACCACTTGTTGGATTCACCATGGTGGCCAAGTCTATTTCCTATCATGGCCATTACTTTGCCACCCTTTTCCCAATAAATTTATAACCTGGGGAACTTTGAGTCCTTACTTTTCACCTGATCAGCCAACAACAGATCCCTATCTCCTCTCCAATGCCCAAATGTAAGTTACCTGTACATCCTCTCCAAAGACAATCTGCTCTCCAGTGTGGCTGCAGGGCTTGTGTTTGAATCAAATACTAAGAATGAAAATGATCTGGAGAAATATTTTTCTATATTTGGTTTTATGACTGAGATTATAAAATTCTACTGATAAAGAAATGTTTTCTTGTATTCTTCACTACCGAAGTGGAATGCTACGGGGGAGTTCTCTTTCAAATGGTCTGTAACACCATTACACTGGCACGCCTCCGTTTGTTCCTCTGTTTTTCTAAACACCTTATCTCAGCCATATATAGGATACTCTGTCCTAACCCTCAGAGCAGCTATGTTTAGGTAGCTTAAGGGTTGACCCTCGGGCATCCATAGTCCAGAGAATGGCTGAAGCAAGGCCTGTTATTCCCTGTAGTCAGAACTTGAAATAAGAGGTTATAGTGAAGAGTACTCATGGGATTCCCTTAAGTGTGCATTTAGAACTTCTGAGTTGAAGCAATGACCAAAACCATCAAATGTGAACACTTGATAAGAAAGTTCATAGGAGACAGAGAAGGCAATGGGTATTTAATAATTTTCCTTTTTAAAAAAGAAATATTTTTTAGTTGATACTCTAAGCCAAGTCCAACCAGGTAAATCTGCTGTGTACATGTGAGTTGGAGATAAAAATGAATGAAAAATTATAAGTTTAAAGGAAAGAAATTCAATAACCAGTCATTTGCCTAAACTGCCCAGTATGTGTATGTATGTGTGTATATGTATAAATATATATATTTATTTCTATATATAAACTATAAACTTGCATTTTGCTGATTTGCACAATAAAATATACCTCAAGTGCCAGTGAATTAATTGGATAACATATTTGTTCATCTCACCAATGTTGGCATTCGGAAACATGGGGGGACTATAACCACATCCATGGTGGCAATGGACTGTGAATAACCTGTGTCTCTATCATTAGAGCACCTGCGACAAGGAGGTCACCATCAGGCTGTTTGATGAAATCAACTGGATCATCGCGTTGTCTGTCCCTGAAGGCAGTGGCACTGGTGATGAACGACGAGCACTACTTTGAGTGCTGTTAGTGAAACACCATTGTAGGCCATGAACTGAAGCGCTGGCTGATTGTTCTTAGCGTGCCCCCATCTCTTACTTCTAGCATGGCTAATCATCCAATCCTTAGGTATAACCTGACCGATGATATTCTCAATACCGTGGTCTCTAATGGTGAAATTCCAGGTGGCAAATGAAACAAGTCATTCCCAAAGGAAGTTCTTGGCAACTCTGAACTTCTGTATGATGAAGAGATGGTATCACATTGGCCCAAATATATGGAAGAGAGATGATGCATGAGTAGAGGACCTTGTCATTACCAGCTTCTAGCGAAATGTTGGACAAGTCCATCCTTTGCCTGATTCTAATTACATGCTGAATAGGATCTATTAGCATTTCCTGAACACTCTTCTATAGTAATTATTAAGTAGTACCGAGTATGAGAGGACAGTGAAACTCAGCCTTTATTAAAAAATAGAGTAAGGAGTGCAAGCCTCCTCTAATTCTCTCCATAATATTCCTATGTGGCTTTTGAAAAAAAATTGCACAGCTGACTGTTGACTATTCAATTTTAAAAGTTCTTCCCTTGATAGCCTTTGCTATGCCAGACAGGAGGAAAACCTTTCAAGAGTTCAGCAGGTTATAGGTTAGCGGTTTGCTAAAGGTGACTTGGCTTTTGAATCCCATTCTGGAAAGTAGGTCAAGCATAGTACATCTCCGTGTAGACAGACTCTGTCATGCAATTACTGTTCATCTAAAATGGCACCTGGATTCTCCTGAACACTGTTGCAACCTGATGGAATAAGATTTAGATCTGGCCACTTTCACAAGTAAGTTGACTCATTACCTTGTTAATCTCAAGATAATTTCCTCTTTGGAAGAGGAAGCCAATATTATTTGGAAATGGTAGTTGCAGGAGTAGTCAAGGATGGCTGACATGGCTGAGCCCAGCCAATCAGTCAAATTTCTGGAAATATCCTGGGTTGAGGCCTCTAGGGACATTTCACAAATAGTAAAGAACAACTCTCTCCCTGAAGCCTGACCATCATGGGTTATACTAATAAGAAAAAGGTACAAGGTGTGGAGCTATACAGATTCTGGTAGACACAGATACCACATTTGGGTATCCTGTCATCCCCAACATAGAGTGACTAGAAAAAAAAGACTAAATTTAAATGAGTCAGAACAGAGGAAGTCTTTGAAGACATGCAAAGGGTAATAGTATAAGATACACCTCTGGGACCGTAATTCTAATGGACCAATGTTTTAAGTATTTACTATTAAAATCCAGGCAGTCTGGAGTTTTTGGCATGCATGGTAGTGTCCAAGCCATGCAACAATGAGTGTTACCAAAACAGATGATATTGTCACCCACCAAAGTCACTAATGTGGAAGTTACTAGTGTAATGCCTGAGTGTTAACAAGAGGAAAACTACCTGAAACTGGCCATGGGGAGAATCAAGAACAAAGACTGATCCAAAGCTAACAGGTGGTTGACATAGGGTCATTACTAATGTTTCTAAAGGATTCAAAAGGATCTTAACAAAAATATACACTTATTTCTCCTTGGTATTTGTTTACTTTTTAACTGAAGCAGCAGCTGAAACACCATCGAGGTCCTGGAAATAAGGATTTTATATCAATTTGGAGCAATAACTTACATCTCATTGGATCAAGAAACACATTTCAACATGACTAATGTACAAAAATGGGTCAAAAGTATCCATTAAAACCTATTGAACAAGATACAGCATCCATTTATGATCAAAACACTTCACAAAATCAGTATAGAAGAAAAGTGCCTTAACATAATAAAGGCCATCTATGACAAACCGTCAGCCAACATTATACTTAATACTGAAAAACTAAAAACCTTCCCTCTAAGATCAGGAACAAGGCAAGGCTGTTCAGTATCGCCACTGTTATTCAGTATAACATTGGAGGTCCTAGCGAGAGTAATCAGGCAAGAGAAAGACATAAAAGGCATCCAAATAGGAAATGAAGAAGTCAAACTGTCACTATTTGTGGATGACATGATTTTCTATTTGGAAAACCCTAAAGACTCCACAAGAACACTGCTAGAAACAATAAGCAAATAAAGTTTCTGGATACAAAATCAATGTTCAAAAATTCATAGTGCTCCTATGTACTAATAATGAATTGTCAGAAAAAGAAGTGGAAAAAATAATTTCTTTTGCAATTGCAACAAAAAGAATAAAATACCTAGGAATAAATCTAACAAAGCATGTGAAGGACCTATATAATTAAAACTATAAGACCCTATTAAAAGAAATCAAAGAAGATACAAAGAAATAGAAAGATATTCTGTGTTCTTGGATTGGAAGAATCAACATAGTTAAAATGACCATATTGGCTAAAGCATTATACAGATTTAATGCAATCCCCCTCAAAATCTCATCAGCATTTTTTAAAGAAATAGGACAAAATCATCAGATTTTTAGGGGAGGACAAAAGACCCCAAATCACCAAAGCCATCCTGAGAAAAAAGAATGGGCTGGAGGCATCACTTTGCCCAACTTCAAATTATACTACAAAGCAACAGTAATCAAAATTGCATGGTATTGGCAGCAAAACAGACACAAAGACCAGTGGAACAGAAATGAGAGTCCAGAAATAAACCCATGTTTATTTGTGCAAGTAATTTTTGACAAAAGAGCCAAAAACCTACGGTGGAGAAAAGAAAGCCTCTTCAATGAATGATGCTGTGAAAACTGGAAAGCTACCTGAAAAAGAATGAAACTAAACTGTTGTCTATCACCACACACCAAAATTAACCCAAAATGGATTAAGGACATGGATATAAGACCTGAAACAATAAAATGCATAGAAGAAAACATAGGAAGTAAACTCAAAGACCTTGGACTTAAAGAGGATTTTATGAATTTGATCTCAAAGGCAAGGGAAGTAAAAGCAAAAATAAATGAATGGGACTACATAAAACTAAAAGGCTTCTGCTCAGCAAAAGAAATCATCAACAAGGTAGAGACACCATCTGAATGGGAAAATATATTTGCAAGCAGTGCCTCTGATAAGAGCCTCATATCAAAAATATACAAAGAACTCATACAACTCTATAACGACAAAAAGAACAAATGATCCAATCAAAAAATGCACAGACACTTCTCCCCAGAGGATATACAAATGGCCAACAAATATATGAAAAAATTCTCAACATCACTAGTTATTAGGGAAATGCAAATCAAAACCACAATGAGCTACCATCTCACACCTGTTAGAATGGGTATAATCAACAGGACAAGTAATAACAAGCATTGGAGAGGATGCAGAGAAAAAGGAACCCTCATACACTGTTGGTGAGACTGCAAATTGGTACAGCCACTATGGAAAACAGTATGGAGTTTCCTCAAAAAACTAAGAATTGATATACCATATGATCCACTAATCCCTCTACTGTGTATTTATCCCAAGACTTGAAAACCCATATCTGAAAAGATATTTGCACACCAATGTTCATATCATTATTCATGGTGGGCAGGACCTGGAAGCAATTGATGTGTCCTACGATAGATGATTGGCTAAAGAATCTGTGGTACATATATGCAATGTGATATTACTCAGCCATAAGAAGGGATGAAATACTCCCATCTGTGACAACGTGGATAGACCTTGAGATTATCATGCTAAGTGAAATAAGCCAGATAGAAAAAATTGAAAATCACATAGCATCATTTATATGTAGGATATAAACCTAAAAGCAACAAATGAACAGGACAAACAAGCAGAGACTCATAGACATGGACAATAAACTAGTGGTTATCAGAGGGTGGGGGGAGAGGGGAGGGGGAAGTAGATGGGGTAAAAAGGGTCAAATATGTAAAATTACAAGTTATGTAAATTATATCAAGTGAATAAAAAACCTATTGAACAGTTACTTAATTGCACATTTGTAGTGAAAAATTTAAACATTTTTATTAAAGACATGGTAAGATTTTGAAAGGCTTCCAAGATCAATTGAGTGAATGTGTGCCTCTCCTGAACATGAGGAGTGGTAAATGTGAAACCCTTCTAAAGAGATTTTTGGAAATCGGAGTGGTATTTTGTTTGTTGGTTTGCTTGTTATTGGCTCCAGCGGTTCTAGGCCCAGGACTACATCTGCATGTTCGAGGTAAAGAGAATATTGCTCCTTAAAAAACTATCTCTATTCTTTTTAATTAGACCGTACCCCACTACAATAGAAGTGCCACTCCACTACAATAACCTTCTGATGATTTTCCTCTCTAACTCTAATATTCCTCCCTGGGAATGGACAAAGAAGAGGCTCTGACAAATTTCTTATTGCCACTTTACAAATTTCTTTTTTTATATTTATAAGATATAACATTTTTCATCCTTTTATTGTTAACTTTTCTGTACATGGTATTTAAGGGAAAACTATTTTAAGCAGAAATTCATTGATAATTTCTATTTTTTGTTTGGAGTATTTAGGCCTTTTATATTTAATATAATTACTGATGTTGGATGTAGTTGGATTTTATTTCCCATCTCACCGTTTGTTCTCTGTCACATGTGCTCTGTATTTGTTTTTCCTCTTTCTTGCCTTATTTTGGATTAACTGTTTTTAAAAAAATCACTCTATTCTTTCCTTTCCATTAGGAGGCACTCTTTTATTCTTGTTTTAGTTGTCACCCTGGATATTATCACATGTATTCTATAAATTGTACTCTTCTCACTTTCTGGGCAATGAAAAGATAGTTTTAATGCTTTCTATCCCTCCCTAACCTTTTGTGTTGTTATTGTGGTGCATTTTGATTGTGTGTGTGTGTGTGTGTGTGTGTGTGTGTGTGTGCATGTGTGCATATATATGTGTATATATGTATACATATGTATGTGTGTGTACAATGTCTCAAGACATTATTATGTTATTATACAGGTCACTATTCATTGGAATTTACCCACAGATTCAAACTTTCAGGTGCTCTTAATTCATTCCTCTATTTTGATGTTTCCATTTAGGAACATTTTCCCGCTATATAAAGAAATCCTTTCAGTATTTCTGTCATGCAAGTATGCTGGTGCCAAATGTTTTCAGTTGTTGTCTGTCTGAAAATATTTCTTTCTTTCTTTCTCTCTCTCTCTCTCTCTCTCTCTCTCTCTCTCTCTCTCTTTCTTTCTTTCTTTTTAAAAGGCACATTCATTACTTAAGTAATATCTGGTATTTTATTGGTATACTACTGTGCAAAAGGCTCTAGCCAAAAACATCCCAAACACTCAATCCAATGTGTTAAGCCTCACTTTGTTAATTAAGCCTGTGTACAGCATGTGATGCTTCTAAAAGAAAAGGGACACAAAATCATGCAGAGCTGGGGAGGCTGTCAGTACTTTGAGTGGTCAGGTAGACTGCAGAGAGGGATACCAAATACTTTTTTTTTTTTTGGTTACTCTAACTGAATTATTGTTCAATTGCCCAACACAACAGATCTTCAAAAGAAATGAAACATTAATTAACATGCATTATTTGAACTACATGTCATACTTATATTTAGCAAATTCGGATAGTTTTAACAAAGAAAGCCTCCCTCATTTGCAGTTATGAAGATAATTATCCATTTGGATTTTTTTTTTTCTGGACAAAACAGAACTGATGAGCTATAAGTGATATTGTTTTATGTCATAAAATACTAGCTTTTTTCATTTATGTTTATAAGCATTTACTGCTTGAATCAAGGTTAGGCTTGTTATGTTAATAAAGGCAATTTTATTTTAGCAACATGTACTTACTTCATTCTAAAAGATTAAAATGCATAAAGAGAAACAGCTTTTATTTTTGTTTGCGTCCTGTGAAATTGAGTTATTTCACTGATATGAAATAACAATAACTCATTTTAGGACCCTATCATCTTCTGAAAAATGCCGCTTCTTAAATGTGTCATACCATCCCAGACTTGGTCAGAGCAAAATAATGCAAGCAACTAATTGCTTGGCTCCAGTGAAAGGTAATTAACATGTTGGAACAAGCTATGGAGCAAGGGAGCATGACCAGATGAAAGGAGACTTTTTATTTAAAGGCAAAATATCTCATATGTCCTTCACAGGCAAGTTATACTCACACACTTACCGACCTGTATATGATCTCCTAACCTGAACTTCTTTTTTCTTCAAGGGCTGATTTAGGTTGACTTTTTGAGAATGATGTCCATAAGAGAAAGAGATTTCTGTGGTTACATGTAAACCTGTGATAGGTTTGCAGTAGTTACAGGTAAAGATGGTAGTTAAGAAATCAGCAATGATCCATCTATTTGAAGGTCAAACCAGCTTCACTGTACACCCTAAAGACTTTCCCAATGGCATTGACACAGACAGCTGCTCTCAGGTTCAATCTTAGGTTGTTCTTTATGGCTATGTGAATGATTTACCTGGCAGAAAACTCCATAGTGTACGCTACGGCAGAATGCACAGTTTTTCTTGGATGTACTTGGTAATGTTTTGGAATCCTGTTGTGGGTAAAACAGGTGCTTTCCAAATTTTCATTCTAAACTCTCTGAAACAGACATGAGCAAGTAAGAGTTAAAATCTCTTTCCTATTCGAAGGTCAAATGGCCATAGCTGATGTGATTTATATTCTTCAGCCACTAAAAGTAAGACACTGTCACTCCTCCAGCATTCAAGCAGAGGTCAGGAATAATCATAATGTTTCTCTCCAGAAAAATCTTATCAGCTTCTGGAGTTGTTGGTTCATTGGCAGCTTTGGCAATGATATTGGCTCTGACTCTGGGTGCATTGGATTTGGTCCACTGCTTCTTATTGGCAGCAGGGATCGGTATGTCACAGTCTGCTTCCAAGATGTTTCTTTTGTAGGGCTTTGCCTGGGGGAAGCCCAGAATCCATCAGTGTTGCAATTTGAAGTTTTCTAGTTCCTTTGGATCAATGCCATCTGAATTCCATATGCTTCCACTAGACTCACCAACAGGAACACATTTAGCACCAATAAGATGCAAATATCTCATAAAATGTAGGCCCACATTGTCAAATCCCTGAATAACAAATATTTTCTCTCCAAACCCTGGAGTCATTCCTAAAATGCTCATGTAAAAAGCTTCAATGAAGATGTTTCAATCACATGGAAAACACCATGGCCAGTAGCAAAGATACTCCCGTGGATACCACTTTGACTGATGGGTTTACCAGTAATGCAGGCTTGTGCATTAATAGCAGTGTGCTCTATGGTGCTGGCATAGGTGCCGGCAATCTAGGGCAGCTGCAGCTCTCCTGTGCCGGTGTCTGGGAAAGGCACATCAGCGCTAGGACCAATTAAGCCCTTTTTCACTAGTTCCGTGGAGAATCTCCTTGTGATCTTTTCCAATTCATTACTACAGTTCTTAGGATCGATTTTAACATCAGCTTTAGTACCCTCAGTTGACACATCAACCACGGCACATTTATATATCATAGGAGAAGCCAAAGCTTTTACTTTATCTGCTTTACTATCACGTTTACCTCCTTTGCAGGGAGCCCAGTGCTGGTTGTGTTGGGTTTATTAGCCCTAGATGACTTCCCAGAGCTGTTGCCGCGGTTGATGGGGAAGGGCAGTTTCAGCACATGGTTGCAGGGCTTGATGGTTCGCAGGGTGCCATACATTAGGTTCTGCTTCTGCTTCTGCTCCTTGCTCTCTGGGGTCTTGCCGTCTTCCATCAGTTTGCCCTCCACTGTGGTGCCGCCACGGTCGAGAAAGCCCTCCACCATCTTGAAGAAGTTGGGGTCGTCCTCGAGGTCTGCGGTCCTGCTGTAGTGTCACCGAGCAGGCGGCGCAGGCCTGGGCAGTCCGACTGCAGCTGCAGAGGCCAGCACGGCGGGGCAGGGCGGCAGTGGCATTTCGCCCAGGCAGCTGCACGTCGCGGCCAGGCGGGGGCGCTGGGGGAGAGGCCCCCCCGGGGACGGCCGTCCTTTAAGCTTCCTCCCTTCGTGGCTGCGCTCTCCCCTCTGGCCGCTGGCCACCTGACCAGGAAGAGCCGGGTGCGACACAGCGACGCCCGAGAATGGCAGGGCGGGACCGGCCCCTGGTGCGTGCGTAACTAATGAGCTGGGCCTGGGCCACCCTCCTCCCAGCCCGTCAGGTGTGTGGCTGTGGAGAAGCTCTTCCTTTATTTCTGAGGTACCTTTTTATTTTTTATTTTTATTTTTTCAATTTGAGGTACCTTTTGAAGTATTGAGCTTCCTTTCCGTGTATTTTCTTTCGTCATTTTCAAATGTCAATCCACTATCTTAAGGCTTCCATCACTTCTGTTGGGAAATCAGTTTGCAGTTTAATGGTTGCTCCTTGGAAGGCAGGCTCACCCCTTATTTCCCAGGTAAAAAGTACAAATGGAGGCCCTCGGCCCAAGGCCCTTTCTTGTCCCACCCTTGAGTCCTCCATGAAGTCAGAGGGTCTTTGCATGCTTGAAGAATTCATCTCACACAATCAAACTCCATGCATGCTCCTCAGGCCTGGTGTGCACACTCCTGAAACCTGCAGTGGACCTGAGACTGTTGGGGCAGGGAATTCTGGGGTCCCAGTATTTGGAGCATGATTTATATTTAGTTTGCTGGCTGTGGGTGGGTCTATCAGCTAAACTCTGCAGGACCCTCACACTGTGAAGAGTGGCAGGCTGGAAAGAAGCCACATAGGAAGCCCTGAAATAAAAGTCCAGGCCTGGAACATGGTTGCTTGTGCCTCAGTGGTACTGTTTAAAAGTAATTTGTCTTTTGTCTCAGTCTGTTTTTAAATATTTCTTTTTATCTTTGGTTTTCAGTAGTTTATTATGAAATGCCTAGGTGTGGTTACTTTTGTATTTGTCCCGCTGGAGCTTCATAGTGGTTAAGCTCCTCTCTCTTATCTCCAAACCCACCCTTAGGCTTTATGGTGTGCAGCATTTAGACAGTGTATTTCTTCTTTGACAACCCATTTTATTTAGGGGGCACTTAAAGGGAGACTGCTTGCTGTTCCTGTTAGCATCACTCAAGCAATAGCTGGAGTTGTGCTTTCCAGCTTTTTCTCAGCACTCCCAGAACTAGTCTTCTCCTGCCCTCTCAGGCATAGCAGTAGCAAGAAAGCTCCCCTTCCTAGCTCCACAAGACCCCCCACCCACCCCTACACACTCTGAGCTCCTGAGATAGTATCATCACAGATGGGCAGTACCCCTCTGCAGAGATCTGAGTTTCAGCTCCTGGAGAATTTCCTGCAGGCTTCTAGTTGCTGATGATCCAATCTCTTTTCTTTGTTCCCCTAGTCCTAAGCCATTTGCTGTAATTACCATCTCTGTATCACCATAATGTTCCCTTTTTACTTTTCCAATTTTTCAATTTCTGTTTAACTACGTTTTCATATTAAATCGTATCATTCTGTCCCATTGTGTTCTTTCTGCAACTCTAAATACATATATGTTAGATCTTAGCATTTCCCGCAGATTTTAATGATTTTATGCTGTATTTTCCATTTTGTTTTGGTTTTTGTATTTCAGTCAGGATATTTTCTATTGACCCACATTCTAGTTTATTAATCTCTTCTTTTTCTAATCTAATCTTGGTCATTATATTTTTTGGTTCTAGAATTTACTTTTGATTCTATTTTATAGATACCAGTTCTCTGGAGAACTTCTCTATTTTACCATTTATTTTCTCAAACACATTTATCAGTCATTTTAAAATGGATGTCTAAAGAGATAACCAGTGTTGCCAAGGATGTGGAGAAAGGGAACCCTTGTGCACTGTTGGTGTGAATGTAAATTAGTGCAGCTATTACAGAAAATGGTAGGGAGAGTCCTCAAAAAAATTAAAAATAAAACCAACATATGATCCAGTAACCCCACTTCTGGATATATATATTCAAAAGAAATAATATTACTGCCTTGAAGAGACATCTGCACCCATGTTCACTGCAGCATTATTCACAATAGCCAAGACATTGAAACAACCTAAATGTCTGTCAATGAATAAATAGATAAAGAAAATGTGATATATGTGTATATATATCACAATGGAAAAAATATCCAGCCATCTGAAGAAGCAAATCTTGCCATTTGTGATAACATGGATGAAACTCGAGGGCATTATACTAAGTGAAATAAGGCAGAGAAAGATAAATACTATATGATCTCACTTATATATGGAATCTAAAAAAGCTAAATTCATAGAAACAGAGAATATTTTGGTGGTTGCCAGGGGGTGGGAGAATTGGGAAGATGTTGGTCAAAGGGTACAAACTTCCAATTTCAGGATGAATAAGTTCTGGGGATCTAATGTACAGCATGGTGATTATAGTTAACAATACTGTATTGCATACTTTAAATTTTCTAAAAGAGTAGATCTTAAATGTTATCACTGTACACACAAAATATGGTAACTATGTGAGGTGATAGATGTGTTAACTCGCCTTATTATGGTACTTATTTCACAATATATACATATATCAAATCATTCTGTTTACACTTTAAACTCACACAATGTTATTTGTCAATTATATCTTAATAGAGCTAGAAAAAGCAAATATTTGTTGAATAAAGAAATGAATGAATATAAAAAAATATAATGCATGTTTAATACATCCAATATCTAGAGCACCTGTGGTTCTGTTCTGTGTTTTTCTTTTTTTTTTATTTGGTCCCATTTTAAGGAATACCTGACACTTTTAGAAATAAAATTGAAGCTCTGGTGTTATCTTACTCCACAAAAGAATGACTTTTGCTTTATGCAAGCAGTTAGAGGGAAATCATCTTAATATATTTGGCATTGGGCTTTTTCAAAATTGTTTCTTCGGTTGTAAGGACTGATGAATTTCTTGTTTAGTATTCCTCCTACAGTGTAGTGCTTCCATGACCTTCCATGGCTGTAACTAGAGGAGTCATTGCTACTCACCTCTTCTTGGCTGACCCTAAGCTCCAATTTTGAACTACAGTTAGATCTGCTTGGCTTCTCAGCCTGAGACAGTACTTCCTGTTCAGCTTCTTATCTTCTTGTCATGTGCTACTTCGGAAATGACAGATATCTTTTGGGGAAAATTGATGCAGGATGTTGGGCTCACCTGAAAACATTTGCTTCTTTTGGGAATCTTGGCCCAACAAATCCCAACTGCCTTGGTAGCTCTGAACTTCAAGTTTTGTGTTCATATACCCACAAATTGCTGAAAGCTCACCTAAGGTTCTTAGCCTCTTAACTATCAGTTTTTGCTAGGCTTCTCTTGACCATGCCCCACGTACAAATATATAAAAGCCTTGACAAGACAATACAGAATATCAAGCTCATCTCAATATACTTCTCTTCCCTCTGAGGTCTTGGTCTCTGACTCTTGACAGCCTTGTTAGACTTCCCAATACTTTCAAAAATATGCTTTTTGCATTTTATTTATCTTTTTCTAGTTCTTAAAAGAAATGTTCATTAGATACGAGCTGGTCCTACATGATCAGAAGTGAGGTGTATATATTCTTTGTAACTAAGAAAACATGAAATTTCTAGAATCATGAAACAACTTTGTAAGCAAAACTTTGACTTTCCCAAAACTCTTAGTTTGGGCTGTCTCAAACATTTCTCTATCACTTGGCTCTTGATTGCTTTTCGATGCTCCACCTTCATCTCTGTAATAATTAGGCAGCATGAGGTTACTTAAAGAGAAATTTTAAATCCTTTCATCATTCAGATGCTTGTGGGGGAGGGAGAGAGAAAATCAGGGAATCTGATTTGATAAGAACTGGCAAACCACTCCCTGGATAACTCTGCACCTTTCTCATATGCCCAGAAAAACCGCATGCATTGACAGCGCTCCCACTATTCCAATCCCAGGTTTCTCAATCTTCTTTCAACACAGTCCTTTAGCAATATCAGGATCTGTACCATACCATTCCCTATTCAGAGATGATATTTGAGTGATTGCTTCTATTAATTTCTCTAATAAATAATCAACTCTTTGAGCAAATATAGCTAAGGTTTGTTCAGCAAAAGACAGACAGTGTCTTAAGGCATTTGTTACAGCTGTGGCCAGGTACCATACAATTGCCATCAAAATACATTTGCTGGACAGTGGCTGTTTGGATCCTGTATCTTTTGTTGTTGTTGTTGCAAATTAGGATATTTTACATATTTTATGTTAAGACTGACAACACGTTTGCAACTTTTGCAACTTCTGGTTGAAAAATTGGCCTAAGGATTGCCAAGATTTTTATGCAAGATGCATCCTAGGGAATAGCACTGTATAAAGTCCATGTTCTGGTAATAATAGACTTCTATATATGGGTTTTCGAAATATTTTTTAAAGCAGCATATATTTAGAAATTTGCTACAGATTATAAATATAAAAAGATTTTCTACAGTTCACTAATGCAAAAGAAAAAAAATGGTGGGGAAGGGAAAAGAAATCTCTACCAATCTCTCCTTTTCTTTTACTAACAAAAAATTAAAGCAAAAGTATTTTTCTTTTTCTATACTGAACATCTAGGTGTGCTATTACTGTTTGGCCAAAGAGTGCTGAGTTTAATTGAATTCAATTTTAAAGTATTGAATAGAAAAAGAAAATTATTGTCCCACTCAACACCAGCCTTGCAACCAAGAACTGCTATTTAAATGCCTTTGAGAGTAACTTTACCCAATACACTCATTTTTGTACTAGTGCATTATTTTAACAACAAAAAAAATCTAAACAAAATCTATTAAAAACATTAAATTCGAAGAAATTATAGGTGCTATTGAATGCTTTGAAATGACTACAGTTTCATTATAGCAGTCTCAAGGTTCCGGAAGTTATTTATTTCTATTTTTCTGGACATTAAAATAGATAACATCACTTTATGAACCATATTTATCATATATTACATTTACATATATTATTATATTCAATTTTCTCTAAAACTGTGGGGAGTATAATAATTATTATTTCTGTTTTCCAAATGAGCAAGCTTAAGCCCAGAAATGCCAGGCTACCTTACACAAAATTACAAAGCAATTAAAGAACAAAGCTAAATTTCAAATCAAAGCAGCATAATCCACAGTCCATAGAGTTAATCAGTATAAAACATGACTTCATAAAAAACACATCAGTGTAAGTATGGCATATTTCGGGAATTGTATTCCAATTTGGCAGATAAGGAAGTGCTCCCTTGAGAAAGATATGTGAGATGGACTAGAAAGATGAGTAAGAGTTATGCAAAGACTTGGCAGATTGAGCTGAGATTAGTTCCAAGTGATGGCAAAGTAATGGTACTATCTAGGCAATGTCCCAAGATTAAAAATGTGACTTACTCCAAGAACAGAAAGTAGCCTAGTGTGCCTGTAGTGAAAATAATTTTTGACAGAGTAGTATAGAAAATAATGAGGGTGGAAAGTTAGAATGGACCAGAAAGTAATCAAGTGTTATTTATTCCATATGTAGGTGATGGAACATCACTGAAATACTTTAAGCTGTGAAGTTATTTAAATACATTTAAATATATTTAAGTTTGGAAAGATCATTCTGTAGTTACATTTTGTTTTTGTGTTGTTTTGTTCTTGGCTTTCTAGGTAAGGCACAGTATTTTATTTTTGGGAAATTCTTTCTAATATTGAACTCAAATTGGATCCCTCAAGCTTTCCACGTTTGTCTTTTTTTAAAAAAAATTTTTAATTAGTTTCAAGTATTCAGTATATCGGTTAGACATCTATATAGTTCATCAAAATGATCCCCTCAGTTGCTCCCTCCCTCCTCTGACCCTCCACCTAGGCAATGTATTCATGTTAACTTCATTCCCTATGTCGTGCTCCCCATCCCTGTGACCATCCATCAGCTACTAATTTGTACTTCCTTAACCCTTCACCCCATTCTTCCAGCCCCACAAACTCTCCTCCCCTCTGTCATCAAAGCGTGCACTATATTTGTGAGTCTGTTTTTGATTAGTTTGCTCTTTTTATTCCTTAGATTTCAAATATAAGTGACATCATATAGTGTTTATTTTTCTGTCTGACTTAAATACCTTCTAGGTCCATCAAAGCAATATTCTTTTTCCATCCTCTTCCTTTTAGTCTCTGTGTGTCTTTTAATTAGAAGCGAGTTTTGCATTTTTTCTTCTTAAAGAAGTCTCCCCAACATTTCCGTAATACTGGCTTGGTGGTGATAAATTCCTTTAGCTTATTTTTTGTCTGGGAAGCTCTTTATCTGTGCTTCAACTCTAAATGATAGCTTTGCTGGGTAAAGTATTCTTGGTTGTAGATCCTGGGTCTTCATCCTGTCGAATATTTTTTGCCAAGCTCTTCTGTCTTGGTACCTTATCTCTTGCCATTATGATTGCGTGTCCTTGGCTTTCTCATCCTTTAAATAGGGCATTTGATCCTTTTCTTTATTCATTTTATTTATTCCTTTGTTTATTCCATTCAGATAATGTGTTCTTTATTTTAGACTGGTACCCTTTTATAATTTCCATTTCCATTTTTATGTTTTTTATCTCTTTGTTGAAGTTCTCACTGAATTTAACCAAAAGTTCATTGAGTATATTTATAACCAGTGTTCTGAACTCTGCATTTGTCATACTACTCGACTCCATTATATCTGGATATCTTTTCTGTTCTCTCATATGGTTTCTGCTTCTTTGTTTTCCCACTTTGGCTGCCTTTCTGTGCCTGTTTCTATGTACTAAGCAAAGCCTCTAAGTCTCCCGGTCTTATTAGCATGGATTTGTGAAGTAGGCATCCAGTGGCACAGTCCTGAGAGGGGTTCAGCTGCAGGCCAAACTTAGCCCAAGCCTCTGCCCCTCTGGGGCCACCTGTTAAGATTCAGCAAGCAATCCACTATGCTGTGCTTATAGTTGCTTCAAAAGGCCACACCAGAAATCGAGGCCAGCTGCCTCTAGTGTGAGTCTAAGTGCTGCTCAGCAAGGAGCACCTGACTTGCTGAGAATGTACCTGGTTGTGGCTTGGGTGGGGCTGTCAGTTGGGGGAGGCGGGGTTTCAGGGAATCCTCTGGGCGGAGTGACCTCTGTTATCCAGTTTGATAACGTCATGGCTATGGCATTGCTGTGTCTGGTGCACTGGTATGGGGTAGGGCTCAAAGGGGAATAATGGATACCGCTGGCACTTCTGTACAGAGAGAGTCTTGCTCTGGCGATGTCTCTCTGTAAGTCCATGATGCTCCCTGCATGCAGCCGAATTAGCACTGGTGCTCAGAGGGAGCAGGGTTGTCACCACAAAAATCCGCTTATGGATGAGGCCCCTTTAAGAGGCTTCTGCCGCTGCTGCTGCTGCTGCAGCTGCAGCCTCCGTCTCACTCAGCCGCTTAAGACAGAGCAGCCCCGCGTCCTCACCCCGTCCTACCTTCTGCCATTGCAAGGTGATTTCTTAGATTTCTCTCTAGTTGTATGGTTTGTTCATCTAGATCCCAGGTGATTTTTCCTTCTTGCTGCTCCTTGTTTCCATCACAATTTTGATTTGGTCGCCAGAGGAATGAACAGAGCCTCTATCATCTTAGCCATTTTTTCCCCTCCTTCCACATTTGTCTTATTTCTACTCTAATTACCACAGAATGTAATCTATGTTAGTCATAACTTGATATATCTGCCAAGTATATATAATTTAAATATTATGATAGAATTAATTATAGGAGAAAAATATTCATATATTTGATTACCATAAAGATGATAAAGAGGATAATCTATGTACCAGTTCTTTTTTTCCCTTAGTTTTCAGAACTTGAAATCAATCTTGATTGTTAATGTATTTCAGGCACTTAAATGTATTTACTCTTTTTTTCTTCAAGGTATCCTTGCTTGTTTTTTAAATAAATATTTTTATTGTAAATTAAAAAGTATATTATATAAAAATATAAATTTTATGTAAGCATAAACTATATGTAAGTATTACATGGATATTATATATTATACATATTATATGTATTACATATATGACTGAAAATGTTTAACATGGTGTTTATTAAGTTTCTTCATTGTGTAAGTTATTATTCCCATTGTAATTAATAATTTGTGAAGAGGTAGTTTGAGACTATGCAAATCTCTTATGGCTTGTTAAACTTTATATAGCTTTAGCATCCTTTGATAATTTCCTAACTCCTCCATTCCTTCTTTATTAGTTCACCTTCTTCTGCAAATAAGGGCTCTCTCTCTCCCTCCCTCCCTCCTTCTCTGTCTCTCTGTCTCCCATCTCTCTTTCTTACTATGGACTCATGAATTTTTATTTTATTTAACAGATTACAATAAATTACTATCATTATTTATTGTTACATTCAAATTTTCTCAGATATGCCCAGGGGAATGCCATCCACGCTGGCTCCTGTTTCCTTTTGCTATGTCTTATCATTCTTTGATTACTTCCCTTTATAGCACAAGAAGACTCATCTTGTCCTTTTCTTGCCCTTGCCCTGAGTCAATCTTCATTCCAAGATATCCTGGTTCCTTTAAATGGAAAATATTATTTAAATAAGAGCTGCATACTAGGTGAGCTTAATGGTTGTCATTGTCCTTGTCTCTAGACCTTCTTACCAGACAGAGCAAGATAAAAATGTGTTTATGTGTATAATTATAAACACATTTATGTAAATATACAGATGTGTCATCTACCTTTCCATATTTGGTATTCGCTTTTCTAACAGTAAGAAACCTGGTTCCTATATGTCTTCATGTTCTTTGTAAAATTCTAGAATACATAGAAAAGCATTTCAGAATTTTTGACCCATACCAGAGTGAGAAATATGTTAATTAGTTATCAATATGTGTTTACCATTATTATTATCCTTTTAGGATTTAAATAAACCTCATTTTTAAAAACAGTTATTTTAGAAATAGCTATTTAAAATAATTATTTACAGAAAAATTGAAAAGATAGTATAGAGAATTTCCATATTGCTTGCATCTAGTTTCATTTATTAACATTTTACATTAATATATTTGTTAGAATTAATGAACTAATACTGATATATTATTAACTAATATCTATACTTTTAAATTCAGATTTCTTTAGTTTTTATCTAATGTCTTTTTGTTGTTCTTGTTCCAAAATCCTATTTAGGATACCACATTATATTGAGTTTGTTATGTTGCTATCGGATTCAGTTGATTCAGACGGTTTCTCAGACTTTTCTTGTTTGTGATAACCTTGACAGTTTTGAGGAGTACTGGTCAGATGTTTTGAGGAATGTCCCTAAATTTGAGCTTGTCTGATGTTTTCCTTATAATTAGACTGAGTTATGTAGGATTTTTGGAGGAAGACTACAGAGATAAAGTACCATTTTCGTCATATATCATATCAACAGTACATTCTATCAATATAACATCACCGTTGGTTTACTTTGGCCACGTGTCCCAGGTAGTGTTTGTCAGATTTCTCCACTGTAAAGCTACTCTTTTCTCTTTGTTTTTATTTATTTTATTTTATTTTTATACTGTATTCTTTGGAAGGAAGCCACTATGTGCAGCTCACAATTATGGAATAAGGAGTTATTCTCCACCTCCTCAAGGGTGGATTATCTACATAATCTGGAATTCTTTTGGACAGTAGATTTATTTCTTCTCCATTTATTTATCTGCTTAATCCTTTAAATCACTTTAGTCTCATGAATATTTTGTGTTATAATCTAATACTACTTATTGCTCAAATTGTTCTGTCTTTGGTCATTGAGACCTCTTTCAGTTGGCTCCTGTGCTCCTTTGACATACACCCATCATTGTGTGTGTGTGTGTGTGTGTGTGTGTGTGTGTGTGTGTGTGTTACTATAAGATGCTTGAAGCATATCTGTTATATTTTCTGCCCTAGCCCTAGAATCAAACGTTCTTCAAGGAGTCCTGTTGCTTTTACTGGAGAATAGTATTAGAAGCCAAAATCTGGGTGGTAGATGTGACTGTTGCTACTGATGTGTGGCTGCTTCAGGCCCTCTCAACTGATAGTAAAGAAATACAGGTGTGCATACTAACCATGTATATATGCATACCTACAAATATTCTGATATGTAGTTATATTAAGCTAAATATGAGTTTATATTAATGTTTCCAACTCTTATCTATTATCACATGAATCACTCTGGTCTTCTCCTGTTTATCTGCACACTCCCATTTTGACAGTGAGAATCATGGCTCCTACTATCTGCCTTTCATTTACTTATTTAAGTATCTTAATTGTTAACTCCTGCCCTTTGTAGGAAACAAGTTTATCAGCTAGAGTGCTTACGTACAATTGCTTTTGCCTTTAGTCTTACAGATTCTACTAATTTCCAAAGTAATTTAGGTAATCACTTTCCCCACTAACCACTTCAGTGAGGTTGCTTCATATATTTGTAATACAGTTAGATTGCTTTTTCACATTCTGCATTTCAACCTGGGATTCC
Organism: Rousettus aegyptiacus; assembly: GCF_014176215.1. NCBI lineage: Eukaryota > Metazoa > Chordata > Mammalia > Chiroptera > Pteropodidae > Rousettus > Rousettus aegyptiacus. The sequence goes on from NW_023416295.1 coordinate 132,015,469, forward strand.
TCCAATCTCCGAAATGATATATTTTTGATTTGTATATAGTAAGGTTCAATCTTTTTTGATGTAAAGTTCAATGGGCCTTGATAGATGCATAGTGTCATGTACCCACAATTATAGTATCACACAAAATAGTTTCACTGCCCTAAAAATCCCATGTTTCACTTATTCATCCCTCCTTCCTTTCCCCCTGAACTGGCAACTACTGATATTTTACTCTCTGTATAGTTTTGCCTTTTCCAGAAAATCACCTAAGTGGAATAAATACAGGTCGTAGCCTTTTCATTCTGGCTTCTTTCATTTATCAATATGCATTTAAGATTTATCCATGTTTTTTTCATGGCTTGATAGGTCATTTCTTTTTAACACTGAATAACACTCCATTGTATGAATGTACTAGTTTGTTTATCCATTCATCTACCAAAGAACACCGTGGTTACTTCCAGTTTTGGACAATAATAAATACAGTCAATTCTAATTACCCATGGTAGTTATGCTCTATAACGTAACTATGAATATTGAATTAGTGAATACGGATCCTTTGCTCCTAGGGGAAATATAAGGTTTCTGTGATCCTCTGGTCACAACATTTTTATCAACTGATCAATACATAACCTTGTTTTATGTTTCTTTTTCAAGATATCTCATATATATATATATACACACACACACAAAATGTTATATACATGATATAAATATATATTTAAATATTATTTAGACCAGTTTTATGTTCAAAGCAAAATTGAGCAGAAATACAGGTCCATACACTCCTGCTCCCACACATGCAGAGCTTCCCCTGCTATTATCTCGCTGTGATCTTTTCACCATCTCTTTGCCAGACTATCATATTCTTTAAGTCATACCACCTCTTCAGATTGGCTTCTTTCACTTAGTAATATGCATTTAGAGTTCCTCCATGTCTTTGCATGGGTTGGTAGCTCATTGCTTTTTAGTGCTCAATAATATTCCATCATGTGCATGTAGCACAGTTTATTTTTCCATTAACCTACTGAAGGACAATGTGTTTGTTTCCAGGTTTGGGGAATTATAAATAAATCTGTTATAAATATTCATGTGCAGATTTTTGTGTGGATATGTTTTCAACTCATTTGGGGAAATACCAAGAAGCATGATTCCTGGGTTGTATGAAAGAATGTTTAGCTTTGTAAGAAACTGACAAATTGTCTTCCAGTGTGGCCATATAATTTTGGATTCTCACCAGTAATGAATGAGCGCTCCAATGAATGGAAGCTCCATATCCCCACCAGCACTTGACGCTGTCAGTGTTTTGAATTTGGCCCTTCTAATGGGTGTGTAGCGGAATCTCATTGTTATTTTAATTTGCACTTCCCTAATAACACTTATGTCAAATGTCTTTTTATACGTTTATATGCTATCTGCACATCTAGTGAGGAATCTGTTCTTCTGTTCAACTGTTCAACCCAATTTTTAAATTGAGTTGTTAATTTTTTTATTGTTGAGTTTTAAGAGTTCTTTGTATTTTTTATTTTATTTCATGTATATTTTGCAAATATTTTTTCCCAATCTATGACCAGGCTTTTCATTTTCTTGACTTCGAGAAGTAACATTTTAAAGGTAACTTCATCAACATCTTTTTTTTAAAAAAAAAGTTTTGTGTTCTTCTGAGTGAATTTTACTATTCATTCGTCAATGTCTATAAAATGTCTTACTAGGATTTCATATTCTATTCAACTGGTTTTGGAACTGGAAAACCACTGAAAGCATTTTTAATACTATTAAATTAGTGTGAAGTTAAAAGGCATCCTTGTGTAGTTTCTGTTTTTAATAAACCCCCAAATTATAGGGTCTCTTTATCATGTGAAAAAATTTTTATAACTTCTGTAAAGTCTTAATTTAAAAAATAAACATTTGTATTTTAGCAAATACCAAGTTAATATCTAATGAAGGGATAATTTTTAAAACTTATTTTGTTCATATAATGCATTCTGCTCATTATTTTACTGGTATTATGACAATTTTCCACTGTTGGGTAAAATTCTATGTTGTGTAATTTTTAATAGGTTAAAATATATCACTTTTTAAGATATTGTTTAGAAAAGGAGTTAAAAACTACCTTTCCTGTCATGTAATATGTTCATTTATATGTATAAAAGTCACCTTCTTTGATAAATATTCTGAATAGTCCTTTCTTGTAGGAAATATTTTTTTTTGACTAGGTGATTTTTACACAGTCAAGGAGATAGCTGTATTGGAATCATAGATTGTGAGATCATCTAGGTCACAGGATATTAGAATTGAAAGGAGCCTCCAGCATTTTCTTGTTATGCCTCCTTCTTTATAGAGGAGGAAACTGAGGCCCACAAAGCAGAATAACCCGGGCAAAATCAAATGAGTTTGTAACCTATGATTCACATGTCTTAATCTATAGTACTGTTCACTGAACCAAATGCAATACCATATTTGAACATTCTACTAACCAGTAGGAGCCGATAGGGTAAATATCTTTCACATCACATTTATTTTATCAGTTGTTTTCTGTTTTTTTGTTTTGTTTTGTTTTTATTTTGCTTGGCAATTGTGATGTGCTTGGGACTCAATTTCCAAGTTCCCAGTTGCAGCCACAGACCCTGACATCTCTGTCTACAAGTACCAGTCCCCTCTTCTAGGTTAGTGATGATGTCTGACTAATAATTTCTCTTTTTCAAGTACCAAAACTGTGCTGTAGATGTCATGGACACACAGATGGGAATGAAAGAAATTTAGTTTATTAGGCAGATGGCACTAAAAGTAAGAGCAGTCCTGGCGATGTTTCTATCCTCGTGATCCTATCCCAAGATATCCCACATGAACTAAGGGAGGAGATCCACTGGTTGTATGTGATCTTTCTGTATTTTTCTATGCAGTTCCATTCTTTGTTATCTTACACTTGCTGTTTAGGTTGTACTAAAGAGAAAAGAAGATTTCTGCCTTAATTTCTGAACCACAACTGAATTTCAAATGATGACGAGGTTTTGTGGCTATATGTGTTCTTTCAGAAAGATGTAAATTTGTTGCAAAAATATTGGAACATTTTGTGCATTTTGCTGATAGATGGGGAAAATGGGATATAATATTTGAAAAAGGACTATTTAAGAAAATACAGAGTCACTATATTTAGACAAATGCAGATGAGCCAGTTTTCCATCACCCATCACTCAGATTCTGTCTTAAAAGGAATTCCCAATAAACCATAGTCAGGGCCAGAGAGAGGGCGTGATCTATGCCACCGGTCTCTCCAAATGGGATTAGATGTCAGATGAAATGAGGGAGTAGGGGAGTTGCAAAGGTTGAGGAAATGGCCTGTCACTTAAGCAGTGCCTTCAAGGGCAGAACTTTATTAATGAAAATTCTGACAGTGGAGTCGATCATGGACCCTCTATGTTTGACTTTTGATTCTGAATTAGGCCCTAGAGATAATGTGAGTTTCCAGAAGCACTGTCCAGAAGGGAACAATGGGTTTCACGTTCTTAGTGTTTTTAAACTTTCTACTTTTCCATCTTTCTATCCCACAATCGCCTTTCTATGATTCCTGAACACTCCTTCCTATACAGAACTATGACCTGACACACACTGTTTGACTCTTAGTCTTGACCACAGAGGCCTTAAAATCGTGGCTTGGCCCTGCCCTCCACCTTCTACCTCCCCCCGCCCACACACATTGTCCTTTGTATTGGACTATACCTGCTTGGTGGGGTGCTGCTCTGCCATGTTGGAGTGAGGTCCTGTGGGGCTTGGTTTCCTGACTCTAGCAGGATGCGCAGGGTGGAGCTCAGGGGAAAGGTCATCTGGGTGAAACACCTGGCAGAAGCAGAGGAGGCCTTCTTCCCTGATTGAATGGTTAGGGTCTTGGGTAGCAAGCTGATTGATCAGAGTGCTGGCTTCTCAGGTCGTGGGCCTGGACCCAATGGCTGTTCTCTAGTACTCGACGGCAGGCTTCTCAAATTTAGGGTTATCCTGGGATTTGGAGGCCCAATGCTTCTGTACCAAATGAAATGAGGTTGTGAATGCATGAGGGAGAGAGATCCTATCCAGGAGCTTCTCTCCTTGGCCTCTGCTGTCCTTAGGGATCTCGTTATCATGCTCCACTAGCATTGGGCATTGCTGGCTCTGAGAGCTGCCATTCCTTGATGATCATGTGGCTCAAAGGAAAGAGCCCTTATTGGGTGTTAGAAAATGTAGTGTCATAATTTATCAGAGCCTGTTTTCATTAGGAAAGTCAGGAAAATCCCTCATGTTTACCTCAGAGGAATATTAGAATTAAGTGAAAGCCTAGATCCAATATGGTCTTAACCAATCTAAAGTGCTCCTCATATGTAAAGATTTACAATAATCGCATTTAAATATGAATATGACATCACCTGTCAGTTATTTCTTTCATGGTTTCAGCACTGATCAATTTAAAGTAGAGATTTATCTCTTTAAGAGAAACGATTTTTATCCCATAGGGCCAACTCTCTAAGATAGGATCAAATTTGGTTGAAACTGGATCTAGGGAGTTCACTTTCTCCATTTCCTGGTTTAGGCAGGACCATACCTGGAGCATGTCAAACTAATTAAAAAAAAATATTTTGGAAGTCACCTGCAGAACCTGGTGCTGCTGCCTACCCAGGCCTCTGTTTCTCAGTTGTTACTAATTGGAAAGTCATTCCTAATGGCTAAATTAAATCTCTGGTGTTGTAGCCTGATTTTTTTTTTTCTCCTCATCTTTTTCTATGGTAAAGAAACTGACATCTCCCAATGTTGGGGCACTGGACTCTCAAACTTTTATCGATTTTCTTCTAAGTTCTTTCAAAGTCCCTGATTTTTAATTCCTTGTTCATGGCTTTCCTTTCTTATCCATCATTCTGTGTTCCCTTATTCTTTTAACTGAATGAAGAGAATATCCCCAAATCTATTATGGTGAGGTCCAAGACAGCCTGAGATTCCAGGGATTTCTGATGGGGATGAGAGTAGAGGAGGAAGCTCTGGCTCTGTAGTTCACCATTCATTGAGAGTGGTGTGAAGCTAACCCCTCCTTCTTTAGCAGAGACATATATTGGACGTATAGGTTTCTGAAGGCTCAAGGCTCAAAGCCAGCTATATTCCTAGCCACTACACCCATATCCAGGTAGATGCCATCTCCCTTGGAGACTATCAAACAAAGGCCACTTACCTAGTTCTGGATGCAGATGAAATGGGTGTCATCATGAAATGGGAGCAGTTGCTCATTCCTGAGGTGGACATAGGAAGGAGTCATTCTGTTACAGGGGTCTGGAAATGTCTCCCTAAGGGCGCTGGGCTCTGCTAACATCTTTAGTTTGGAGTATAGCCAGCCAGAGTGGGAGAGGCCAGAACTTATGGGGAAGCTGAAGACCTACAGGCCTTTCAGAGAAGCAGTTGCATAATGTGGCATCAGACATCTGGTCACTTGCAAAGAACAGCAAATCGGGGCCACCAGACCTCTGTTTAACCAGTACTGTGTGTTAGGAGTTTGCCAAATGCCTCAGTCACAGAGCGTTGACACTGGGGTCAGCCTTGGTCTCTCATATGTCTCCCTCTCTCTCTCTCTTATTTTTTTTGTGGGGGGAGGTATGGAAAATAGATACAAGGAAAACTTGAATTTTCCTCATCTTATCCTCAATTTCAACCCTCACCCACTCCTTTAGGAAGAAGAATAACAGCAGCAATTAGGATCTGAAATCCATATTTTTACATCCTTGGTCATCAGGCGAGTGTTCTCATGGCCCTACAATGACCCCTTTGGAAATAAGCCTTTCTTGGATAATGGAGAGCATCCTTTAAGCTGAGGGAAGCTTTCCTCTTATGACTTGTTGATCCTTAGGAGTCAGCAGCCAAGAAAAGTTTCCTCTGCATTTCATGATGGATTCAGCTTGGCCATATTTCCTTATCATTCTGGAGTGTAGTGGAGGTGATTGAACAGGCTTAGAGAAAGATCAGAGGGGACTCTCTATGGACTGGCTGTATTTAAAGATCCCCAAGAAAGTTTAGACTCTTATGAGCTCTGTTTTTGGAGGGGCTAGAAAAGCATAGAGTAGTTCCAATTTCCAGAGGGACCCTTGACTAGTCAGAATCTCCTTTTGATTTTCTCCTCCCTCTGATTCCTGCACCTACATCCAAAATCTTTGCAACCTTTCCATGGGACTTAGAAGTCCCTGAATTAAATCTTATTTCATTCTGCTGTTAGAAGATATTTCATCGAGCTCAATCATTTATAACCTTGATACTCAAAGTCTTGATACTCAAAGTTTGATCTAGCAGCTTTGGCATTACATAGGAACCTTTTAGAAATATAGACTATCAGAATCTCAGGCCCACCCTAGACTTACTGACTCAGAATCTGCTTTTTCACAAATTATCTAGGTGATCTGTATACATGCAAAAGTTTGAAAAGCTGTGATGTATAAGTTCTTTCTTGGGTGAAGGAAGGTGCTACAAATATGGCTTTTAAGCCATAATTCTAGGCTCCTAGGTGTTTTGAGTATTTTCTTGAAACACTAGAATTTGCATCTGGGAATTTGAGAACTATAACTTGACCACTTTGAATAATCATTCTGACCTCTCTACTAATTCAATCCCTACGCCAGCTCTGCTAAACACTTATAGCAGAGCCGGGAAACTGCTCATATCTGTGTTTGCTGTCTCTCCTCTACAGAAAGGGCCATGTTTCACTGAGAGCTAAGAGTGTCCTTAGGCCTTCAACAGTCATCCCAAGGGAGAAAGGGATTCTGCTGTTCCTGTCCAGATAACTGGGCTTAATGGAAGAGAGACTAGCAGTGCTCAGGGAAGTTCGAGAGAGCCAAAGCCTAGCCTAGCTGAAGGGGAAAAGAAAAGTGGGTCTGAACTCTAGCTCTTAGCCAAATGGAAGATTCCATGATGAAACTTTGAGATGAACTCCTCCTCATTCTCCATCCCCCCCATGCCCTCCACCACCACCACTCTCGGTTTATCCAACTCTCGTAGAATACTGCTCTTTTACCTCGAATCCGGGCATCTTCCTGCAGCTGAAAAATAATGAGAATTCAGAAGGAGTCAGAGATTTAGGGGCCAGTCTCCTCCTGACCTTCAGTATACCAGCTATAGACTTGGTCAAATGTAGGGATGTCTGTGTGGGAAATATGGGCTTCTTGGGAATGGAATTAAATTCTGTTACCTGAAAGCAGAATTTAGTTGTTTTTGTATCTCTCACACATTTAACACAATGCCCTGTATACAGCATACGCTCTATAAATGTTTGTTGAATGATGAATAAATAAGTAGGACAAGCTGTGGCCTCTTTAGGGGTGGGAGACACACAATTCATTACTTACAATCATAATTACTTATATAGTGACCTCTCCTCTTTTTGTTTTCTTCTGGCCTTTCTGCTGTCCCTTTTCTGACCTACCCCATTGAGTCTTTGGTGGTTCTCTGGGGTGAACTTTAAGTAACTGTGAAGGACCTTAAAAAAAAAATCCCTCCTTACTCATCTCAAAGTAAATAGCTGCTGGTGATACACTTCTGCAGGCAGGTGAGCTCACAGGAGCCAGCTAAATGGTCTTTCTACATAACAGTGCTCTAGGGCTGAGTCTTAATGTTTGCCTAACAGAAAGAAAGTGCATTCTGATTCTACCTGTCCTTGCTATCTTCTGTTTGACTTTCTTTCTCTCAGTATTTAAGTACAAAAATTGCCCTTATAAGTCTGGACTAGGGTGTCTGTTTTGTCTGCACTAGCCTGGGGGATTTATGAGGGCAGGGATTGTGTCTTATGTAATCCATGAAGAAACACTAGAAGAGAGATATAGCACAGAAGATGTAAAATGGGACTTTTCACTTCTACATAGGCCCTGAGAGGGTAGAAATCAATACATGAAAGGCCCATTTATGCACAAGCCTCTTCCTCTCACTAGTTCAAGTCCTCCCTGGAGGAGATTTACACTTTAGGGGACTGTAATTCTGGGTAAGGTGGACACCAAGGCAAAGCCTGAGTGAAAATATGAAGCTTCTGTTACCTACCCATTGCCCTCTTTTACCTGCAGCTAGATGTAGGCAAAGACTGCTATAATTTTCTCTAAAGTAAGTCCTAGACACAGCAGCAGGATACAATGGCATGGCTTCTTAGTCTACAGAAAGGAGCCCAGTTGTGAGGCCAAGAGTGGTCCAGATAGTGAAATAGAGAAAGTTTATTTTCAGTGCTTTCTCAATCTCTTTACTCAGCACTTATTCCCAATTAGAAAGAGAGAGCTACTGTTTTTAAGACCACTGGAAGCTCATATTATGTTTAGATTCTAATTTTAATGAAACTATAGTCAGAGGAACAAAAATTAGGAAAACTGTGCAGAAGTTTTTCATTTGCCCTGGTTTTATAATATTAGTACGTATCCTAAGTTATGTGGGTGTTAGCCTCTGTAAATGGTCTGTTGGACAAGTATTTGTGTAGATAGTGCCCGTTGCTCTCCTCTGTAACAAATCACACAAACCCCAAAATGGTGGGAGAGTAGGTTGGTAGGACCGAGACATATCAACACCTTGAACAAGCTAATGTATAATAATTCAGTGTTTGAGGCGGGCCAATAATAAAAGTACATGACTGACTATATTTTTAAATATTTGATCAGTATTTGTATAGAAGAAAGACTGAAGTCTGCATAGAGGAAGAGCAGAGGAAGAGGGCTGTTTTTATTTAGCAAAGAAGTTTAGCTCTGGCCTCTAACTTGCACTTTCCTGCAGTTAATAGATATATACTCGCCTAACAAATTTACCATGCCACCTGGGGACTCCTCCCAACTTAATCACTCATCAGCATTTCATATAATCACATAGAGTATTCTTGCTGAGAGAAGCTCTGGTAGACATAATTTTCTCTATATATGATCATATTTCCATAAGGGCATCTTCTTGCCTTAGCTTCCTGGACTGACAAGTTAGTGCTATTCTTTAAAGGGAGAAATCATTAGATAATGAAACTAAAACCTTCATCAGAGTCAACATCATAGTAAGGTATGGAAAAAACAGGAGCAAAGAAAATTAATGTGGCCAGGGAATTTAGAGAATCAAAATTTAATCTTACCTCCTTTTGTATATCCCTAAAAGCCATTAGCACCTGACAGAAGACAAAAAAAAATTATGGAAAATTAATATAATAGACTTTATTGTAAAGGGATTTTATATATAGAATCTCCCAGTCATTAGGCTGTAGAGTATGACTGCCGAGAGACTGTGACTTCCTAGCTCTAGCAATAAATTCCATTGACTTCTACTCTCTGTATATTTCTGGGCCACCGTTTCTCCCTATGGTGAATGGATGAAATACAGGAAGTTATTTATAGAGGGCTGAGTTGTGAATGAAATGTAAAAATAAGCCACTATCATGTTTCATTTCTTTTTAATTGGCTCTTGTTCTGAAGCTAAGCATAACTGTTAAACACATATTTGCATTTAGATTATAATACACTGGAGGACAACACCAAATGTTGGTGAGGATATAGGGCAGCTAGAACTGTGATACATTGTTGGAAGGAGTGTAGAACTGTATGATCACTTTGGAAAAAAACTCTGGCAGTGTTGTGTAAAACTAAATCTGTACCTATGCTTTCATCCAGCCGTAGATGAATACGATAACTTAGAAATTTCATTTGCCTCATTTTAGGGAAAGGATGAGCATTTTAATACAGATAGCTGTATCTTGTTTGGTGGAAATGGAGATGTTTTTGTTGATATTCGGGAGTTTTAACATGTGTATAATGTACATATAGAAGCTGAATGGTCAGTGTAATGGGCTGAGCCAGTTATTAATTTTTGCCTCTTGGCAACCCTTTATTCACTTTTTGTTATATTAGATTCACCATTTATTATGTTGCAGGTCTCTAATTATGTACTGGTTCCTAAAAGGATGATTTTCTGATCCTTATATAAATAACTCACTCTTCAGTAAGTAATAATAATTGTAAGAACATTAGTTATTCAAATATAGCATTTTAATTGAGATTATTTCCTTCTGTAAAACTTATAGGAAGAATCATTGAAAATCACAGAGAATAAAAATGAGTTGATTACTCATTTCATATTGTTCAAGGGAGGCTGCAGCAGAGGGAATGGAGACTTTCACTCATTTTTAATAAAAAATCCATGGTCATTGATTTAATAAGCAATCTTTTCCTAGTTGGTTCCATATGGGATATTGATATTATAGGTTCAAAAGTGATCAATTGTCCTCTAATTCTTGTTTCTATCAAAGAGTTTAAATGTACATGCAACTAGAATGTCAAGATTGAGAAGCGGAAGTAGCTAATATTTTTGGTAAGGCTTCCTATAAGTTTTACAGAAGGAGATAATCTGAATTGATGGCATTTTCATGTTTGTGAAACCTTGTCATTTTCATATAGCTGGGAAACCAAGGACATTTTGTCAAAATGAAAAAGATATCAGTTTTTATAAAATTAAAAAATGCTGCTCTCAAATTTGTTAAACTTAAGTGTATTTAAGACAATTTCAAAAAGCAAGGCTTAATCATGTAGATTCTGAGACTTACTGCTCATAGCATTGCTTCAGTTAGAAGACTGAAGGTAACAAATTCCCACTGGTGACTTAATGAGTCTATTTTTCATTTTTAACTTAGAGTTTTTCAGATCTCAAGATACCCTCTTGATAGGATTCAACAATTTCATTATCAAACATCTAATTTAACTACCTACTACAAAGGAAGACATTTTTTCCTGCTGGATTTCTTTAAACCAATTTAAATGGTTTAATCTAATCTCTTTGAAATGAAGTTAAAATATCATGTGTCTTTTAACCACAGAAAGGACAATTCTTCATAACCAAAGTACAGATTCTTATTCTTTCGCTTTCTTTTCAATGTTAAGGTCTCTCCAACAAATAATAGGTCTGAGTCTCTCAAATCTAATAAATTAAAGAACAGAAAAGTTCCAGGCATACTTTCTTTCTGTTAGCCATTTTTCTCATTTAAACTATTGTCAATAGATTTGGCAATATGTAGGACATTTTGAAGCATTTAAAAATTTTTGTTGGCAAACTTCAATGCCACAGAGTGAATCTGGCATTGATGCACATTCAGAATCTTTATTAAAATACTCTGAAGAAATTCAGAACAGGTAGAAATGCCTTAGTAACAAAGCAATTTCCAATTACAGATCATGCAAAGCAGAATGGTGTCCCAACTATTGAAATGATATCTGAATGACTTAATCCAATTTTCGTGTCTTTTAATGTCTTGATATAGACTCTCCAACCATAGCCAATGGAAGAAAATAATTCTCCTCTGTGCTAGTGACAAGATCTTAATCATGGTTTCAGGCAAGACCTTCAGAAACAGTGGGACTACTTGGCATATTACTCTTCAGAAGCAACAGCTCACTGGCAATTAAACAAAAATTACATTTTTATGGATTTAATTTGGCGTTCAAATGGATACAACTCTACTGTTCACGTTGATCTGTTTATTTTTTGAGAGTATATGGCTTTCTCGGCACTTGCCCCAAGGTACTTGCTAGTGGATTGGATTTAAATTATTTATTATACAGTTCGTATTAAAAGACTGGCAGAGAAAACATATATGAGAGGGCTTATCTAATGGACTGGTGGATGTAAAGGGGCACTGAGATACACAGACACCAGGAGTCTCTGAGGATTCGGGGCTGGACGAGTAATAGAACAAGATGGGTGAGAGTATGGTAATTCTTCACTAACAATCAGTGAATTATTCAAGAAGAAGAAAGAAAGAAATTTGCTTCTTTCTTAAGTCTTCTCTCCCTTCTTCCACTTCTCACCATGCTGTCAAACTGATGACAGCTGTACTCACCTGGTCCCACAGAGCTTCAGTGAGCATTATCTGTTTTTCCTATTGAAATGAGACAAATTTTGGGAACGTTATCCTAACTCTTCCAGGATCTGAATTGACATATATGAAACTGATAGAACACAAAGTATTTTTTGAATTTAGACGGACACTTGACGTCACCCCATTTGTCAGGCAGCCCAAAGTCTCCTTCAGACCCAATGGATATATATATATATATATATATATATATATATATATATATATATATATATAATCTATCTATCTATCTATCTATCTATCTATCTATCTATCTATCTATCTATCTCCTTGGTAGCCAAAGATCCACCAACTGGTCAGAAGTACCTCAAACTACAGTGCCCAAGTCCTCAAAGATATAATCCTTATTAGTCAGCTTTCCTACTTCCTAGCAACAGCCTCTTCTTCTCTACTTTCCCTAGGAACCAGGAGCCCTAGAAGAGCCAATGTTTTTGAAAGTTTTACTTACTTTTGGTTTTATTGTTTCTTCTGTGGACTTTCTGGAAAGAAAGAATGATATATAATTCTGATGAGGCACTGGGTGGGTGACATCAGCAAGGTGGTGGAATAGGAGATTCTAGCCCTCATTTTCCCCATGGAAACATCAATTTTGACAACCATCCATGAACGGGAACACCTCTGTGGCAAACCAGGAGTCCAGTGGAGAAATTCCAGCTCCTCATTTAAGCAAAAAATCCATGAATAGTTGCATTGAAGACAGTAAGAAAAAACAATTTAACTTTATCCGTGTCACCCCTCCCCAAAGGTAGCATAGCTCAGTGCCAAGAGAGAGCCGCTTAGTTTGTGATTCTCCCATGAGGGAAAGTGAAGGTGGAAACAAAGACTCTACTTTTTCAGCCTATTGAGACATTGCCAAAGGGGCCCATTTTTGCCTCACCCTACCTAGATCACTGAAGTGTGGGGGGAGCTGGGAGCAGAGAAAAGGGGTGAACATTCATAGTGACCACCACGTGGATCTCAAAAACCAGCTGCAGATCCTGCTAGGTGGTTTGCAGACTCTGCAAAGAGGCCTATCAATGAACTTCGTGGGATATACAAGAAATAAAGTGAAAAGAATCCAAACACAATGCTACAGAAGATCATCAATATATGAGAAAGGAGAGCAAGAGAATAAGAAAGCAGAGAAAAACTGCAAAAAACCAATAAAATAATTAATAAAATGACAATAACTACATATCTATTAATAATTACTTTAAATGTAAATGAATTAAATGCTCCAATTAACAGATGAATGGATAAAGAAAAAGGGGTACCTATATACAATGGAATATTACTCTGCCATTGAAAAGAATGAAATTTTACCATTTGCAACAACATGGATAGAACTAGAGGGTATTATGCTAAGTGAAATGGGTCAGACAGAGAAAGACAAATACCTTATGATCTCACTTATCTGTGGAATCTAAAAAAACTAACAGAGCTCATAGATACAAACAATGGATTGATGGTTGTCAGAGGCAGGGTAGAGTAGGGAGTGGGTGAAGTAGGTGAAGGGGTCAAAAGGTACAAACTTCCAGTTACAAAATAAATAAGTCATGGGATGTAATCTACAGCATAGTGACTATAGTTAATAATGCTGTATTGCATATTTGAAAATTGTTAAGAGAGTAGATCTTAAAAGTTCTTATCACAAGAAAAAAACATTTTGTAACTATGTATGGTGATATATGTTAACTAGACTATTGTAGTGGTCATTTTGCAGTATATACAAATATAGAACCATTATATTGTACTCCTGAAACTAATGTAATGTTATATGTCAATTATACTTCTTTTTTTTTTTTTTTAAGGTATCAAGTGTTGGCAAGGATGTAGAGAAAAAAACCCTGGTACACTGTTGGTGGGAATGTAAATTCATACAGCCATTCTGGATAACAGTAGAGGTTTCTCAAAGCATTTAAAAATAGAATTACCATGTGATCCAGCAATACTACTTCTGGATATATCTCTAAAGGAATTGAAATTGTTTTTACAGATACTTGCACTCCTATGTTGATTACATTATTCATGGTAACCAAGATATGGAAACAACATAATAGTCATGATGGATGGATGATTAAAGAAAATGTGGAATATACATACAATGGGATATTGTTCAGCCTTAAAAAACAAGGAAATCCTGTCATTTATGACACTATGGATAGACCTGGAAGACATTATGCTAAGTGAAATAAGCCAGACACAGAAAGGCAAGTACTGTATGATGTGTACATGTGGAATTTAAAATTGTCGAACTCACAGAAACAAAGGGTAAGATGATGGTTATCAGGGAGCTTGGGTGAGAGGAAAATGAGGAGATGTTGGTCAAGGGGTACCAAGTTTCAGTTATGCAAGATGAATAAGTTCCAGAGATCTAATGTGTAACGTATTGACTATAGATAATAATGCTGTACTGTGCTAAGAGGGTAGATCGTAAGTGTACTTCTCACTCCCCAAAAAATAACTAAGTGAGGTGATGTTTATGTTAATTATTTATATATATATATATGTATGTATGTATGTATGTATGTATGTATGTTTGTTTGTGTATATATATGTGTGTGTGTGTGCGTGTGTGTGTGTATAATCCTCAAACCGTATATCTTAAATATATATAATAAAGAAATAAGGTGAACCTAATGAGGTGCTGGCATCATAAGTCCAGGCTTCTCCTAAACTCTATCTACAACCCCTAGTGAGAATTCCTAATGTTTCTGTACTAAAAATGCAGAATGATAGCCAGGGTCTCCCCCACCCCCACCATGTCTCCTCTGAGACTCACGACCTTATCCTCCCAGTATCTTGGCTATTGTGACAGCACTTTGAGAACTCTAAAGCATAGAGGGGTGAGAGGGAGAGTGATGGTCACTGTCAGTAACCTTTAGCATTGTCCTGCCTAATTGTGTCTGCTCCACTCCCTTCGCCCTACCTAACTTGTCCAACGGCACAAGTTCATCTTGAGAAAGTACACTCAATTATCAAACTGCTTCCTTTTTTTTTTTTTTTTTATCTCCCCAAAATATATTCTCCTTTTCTTCATGGCTTCTGATCGAGTGGAGATTTAAAGCTGAGGAGGAAGTTGAAAGATTTTGCTTATTCGTGGCAGCACAACTGAAGCTCTTGTTCCTAAAGACCATTAGAAGCAGTGCCACAATCACCTGGGAGAGGGCATGGCTGTAAATGAGGTTAGGGGGTAACTGGCAAGGAAGAGAGCAGTGAAAGTTGTACAACCAGTCTCATTTGCCATGCCAGTGGATCCTGAGTCCAAACAACCTGGACCTTCTAGCCCGGGGTAGACCTGTGTAGAGGTGATAGGTCAAAGAAGTTAGGGGATTAGTAACAAACTGGAGGGAGAAAGGGTTGGTCATTCCCTCCTAGAATTGTTTCAAGAGCCCTAGAGTGGAACCCTCAGAAGGATCTGGAAAAAAAAGAAAGAGGATGGTTCAGAACTCAAGGGTCCTATCTCTGGCCTGGGGTTCCTGTTCGTAAAATCCCTTCCATGAAAAGAAGCAATAAGTCTTTCCAAACAAGAGTAGGGAGTCTGGAGGACAAAGAATAGAGTCAGTACTGAATTTGAGAGGACATCAAGCCTAACTGTCTCCAGTTAAGAGGGGACTCTTGATGAACATGGACTCAGGACAGCAAAGAACAGGGTGAAAATCTTGGAGCCATCAGATGGTTCACGCACAGAATTCTGCCAGTGAAGTGCTATTTCTCTATGGAACCTAGGGACAGCTCTTCCTCACTCCAAATCTAAGCCATGCTCCTTACTCTGAAACTCCCCTTGCTTTTAAGATGGTTTGCCTTAGGATTCCATCTGCCTATTCTAGGGAATGGGAAGGGGAGAGAAAATAAAACAGAACTAGGTTCACCCGGAGTTTTCCCCTGAAGTCTGAGTTTTTATCCAAATCCTTGTAAATGGATAGTGAACAATTGACATACTGTGTAAAGGACATAGGGAAGAAGGGTTAGGAAGTGTGTAGTGAGTGTGTGGTGTGATGTGAAGAGGATGACATATATATGTATATATATGCAACATCATGAAGAGAGAGGGCAAGAGAGGAAAGAAGGGGGAGGGGAAAGGAGGAGATGAGAGAGGAAAGAGAAAGTAGATTTCTAATGATTTATTTCTGAGGCAGAAGATTGAGCCTCCACAAACCAGGCACTGAGGTGGGTGGTTTGATCTACATATCTTATTCCCAAAATGTCCTGTGAGGCAAGTGAGGGTAGACTGTTTTACTATGCAGGCTCTGATATGCTAACTAATAATGGTGAAAAAGCTGAGATTCCAGCTCGGGTTGGGTCTGTGTGATTCCACTCTTTGCTATGTGTTCTCTAAAGGTGCTTAAGTTATAGTGTCCTCTGTTTTATAGCTGAGTTATTGGAAACCTAATTACATTGCAGTAGGAAGAATTTGTAATCCAGAGGGAGAAAAGTTTGTTTGAATTCCAGTTTCACTGTCTTCCAGTTCTAGGACTTCTGGCAAGTTTCTTTGCCTATTATGAATTTGTTTCCCAATCTAAAAAACAGGAAGAATGATCATTACCTCACAGGGTTTGGTGGGTGGATTATATGAAAGCCTTTGTAACTGTAAAGTTAGTTTCAAATATTATTACTGTTTTTACAGTGTCTTGTCAACTTCTACTGCTAAAAAAATCTGTTCGGCAGCAGAGGAGTCAGGTCTCTGATGTATTTGTGTGCTTTCTCATATAGAACCCTAAGAAACTCCGGTACCTACTCACTATTTCTCTTCATACTCCTGCAGCTGTCTGGAAGAGAACTCATACTTTCAGAATATGTTTCCATTTTCCTCCAAGTGTCAGGCTTCTCAATTCCTCACTGGCTCTCAGACGTGAGACCCAATCAACCATTCTGAACACTTTAATGAGACTGCAGGCAGCCTAGAAACCTAGAAGACACTTTTAACTCTCTTTCTTCCTTAGTTCCTATAAACTCTTAATTCAAAACATACTGCATACTTCGAAAGCTCAATCCAAGTCCTGATTCCTTTTCGAAGCTTTTCTGTCCCATAAGCTCACAGTAAGCTTTTTTTTTTTTTCTGACTTTATGGATGACATCACCTGGGTCTCAAGTTCAGTCTCAAGTAGCAGATTCTGGCCCTCTCTCCATCTAGTCTAAGGGAAACATAGTTTTGGATGGCTGGCCTTGATTTACACTATAGAGGACACAAGGACTTCTTAGAGAAAGTCGATCCTAGGATAAATAAATGTCCCTAGGCTGTATACCTAACTAACTCCTAGAGGGATTTCATATTGATGCCCACCCTCTAAATTAGAATGGCAAAGATTTGCTATTGTCACTTCCATTGAGGAGGTAGAGAAGAGAGAGGACACGTGAAAGTCCCCACCTTCCCCAACCAGGAAATATATGCAGCTGGCAGAGGGATGAGACACAGGTGGCCCTAGTTCTTCTCCCATAGAGCATATCTTAATCTAATGACTTTTGAAGGTCATATTAGCCCCAATTACCTTATCTGATAGCTGGATGTCCTTCTAGCCTTTTGCTCTTGGTCCTGGAAGGCATGTTGTGCCATTTGTTTTTGAATAGAAACTAGAGACTCTGCAGCTGAAGATGGAGATGCTCCAGGCCTGGGGAGGCATAAATCGATAGGGAGAATGGACAGGTGTATAGTGAGAAGAAAAGCATTTACTCACTGGAGAACTACCAGGACAGATGTCTCAGTAGTTCAGGAAGCATCTTTGTTTTGAATATGTGTGGTGTATGTGTGCGTACATGTGCGTAAAGAAAGATAAGATCGAGAGGAAGTCTTTCCTTTTTTTCAGTAAGAACAGAAATTATAGTGAGAAGGTAGGTGAAAAAAAGAAATAATCTTAAGTAAAAAATAATAGCTGACTGAGATTGGGCGAGGGAGTTGGCCAAGACCCTCCTTGAGGTGAAGGTGGGCTCTAAGGCAATGATAGGAAGTAGTGTATAATGAATTCAAGATTGGTAAATTCCCCTCCCATTTCACCTCACAGAATCCTCATGGTCAATTAACTGTAACACTGCAGGCTGGTCTGTCATCTCAAGCCTTCAAGTGCTTCAAAGGGGAGAAGGGAAACCTCATAGTTGATACTGTCAAAAACACATGAGGCTGAGAGGCTGAAGTAGTGGCCAGACAAGAGTTAAATCCTCCTTTGAGAAGTTGCCTCCCAGTTTCCCCCTCCCATTCTTCTCCACCTTCGAATCCCAGTCAGGAACCAGGCTGATTATGCCCAGAAATTTACCCAACTGGGTTCCCAAATCCCACTTCACCCCACCCCTTCCCCCTACAATTTCTCCCCTTTGAGCCTTATATCATTTGCTCCCTTATCAACCTTGCCCTTTTCAACTCTTCTGTGACTTCAGCTGTGACCTCATAGATCCAAGATAACTGACTCTCCCCTCCCACCCTCAGCCCAGGCTCCATTCCATCCAAAAGATAATAATAAAGTAATGAGATAATGTGACATTTTAATATCTGGGAATTTTTACTGCTTCAATGACTTCCACCCATTGTGTTAGACATCCAGTGCTTCTGAGCCACAGTGGCAATGAGCCCAGAAAAATAGTGCATTTTTTACTTTGAATTTTAAAATGATACCAAAAATTAGGCTCTATGTCTCAAAAAGTCTTACTTCCAAAGTGTTATTTTATTAACTGTAAATATTTAAGTTATTTTACCTTTCTTTGTAGCTTTGTTTTGACATTTCTTCATTTTTTTTTAGTATAACAAGTGATTCAAAAGCAGAAATGACTTGGGTATCTGTAACAATCAGGAGAGGCTATGTGACTCATCTTCAAAATCAAGTCTCTGTACAGGAAAGAGTTAACTCAGCAGACCTGGATTTCTTAAACCCTACATATTCTAAAGAAAAACCTGTATTCAGGACTGGTTCCTGGAAGATAATTTCTTAACCCTTGGAATATTCTGTCTGAGAAGAGTGTTTTCATAGCCTGAGGCTTTGAGCCATGTTGTACCAATATAACCAAATAAATTTATATTTATGGTGAATACTTGTTTTTGATCTGGAGGAGACTCCAGTCTGAGGGGCTGAGGTCTATCACATGCGCATTGCATGTGACTGACCCCCAATAAAAACCATAGACCTCATGGTTCAGGTGAGCTCCCCTGGTTGGCAATACGTTACATATGTTGTCATACTTCACTCCTGGGAGAATTAAGTGTGCCCCCATGTAACTCCACCGGGAGGGGACACCTGGAAGCTTGTGCCTGGTTTCTCCTGGACTTGGCTACATGTCCCTTTTCCTTTTGATGATTTTGATCTGTATCTTATCCCTGTGATAAACTATAACCATAATTAATACAGCTTCGGAGTCCTGTGAGTCTGGTGAATCATTGAGCCTGATGGTAGCCCACCCCCTCCTTCCCAAATCTCAGTGACTTAAAAATAGAAAGGTTTATATTTTATTCACATTACATGTCCTTTATAGGTAGGCTTTGGGAAGGCCTCTGCTTCATGTCATCCTTACTCAGGTAATCAGGCTGAGGGAGTTTCTTCTTCATGCTTCAGCAGTTACCAAAGTAGGAAAACAGAAGTGTGTTGAATAATGCCTGTTTTAAAAAATCTTCCTTAAAATGACACATGATTTTCCCTCATATTTAATTAGCCCAAACAAGACATAGGCACTTTGAGCTTGGGGTGACAGAGAAGTCCTATCCTGCCATGTGCCCAGAGAACTGGAATAGTGGTGAGTAGCATTACTAGTTACCACAGCATGTGCAAACTCTAAAAGTTCTGGCTGGAGACTCCCATCATTTAGATAGCAGGACCTATTAAGCAGAGAAAAAGAATTCCAAGAAGTATGAGGAAACTAGGAAAGTACAATTTCACAGTATTTAAGCAAGTAAAGAAATCAAAGAAGGAAGATGTAGTTAAGATTTGCCAAGAATAAGATTTTGGTGCCCAAATAGTGTGCAGTCCCTGAAGAGGAGAATGTGTAGAAGCCAACTTACAGGGGGAATGAAGGTTTAAGAAAAGAATCGATGGGCAACAAATAATGTCGGTATACCTGGACATGCTTTTGGAAAGCACAGTAGCAGAAATAAGAGAAAGGATTTGATAAGTTTTATTAAACTGTTTAAAATCTCTGTTCAAAAACCTAAGTAAAAGATTTTCATAGTGAAGACTGCATGTATATGAGTTCTGCTCATCCATGAGAACCATCTCGATCCTCTTTCTACAATAAGAAGAGAGGTATCACAAGGGCGAGGTTTGTAAGGAAAAAGAACACCTGAGGTATCCTCGTGGAGAGGGTAGCAGGGATAAAACAGTACTGATTAGGAAGATCGGGAAGTTGACGTTAACACTGATTTATTTTGTATTTGTTCATTAAGCACCTGCTGTGTCTTGAGCATTGGGATGGAGGCTGGGAGTAAAATAACCAGAGGAGAATGATCCAAATCCTTGGGTAGTTGTTTTGTAGTTCAGCAGTGATGCCTTGCAGCAAATGACAGTGTTATTCGGGGATGGAGTTCACCAGAGTGTTGGTTGTAACAACCACAAAGCGGTAGAAAGGATGTGTGAACAGTAATGGAAAGGAGGGGTCTATTCTTTTCAAACGCTTCAGCAATAAAATGCCAGGTATGCTTATTTATGTGTTTTAAATGTTTATAGTTCAGGGTCTGGATAGTCTACTCCATCTCCTGTCAGTCAACAAATATTTTCTAAATCCAGAGTATTCTCCCAGCTAGCTTCTGAACAACTGGAGAGAGCGAAGCTGAGGGCAGTTTGTACAGGTAATTGGTTCTGGCAAGTCAGGCTGGATCTCACTAGGAAAGCCTCAAGGGCATTTCCTCTTTTTTGCATTTCTTATATTTTTGCTGAGAGAAAGCTGAAGACAAAGTGGGCATCTGGCCAATTTCTTTAGAAGTCTCTAGATGACAGAGGCGAATGGCCTGGCCCTCAAGAGGGTTCAGAGACTAGGGAGCTGCTTCCACAAATTTCCCCCAACTAAGCTCCCTGAGATCTGTTGAAAGAGGCAGAAGTTGCTGGAGACTGAAGAGACAACAGTGATGTTTGCAGTAACAAGATCCCAAGACAGTTGGCAGAATCCCACTCCCCAGTCATCCCTCCCTCTGGCTAGTGATGCTCAAAGGGATCACAGTTGCTTCTCCCAGGAAAATATTTCAATATCTTTGTGGATTTAGAAAATTCCAAAAAAAAGAAGAGCCAATGCCAGAGAAGGCAGTGGACTGGAGAGGCTCACAGCTTCCTGGGCACTAAGGCCAACTTAGCCATCCCATTAGAGAGAGGGTCAGATGAGCCAAAGGCCCATCAGAATAGTTGGCCGTGGCTGGGGTTCTGGAGGCTCAACTTCCCCTACTGCAATTGTTCTCAGAGTGTGGTCCTCAGACAAGATGTGTCGGTCCCTCTTAGGAAACTTTTAGAAAGTCGAGTTTTCTCGCTCCACCCTTGGACCTACTGAAACTGCTGGAAATTCTTGGGGTGGGGCCCAGCAACCAGTGTTTAACACGTGATTCAGATGCATGCTAAAGTTTGGTAACCGCTGATGTAGTTGTTTGTTTTGTAGGATTACCAAACACACCATGGGAGGAAGTGAGCTATCTATCAGCTATAAGGCTCGGCAAAAAACTGTTTTTTTAAAATTTATTTTTGCATTCATTTGATACTGAGGTTATGGCTTATTCTTTGAGTTTTAGGATAAGACCCTGATGATCACCTCTCACCCTAACACAACCCCAGGTTGGTCAGATTCCATCTAATTCCATAATCTATAGAATGTCTGGTATATGCTGAGGATATATTAGAGACCACATGAGACAGAAAACTAAACATTAACCTTAATGTGTGATTTAAGAATTACAGAGTATCTAGAAACTACCAAGAAGGGAAGGATTTTAACAATAGGATCAAATTTAAATATTCAGAATGATATCACAGATTCTTTGCAGACTGGTTATCATAATGATGATAATATACTTTTTTTGATTCTAAGGTGCACATTTTTCATATTCTAGTGATTCTGAAATTCAGATGCATCTTACAATTGATATGTCTGTTTGATGTGATCTATTCTACTTAACAAATCTAGCAATTAATAGGTGGCTTACTCTTTTCACTGAATGACAGCTTAGAGGGAAATATATTAATAATAACTAAACGCTAATGGGCCTGACAATGTGCTAAATGTTATATTTACATCTCATTGAATCCTCATGGTCCCCAGCTATGTTGGGGTACAATGATCAAATCCATTTTCTAGGCAAGGATACAGGAGAAAGAGAAGTAGCCTGGCAAGGTCATAAAGCGGGTGAGGAGAAAAGTTGAGATTCTATTGTATTTAACATTCAAGCCCATGATGTTAATCCCATACATTACACATTCACATCTCTCTCCCTTTAATAAACAGTTTCTTCTACCTGGAAGATGTATTCTCTTGCTTCTTTTTCTAAGACTTGCTTATCTAGACAGGGCAGAGTCAAATGTCCCTGACCATCTGACACAGAATGATTTTTTTCTTCCTTGGTACTGCCATAGCAATCTTGTCACACTGTTAGAATATAAATTACGATATTATCTCATAGCCGTTAATATAAATTTCTTCCTCATTGCAATGTGAGTGTCTTAAAAGTAGAGGCTCCCTCTTACTCAATTTTATATCCCAAGAACCGAGTGCTTTGGTAAGAATCCTTGTTGGCTGAACTGTTTAAACAATTCCTCCTACATGAATGAAATATAGAGAAAGCTCTACAGACTTTAAAAATATCATTTATTGAGTAAAAATTGCTGACATAGTATTAGTTAAGACCTTTACATGATTTATAAATGTCTTGAGAAGAAACAAGAAAATCAAAGTAAAATACTTAAAATAGTATGTAGTACATGGTAAAGACTCAATCATACAAGTTATTATTTTATTATTATTATCATTATTTAACCACAAAACTCACTGAACTGAGTTGTAAAAATTCACTGAATTACCATGATTGTCACTATTCTGTAGGTAAGGAAACTGAATATTAGAAGGTTAAGTAACTTATTCACAATCAAATAGACCATAAATGACATATTTTAAAGCTGAGTCTTTTATACTTCCTAAATGTATATATAAAAAGAAAGAAAGACCTAGGCGATATATATACATATATTATATATATATTATAAATATATATATTATGTACATATTTACGTAGTACATGAAAGAGCAATGCTTGTAATCTAGACTTGATTTTAATGTCTGCTAGATTTTCTGTGTACTAATGCTGTGGCTGCACACTGTTCTGGTATAGTTCAACTCCAGATTTTCTTATTACTCGGTCTTCTTCAACTTCTTTGCCACTATACCTTGAGACCTGAAAGAAAAACTGGGATAACTCTCTCTGGTTGTGTCTCTGTCCAAAATTGCTATTCTTCTCATGTCTCTCTGGGACCTGTGACAACTCTTTCTACCGCAAACAATGGCTTCTTTGACATTGGCTATCAAACTCGAATTTGAAAAATAAACTTTCAAAAATTAGAACTTGTCATTCTGAAATTGTGCCACAGGGGGCAATGATGTCCTAGCCATTAGATCTGAACTAGTGGGACTATTTATTCTCATGCTTCCATAGATTTTATAAAGTTGAGCTTCACATGCTTCTTAAAAAAAAAAAAAAATCTCTGATACAATGGTTACTCAAGCACTATTTTAAAAATATGATATTAGGAATCTGTTTTAAAAAGGTAGGTATAATTTAAATGTTAAGAAGGAAGTCAAGGTTTAATTTTATATTTTTCTCTTATTCTAATTACCTTTAATTTTAGGTTATATTAAAAGAAGAAGAATAAAAGAGGAAAAGAAGTAAAAGTAGGAAGAGAAAATGTAGTTCACAGGCTTTATTCTCAGCCATTATGAACAAACCATTATACTAGTCAGTCAAATTCCACATTTCCTAGGCCTTTCTAATCTGCCTACATTTTGTGATCATTTCTGTTTTGTTTCTACCTCAGGTAAAAATGGCAATACAGCCTGCCATATCTGATTAACCTCATTAAAGAAACTATCTTAATTTTGTTTTCTATAGCTTATAGCCCCTGCTTTCTGTCTTAACAATCACAGGAAGTGCCTGACCTTATAGTGCCATGATGCTCTAGGGTTAAAGGAGCCTCTGATTCCAGCTTATCTAAATCAGAGAAGGGATTTCCCTTTTCAGTTCAGTTAAGAAGTAAAATATCACCTATCTTGTTTTCCCAAGGCCAGAATAAATGAGATGCAAGTGATGTGTGTGTGTGTGTGTGTGTGTGTGTGTGTAGATAGATAGATTGAAAGATAGATAGATATAGATATATGACATTTCACTTCTGTTTCATATATATAATGTGTGTGTGTTTGAAACAGGCAACATACAAAATATTTTAGATTTAAATAAACTCGAGGCTAAATCGTGGCTCTTAGCTGCCTTTAAACTTCTAGCCTGCAAGGCTTTGGGAAAATTGCTTAATTTATTTGAACCTTAGAATAGGAACACACACACACACATACATGCATATACATATATATACATACACACAATCTGGAAATAAAGCTAATTTCAGAATGTTTCATATAGTGAGATATATTTATTTCAAGTTTAAAAACGTGGATATATTGTAATAAAAATATGAAAGCATGCATGAGGAAGTGTACTAGTTTTCTATTGAAGTTGTAATGAATTACCATGAATTTAGCAAATTAAAACAATAAACAATACCTATTTGTTATCTCAAGGTTCTAGGTCAAAGTCCAGGCACAGCTGGGTCCTCTGCTTAGTGTCTCAGCAGGCAGAAGTTGATGTGTTGGCAGGACTGCATTCCTTCCTGGGGGTTCTAGGCATGAATCCACTTTTGAGCTCAGAATGATGGCAGAATTTAGTTTCTTGAAATTGTAGCACTAAGGTTTCCGTTTTTTTTGTTTTTGTTTTTTACTGTTGTTGTTGTTGTTGTTGTTATTGTTGTTGACTATCAGCTAGGGGCTGTGCTTTGCTCCTAGAAGCTGGCTACATTACTACTCATGGTTTCTATATGTTCTTCCTCAACCAATAATGGGTCTAGTCTTTGCTTGTTTTGAATCTCTTTGACTTCCATTTCTACCACGTCTCTAGCACCAATGGGAGAAAGTTCTCTGCTTTTAAGGGCTCATGTGATTATATTGGGCCGACCTGGATACTCCAGGACAATCTTATTTTGAAGTCTGTAACCTTAATGACATTTACAAAGTCCCTTTTGCCACAGATTCCAAAGATTAGGGAGTAGATATCTATTCTATCTATTATAAGAGGCTACATTCTGATTTTAAGATAGTGGTTATCTAGTGGGTAGAGTAACAGATGCGGGAAGGATAGAAAGAAGACTTCAAATCTATAATGTCCTACTCTGGAAAATAATTTTAAGCAAATATGGTAAAAGTTAAGATTTGTTAAATATATATGGTGTGTAGTGGAGGTACTTCATGTTTTTCAAGTCTTTACATATGTTTGAAAAATTATGTGATAAGTATGTAATAAAAACTTTGTAAAATAAATAAAAACATTGAAAAATATAGAAAATGACATTTTATGCATTTCATTGTTTTAGAGAAAATTCATACTGGTTTCAGAGGTCACTAGTAAACCATAGAGAAGCTTCAGAAGAGTGGTTGATACCAAAATGATGCTGGGTAATACAATGATTACTTTAATACACTTGGGTATAAGGATATGACAGAATTAAGTCAGAAGCTGGAAGGGTATATGGGACTGGGAAAGTATTTTTAGAAAAAAAATACATGTTATAAAACAAACACACATACACACAGAGAAATAGTTTGGATGTTTTAAGTGCTAAATGCAAAAGACAAATGAAGATGAAAAATGGCCTAGTAACAGAGAAATAGCAAGTTTGAAGGAGCTAGATCCCAGAGAAAGCAGAATGGAATAATGTCTGAAGGACAGGAGGAGTATTTGTCTTGGATAGGGAAGGGACATCTTGTGTACTGTGTTCGCTCTGCCTGCCATATCAAAATACCATAGACTTGCATAGTGGAGATTCAGAGAGAGTAATTTCTTTGATCTCTTCTTAAAAGGGCACTAATCCCACCCATCATGAGGACCTCACCTTCATGACCTCATCTGAAGCTAATTATCTCCCAAATGCTACATTTCCAAATATCATCACATTAGGTTAAGACTACAGCATATGAATTTTGTGAGGGATGCAATTTAGTCTATAGTATCTACCTAAATGAAGGAGGAGTACAAATAGTTGTAATAGGGGTAGCTAGTCACAGATAGGTATAAATGTTCTTATATATTAAATATAAAAAAATGCATACAACAAAATATTCAAGCTCTTAATCTATAGCAAAAAGAAAAGACAAATAGCTAGGTAAAAGTAACAATGAGAATTTTGGCATACTATGGCAAGGACATTCAAAATTAGGAAGGAAAGAAACATGCCACATTGGTGGACACTGTTGCTTGCCCATATTATTATTATTTTACCTTTTTACTTACTAACAACTCTAATTTTATTTAGATACTCAGCACTGGGGAATAATTCGTTATTGTTTGAACCATTCATGAAATTCTCTCCTTTTCCAGACACTCAGTGTCCCAGTCTTCCTTGTAGCTAAGGATAGCCATGTGATACAGTATTTGCCAAAGGGTCTAAAGGGAACCTTTTGGTGGAATATGCTTTTCCTTTCTCTCTAATTTGGACACAATTTATGAGAATGTGATGCTAGGAGCTTCAGAAGTCTTAATGAGACTATAAGGGAAAGGGCAAAAGATTATAGTCATATCGAACTAATAACTTATCATGGAAATGCTGAACCAAAATCAATATCTCATAACCCCCGGACTTAAGTAAAAAGAAACATTCTTATGAATTAAACTATAGCTATTTAGGTTTTCTCTTATTTTCATCCAAATGCATCTTAATTGATATGCAATGCAAACATAGAGGAAGGAATCAATCTATGAGAAAAAAAACTAAATTATTGCTTATGCATCTTTTGATAGAAATACGTAATATGAACATTTCTTTAAAAGGGGTTGGGAGCAAAGAGCAAATGATAAAAATTGGTATTAGAGAAAAAATGCAGACAAAAGAATAACGTAAATCAAGTAAGGCTAACAAAATCAGCATCATTAAATAATAAATTAATAATATCTAATAATACTAATAGATTAAGCATGGACTAAAGTAAAATTATTACTTCTGGTAACTACTAACTAGGTAATTTGGACTAACACATTCAAAAACAGAAAATCTGAATAGCATTTTTTTTTTTTTAAATGCCTACAGCACCTGGTCTTCCTAGGTGTCTCCCATCTAAGTACTAACCAGGCCTGACCCTGTTTAGGCATCAAGCTTGTTCAAGGTGGCATAGCTGTAGACCATGGACTGTGGCTTTACTGGGGAACAAACCCAGGACCTTCTGTGTGTAAAGCAGACATGCTAATTGCTACACTATGGAACCACATTTTGAGTAGCATATTTTAAAGATCTGCTCTGAAAATATCTGAGAGCTAAGAAAGCAGTGAAAAATTATGGAGCCATCTTCCCAAAGAAGAAAATCCAGAGAAGCAAGCTCAGCATTTGGGGGTTCCTTTTTCTCACTGGGGAATTTTTAAGAAGAAATTGAGAATGTTAAAAATTATTTTGAGTTTCTTAAAGTTAATGGGAAAAGTGGAATTCAGGGACCACCAAGGAGGTAAGTTGGAACCTCAAAGGGCAACACCCTGAAGTAAAGTTAAGTTTGGAAACAAGCTGGCTTTGTATGGACTGAAGCCTAGCCTTATCTAGGCCCTGGAAACATAGAGTAATACAGAATTGCCAATGCCCATGGCTGTATGATAAAAGCAAGTGAAATTTTCTCTGGAGAAAGAGAATACAATGCAGAGCCTCAAGTTATTTCTATAATTTTTCATAATAATATCTTGTTCTCAATAGAAAAAATTAAACAAGAATATGGAGAAACAAAAACTAAAGACAATGGAAACAGATCCAGATGCACTACTTTAAAATAAGTTTAAACTATTATGGAAGTTTAGGACAAGATTGAGAATTTCGGCATCGTTTTCTAGAAACTATAAAAAATATAAGTGAAAATTATAGAAATGAAAAACTCAATGGCTGAAATTAAGATCTTAGTGGATATATGTAAAGGAGGTTAGATAGTTTTGAGAGTGTACTAGTTACTTGTAAGATATGTAAAAAGAAAATATGTACAGTAAGGAACAGAAAGAATGAAGAAAAAAAGACAGTATGAGATACATAACATGTAGAATGAGGACAACATACAGGAAGAGAGGAAGAATGAGGTAATGATGAAACAATAAGGCACTATGTAAGATAATGGATGAACGTTTTCCAAACTGAAACAAATACATCAACTACAAATGCTAGGAGTCCTATAAGTAAATCCCAAGTATGATAAATAAAAAGAAAGTCACACTTTGTTGCATCATAATAAAAATTACTAAAAATCAAAAGAGAAAATATTTAAAACAGCAAGAAAAAAATATGGATTAACTACAGAGAAGTACAATTAGACTAACAACTGACTTCTCAAGAGAGACATTAGACTAACCAGGAGACAGAAGACAATGAGGTAATATCTTTGACGTACTGAATAAAAAAATAACTCCTCCATTAGGATTCTATGTCCAGTAAAAATCCTTGAAGAATGAAGGTGAAATAAATACATCATTAGAAGACTTGCACTCAAGGAAAAATTAAAAGTTTTTCAAGGAGAAAGAAAATGCTCACAGATAGAAGTTTTTATTTTCTTCTGATTTATTTGTTGATCCATTAATACCTTTTAGCTTTGTCTAATTTGTGTTAAATTCATCCACTGAAATATAGTTTTGGCTATTGAATTTGCACTTCTATAGTAGAAAAAGTTGAGCAAAAAAGGTCAAATATGTAGGTAAATTTAAATTACCATTGACCTAATAACAATAAGTTATATATAATAATAATTGTTTTTGGCTATATATAATAAATACATGAGATCATTAGCAAGATGATCTAAAGGTAAGCTGTGAGTCACTTTGCTTCAGCAGGAAATCCCAGAGAGATTTTACCATTTTTAGCTAATGAATCTAAGGTGCACTTCGGGCTGAGCTTTCTGGCAATTATGGTGGACAAGACATCCTCTGGGCTTTCAGAGCATGCCTTGCCATCCTATTGGCCACCTTAACCCATAAGCTTTTCCAAATGGCTGGACCAGGGCCTTTTTTGTTAGGAACGTGCTCTTAGAAATATATTAATAGTTGTAGGGAGAGCTTTGTGAAGAAATGATTGTATAATTATTGTAGAGAAAGTATGAAAAAATTGCTTTATTACTTGTTAGAAATCTGTAATTTTCATGCTTTTCTTTTCTTTGTCATTTTATGGCATCATTAAGAGATAAGAGCAAAAATGCTGCCAAAGTTCAGAAGGGCTCCTTGAAGTCTACATGCAGAGACTTTTGTGCATATTTCTCTTTATGTACAGAAAGCCCTAAATAGAAAAAGCAATGTCAGTTCACATGATTGAACCATTTTGGTACATCTTCTCTCTTGTAAAGTTCTCCTGAGCTCCGAGGCACGCCCACCAACTCAGAAAAACAGCATGTATTCTGTACCAAGAAAAGACAGAAACACGGTAATGATTTTCCTCTGTTCTCTGATGGTTTTCTCTGCTCCTGTGTTCTCTGTGTAGGATCCTTTTACCCTCAGTTCCCACCATTTCTTGTCATTCCTGCAGCAGGCACTTCCTTCTGTTCCCCTTCAGGCCTCTCATCTTTTCTTTGTTCTCCCATACCAGAGGTAGGAGAATAGTTCTCTCTGATGTAATATCCATTTCTGTTACCTGAAATGTTCTGGTCTGCTCCTCAAAATCACTTCTCTTCCTCCTTTTGGAAAAATTAAACATTTGGATTGAGGGTGAAGGAAATAGAATCTAGTGATTCTTCAGCACCTCAATTGTCTTCAGCACTATACTTTAGTAAGTTAAATCCTCACAACTTTCCAAGGTAATTATTTTTACCTCTCATTTTACATATGAGACAATTGAGGCATGTTTCTTTCTTCTATCTTGCTATATTCCTTGTTTCTGGTGCTGAAAGCCCACATTTTACCAGAAACCTGGAAGTTTGGGGAGGCTAATAGCTGTCTGTAAGAGGTAGGAGGAGAGCAGGATATCAATGATAGACTTTGGGCATTTCATGACTCAAAAATAACCCTCTCTGAGCACGCCACACATACAGAGCCCAGAAACAAATTATATCTTTAATTGTAAGTATCCCCCATAATTATGTACTTCAAGGTATGTGGAACTTCAGAACAGGGCAGGAGACACTGCAATGGGACAAACTTCTCCAGTTGGTGAGATTTTTCTCTAGGGCCCTTTCTATACATCTGGTTTCATGGGAGCCCAGGGTGTCCAGATCCTTTACTGGTTCCTAATCAGATCTGTTTTCTGTGAGTGTAAAGCCATTCTCTTCCCAAGTCTCATTCATTCACCTACTCATTCACTCATTCATGCATTCATTTTTATTTTTAAACAACACTTTTTGAGCAACTCCTTTGGGCCAATTTACAATGCTAGATACTTTTCTATGTCTCATTCTAAAATGAGCTTCTCTCAGGCAGCTTTTCTTTAGAAATGATGGAATCAGCTAACTTCACCTAACTGTGATAATAACTGAAAACATGTAGTGGTAACATTCTCAGAAATGTTTCCATTCTGAATTTCATTTATTCTAGTCTGAATAAATGAAGCATCAAGAATAGTGAAATTGCAGCACCAGGTAAAAGTGAAGATTTTATTTATTTCTGTGACCCCATCAGATAATTACCACAGTATACCTCTACCTGTGAGAATGTCTGGCCCCTGACAGGATATAATTTCTAGGTTTGTCCTTCACAAAAATGCCCTATGCAAGATTTTTACACTTTGGCCTGTATGTCTAAGAAAGAGTTTCCCTGAAGTTTAAGGAATTTCTAGTGCTAGTAAGTGGGGCTCCATTTGGAGATGAGAACAGAGGGACCTTCTTTTTACTGCCCTCCAAAATTGTAATGGCTGGTTCTCAGTCTATATTTCATGGCTTGATTCCTTGCTTTTCCAGCATCTTCTGCCAATGACATACTAGTTTCAGGATGGATCCAGGTCATTGTAGCTAGAGCTAGAGTGGTGAGTAAAAGAAAAAGAAAAGAAAGTAATAATAATGGGAAATTCCACATGACTGCAAGTTTTTAGAAATGGTATACACAATTTACCCATTTATTTTCCTCTTTTAGAAATCAAAGAAGAGATCTATATTCAATAGGAATTTTCAAACTCCATCTTTATACCAGATTCTCACTCTGACATTCAAACTTATTTATCTTCTGGACCACTGGACTTGAAAAGATTTTTCTTTAATTCTGTGCTAGTTACTGTTCAACTAGGTGATAAATATATGTAATGTGTATCTGATTCCTAAGAATAGCTTTAATGCTATGTGTTGTTTGGATGAACAGTGGGAGAGAAATCATAAGTCATTGGAGAAATTGAATGTGCTGATCTTGCAATATGAACACAAGAGACAGAGCAAGATGTGAAGGTCAAGATGGTGTAGTTAATAGTGTTGAAGAGTTATCCTGAGTCGATGGTTATAATCTGGGTTACCAGTTCAGCATCAGAAGGAAAAGAAGGCCAAGCTTTAGAAAGTTGGTAAGTAGTCTATATTACAAATGGCATGAGGTCACAGACCAGAACTGAATCTGAATAGATCAAACAAACTGGGCATGGACATTATGACCAGAGTAAATTTCCATGTCGGTCAACAGTTTCCTGATAAATTGCATAGCATCTGGGATAGCTCTGTGCTGCTTTCTCTCTAATTAACTCCCTTTCTCCTCAATCTGCAAATGTCCAGGCACTACCCCCTCTTCACTTTCCATTAAGGATCTCAGTTAAATATTTTTTGAAAAATAAAAGCCATTAGATGAGATCTGCTTCTTTCCTGACACCAAATCCAAATACTCTATGCATGTTTGTTGGATGAAGTAGACTCACTCTCACCTTAGGCCATGCTTCACTTCTTCTCTGAAACCTAACTGCTCTCAGAGACACCATTTTATCTTATTCATCCTGTAACTTCTCTCTCTCTACTGGATTACATCAACAGTTTACAAACATCTTTCAGTAGATTTAATAATAGAACAACAGTAACAAATCTAAGACATTAAAAGAAGAACAATAAAGGTGAACAAGGAGTTGATCTAGGATTAGTATCCTGAAGATTATTACAGGTTTTAGGAAATCTAGAGACTTAGGGAAGTTTATCATTTCGGAACATACATTTTCAAAGAGACATGAAACTTTGTAGATGGAAAAGGGGGTTAAAACACTGGGTTATTTGTTAGGCATAAGAAAAGACTTCCCCCAATTAATTTGTGACATTCCAAAGAAAACACCGAAGGCAATGAGAAACCACAGTGCTGTCTCTGAGTTCATGCTCATCGGGCTGTCTGCTGAACCCTGGACCCAGGCTCTGCTCTTTGTGCTCTTCTTTGTCATTTACCTCCTGACCATGATGGGGAACCTGATGATGCTGCTGGTAATCAGGGTGGATTCTCATCTCCACATCCCCATGTACTTTTTCCTGGGACAATTGTCCTTCCTGGATCTCTGCCACTCCTCCATCACTGTGCTCAAACTTTTGGAGAACCTCCTGTCTGAGAAGAAAACCATCTCCTTAGAGGGCTGCATGGCTCAGGTCTTCTTTGTGTTTGCCACTGGGGGCGCTGAATCCTGCCTACTGGCTGCGATGGCCTATGACCGCTATGTTGCCATCAGCTCTCCTCTGCTCTATGGCCAGGTGATGAACAGACGACTGTGTATGGGGCTGGTGTGGGGCTCATGGAGCTTGGCTTTTCTGGATGCTCTCATCAATATCCTTGTAGCTCTTGATTTAGACTTTTGCGAGGCTCAAAATATCCACCACTACAGCTGTGAGCTGCCCTCTCTCTACCCTTTGTCCTGCTCTGATGTGACTGCAAGTTTTACTACCCTGCTGTGCTCTAGCTTCCTGCATTTCTTTGGAAATTTCCTTGTAATATTTTGTTCCTATGTTTGCATTTTGTCCACCATCCTGAAAATCAGCTCCACCACAGGCAGAAGCAAGGCCTTTTCCACCTGTTCCTCCCACCTCACTGCAGTGACATTCTTCTATGGCTCAGGATTTCTCCGCTATCTCATGCCTAACTCAGGATCCACTCAAGAGTTAATCTTCTCCTTACAGTATAGCGTGGTCACCCCCATGCTGAATCCTCTCATCTACGGCCTGAAGAACAAGGAGGTGAAGGCAGGTTTGAGAAGGTTGTTGAGAAAATATTTCTAGTGCTCCTAATAATAGACTACAACGTCAGAATGATGAGAAAATTGGGTAGAACTGCAACAAGTAGTGCCTAGATATTAAGGAAAATTTTCCTGATGTCAGGACCTGCAAGATACCCTACAGCTTTTCTTAAAAACACTTAAAGAAAGGTGGTGTTGATTTTCTTAGAATGATACCAGTTCAGTCCTAGTCAGAGGAAGGAGGGTGGATAAACCTTTCATCTAGCAATTTTTCTTACAAAAATATTTAACTTATTACACATAGTATGGTAGACATTGTTATTGCCTGCTCAGTTTACCTTTACCATCCTTCTAGTAGCTAAACTCCGCTTGTTCAGCGGAGTTCCAGAAAGACTGTCAATCATGGTGACCCCAAAATCCTCCTCCTCCCTTGCTCATTATTACACTATTCTTCCTGGCATACTGGCTTGTACAGGAATGAACATATGGCCAGTGTCAGACCATTCATTCTATAAGGAATTTTAATCTTGAGAGATTCAGAAAGGCAGAGGTCAGCCATTCCGTCTGCAGCACTCTGACAACCTATTCAAGTGTCCCTGCTAATAAGAAGATCACTAGTGTTACCCTAGATTCTTTTCAAGGCAAATTTATAAACACGAGTTATAGTAAGAGCACATGATTAGATATGTACGTCATGTCAGGCACTGTGCTAAGCACTTTACACACATTATCGCATTTAAATATCACAACAGTTGCTTTAGGGAAATGCTTTGGTTGTCCTTATTTTAAGAAGAGGAAACTGACTCAGAGTGCTAAGTGGTGGGATGGAATTTGAAACCAAATAGACTTACTCCGAGGCCTATGTTCTTTACCACCTTGACCCACTGACTCTCCCCTTGATGCTGGGATCTAACCCAGTCCCAGTTTATGAATTTCCTTTTAAATGCTTTATTCTTCTTGTCATCTTATTTTATTTTGCTTAAGTAAGCGAGAATTAGATTCTGTCATTTGCGAGGCAAGGACCTAAAAGATATATATTGGTGCCACCATGGAATTGCAGGTGTAGACATCCAAGGACAATGGGGATATTTGAAATCATTTATTGGATGAATGCATGTCCAATAGAAACTTCAAATAATACATTTGTCTATCCTGCTTTGAATCATTTACCTAATGGCCAACTATCCCAAGCCGTGAGGGGGCCTCATGACAAGAGAAGACTCCTCAGCACACTGCTAGACAAGTAGCTCTGCCATTCAGCCCTACTGGTGCTGCAGAAATGGCAGAACAGGAGGCTGTCAGTGGCAGAGCAAGTGCTGCACAGGGCCTGTCACGACCCCAAAATGAAACCAACAGAATTTCAGCAAAAGTCCCTTAGATCATAAAACACAACTGGAGAGTTAGTGAGGAGGAAATTTGGGAGAGGTGTGTGGATTAAAATTATCATGGTCAAAAATTATTATATCTTTCTGAAATTAGTTTTTGCTTATTTACAAACTGTCAGCTGTCATTGTCCCCTTGATCAATGCTTTTGACTTACTATAAGAGTTTTCTTCTAATCATATTTTGCTAAGAATTGGTATAAAATTTCATGAAATGCATTTTCTATTTCTATTGAGGACCAGGAATTTTTCTCTTTTGTTTATTAATGTATGGTGTCTCTCACATAATAGGTATGCAATAAATATCTGTTGAATAAAAAATAAATTTATTGAAACAGTCACATGGTTTTTATTATTTTATTTTTAAATGTTAATTTGTATCAGTAGGTGCTCTCGTGTGGAAGAATTGTTGCATTCTTGGAATTACCCTACTTAGGTAGAGTAGTAAAAACAGAATTAACTTTCATTTGTATTTAACTTAAAAATTTCCTGTTTATGTTCATAAGTGAGATAGTATATAACTTTTTCTTGCGTTCCTCTAGTCTTTTTAAAAGCTTTATTGAGATAATGTTTTATGCATCATGAAGTTCACCTATTCAAAGCATATAATGTGATGGTCTCTAGCACATTCACAGAGTTGTATAATCATCACCGCAACCCAATCTTCAAAACATTTAAGTCCAAGCCCTCCTCCTAGGCAATAACTAATTTACCTTTTACCCATGTAGATTTGCCTTTTCTAGACATCCGATCTTGGCATCAATAGAATGCTTTCTTTCATCCTTGTATTTTCTTAAAATACTTGCATAAAAAAGGAGTTATCATTTCCTTGAAGGTTTTATAAAACTCTTCTATAAAATTTTGAGGACGTTTTATCTTTTTGTTGTTGTGAAGGAAAAATTTTGATTGCCAATTTATTCCTTTAATGATTAGTGGTTTAATTCACGTTTTATATTTGTTCATGAATCAGTTTTAGTAACTTGTAATTTTTGCCTGTTATTCATTTAATGTTTTAAGTTTCATTGGTATTTTGTTACTTGTAATATTCTAATATTTTCCAATGTTTTTTAAATATTCATTTAATTTCAAAATTAAAAAAACTTCAAATATACAGCAAAGCTGGAAATATTCTATAGTGAACATCCATATAGCCACATCTAAATTTTATTATCTACTACCTATCATCTATCCATTCATCAATCCATCTTTTTAAATGCATTTCAAAAAAGTTATAAACATCAGTACACTTCACCCTAAGTACTTCAGCATATACGTCACTAACTAGAGTTCAGAGTTCTACCATACCTTCTCATTTTCTCTTTAGGTAAAATATACATGCTGAAATATTATAAGTGTCAGTCAGTGAATTTTGAGAAATGCAAACTGCTGTGTAATTCAAATCTCTATTCAGATATAGAACATTACCAACACCCAAGCAAACTATATCATGTCTCATTCCAGTCAATTTTGTCCCCACTTCTCTACTTGTTAACCACTGTTCTGCTTTTGTTACTATAGACTAGTCATATCTGTTGCAAAACATAAACAGAATTTACAGTACGCATGATTTTGTCAAAATTCTTTAATTTTCCATGTTTTTGAAATTCATCCATGTCGTTCCATGTTATCAGTAATTTGTTTCTTTTTATTGATGAGTAATATACCATTGTGTAAATGCATATCTATTTGTTTATCCATTCCATTGGGCTGCTTCCAGTTTGGGGCTATTATGAATAAAGCTGCTATAAACATTCTTGTAAAAGCCTTTTTGTGCATAATTATTTTCACTTCTTTTGGAGACTATCTAGTATTGAAATTATTGGGTCATAAGTAGGTATAAGTTTTATAAGAAACTGCTAGATATTTTTCCAAAGGGATTATATCATTCTATAGTCCCACTAATAGTGTTTGCAAATTCTGGTTCATCTACATTTCACCAACATTTGGTATGGTCAATCTTAAATTTTTCTTTCATTTTTGTGGCTGTCTACTGACATATCCATGTGATTTGTAATTGGCATTTCCTGATGACTAATGACATTGAACATTATTTTCTATACTTATTAATCCTTCATATATTTTATTTTGTGAAGTGTTTTTTCAAGACTTTTGCTCATTTTTAAATTTTTTTTTTTTAATCAGGTAGTAGGAGTTCATATATATCTTGGGCACCAGTCCTTGTCAAATATGTTTTGTAGATATTTTTTCCCAGTTTATGGTTTTTCTTTTTACATTATAAACAGTGTCTTTTAAGTGCAAATTTAAAGATTTTGATGAAGTCTAATTTATTTTTTTCTATTACATTTCCTGCTTTTTCTATTCTAAGAAGTCTTTGCTCAACATAAGTTCACAGAGATTTCTCCTATGTTGTTTCTAGAAGTTATTTTTTAAATTGAGATTTAATTGACATCTAACATTGTATTAGTTTCAGGTATACAACACAATGACTCAATGTGTTTATATTTTGCAAAATAATCACCACAATAAATTTAATTAACATCTGTCATCACACAGTTACAATTTTTTTCTCGAGATGAGAACTTAAAAGATCTATTCTCAAATGACAAGATTTCATTATTTTTTAATAGCCGAATAATATTCCACTACACACACACACACACACACACACACACATAAATATCACATTTTCTTTATTTATCCATCGATGTTAACAGGTTTTTCCATACCTTGGCTATTGTAAATAATGCTGCAATGAACAAGGGAGTGCATATATCTTTTTGAGTTAGTGTTTTTGTTTTCTTTGGATAAATACCCAGAAGTAGAATTGCTAGATCAAATTCTAGTTTTAATTTTAAGTTTTGGAGGAACCTTCTTCATACTGTTTCTATAGTGGATGCACCAATTTACATCCCCACTGACACTGCACAAGGGTTCCCTTTTCTCCACATCTTCACTAATGCTTGTTATCTTTTTTTTTTTTAAATAGTAGCCATGTTAACAGGGGTGAGATGATATCTCATCATGGTTTTAATTTGCATTTCCCTGAGAATTAGAGATGATGAACATTTTTTTTCATATACCTGTTGGCTATTTCTTCTTTGGAGAAATGTCTATTGGGTTTCTTTGCCCATTTTTTAAAAATCCTAAATTCAGTTTCTTAAAAGACTGATATTCTCAATGTTTGATCAAATAGTTCTGTAGTGGTCTACTGGGGGTGGAGTTGGGGATGTGGGTGAGGAGAGTGATGACAACTAAATTTTGGCCACCTCGAAATCGGCAGTTTCATTAATAAAATAACTATCATTATTAGTGTGAGAGAGTGTTGGAAATATTACTTGGACGTTGTAGTGGTAAAGTACAAGAGAAAGTACAGAGGACCAATGTCCCTGCTCAAGATGGAGTTTATAGTTTTGATTTTGAAAAACTACAAGGTAGTGATAGGCAAATGCCATTTCAAGTTCAAGCTTTAAACCTCTCTATTACTCCAAATAAATTGAAATGCAGGGATTTTTATCCATTCAGTTCAGTAATATGCCCCCAGTAATGAGAACAGTATATTGCAGGTGGGAAGCATTCAATAAATGTATGCTTAATGAATCTGCAGAAATGTCTCATTTTTCAGTTTCTTTGTTAATGTGGGATATTAATAAATTTCCTCATATTGAACTATCTTTGTATTCTCTGAAAAGATAGCATTAGATCATGGTGTATTATTTTTAATACTGTGATATATTTTCTTAGCTAATATTTTATTTAGGATTTTTACATATATGGTAGTAAGTCTTTTTTTCCTTTGTGCTATTTCATAGAGCTTTAATATCAATGTTTTTTTCACTTTTTAAGAAGAACTTGGAAAATTTCTTCTTTTTCTATTCCATGGAATAATTCGCATAGTATTAAGATTATAATTTCCTTAAAGATTTAGTAGAAATCACAGTGAAATATCCTGAGCTTACTGCTATTGACAGTGGCAGAGGAGGAAAGAGCACTGAAGATAGGAACCCTTAACAATTTTTTTCTAATATTTATATGGTAATTAGTTGGTTATGGTTTGTCTTTTCTGTATCTGTGGTTATTGACACATTATTTCTCATTTCAATGACTTTTCCCTCTTTTTTCTTGACTTAGTTATTGGTTTATTTTAATCAGAATTTTTTCATAAGACAAATTCAGATGTTTCTTCTAATTAATTCATTACATCTTATCTCTGTATTGACTCTCCTTTTACTTTCTTCAATTTATTTTGTTGGCTTTTTAAGTAGCTTTTAAGGTAAATACTTAACACACTTATTTTTGTTTCATCACTAAGTAATTAAGGTTATAAAATTTTCTTTCTATATCTGCTTATTAATATTCAATTGCAGTTAACATGTAGTACTTTTCAAAACATTTGCTAGATAGTCTCAAATTTTGGATTTGATTTCCTCTTTGACACAGTTTTTATGAGTTGTTCCAGATGGCAAGGATGATTTTCTAGTTTAACTGCATTTGACAAAATGTCATCTATATTTTTTGTATTTGGGAAAATTTAGTAAGGTTTTCTTTCTAGCCAAATAAAATATATAGTCCACTTAAAAACTATTTGATGAGTTATAGAATTATAAATATATAATTAAATTTTATTACTAAGATCACCTACTTTTTATTTATTTATTTTTTGTCTCTGGATCTAGGATAAACTGAATAGTCGAATTAAAGTCTTCTTTTATTAATTTGTTTTAGTATATTCCTGGCATTTCTGATTATTTTGGAGGTTAATTTTTTCTGATTTTAAAACAGAGCTACTTACAATGATTAGTTCTTTGTCATAAAGAAAGTTATTATTATTATAAAATGTTCTTCTTTGATGAGTAATATTTTTTACCAAAAATCCAACTTTATCTGTTACTAAGATCTTAACCACATGCCTTCTGTTTGTTTTTGTTTATCTGGCATAATTTCATCTTATCCTTGTAATTTCATTTTAATTATGTGTATTTTTATTTGGCTTATAACTTAAAATGAGGCATTTTTATTTTAATAAGTGAGTTTACCTTGTTTATACTTATTGATATGATAAATATAAAGTTCTTTAATATGTTATATATAAATATGTGAATATATGTATATACATACATAATATACATGTGTTTATGTATTGTTCATCTCCAAAGCCAACATCACACTTAATGGGATAATGCTAAGAACATTCCCTTGAATCAAAAAAGGAGTCCTTTATAACCACTATTATGTAAATGAATATAATATTAAATATGCATGGAATACCCCTAGAGGTATGCATATTTAGTGAAAGCAATTAGACAAGAAAAGAAGTGAGGCCAAAAACTGGAAAGAAGAGGGTAACAGGATTTTTGCAAAAGATGTTATTGTTTATCTGGAAAATCTGGGAGATTTATACTGGAAACTGTTACAAATGATAAGAGATGTTGTAAAGTCATTGGATATAAAATTAATATCTTCATATCTTCAAACAATAACCAATTAAAAGACATAATAAAGAAATTAACATTACACTTGCAATATAAAAGATAAAATACTTAGGAATAAGCAATTAAAAATGTATAAGAGCTATTTGAAGAAAACTTTACAATTCTATCAAGGGACCTAAAAGATTTAAACAACTGTACAAGCAGATCTTGTTATTGAATGGTAGAATTCAAATAGTGAAGATGTCATATCTATCTAAAAATCCTGTGGATTTAACATGGTCTAAATGAAAAAGGAAATAAAGTTGTTTTAGAATTAGATGACTTGTTTCTAGAACTCAATGGGAAAAATAACAAAACAAGAATACTCAGTAAATTTCCAGAAAAAA
Organism: Rousettus aegyptiacus; assembly: GCF_014176215.1. NCBI lineage: Eukaryota > Metazoa > Chordata > Mammalia > Chiroptera > Pteropodidae > Rousettus > Rousettus aegyptiacus. The sequence continues at coordinate 132,055,768 of NW_023416295.1, forward strand.
AATATAATGGGTTGATAGATCCTTCAAAATATGAAAACATATTATAAGGATTCAATAATTCAAACAGTGTAGCACTTGTGCATAAATATACAGAATAGACAACCTATAAATAAATTCAAATGTATGCAGGCAATTTAGAATATGGGAGAGATGCTAATTAAGATCAATAGGTTAAAGATGAATTATTCACTACAAGGCACGTGATAACAGCTCTCTGTTAAAAATGAAACTAGTTTCCTATCTTACACCAAATTAATTCCAAATGGATTATAGATAAATAATGGAACTATAAAAATAAGGAAGAATTTCAAAATATGTTGTAAGTAATATGCCTTTCTAAGTATCATAAAACAGTTAAAGCTTCAACTATATCAAAAGTTTAAAAAGTTATTTAAGGAAGAAACACTTTAAACAAAAATACAACAAAAAACTAGAGAAAAGGGGCCAGATAGTAAATGTTTTAGACCTTGTGGTTCATATGCACAATCTCTGTTGAAACTACTTACTCTGCCATAGACTATAAGTAAATGAATTAGTATAGCTGTGTTCCAATAAAACTTTACTAAAAATAGGCAAGTAAACTGGATTTGGCCTATGAACCATAGTCTGTCAGCCCCTTGTGTATAAGATCCTTAAGCCTGCTCAAAACTAGAATTCCAGTTATTCCCCTTTGAACACTTACACTTTTGAATCAAGCAATGATAAATTTAATATAGCCATATCAAATTTATTTTTGTGAAAATATAGTGTCTGTATTAATAAATACACAAATAAATAGCAATGCTATATGTACTACTCCTAAGCCTGATCTCTAAACAAAGTGAATTGATTATTTACACCTTTATGCTACCTGTGTGAAATGGAAGTACTTCTAATCATCCATTCCCAGTTGGTGTCCTACAGTCTATGAGGAAACGAAGCCCAGGCATCCATCGCTAAGGGAAACCACTACTCTTTCTGATCTTATCCTATTAGGAAAAAACTTCAGACTCCTTCAAAGTTATTTTCATGATGGCTCAGGATAAATAATGACTCACTCTTCCGAACTTCTTCTTAACTATGTGGAGTCCAGGGATTAGATGTTCAGGCATCCAGAAGATGAAGGCTGAAATGTGATGTTTCTTCCATCTCAGTATTGGAGAAAAATTCATACTGGTTGTAGAAGTCACTAGCAACAAGAAGGAAAGGAATGCCGGATGTGGAACCCAGAATGTTGTGGCATGACGTGTAAGAAAACCTGGGCAGGTAATACAGCTGAGTTAGACTGTCAATAAAAGTTGCTGTGAAAGGAGCAGAGTAATGCAATGGAAAATCAATAGCTCCAGTGAAACGTGCTTCAGTTGGACAATTTTAAATAAGAGAGATATTTTAACGTGTTTGTATTCTTGGTCCGAATGAGTGTTGGAAAGAAATGGATGCTAAAACAGATAATTAGCATAGTTGAAGGAGAATCCAGAGGCTCAGGATGGAATGGGAGTTACAGTCCAGGTACAGGTATTAGTCTTGGCTTAAAGATAGATGGGTACCTCTACCACTAAAACTAAAGAAAGGACAGGAAAATGCACACATAAGTAGGGAATCAAGAAGATTAAAGAGTTTTTGCTTTGTTGTTCTAATTTCTCTTGCAGGTCCATGGGAAAAAAATATAGCATACCTGAAGTTCATGGAGTTTGGAGTAAATCCAAAAGAGAAAAAGGAATGTTAGACTTTATTTAAGTATGTGGGTGGTTTTGTGTGTGTGTGTGTGTGTGTGTGTGTGTGTGTGTGTGTTTATGCATGTGCACACACATAAACACTCTGGCTTCTCTGTGCATACGTTTGTGTGTCTGAGGTTGAAAAGCTCTAGACTGAGCTTTATTTATTAGATTTTTCACTGTTTCTTGTGTTCTTCCTGGAAAATTTTCCACATCCTCACTTGCATATCACAGCCAGTCCTCCAAAGTCAGCATCTGATCTCAAGTGACTCTGACTACTGCAGCCTCCCATGCGAGCAATGAGTAGTCCTAGGTTCCCTGGAGTCCTTACTCAGGCTCCCCTCCCACGGCTATCTTGACAAAGAGATGGCCAAAGAGAATAGGAGTGAAATATAAGTAGAAATATAAGACTCCTACAAACTATTCAGGAGCTCTTCTCAGGACTGAGGTAGGTTATCGGAGGAAGACTGACAAGAGCCAATGGCTTGTAGCAGGGCCTGGAAAATCACAGTGCAGAGAATGCTGGCTCTTTACGCTTTAGCCAGAACCAACCAAACAGGGTCCCAAAACTGTCAAGAAATAAAATTGACTTTTTCTAAGACTTAGGTAGAGCCCTCTCTGATCCCACTTCCTCAACAGTGAGGGCAGTAGGCAACCTGGTTCAGAACCCCAAACAGGAGCCAGATTTAGAACAGTCAAGCTCAGCAATAGGGGTGAAAAAAGAAACTTTCATAGGTTTGCACAACTAGTAGAAATATTATTCTGACCCAGGACTGGAGGGTAATTTCCTCAAATGTCTGTGGTGGTGGGAGTGGAGGAAATGTAAGGAGTCCTCATTTTCTCTTGCCCGACTTTGATTAAAAGTCCTAAGAACTTAGGGCTTCAGGGATAGCAAGAGATCATTAAGTCATATTCCCTGCCTCCAGACAAGAGTAAATCTGCAGATGACCGACTGGCTGCATGCAGTACTGAGGTGAAGACGCCCCCTAGTTAACATGTTGATTGTCAGAACTGGGAATGAGATAGGAAGTTTTCTTTATCTGACAAGCCAATGTCATGTCCACAAATATTCCCAAAAAGTACTGAGAATCTCCCTGTGCTTAGGGCTAGAGGGGCACAGCTCACACCTTCTTACTCTCTTCCTATCCTTTGTTTTAGGTAGTTAGTTCCTTTCCATCAAAGCTCCTCTCCTTCCTCAGAACAGGTTCTGCATTTTTCCTTATCCTGGAATTCCTCCCAATGACTGGTCAGCTCAATCTGTTCTCTCCTACCAAGTTTTCTAAACCTCCCAGGGAAGAGTGATCATGAGAGACAGAAAGCCGACTCCAATCTAGGAGACTTCATTATTGGCATAGCTTCCTTATCTCCTTCTTTAAGAAATGGATCTTCTTAAAACTGAGCACAATTTTTTAGGAGCAAGACATTGTTTGGGTGCCTCATCGAAGGGGAAGCAGAAGAGGTCTGTTGTTAACAAGGTGCAGTTTAAACCAGGAATTTAATGGGGGTGCTCTGAAGGGAAAGGGTAGCTGGAAGTTTGAGGGAGACCACAGGATAAAGAGTCTTGAAGACTAGTTCTAATTATACCAAGCAGAAATGTCATATTTAGGTTTAGCAGCTGTAATTGCTATGTTTTCATGTTGCCATATAGTCTTTATGATTATCATTTTATTGGCTATATATTCTATCCAGTTGGTGCTTACACATTACAGGATACGGCAGGGTTTTTGTTTGTTGTTTGTTTGTTTGTTTTTAACATATAGCAATGCAGTGCGCATCACCGTACATGTCACATCTTAGGTCTTTTGAGTTATAGTGTTGGCAAAATCTGAGGAATGATAGATTGATGACTCCAAGTGTGCAGTTCACAAAGCCAGCAATAGTGTATAGTATCACCCTCATCATAATCTTCCTAGAATTATTATTGTAAGCTTTTTTGAAAAATCACAAAATTGGGTCCATAGTCTTATTTTATTTTACTTTTTTTAAAATAGAGAGGTTGGACATTTCCCCAAATGCTTTTCTCTTTGATTTCTTGTGTAACTTTTCTATTCTTGTCATCACTACCAGGCTTTATAAAATAGTAAGGGTAAATGGACTGACAAGGGAGAGATGCTATGGGTGTGGAGACTAGTTCTGAGAAGACTGCTGGAAAAGTAGTTACAATAATCCAGTTCGGGTCCTGGTGAAAAACATAAACATAGTTAAAAGTCATGGCTTAGACATATCTGAGTCAGTAAAGACAATAACAACAGCAGCAAAGTGAAGGGAAGGAAATAAAATATTTAATGAGCATTTGATTATCAGGTCATGAACTAAAACTAAGGTAGAGTAAGATTAAAGTGATTTGATCACATTCTCCAAATAGGCAAGTTAGTGTCAGAGTTAGCTCCAGAAATTGGTCCTCCACCACTAAAAAGCATTTTTTAAATAAGTCCGTGTCAATCATGTGAGAAGATATAACTGCTTGATTTTATAGATGTGAAAATTGACCTTCACATCTATAAAATGGTTAAGTGGCTTGCTCAAGTTTACATAGTTTTCAGTTCTCAGATCCAGCTTTTCTATTTTAAGCACAGTGCTATGTTTAAGACACAGCTATATAGTCCTCTAAACATATGTTAAATGACTCAAAAATATGTTGTTCATCTGCTGGGTGTGCTGAGGTAGAAAGAGCACTGGACTGAGAGCAAAGCATTGTTTAATTCCTGGCTGTCCCGCTGATAGCTGAGTGCAAGTCACATTATCTCTATGGGCCTCCATCTCCCCACTTTGAGAGCCTGACCTCACTGACCTGAGGACAGAGCAGAGCTTCCTGAAGCCCTACCACCCATTCAAACAAATACTTTTCCAGCTTTGCTAGTATGGGTTTAGAGAGATAGGGCACCCTTGAAGAGATCTTGAAATGTTTGGAAAGCTTCTTGCAACCTCTGGTAGCATCATTCAAGTCCCTTTTCTATATCTTCATCCAAAACTCAAAATGTCTGTGATAAGATGGTTAAATTGTACAGCTTTTGGCTTTAAGACCCAAACCTAAATATAAAAAAAGACTTGCAAATGAATGTCTGTTTTCAAAAATAGTTTCATTTGAAGCATCCCTCGTTCTAATAAGTATATTCTTAATGGTCACAGTATATAATCCAATTTAAGTTCCAAAAGTGTTTTCTGTATTCACTGACAAAATTAGTAAGGCCTGCTGGGAAGGACCAAGGGGCAGAAACCCTGAAAATCGTTGTGTTAGTTTCCTAGGGCTAATGTAACAAAGTACCAGAAACTGGGTAGTTTAAAACAATAGAAGTTTATTGTCTTACAGTTCTATAGGCTATACGTCTGAAATCGAGATGTTAGCAGGGCCACAATACCCCTGAAACCTGTAGGGAAGAATCCTTCCTTGCCTCTTTCTAGCTCCTGGCAATGGTTGCCAATCCTTAGCATTTTTTGACTTGCAAGTACATCACTCCAGTCTCTGCCTCTGTCGCCACATAGCTGTCTTCCCTCTGTGTGTCTGTCTTCACATGACATCCTCCTCTCTCTTATAATAACACCAGTCATGTTGGACTAAGAACCCGCCCTACTCCAGTATGATCTCCTCTTAACTTGTTACATCCGTGATGACCCTATTTCCAAGTAAAGTGACATCGTGAGGTACTGGGGGTTAGGGCTTCAATGTATTTTCAACAATTCGACCCAGAGCAGTCACAATTGGAATTATTCAATTGCTTTCCTTTTCTATTCTTAAGCTGAAATAAGTATTACCTGAAAAGTTTTAGGTTGTGGGGATGATATTATGATCACTAGAAATTACTCAGATTCTGTAGTAGAGTTGATTTCTTTCCAGGAATGGAATTTATAAACAACCATGAACAACCTCACTTTCTTCACTGAGTTTATCCTCCTCGGGCTGTCTGCAGATCGCCATGCCCAGACTCTGCTCTTTGTGCTATTCCTGGGGGTTTACCTCCTGACTCTGATGGGGAATCTGCTGATGATCCTGGTGATCAGAGGGGATTCTCACCTCCACATTCCCATGTATTTCTTCCTCGGACATCTATCCTTCCTGGATATCTGCTTTTCCTCAGTTACCATGCCCAAAATGCTACAGAACTTCCTGTCTCAGAAGAAAAGCATCTCAGTGTCAGGCTGCATCACCCAGAGTTTCTTTTTCCTTCTCTCTGGGTGTGCTGAAGCCAGTCTTCTCTCTGCCATGGCCTATGACCGCTATGCTGCTGTCTGCCACCCTCTGCTCTACACTGTGGTCATGAACAGGCCTCTCTGCACTGCCCTGGTTGGTGCAGCTTGGGTGATGGGGTTTTTGAACTCACTAGTGAATAATCTTTTCATCCATAAGTTACATTTCTGTGGGTCCAACATCATCGCCCATTTCTGCTGTGAGCTGCCTTCACTATTCCCTCTGTCCTGTACTGATCCCACAGCCAATGAGTTCCTTCTGTCAGGGTCCAGTGCGTTTCTGGGGCTACTCACGCTTCCCCTGATCCTCTTCTCTTACTCCAGAATCATTTCTGCCATTCTGAGTATCCGCTCCTCGGAGGGCCAAGGCAAAGCCTTCTCTACCTGCTCCTCCCACCTCACTGTGGTGCTCTTGTTCTATGGGACAGCTCTATTCAGGTACATCAGCCCCGCCTCCGGCTCAGTGTTGGAGCGAGTGGTCTCCATTCAGTACAGTGTGATAACATCCTTGCTGAACCCCCTTATCTACAGCCTTAAGAACCAGGAGGTGAAAGCAGCTCTGCAGAGGATGCTGAGGCAACAAAAGTGTGCCTTAGGGTAAGAAGAAGCTGTATGTTTCTGTCCAGGAAATATAAAATTATCTCTAAGAGGAGAAAGATTTTTATAGGCTCAGAGCACTTGGGGAAACTGCATTTCAATTAAATTCAAGTATTTGTCTGACTTTGAAGTAAATACAGTTCCACAAAAACTGAGGCTGGGGAAAAGGAGTTTGATGTACAGAAGCCCTTTGCAAAATAATCCGATAGCAAGATCTTGGCTCCATCTGAAGAGACAACAGGGCCGACACAGATGAAATATGTTGGAGCAGAACAGGCTCTTTGGTCAAATTGCTGACTTTTTTCTTGTGATTTTCACGAAGGTACCCAATAAAGAAAGGGGCCTACAACAGTTGAAGGAATGTTATAGACAGTGCTCCAGAATGGAGATAGCGGGAGTCATTAATTCACATGACCCAGTGGTATCCACTGGCATTAAATGGCCAGTGCGACTGCATATAGGTTGGTGTGATGGTTAATTTTATGTGTCCACTTGACTGGGCTGAGGGATGCTCAGGTAGTTGGTAAAATGATTATTTCTGGGTGTGTCTATAAGGTTGTTTCCAGAAGAAATTAACATGTGAATCAGTAGACAGAGTAAGAAGATTGCCCTCACCAATGGAATGGGTACCATCCAGTCTGCTGCAGGCCCAAATATAACAAAATGGTGAAGGTAGGATGAATTTACTTTCTCTGCTTGGACTGGAACATCCATTTTCTCCTGCCCTCAGATATTGGTGCTCCTGGTTCTCAGGCCTTCAAACTCAAATTGGGACTTATACCACAACTTTCCTGGGCCTCCAGCTTGCAGACCGCAGATCATGGGATTTCTTTTCCTTGATAATTGTGCGAATCGATTCCTCATAATAAATTATCTGTCTGTCTGTTTATCATCATCTATCTATCCAACTCTCTAGAGATAGTCCGTTGGTTCTTTTTTTTTGGAGAATCATGACCAATATGGCAGGAAAGAAAAAAACAGATTGTCGGATTGGAAATCAGTATATTGTGCCTATTTCATTTTTCCTAAACTCTCCTACCTGAGGCCTTACATTTGAAAATATAGCATGTGCATTTGATCCATATATATTTTGCATACCAGAATATGGAGTTGGGGATAGACGGGAATAATTATAGATGTGACATTAAGAGATCGATAAAGTACCCTTTTGCATCTACTTAATTAATCAACATAAATATATAATAGCAGCCTATTGAGAAACATTAAAAAAGATCTAAGTAGACAGAGAAAAATATATTATGCTTATTATGGGTTGGTAGACCAACCATTGTAAAGACGCCAATTTTTCTTAAATTGATGTATATGTTCAGTGTGATTTCAATCAAAATTCCAGAATACTTTATAAATTTGAAAAGTTGATTCTAAAATTTACATAGAAGTAAATGGTCCAACAAATGCCAAGCTACTCTTGAAGCTAAGAACAAGGTAGACTCTCTTGCTCTACTAGATATCAAGATTTATTATAAAACTATGTAATTAAGATTTTCTATTACTGACACAGAGAGACAAATGCACGAATGGAAAAGGAGTGAGAACTCAGAGGTGCGCTGCAAATGCAGAATTAGGCACTGAGATGGCAAGGCAGATCAATTTGTTTAGGGTGAACTTTTCAATCAATAATACTTAATACAGGGATGATTAGCTATCCATGTAGAAAATTAATGAAATTTTATCCTCAACCGTCATATGCAAAAATCAATTCCCATTAGACTGAAGTACTAAGTGTGAAAGGCAAAACTATAAATCTTTTATAAAACAGTGCAGACAATGTATTCATGCTAGGGAAGGATTTTAAAAAAACAAAATGTAAAGCACAAAGTGCAAAAAAGTTGATAAATAAAATTATATGCAAATTAGGAACTTTGATTTATCAAAAAAACCTCATAAAAATGAAAAGACAAGCCACAAAGTGAGAAAAAATATTTGCCACATATACAAACATCAAAATCTTAATGTCTTACATTGTCAAAGAAAAAAAAATTATTCTGATAGGAAAATGGGCAAAAGACTAGAACAGGAGCCTAGCAAAAGATAAAATCCAAATCCTTACAGTTTTCAGCTTTAAAAGTAAACCCACAACAAAAGTTACCATTAAATATATATCATAATAGAAAAAATTAAGAAGCCAAATATAATGAGGTATTGGCAATAATGTAGCACAATGAGAATTTTCATTTTAGAAAGAGGTTTGGTTACCCACTATGTGATAAAGTTAATTCAACTCAGAATTCCACTACTAGGTATTTATCCTAGAGAAACTTTGATCCACTGCATCAAAATAAGTGTCTAAGAATGTTTACAGTAGCATGGTTTGTAATAACCAAATCCAGGAAATAACTCAATGACCATCTACAATAAAAAGAGAAAGATAAATTTCGATATAGCTATACTGTGGAGTCAATACAACCAATGAAAATGAAGAAACCATAGTCACATGAAATAGTATGGATGAATCTCAGATACGATATTGAACAAAATGATATGTAAAACATTATTTCATTTTAACAAAGTTCAAATAAAGGTAAACAGTACTATATTACTGAGGGATGCATATATCAATGGTAAAACTGTAAAGAAAGAAAAGAAATCAGTAAGAGTGTTAGAGCAGATGGCAATTGAGAGAGGAGGTAAAAGAGTGGTATTCATTCCCAGGGCTATTTCTTAATCTTTAAATTTTTTTCTTTTATAATGGTCACATAGATCTTTGCTTTATAATTTTTTATTAAATGGTACATAAATGTTGCATGTAATTTTTAGTATATATGGCATATTTCAAAAATTTAAAACTGTAAACATCAAACTAAATAGTGAAATACTAAAGTAATTTCTATTAGAACCAGAAATTGGGGAGAGATGCCTGTTTTCTTCACTGTTTCATTATATTACTTTGAAGATTATAGCTAAGATAATAAGACATGAGGATGAAATACTTAGAATAATTATAAAAAAACAAATTGCTTGTTTTCTGTGCAGATAATATGATTATATTCTTAGATAACTCAATAGGCTAGGGGGCAAATACGAAAATCAATGCAAGATTAAGTTGACAAAATACAAAATAAATACACAAAAATAGCTTTTCACTATCCTATCAATCACCAATTTGATCTGGAAATGGGAGAAAATTCCTTTCACATTACCAACAAAATCATAAAATAATAAATTTAACAAAAAAGTACAGAATTTTTATGAATAAAACTGTATTGAATAGATAAAAAAAGATCTGAATAAATGGAAAGACATACCATGTGGCCAACCTAAGTAAAAAAAATAATAATAATAGAATCTGTTTGAAGGACTTTGAGAGTCTCACAAAATCAAAGAGAAAGCTAAAGACCCAGGCTACGGGAAGGTCAGGACCATAGTGCCTGTGGAGATCTAAGCCATGGAAACGAACGGATAATCTCTTCAAATCACCCCTGTTACACAACCATAGCCTTTGCTGATTCAAATTCCTAGGTAAAAGGGTCCAACTGGCCTAGATTAAGTCAGCTTTTGCCTAGGAAAGAACATCTAAAGTTTCTCTGCAATGTCATTTTCTCTATCTAACTACTTTTTAACCTGCCTTTTAAAAGGACCTATATATGTATAATTCAGCAATCACAAAAAAGAGGACAGCATTCTGCTTCAGTGAGTGTGTGGTTGGCTAAGTGTATAAGCCTTGGTTTGGTACATGAGTCTTGGGGTCAGACAGTCATGTCCATAATTTATCAAAGCACAGCCCTGTCACCTTTAAGTACTTTTCCCCAGCTTTAAAGCTTGTATCTGCATCATTGCTTTGATTCTTGTTAGCGATTTTATTGACCTATTTTTCCCAGCCCGCTTGGCTGGCCAGCTTCTTGAAGTGATCCTGCTGGAAGCCTCCTTGAGTGGCCAGAACGGGTCTCCTTCACCTTTCACGGCATCCTTACTTTTAGCTGTGATTCATTTTGAAGTTGCCCTTTTCCGTCTCCCTTCTTACCACAATTAGGCCTCTTTAGCAGGCCACTCTCCTTATTTCCTACTGGTACATTTGTTGCGCTAGTGAAGGTCCTACTGCTTCTGAAGGCTCAGCTATCTTTGAATGTACCTTGGCACAATGGTAGTCAATGAGCTGAGAGCTCTGTAGCCTTGCACTTTTTCAGAGACAAGATCCCTTCTTTATGTTGAGATTCACGTGCCTCTAAAGAGCATGGTCCAATGACACAGAATTAGCCTTCCCAGCCCCGGATGTGACCAAATGTGATGAACTCTATTGAAGCCCGAAGTGATTCTTTTGCTTCACCTCTGACCTTTTTATTTTCTCCAATATCCTGCATCCCCAATGCTTGCATTCAAATTAGAATTCCTATATTTCCTTGTACCTGTTACATGCTGAAGTTTTTTTATATTTTGCCTAAAATGCAAATATGATTTTTTGATGTTGCAAAAATGGAAAACCAAATTTGGGTGATCATGATTGCAATCTATTCCTCCACAAACTATTGCCTCATATTCTAAGTTTTTGCTAAACAGAGATGAGGTCTAGAAAACTGCGACCTTAACCCAAGGACCCTTGGAGGCCTATGAGGGTTAGAAGGCTTCAACAGATGAAGAACTTGATCTCGGCTGGGAAGGTAGACAGGCTGTGTAGGTTAGTTTAGCTGTGGCTACCAATTTTGTTACATAATCACCTGAAAAATCTAACATATGTACCATAAAGAAGTAAAGTAGAAGAGTGTCATATAGTATGGGTCAGTTTTAACAGAAAGAATTAACTCGTGGGTGACTTTGGGCAAATTATTGAACCTGTGTGATCCAATATTCTTGTCTGTAAAATTTGTTGAATAAAGGATAAATCTATTTTCTCTTTAATTCTCACAACAGTTCTGTATTAAACATCTGTCATTTTACAAATGAGAAAACTGAAGCTCAGAGAGGTTAATAGCTTATTCCTGTAGAGCACAACTAGGACTATGTCCAAATGTAGATATTTTGATCTCAATACCTGTGTTTTTTCCTAACTTTACTATATTTTCATTTCCAAGGCCCTGGTCATTCCCAAACACCAATTGCGTAGATGGAATTCTAGGCAATATTTTTATTTTAAAAATGCCTCTTCGCATTGTTGTTTTGGTGATATGGTAAGAAATAAAATTTGAGGGTATCTGAAACAAAAAGAGAGAGACGGGGGACGGGAGAGAGAGAGAGAGAGAGAGAGAGAGAGAGAGAGAGAGAAACTGCCCTCCAAAGAATAGGTATTATATTTCTCATATACTTATTTAAAGAAAATAAATATTATAAAAGTCATTAATTAACAATACATAAAAATATATTTAAAATTCATGTTTTAGATTTGGTTTTCATCCAGTTACAGGTGTTTATTTTATTCAGCAAACTTTCAATCTTGTAGATTCTCATATATATGATGTGTCAGAACGAGAACAGGAAATGAGGAGCAAGATGATTAATAGGCATCTTAAGAAAATTTCCACTTTCAAGGAACTTCATTTTAACTTGATTACCTCCATAAAGACCCTATATTCAAGTAAAGTTATATTCTGAGTTACTAGGTATTAGGACTTCAACATACTTTTTGAGAGACACAATTTCACCTATAATACCATATATCTTCTCTTTTATTCCTGTAATGTTTGCCGCATTAGTTTAAAACCAAATGAATGTGCTCCAGTTTATTCTGATCAATATAATTTTTCATATTGCAACTGCAATGTGATAAAAACTCATTTTTAAATTTTAGTATACTCTTAGGAAAGGCCTAGAAAAGTAATTTAAATAAAAATTGTTCAAGAATGTGGAAAAATATACAGTATTAATTACCAGCAATGAAAGCTCCCAAACCATCTTCCATGGGTTGCAGGATTACCATATTGACCATCATTGTATTCTACACAGCCTTGCTTCTAGTCAGAGTTCATTTTACAGCAAAAATTTATGAGCAATGGGCTCATGCTGGTGGAATTTATTGGTCTTACTATATTCCCCATCATGCTGAGCTGCCACAATAAAATGACAGAATGGCCTTTTGAAATTTCATTTATCATGGCAGCTTACTGACAATACTTTGTGGGACTGAGGTAGTGTCCTGCAGCAGCAGTTCTCAAACCACTTGGTGTCAGTACCCCTTTTATACTCTGAAAAATTATTAAAGACTACAAAAAGATCTTTTTAAATTTATTTTTATTTTTTAGGACAGTTTTCTTTAAATATTTCTTTGGGGGCAGGGACACCTACTCCATTAGAGATCTTTTGTTTTTTCACACCCATCACACCGTGAATTCATAGGGAAGGGCTCCAGAAGCTCAGACTCCTTTTCATTGGTTCTCACAAAGTAAGCTTCTCTGAGTGGAGCAGGTTGGCGCTTCAGTTGAACCCAGATACCTTTCTTTTTGGCTACCTTCTTTATTTTGATCATTTTCCTTCACTTGTTTTAGGGAGCCGTCTTGGCTCTTGGAGTGCTTAATATGCTCAAAATATGTGCATTAATTCTCTTGGCCAAAATCTTGCCCTTAACTTGTTCATTTACAACAATGCCAACTGCATCTGGGTAATATTGTAGACTCCTCCAGTTTTGCCATAACATTTGTGGGGCATTTTTTTTTGAACAGTGCCCATTCCCTGAATGTCTACAATTTCACCTTTCTTGTAGATTTGCATTTATATGGCCAAAGGAAGAACTCTATGTTTTCTAAAAGGCCTAGAGAATATATAGCAGGTGTCTCTCCTCTTTCACGTTGTGTTGTTCATTTTGGCAAATTACTGGCAGATGGCGGTTCCAGCTGAAAGGCTACAAAGAGATCTTTTTAATGAGAATTATACCCATTGATATTTACTGTTTTATAAATTAAAACTGAGAAAAATTTTAAGTATTTATTGATTCATTTAAAAATAACAATAATAAACTCATGGTTTGCAAAAATAGCATTATTATAAAAATATATGTACCAAAACAAAAAAAAAATGAGAAAAGTATCATTGTTATACATTTCTGCAAATCTCTTTAATGTCCAACTTGAAGGTAGCTGACTCTATTTTTATTGAAGGAAATAAAAAATATCCTGCCTCAGAGACATTATTGGCAAAGGAGTAGTATCATTTTCAGATCTGAAACAATATCAATTGATTTTCATACTCTGTTGTGTTAAAATCCATTGCACTTTGAATGGAGCATTCATCTAGGTGTAATTTTTTAACACCATGCTTTAATCATTTGAAAAATACTGGTTTGCTGATGTTAAAATATTAACACATTTATTATATATTTGCAGATGTTCTAAATATTGACAAAGTCCATTACATAATATCAAAAAATCATATGCATTATTATTATCAATCTCATCAGCATTTTATCACTGGTAACAGATAATGTCAGTTTTTTTCTCTGTCATACTCGTTGAAGTCAGTTTTAAGAGAAAGTATGCCAAATATTTGTTTGAGAAATGACAGTTTGCCAGTTATACTTTCAGGTAAAAGTGGTGCTCAATTTTTTTAGAAAAGTAACTACTTTAGTTCACCACTCAAACAATTGTACAGGTGCTTTTTCTTAAGATGACCATCATGCTTATGTTTGAAGCACATGTAATTTATGTATACTTACATTTTATTACACAGAATAGTAAAAAGATGTGTACTCCACTGTCAAGATTTAATAAAATTAATATTTTTTACTGATTCACCAAGACATTCTCAATGTTGGAAAACTATTCTATGTTTTATTCTAAAGACTCTAATGAACAATTTGGAGATGACTGACATCTTAACAATATTGAGTCTTCTAATCCATGAACATGGTATATACAATAATTTTGAGTTTTTAGTGTACAAGTCTTACATGGTTTTATTAAACATACCCCTAAGTATATAATGTTTTGAATAATATCATAAATGGAATTGTTTTTACTTTCATTTCCCAAATGTTTGTTGTTTGCATATAAAAATACAGTTGATTTCTATATTGACCTTGCATCATATGACCTTCTTGAATTCACTTATTATACAGTCTAGTAACTTCTTTGTAGATTTTTTAAAAAATGTTTATGAACATTTCAGTTATTTTTCCCTTCTAAACTATGTGCATTTTATTTTATTTTATTTTTTGCCCTTTCCTTATACTGATTAGAGCCTCAAACACAACATTGAAAAAAAGTAATGAGAGCAAATATCCTGTCCTATTTCCAATCTTAGGGGAAAAGCATTTATTTTTTTGCTATTAACTATTATGTTTATTGTGGGATTTTCAGAGATGGACTTTATCAGACTGAGGAAGTTCCCTTTTATTACTAGTTTGTGAGGTGTTACATCTTGTCAAATGCTTTTTGGCATCTGTTGAAACCATTATAAAAGTTTTCTATTTTATTCTGTTTATGTAGTAAATTTCATTTGTTAAATTTAAAATGCTAAAGCAACCTTGCATTCCTGGGATAAAGCCCACTTGATCATAGTGTATTTTCCTTTTTATAGATTGCTGTAATAAATTTGCTAAAAAATTAGCTAAGGATTTTTGTATCTGTGTTCATGAAGGATATTGGTCTATAACTTTATTTTCTCGTAATGTTCTTGTCAATTTAGATATCAAGGTTATGTTTGTCTCATAACAAGTTTAGAAGTATAATATCTTTGTCTGGCTTTAGTATTAGGATACTTCTGGCCTCCTTAAATAAGTGAGGAAGTGTTCTCATCTCTCTTTTCTGCAATTTTTTTGTTGTAGGATTAGCATTCTTTTGTTTAAGTTTGATCAGATTCTTCAGTTTCCTTCCAGCTCATGATTACAAATTCAATTCTTTAGCTGATAAAGTGCTATTTAGGTTTTCTATATATTCTTATAATTTGGTAATTTATGTCTTTCAAAGAATTTGTCCACTTCATCTAATTGTCAAATTCATTGGCATAAAATTGTTCATCATGTTCTCTTCTTAGCTTTTGAATTTATGAAGGATCTGTAGTGAAACACTCCTTTATTTTCGATAGCCATAAATTGTCTTCTCACATTTTTTTTCTTAATCAGTCTAGTGGAGGTTTACTGACTTTACTGATTTTTTTTTCAAAAAACAGTTTTTGGTTTAGTCCATTTTCTCTATTTTTATTGTTTTCTATTTTATTGACTTTTGCTTTTCATTATTGCCTCTTTATATTTATTTTGAGTTTGAGTTGATTTTCTTTTTTTTACTTCTTACAGTGAAAACTTAGGTTACTGGTTTCAGACATTCCTTCTTCTCTAATATAAGCATGAAATTTTCCTATAAGTATTAATTTAGCTGTATGCCACAAATGTTGATCTTTTCCTTTTCATTTAGCTAAAAAAATTTTCTATTTCCTTTGTGGCTTTTTCTTTCCCATGGATTATTTGAAAGTGTGTTGTTTGGTATTCAATTATGTTGGATTTTTCAGATATTTTTCAATCATTGACTTATAATTTAGTTCCATTGCGATAAATTTGGTAATGGCTCAGCATAGTTCTAGCTTTAGACAATTCTATGTGCACTTGGAAGACACAACACAAACTACTAGAAGATTGCTTGCAACACATACAACTTACAGAGGATTAATAAACAGAAAGTGTATTATAAAGAACTCCTACAAATCAATATAGAAGTTTAAACAACTCAATAGAAAAGTGGACAAAAGATAGAAACAGGCATTTCACAGAAGAGGCAACATATATAGCCAATAAAATATGAATAAATGTTCAATTTCATTAATTATCAGGGAGATACAGTGAAATAGCATTAATTTAGCTATCTGACAAAACTAGGTTTTGGCAAGGATGTGGATCAATGGGAAGAAATTCTTATACATTGCTGGCTGCTAAAAGTATATACTAGTACAACTAGTTTTGGCATTTGTGAGATAATTTGGCATTATATTTTAAAAATGAACATTCATATATTCTATGGTTCAACAATTCTAATACTAGAGAAACTCTCGAAAATGTGCACCAGAAGTAATGTACAAGGATGTTCACAGGAGCATTGTTCAGGGAGGCAAAAAAGGAAGAAAGAAATTGAGAGACAGAGAGAGAGACAGAGAGAGAGACAGAGAGAGAAAGAAAAAAGAAAAAAGAAAAAAAGAAAAAAAGAAAAAAAACAAATTTCCATCTATAGGAAATGAGATAGAGTTAGTGCCTATACATACTCAGTCATAAAAATGAAAAATGAGACACATAATGTATTCATTCTCTATTATCGAATAATGAACTACCACAAATTTAGTAGCTTAAAACAATGCAAATTTATCTCACAGTTTCTAGAGGTCAGTAGTCTAGGCATGAGTCAGTTTGGTCCTCTGCTCAGGGTCTCATCAGGCTGAAATCAAAGTGTGAAGTATGGCTATGATCTGATCTGAGACTTGGGGTCCTCCTCCAAGATCATGAAGTGGTTAGCAGAATTCAATTTCTTGTGGCTATAGGACTGAAGTCCCCACTTCTTTGCTAGCTGTTGGCCAGGGACTGCTCTCAGCTTCTAGGGGCCTTTAGTTCCTAGCCAAATGGCCCCCTCTCAACATATCAGCTTTTAATCTCTCTGACTTCAGGGAGAGCCTACGTACATGGGCTCACTTGCTTAGGTCAGTGCTACTCAGGATAATCTCCCTTTTGATTAACTCAAAGTCCACTGATCAGTACCAAATCGTGGAAATGAAATCCCTTCATATTCACAAGTCCCACCCATATTCAAAAAAGAAGATTATACAGGACATGTACATCAGGGACCAGAAAGTTGGGGGACATCTTAGAATTCTGCCTACCACAGCCATATAATAGGAAAATAATCCTAAACTGATGTGGAAAACAATTTGAGCTTATATTATTCCAGCCATCATATGCTATAGGCATTTGTAATCTCAGAAGAACAGATTCTAATTCTTTCTGCCACTTTCTGGGTATTAGATGATGCTAAGTATTAGGCTACAAAGATTCAACAATCTGGTCTACTTAAAATATAAATTAAGAGTCAGAGATAATAGAATTAAAGATTATATTTTCTTATAAATAAAATGTGTCATTAATAAATGAATAGCTAAATTAAGAAACTCTACTATGTCAATGAGAGTAGTCTGCTTAGAATAAGTGTTTGTACTATTAAAAAAAATGACAGTTTGAGACTACACCTCTTCGAAGCTGTCCCGGTGTAACATGATATTTCACATGTGCTGTCTTGACCCAGTCTTGATGTCATGGCTAAAACTCTCAATTCCCCTTTGCTGGCAATTTGTCAGTCCCCACCCAAACCACTTTCCTTATCAAGCTCTAACACTCTTTGGTTATAATACACACATATCCAACTGCCAGAGGCCCCCAGATACCTATACCCCGGGACAGCCTCTTCTTTCTTAGGCCTGCAGAATTATTCAAAACACCCAATCCCCAGGAAGTCTGTGGACCCTCGCTAACTCCATTCCATTTGCCAAACATAAGCACATTCTTCAGTTTGGCTTACTCTTAGCCTGTCCTTGGTGCGACCCTCTGTGTGGCCCTGCAGGACAGCTTTCTCTAGTTTGAAGCTGTAAGTAGCAGAGTTTTGGCTTTCATCTATCTGTCTTTGAGTTGTGTCTTACCCTCAAAAAAATCTTTAAATCTTATTAAACATCTAGTATTTACCCTGATTACAACATCAGCTGTCACTAACTGACAGCTGCCTGCACTCAGTCCACTATTTGCAATGACTACAAATTATTTCTGCCAAATAATGCCCATTGCCAATATCTTGCCTTTGAATAGCACTTCATAAGTTTTGCACCATATGCCTATATTTTTACTTAATTTAGTCCTCACAAGAGCTTTTCAGGGAAAGAAGAATGACATTATACCAATTAGATAGATGAGGTTAAGGCTCTGATCTGTCACACAGAGGCACAGGCAGAACTAAAAAAACGAAAAACAAAAAACCCAACTCTTTCGGATTTTAGTTAGGTGCTATTTCTAGCATATCTTTGTGCCTACTATTTAATTTAGCACTGTATTTTTAATTAAAATTATCCTACTTAAAGAGCACAGAAAAAAACTGTTGCCATCTTATGAGACTACTCCTTCCATCCCCCTCAGTATTAATGACAGCGGGATTTAAGAGTAAGCCACAGAACTTCTTAAGCCTTGACACCAGCACCACCACCCATTGCTAAGCATAATTTAAGCGACTCTCAGAGCTCTGGTACTTTTGGAAAGATAGCCCCTTTAGCCTTAACTCAGTCCACAATAGGATTGAAAGAAGATCTACAGAGCCCAGCACACTTCTAGTGAGAGCCTCATTCTACCATACACACCATATCTGCTCAACCCCAGCCAACCCTTACATCCCACCTCACCGTGGACAAGTTGACTAAGAGACCAGTCCTAAGAAGGGGGCTATAATTAGAACTGATTATCTACCTCCCCCTGAGAGTAATAATTCCATCATGCCTTATATCTCTGCTTACAACACTCACCACAAGAATGCTTGGCCTCCAGATCATCCCTTATCATAGATAGAATCAGGCTCTAACTTCTCAAACAACCTCTAACTCCTTCCACTGTGACTTCTGGAATTCAGGGTCTGTCATTGACAAAATCCCTTGGCTACAGAATGAATGTTTGTGCCCACACTCCAAACTGATATATCAAAATCTAACCCCAAAGGGGTTAGATATATCAATTTGGAGGTAGGGCCCTCAGGAGGGGATCAGTGATCTTATAAAAGAGGCCTAGGAGAGTTTTCTCACCTCTTCTGTCATGTGAAGACTCAGTGAAAAGACATAAGAAAGCAGATTCTCACCAGACATCTGTCAGCATCTTGATTTTAGACTTCTCAGCCTCCAGAACTGTGAGAAATAAATGTTCAGTGCTTATAAGCCACTCGGTCTGTGGTGTTTGCAGCCTGAGCAAACTAAGACACCCTTATACCCATCAACCTCTTTGATAAATGTTTCTTTCACCTCCTTTATCTAACAAAATTGGCTATCCCTTTAGGACAAAGCATGCTTCACTTACAGTCCTCTCAAGGGGCGGCTGTTTTTTCTTCTACAACCCAGGCTTTTCAGATGGTAAACTGCAAACCATTAGTGGGTTGTGAAGTCAATTTAATAGGTAGTAAATAGAAAACTTTTAAAATAAAGTATTAGAATAGAAAACATCAGCATATACTGCATGTAGTTAAGGTGAGTGCTGTTTCATCAAAATTTTGTTTAAATTATATAAACGAAGGCTTTCAAAATGCATTACACACACACACACACATAAATATATATATAATCAGTGGCTTTACACCCCCTAGGGTTAGAAGTAGAGGTGTACTCTCTGCTCTTCATTGCTGCCTCAAATACCATTTCCCTCTTTCCTCCCTAAATAATGTCCTGCTACTTTGAAGTACATGCTATCAAACCATTCCACACACTACCTTTCCTTGTCATTACCTTACCATACTCCTGGTCATTCTCCTTCTTTCATTAAAAACTCCCTCAACTGGCTTGATATCTCACTCTCCATAACCTCATCTTCATTCCGATGACTTCACTATCCATGTGGATGATCCATCTTATGCCCTGGGTTAAATTGCACAAGTATGATTATTAAAATTCCAAATATTTTCACAGCCCCTGGTGCCACCAGGACCCTGCACCAGCACTATAGGCGACATCCATTTTGATGGATACATGTTCATGATGGTATTGGTAGTTAAAAACTTTGAACATTACCCCTCCTATCACCCTAGCCTCTCAGCTCCTTGACTTTCTCTTACCTTAAATGATCTTGTCTACCACCTCCGTCAGTCACTCCCAGTCATACCCTATACCTAGCTATTACCAACAACTGCAACCCTTCCCTATCTCCAGTTTAAACATGTGAGTCTGCCGCCTACATCTTCAGCTCACTCCATTCCAACCAATTTGTCTCCCTCATCGAGACTCAGGAATAAATTCATATTTCATCCCATCTTTGCACTGTCCTAATAAGTCCTCTCTTCACACATTACACAGCTGCAATTCCTAGGTGTTATCATTTGAATTCTTAATATATATTAAATTATTTACATCATCTCATTTATCTTCACAGCACTACGGAGTACATACAATGACATTCATTTTATTGATTAGGAAATAGGTTTATATACATAAAGCTATTCAGGATTATAGAAATTTAAAAATTTTAAATGTCTGAACCACCATTTCCTTAACTTTAAACTGGGATAAAGATAATTTATCTCCCTGAGTTGTGAAGATCACATGTATGCAAAAGCACTTTATAGATGGTAAAGTGCTCTACAAGTGTTAGTTGTAAATTATTAATTACTGCCTCAGAGGCCCTGACCTTTTCTCTCCACAGGAGTCCTAACCTAAGGCTTCCTTCAACCTTGCTCTTTCCTTTGAGGTCATGAGCATAAAGGAACCAACATCTCTACTGTTCTGTTGGTCAAAACTTCATCTCTGACATCAAGCTTTAAAACTTTGAATGGAAGAAAAGCAGTGTCATAAATGGTGGTTAGGTATTAATTAGCAATTGAAGACATGATTTTATTATGGCTGAATAGGCTTTTATAAGCCAAGCAGAAAACTGGTGAATACCTGCATTGTACTTTCTTATTCAAACCACAACAGAACAAGAGTTTAGAAATGAAGGAGCCAAGGCTGACAGGCAAGAGACTTAATTTCTTAAGGTCTTTTAAAGTCCTGTAGAGAACTTGGAACCTTAAATGTTTGGGACCACTCCTGGATCCCTGGGAAGAACACTGCTGTATTCCACATGCTAGAATCTGGCGATGGGCCCAACTCATCCTGTTCTGTTGCTCTAAACTCTACCAACAGGGCAGTCTGGAACCACCAAGTTTCCTTAGAATGATATAATTAGACCATCTGGTATATCACTTCCTTATAATACTAAATACAGTGGCTCCCTATTACTTGACATGGCAAATAAAAATCATTGACCCATTATTCTAAGCTTTCTATCAATTTCCCCACTTAATTTCTTCTCTGCTCCAGATAGAAGTCACCACATCTGTGTGTTCTTCCCACAGTATGCCACATCGTGTTCATTTCTGCTTTCTGATTCTATCCAAGATGCTTTTCCTACATTTCGCTTTCAAAGCTAATCTTGAAACTCTTCTACCAGAAGGTCTTAAAAAGATGGAATTATCTGCCTGCTACTCACTGTATATTTCATTACCTGCTACTCACTGTATATTTCATTACTCTACCTTTGTAACATTATATAGGAGTGAAAGGTAAGATATCACTCTGGTGACAAGCACACCAGATTATAAATCTAAGGCCAGGGCTCAATTCTTAATGCCCCTGAACCCAGGCTGAGAAAATACGTATGCCTCACAGTTTGTTGATTGACAACTGAAGAGATGGCACATCGAAGCATAATATAACTATTTTACATCTTCCCCAGTGATGTTTAAGATTCTGGCATAAAATAGATGTTTATTATAAATATTAATAGCCCACTTTTGTGCCATTAGACCAAAGCCTATTTTGCCTTGTTTTTGTTTGTTTGTTTGTTTGTTTGTTTGTTTTGGATATAATCTCACACTGGTTTATTTCCCAAAGTAGAGGAGAAAAGGGTATGGGCTGCCTCTCATGTCTATCTATCTGTCAGCTCTCCCCAAATATCCTTTTCAAGTAAAGTCAGGTTTAGATGCTTGGTTATGTTATATTCAATTTAATATTGTGTGGCAGAGGCAATGCTAAGTGTTCATCAAACCCCATTTCCTTTCCTACTAGGCACGTACATTTTAATTCTCAGCGACTCCTGCAGTTAGGTAGGGCCATGTGACCATGTACTTGAATTCTGGCTAAGAGAATGGGGTGAAAATAATGCACGCCACTTCCAGGGCTGGCCCCCAATGTCTAGGACAAGTCAGCCACAGCTCTCCTCCCTTATGTGAGGCCCATAGATTGGATGATTCCAAGACAACAGGGAGGGTATGGGAGAGCAACAAGATACAAGCAGCCTGGTCCCTCCATGATTGCCAAAAACAGACACCCCACCCACTGGCCCCAGCCAACTTGCTACAACTTGTGTGAAACATAAGATTTTATTGTGTTAAGCCGCTGAGCTACTGGTATTGTTAGCCTATCCTGACTAATACATCTTCTATTTACACCAGTGGTAACATAAAAGAAAAGAACCTCTGAACTTAGTTCCCGGAACTGAGATACAAATTCTAGCTCTACTGTCCCCTCTACGTCTCCTATGATCTGCTCTAGAATATGCACTATACAAGTGGTCTCCAACCTTTTGGAACCAGGGACTGGTGCTCCTATGAGAATCTAATGCCTGATGATGATCTGAGGTGGAGCTGAGGCAGTGATGCTAATGCTGGGGAGTGGCTGCAAATACAGATGAAGCATTGCTTGCTCTTGCTTTGTGGCCTGGTTCTTAACAGGCCACAGACTGATATGGGTCAGTGGCCCAGGGGTTGGGGACACCTGATCTATACCCTTTCCCAACTGCATGTCTAGCACAGTCTTCTTTTACTCATTACTGAGCCACACACCTCCTCCCGTTCTCTGCCTCGAGAGTGCTGTGAGGCCTTCTCTGATCTTCCTTCCATATATCTTCACTTCTTTGCTCCTAGTGCAGAGTATATTCTTACATTTTAGCATTTATTACATTTTACTGCAAATATTTGTTGATGTATTTCCACAGAGTCCTTGAATCCACAGATAGATAGTTCCTTTAAGACCTTAAACTTCCAAGCATTTAGTTACAGTGCCTGGCACATAGGGAAACATAAATAATATATTAAAGGAATGATTGTCACCTATAACTTTAAGTAAGTCACTTATTTTTTAAGTCTATAAAATAAAATTTTAAAGAATTGTGATGAAATGTGATTTGTAGAATGTAACTTATTGTTTTGTAAGCCTTTCTCATCTTTTCCAGTCAAATTTATCTTAATGCGTCAAGATAGCTGTCCAATAGAAAGATAATGCAAGCCACATATATAAGATTTAAACATTCAGAAGCCATATTAAAAAATACCTAAAAGTAATTTCAATAATATAATTAACCCAATATCGACGAAATACTGCTTATTAGCTATTTTATACTTTAATTAAATCTTCTGAATCTGGTGTGTATGTTACAACATATCTCTATTTGGACGAGCCACATATCGAGAAGCCACATGTGGCTAGTGGCTCCTGCAAATTGGACAGTACAGCTGCAAGGCCTATGGTCTTGGTGAAGTCAACCTGAGCATCCTCATTCAGAACTAGTGACTCCTCTGTGATCTCTCAAGCCCAGTATTCTGGCTCTTTTGAAACCTAGAAGGTAAGCTCCTTGAGGTCTTCCGGACTGTTGCCTAGCGAAATCATTCTCAGAGAGATTGCATGGCATATAACGAGCGGTTATTAAACGTGGAGGTAATTAATGAACAGGTGTGCGAAGGATCCCGCGGGAGGCCGAGTGGCCGGGCCGGAAAATGGCCAGGCGGGGAGCGGGCGCGGGCCAGCGGGGTGGCGTTATCGCGGCGGGCGGCGCGGAGGTCTGCGGCCCGGCCGGCCGGGGGCGCCGGAGCCGCGGCCCGCCCCCTCCTGCCGCCCGCGCCGCCGCCGCCGCCGCCGCCGCCGCCGCCGCCGCCGCCGAGCCCCGGAAGCGGGCGGGGATTTCCTGTGCCCGCCCCGCCCGCGCCCTGGCCGCCGTCTCCGCCCTTCGCTGGCTCGGCGGCCGCCGGCTCCGACGAAGCGAAGAGCAGAGGGGAGGGGCGGCGGCGCTCCGGAGGGAGGCACCGGGCCCCAGGCCAAGCCGACCGGGGTGAGTGGGGACGGGCCCGAGGGAGTCGCGGCTGGAGGGACGGACGCCTGGCTTCCTGGGGCGGCGGGTGGGGGCCCGGTCACCCGTGGGGGCGGGGCGGAAAATCGAAGCGGCCTCCGGGTCGCTGCCTTTCCCTGGGGTCGGCTCCGCTGACATTATGTGCCCGCCCGTCGCCCTGTCAGCTCCGCGGGTTCCCGCCGCTGTCACTCGCACACAGGTTATCCCATGGCTCCTTTCTCTTCACATGCTCTTGTCCCAGTTCATGGGAAACCTGTTTTCTGACCTCACTTCCCGTGCTCCAGCTCTGCCTCTCTCGGATTCCCTGAAATCTGATCCTCTCCAGGGGCACTGTGACAAGAAGGAGGGAAGAAGCAACCTTACTCGCGAGCAGGAGCCCGCCCTGCCCATGCCCCAGCTGGGGCAGGGGCCAGGCTTCTCTAACTGAGAGCCACTTGTCCCTGTGCCCTTGGGCTGCTCATTTCGATACCATGGCCCTTTCTCTGTCCAACAGCCTTTGCTGCCAAAACTAACTTCTGCAGGTGCCTTGCCCTCCAGATATGTGAGGGAAAGGAGGAAATGAAAGCCCTAGAACCCCACTCCAGTAGGCCTGGAATCGTGCTGGATCCAGGAGAAACCAGGTTAGAGCTGACATCTTAATTGCTCGGGTGCTGGCTCTGAGAGAGCGGACATCATGGGAAATACAATCAGAGGACAAGTACCCATCTCTTCCTTTGCTGAGATTTTTGCTAGCACTTCCACAGGTTTTCTGTTATTGGTCTGGAGAGGTTCACAGCTGGCCCAGTGGGCTCTGCAAAGAGAAGCCTCCCATTAACGGACTCCTCTGCTGGGGAGATGGAGAAATGGGTTTGAGACAGGTGTCCAGATATTTAGCTAGAGGTAAAGCCCTGAGGGAGGATTTTAGATGGGAGCTAGAGAACAAGGAAGACCTCTGGTGGAGAGAGGGAATTGTTAAAAGTGAAGTGAATACAGGGGTGGAATTCAGAAGAAAGAGCTAAAATGGAAGTTTCCCTTTATTGCTTTATCAGGAATTTTCCTTTCTCATGAAAAGTCTCTGAAAAGGAAACCTCTTAAACTGGGAATCAATCCAGGATGCTCCCACGAGGCCTTGAGACATCTTTGGACTTCCAAGATGAAAGGAGGATTTGTTCCCTTTCTGTGAATTGGGCTTAGGGTTCCCATGTACCTCTTTTGTCAAAGACAAATGGCAAGAAAATAAATAATTTGTTATCTGTCATGACCTATCATGGGCTCCCAGGTTCTTGCAAATGCTATTGGGTGGATGTGAGTGAGCCAGGATAGTTACCAAGGTTCTGACCTGTTTTTGGAAGCATTTCACTGGCTGTAACTGCTAGGGTATTGAATAAGAATCACAAAAATATTATGTTGCCAAGGAGAAAGGGACTCTGCTCAGTCTCATAGACGGTTTCTCTGCCATAAGGCAGCGAGGCCCCTATCACAACGCAAGTGGGAACTGTCATTCTGCTCCTAAAATGTCCAGAGAAAAGAAGAGCCCACATACCCAGTCTTGTGCACTACCAGATGATTGTTAAGAAATGTTTTCATCTAACGTAATTTTCTTCTCTTACAATTGAAAGAAGAGATCAGTATAGATAGAAAAGCCTCTCTTTTTATTCATTGGTAGTGTCATTCTTCAGCCTTCTTCCCTAGGCAAGAGAAAACTATGTGCATCATTTTTAGCTTTTCCCCAATGGCCGTATTTCCCATCCTTTTCTTCACTTTTATTTCTTCTCATGTATACACTCTGGCTTCCCCATACCTTTCTTTAAAATAGAATATGTTTTTCTAAGGAGATCTGACTGGTTCTTTTCTGTGTCTTAGGTTCTTTCCTGTGTATTAAATGAAAGGCCTCATTAATTCACAGTGGGGTCATATTAGCAGCAAATGCTTTCCCCCTTTCCACTTCTGGGCCAAACCTTTTCTGTTTGTTTGTTTGTTTGTTTGTTTTTACTTTTCCAGTTAGACATTAGCTCCTCACTTACCAACAATTTCTTTTATCTGTTAGGGTTGCTTTGGAGTCTTACACCTGCTTTTCAAGTTATTGGTCTTTCTACCATAATTACTATCAGTTTTCATTTTCTCCATCAGAGGGACAGGTCGTATGTCTCTTTGTTGAGGCTCGTCCTAAGTGAGGCACCATTTCATTTGGCTTCATAATAGAGGTATGTGCTCTTAACACAAATACACCCTTTGGCTGGGACTTAAGTAGTCATTTCATTCTAAACTAATTGATGAGAATAGGATTTGTGGCAGAAAATCTTATGTGATTACATCCATTTTTGTTGAGTGCAAGTCTGTGTGCAGTCCTTCTTGGATGTTTCGATTGCTTACTCTGCTGTATTTTCAGTGATTCAAGTTAATGCATACCTTTTGAATTTCCAGGATTGTTTCTTTCTTTAAAATGAAGTTCTTCCAGCCTTCAGGGATATTCTATTTCTACCATGAGGGTTCTAAAATAACCATTAGTGACTTTGCTTTGTAGCACCTGTTCGTTTCTTAGTTCCTCCAAGAAGCTGGGCTCAGGCTCAGTTAATTGAAATACATCAAGCTTTTAAAGTTCATCTTCCATCAAGCTCCTTTTAT
Source organism: Rousettus aegyptiacus (assembly GCF_014176215.1). Taxonomy (NCBI): domain Eukaryota; kingdom Metazoa; phylum Chordata; class Mammalia; order Chiroptera; family Pteropodidae; genus Rousettus; species Rousettus aegyptiacus. The sequence continues at coordinate 132,082,597 of NW_023416295.1, forward strand.
CCAGTTCCATCTTTTATCCCTGGGCTATTCTCCATAACTCCATTAGGAATGCCAACCCTTTCCATTTTCATGGGCACAACTGATATGAATTTGTTTCAGGTCACAATTTGGGTTTGCAGCAAAAATGCTTTCAGAACAGACAGCAGCCCTGGGAACAGGATGGGAATCGATAAATGTCCAGCTGGATGGAGCAGAGCCGCATGTGGAAAGGGGAAGCCAAGAGGAGGGGCCGTGGAGAACAGCACCAGGGCCACTGGAACACCTGTGCTGTGACCTTGAAGAGGAGCCACAGTCCCTTCAAGAGAAGGGTGAGAGCCTGGAGGGTGTGAGTGTGGGAAGCACAGTGCAGACAGTAGTCTCCTAATCTCTGTTCAAAAGTAGAGTTAAAAATTCCCAAATTAAAAAAAACAAAATTTTCAAATTGCCATGGGCTGAACAACATAATCAATACCAGGACTAGTCCATTCTTCCTGGGCCCTGGTCATGGGACTATAAGAAGCTCCTGGATTCTGCAGACCAGGCAACTAGGCTTCTCCCGTTTCTTGCATATCATTCCCTCCATATGCTGCATATGCATGCTTAGTGGTACTGAATGTGGAAGACAAAGGAAGTAACAGCAACACTGTTTACTGTTGGAGAACACACCCAGTAAGATGTACTTTACAAGATGAAAATTACATTCAAATAATACAGATTCAGACCACAGCTAGTCTATTAGAGATAGATGACATAAAAGCTCTACTAAAAACCACTGGATACTCTTACAGAATATTTTGAGTGACGATCTCTTCTACATTTACGCATTTGAGTTCTACCAATGGGCATAGGTATAGGAAAAAATGTGATCTCTAAGCCCCTTTAAAATGGGGCCCAGACTCTTACTGGAAAAGAGTGTATGGTCCATCTCTAATGGTTCTTCTCTTTCCTACCAGCTCAGTCGGCTCCGTGGGCTCCTGCCGTTCCCCAGGAGGGGAGTACCGGAGATTGGGAGATGGCAGCTGCACTTCTTGCAGCCGGATCACAGGTGGGCTGTGTGCTTCCCTTGGCCTCTCCCAGAGTCTCATCAGTGCTGCCTCCCTATAGCCTTAGCATCATCCTACTGATTTGTTATTTCACATGATAACAAATAGAATGTTCATCGTATAACTGAACAGATTCTGCCCCTTTCCAAGGGGCTCGTAATACCTTTGACAAAGTGAATAGAAGAATAACAAGAGCAGAATTCCTAGGGGTTAGATTTTGATTTTTTTAAAATAGGTGGCTACCGTGCTATCCAAAGGGGGATTTTAAGAATAATTCATTAGTCCTTTAAGAAATAAATCTACAAAGATTAGGAAAAGAGAACCTGAAGGAAGTTTGGAAGAACATAAAGTGGACAGGATTTGATGGATGATAGGCATTTATGGAAAAGGGCAGGAAGAGATTAAGGCACTTGTGTAAAGCCGTAATGCTAATAAATGGCAGAAGTAGGAGTAATTTGGCTCCAGAATCTGTACTCCTGAACACTATCAAGAGATAATGATATGGCATGATGGCAGGGGTGGGGGAGAATGTTTATATATGTCATTTTGTGCTCATAGAAAAGGGAAGGTTAAGTGGAGGAAGGAGGAGATAGTACACAATTTCTTCAATGAAAATAGTAAGGCAGGTGAGAAGAGACTAGGCAGACACCTATAGCTAAACAGGGAGCATTGAGTTTCTGGTGCCTCTGACTTCTCATGGTCTCACTTGAGAAACTCCTGTAGAGACACTATCCTCACTCATGACCATTACCTTTACCCCTCTCCTCATTTTCCCTTCACCAAAACTGTGTGCCCTACCCAGGGACCTCTGGGCAATTCTTTATCTAGATCTTCTCTTGCCCTCTCTCCTCTACTATCCCATCCTTTTATACTGAGATCACATTTTCCTTAAGGAACAGCTGGTGACAGATAATGCTACATTTTGTTTCAGGGCCTGGTAACCATCAAGGATGTGTCACTGTGCTTCTCTCAGGAGGAGTGGCGGAGCCTGGACCCTTCTCAGACAGACTTTTATGGAGAATATGTCATGCAGGAAAACTGTGGGATAGTGGTCTCTCTAAGTAAGCATGACCTTCCCCAGCCACTAAAAGATTATACTCTGGGAGGATGGAGCCATGTGCTCTAGGGCTGTTGGATAGTGTCTGTCTAGCTTTCTTCTCTTGGTAGGGAATCAGTCTAGGCTTCCGCCAGAGAACAAGCACTAGGGCTAATCTAAAGAATGGAAGTGAGGCATCATTTTTTAAAAAAAGGCAACAACAAGATAATCCTGGATTATTGAGAAGAGAAGTTTAGATTCTTATTAGTTGGGAATTGGCAGATTCTTAGAAAGCAGAGAGAAGGACATCTAAGAGATGGAACTGCATCCTTAGAAACTAGAGAGTGCAGGGGATGGGACAGCTGTATTAGAGCTAATTAAATGAAGTTTTGACCAGAAAGGACAGTTAGGCTGGAATTATTTAAAATACAAGCGGAAGGGAACGGACTCGTTGAGGAAGAGATTGTGATTTCCTAGAAGAAAGAAGAGGGACTTAAAAAAGAGAAGCGGGAAGGAAGGAAAGGCCTGTATTCTTTTATCTAGAGTTCCAAGGAACAATCTAGGAAACAACTTTTCTCAGAAATATAGAATTACAGTTGAACAAATTGACATTTTTATTTTCTTTTCCCATGGGCAGGATTTCCAATTCCCAAACTGGACATGCTTTCTCCATTAGAAGGAGGGGAAGAACAATGGGTCCCTGACCCACAGGACTTAGAGGAGAGGGACATCCTGAGGGTCACATATACAGGTAAGAACGTAGAACGGGTTTTCAGCCACTGCCTTCACCCCTTTTGGAGTGTCATCATTACATGTCCCTCTAAACCCTCCTCTGCCTCAGAACGTTGTAAAGTCAAAAGCTTTAGAGATCTTGTTCTTCAAAAGCAACACAGTGTAGCAGACTGGTTTAGAGGGCAGGCTCTGGAAGCAAACTTTGTGCATTTGAAGTCAGGACCATATCTGTAGGACCTTGAAAGGTTATTAACCTCTCTTTGGGTTCTTCATATGTAAATTATTGCGAGACTTAAATATGTTAACATAGAACAGTACTAGGTACATAATAAGCACTCAATAAATGTTAGTAGTTGTTATCATTGATGTTGTTTTTGTTTAACTTCCCACTCATTGTAGAAATGGCTTCCATAATGTCTCTAGTATTACTGACAGGTGGTCACCCAGCCAGTGATGATGGCAGCACATTTCTTAACTCTCTCCATTTATGCTTAGGCAGGAAGATGGTAATAGTAAAACGAAAACAAAAACAAAACTCAAAACAAACAAACAAACAAAAACCAGTGGTGAATAAATGATAGTAAAATATAAATAATCGCAATAGCACAGACTATTTACTAAGTGCTTACTATGTGCAGGTACTGTGCTATCTATCTTATAATAATTCCCATTTTGCAGAAGAGGAAATGAAGGCTTACAGAGGTGGGAAAGCTGAGATTCAAAACTGGGTAGTCTGTCTTCTAAGCGTAGGCTTTTAACTTCTACACCTCTTTCACCGTTTGGTACATTAAAATCTGTTTCAGCCTTTGTGGGGTGATGTTTAGGCCTTAGCAGACATCATACAACCTCACCTGTGACTTGGGTCTGGGGTACTCTCTTGTGACTCCCCTCTTGGGGTTGGTATTTTCCCTTCTCCACAGGAGATGGAAGTGAGCATGAGGGGGATACCCCTGAACTAGAAGCAGAACCTCCCAGAATGTTATCTAGTGTGTCTGAAGATACGGTTCTCTGGAACCCAGAGCAGGATGAGAGCTGGGATTCCATGCCCAGGAGCTCCAGAGGAATGCTCCTGGGCCCACCTTTTCTTCAGGAAGATAGCTTCTCAAACCTTCTGTGTAGCACAGAGATGGATTCCCTGTTAAGACCACACACATGCCCCCAGTGTGGGAAACAGTTTGTATGGGGCTCCCACCTTGCACGGCACCAGCAAACGCACACTGGGGAGAGGCCCTACAGCTGCCTCAAGTGCGAGAAAAGTTTTGGGCGAAGACATCACCTGATCCGGCACCAGAAAACCCACCTACATGACAAGCCCAGCAGGTGCTCTGAGTGTGGCAAGAATTTCCGATGCAACTCCCATCTGGCCAGCCACCAGAGAGTGCATGCAGAAGGCAAATCCTGCAAGGGCCAAGAGGTTGGAGAGAGCCCTGGGGCTAGGAAACGGCAGCGGGCCCCGCCAGTGCCAAAGTGCCACGTGTGCACTGAGTGTGGGAAGAGCTTTGGCCGAAGGCACCACCTAGTGAGACACTGGCTGACCCACACTGGGGAGAAGCCCTTCCAGTGCCCTCGCTGTGAGAAGAGCTTTGGCCGTAAACATCACCTGGACAGGCACCTGCTGACCCACCAGGGACAAAGTCCCCGGAGCAGCTGGGACAGAGGGACATCTGTCTTTTGAAATCTGTTTCTGCTGCAGCTGTGGTCACATCTGTCAGCTGGTGCTACTAGCAGTCTCTTCTATAGCTGCCTCTCTCCTGCACCCGACAGCCAGGATCATGAGCCTTGGCCTCATCCCTCAAAGATGAGGTTCCAGCACTGACCATTTCTCACCAGTTCTGTGAGATATGACATAAGATAGAATTCTTTGGGCAAAACTTTTGGGAAACAGTGCTTGCTGCTTGAGCTGATATTCAGCCTGAGCTCTTTCTCAAGAGTACAGTTGTACCAGTGGTTTGTGGCCGAGGTCCATTCTGATTGGTTGGAGCTTGTGCCATACCATTGTTTAATATTTTGAGTATCATCATTGTATACTATAACTGTTATATTATCTTTATATATATATACACACACGTATATATATGTATATGTACATATATACATATACATACACAAACACGCACACGCGCGCACACACACACACACACACATATATATATACACATATATACATATATATATATAGAGAGAGAGAGAGACAGAGAGACAGAGAGACAGAGAGAGCACGTTAAAGGCTCTGAAAACTTGTTAAGCCTCTTTTGAAGCAGTGTTTCCTAAATATATTTGGCCTCAGTGGCCTTTCTATGTCACATCCCACAGAACTGGTGACTCTATGAAATACTCTGGTGAACACTGGGTTACAGTAATGAGGAAACAGGAAAGAGATAGTGATCAGGCACCCAGAGCCCCCTTTTTTATCCACATGAAAGTTGAGGGGCAGACCTCATTCCTGTGTGGGTCCATCACCCTTATACGTCCAAATATACATCCACACCTCTCACTCCAACCTGCTGAAAAATAGAAACAATAACTCCCCATCCCCCATTCTTATCCTTAACTCCTTCATCCTGGACATACATGTACTCAGCTGAGAGATCACACTACCATGCTAAGAGATGGACCTTATAGCCCCAAGTATCTGAGGCCCACACAGAAGAAAAAAACTTTATTCCCTTGAACAGACCCCTCTACTCTTGACTGTGTCTTTATGTGTCTATGTGTATCTGTGTGCAGGGTCTTTGAAGAGAGCATGCGAAGTGCAAACTGTACAAGCTAGATTTTCTAGGGGCTGTGTTCTGGGGATGAGGGTAGTGGGGATTGTATGGGGTTTTTTGTTTTGTTTCAACATAGGAAATAAGCTGAGCAATTAAGGGATCCCTAGTGGAAATGGTTAAGTGATGGGTTGTTTTGTGGGAGTTGAAGTATAAAGCCTTCCTTAATGTCAATAAGATCAAGACAACTGTGGATATACATGTCTAGGTCTGAATCTCTGGGCCACAGATTCATTTTGCCTGGGTGGAGAGAGAAACATCTCTGTGAGGTGAGCTATTTCTTGTTGATTGCAAGCAAGATGCATATAGAGGGTTTGTGCTGAGTTGGTTTTTGTCTTGTTTTAAGTGTTGGGAGATTAGGGCGGGAATCACAGTGCTTACAGGTTGTTGTCATTACTCATGTTTGTTCCCAATTGCCTCATCAAGGAGGCAGAGTTACTCTTAAGGATCTCATTCTCCAAGAAACAAAACGTTAAGGGAAATGGCTGTGGTTTAGCTTTTCAGCTGATGCAGGGTAATGAGCTTTCCAGTCAGTTTTCCTCTCAATTCTGGGAATGTGTCCACGCTAAGACTCTTAACTCCAGGACTTGCATAAGTATTCTAGCATCTGTTAGATGATGAGTTGTTCACTGTTTCTCATTATTGATGATGTGTTAGTACCAATCTTATAATTTAAAATTTTTCTTGTATGTAAGAGCAGTTTAGAGGTAGGGAGGGAGAGGAGCAAAGTGGATGAAAATGGGATATTTTCTCTTTAGATTCTGGTTTTTCCTTAGCACACTTATTTGTCAACCACAATTAGTGGAATTTAACCAGAGAGACAAGAAGAAGTGAGTTGCAACAATCTAGTTTAATGACTATCCATTTGTTTAGGAAAAATGGGGTGAACAACTCCTCAGAGTCCTGGACCCAAATGGAGCTGAAAATAGGAGCCTTTTTGCTGAGTGGGCTTGGAGTGATATGACTTGAGCACACTAGCCCCTGCCTCCCTTCTGCTGCTCAGAGCAACCTTCCTTCTTTGCCCGGAATGCACTTCTCTTACTTATGTTCCTTTGAATAGGGCAAAATGGCCAGCCCTTTATAAGGCAGCCTTGTCCTAGGTCCTCAGAGATGAGCATTCTAGGGCTAGTATTAGGAAATGCCCCAAGGAATAGGAAAGTATTGATTCCAATGGTAAAACTAGACTTTGCCATTTCTTTTCCCCTTCTACTATGCCTCATTACAAATATTCCTTAATGCAGATCACCTCTAAGTAAGCAATGGTTCAGAACCATTGAGATCCTTTTGGGACCCTTCTAAGAATCTGATAAAAACTGCGAACTCTTTTTCAAGAAAAACAGACATTAGCAATCCGCTCAGATTTATATACACTTTTAGCAGGTTTAAAGACTATCCATGGAATCACTAAACTGGAGTCAAAAGGAGTTACCCTGACCCAATATGGTCATTATATATTTGTGCCAAGAATTACCAGGCAAGGGTCACTAAATATTTTAAGGACTAAGATAACTTTCAGTAGGGTATAAGGATAGAGTCTGGTCTTTAATGACTAGAAGAGTATTGCTTACAATCTACATTTTAAAAAAACGATATAACATGTTGACAAACTCAGCTCCTCACAAACCTTGTTTTAAAGACTTGTAGGATGTGACTCCATATTTTCACATCATACCTCTTAACAATCAGATGTTAATCTCCAACCTTTGATCTGTTTTAGTAATTCTTTTAGTCATCATAAGGGTAGAAAGTGAAGCCCTTAAAGTGTAGATGCAGTCATGGCACCCAACTGAAAGGCATCATGGAGTCTAAGGACCTTCTGCAGAAGGGGCATCCCTTTAGGTCGTTTCTGGTGCACCACTGTCTTCTCTACCTCTGTCCAACACCACTTCCCTTGGACAAAAAATAAGCAGTGCCCATCAGATAGGTGAATAGAATGATTTTTCCCACAGGGATCAGCCTTAAACTCCTGTTTTCCTCCTAACTCCATCTGCCACATGTTCACCTTACCCCCTTTAAATAAAAAATGTCTCTATGTTCTCTCTGAGGAAAATGTAAAATAGAGAAGTCCCATCTTAAGAAACCGGTCACCTTTTCCCTCTGTGATGCCTCTACCCTGTACAGTGCCCAAGTATCCTCCCCTTTCCACACCATCGGAGTATCTCTGCAAAGAATCCCTTACCCTGGAGAATGTAGCCCAAAGTGTTTCTTTTCCCAGATCTATTCACACTTTAAGCCTTAACTCTAATAGTCAAAGTGAAAGGAAAAGCTTTTTCCCTGTTAAAGTGGTGTTATACCTTTAGTAGGGAGCAAAAGGTGTGCTAATCTGAGAAAAAAAAGCCTTCCCTTTCCAGTACTTCTGCAGTCAAATCACTGTTTCCTGTATCCATGAGGATGAGCCCTGACTCAAACATAGGTACCAAAAGACAGGTTCTTTCCTTCTCTGTTTGGTGCGGGTTGGTGGGGCTGGGGAATAACAGAAAAGTGAAATCTATTCCCTTAGACCCCTTAGAGATCCTGAGCTGGCAAAATTTCTTCTATTCCCTGTAGTGCTATACTAGGCTCTGGGTCTCAAAATGTAGTCTTTAGACCAGCAGCATCAACATCACCCAGGAACTTGTTTTAGAAATGCAAATTATCAGACTCCACCCCAGACAAACTGAATCAGAAATTCTAGGGGTGGAGCCCAGCAATCTGTCTTTTCACCTGCCTTCTAGGATCTGTAAGGTATGCTAACATTTGAGAACCCCTAGTTTAGAGAGTTAAATTCCACTTCAATCAGTGACACCTCACCCTTTTCACATGGGGACAGGTGATCTTGACACCCACTGTCATTGATTTCCTGCAAAGTAGGCTAGTCCCTTCTCAGCTGTGTTCCTCTTGAGTCCCAAGGTCTTTCCCTCTCTTCAGTGAAAAGCCTGGGTCAGTCACCGATTTCAGAAACTATAGTGGGACAACTACCAAGTTGCTGTGATTGGTTGGGGCTGGAGCTTCTAAAATGGGCACTGCAGCTTTCTGGGTCCAGAAATCTGAAAGGACAAAAGGAGCAGACACATCAAAGAAGAGAAATCCAATGGAAAACTGGAAAACTGACATCCAAGGAAGTGGTCCTTTTTTGCTAGTTCTGTGGTCCTTTTCCAGGCCAATAAGTTACCCTGGAGGCAGGTAGGGTGGGCATTCAACACAGAAGTAAGGAGTAAGGCCAACTGCCCTTAAGAACTCAAGTTTTCCGATCTGACAATGCACTAGAGAACAATAAGGTGCCATGAAAAGGATTTCTAACCGTGATTTGGCGTACCCTATGGGCAAGGGCAGCCTGAGCATCAGAGAGTGCCCAGGACACAAGTGGGAACCAGGCACCTTTAATAAGGTGTGATACAGTGAGATTTTGAACCCAGACTCAACTAGGTAGAGGTTGTAACCAATTAGGCCATGGCACTTATGCCAAAAATGCATTCCTCTACTTTGAAGATTCTGTCCAGGCTTTAGGAAGGGATCTGTCTTGCGGGCTCTGGCCTTGTTGCCTCCTCTAGCTCCTCTCCTAGGCACACCCACAAGGACAGACTGAACTGAAAGTTGCAAATGTGCCACCCCTTTGGGGATCTGCAAGGCCAAAATATTAAAGTGAACCTAAGTCTCTGGGGGGAGGTGATCAGCCCCTCTCCCTAAGGCAGAGAAGCTTGACTACAGCTTTCTTCAACTCCAGGCCTCAGGCTCTCTCCCTTTTTCTGTCATCACTTTCATTTTCCCAGTAAGTGAAGCTCTTTCTCCATCCTTTGCTCCCACTTCTTTTTCAGTTTGATTAGTTTGGTTTGGTATTTTGTTTTCTTTTGCTTGGGAAGTGTCACACTTTCTGAGGCTCTTCTCCCCAATCCCTGTCTTCCTTCCAGCATAGTTTCTGTCTTCCAGCTTCTGGCCAGTTCCGTTCCATCATGAGCCCACTCACTACCTATCCTTCTGCCTGTTGTCCGATTTCTGTCAGCTTTAAGCCTACTAAGCAGAGTCCATTCCTCATACTTCTTTCTTTTCTCAGAATCTTGGCTTGGCTATAGCAGTTCAGCTGCCATCTCACCACTCTGCAACTCTCTCTTGCACACACATGTCCCTACACCTGACCTTGGCCAAGGTTGCTAGTACTGTCAAATCCAGGCCCTTTACTCCAGTCCCTAGAGGCTCCTCTTCCCTTCATCTCACTTCCAAAGTAGCTTTCTACTTTTCACTATTTTGGTTTACTGAGTCTCTTCCCATCTCTGTGGCTCCTGAGAATCAGTCTCAACATTATAAGTCATTTTTTTGCGTGCTTACTATGTCTCAGGCACCGGCTATTCCAGGCCTGGGAGACTGAGTGTGATCACGGTTCCTGTACTCAGTATGTTGCTCAGCCAAGCTCTCCCCTCCCACCACTTTCCTGCCATGCCTCAGTTCACTGTGCACCAGGGTGCTCTTTCGAGGTGTATGCCCACTTGCCATCCAGCCCAGCTGCTCCGTGCCTGCCAGATTTGTAGTTTTGTTTGACTTAATTCCCTCTGATGGACTGTGAACTTCCCACAGATTACCCAACAGGGGACCTTCGTCTGTATACTTAGGGATCTATAATGTGCTCTTTATGGTCCCTGTCAGTTGAATAAAGGATGTATTGGCTGTGTCATTGATTTCCTCTCTCAGTCCTCAACTCGACTCTTGTCCCAATAAAAAGGGTGCAACAGAGTAAGGGACACTGGACAGCTCCAATATGCAGGTCCCTCGTTGCCCCTCCTGAAACATAAACCTCAAGATACCACAAGTTAGGCCTGTCCACCTCCCTCTGGATGCCGTCTCCCAGATGTTACTCCCCAGTCAGCAGGAGACTCAACTCATCCTGGACACTGGGGCAGCAGAGCGCTGAGCAGGGCCAAGCCTAGAGTAAGGCCAGGCAAGTGAGGGCCTTGGGCGCAAATTTAAGGAACCCCTTGGTTTTGGAGTTATTCAAGTGCCGACTCTTCCTGGGAGACCCTTAGAGTGCTGAGTCTGGAGCCTGAAGAAGTGGTGGTGACTGCAAATTGACCCCCTATGCATGTAAATTCACAATAAATGGTGATCTGAGGGTAGGCAGAGGGGATGCACACATACGAAGTTGGACAGGAACGATGTCTGCCAGTGCATAAACTTTTGAGGGTGAAAAGGCTGGGTATCTGGCAGAGGGTATCAGAGGATAGGGTAAGAATAGTGTGGGAGAAAACATGAGGGAAACCACCAGCCCATGACCTACTTGACTTGGCCTCCCAGCCCTGGAGCTTCACTGGGGCAGGAAGAGGGAACCGTTTTGCAGGCCTTGGGTGCAGCCCAAAGCCTTTGCTCTTCCTCTGAAGAGCTTAGAGGCTGCTCCGCTTCTGCAGCTTTCCCAGCATCTGCCAGGCTATTTGGTCACCTGCCTCCATGCCTCATATGTGTTTTCCTATTTTCTTGCAGTTCACTCTCACTTCCCTCCAGTTACCTGGAGTGAAACTTTTAATAAGTCTGGTCTTTCCCCTAACCAAAATGGGGAGGAGAGAAGGAATCGATAAAAGGGGGGAAAGAAATACAACTGTGCTTGTTCATGGAGGTGCCTGTTCTTTCAGCCAGCGCCAGTGGACCGTCGAAATCCTGACTTCCTTCTTACTCTCATATCAGTGCCTTTCCCAGCCTTACCCAAGGCTTCATGCTGACACCCTTTCAGTCTTCAGTTCCTCTCTACCAAGTTCTTTGACTCTTTTTAAAAGTCCTTTCCTGACTTATATGTTGTTCCTATATTAATTTCCCAAACACCCTATCTTCCCGTCTTGGCTAGGCACTTAGGTTTTGGCAGGAGTGACCTTCAGTCCAACCAGACAGCCTCTCTATGTTAGAACCCCCAGAGGAGGAGGAAGAACAGGAGCGCTCTATTGATTTAAGGCCACTGACAAATGGAGATCTTCGCATGTCCTGAAAACAAACCCCCCATGTGTTTGAGAACATCCTCCCTTGCAAGAAACCTCTAAATAATTAAAACACTGTAGAAATGAATTCTAAACTTCTGACCTTTACCTGCATAAAAAAGATGTCTCAGAGTTAATGAGTAGGTGGCGAGACCCTATTCAACATCTATAACTGTAGTGGAGAGAGCACTGGATTTGCAGTTAAAAGTCAAATTCTAAATTATACATTTTCTAAACATTAGTTTTTTTTCATGAAAGATCTAAGAGGCTGAGGTGAAGGTGAAATGAAATAATGCATAGAAAAGTACAACCCACCTTATAAATGAAAAAGCTATAATTGATAATTACATGGAAATGTCTACCTTATTTTTGAGCAAGATACAATTTATATGATGCCAAAAACAAATACAAAAGAGATATCACCTTCCCCTCACAAGAGAGAACCACTGAGTGTTGTGTGTGTATCCTTCCAGTTTCTTTACATAATTACAGAGGTATATTTTCCTTCATTTTACACAAAAGGTTACATCCTGGTATATACAATGTCTTAAATTTTTTTTTCACTTAATCTATTTTGGGGAGCGCATCATAACAAGACATAGAGAAGAATCTCCTATTTTTTACAGCTGTATACTATTTCATTGTATGGAAGCTTCACAGTTTAACATAACAAATACCCTAGTGATATTTAGATTATTTCATTTTTTTTTTTTTTGTTACTAGTGCTGCACTAAATACCTAGGACATATCTAAAAGATAATTTCCTAAAATTAGTTCTGCTGGGTCAAAGGATATTCACATTTATAATTTGGCAAGCCAAATTCCCTCCATTGGAGTGGCAGAGATTTACACTCCCACTAGTATGTGAGTGCCCTTTTCCCCACAGCCTCACCAATGGAGTAGGTTCTCAAACATTTTGGATTAGAAATGCTATCTTATTGTTTTAATGTACATTTCTTTTATGAGTAATATTGCACCTTTTTCATATTTTCAAAGGTCATTTGTATTTCTATTATGTTTTTTCCAACAGCCATTGACTGTTCAATGCTGGGGGCATCTAAGTTTCATTAGATGCCCTCTAAAGTCCAATAATTCAATGATTATCATTGCACTAAGCAGCTGAGATAAAAGGAGAACAAAGAATTGAGGTCACGGATGTTCCATTTGCTCTGCTTTAAATTAAATATCCAAATACACCACTAGAATGTGAGCAATGAAAAGTGGGATAATGTTTTACCCATCTTTATTCTCAGCAAAGGGCCCAGCATTTTGCAGGCACTTAGTCATAATGGATACTAGGGATGAGATTAGCTATTCTTGGGAATTCCTTCCATAGAAATACCCAGCTAGGATTATGATCTAGATAATCTGGATAGCCTACCAATGAGTTAAAGTTATTTCTTCTGTTTCATAGGAGTATGGCCACCCTAAAGCTTAGCAATGAAAAAACAATCTGAAATGATCATTATTAACTATATCAGGTCAGGGTCTGACAATATAAGCTTGATAAATTTACTAGTGAATGGAAGAAGTTCACTCACATGAAGAAATCATCATAATACAAAAAGAAGTAGAGTGAGTCTTAGGAAATCTAGAAAGCAAATTGTTGCCAGTGTCCTTTCCATACAGTCTTAGGGAAAGGGCTTTCTAATTCTAGACTATCCATACTTTAGGTAAAAATATCCGAGACTATAAAGGGGCATTACATGCGGCTATCATAAAGGTATTTGATTGTTTGTTCTAATTGTGTTCAATAGTGTTTCTCACTGCCTCTTTTCGGATGGCTCCCTATTCTGATTATTGATTCTGTTTACTTTATTCTGCCACTCACAATTCAAGAGCACAATAAACCTAATTAAAGCAAGGGGAAATTTCAAAGTTCAAATCATCTATAGATTTGCTGTTACCTAGCTTCGCCTAGGCTTAAAGCAGTAATTCTCATTTATGAAAGGGTGAAATATTAGCATCACTTTTTTTTTTAAGTACACATTCCCCATTCCTCTTTGTAGAAAGAACCAGCTATTCATTATCTAACCTTTCACATTTCCTTATAAATCTGATATACATTCTGTAAATCATAATATTCTCTAAGGGTTGTTACTTTCCCAGTTGATAATTTCCTTATTGAATTTTGTCACTATGTCATATTTAAGTCCCTCTTATCATTTTACTGACACTTAAAATCACCTAAGGTCAACCTAGCCCAATCCCAACTCTTTTACAGAGAAGGAAACCAAGACAAGAAATGGTGAAGTAATAATAGCTGAGGTCAGAGTGGCAGAATGTTGACCAGAATTCTGATCGTGTTAAGTACTGATCCTGTAGTTTTCTGCTATAGCACATTATTACTCTATTAAAAATTATTCATACTCATTTAACTCTCAGTGATGAGCACATACCCTGAGGCAAGCTAACCCTGTGCTAGATGCTTCACACTCTCATTTAATGGAAGATTAACATAAAAAAATATATATGTATATTTTTTTTCCCCTCCTTAATTCTCTCCCCCGCAACATACACTTCCACCTCTAACCTATGGATGTTGCTGTTTCCCTTAAGAACTGGATTTCTGAATGTGGGGTGTCTCCTCCCACATGCTGGCAGTGTGCACCCAGGGCCTGGTGCCCCCTGCACACTTGGAGTATTCAGCGCACTCTCGCACACTCTCCCCGCACCTGGAGGGCCTGGCACACCTGGGGTGCAAACCCATGACCTTCTACGTGTAAAGCAGCTGTGCTAACCACTGCACTATGGAACCACCCCCTAAAACATTTTTAAGATCATCAAATCAGGGCAAAAACTATAAACCCATTACAACCAATTCTGGGGAAAGGGGCTTTTTCCTAAAAGGAATTTCAGGTAAAAACACTTTGGGTCAGGGGTGGTGACCACTCAGAGGCTGTCTACTCTTCTCCTGCCCCAAATGATGCCCCCCCCCCACTTCAGTCCTTACATACCCTTCTCCCCAAAACTCAGTTTGGATTTGTTAGGGTGTCTAACATTAACTCAACACTTCTGTCTAATCCCATGAAGTTGCTGGTTTTCTTCTGTTTTCTTTTCTTCTGAAAGGCATTTTCCTGAGTCCTATAGCAGGAAGAGAATTTCAACTCCTTTTTCTCTCTTCATCCCCTATGCCCCTGCTACAGGCCTCACCTCAACACCTCCTTATCCCCTTTCCCGGTGCAGCAAAGAAGAAACAGATACAATGCAGTGGTGGAAAGGCTTTGAATAGTTTGTTCATTTCAACGAGTGTGAGAGCTGCTCTAATTGGAGCCTTATAGGGAAAGGCATCTGTGTGCCTGGAGGAAGGGAAATTGCTCCCACGCTATGGATTCCCGGCTTCTGCATTCTGAAGACTTTCAGATTTAGTGGAAGTCTTTTTGCGAGCAGGCCTTGGGTCAATTTTAAGTGAGATTGACCTCTGGATGGTCCGTTTCACCGCCTTCTCAGGGTCATGCTTCTTTTCTTCCCTTGACCTCTTCTCCTCTCGGGTCCTAGGCCTGTCTTCCTTCAAGGTACGTCCCCTCCCCTCGTCCATCCCCTTGGCCCTCGTTTCTTCCTTGGCTCTGGAACGCACCGGGTCCTTGGCTCTGGGCCTTCTCCTCACGGTGCCATTCGCCCTGGAGCCCCGTCTCCATACTTCCTTGGCCTTCTTGGCCACCCTGCGATGCACGCGGGGCTTCCGTGAGCCCCGTGGCCCAGCAGAGGTTCGCCTCGCAGAGCGGGCATACTCCTCCAACCTTGGGCGTCCTGGCTTTCTCCTAGGCTTGGGAATCTTCCAGACCCTGAAATAGCCGGTGGCGTTGCTTCCACTGACCCGGAGGAGTGTACCCTTGGGCGCTTCACCAGAGCGGCGGACACACTTCCTGCGCACTTGGTAGCCAGCATTTCCCAGCTCCTTCTTGAGGGTGGCCAGAGTCAGCCCTTTGTGCGAGGCGATAGCTTTGAGCAACAGCTGGGACACTTTGAGCACGGAGCGGGGGCTCCGCCTCGGCGGTCCCCCGCAGATTTTTTCAGCAGGCTGCTGGATCATAACTTCAGTGTCGTGGGATTCGCCACTCACTTTGGCTGCCTCAGCCATGGCCCCGCTCCGCCCTCCGCGGGGCCCGCTGGTTCGGGGCCTCGCCCACCAATAAATAAGCTAAGGCTATGTCGCGTCACAAAGGGGGGCCTAGCCGAGGTCCTAGTAAGAGGGCTGACAGACCCTACCGTGGTAGGTGACTTTTCTTTTGTTTTTGTTTTTCTCTTCCTTCTTTTCTTTCTTCCTTTCCTTCCTTCCTTCCTTCCTTCCTTCCTTCCTTCCTTCCTTCCTTCCTTCCTTCCTTCCTTCCTTCCTTCCTTCCTTCCTTCCTCCTCCCTCCCTCCCTCCTCCTCCTCCTCCTCCTCCTCCTCCTCCTCCTCCTCCTCCTCCTCCTCCTCCTCCTTCTTCTTCTTCTTCTTCTTCTTCTTCTTCTTCTTTCTCTCTCTCTTTCTTTTTAAGCTTTTAATAACCTATCAGGCCACTTCCTTCTAGGTCTAAACCAATCCAGATATTCCATGCCTATTCATCCTGAAGAATCACCTTTATAATCTCCAGGGTTTTTGTTGTTCCCTGCTCTTATGCTCACGCTTATCATTGATCTTAATCTCAATCACTTTTTGAAGTCCACTAGTTTTCTATGAAAAGTATGCATGTATACATACCATCTGCCCACATTTCCCTAAGGTGAGAGATGTTCTTCCCAACTATCCATAACAAGTTAAACAATGCCTTTAAAAAGTAAATGTGGTAGTCTATACAACACAATCCAGTCTAGAAACACCCGCCTTTAGGTTCCACTAGTTAGATATCTGTAGTCATGTCTCTATGACTCTCTGCTCTGTGGATTTTGTGCAAGAGAATGAAACAAAGGAAAAAACTACTGCGGTTCCTCTACATTAACAATAATTTCCACCTAGAAAGTTCAGATGCCTCATTCAGTTGGACTGGAACAGATTCCAAAAAGCCTAAGAACACTGGTCTAATCATTCTTTGAAAAGACTTTGTGCTGCTCTCCCTCTAGTGCCTCTCCTTGGATTGCCTGTCCCCCTTTTCTGCCCAGACAAATCCTGCTCATAGTTCAAAGTCCTGCTAAATCCTGTCTTCACTGAAGCCTCCTCAGACTCTCAGTCAAATGATTTCTCTCCTCTTACAGTTACTTTTGCAATCCTATACTGCTTTTCTTTATTTTAAATTAATTTGGTATTAAAGGGTACAATGTGGCACAATACTGAAAAAAAGAAAAAAACATAGACTTGGAGCTAGAAGACATGGATACATAAATCCCTTAATATCTTTGGCTCTGATCTCTTACATATTTATTTTAAAGTTAATAATCCTTTCCTACCAACATCACAGAATTTTTGCAAAGGTTCAGAGAAGGCGATGGTAGGCGACAAAAGCCTACCCAAATATAAGGCATTAAATTATTTTACTCTGATCATTTATGTCTTTACAACTAAATAAAAAGGTCCCTGAGAACCAGGTAGCCTTTGAATTTCTATGTCCATACTATACCTAACACAATCATTCGTTATACACAGCAGGCATTTGATTGAGTTTGCTTAAGCTCCTCCCTGGTGAGGAGACTCTCTCTGGATTCAGATAGTAACTCCCAGAAAAACAGGAGTAAAGAAGCAAGATGAATTTCAAAGGGCTGGGAATGAAGGGATCAAGGAAGCTAGTTGCTTGAGGACCTCTTATTTTAGACACAGCTTAGTTTGGGAATAACTCAAAGAATTATTCATACAATACTTAAAACTGCAAAGCATATCATACTTATCCAGAGGACACTCACATATGATCAGCAGTCACAGAGTGGACTGTGCCATAGTTTCTTCCAGGAATCAAAGTTCCAGGAAGTAGCTTAGACCTATGCTTCTTAAACGTTTATGTGCATTTCATAAAGTGCAAATTCTAATAATTAGGTTTGGGATGGGGCCAGGGGTTTTACCTTTTAAAAAGCTCCCAGGTCGTTCCATTTGGTTAAAATGCAAGTGTTAGGTGGTGGGGGGAGAGTAGACAATGAGAAGAAAAGTGGCAGGAGATGAAACTGGAAAGGTGGCATAGGGCCAATGCATGAAGGACAGATACCATAATAATGATACAGCTCTAAGTGGTCACACAGCAGTAAGAGTCAAACCTTACTTAATTCTAATTGGATTCAAAGTCTGCTTAATTCTAAGACCTGAATTCTTAGCTGCAATACTGTGCTAGGTTTCCCTTTCTCGAAGGTTGACCCTCCTCCCCTCATCTCTCTCTTTTATAGAGCAGGGAGAAGTTTATGCCCATAATCACACCTCTGAATCAAGAGTATCTACAAGCATTCACTGTATCTGCTCCCGGTCTTTAAATCAGGGCAGAGTACTGTGACCCCGAGGCGCTCCAAGGACAGGGGACTAATGCATCTGTACAGGCACAGTGTACCATGGAAGAGTTGCCAGGTGGAGAGGCAGAACCACATGGAGCAGGATTTCTCTCATTTGTGTAGTCTCTTGGTCTGGCTATACTTCTTGGTTGACAAATAGGGCAGGCAAGACAGGAGTTTTATCTCCTGTTATATAAGCAACTACATGACATACTCAATTTGTTTCTTGGCCCACAAAGCTCAAAATATTTACATCTGGCCCTTTGCAAAATAAATTTGCCAACCGCTATCTTAAAGAGCATGCTTTTTAAATTTATTATTATTATTTTTTAATTCCAGGGCTTGGCCAGCCCAGTTTTCTCCAGTGCTAAGTGCCTCCAGAATAATTTTCTCCATTTGGTCACTATGCATTTTTTTCCAGCTTTTGACTCAGGAAGCAGTGGTATAGCCAGGAGTTCCAAAAAGCACAGGTCTGTGCCTCAGCCTAGGTCAGTGCTCCCCGTACCCTCTCCTCAGCTTCCAGGAGTACACACACTAGTGACCTAGCAGGGATGACCACTAACCTTTCATGACAAAGTAGCTTAGAGGTGACCTGATACAGGTTGCTGTTCCTACAATCCTCTGCCCAGCTCCAAGCATGCACCTATCAGGGTTCCTTTAGGGCTCACGTTCTAAGTAGCTGACTACCCTACCTTTGTGCCATATAGCTGCCTTGAGCTGTTCTGGCCCAACTTGCACATAAAAGTGTACGAGACTCCTGCAGAAGAATGTCTCTCCAGCTCCTGGTTCCAGGAGTGCCTACAGTGGCATGCCTGACTCCCTCTGCAAACCTGCCTAGCAGCCTTGGTTTACCAGCACCTCAGAAGGTTAATTTAGGAATAACTCTTAGACTTTTTTGGTAGAATTTCCAGTCATCAGCTTTAAATCAGCTGTAAATCAGCTTTGCCCTGGGAAAACCAGCAAAATTATCTTCCATCCAATGAGCTGTAACCATATGTTCTTCATCAAGGCCTGAACTCCCATTCCAAGTTTGTCCTTCCTTGTTACTCCCCTATGATTGCTTATAAATTCTTCATGTTAACTTTCCTTGTTTAAACAACCATGTGGTTTCTGTCTCCTGATTGGGCCAGACTTAAAAAGAAGCCCTCTTATCGCAGAAATTTTGCCACAGTGGGCTCTTCACTAAATTCAACCTGAAAAACAAATTTACATCTTTTAGATGAAGCCCAATCCTTAAAATCACCATATATCTATTTTCACAAAGACCCTGGACCTTTTCTGTTTGTCAGTATACCTAACTTTTAAGAAATTAGAAATAAGTTTTAAAGAGAAATATATAGGATATAATACTTAGCAACATGAAAAATTTTAAACAAAATATTTGTGTTTTACTACACACTAATAAATTTAAGATGGATCAAAGAGTTAAACATGGAAAATGAAAACAGAAAAGTTCATATGAGTATTTATCTGACTTCAAAAGGAAGATTTTTCTAAGCATAAAAATAATGGAAGAAGTCACAAAGGAAATTACAGAAGATTGTATATAAATCTTAAACTTTTCTCCATTAAAAAATTAAAACAAGAGTGAAAAAGGTTAAAAAGTAAGCAAAAAAATTCTACCAAAAAAGTCTAAGAGTTATTCCTAAATTAAGCACTAAGTAAATCTCCAAATTAAGCTAAGTATAAACTAAAATAGTGGTTAATATATGAAAACATACTCTACCCTAAATTATAAAAATACAAAATAAGCAACAACTTTTCACCTATCAAAGTGATAAAGATTATTTTTTAATAAAAACAGACAATGAGACTCCTTTTCTAGATAAAACAGACTAATTACCCTCTACTCGATAGCTCTCTTACTAATCACCTCTCCCACAACTAAAAACCTTGGACTAAAATGTGTAAAACAACTATCAAAAGACTCTGAAGGGTAAATAAAAACAAGTGGACTAGATAAGGATTAAAGGGAAATGTAGTTGACTGCAACTTCCTTGGGTTTTCTGTTTTACCCCATATGTATCCCAGCCTGGATCCTAGAGCGACCTGAAAACCAGAACTGCCAAGGGCCCAGACAGAAAAAGCCCCAACAAAAATTCACTCTCTCTGGCTGCAGGGCTGGGAAATGGGAGTGGGAGGACTGTGGGATGGAACCTTCTGATTTTTACCCCTCCTATCCAGGTGGTTACCAGAAAACAAGCAGCACTCCTCCCCACCAAGCAGACTGTACTCATTGCCTTATGGACTCTCCCTGCTCTACATCAAGAAAGTGCCAGAAAAGAATATGTGTCCCTCTCTTTCCCCACCAGCAGTGAGGTGGCCCCTAAGGGACAAAGCCCTGTTTCCTCCTTCTGCCCTAAAGCAGTGCCAATGAAGAGGTAGCGCCATTCTTTCTTCTCACTATGTGGCTGTGACAGAGTCTGCATAGCAGAACCTTGGCAACAGTAGAGGGAAGTTAATGTCCTGGCTTTCTAGCCAGAACACTAGGTTACCCTGGGAGGCGGAAAGTAAGCAGAGGATCAAGGAAATGAGGGAACCAGAGGAAGAATCCTAATCTCACCCCCTAGTTGTACGTGTGTGAAACTGACTGAAATCAGCAGAGTTAAGGCTTTAAATAAACACTGCATTATAATGTACTACTCCCAAGGTTTCAGACTGGCTGCTGAGAGGGGACACAAGAGGAAAAGACCATAACAGTACCACAAGGGCTTTGGAAACTAAATTGAAACTGGAACCACAGCCCACAGGAAACAATCAAAACAAAACTAGGCTAACTGCTTCCTGAAAAAAATAAATCAACATTCTCCAGAAGATTTAAACAGGACCAAGACTCTCATAATGTTCAAAATGTCCAAGATCTGATCCAAAATTAATCAACTAACTAAATGGAAAACCTAAATAGCTCTCAAAAGTAAAAGCAAGCCACAATGCCAATCCCAAGATGACCTAAATGTCAAAATTATCAGACACAGACTTTAAAGCAGCTATTATAACCATGTTCCAAGAAGTCAGGGCTGTTGAAATGAATGGAAAGACAGAAGTTCTCAGAAAAGAAACGGGAGTTATGAAAAAAGAATCAAACAAATTTTAGAATTGAAAAACCCAATAACAGAAATTTTAGAATTCACTGTAGGGACTCAGAATAAAGGGAGATGACAGAAGACAGAGTCACTGAACTTGAAGATACAAAGTATCTAATATAAACAAGAGAAGGGAAAAAGTGAAAAAATTTGAAAACAGGCTTAGAGACCTGTGGGACAATATCAAAAGGATCAATATTCGTATTATAGATGACCAGAGGAAGAGGAGAAAAGATTAGAGCAGGAAAAAAAATGCCTATATTTGAAGAAATAATGGTTGAAAACCTCAAATTTGGTGAAAGGCATACATTTACAGACCCAAGAATCGCCAAATAGATAAACTTAAAACCATAGTCAGAAATATCATAAAGTGCTTAAAACCAAAAAATAAAGAAAATATTTGGAAGCAGACAAGTACATAGGGGAACAAAGATTCAAATTATAGCAATCAGGCTAGAAGTCAGTGGAACATTTTTAAATGACTACTTATTGGTCCAGATGACTTCTAAAATCTCTTCTGTGGGTTGCAAATCAAATACTATATTTGCATATAACTTGATGAGCAACTGTACCCTGCTACCCTCAAAAAGGGGATACAAAATAATTGACTAAAGCTTATTACGTTCTCTGCATGAGAAGGATTAGAGAAAACAAAGAAAAGGCCTTACTATTCTCCAGGGCAGGGATTCTCAAAATGTAATCCCCATACCCCTGGGGAAGCCAAGAATTTCAGGGGAATATCACAAGGTCAAAACTTTTCATAATAACTCTAAGACATTATTTACCTGTGTTAACATTTACTTCGATAGTACAAAACCAACAGTGGGTAAAACTTCTGGCCTCTTAACATGAATCAAGGCAGTGGCACCAAACTATAGTAGAAGATACTATGTTCTTTACCACTACACATTCATTGAGAAGAAGGGAAAGAGAATTTCATTTTAAATCTATCTGATGAAGCAACAAAAATAATTTTGTTAAATTTCAATCCTTGAGTACCTTCTTCTCAATATTTTGTGTGGTGAAATGGGAAGTATGCATAAAGCACTTCTGCTTTGTGCTTCAGTTTAGTGGTTGTCTCAAGGAAGAGCTTTTGTGCAATTGTTTGAGTTGCAAGCTGAACTAGCCACTTCTTCAAAATTGAGTATTTGGCAAACATATTCTCAAAAAATGAACAAAATGATTCTATAACTTCAAATAAAACAACTTACAGGATTTATTGTCAATGATAAAAATCCCAGCTGTCAAGCAAAAATAAGAATTTGGAAGACCTGTATGAGCTAAAACAAGCTTGACATCTTCCCAACACTTTCTGTTGTGATCAGTGGTGATAATAACAATTATGACTTTTGGATATTGATTAGTGAAATACATCAGTGTATGGAAGACCTGCCTAACTCAATGAACTAATATTTTCCAAATGGCCAATGTATTGCGATTTTACAATGTAAGTTTACGATGTAAGTATGGGTGAGAGTCATTTCAAATGCAAGAAAGACCTTTGGTTTTTAATGTAGTAGAGCATGAAAAATTCACTGATATGGTTTTAGAATTTACATTGCAACTAACCTTTAAGAAACTACCTCTTTTAGTTTAAGTGTAGTATCAAAGAATATGCACAATTATCTAAAAAGGCTACTAAAATGATTCTCCCCTTTCCAACTACGTTGTCTCTGTGAGGCCAAATTTTTTTCATATACTTTAAACATAGCAACATATTACAACAGGTTGAATTAAATAGCAGTTATGAAAATTCAGCTGTCTCCTTTTAAATCAAGACATAAATGAAAAACAATATCACTCTTTTAGAAAATTATTTTTCATGAAAACTGTCATTTATGTTAATACATATATATACATACATGTCACACAAATATATGTGTGTGCACAACACATAACAAAAGTCTTTTTAGAAGACCCTCAACAGTTTTTAAAAACGTAGAGAGGTTGTCGGTGCAGACAGTTTGAGAATCACTGCTCTTGGGAATGTACTTGATGATCAGAATGAGAGTAATTAAATAGAGATAATATGGGCAATAGGCAAGCTGTCGCCCTCCTTCAAGAATTTTTTTTTTGGCCTCACTCAGGCCCCAAGTGTCAAGGCAGTCTCTGTGCAGGGAAAGCAATCCCAAGGAGACAGAGGGGCAGTCTCTGGAATATAGTGAGATAAGGTACTAGAAGAGACCCAAGGTGAAATAAGCTTCATCTGAAAAGTTACAGGCCAATGGGGAGATGCCTAAAGAGTCTATACTGGAGAGGTTTAGAGACCATAGGCTTGACCCCACAGAAATGGTTGATTTTCAAGGTTCTTCCTTCTAACACTATATGATTCTTTGAAGATATGGCTTCCTATAGGCTAAGGGTTGAAATAAGATCGTGGAAACTTGTACTATATTAATCATAGTTGGTTTGACCAAGGTTTTCGACTGTGGGATAATACCATTAATATCTCTGTTTCTTAACTTTAGCCCAGAGATGAAATAGGAATGAGAAGTGTAAATGGAGTTAATGAAAATGAAATTCAGTTTATATCATCATACTGCTTAGGATCTAGAGTCTAATTCAAAAAGTCAGAGCACAAACTACGTGGTCTCTGAGGCCAGATGCTTGGACCTCTATCATGAGTGATATATGATCACTGCACTTGAACCAGATAGATTTTTCTAAAGAATTGTTCATGTTTTAATGAGTTATATAATGGAATATTACGTAACAACAGAAAAAGACCTCTGATAAGACATCGTGTAGAGTGAAAAGAGTCAGACATGAGTACATACTTTATGATTCCATATATATGAAGTTCAAAACAGGCAGAACAAAACTGATAATTTGTGCTCAAAATGTTTAGTGTTTTTAATAATCATTATGGTAGTTGTCTTAGCTTTGTTATTTGGAGACTATGTAGACTGAAACAAATTAGTAATTATGGGATATTTTAACCCCGCATCTCATCTTAATTCTTAAGAATCAAGATTACTAATGTAGGCATTTTGGGGGACATAACTGCTATGTCCCCCAAAATTCCTAAAAACAATGAGCAAAAGAATAATAAAAGAAAACAGTAGCAATGAACATCCCCAGCTTGATACTGTGGTCTTGAAATACCATTGCACATTAAGAAAAACCATGGCTTTTTAGAGAAGTGGCCAATTCCAGGTCTGGGGCAGGAAATGTACAAGATGAGCTTAGACTATCTTGACATACCAGATAGTTTGGGAGCTCTCAAAGACTACTAGGGTCATGTCAAATGGAGTCAGGAACTAGAAGATGCTTTGCTGACCAGAGAAGGGATCATTTGAGCATCAGTAAGGATAAGAAATATCATAGATTGAAACCTATCAAATATATTTAAATCTATGAGTTTGTAATGGTATTTTAAAAGGAAATAATTGGTCATTCACAGAAGATAATATTAAACACTTTTAATTAAACACTTTTAATCTTAAATAAAAAGATAGGATCAAACATTTATCCAGCCTTTCACATATGAACTGTACCTACCACTGCATAACCAAGTAGTGGGTAAAATGGATGAAGTGTATCTTTATTAAAGTATTCCAACTAACACATAAAAATGGAAAGAATATCACCATTTTGCAACTCTCAATGAATTATGCATCAAGCATTAAAGACTGCTAACATCATAAAGAGACAACTAGATGTTACTTGCCTCCTATAGTCTTGCCAAACACCACATATACCTTTACATATCTGAATGAACCTGAGTCTGGACCCAGATGCTAACTTACAGAGAATACAGAAGATGAAGGAAACATGTTAAATTAGACATGAGTATACAATGAGTAAAATCTAGATTGTGGAAACTACAGAACAAATGGGCCTCGGTTCTCAGTATATGTATTATATATGTATTTATATGTATTTGAATGATAAAACTATTTTGAAAAAGCAAAGAGTAATTACTACAAAAGTCAGGACAGTGGTTATACATCAGGAGGAGAGAGGATTATTACTGGGACAGGGCACATAGAAGGGGTTAATGGAGTGAGTAGCAAAGTCCTATTTTTTTACCAGGGTTTTGCCCCTTCTGGGATCCATGAAGTACTGGTTCTTATTGTACTCTACATTTTACATTTGCCTAGTCATATTAAGTCAAATAATTCAATGTAATTCATGCTAATTACATTAATTCTTTAATTCGTGTTGAATTGATATAATTCACATTACAATCTCAACACAAACATTACACAGTAAGAACAAAAGTCCTTCGAAGATGGAAAAATGTCGAATTTTCAAATCACCTATTGTATACCTGGTGTTAGTGGATTTAATGTCTGAGGGGCACTTGTATTGTGTGTCTTAAGGAGGGTTAACACTATGACTTGTGTTTTAATTAATATTTAACAGCAAAGTTATAAACTTTTAATTCAACTTAGATTTTGTCGTAAAAGTTTACTTGCTGCTTCTTAGATTTAATGCTCTTTTAAGCTTATAAATTTGACAAATTATATCCCCTTAAATATTTAACACCGTTTAAAAACTTTATCTCCTGCATTAAAGCCTATTACAGCCCGAAAAGATTCTGAAGCCCTTATTTGGCTTGAAATTGTACCACCTTTCTCTTTCATAATTCTTATGTGTCTTTTGGACCAGCATTTTGTAGTTACTCTGTTGATACCTACCACATTCAGAAGTAAATTGTTTCCTTGGCTAGCCTCCTTCCTACCATGAAGGGCCCTTCCAATCAGAGTGGATAGACATTGATTATCACTGGGTAAACCATGATGGACCTTTAGCTGGTCAATGTAAATTCAGCAGAAAAATTTGCCTTAGAAAGTACCTTGGCTACTGATATCCTCCTTAAGTACCTAGAACTCTTCCAAGTATTAAACATTAGAATATTAGAATATTCTTATTCACACTAATTTATTTCTTTTCTTTCTGTTTTTTAGTTTGAGTTTTTTGGTTTTTCTGCTTGCTTGCCTCTTTTTAACAACATTGATAGAGCCCAGTACTTAACTGGCTTGAATTGCTGTTACTTTAACACCATAAGACATCGAGGCAGATTTGCTTGGTTTGCATTGTTGGAATGGTTAAGAACATGGCTTTAGAGTCAGGAAAACTTGGGTTTGAATAACAGCTCTGTCATTTATTTGCTGTGTGACCTTGTGCATGTGACTTAGCCTCTCTCAGTTCCATCTATAAAATGTGGGTGTTATGAGGAATAAAGAATGCTAATATTTGTAGAGCACTTAAACAGTGCTTTAAGAGAGTGTTGTTATAGTTTAAGAAAGCAAATATAGTACAGTACATATTCTTTTGCCTTAGCTCTTAATATCCTCATCACATGTGAAAATCATAAACCCTCCTCTACTTTGAGACAAATCTCAAAATATATCTGTTCATAAAGTTATCTTGTTTTCTTCAGCATAATATAACCTTCGCTTCTTAAAACCCAAGCATTTTGTGCCTCATTGGTATACTTATTTTTCAGCTTCAATAGATTATAAACTCTTTGGCACAAATCCTCCCTAGAACCTAACACATTGCCTTGTGTATTGTGTAGGCTCAATAAATATTGAAATTTACCACTGGTTACTTTTATATTTATGCTACCGTCAATGCCCTTCAGTCAAAGACCACAGGAATACCTCCAGTTAAACAAATGAGATCTAGTGCTCATTGTAGCAAGGGAGAACAGACACCATGGGGAGTTAGGGGGCGTCTCAGTAAGAGGATGTTAGAAAGAACTTATTCTGGGCTTTGGGTGGAGTATAAGAAAGCTGAGGTTCTAGATTTGGTATTATCAAAAAGCAGGAGCAACTTTGTGATTGGGTAGCTAAAAATAGGGAGAGCAAACTAGAGAAAAGGGGAAGCCGTAATAGGTAAAGAAGTGGCGATTGTTTATTTAGGTGACAGGGCAATATTTGGCATTTCGTGGGTTGTACATGATCTTGTCTGAAGTGGATCTTCTTGTGAAATTGTTTATATCCAAAAGGAGGATAACATATAGCATAACTGTGTCAAATCAGTGCCTGGATATTAAGAGTAGATTTTTTTTCTTTCCCATTACATTCCATTTATAAAAACCATATATTTGATGATTCTCGTTCAAGAATTATAACAGGTAATTTTGCTTTGCTCTTTATGTTGAGCTCTCTCCCAGCTAACATGATGGATTGCTGCTGCTGCTTTACCAATTGCAGTTTTCTCCATTTGATTCCTTCTGCCTCCTAGGTAGTAATTAAGATATCGAATCAGGAGAAGAACCAAAATGGCGTAGATGATAGAGCCTCTGTTCATCCCTCTGGCAACCAAATCAAAGTTGTGATGGAAACAAGAAGCAAGCAGCAAGGAAAAATCACCTGGGATCTTGATGAACAAGCCAGACAACTAGGGAGAAATCCAAGAAAGCACCCTGCAACGGCAGAAGGTAGGAAGGGGTGAGGACACGGGGTGATTTGGTCCCGAGTGGCTGAGATGGAGGCTGTGGCAGCGGCAGAAGCCTCTTAAAGGGGCCGCATCTGCGAGCAGATTTTCGCAGTGACAGACAGTGCTGATTAGGCAGCGCACAAGGGGCACCAGGGACTTACAGGGAGACATTGTTGGTGTGAGGGCCGGGGGGTAGATTCACTCTGTACAGAAGTGCCAGCGGTATCCATTGTTCCCTGTTGAGCCCTCCCACCTCCAGTGTGCCAACACAGTGCCTCCATAGCCATGAGGTCATCAGACTGGATAACAGAGGTCGCTCTGCCCAGAGGATTCCCTGAAACTCCGCCCACCCCAACTAGAGTCCTCACCAAAGCCACGGCCAGATTTATCCTCAGCAAGTCAGGTGCTCCTTGTTGAGTAGAGCCTAGACTCACACTGGAGGCAGCTGGCCTCAGTTTTTGGCATGGCCTTTTGAGGCAACTATAAGCACAGCATCTGTGGATTGCTTGCTGAATCTTAACAGGTGGCCCTGGAGGAACAGAGGCTTGAACAAAGAGATAAAAACAACAACAACAACAACATAAAAATGGAAATGGAGATTATAAAAGGGAACCAATCCGAAACGAAGAACACATTATCTGAGATGAGAGGTATATTAAATGGAATAAACAAAGGAATAACAGAATGAATAAAGAAAAGGATCAAATGCCCTATTTAGAGGATGGGAAAGCCAAGGACACTCAATCAGAATGGTCACAGATAAGATGCCAAGACTATAAAAATAATTTAAGGAGCATATGGGACACTATTAAGGGTCCAAATATCCATCTGATTGGTATACCTGAAAAAAAATCAAGATGTTGAACAGCTATTTGAAGAAATAATGGAAAACTTCCCTAACCTGGTGAAGGAAATGGACATAAAACCTCAGGAAGCTCAGAGAATTCCAAAAATCAGGGATCCAAAGAGGTCCACACCAAGACACATCATAATTAAAATGCCAAAAGTTAAATATAAAGAAAGAATATTAAAAGCAGCAAGAGAAAAACAGATAGTTACTTATAAGGGAAAACTCATAAGACTGGCAGCTGATTTCTCAAAAGAAACTATGCCGGACAGAAGAGCTTAGGAAAAATATTTGACAGGATGAAGACCCAGGATCTACAACCAAGAATACTTTATCCAGCAAAGCTATAATTTAGAGTTGAAGGACAGATAAGGAACTTTCCAGACAAAAATAAGCTGAAGGAATTTATTACCACCAAGCCTGTATTACAGGAAATGTTGGAGGGACTTCTTTAAAAAGAAAAAAAATGTTCAAAAACAGGAATAAAGAATGGTAACAACTACATTCCTATCAATAAGTACCTCAAATGGAAAAGAATTAAGTGCTCCAACTAAAATAGTGGATGAATGGGAAGGAAGACAAGACCCCTACATGTTGCCTATAAGAGACTCACTTTAGATTAAAAGACACAGACTAAAAGGAAGGGGATAGAAAAACATATTGCTTTGATGGAGCTAGAAGGTATTTAAGTCAGACTGAGAAAGATAAACACTATGATTTCACTTATATGCAAAACTAAGGAATAAAAAGAACAAACTAATCAAAACCAGACTCACAAATATAGTGGACAATTTGGTGGACAGAGGGGAGGGGAGTTTAGGGGGCTGGGAGAATGGGGTGAAGGGTTAAAGAAGTACAAATTAGTAGTTAATAGATGGTCACAGGGATGGAGAGCACAGCAGAAGGAATGCAGTTAGCATTAATATGTTGGCTAGTTGGAGGGTCAAGGGAGGAAGGGAGCAATTGGGGGGAACCGTTTTACGAACTATATAGATGTCTAACCAATATACTACATACTTGAAACTACTTAAATTAAAAAAAAAAAAAAGATATCCAATCATAGAATCGCCCCACTTTCTGACAGACTCTTCCCAAACCTAACACAAGCCCAAATCACTAAACAATCCCCTTAACCACCTCTTAGATGTCCCACAGATTCACCATGGTGCACTGTCTCCCTTGTTATAACTATAAACCCAACTCTTGTCTACAGGCGCATTTCCTGTGGGCACAGACATCTGGATGTCGATGGCTTTCATGCATAATACAGATATTTTTTCTTTGTCCTTTAACCTTTTTTATGGTATCTTATGCTATTGATGTTTCTAATTTTTATGTTGTCAGTGTTATTATTCTTCTCTTTTATGACTTCTTAGCTTTGTGATTTATCTTAGATCATCAAAAATAGTATTCTGTATTTTCTTTGAATACTTTTACTTTTTTTAATGTTTAGCTTTTAATATGTCTGGACTTTCATTTTGTGTGTAGATAATAAGGATTGAAATTCCAAATCTAGGACACTTCAGGATTAAAATTCACACCCATCACTTCTCTGGGCATCTTTCCTTGACTCTCTCTCCCTCCATTTCAACAGCCTGGATTAGAAGTTCCTGCATTTTATTTCCACAGTACACATCACGACAATCATCACTTCTGTCTTAGAATAATCTGCTTGAGAGCAAGAGCAGCATTTTATTTGCTGTTTTATTTCTGTGTCTAGTATGTTGCCTACACAACACAGGAGTTTAATAAATATTTATCGATTGACCAACTGTCCTCTTTCTTTACTTCATCTATTTGGTGGGCCTCTACCCATGCTTGCGAATTAGAAACTAAAAGAAACTAGAATTTTAGTCCCTGGATATTTGCCACGGTAACAAGGCAGTTTACCCCCACCCCCACCCACTTAGGTCTGCAACATCAGTTCTGCACTACGATTGGCTAAGAAATTGACTACTTATCTCATTTTCTCCCCACCTACTACACAAAAACTAAAATTATGCAAACTGCACAAATAATTTCCAGGAAGTTTCGCCAAAGCCCCTTTCCTGGGGCTTTGGCTCCTTCTTCTTACCCTAAGACTGAGAGAACGCTTGCCGCAGATTCGAGGGACCACAGGCATGGGACAGAGGGAACATGAGGGGTCCTAGCGCAACCACAAGAGGTGCTGGAGAAAGATTGGGCGCCTCCAGTGGGTTAAAGTGGAAAATTTGCACTTAGTTGCATACCCCTTTCCTGTACTCTGAAGGCTGGATGTGACTGACCTGTGCTACACTCTGCCTTACCGATCTCGCCCATCTTGTGCTAACCAGAGCACGCGCACCCCCTTGGGAGACCGTTCAGGACCGGAAGACCGGAGTGGTGGCTTTTGGGAAATACAGTCTCTGGACCTCCAGTGTCCGAGTCTGAGACCAAACCTGAGATGCTGCTGCCCCTAATGATGCTGTTGCAGTCATTTTCCTCCGAGAGGAAAGGCTGTTGTGCTCCTTAATCATGAGGCATAGAATGAGAAACGGTGAGAACATAGCTATAGATAATTTGGGGTAGAATATGGCAGCCTGCTAAATTTCACCCTCCTGAACTGGCTCTGCTTATTTCTTAAGTCTCTTTCCTTGACACTGCTGAGAATCCAGAATCTGATCAGGACTTTTATTTTGCTCGCCTAAACACTGAGCTGGGAGAGTCGGGATTGTGTTTGGGTTTTTGTTTCTCCCTGGGAGTGCTATCTGGAAAGTCATAATATATGAAGATACTCAGCACAGTGCTTGGAAGAAAGAGGTTTATGGCCTTTGAGTCTAACGTGCTAAATGGCTCTGGTAGTAAAAGTGATTATGCATTGTGGGGTCGGGACTTGGGAGGGAGGAATACATATGGTGTAGGTAAGAGAGAATCTGTGGGTCTTTCCTTGCCAGTGGGTCTTGGCCAGCTCCCTCATTTCACAGAAGAAAAAACTGAGAGATAATGGGCACTGCCCTAGGCCCCACCACTGCATAGCAACCTTGAAATTAGTATTCAGGGCTCTCCCTCCCATTAATGGGTCTACCTCCAGGCAAGACAATGAAATGTAGCGATTAGCTGCTCAGGCTTCTAAAGGTGGATAAGGCTAGGTAGGCAGTGTCAGGGAAAGGTGTCAGAATCTGGCCTTTCTGCCTAGACAGTGGAAGTCTCAGGAATCTACTCTGTAGCTTGGCTATACGAAGAGAACTTAACCTTTCCTGTAAGCCTCAGGAAGAGAGGAATAGCTATTTGAATCCTCAATAACAAGGAGCCTGGGACCCATGAAATTGGTAAAGTGGGCATGGGTTGTATCCTACAACCCAGCCTCAGCTGTATTATTCCTTCCATTTCATATCCACTCCTCCTCCTCCTAATGATTATTATTATTATCAGTTCTAAATTAGTCTCTGGAGTGATGGAGTTAGAGGATTTCATTATTTACTTCCTGGATCCCTTTAGAAATTAGATTCCTAGTTGAGTGATGATCAACAGCATGGGAAATGGAAAGAGCAAAGGTCTTGGCCTTAGGAAAGCCTGGGTTCAGTTCTCAGCTCTAATTAAATCTGACATAATCAAGTTACTTTTCTTAGTTTTCTCATCTATTAAATGAGGATAATAATACTTATTTCATAAGGCTTTGGTAGAACACAAATGAGATTTTTGCTAGAGTAAAGCACTTAATACATGGTAGAAGATACATTTGTTTCAAGGGTTTTGAACTTGGCTTCTCTCAGGTCTTCAAATGTCCTTGAATTGTAACTGAAGAACTAGAAAATTAAGAAACACAAATAGAAGTTTTTAGAAGTCCTGGGGAAGATCTCTCTTCCTGAGAGGATGATCAGCAGGGGTATATAACAAGAATTTGCAATGTTATCATGCAGACTGAGATGGTGTTTAATTTCCATAGAGCGCCTATATTTTTGCTTATAGGAGGCTCTAATTCTGAAAGTCTGTATCTTTTTTCTTAGAAGCCAGCTTCCCTTTGGCCTGCAGTAGTCCTCTACACTAAATAATTCCTGCAAGGTCAGGCATTGGAGCCAGAAGAGATCCCTGCAGTGAAACTCAGGAACATTTTCTCTGGACTCAGGAACTCAACCTAAGTGGTAATTATTTTGGCCCTGAGATTTCCTGCCATAGCTTCTTTGAATTAGCTCTGACTCAGGTCTGTGCAAAACTCAAGCCAGTTTTCCAAGAAGCCTTAACCCTAAATGCTACGGCAACAAGGAATGGTCTTCAGGTCACAGTCCAGAACAGGAGCAGGGAGTTCTTTTGGTAGAGTTGACATCACTGTGTTAGTTCTCCAGTAGAGAAAGCTGAACCATAACCTGGAGAACTGCTCTAAAAGGAGGGCTCATAACATCTGTTCCCAGATTAGAGAAGCAGAGAAGGCCCAGGTAAGTGAGTGGAAATGTTTCAGTAGTTTAAACCCGACATACACTAATAGGACAGAGAACAGTGTATGACTTCTGTCCTCTCATCCCCACCCCAAACTTCTTAAGCTCACTTTCTGAGAGGCAAAGTCAGGTTGGGACCACCCCAGGACCTACCAAGACTCGGAAAGTCTTGAAGCCAAACTACCTTTCTAAAATCAATTTTATGAAGAATAGACCTAGATTTCAAATTAATGATGAAAAAATACAAAAAAAATACATTTCATCTTTTATTTTCCTAGGATTGCTAGTAGTACTACCTTCGGGGAGACAGACCCTCTTGTAATGAAAATCAGAATATTGCTCTTTTCTAATTACTTTCTTCTTTTCTGAATTATCCACCTTCCTAATTTCCCTCTCGTTGCTCACTGTTAATGCTAGAGACTGGAAGATGGCATTCCCACTTTTCTTACAGTCAGGTCCTAAATAAGTTTTTAATTTTCCTTACTGAAATGACGGGCTATAAGTTAATGATTCTGAAATCATAATGCTGGGAAGTAGAGACAGCCATGGAATTTCTATGATGAAATTTGACAAAATACTTCAACGATGAAGCTGGGGGAGATGGTTTTCTGATAGTCTGGAGTGTGCGTTTGCTTATATGTGCATGTATTTCAGAAAGTGCTAAAAAAGGAGAGATGGTCCTACATATACCCATCCTGTGATACTAAGCTTCTAAGTCATGAGTTAACAAACATTTTCTATAAAGGGCCAGATAGCAAATATTCTTTACTTTGCTAGCCAGAGTCATAGGCACAACTATTCAACTCTGCCACTGTAGCATAAGAGTAGCCATAGACAAAATGTAAACAAATGAGTGTGGACACAATTTTATGTGTGACATAATTTTATGTCACCAAATATTATTATTTTAATTTTTTAAACCATTTAAAATAGTAAAAGCCATTCTTATCTCACAGGTTGGACAAAAACAGGCAGCAAGATGATTTTGCCTATTCTACATTCATGAGATTTCATTGTTCATTTTGGGAAGTCAGAAGGAGAGTGTAAAATGTGGGCATTTATAAAGAGGGAGCAAGCTGGATATTCAGAGTGAACATTTAATTTAAATATAAGTCTAAATCAGGCATTGGCCTCTGTGGGAACCCAGGGATTTTAAATATTACTTTTGATTTTGATTAGCATAATACATACGCTAAGTATTAAAAAATCAAATAGTATTAAAAGACATCTTGTAAATATAGAGGCTCTATACCCCACTCCTCCTTACTTCCCAAATCTTCCTCCCCAGAGGCAACATGGAGTAGTTTCTTCCTCAGAGCCTCCAGAAGGAACTAACCTTGTTGACACCTTGACTTTGGACTTCTAGCCTTCAGAACTGTGAGAAAATAAATTTCTGCTTTAAACTACCTGGTTTGTGCAGTTTGTGGTAATTTGTTATGGCAGCCTTAGGAAATAAATAACCTTGATTGGTCATTTTTCTTTGGTGTTATATTAGAAAGTCACAACTATGTGCTGAATGGCTCCATTACCATTTTAATGTGTTTTTTTCCTTATTACAATAGTAATACATGCTATTGAAAGTATAGAAAAGTTTTCAAAAAAGTAACAATTAGGAAATATTATCCATAGTACTTCCATGGTTATCATTTTGGTATATTTCCATTTATCCCTTGCCTAGCTGTGATTTTATATAGCTTTCCATATGATATATAGAATTATTCATCTTGATTTTTTCTTTTACTTAAATATAGGTAAATAAGTAGTCATGGAGTAAATAATTCACAAATATTTTGGTGACTGCATAAAATGTCATTATATATGTGTTCCATGTTTTGCTTAACAGTTCATCTATTGTTAAGTAACTGGATTTTTTTCTTTTTCTTTTTCTTTTTTTCTTTTCTTTTCTTTTTTTTTTTTTTTTTGTCATTGGAATCAATCTGTAATGCAGGGTACAATGTGATGAAGGTCTCGTTTCCAAAAGGGGATTTAGTGTGGCTCTTGGTGATGGGGGCCGATTGGAGAAGTTAATGTCAACGAGGATGTCCCAAAGTCAGAGACCAGCCTCTCTTGACTAATCCCGAAGTGACTGCAAAGGAAAGATTTAGAATAGGAGTAGAGAGGGGATGCCAGGGACAGTCTTTAAGTCACATAGCAGGGAGAGCTGGCCCTGGAACGGAGAGGTTACTCAGTATGGTCGAAACAAGAGCTGCAAGGACATATCCAGAATGTGTGCCCTTTGCTCACTCTTTTAATAAATCCCAGCTGTTCCTGATCCTCTTTGGGCTGTCATTTGGGGAGTTCCCAAAGGCATCTTCCTGACTAACCTCCCGAGACTCATTTAGAGTAAAAGCAAAACTCAGGCTGACCTTAATTGATCTGAATTAAAGCTGCCTATAGGGATTTCCACACTTGAAACCTCTGGGAATCTTTAAGTAACAAATGCTAATGAGGCGCTGAGTGTCTCAATTTGACTCTACCTTCTTCTCTCTTTAGGCTTATTCCCACAGATACCAAAGAAAGAGGGAGCGTTGGAGGGAGGATAAGAGGCTCAGCCTGGGCAGAGACTGGCTGAGACCCAAGTGCCTCTATAGAGTATGCTCAACACTATTACCAGGCTTCCCCAGGTAGAAAAGTTTGAAAACTCAAAGTTGTTTCTACTGGCCTAACTGGGATGTGCTGGGAAATGCTCTGTATTATAATCCATTGGGGGAATAGCAGGCTTTTCCTTGAGATTATTAAATCTGGAAAAAGATCAATCTATTGTTTGTTTCTTTCTTTGGTCAACACCAGAAAGAAGTATGGCAAGCTCATGCCCTGGACATAGAACCTTTGTAAAGAGATTAGAAAACTTTTAAGCAGGATAAGCCCCTCCCCAAGAGACTGAGTTATAGGAAAGTTATCCAGGTACCCAATCTATGGAGACCCCTTCCTTTCACCCTAGAACAGGAAAATGTTTAGATTATTCCCTCATTCTTTCATTCAAAACACATTCAGTCTACTGTTTGCCAAGCAGGGTGCTGTGTATTATGTGAAACAGATGAATAAAATGTAGTCTTTGCCTAAGGTAAGTAAAAATCTGGCAAGAAAAAAGTCATTCAAAACAATCACCACAAGAGTTAGGGAATATTAAGTATCACAAATGAGGCACAAACAGAAATCAGAGGATGTTCAGCCATGGGACAATATATTCAATTTCTGACAGAAGAAATAAAGAGAGACCTTAGAGAAGATGGAGGAGCATTTAACCTGAGTCTTAAAATGTTCAGATGTTCCTCCTTTCTTCCCCAAGGCCATTTCCTGGGATCAGACCTTTCTTATCTCATTTATTCATTCACTCACTCATTCGTTCAGTATTTTTCAGCATTTTTTTAAAAACCTACAAAGTTCCAGGGTCAAGGCCAAGTGAGAGGATACGATGGTAAACAAAACAGAAATGGCTCTTGTTTTCATAGTACTTACACTCTAGTTGAGGAGATAAGTAGACAAGAGTTATGACAGAATCAGACAAAGAGCAAGGTAGAGAATAGCAGAGGAATCAATAGATAGTCAGGGAAGGCCTACTGGGAAAATGATACGTAAGCTAAGACTAAAGGAAGGAGAATGAGCTAGTCATGGCAAAAATTAGGGAACGAGTATTCTAGAGAGATGTAACAGCAAATGCAAAGCCAATGAAATAGGAACGAGCTTGGAAACTTTAACTAACTGAAATAAGACTCGTGTAACTGGAATATAGTGAATAAAGAGAAAACCAGAGTGAGATGATATGGGAGAGATAGGCAGAGGGAAGGTAGTACCTGGCCTTGAATGTGATTTTTAGGAGTTTAAATTTTATTCTCAGTGCAATAGAAAGTTGGTTTTCAGGTGAATGAATAATGTAAACTAATTTACATTTTAAGATCAGTCTTGCTGCAGTGAGGGAAATTGATAAAAGAAGGATAAAAGTAAAATGAGATGACCAATTTGGGAACTCTTGGTCCCCAGGCAAGAGATGATGGTATCTTGGATTAAGGTGGTGGAAAGAAAATGCATGAATTCTGTATGTACTTTGACGAAAGGTTCAATAGGACATCCTTGTGGATTAGATGTGGGGAGTGAAGAAAATGGAGGAATTGAAGATGATTCCTGGGTGTCTGGAATGGGCAATTATATAGATTAATTTAATAGATTAGTTTCTCTCTTCCTGTAATAGGATGATAATCCCTATCCATTGTCATGTGACTACACGGTCCTGCCCACTGAATCTAGACTTGACCATATGACTTTCTTTGACTAATAGAATGTAGGCAGGAATGATAGTACGTTAGTATTGTCGACGTCATCTTATAGTTGCATAAGAGCTTCTGGATCCCAATGATGTGTCTTTATTCCAGACAAAAATAATAATAATAATAAAGTTGGGGTGGTCAAGGGGGGAAAGCCAGCAGAGTCAGCCCTCACCCCTTTTAAAGGAAATTCCATCCAGAAACTTCTGCTTATATCTATCTCGCTGGCCAGGACTTAGTCAAATGACCATCTCTATATGCAAGGAAGCCTGAAAATATTTTTTCAGCTTATCACAATGCTTTACACAGTAAGACTAAGATTTTGTATAATCATCATCATCATCATCATCATCATCTTGAGAATTAATGTGGGGTAAATGTCTATTGTTTCAAGAAGGAAAAAAGTAAACAGCTGAGAAACTGAATAAAATTAGGCTAGGTAAGAGGCTATCTACATTGTTGGAAAATTTCATGAGAACAGTTCTAGAAGAATTGGAATGCAAGCCAGTTGCAATGGGCTAAAGAAAGAACGTGAGGAAGTAGAGACAACTTATATAGACAATTCTTTAAGGAAAATTACTTTGAAGACTAAAGGGAATAACTGAAGGGAATTGAAGTGGTAACTAGAGGAAAAGTCAGGTCAATTGAGAATTATTCCAAAATTATAGATACTAGATCACAGGCATAATACTATATCCTGCTGTCTCTTCTGCAGGATCAGAGTCACATATTTTAAAAAGCAAGAAAAAGACAAAAGAAAAACAATGAACCAGTTGTTTATCAGACAGGGAATTTAAAACGATTCTGATTAATATGTGAAAGGCTCTCATAGAAAAGATGGGAAATATACCTAAATAATTGGGTTATTTCAGGATAGTAATGGGGACTAAAGGAAACAGGCAGATGAAACACTAGAAATAAAAAAATACTATGGTAATAGTGATGAAGAATGCCTCCAGTGGGCCCATAAATAGACTTGATATAGACAAGGGGGAAAAAAATAGTGAACTGGAAGATAAATCAATAAAAATTACAAAACTGAAACAGAAAAATAAAAAAGATTTTAAAAATCCCAGAATATTCAAGAGCTGTATGACAGTATAAAACAGTCTAACATATGTATAATTAGAATTTTAGGAGAGGAGAGAATAAAGCAGAAAAATATTTGAAGAAATAATAGCTAAAATTTTTCAAAAAATAATGAAAGATGTCAAACCATAGATCCAGGAAGCTCATAAATCATAATACTATAAATACCAACACACACACACACACACACACACACACACACACACACACACACACAACACCGTATTCAAACATTTAAAAATAAAAGATGAAGAAAAAATCTTGAAGGCAACCAGAGAAAAAGACATATTATACAGAGGAACAAAAGATTAAAATTATAGCAAACTTCTCATCAAAAAATAAAATGACTGAGTGACATATTTAAACTGCTAAAAGAAAAAAATTATTAATGCGGAATTCTATATTAAGTAAAAATGTCTTTCAAAATGAAGGAGAAAGATTTGTATCTTTCACACAAACAAAAACTTAGAGAATTCATTGCTAGCTGACTTACACCCCAAGAAATGTGAAAGGAATTTTTTTAGGAAGAAGGACTATAATTCTAAACAGATACATAGATCCACACAAGGATCTCTGGAAATTGTTCAGATGAAGGTATATATAAAAATTTTTTCTAATTTTCAATCACATTGTAGGAAAATTTACCATCTAAAGCAAAAATAGTAGCAATGTACCATGGGTTTAGAGCATATGTAAAATTAAAATATACGACAACAATAGCACAAAGGATTAGAAAGAGGAATTAGGAGTGTATTGTTACAAAGTTATTACTCTATACATGAAATGACATACTATTTGAAAGTAGACTGTAATTAATGTGTATATTAAAAATCCTAGGGCAATCACTAAAAAATAATTTTTAAAGGTATAAATAAACTAATAATGAAAATAAAATGAAATAAAAAATATTCAATTAATCTAAAAGTAGGCAAGAAAGTGGGAAAAAAGAACAAAAAAGAGGTAGAGCAAATAGGAAACAACTAGTAGTATGGTAGATTTTTAATCCAATCATTACATTAATTATA
Organism: Rousettus aegyptiacus; assembly: GCF_014176215.1. Classification (NCBI taxonomy): domain Eukaryota; kingdom Metazoa; phylum Chordata; class Mammalia; order Chiroptera; family Pteropodidae; genus Rousettus; species Rousettus aegyptiacus. The sequence goes on from NW_023416295.1 coordinate 132,121,558, forward strand.
TTAAGTGCAGATGGTTCAAACACACCTGTAAAAAGATAGAGACTATCAGATGTAAAAGCGATATATTATACAAACATTAATCAAAAGAAAATAATTATATTATAATCAGACAAAGTTTAATAAGAGGACAATTCACTGAGAAAACATAACAATCCTAAATGTGTATGCACCTAAGAACAGACTTTCAAAATACATGAGGAAAAAGTAGTAAAACTAGAAGGAGAAAAAGACAAAAGACAATAATAGTTAGAGACACCTCAGTAATCAAATTGACAGAAATCACAAAATATAATAGACCTGAATAACAGTATCAGTCATGTTAACCCAACTGACATTTCTGGAATACTGAATGCAACAATGGCAGAATTCTAGGTGCTCATGGAGAATTCACTAAGATAGACTTTATTCTGGGATATAAATAAGGAATTTTTAAAAATTTAAATCATTCAAATTATGTTATCAGATCAAAACAAATTATATTAGAAGCCAATAGTATAAATATATATAGAAAATCCCTAAATATCTAAGCATTTTAAAAACACACAATTCTAGATAATTCATGAGTTGAGGAAGAGATTACAAGAAAGATTAGAAACTTTTGAATGGAACGAAAATTTTAAATTAACATATCAAAATTTGTGAGCTATAGTTAAGCTTTCAGGTAAAATTATCACAAATATTTATATTAGAAAAGAAGAAAGGTCGAATTTAAGAAATTAGAAAAGGAGATCAAATTAACTTCCAAGCAAGCAGAAAGAAGAAAATAAGGATGATAAAAGAATAAAACAAAAAATTGAAAACAGAAAAACAGAAGAAAATCAATGAAAGAAATACCTAGTTCTTGGAAAAGTTCAATAAAATTAATAAATCCCTAGTCAGATAGTCTAGGAAAAACAAAGAAGACACAAATTTCCAATATCAAGAATGCAGAAACTTCACTATGGATGCTACAAATACTAAAAAGATAATAATAGTGGATCGATATTGACTCTTCAATTGAAACAAATTTATCACTCGAATGCAGGATGTTCATAATAGAGGAAAGTAGAGAGGGAGAATTAGAGGGTATATGGGAATGTTTTTTGTATTTTCTGCTATTTTTTTTTTTTTTGGTAAACCTAGAACTCCTCTTAACAACAGTCTATTAATTTAAAAAGAGAACAGCAACAACAAAGTTAGAATACTCATATTACCTGATTTCAAGATTTACTATAAATCAACAGTAACAAAGACTGTGTGGGATTGGCAAAAATAAGTGGAATACAATAAATTCTTGAAACAGATCCTCATATATATGGCCAACTTGTTTTTAACAAGGTGCAAAGTTAATTTAATAAATTCATTGTTTACATTACAGTTTGCTCATTGTATCATACATTCTATAGTTTTTAACAAATATATAATGACATGTATCCACCATTACGGCATCATACAAAATAGCTTTACTGTGCTTAAAAAACAACCTTGTGCTACACCTATTTATCCCCCCTTCCTCCCCTTGAACTCCTGGCAATGGCTGATTTTTGTATTATCCCCATTGTTTTTCCTTTTCCAGAATATATGGTTTGAATCATATAGTATGTAGCCTTTTCAGAGTAATTCTTTCACTTAGTAATACGCATTTAAGAATCCTCCATGTCTCGTTGTGGCTTGGTAACTCATTTATTTTTACCATTGAGTAATATTCATTGTATGGCTATAATATAGTTTATCTATTCACTTACTGAGGGACATCTTGCTTGCTTCCAAATTTTGGCAATTATGAATAAAGCTGCTATTAATTTCATGCTCATATTTCTGACATGTATTTATCCAGAGTGTGTAAGTATTACAAGAATTCTGATATTTGCCAGTTGAGTGAATATCTACAAATATGACCTTATCTGTATCATTGGTGTACAGTTTCTGTTTTGCTAGGGTAAATACCAAGGAGCGTGCAATTACTGGATCATATGGAAAGAGTAAGTTTAGTTTTGTTAGAAATTGATAAACTATCTTCTGAAATTGCTGTACCAGTTTGCTTTCCCACCAGCAATGAAGGAGAATTCCTGTTCCTCCATATTCTCATCAACATTTGGTGTTGTCAGTGTGCGAATGACATCCGAAAGAAGATACTCGAGGTTCGTCCATGACTTCAACGGATTTTCCAAGAATGAGGAGGTTGCAAAAATCAACACAGCTGCAGTCAAGAAGAGAAACAACAAAGAATGTGAAGGCCCTATACACTGAAAACTGTAAGATATTAAAAGAAATTGAAGAAGGCTCAAAGAATTGGAAAGATATTCCATGTTCTTGGATTGGAAAACTCAAGATAGTTAAAATGGCCGTATTACCCACAGCAATATACAGATTTAATGCAATTCCCCATCAAAATCCTAATGGCATTTTTTTTTTAAAGAAATAGAACAACAACAACAACAAAAGAAACCCTATCAGATTTGTATAGAATCACAAAAGACCTCAAATAGCCAAAGCCTGCAAAAAAAAGAACAAAGCTAGAGGTATCACATTTCTTGATTTCAAATTATACTACAAAATGACAATAATCAAAACAGTAACATGGTATTGGCAGAAAAACAGACACATAGACTAATAGAACACAATCGAGAACCCAGAAATAAACTCACATATATATGGGCAAATAATTTTTGACAAAGGAGCCAAAAATATACAATGGAGAAAAGAATAATGGTGCTTCAATAAGGAAAGCCAAATGCAAAAAAAAAAAAAAAAATGAAACTAGACTGCTGTCGCCACACATCAAAATTAATTAAAAATGAATCAAAAACCTAAATATAAGAGCTGAAACAATAAATTGCATAGAAGAAAACATAGGTACTAAATTCATGGACCTTGGTTTTAGAGAGGATTTTATTAATTTGACTTCAAAGGCAAGGGAAGTAAAAGCAAAAATAAATGAACTATATCGAATTGAAAAGCTTCTGCACAGCAAGAGAAACTATCAACAAGACAAAAAGGCAACCAACTGAATGGGAGGTGATATTTGCACATGATGTTTCCAATAAGGGGCTAATATCCAAAAATATATAAAGAACTCACACAACTCAGCAGCAAAACCCCTAACAATCCAATTTAAAAATAGTCAGAGGACCTGAACATACACTTCTCTCAAGAAGATATATAAATGGCCAACAGATTTATGAAATGATGTTCAAGTTCACTAGCAATTAGGGAAATACAAATCAAAACCAGCATGCGATACCACCTCACACCTGTAAGAGTAGCTTTTATCCACAAGACAAATAATAACAAGTGTTGGAGGGGTTGTAGGGGAAAAGGAACCCTCATACGCAGCTGATGGGAATGTAAATTGGTATAGTCACTATAGAAAACAGTATGGAGTTTCCTCAAAAGATCAAAAAAAGAATTACCATATGACCTGGCAATCCTTCTTCTGGGTATCTACCTAAAAATGTTGAAAACATTTATCAGTAAAGATACATGCACCCTGATGTTCATCGCAGCATTTCTCAAGGTGGCCAAGACATAGAAAAAACTGGTGTCCTTTGATAGATGACTGGATAAAAAAGATGAGTTATATATGTAATAGAATATTACCCAACCATAAGAAAAGATGAAATACCACCATTTGTGATGACATGGTGGATATTGAGATAATTGTGCTAAGCGAAATAAGTCAGACAGAAAAAGTTGAGAACCATATGATTTCATTCATATGTGGGATATATAATTGAAAGCAACAAACAAATAAGACAGACAAACAAAAACTCATAGACACTGAAAACAGTTTAATGGGAAAAGGGAGAGAGAGAGTGGCTAATAAGGGTAAATGTCAACTACATGGTGACAGAAGGAGATTTGACTTTGGGTGGTGAACACACAAGGCAATATACACTTGAAACCTATATAATTTTATTAACCAATGTCACCTTAATAAATTTAATTTAAAAAAGAAAACAACTGTACCCTGGGTGTGTATGAAGATGACATTGAGGAGTTTCTAGAGATGGTTCCTGAGCAATTGACTAATGAGGAGTTATTAGAACTGGAACAGGAGCACATACCTGAAGAAGAGACAAGAGAAAAGGAAACTGCAGAAGAAAAAGAAGAGCTCCCAAGAAAATTCACAGTGAAGCATCAAGGAGAAGTTTTTGCAGACCTCAATAAGCTTCTTTAAAAGTTTGAAGACATGGACCCCAACACTGAAAGGTTTTCATTAATAGAGAGGAATGTCTGTGGTGCATTATCTGCTCCAAGCAAACTTATGATGAAAAAAAGAGAAAGAAACCAAGCTAACCAGGACATATTTCTGAAAACAGTGACACCTCAATAATGGCCTCAGGCAGGTCCTTCAGGAGGTATTCTAGAAGAAGGCATTATTATCATAGAAGATGACAGCTCCATGTGTGTTATTGCCCCTGAAGACCTTCCAGTGGATCAAGATGTGGAGGTGGAAGACAGTGATATTGATGATCCTGACACTGTGTAGATGGAGGCTAATGTATGTGTTTGTGTCTTAGTTTTTAACACAAAAGTTGAAAAAGCAAAAAAAAAAAAAAAAAGTTAAAAATAGAATAAGGATATAAAGAAAAAATATTTTTGTACAGTGGTACAATATGTTTGTGTTTTAAGCTAAGTGTTATTACAAGGTTAAAAAGCTCTTAAAAATTAAAAGTTTATAAAGTAAAAAAGTTATAGTAAGCTAAAAGTAATTTATTTTTGCTTATAAAGTCTACAGTAGTATACAGTAATGTCCTAGCCCGCACACTCACCACTCACTCTCTGACTCACCCAGAGAAACTTCCAGCCCTTCAAGCTCCATTCATATTAAGTGCCCTATATGAGTCTATCATTTTTTATCTTTTATACAATATTTTTACTGTACCTTTTCTATGTTTAGATATGTTTAGATACACAAATACTTGCCATTGTGTTACAATTGCCTACAATATTCAGTATACTAACATGCTATACAGGTGTGTAGTAGGTTATACCATCTAGGTTTGTGTTAAGTGCACTCTATATGACAGGGGTCCCCAATCCTCGGGTCATGGACCAGTACCAGTCCATGGCCTGTGAGGGACCTGACCACGCACAGATACACAGAGGGCCAGCAAGTGAAGCTTCATCTATATTTGCAGCCACTTCCCAGCACTAGCATCACCACCTCAGCTCTACCGTAGATCATCAGGCATTAGATTCTCATAGGAGCACTGGTTCCTGGTGCCAAAAAGATTGGGGGCCACTGCTCTATGATGTTTGTACAATGACAAAATCACATAACAACACATTTCTCAAAACATACCCCATTGTTAAGTGATCATTGACTGTACAATAAAACTAGAAATAAATAACAAATGTTTAATAAAATCTTTCCACCAAAAATTTTAAAAACATATATTAAACAACTCCTAGGTGACAGGGACATACAATCGAAATGACAGAATTTCTAAAAAAGAATTATAATGAAAACACTGCATTTTAGAACTTATGGAGTTATTTTAAAGCAGTGATCAAAGAAAACCTCATGGCTTTAAATACTTATAGCAATAAAAATAAAAAACTGAAAGTAAATCAATTACATTCCTAATTTAAAAAGCTAGAACAACAAAGTAAAAGAAACAAAACATAAAGAAGAAAGAATAATGGTGATAGTTTCACTAGGTAAAGCAGGGTTCATCTCCTCCAAGGTCCACATTGAAATTACAACCAAATTATAAAATAATCAACGTGGAGAATCACTTTAAGTCCAGCTGATCATAACACCTGTATCTGATAATATATATATAGGAGCCACGCTGAAGCTGATCCAGCATAAGCAACAACCATCTGTGGATCGCTTTGTAGTTCTCACCCAGTAGTCTCGAGCAATCAAAAACAGTGGCTGACCTTGGCCTACGATGGCCACAAAACCAATGCATCTGGAGGCTGGCACCAGACCACAACAGAGCAACTCCTGACTAGTCCCATTAGGGTGGTTGCAACAAGTACGCAAGCCTCTTAGGGCAAATCCCACTCAGTGGGGTCAGCCTCTACACAACAACTCTTATCCTGAGGGTGCAGCAAATTCCCACAATTAGTCAGCATGGGCATTAATTCCATCTACTGGTCTACTAACAACAATCAAGGATTGGCAACAACAGAAGATCACACACAACCCACACAAAGATCACGTCCAGAGCCCCTACCATAAGGGATCAGGGAGAGTGCACCACTCGGCCACACAGGACACCTTTTACATTAGGCCATCTGGCCAAGGCTGAGACATGAAACAAATATTCCTCACACATGGAAATTTACACAGAGAAGCTAATAAAATGAGAAAACAAAGAAACATGTCACAAATGAAACAACAGGAGAAAACTCTAGAAAATAAGCTAAATGAAATGGAGGCAAGCAACCTACCAGAGACAGAGTTCAAATAATAGTTATAAGGATGCTCAGTGAACTTATGTAGAGAATGGATGAGCACAATGAGAACCTCAACAGCATAAAAAGGGACATAGAACCAGACAGAAATGAGGAATACAATAACTGAAACGAGGAATACCCTAGAAGGATTCAACAGTAGATTGGATGAAGCAGAAAATCAAATCAGTGAATTGGAAGATAAGGTAGCAGAATATACCCAATCGGGACAACAAAAAGGAAAAAAAAATTTTTTTTAATTGAGGATAGTTTAAAAGACCTCTGGACAACATGAAGCATAAAAATATCCAGATCATAGGAGTACCTGAAGAGGAAGAAAGAGAGCAAGGGATTGAGAATCTATTTGAAGAAATAATGACAGAAAACTTCCCTAACCTGTCAAAGGAATTAGACATACAAGTTCAGGAAGCACAAAGAGTCCCAAACACGAGGAATTCAAACAGACCTACACCAAGACACATCATAAATGCCAAAGGCCAAAGACAAAGAGAGAATCTTAAAAGCAGCAAGATAAAGGAAGCTAGTTATTTACAAAGGTACCCCCATAAGAATGTCTGCTGACTTTTCAATGGAAATTTTGCGGGCCAAATGGGAATGGCAAGAAATATTCAAGTTATGAAAAACAAGAATCTACAACCACAATTACTCTACCCAGCAAGGCTTTTGATTAAAATGGAAGGTGAGATAAAGAGCTTCCCAAACAAGAAAAGGCTTAAGGAATTCATCATCAACAAGACAGCATTACAAGAAACATTAAAGAGTCTTCTGTAAAAAGAGAAAGGGTAAAAAAGAAAATAGAAATAACATATGAAGAATAATAAAATGGTAGCAACAATGTACCTATCAGTAATCACTTTAAATGAAAATGGATTAAATGCTCCAATCAAAAGACATAGGGTAACTGAATGGGTAAGAAAACAAGACCCATGCATACGCTGTCTACAAGAGACCCACTTCAGATCAAACGACACTCACAGACTGAAAGTAAAAGGATGGAAAAAGATATTTAATGCAAATGGAAATGAAAAAAAAGCCAAGATAGCAATACTTATATCAGATAAAATAGACTTTAAAGCAAAGACTATAATGAAATAAAAAGGGGCATTACCTAATGATAAAGGGATTGATAAATCAAGAGGACATAACCCTAGTAAAGAGCTGGTTCTTTGAAAGGATAAACAAAATTGACAGAGCCTTAGCCAGACTCATCAAAGAAAAATGAGGACTCAAATAAATAAAATCAGAAACGGAAGAGAAGAAATAACCACGGACTCCACAGAAATACAATGGATCATAAGAAAATACTACAAGCAATTTTATGCCAACAAATTGGACAATCTGGAAAAAATGAACACATTCCTAGAAACATACAGTCTCCCAAGACTGAGTCAAGAAGAAACAAAAAATCTGAACCAACCAATTACCACCAATGAAATAGAATCAGTAATCAAAAACCTCCCAAAAAACAAAAGTCCTGGACCAGATGGCTTCATAGGCAAATTTTACCAAACATTCAAAGAATTATCACTCATTTTTCTCAAACTATTCCAAAAAAATTCAAGAAGAGGGAAGGTTCCCTAACTCTTTTTATGAAGCCACCATTACCTTGATTTCAAAACCAGACAAAGACATTATGAAAAAAGAAAACTATAGGCCAATATCTCTTATGAACATTGATGCAAAAATCTTCAATAAAATATTAGCAAACCAAATTCAGCAATACATTAAAAAATATCATACACTATGATCAAGTTGGATTTATTCCTGGGATGCAAGGTTGGTACAATATCCACAAATCAATTAATGTGATATATCATATTAACAAATTTAAAGATAAAAACCGTATGATCATATCAATAGATGCAGAAAAAGTGTTCGACAAAATCCAGCATCCATTTATGATAAAAACTCTCAGCAAAGTGGGAATAGAGGGAACATACTTAAACATAATAAAGGTTATGTATGACAAACGACACTCAGACTGAAAGAACAGCTAACATTATACTCAATGAGGAAAGGCTAAAAGCACTTTCCTTAAGATCAGGAACAAGACAAGAATGTCCACTTTCACCACTCCTCTTCAACATTGTATTGGAAGTTTTAGCCACGGCAATAAGACAAGAAAGAGAAATAAAAGGCATCCAAACTGGAAAGAAAAAAGTAAAACTTTCATTATTTGCTGATGACATGATACTATATTGAGAGAACCCTAAAGATTCCACCAAAAAACTGTTAGAACTGATCGATGAATTCAGTAAAGTAGAAGGTTATAAAATAAATATTCAGAAGTCAGTGGCATCTTTATACACCAGAACTTTCCAAAAGAGAAATTAAGAAAATAACCTCATTTACAATTACATAGAAAACTATAAAATACCTTGGAATCAAATTAACCAAGAAGGTAAAACACCTGTTTTCAGAAAATTATAAGTCATTGAAAAAAGAAATTGAAAAAGATACAAATAAATGGAAGCATATACTGTGTTCATGGGTAGGAAGAATCAAGATCATTAAAATGGCCATACTACCCAAAGCAATCTATAGATTCAATGCAATCCATATCAAAATACCAATGACATCTTCAGAGAGCTAGAACAAATAATCCTAAAATTTATATGGAGCCATAAAAAACCCTGAATAGCCACGGCAATCTTGAGAAAGAAGAACAAAATTGGAGGTATCGTGCTACCTGATATCAAACTAGACTATAAGACTACAGTGATCAAAACAGCATAGTACTGGCATAAAAAAGCAGGTACTTTGATCAATGGAACGAAATGGAGAGCACAGAAATAAATCCATGCTTATATGCTCACTTAATATATGACAAAGAAGGTAAGAAAATACAATGGGGTAAAGACATTTTCTTCAATAAATGGTATTGGGAAAATTGGACAGATACATGCAAAAAAAAAGAAGAACAAAAAGAAGAAGCTGGACCATCTTCTTACACTGTATACAGGAATAGACTCAAAATGAATTAAAGACTTAATTGTGAGACCCAAAACCATAAAACTTATAGAAGAAAACATAGATGGTCAATTCTCTGATATTACTATCAGAAATTTCTTTTCAAATATATCTCCTTAGGCAAGGGAAACAAAAGAAAAAAATAAACAAATGGGACCACATCAAACTAAAAAGTTTTTGTACAGCAAAGAAAACCATCAGCAAAACAAAAAGACAACCGACTGTGTAGGAGAAGATATTCATTAATGATACATCTGATAAGGTGTTAATATCCAAAATATATAAAGAACTTACACAAGTCAACAACAAAAAACAAACAATCCAATTAAAAAATGGGCAGAAAACCTGAATAGATACTTCTTCAAAGAGGAAATACAGATGGCTAATAGACATATGAAAAGATACTCAAGGTTGCTAATCATTAAAGAAGGGCAAATTAAAACCACAATGAGATATCACCTCACACCTGTCAGAATGGCTATCATTGATAAATCAAAAAACAAGTGTTGGCAAGGATGCAGAGAAAAGGGAACTCTCATACATTGTTGGTAGGATTCAAATTGATACAGCCGCTGTGGAAAACAGTATGAAGATTTCTCAAAAAATTAAAAATGGATATACCTTTTGACCCAGCAATTGCATTTCTCGGTATTTATCCAAAGAAAACTAAAACAATAATTTATAAAGATCTATGCACTTCAATATTCATGGCAGCACAATTTACACTAGCCAAGATATGGAAGCAACATAAAATGCCTATCAACAAATGATTGGATAAAGAAATTATGGTTCATGTATACAGTGGAATATTACCCAGTCATTAAAAAAATGAAATCCTACCATTTGCAATGACATAGATGGACCTAGAGGTTATTATGCTGAGTGAAATAAGTCAGACAATGATAAATGCCATATGATTTCAGTTATATACGGAATCTAAGGAATAAAAAGAACAAAGTATCAAAAACAGACTCACAAATATGGTGGACAACTTGGTAATGGACAGAGGGAAGGAGAGTTGGGAGATGGGAGAATGGGGTGAAGGGTTAAAGAAGTACAAATTAGTAGCTGATAGTTGGTCATAGGGATGAGGAGCATGGCATAGGGAACAAAGTTAGCATTAATATGATGGCTTGGTGGAGGGAGGGAGCAATTGAAGGGATCATTTTATGAACTATATAGATGTCTAACCAATGTATTATATACTTGAAACTAATTTAAATAATTTTTTTTAAAAAAAGAATAAAGATAAAAACAAAGATTAATGAAGTAAAGAAAAGGATATGTCTACTTAAATGAAAATCCTGCCTTTTTGAATTAAAATAAACTATTAGCTAACCTAAGGGGAAAAAAGAGAAAATTCACATATAAAAAGAAAAGATAACCACTGAAGCACAGAAAATTTATAAAATCTTTAGAGGTACCCTGCAGACCTTGAGAAAATGAATTCGAAATGCTAAATAAAAGTAGACTCCTTCACTCTAACAAAGACAATGTACAAGAAAACAAAAATAAAAAACAAACCCTGTAGTTCATATCATACTTAAGACAAAATGTTGAATATTTTTTCCCTTAGATGAGGAATAAAACAACTATTTCCACTCTTAGTATTTGTATTAAATATTACACTGGATTTCTAGCCAGTGTAATAAAGCACAGAAAAAAGATATTGAAGGCCTAAAGCATAAAAATGAAGAATATAAACTCTACTAACAGACAAAATGATTGTGCACATATAAAATTCACACATTTATGGACACAAGATTTATAACAAAGGTGATACTGCAGAGCGGGGGAGAAGAAGTTTTTCAGCTGGCGGTGCCTAGAAAACTAGTTATCCTTGTGAGAAAAAAAGAGATATCTGACTCCTACTTGATGTATATAGAACACAAAAACAATTTCCATTTAAATTTAGATCTAATTGATAAAACAATAAAGCTTTCGAAGATAATATAGAAGAATATTTACATGATGTCAGAGAAGGGAAAGTTTTCTTAAGACACACAGAAAAATGCTAGCCAAAAAAGAGAAAAAATCTTAGACATGACTACATTAAAATTAAGAATTTCTGCTTACCATTTCCCAAGGAAAGACGTGAACCCTTGCGAGTTGTGCACAATAGCCTGTTAGTTCTTATCTTCTCTACCGTCTATTAAATATCAGTAACGTGCCGAGCCATTAGATCTGAACTCTGGCTAGTGCCTTCACAAGAACTTCATAAGATGTGGTAAAGACCAAGTTTTGCCATCCTTCATGTACAACAATGATGTTTCTCAAAAATAAAGATAAAATTGCCCTTTGTGGATTTAATCATCTTAATTCAGGAAGACTCTTCTTTTTCTTCAAGATATTCCACTGCACCCAGCTTCAAAAATTGTCATATTGTACAAGTTACACATCAAGCAACTTGATCAGCCCGAAGAAGTGTTTTTTAACACAAATACCTCCAGATGGCGCAATATATCTGATATTGCTCTTTCAGACTTAGTGAAAAGGGAGCAAAAGACTTCAGGGCTTCATCTGTGATTAAAGAACTAAGGGTCAGGGTTACTCCTATAGAGAGATTTGTTTATCACTGCAGAAGTAATTTCTCTCAAGAATGAATCCAAGAGTGTGGGAAAAGGTCAGGATATATCTCTTCATCCTGATCCAAAGCTAGAGGGAGATACATTCAAAGCTATCTCTATACTACTTAATTGGAAGCTCTTTATTGTCTTCATTTCATTTCTAAAATATCAGCTCTCCCCTAAAGATGCTCCTAGAAGAGGCTGACCCTGTTTCTCACCTTGTTCTGTAGGTGACAGTCTCCTGATCTTCTTGCAGGGAGGTCTTTGTTTGCCTCAGCTTCTCTCTCTCGTTTCTCCTCAGATTGCACTAATGTCCTAGACACTAGCAGTTCCTAAAGAAGGGCTGCTTTTAATATCCAATTAGGCTGTCCCCTGGCACATGGTATCAAAGATTGTTGAAGAGAAGATGAAAATAGAGATAGAGGTCTTTGTGTGATATATTAACTCATTATCAGCCCTGTAGTCCCTAGCCAGCCTCGCTGCAGAGACTGAAATGCTGCTCCTATAGCTTCAATGCTGTGCAATTGTTAAGCCCATCTGAACATGGCAAGAGAGGAAATTAGAATTCTCTTCTACCAGCAGAGATGTGCAGAATTAGTCTTGCTGACATGGGCCCACTGTTTCCTGTGCTGCTCGTAAGTTCATATAAGGCCCTGTCCCAGAAGGCAGAAGTTTTCTTTTGGTTTTAATACTTTATTGATAAGTGGCTTCGATCCACAGAGGTGTTGGATCATAATTTGTCTAAAAGACCATAATTAGTCTTGCCTCTATCTCTCTGTAGGTACCTAATGGGTCTGGTTGCTTACTCTTTCTTGAGGCTCCATTTCCTCATCTTGAAGTCATATTAGAGGCATCTTTTTGGAGCACACAGTTCCTCACAGATTGTTATGAGGAGCGTATGAGAGAATCTAAACCATGGAGAGTCACGGAAATGGAAGAGTTTGCAATTATTATGTTTTTCACAGACTCTTCTAATTTCTAACTTTCTAGGGGAGAAATGTTTAAATTATTGGGGAAGGCTTTGCTGAGGATGTGGCGTATGATTTACATCACAAAAGTCAAGAAAGAATTCACCAGATGCCGATAGGGGTGAAGGACATTCCATAGAAAATGACCAGCATGTGTAAAAACATAGAGGCAAGAAGAAGTAGAGCGTGTGCATAGCGGGCACCAAATAAAAACTGAATGAACAAATGAATGGATTTGTATATGGTAAATAGTAATGAGAGTGTAGGGTGTGTAAAGGGTGTGGAGATGGTTGAAATGAGAGAATGAAAGGCTAATTGGACATGGAAATGAGTGAGGGAGAAGTGGAAGAGGTCACTCAGTCTCCTATTTAAACGAGCGGATGCATCTTGATGTTAGTTATTAAACAAAAAACAAACACAGAAGGAAGTATGGTCTCCAGTCCTCTCTATGCTTTTGGGCCATTTGGAGCTGAAAAGAGACCTGAGGCCCTGTTTCCAAAGTCCTCAGAAAAGATTTTTTATTACTCCCTTAGTCAGTCACTTTGATGCTTTCAGATCCCTAATTAAAATTAGTAAATAGTCCTTTTGTCTAAGCTAATACTCTTGTCACACTTATCTTCATTTCCTATTGTTGTCTTGTGAGAGTTGAATAGCTGGTTACCATATTTGAATAGGGGTATTTCCCAGAATGTTTTTTTTTAATCTCTTAAATCTCTCTTTTCAGTGTTCTTCTGACTCAACCCACTTCATAAGATATAATTTTTTGTTTCAGAGATGATCTGGTCAGCCTGTTAACCAGGGGTATTATATATATTGAATTTTTTAAAATGCAAAATATATCGCTTATTAGTTCTTATTATACTTTTCTCTGTTTCTCCACTCAAGCTCTTCTTTAGTTGTTTCTTTTATTTCTGGAAACTTTAAAGATAATAAGGAAATAAAGATAGCAAGATGTGGTAAAAGGGCTGTGAATATTTAGCCTGAGGGAAATGGCTAAATGGCTAATAAATGTATTCAAATCTCAAAGGGATTCCTCTTTCATAATAAATCTTTCTTTACTATGAATTAAATTTAAAGAATGAGGAACATAACTAAAGAAATATGGATTGTAAAATATATGTACATGCAAATGTGTGGGTGTATTCCTTACTAAATGAGACATTAATTAATAATATAATCTACAGGAGGTAGTGGTGTCTCTGCCCTAGGCACCTTGGTTTAGTGGAAAAAGGTACTCTGAGGACTTAAAAGGCCTATCCTGTCTGAGTCTCTTTCATTTACTAGCTACAAGATCCTGGGCAATTACTTCAGCTTTCTAAGCCTCAACTTCCTCATCTGTAAAATGGAGATAGTATCTATTTTTAAGATTTCTGTAAGAGTTAAATGGAATAATATATGTGAATACACTTTGCAAACTATAAATTACTATAAATGGATAAATAAATTTCATTTGAGTAGACATTCACTGGAATGGTTTCATGTGAGGGATTACATAAACTAACAGGTGCACTCTCTCTTCCACAGAGGGCCTCAACATCAGATATCCTCCTTGGAGCAGCTTGTCCTAAGGCTCCATGACATTCATTGTCTTTCTTACCTGTTGCAATGAAACAGACCATTTCCAGCCATAGCAACAGGATGAGGTAAGACATGATTTCCACGAGATTATCCCATTTTATATATGTACTATAATATATGTAACCAGTGTCCAACTGAGGGATATTTAGGTTATCTCTAGAGCAAAAATGAACAGTGGAGTCAGAAGTGTTTCCTGTAACATTATACCCTCCTAATGGGAGAAGTTTAGGTAGAAATTCTGGCCTCCCTATAGGTTGAAACACGAAGAGGGAGAAATTCATCCTATTCCTAGAAATATCTTCTGCGAACTGTTGTGGTGCGGTTAAATTTGAGACCCACGAAGCCAATTGAGATTAATTATGAGCCTTTATTAGCTGGCCGGCAACTGACTCTCCCCACAAGAGAATCAGCCTGGAGCCTCTAAAAGGAATAGCTTAAAAAGCCCCCAAACCCCCTCTAGCAAGCAAGCAGGTTTACAGAAGCAGAGGCTGGTCATTAACATATCTTAACACAGGATAACGACACCCTTAACATTAGCATATCTTTGCACGGAATATCTCCTAGAACTACACCCTGTTCAACATTAAACAATAGAAGCAGAAGTTGGCCATTTGAAAATTTTCCACCCTTAATACAAACAATGATAATTCTGCCCTTTCCTTTTCTCTCCAGTGGTGTACTGAGTTGATTGGTACCAGTTCTCAAGAACCCACTATAAAATTTCGGGAATTTTAAGAAATGATTGTTAAACACAGCTATTATAAACAAATTATATAAACTTACTATTAAATAAATTTTATTAAAAAACAAAAGTAATAAGTACTCAAAATTAATCACTTCCTAAGTTTTTTTCACTACATTTTATTATTATCTATATTCTTGAAGTTATTTATCTCTCTCGTATTTTTATGGTTGGAAAAACCACATAATAGTGACCTAATATGGGTCCCTGACTCCGTTTTTAATTTCTAGCTTGATATGGGGCAAGGTGGGAGTATTTACACCATGGAAATTGGCAACAGCTACAAATCTGGTGCCCCTCCCAGAGCCATCTGTTAAACTCTTACCAGCATACCTAATTCCTTCACTTTATGTGTCAAATGCTTTGGCTAGTTCTTGTAGGACATCCCAGAGCCTGCAGCTGTTGGGGGTAGACAATGCAGCTTCTGGGATCAGACTCTGCAGATTTGAACTCGAGCTTCACTACTTGCTCACATTATAACATTGGACATACTACTTGGTAAAGTGAGAATAAAAGAAAGACTACGTATCCCATAGTATTGTTTTGAAACTTAAAAGACTTACTATGTATAACATTTGTAGAACAAACAATACCTAACATATAGTATGTATTATGATTATTTTTACTTAGATAAATTTTTAAATATGACATGGAAGCCTCTTTCTAGTCTTACTTTACTAAGGATTTTTAAAAGTCAGATCACTGTTGAATTTTAACAAATGCCTTAATCTCATTGATTAGAAGTTTTTCATCTTTGACATATCAATATAGTGAATTATATTAGTAGAATTCCTAATATAAGAACCTTAAGCCCCCAGAATGAATTTCACTTGGTCATGGTGCACTATTCTTTTAATGCTGATGGATTCCATTTGCTAATAATTTATTTTGTCTATTTCATAATTTTTAATAAATTATCTTGGTTACAGTTTTCTTTTGTGTACTTTTCCAGGTTTTGGTATCAATGGTTTGATGACATTGTAAAAGTAAATTTTTATTTTTTTCTGTTCTTATTAACAGTTTCAGTGGCTTTCAAAAATATCTGATTGCTGCAAGATTAGATAGAACTCATGAAACTATCAGGGCCTGGAGCTCTTTGTCAATTTTCTATGTTTTAATAGTTCTCAAACTTGTCTGTACATTGAAATTACTTGGAGAAATCTGAAAAATACTGATGTCTGAGTTCTTAATACATTCTGTTTTAGCTAATCTGATATGCAGCCTGGCATGGGAACATTTTAAAACTCTTCAAATGACTGTA
The DNA here is from genome assembly GCF_014176215.1 of Rousettus aegyptiacus. Classification (NCBI taxonomy): domain Eukaryota; kingdom Metazoa; phylum Chordata; class Mammalia; order Chiroptera; family Pteropodidae; genus Rousettus; species Rousettus aegyptiacus. The sequence continues at coordinate 132,138,055 of NW_023416295.1, forward strand.
ATATGAAGCCATGGTTCAGAACTACTCTACTGCATTTCTTGTATTTCTCTCAGGACATTAGTTTAACTTGGTTTCTGTCTTTTCTTTAATGAATTTTAGTGATTTATATGCACCTAGAAAGTTACCTTTACTTCCGGATTTTCCAACTGATTCTTTTAAGGTTTTACAAAGTACTGTTGCATAATTTTTAAATAATTTTTTTTTTGTAACTGTCATTATTTCACTTTTTTCTTATTTCTAAATTAAATTTATGAGGGTAACATTGGTTAATAACATTATTTAATTTTCAGGTGTACAAGATTATAATCTGACATCTGTGTACTCTATTGTGTGCTCCCCACCTAAAGTCTAGTTTCCTTCTATTACCATATATTTGATCCCCTTTACCCTCTTCACCTCTCCCCACCCTCTTTCCCTTCTGGTAACCACCATTCCATTGTCTGTATCTATTAGTTTGTGTTTGTTTGTTACTTTTTATTTTATATTCCACATGAGTGAAATCATATAGTTTTTATCCTTTTCCTTTTGACTTATTTCACTTACTCTCCACCACCCATGCTATTCCAAATAGCAATATTTCATCTTTTTATGAGTAGTATTCCACACACATACACACCCCACATTTCTTTATCCAGTCATCATCAATGGATACTTAGGTTTACATGTTTAGATTTCTAGTTTGTATATTTGTGCTCTCTTCCCCTACCTCATTTTTGTTATTAGATAAATAGCAGTTTATCTATTTTATTAGCTTTTTAAAGGAGCAATTGTTGAATTTATTTAACTCTTTTTTTTTTCCTGTTTTTATATTCAGTAATTTCTCCTTTGATCTTTAGATATTTTCCCTTTCTGGTCTGCTTTAGGTTAATTTTGTTTATCTGCTTCTAACCACTTGAGCTATTTCATTTTGTTTTATTTTATTTTATTTCATTTATCATTATTCCTTTGTGTTAAGTAACAGAAGTATTTCAAGCTATTAACTTTTTCTCTAACCAATATCAGTGTATAGTATTTATTAATATATGCCACTTTTATTATCAGTATGTTTTAGATAGTCTTTAATTGCTATTTTGATTTCTTATTTGATTTAAGAGTTGTTTTCAAAGACCTTATTGTTTTATCAGTTTTCAAGTAGATGGAGTTATTGTCATAATCATGTCTAGTTTTATTGTCAGAGATTTGCTTCTGTATTAGTTGGACAATCTTTCTAAAATATTTGCTTGGTCTTAACTGAACATGTGTAACACCAGGCACTTAAAAAAGGAAAAGCAACGGATATACTGAGTTTAATTAACAGAAAAAGAAGTAGCACCTAGTGCCATTCCATTCCAGTTAAATTGATCTTTTAGTTTGAACCTTCTTCTTGGGAAGGAAGTGCTTGAGATTCAATGCACTTGGTGCGTGATCAGGACTAAGGCCTTTCTCATTGCTTCCCTTACATGTCCTGTCTATCAGAAGCAAGTTCACTCTAAAGTTATTACATTAAGTAAGAGTCCACGAACTTTTTCTATAAAGGCCCAGATAGTAAATATTTTAGGCTTTGTGTGTTGGGTTACTAATATTGCATGAAATATATTTATAATGAAAAAGTTTTTATTGTTTGAGATCACATTTAAATGAGCATATTATATTTTTATTTGCTAAATCCAAGAACCTTATTTGCCAGGCTATCTAGTCTCTGTGGCAACTACCTTGCTCTGCTGTTGTAATGAGAAAACAAACATAGATAAAAAATAAGCAAATGTGTGTGGCTGTGTTCCAATTAAACTTCATTAAAATAGTCCATGGACTATATTTGGTTTGAGGGCCATAATTTGTCCACCCCTGCATTAAACCAGTGGTTTTCAATGTTTAATGTGCATCAGAATCACATGGAGGGCCTGTTAAAAGAAAAATACTGATTGCCGGGCTCCATCCCCAGAATTTATAATTTAGTAGATCTAGGGTGAAGCCCAACAACTTGTGTTTCTATCAGGTTCACAAGGTGATAATGCCGTGCTGGTCTGTGGACCACACTTTGAGTACCACTGCATTAGGAAAAAAAGACTATTACTTTTTTATTCCTAAATGCACTCAGGGGAACATAAGCTTGTTTATTATTATTCATTCAAAGACTTTCTCAATCCTATCAGACAAAAATTTTAAGTGCTGAAATTTAAAAATTCACCAGACCTTCCTGACCAGCAAGACTTCCCTAACACATATAGGCTAATTACAAAAAGTCACTACCTCTCAGAGAGGGATTAGAAAAAAGGCATCACTTCCTTTGAATGTACCCAGCCCTTCACCAGGGTACACACCTTGGAAAACTGAGCACCTTCTGGATTTCAGCATTCACTCTTCTCTTCAGGAGCCTTCGTGCAGTGCACAAACTATATGATGTCTCTGGTCACCCTGCTGATCAGAAGAATGTTATCTACGATTTATTTATCAACACATTCTAAATTTAAAATATACGGTCAGATTTCACTTCTTTACTTGAAGTAAAAGAAAAAGCAGACAATATCTTTTTTCACTCGAATGTGACCAACCTTTTTTTCAGCATTATTGAGCTACAATTGACAAAATTATCAAGATTTGTAAAGTGTACAGTGTGATGATTAATGATAATCATAAGGAAAATCCCATACACAAACTGACTCCTGTACTCCTTCTCACACCTCAAGGGGAGAAATAAATAGGTTTTTAAGAAATCTTCTGTATACAGAAATTTTAGAATTTTAATGCCTAGTTTTTATATAGTAAATATAGTCTGAACCGTTCTGCTTTTTGGAATTCATTTATCTTTAATATACTATATATACATATAATATACATATATTATATATTACATCTATATTATATATACATAATTACATATATTATATATGTACATATACATAATATACATATATGACATATACTTTAATATGTCTCTAATATTTTGTAAATGTTCCATGATCCTTCGAAAAGGTACATTTCCTCTATGCAGATGATAGAGTTTGAAATATCCTCCTTATAATTGTGTGCTTTCTTGTTAATATTATCCATACATTATATGGATTCTCTATATTCTTACTTATTCCCCTGATCTAATGACTTGGTATATAGTATAATTTCCACAAAATCATGAAGTTCTTATGCATGATTTTATATCCCTGGCACCTAGCACAATACATGGAACATAGTAAGCACTCACTTATTAAATCAATAAACTATTTTGGGCTGTAAAGTGGGGTGGAGTGCAACCATTCCCAGTTCTTCCATTTAAATAAAAAATGAATATTCATCCTTTTTATTCTCTCCCTGTTAGACCTGTAGCAGATCCCCCAACTTGGAAATAGCTGTAATTGTTTTTTTTCTTCCTGAAGATACACTTTTCCCTGACACTTAAGTTCCTCTGGCAATTTCCACTCAGGCCTTGTGTTGGTCTTAAAAGCTTTTAAAATAGACACATAAAAAACAGTTACTGAAAATTTATGAACTAAAATATCGATGTGGTGATTCTTTATATTTATTTATGCTTTTGCTTTTGGGGGTTTTCCAGATGTTCTATAATGAGCAGGCATTACTTTCTTAGTAAGAAAACAAAGAAAATTTATAATTAGAAATGGTAGTAATTTTTTTCTCTGATCGTTCCACATTCAGGTTCAAGTTCTACTTATTGAGATTACACGGAAAAAGTAAATTCTCTTTTCTAGATGGAAAACCCATTAATGTTTAAAGGGACCTCTCAGATTCTCCCTGAGTCTTCCTTTTAAAATTTCCCTCAAAGTTTGGCACATGGTTCCTTCACCAACTTGTCTGTCTCTGAACATAGTCCCATTAGTAGATAATCATTTAAAACAAAATTCCCAGAACTGGATATATTATTATGGGTAGAGCCTGTTCCACACAAAGTACAATAGAATCTCCCTTGGTTCATAATAAGGGTCCCACTACTGCAGCATACAATAGCACTGACATTTTCAGTGCCCATGACACTGCTGACTCACATGGAGTTTTCTGAAATTCTTGTCTTTTTCATTCCCATGTCCCCCAATCTGTTTACCTAAGTAGATAGCACCTATACACAGCTATCTCATTTGTGCTTTTCCTGTCCTCCCTCCTCAAGCAGGCCCCAGATGCTGGACAAAGGAACAGAAGCACAGGGACCATTTATCTTTGTGGGTTTTGAGCAGAGCTCCCTTTGCACTCGGGCATTGCTCTGTACCCTCCCTCATTCTAGTCCTACAGCCTTGCCATGGCCATGAATGGCCTCATCATCTTCATCACCTGGACAGATCCTAGGCTTAACAGCCCCATGTACTTCTGATTCTAGAGAGCTCAATGGGGCTGGATTCCAAGGAGGGATCCTGACCCGGACTTCCAGTGACCAGATTCTTGTCTTATGCCATGACAAAGAATTCAAAGGCGCGGCAAACAAAAGCAGGAAAGTGCAAGTTTTATTAAAGCAAAAGTACACACTTAAGAGAAAAGCATGGGCAGCTCAGAGAAAGAGTTGCCTGGAGCTGTCTAAATTATGGGCTTTTAGTTAATTGGGGGAGGCGGTGTCCCAAGCCTGTCCAGCTCACCTCCTGATCTTGGCTTGTTTCCCATGCCACCTGGAAGGGAGGCTTGTTTCCAAAGGCCATTTATTCTGTCTCCCAGCCTTGGCTCATTTCTCATGCTGGAGTCTCAAGCTTGAAATCAAACCAGGGAGAGGGCTGAGTAAGGGACTGAGGAAAAATTCCAGAGTAGGATCCTGGAGCAGAGAGGGAGCATCGATAGGCTAACTATCCTGCCTCACTTCTTCCTTGGCCACCTGTCCTTCCTAGATGTTTCATCACTACCATCATCCCGTGGATGCTGCTCCACCTGGTGGTCAAGAACCGCACTCCCTCCTTTGCCTCTTGCTTGACCCAGATGTTCCTATCTGGGTTTTGGTAGAGGTGTGGCTGAACGCCTCCTCTTGGTTTTTATGGCCTATGATCATTATGTTGCTATCTGCCACCTGCTCAGCTATGCCCAGATCATGGGCATAGCTGAGCAGGTCTGTATGAGTACTGCCAGGTTCTTTGGGCTGATCTATAGCATCCTGCCTGATTACATGACACTTTGTAGTCCATTCTGGAGAGACAACCACATAGAAAGCGTCTGCGAGGTCCCTCATAGTCACCCTGTTTTATGAAACCCCAGTTTAGTTCAAGGGTGATCTTTATGGATGCCATTGTGGTGCTGCTCAGCCCCATGGTGCTCATTGTCATCTCCTGTGCCCACATCTTGGCCTCCATTCTCAGTAGACTCTCCTCCTCAGGTTGTGGGGAGACCTTCTCTACTTGCACCTCCCATCTGATTGTGGTCACCTCTTTCTATACCTCGGCCATGATCCTGACAAAGACAATCCTTTCTCCCTCCTCTATGCCATCAACATCCCCATGTGCAAACCCACCATCTACAGTTTTGAAGCAAGAAAATGAACAGGCTATGGTAAAGGCCCTTGGGAGGACCAACTGGGCTCAGGCGGAGTCTGTCTAGCTAGAAGACTCCTGGAGGGGAAGCTCCCTCCTCAAGCCTTGACAGTTGGGTAACTCTCCAATGCTGAAAGACTCCAGGAAAGAGCATTCATAGCTTCCTTTGTACTAGCATCAGACTGGGGATATCTTATTGATGTCTAATGTTCATCTGTCTGACTTTACTTCAAGCATTGTTTTCTCTTGGACCCTCTTCAGGAGAATTTGATACTTTCTCAAGTTTTTTTCTTCTAAGTTCTAACAGAATCTGATAAACATATAAGTGCACTTAACTCTATTTCATTTTATTTGTATAGTATTTTAACATGCTATTCCCAGCCTGAGTTTCGCATATATATTTAGGAATAAATTTTTTTTCTCTTTTAACTTATCATTTCAGTCTGTGTTTTCTTTCTTACATTCTACTCTCATATCCTAAATATGCCCTCATCCACCTTGCTCCTATATGAGAAAAAATAGGGGAAGAAGTAAGAAAAAGAGAATTAGGGAGCAGTGTTGATATGAAGAAAAGTCAATTAGAGAAAAGAAAAAGAAAAACTAAGGATCAGTAGCCTGAACTCTATGTTCTTAGCCTTTGCTACTGCTTGAGGGAGAATTTGTGAGAGCATGAAATTATCAACACTGCATTCAATTTACGTTTATCCTTGTGTGTTGTTAGGGAAGGGCAGGTGGGAGAAGCCAGTGTGTCAAAGCCCTCCTCCTAAGTCCTCTAGTCATGTTCCTTAAGTAACATGACTGCTTGGCGTTTCCCTTCAGATCTAAGTAGTGCCTCTACCAAGCTTCTCAGATTAACAGTTTTCTTCCCTGTTATTCATACCCCCAAATTAACTCCCCTCTCCCTACAGCCTTCCTTTTTCTCAACCATCTTTTATTTCATTCCAACTCAGTCCTATTCCACCTTATCTACTCATCTTAAATGGATCCATTTCATTTCCTGTACTTTAAAAAATCTCTCTCCACACTACTTCCACCATTGCAGAAGCCTTTCTATGTGCCCTCTCTGGTTTCCTCTACCTTCTCTTTTTAACCAAACCTAGCTTACCTGAAGAGAGTATTATATTTTTAGCTGTTCTTTTACTTTGAAAATTGCGTAGTTCTCATGGTCCTTTCATAATAGATAGGAAAGAAAAGGAGATAGGCTTGTTCTTTATTTTTTGGTACCACATCCATAAGATGAATGCACCTCATTTAGGATGCCTTCAAATAGATGTACTACACTTTCCACATCCTCACACCACATACTACCCTCTGCAATGACTTAAAGCAGTAGTTTCACTCCAAAAGCTCTAATCTTTTGAGTCCAAATTGGTGAATCTCTAGATATCAGAGGACATGTGAGCAGCACTACTTATAGGTGGAAAAAATGAGACATCACTGTAATAGAATAGAAACAATAAGTGCAGAAGCTAAAGATTTCTATTATCCAAGAAAAATTACACCAAGTAAAGTTAAATGGGCAAGAAACATTTTAAGACTATTGCAATAGTAGATTGAACTCAACTCTGCTGAAACAAGTGGCTCTGGAGTTTTTTAGAACTGTAGTAGAGTGATCTTACCCAAAGGAAAAGTAAGCTTACAGGCAGTAGTTCCACAATTTCGAGCAAGGCGCCCACTGAAGTTAGGCTTTTACTGTCCCACAGAGACTAGGAAATAGGGGTGCTGTTTTTGTTAAGGATTACATTTCAAAGGGATGGCCCCCAGTTCCTTGAGAAAGACAGACATCCCCAGGATCTTAAAACTGGCAGGAGGTTTGTAAGGAGACCTATATACATGTCAAAGGGCAGAGAAAATTTGCAATTACAAGTAAATGCTCTGAGAAAAGGGAGATCAATGGCCTTTGGTCAGGAAGAAACCTGTCTAAAGTGTAGTCAAGTAGAAATGGGAATGTTAAGGTCTTCTTGGTCACCATGGAGAACAAAAGAAGTGCTTATTCTTCCCCCTAGGATTTCAGCTTCTCCAAGTCTGAAAATTCCTGTCTCAACAAGCCTTTAAAAGTAAAAAGAAAGAAGTGAAGGGGGGGGGGGGGGCGGAAAGGGGTGCTTTTAAAAAAGTTTTCTGACAAATAATTTTGTAGCTTACATTTACTTAGCTCTGTTGTATGCTGGCATCATAAACAAAACACGGTTCTATCTATTAAGCAGATATATAGGACATATAAGGACAAATAATGGTAATGCAAAGGGAAAAGGTTATAAAAGACCTATACAAGGTTCTTTGGGAGGGCAGATAATAACAGCAGCTTACATTCATTAAGCAATTACATTCTAAAAGCATTTAATCTTCACAAAACCTTTGAAATAGTATTACCTCCACTTTGAGATGCAAAACTGAGGCTCATAGGGGTTAAGCGATTTGCTCAAGATCACACTGCATTTCAAAAGGCATAGCCGCTGTTCTAACTGGGGCACCAATTCCAGAGCTAGCACTCCTCTAAGGAGGTAATCGAATTACTGTTCTGAAGAATGGGGCAGGCTTTATACCAAGGGGGTGATATTAGAACTAAGGCTTAAAGAGTAAGCAGTGAATTAATTGTAAGGTAGAAAATGGGGGGAGAGGGGCTAGAAGCCGGGGACGAGTAATTCTAGGCAAGAGGCACTGCATGATTCGCCGTTAAAATGGTGCGTTCACGTGGATGGCAGAGGGTGAGCAGGGATAGGAATGCTGGAAAATCAGGCTGAGTGACTTAGAACTGTCTTCTCAAGGACGAACACTTTATCGTTCAATGTCCTGGGCTCCCGGGCTCCAGGCCCCGGGAAGGGGGCTCTTGCACACGAGAGGCCGCCATCCTGGACGCGTCTCACCTGCGGCAGCCTCTGCCCTGGTTCTTGTGCCCGGGAGACAACGAAGAGCCCCCTAGGGACGGTGAAAACCCACATAAATGCAATAACCAGAAGCTACCCTGAAACGGCCCCTCTTTCCAGCTTCCTCTCGTTTCAAAAACCGGGATCGGAGCTGCAAGCCCAAACTACCCAGGAGGCCGTGGGCCCTGACCCAATTACAACAGGGAGAGATGGGCGTGGTCCGCGCCAAGACCCTACGGCCAATCAGCCTTCCACAGCCTCTCGGATCACCGCTATGGCAACCAATGAGCGCTTCTCCTTGGCTGCCCCGCCCGGCCGGAGAGCGCTAACCTGACTACCTCTTGGAACCATGAGCTATTTTGGGACACTGAGCAGCCAGCCGCCCCCGCTGGAAATGCGGGTGTTGGACTTGGGATCCCGTCCTACCGAGTGGAATTGTTGAAATGCTGCGCCTCTTTGCCGGAGGACGGGATGGGATGGGGGCGGAGCAAGGCTGGAGGCTTGAGCAGAAATCTTGCTAATCACATCGAGTCACCATAGCTCCCAGCTCTGTCCACAGATCCCTAGCCTAGTTCTTTTCAGGTGACAGCTACCACTGCCACCAACCCACCCACTACTTTTAGCGAATTGCATGATTACTGGGTTTCTCTTCCCTCTTTTGGAAAACGGCACAGTCCTCCGAGCTTCCTTACCTCCCCTTTCCAGTTACCCACTCCAGAAGGCCTTCCTTGACCCCTTCCCCTCTCTGGTTTCATCGGGTATTCTTTGAGTTCCCTTCAAAACCTGTGTACTTTCCTAACGCTGTGCTCTTGTTTATTTACGTCCCTGTCTTTCCTACTGGTTTGGTTCAGTTTTGAGTCCTCAGCACAGTACCTGGCCCTAGGAGGTGCTATAGCACTATTTTCTCAATGAAATCTTAAGCAGAATCCTGATATGTTGACCAAATTAAAGCAAAGCTGTTTTGATAAGAGTGGAGAAGGTGCATCCAGAGCCCTGAACCCTCAAGGAAGCCTCTGAAGTCACTAGTTTTAGTGACTTCAGTTGAAATATTCAGTTTAATACATAAAAATATGCTTTACCTAGGACATAAAAGTTAAACATATCTAGGGCCTCCAAGGAGCACTCAAAAAATCTCATCTTTTTGAACTTCCAATATGATTCCACCTGTTTGTTTTTATTTTCCAGTCTGAAAACCTAGATATCTGTTTGCCTTTTCAGATCAATGCTTCACTGCCAGCTCTGGGTTTGGGAGGCCGAACTGCGTGGACCACCTCAACAGATTCCCTTGCCTCTGGCTTCCTATTGGGTTCAGCCAATGAATAGCATAGGCAAATGATCCAAAAGAAGTAGGAGTGTGAGTTTGGGGTATTTAAACCTTTTTCTTTCCCTGTGGGGGTTGTGGCAAGCTCATTTGAGTTCCTTTAGATTTCAGCTCCTGTCAGGTGAACCTCTCTACTTGGTTCTCTGGGCATTTCTAAGTTCTAGAACCGCCATCTCCCACTACCTGTGTCCCAAGAGTGTGGGACCAGGCTCTAAGGGGTTACCACAGCACAGCCCAGGGGCCAAAAATGTGGGACAGGAACCCAGGATAGTTTTCTCCGAGCATTTCTAAGTTCTGGAACTGCCATCTCCCATGACCTCTTCAGGCTTAGTCCCTCTAATACTAGATTCTGAGTACTGTATCCACCTTGCGATTTTGCTACACCCTGTCCATACCTTTGTAAATAATCTTTTGTTAAACTCTCTGCAAAAACTCTCCACAAACTATCTTAATTTGAGCATGCCATCTGTTTCCTGGGAATACCCTGTTAGAAGAACATTCTCTTTTCCTGAGGTAGTAGAACAGTTATCTCAAATGGAAACATTTGGAAACCTATATGATGTAGTAGAAAGAACATGGGCTTTGAAGTTAGGCAAAACTGGTTCTCATATCATTCGATCATTCATTCATTTGGCGAATGTTCCACAGTCCTACTAGTTGTGGTAGACATTTTAGAGAGTGCTACAGTACACAGCCTATTCTCCAAGAACCCTTTTGTCCTCTCACCGCGGTGAGCTCTGGCAACCAAATTAATACCATGGGACACCATCGCTGACCCTATCACAACAATTAATGCAGCCAAGCTGGACAATTATGTCTTCTTTCCTGGGAATTGGTATGCAGTGTGGATAGTCATTTCTGGGCTGGAACAGGCAGAGACACTCAAGCTGTAAAGCAGTTATCTTCTTCCATATACAGGAAGAAGCAAAAAAAGTTGGCAGATAGGGAGAGTGGGTTGAAGTCAGAGAACAGAAGGAAGCGGAGATACAAGACTATATCACCAGAGAAAAAGCCTGAGATGGCTGCCCTGGCTTCAGTCAACCTGGGAGGCCCAGCTGCATTTTTTGCTTTTGGGTTTTGTGAGATAAACTGCATTTTTATAATAAACTTTTTTTCCTTCAAAACTATTAAATATGGATTTCTATTTCTTGCAACAAAATAATTCTTAACTAAGACACTATCTACCTCAATGTGGATATGAGGATTACATTAGGTAAAGTATTTCAAACATCTAAATCAGTGCCTCCAAAAGTGTTCCTTTTCCCTTCCAAATGTAAACAGCACCTCATGTGCCATGAACATCAGACTTATCTGTTCTTTGTACTTTATTGGAATAACAAGCTCATTTTGCTGTAATCATTTTTGCAAGTTTTTCCTCATTTCAGCTTTCCCTCGTCTGAGTGCTGCTCTGTTCATGTTCTAGGTGCTGATATATTTGTATTTTGCTATGTTTTGTACTGAAGGTTTTGTTCTTCGAAGGATTGAGTTAATCATACTCCTCAGCTCATGACACACCATCATTGGTCCCCGCAAGGAAAGGCCGTCCTATTTTATGTCTTTATTTTTTTCCTACCTTCAGACTCTTTCTCTCCACTCCTATTACTCTCTTACTCCACAATAGGTAATTTTTTAATGTGCTTAATGTGTTATTTCTGTTTAAATGTATTCTCAGAAAATAGTTACTTCGTAGGCATGTATTCGTAAATTTTCTCCAAAGCTACTGAGCTATCCGTCTCATGTTGTGTCTTAGTTTTATCACTAAGCACTGTTTCATCTCCATCCATATTGCCTGATGCTAACATTTAATCTCTAACTTCATACGGATGCTTAGTATTCCATGTTGTGCACTCATCACATTATACCTATCCATTCCTCCAGTGATGAACACCCACATTGCTGCCAACTCCGTACCACTACGAATAACCGTTCAGTGAACACCCTCGTATTAGTCCCCTTCTGGACTTGTAAAGAATTTGTTTTATATTACTTAGGAGAGGAATTGCTAGGCTATAAAGTATGAATCTATTTAGTGTGTCTAAGTAATGCCAAATTGCTTTCCAGTAGTGGAACCAGTCTTGCAGCGGTGCAAGATTCTATATTTCTACATCCCTGACAACATTTATAATAATCTAGATGTCTAATTTTTGCTGGTTTGATAGGTATAAACTAATATCTCATTGTTGGTTTAATTTGCATTTGATTACTAATGGTTTTGATTAAATTTCCATACACGTATTGGCTTTTTCCTATTCTGTAAATTGTCTATTGATAGCTTGTGCACCCTTTTTTTCCTATTGGGCTTCTGTCTTTTTCCTGTTCTTTTGCAGGAGTTCCATGTGTATTCTAGGGTTATATTACATCCTTGTCAGTTTCGGGCAAAGCAAATATTTTCTTAATTCTGCCATCTGCCTATTAACACAAATCTTTAATTGTTCTATAATCAAATTCCTGTTTTTGCCTTATGGTTTGTGCTTTTTAAAGTGTTGAAATATGTGGACTTCTCTCTTAGTTATGCAGACTCTCTGCCTGACATCTCAAAATCCGAAGTCCCTGTATCATCTCATCCACTCCTCTTCATTGGACTCTGAAGTAATTGCAGACTGAATTTCATCCTTAAGAGAATCCCATCTTCCTTTAGCCTTTTCCCCTATAGAGTCTTAAGCTATGAAAATCATGCCTTTTAACTCTTTGAAGTCAGGCTTCCCATAGCCCTGGACACACATCTCACCTCATCTCTTTGGCCATCAGGAAGAACCGAAATGGCATAGTTACTTTCTCTTAAGATTCTCCTCGATCTCATTTCACTAATCAGTTCCATCTTTGTGGGTCAGAATTAGATCCAGAATTGCAGCTCTGCTCTGCCATCCTCTTCCTTCTGACGGATTCTATTAAATCACATCAACTTCCCCCTTACTTCTGGCACTTGGCTTTATGCTGGTTTCATTTATTCCTGGGATCTTTAATCTAGTTTATGTTTTCACAGACTCTAGACATTTTTACAGTGATATCACTGCTTCTCTTTTATCTTCACCTAAATAATTTCTTTCTTGTTACCACTCTCAGGAATATATAATCCCATATAAGACTCTATCTTTGTGATGTAAAGTGCTACTCTGACTTTCCTTCTATCATTTTTTTTTGTTTTATTTTATTTTTCCTGTTTACTTCTTTTATCTTTTTCCTTCTTTCCTTCCTTCCCTCCCTGCCTTTTTTTCCCCTTCTTTCCATTTTGAATTTTGGAAATGCTGAGGGCAAGGGCTGAATTTCTGTAGACCACAGCAAATCTGCTGCTTCTGTTCCAGAAGCGAGTTCCCCACAAACATATGGTATGTGTAACATGACTGGCAATTCCTTTCCAGTTGCACATCAGAACCCAGTTCTGTTTCTTTCAAACAATGCACCACACCTTTTTTTCACTGCATGTTCTAGGCATGAGTCCCATTCTACCAAGTTTCTTTACATCTGTAAGATTTTATTTCCCGCATTGCATAAAATGTCAAGTTCTATTTGTATATTTCTTATATTCTGTGCATTGGTGTAGAGACCATAAGTACTTTTGTTTCCCCCAACCCCTTTCTACCTTCTTTTTCCAGAGAATTATGGGATGCCACCTCTGCTACTGTTTTTCTTCCAATGTCATACTTGATGTCCTCTGTAGTATTAAATTTTGTGGATTTTCTCAGCATTTTAAGAACTTGTGTCCCCTCCCTTTTATCTTGCCATCTCCACCCCCTGGCTGCCGACACACACACACCATTCCCATTTTAAAATTGAAGTGCAAATTTTAGTTCAGTTAACAATGCTAACAGAAAACAGATTTTGCCTTCAATATTCTGAGAAGCACTCTGTCCCCATTCAAGAACATATCATTCCCTCATCATTAGACTTAAGAGCAACTTAAGGGGCAGGTATCATGATTTCCTGGAGTCTGTCCAGTGCCTAATACCTTCCATGAGACATAATAGGCAGTTGGTAAACATTTACTGGGAAATCAAGTCAGTCACGGTTCACTTCTTGAATATCTTGTATTATCATGCTTATAAGAATTATTTTCGAGCTCTAAAAGGAATGTTCACTTTCCCTTTTTATTCCCAAAGCTGAATCCAAGCCACCCTAAACTTTCCTTAGCATATTGTAACCACTTACAGCAGAGTAAGATGCAATACCATTTACTAGGTGGGGGAAAACCCCACTGATCTATAATTCGGACGAACAGGTTCTGGTCCTAACATCGTTAACTATGCAAACTTGGGCATGCCATCCTATCTATTTCTTTAATTATTTGCAATTAAATAATATTTATTCACTGTAAATTTTCTTAGAAAGAGACTACACTTTTTAATAAAGCACTTGTGGTAGAAATAAGGTAAATTTCCCCCATCCAGGGAACAAGATGTGAGAGAAACTATTTTCCTCAGAATAAGAGAAAGAACTTGCTCATTATTCTGGACCAGGCAGGAGGAAGAAGAGAACAAAGAAAGGATAGGGTGGAGAAGACTGTGAAAGGCATAAGGTCCTCAATGGGAACTTTCCTTGTGATTGCTCCCTCCTTCTATTTTTTTTTTTTAATTCAAGTCTACAGTAAAAATTTATAAATGCCTAGTAGGATTACATTTCTTATTGAAACCAGGGAAAGGGCTATTTTATGTGTCCCAGAGTTGATAAGGAGTCAGCTGAGGCAGCTTCCATGGACTCAGGGGTGTGGATACAGAGGAAAGCAAAAGCAAAATAAACCATAGGACACTGCAGAAATTGTATGAAATTCCAGGGTTTTAGAAATTGAATTTGGGCTAAATTTAATCAGATTTCTGAGACATAAGAAGTCTCTTCAGACATTTGAGTTATATACAAAATGGTTTTATGAGCATCACTAAGGTTTCTTTCAGCGATAACATTTTTGAAGCTTCTAAGAGATGGTGGCATATTATTTTTTATTCTCAGCTCTAAAACTCTGTAATTTTTCATTTATATATTAAAGACTTTCATTTATATATTAAACATTTATATTTTCTGCCTATTATGAGATAGGTCCCTTGCTGATAATTTCATCAATTCCAGACACAATTTCTCCCCACATTTTAAGATCTCTGAAATGGGATGTGTCTCATAAATAATAACCAATGTTATCTTACAATTATTGTTGTCCAAGTGGTAGTTATGGCTAGAAATGTACAATACCTTGATATTTCATTTAATTAACCATTTAAAGGTCATTTGAAGGAATATTAGTTCTGGTTGTTGTCTAAACATCTTCCTTGAACACTTTCTGGCAAGATTAAAAAAGTCTCATGCTGTAAAACTTGTGGAATAGGTGTCGTGACCTGGAAGAAATTCCCAGAGACAATAGTGAAGCTCTCTTTTTAAGAAATGCTGCTTCACTAACACTAAAATGTGTCAGATAATATAAATACATGGAAAAATGCAGACATCAACAACACTGAATCAATAAGTGATTCAGAAGTGTCAGACTCAATATGAATAAATTATAAAATACCTTGATAACTTTAAGTTATATTTATATGCATTGTATTAATATAAAAATGTTTTGTCTCTAAATAAGTCTAAATGAGCTCTTTAAGGATGAAAGTTTTAAATATAAGTAATAAGAAAGTATAATGATAATTTAATTGACAGTATTTTTTCTTTCTTAGTGGTACCTAAAATAATAACGTGCCATACAACTGATGGTGACTTAAAAATGAAATACGGTACATATTTCAGAGACTATAAAAATGAGAAGCAGCTCCAGCTCTCAAGATATTCATAACCTGGAAGGAGGGGACAAGCAGCACACACACAAAAATAATAGAAGTGAGGAAAAATCTAGTAATTATCCCGAAAAGAGGTACAAACAAAAAAACCTGGGGCATTTAAAAAAGTGAGAGAGATTGTGTTAGGAAAGGCTCCATGAAGGAAGTAGCATTTGAGAAGGCCCTCAAAGAACTGGTAGGATTCCAACTGGCAGAGTTGGAATGCAATAGGAAGAGTAAAGAGAATGGGCAAAAAATCGGATTAGAAAAATGGACATTTATGGGGAATGGCGAAAAACATATTTGGACTATAGGTTTTATTAACTTTTTTGACTTTATAGACCACTTCAAGAATTCGATGAAAGCTTTTAACACTATTCCTAGAAATAAAAGTGCAAATTCGTAATCAAAATGCTTTGCATACTATTTCTGGGGATTTCCCATTTACAGGTAGCATAAGAGTGGAAAGGGAAAGCAACGTTGCTGGACACCCCATGAGAAGCTGCTGCAGGTGACTGAGGCTGCAGAAGTGCCTTTACTATATGAGCGATTTGTATCTGACTACACTTGGGAAGACTAACAGAAATGGAATTGAGGGTCAGGGGAATCAAGGACTCATCCAGCCTACTCGTCCAGAGGTTAAAAGGAGTTGGGATACCCTTGGGAATAATTTCTAGCTGATGGGATGATGTGTGTTTCCAACTGATGGCATGGTGGCTAGAAAATGTACCTGGGAAATGAAATGAATGCCAGGCCTTATTAGGGAGGTCCTTGGATCCCCGCAACCACCAGACTTTATATTTAATTCAGGAAGTAATAGGGATATGACTCAGATATCTGAGGAGAATGAATGTTCAGAGCTATGGTTTAGGAAGATTAACCTTCAGCTTTACAGGTGTGTAAGAGGCTGTGGAGACCTGTTGGAAGTTTATTGCAGTTGGTTTTTATATTCTTCAAATACATTTTATTTATTCAATTTCCTCTTCTGTCCCTGCCACCCACTGTTTGGCAGAGAGCCCAGCCTTTAGTAAGCATTTGGTAGTGCTCGCTGAATTGAAAGCCATAAATTCACTTTGAGGGTCCCCTTGTAATGTTCCTACTCCTCGCCTGGTGGCACCATTACAGCATTATTTACAGAGCAGGCTTCTCTCTCTGTAAGCACAGTGCTTCCAAGTAGAAAGGCTTTGTTTCCTGGGGGAATTCACCTCTGGAAACAATCTAGAAGCGGGGTTAGGGAAATGGTAGCTGTGATAAAAGATTCAAGAATGCTCCTTTCGTGCTTCTTTATCATTTCTTACTGCAGCAGAGTATCTTGGCTGAATTTCTATTCCAAGGCATGTGGAAGGGGAATGATGCTCAGGAAAACTTGCTGTTTCAAAGGTGCAAGTGGTTTTTTGTCTTGCAATAAGTATAGACTTAAATATATTTGGAAAATAACTTTTCTTTATTTGTGGAGAAACTGGGTAAGCCATTTCATTATACATGCCAAGCAGACTATATTCTGTGGTGATACTGAGGCCACATAAAACTGCAGATTTATGTTGGAGGCCAGTTTGCAACTCTTAGAGAAATAACTGTTTCTCTAGAACAGGTTTTAGTCATACCAGGCTAAAATTGTGACTTATTTCTACGGAGTCTTATGTGTTTGCATTTTGAGGTTAAGAGCTAACCCTGAGAGATTTCCCTGAGACCAGAGAGAGGTAGGAACTGAAAGAAACTGAAAGAGTTGTGTGATGAATTGCGCACCGTGTTGTGCTGGACCCAGACATGAAGTGCAGCCACAAAGCTATGGAGGGGACCATCTCCTCACCTCTATATATCAGCAATGCTCTGGCAGATTCCAAGTACTAGAATATTCTTAGCACCTTCTAATGGGTGTCAATATAATTTGCATTTGTTGAGTAGATGATAAATAATCAGATTCATGCGACAATTTTAATTTAGTGTAGGAAATACCTGGGAGGCCCCAGGAGGTAATGATGTATTGTGGGTTCAAAACAATACCAGTTCAGGCAGGATCCATTTCTTCTTTGGTATTTTTCAAGTTAAAAAGTCTCATTACCCTTTAGCTCAGTGATTCATACTTTTTAACTTCTTACCTTTAAGAATTAAGTTGAAATAATAGATCTCTCTAGAGAATGTACATACATAATTTTTACATTCAATTTCAAGCGTCTATGCCCCCCTAGAATTCAATAGAGATCCCGTTCGTGGGTCGGAGGTTAAGAATCTCACCTGAAATTCAGTCATCAGGAGCATTCCAAAGGAGAAATTCAAGAGAAGAGTGAGGAATAGGAAGGAAGGAGGAGGAGGGAGACCAATTTGTGTTGGATCCCTATGAGATGCCAGTGCAGGTGACTGAAGAAAGCCAAAGAATTGCTTTTTCTAGGGAGATTTTTTTTATCTATCTGGATTTGTAAGGACTAGGTGGAGGACTTCTAGAAGGCCCCGGGCTAAGGAATTGATGACACATTTAGGACAGCGGGTACAGGAAAGGGAACCAAATGAAGTCAAGGGTTAAAGGACTCAACCAGGTCTTACTACAGAGATTAAAGATCTATGCTGCCTTGGGATTCATGTCAGACTCTGCAGAATCTGAGCTACAGGGAACAGGAAAGAGGCACAAGAATGGAGCTGTGTCAGGGAGTATCTGGGGACATCGTCTTCTTCCTATCAAGGAGCAGGTCCAGAAGGCCACAATCTTGGTGCCATTATTGTACTGTCATCCACTGAACTCTGAGAAGGGTTACTAATCAAAACCTAAATTTCAATTTCTTGTTCCATTTGAAAAGATAAAAGGTGACTGTAACAGTATTTCCTCTGCAGGTCTCTTAGACTCTTGACTGGGGAATAAAAGATCCCCTTCTCTGGAGATCCAAATAATAGAGCAATTAGCAGCATGGCTCCCAACTAGGGTTCTTTAAGTCAGAAGACCTGAGTTTAAATTCTGCAAAGTATGAGCTGTGTGACCTTGAGCAAATCTTGGAGTTTGTTTTAGAAATGTTAATGAAAATAATAGTGCCTTACTTCATATGGGCACAATGTCTGGCATACAGTAAGTGCTCAATAAGTGATAGCTATCATCGTCGATATTGGTGAATGATGGAAAAGGAACTTATCTCTAGCCACTTCCCAGGGATACTTGCCCACTAATATACTTTAGCTGTCCTCTGTAAAGCCCCAGCCCATATTCCCCAACCACTACACAACTCGAGGCTTCCTCTGGTCATACTGTGTGTACAGGGCTGGTCTCCAAGAACTTTTTGGCCCATAACTGCATGAACTTTATGATGGAAAGGCCTATGTCAGCTTGGGAATTTTATCATCCTCCTTTACTTGATTATCCTGAAGGACAAGAGTTTTTTTTTTTTTAGATGGGGAAGGATTATATAAAAAGAACTTTAGAACCTTCCCTACATGGAAGGTCATCACCATCACCTCTCCACCCCCCAAAAAGAACTACATCTAAGAAAACTAACATTTGTACAGCACTTCCCGGAGGCCTTAAATATTTTTCTCCCCAACAGCTTTTTGTCCCCATTTAATGCATGCAGAAACTCACAACCAGTCATTCAGCGTGGGAACTGAGATTCAAGCCCAGTTCTGTGACTCGTGCTTTTTTCACCTCTCTGCAGCAACCAGCAGCAAGAGCACATACGAAACAGTTCATTCTTCTCCCAAATTTTGTTTGGGACGGTCTTAGGAAATCTCCAGTGCCCAAGAGAGCTGACTAGAGCTGATATCAGTCTAAGCTCCCTGGGGAACACCTTACTGGCATTCTCCACTAGAGGCCTGAGGCAGTTATTGCAGTTTCCTTTGTGATGTGTCACTCTGCTGCCAGAGAGCTGGGCAATCCCTCCCGAACAATCCCACCCAAACAATACCCCCTCCCGAAGCCTTTCATGAAACGGAGTCATGCCTGCCATTCCAGGACTCAGATTTGGAAATCATCTATCAGAGGCCAAGTGCTTCACTGAAAAGTCTCTTGCACATCTGGAGTTTTAGCTACTAAAAACCCTTGTTAGTTTTGGGAGTCTCAACAAGTACCCTCTCCTTTCTGTCCAGCTGGAGGTCAGAGTCCAGGACCAAGAGAAAGCAGGTAAAGTTGGCAATGCCTGTCTCAACTAGGGCTAGGACGGTCAAATCCTTGGAACTGGAGGCAAGGAGAGAGGAGGGAAGCCAAGGTCCCTGCAGTTCCCATTAAGCCCTGGTTCATGCAATGGGCCCAGAAGCCAAACCCTGACATCCCCCTAGTATCAGTCAGCAAGGAGGGGAGATGACGCCTCTTTATTAAGATTAACACCAAGGAAAGCATTAAGAAGAAATACACAGAGGAGAAGGAAGGGCACACAAAGTCACCACTTGAGGAAATGGGAAGGAGGCACATCACTTAAGAACCTCAGGACAGCCACATGCTCCATGCCCTGGTCGTGGGGGAAAGGAGGAAAGGAGAGGGGAAAGCGCCATGATAGCCCAGGGCTCACAGAAGGGTCTGAAAGCCCCTGAACCTAACACCAGAGCCACAAGCCCTGCCCCTCAGGGCTCACACACTACTACACAAGTCGACACACATAATACACACAAGACATTATGGAGGCAACACCGAGAGGCAGCGGGCAGAAACATATTGCCAGGAAAAGGAACTTAAGTTAAGCGAGTGTAGCCAGGAGAGAGACAGTTTTTGGCTGCGGCCCCCAAGAGTCCCTCAAATGTCCCCTAAATCTGGGCTGTTGCTGAACACCCCCAAGTCTCTGCCTGTGAACTGGGCTCTTTGTTCTCTAAGCCTCAGCGAGTGGATAAAGCAATTCCAGATGAAGTCAGTGACAAGGCAGGTTCCGCTCTGCATGCAAAATCCTAGAGGTTGAGCTATTTTGTCTTCATGCACATTCATAACCAGCTCCTCCCAGCCCAGGGGCCCTGGGAACCCCATTCTCCCAGATTCCTAGGGCTGCAGTTCCCTCCTCAAGCTTCCTTTACCAATCAGCAGCCGCAGAGATCTGTGAGGGGGAGAGACTTCTGCAGAGCGCTGAATATGCTGGATTTCAGCAGAAGGGTAAATTTTCTGTTGCCGGAACAGAATACCCCAATTCCTTAATTTCTAAGCAAATCGCTAGAGACTAGTTGCCGTAGTCCTAGATAAGTCCTTTTTCAGAATAGAAAAAGCAGAGTTTTATTTACACTATTCAGGGGTTCTCCTGTTGGCTGGGGAGGGGGATAAAATGGGGAGGGGACGGGTGGGAGTCCAGAGATGGGCGCTTCCTCTCCCGGAACCTCACCTTTCCGCATTTGCTACATCTCACTTGGTTAGGCAGAAAGAATTCTTGATGCTCCCAAAGTCCTTCGCCCTATAAATCTTTCCTCCAGGGAGTCTCTCTCTGCCTGACCCACAAGAGCAGCGGTCGCGGGTGAAGCGTGCTGCACCGCGCAGTTCGGTCCGCTGGCGTCATGCGCTCGGAAACCCAAAGCCAGCCCGGGAAAGTAGTGGCCCTCGGAGTCCCCTCACAGGGAGGCTTCGCCCTCCAGCTGCAGCAGGGTAATGTCGGGCAGATCGAGGGGCTCCACAAGTGGTCCGTCCCCTTCAAGGAGATCAGCACAGGGGCTCTCGCGGCGCTCACAGTGACTAGTGGGTGTGGCGGAGGAGGGCATCTCCTTTTCCTCTTCATCGTCCTCCTCCTCAGGATCGTGACCCACCAAACCGCTGTCCTCAGTCCCAGGCGAAGGGGTCTCGGGCTCTTGCGGGGCGCCTGGGAAGCTCCCCTTGCAGCCGACCACGCCCAGGCCTCCCTGGCGGGGCGCGGTGGTCATAATCTGGCACATGGAGACGATGGCCCGCTGGTTGGCGCACACGTCGTCCGAGAGCACCTGGATGTGCGAGGCCTGCTCGTCCAGGGCCCCCCGCATGGCCCTCACGTCCTCAAACAGGGCCTGCAGCTGGGCCTTCAGGTGCTCCATTAGTTCCTTCATGCCGCCGTTGTACTCGCCGGAGATCACGTCCCCCACGGCGGGCACGGTGGACACCTCCAGGGGTGCCGGCATTTCGCCGCCGTCCTTGGTCATGATCTCCAGCGGACCGTCCTCCATTGAATGGCAGAAGCGGGCGGTGGCCGCTCTGGGTCCGGTCCAGCCCGGCCTCTGGAGTGGGGGAGGGGTCGGGGAGAGGGAGAGGTCCCCGGAGGGACAGGGGAGAGCCGAGGGAAGAGGATGCTCCCGAGAGGGGCGGGGAGCGGACGTGAAGAGACAGGTCCCGGGCGGAGGGCGCGTAGGATCGGGGAGGCCTGGAAGAGCCTGCGGGACAGAGACCCGAACAGAGTCTTAGGGCCAGCGCCTCTCCCGCTCGCCCCGGGGCGGAGCTGCCCTGCCCTGCCTCGCCTCCCGGACTGCGCCCGTGTCAGCGCTGCCCTTTCGGCGCCGCGAGCAAGTGCCCACCGATTTCTTGGGTTACAGAAGCGTTCGCGGAAGGGTCCGAGTCGAGGCTAAGGCCAGCAGCGCGTTCGGCTCGGGACTCCCCTCCGGCCATTAACGGGCAGCGCCCGCGAGTGTGGTAGGAGCGGCAGGGGTGGGTCTCCCAGCCGCGCCGCGGATGCTCCCCTGTTTCCAAGGCGACGCACGGCACGTAAATGACGTGTGTCTCCATGGCAACCAGAAAGTGAACAAGAAAAGGGAGGATGGCTGGGAAGCTGCAGTGGGGTTCTGGTATCTGAGCTAGCGGGCGGGGCGGGAGGGGAGGGTAAGCTGCAGTGGCCTCAGCTGAGACTGGAAAGAGCGTGTAGCTGCAATATTTATTAGAGCAGCATGAGAGAGCAGTTTGCTGCATAAACCCCCAGGTCCAGGAGAGGTCGTCCCTCTCCCAGCCTGGGTGCTAGACGCTGAGCATTACTGCCTTGGAAGGATATTCACCCGCCCGCAATTCTTTTGTCAGAGGATGGTGCTAGAGCCCGGTCCTACTTCTCTGTCCTCCAGCCGTCCGCCGGAAAGCAGAGGGTTGAGAAGCCGACGTTAATAACCAAAGGCTTGAGCTGGGGTGAGGCGGAGCCCTGGAGCCTGCCCCGCCAGAGGCGGGGAGGACCCTCTGGAGGTTTCCGCCTCTCTGTTCGGCTTCTACAGTAAAACGGCCCCCTTGCTGTAGATAGCAAAGGAGCTGCAATGGGATAGAATTCCCTCCTACATGAGACCCAACCGCTCCTACCCAGGGCACTGAACGTTTTTCCAGGACGATGAGGCAAAGTACGTAAGTTTTTAGAAGAAACCTCCATAAGAGCAGAGATTTTTGTCTCTTTCGTGCCCTCTGTCGCCATCACGGAATCCCCAGCACCTAAAATAGTACCTGGCACGTAGTAAGTAAATGCTCAATACATTCGTTGAATGAATAACAAGAACCACTACGTCCTATTCCCTCATCCATAACCCTGCAGCCTACACAGTGGCTTTTAGGAGACCTGAATTCAATTTGTTTCTGTCACTTGCTAATTCAGAGACCTTGAATAAATCATCTTCCTGATCTGTTAGAGGACTGGACTGGATAATTTATAATATTATGTCAAACTGAATAACTCTGCATCAGCTCACAGGTGAAGGGTGAGCTGTTAACAGTGTCCGTGAGGGGTGGATGCAGTGGGGAGGGGGGGACTGTGTGTAAGAGGATAATTCCCCCTCTGCTGGCCTGGTGTCCAGGTACAGACATACACGGAGTGTCTCAACCTTTGTGACAACTCTTTTCCCTGTTTGAGGGGTGAAGTGGGAGAAGAGGAGGAGGAGGAAGAAAAATGGAATTTACATTTTTATAGATGACTTCAGATTGAGAAGGAAACAGCACCTGGGCAGCAGCACTAATATGACCTTAGTAAATTGTAGAAGCAAAGTGGTCAGAAAACAAAAGTGAAGTTTACAAGAAGAAGTAAATCTGGGGAGAAGAAACAAACTATATCAATCCAAGATGAGAAAAAGCTAGGTATAGGCAGGTGAGTTGTATACAGGTTCAAGGCTAGTGAATGTGTCACCTGGGGTTTCCCTGCTCGCATACTCTAGTGATGAAGAGCAAGCCTGGCCCAGAGGAACTTATGTGGCACTAAAGAACTGTCTGACCTATCCTTGTCTTACTGCTATTAAAATAATAAGTGGGGAAATAACCTAAACAGCAGAATGTTTAAGGCATTGTTGATATAATAAAGGATCATGCAGCCATTAGAAATTTGATTTCCCTAAACAAATATATGAACAAATTAAAACCCCTACAGTACTGTATTTTCTAAAACAAATGATCCAGTCCTCCCTGCTCACTCATTCCTTCCTTACTCATTCCACAAACTTGTGGTGCCCTTACCTTGGTTATCACTCCTACCTCCACCATGTGCCCCACAGGTTATTTCTAAAACTCAGGAGAAGAAAAAATGCTTTTCCTTGGTTTCCCTAAGCACAGCCGAAGTGGGCTGGTATTTACAAAAAGACTACAAAACAAACAAACAAATAAACAAAAACTATCAGAAAGCTCTTTGCTGCATCTACTGCAAGGATGAAGACCATTCTCAGCAGTCAGACTGTGGATATTCCAGGAAATGTGGACATCATACTGAAGGGACCCACGGTTATTGTGAAGGGCCCTAGAGGCAGCCTGCAGAGCGATGTCAGTCACAGCAATGTAGAACTCAGTCTCCTTAGAAAAAGAGGCTCTGGGTTGACAAATGGTGGGGCAATAGAAAGGAACTGGCTATTGTTCACACTATCTGTAGCCCTGTACAGAACATGATCAAGGGTGCTACACTGGGCTTCCATTACAAGATGAGGTCTGTGTATGATCATTTCCCCATGAATGCCATTCAGGAAAATGATTCTCTTGCTGAAATACGGAATTTCTTGAGTGAAAACTACATCTGCAAGGTTTGGATGATGACTGTCAGGTGTTGCTTGTTCAGTATCTCGAACACAGAAAATGAATTAATTCTTGAAGGAAACGACACTGAACCTGTATCAAATCCAGTTGCTTTGATTCAACAAGCCACAATGTTAAAAATATGTATATCAGAAAAAATTTGGATGTTATTTATGTTTCTTAAAAAGGAACAGTTCATCAGGCTGATGAATAAGATCTAAGTTGTCCAGCTACAATTTTAGTATATGTGCTGCCAAAGCAAGCACTAAGTTATCTAGCTATAGAAATACCAAGATGTCAGATGACTCCTCAAACTTATTTGTGCCATTTTAAAGATGCATTAAAAGTTATGTATTGATTTAGGACAAAAAAAATAACTATAGGAAAATTAGAAACACAGACTAGAGACACACACACATGCATACACAAAACAGTTGAACTTACACAGTGTAAGTTTCTGATCATACAAAAGCAAGTATGTTCTCAGGGTCTACAGGTTGAACCCTACTGCTCATCCTTCCCTGGAGATCTCTGCTATAACCAGAAAAGACTGGCATGACTTGCAGAGTTTTTGCCTGTGTCTGTTACTTCACATCTCTTGAACTAGCACTTGGTATGGATGATTTCATCTTGCCAGCTCCCTCACCCTTCAGGTGAATCTCTGCCTTCAATCTACAAGGAGTGACCCTGTCCTCTGTATAGGGCCGCTCATCTTGGCCTTAACCTTACATTAAACATAATCCCCATACAGTAGGAGCTGGATTATGCCATCATACAAGGCCCTTTGCCACTATTGTGGAGGATGCCATGTATGTCAAGGCTTTCAGCATAACATTACATCATGCTACCCAGAAGTGCTGGCATGAAGTCCACTGAGTGTACAAGGGGTCTGAACCTAGAGGGAGGGGAAATTATTGGAGAAGCACGAAAGAACATAGGAAACATGTGCAGAGATCAAGGGGTGTGGCTGATCCAGTCAAGCTCCAGGTCAGACATTTGAAAGCCGAGGGTAGGTGGGAGCTGGAGGAGTGGACAAGTAGCAGGACTTGAAAACATAAGGAGGCGACAATCGGTGCATCAGATTCAGAAAAAGGTCATTTAAAGAATCCGGTGTAAAATGAGACAAAGGAAAATAAGAGGAGGGTATAGTCTCAGAAAAATAAGGGGAACAAATGCAGGGAATGAAGCAGAGCCTTAGTTGTTCTGCCGGGTTATAATACTGCGTTCTCTAGACACCAGTGCCTTAGGGTTTGTTGAGTGGGTCCATTTCCAAGCAAATGGGGCTGAATGGGAACTCTGTCCATGTCACTAGAGTATTCATACATAAAAAGTATGCTGTATAGCAAGAAAGAATAACCCCTACACACCCTTCTGCTTCCTGCCTTTCTCTATTCTTTGGGAATAACCTAGCTGTTATAATCCTTCATCCCAGTCTTATAGGCCAAGAGGGGAAGAGACTCCATGCTGCATAGATATAGGTCTCCATCAAATACACCTAGTTTCAAATATCATATTCTCAGTAAAATTATGATTTTTAGTAGTCTCTGCCATTTTCCTCTATGTGGTTTCTAGTTTACCTCCAGACTCTATTTTATATAGCTGGTATACTTTTGCACTATAAATCAAACAGTCATGATGAAGATGCTCATGTGATTCATCTAGCTCTAGAATGACTGCTGTACCTTCGGTCCACAATCCCAGACAAGGCTCCCCAAATTCAACTTTTATGAAGCTGGGTTGCCTTGTGGCCCATCTTAGCATGATATCGCATTGCAAAGAAACACCTCGAAGAGCCAGAAAGAATTAAAAAGCAATTTAGATTTAAACTCTAAAGAGTTTACATTCTTAGCATGGAGGAAAACATCTTAAATTCTCTTCCTTTTTTCTCTAACTCAACTTGTACATTATGGCATAGCTGCCTGCCATTCTCTCTTCTTTCTCCGCAAACATCTCAAAACTTTCTCTCAAGCCTGGCCCTTGCTTTTTCATTCCCCTTTACTTCTTGGATGTACCCTTTTTCTCTTTTACAAAGGCACCTATTGTGTCAACATTCGCAGAGGTTTTTTTCCACTTTTAGTGCATGTTCTGTCATTTATCCTGTTCCACTCTGACATGACTAGTTCCAGCCCAAGTGTTGCTGGGAAGCTGGCCACAGACATAGGTATTCAGAGCCCTGGTGCAGGGTCTCATGTATCTTCCACCCTCTCCATATATTTTCTGTACCACAAAAGGTACCAACCGCTCAGGGCCTGGGCAGGCTCCTAGTCAGAATCCTCATCAGGTATTGATAGCGCTGCACCAACTAAGAACATTCACAATTTCTGGCGCCGTGGGGCAATTTTGCTTGACAAATTGCCTCTCTCAGACTATCAGTTCAATTTAGAGGAAATTATGTCCAGGTATCTGGGCAGGATATGGACTGTGGTATGCCTGCCACAGACTTCCCTTTCATTTAAAAGAATTTTTAGAAATCTAGTGTTCCTTGATACTGACTTATGCAAGCTTTCAGGCTCCTTGTCACCTGTATTTTCACTTGTTTCTTTATTGCCTTTCACTTCCAACGAGAATATAAGATCCATTAGAGCAGGGTTTGGTTTTGGTCACTGCCATATCTCCAGTACCTAGAATTGTGCCTGGCACAACAGCTCAATAAATATTTGCTGAATATGTGAGTGAATGAAGCCTGAATTCATATCTAGAAAAAATCTTCTTAAGGGCATATAGTTTGTAGAGCTCCAACTCTGTCTTACCTTAGAGAGCAGTTTAGCATCTTTAATTTCAAGCATCTACTTTGGCAATCTATGGCTTATGTTGACACAATTAAATGGACCTTTTAGTGGCTTTTCTTGAACAAAGAAATACTATAAGACATATGGAAGTATCTACCTCTTGCAAAAGAGAAGTGCTTGCAGCTTTGAAATGAGAGTTACCACCTACCCACCCACTCAGACCCCCAGTGGTATAGTCTTCCACCATTTCTAGCAAAGTCTCAAAGATATTGGGGCTAAGTTTCAGTCAGAACTCAAGGTCAGAGGACTGCATGCATTCCCCTCCCCTCAATGTTGCTTGACAATGTGATGATACCAAGCCTGTATCCCCATCCTGTATGTCAAGGAGAAGAACTCCTAATTTATATTCTTATTCTACTAGAGACAGGCTCAAAAAAATACTGCTACTGGTTATAAGATTAGTAGCTAACTGAGAAGGGATATTATAAATAGAAATATTACTGTGCTTCAAAGATAATGTTTCTCTTCTCTTTGAGTTTCTGAACTGGTAGACTAGTAATTTAGGATAATGTTCGTCCAGGTTACTTTTTACTGTAATAAAATTGAGGCCTTTTCGTCCCTTGCTTGTGCCTTCCCTACTTCTAAAACCAAACCAAACAAAAACAAAGTTTCTCCTCATTTATCAAATATATATCAAGGGAGATGTAAAGATCAGTCTTTCCAGGATAGTAAAACCAAATTAAGACCAAACATCAAACATGGATTAGAAAAACAATATTCCAGGAATTGAGGTTAGTCTTGAAAAAACTTTAGCTGCATAACTTCAAGAAGACCTTACTATTCTCCACAGTGTTGTCTGAGTCTCTAAGAAGCAGAGGACAATTTTATGTGAAGTTCACTGGTGATTACCTAGATCAAATGCATTAAACTGGGACTCATTTCATCTCAGTGGGTGATCTGGAGTCACATATCCAATCTATTCATCCCAGTTCACCATTACCATATTTCACACCTGCTTCCAGTTGCTTCTTGTGTAATTAAAACTCAATTCCCTCTTATTAATGGCATTAATGGCTTTTGCTGCTCAAGAGAACGATGAGTACCATCCAAGACATCTCTAAGTGTGCTAGATAATAAAACTACCCATGATTTTACATAATTAGAACATTCAAATCTCTGGTGTTTAAATTATAATGAGGTCTGTGAGACATAGTCCTCTCTGTTTCATACGTACGGACTTTTATTAGTTGTTTTGGGGGGACATTAACTTCACAGAAAAGAATAACTATGGAGGAAAGTTCTAAGAAGATGGAGATGAAGCATGGAGATGATGCCAGGGCTGTGATTTGAGTCTAAGGTCTAATGAAAGAAAAGAAATAATCAACAGAGGTGCGTGAAAGAAGGAAAAGCTGGAAAGAATTTTTCAGTAAATTTTTAGCTCTGAGACAAACTAGCACAGAGGATAGAGAGCATCATCATTCCCTGATTCTACCCTGAGGGCAAGAGGCAGGATTAGACATTTGACTAAGGTTTCTTCAAGGACTTCTTAAGAGTGATGAATATGTAAGAAGGAGCCTGAACCTCCTTTTCAGGCAGTCTTGAAAACTGGGAGAGTCTTACTTGTTTGAGTTTATCTTGAGGGGAAATAGATTTGTTTACCCCCGAGACCAGCTTTGTCATATTTCCACACCCTAGTGCCCACATTTTAACCACAAATGAAAGGTTGAACGAGTCCTGAAATGATTGTGTATTTTCAAGATAGGAAGATGACCATAATCTCTGATACCCATAAACATTTCTCAAATCCATTTTCTCTTCCCCATTTCTACAACTTCAGGTCCTAGTTATCTCATGCCTGGAGGATTCTAATAGTTTCCCTTTTAGCCTTTCCTCTGCGCCCTCCCTTCTCTCTCTTCCCTATGCATCCATTTCCTCACGGCAGTCAGAAGTATCTACCTAAAACTCAGATTTGAGACTTTTCACAACCCACTTTAAAATGTCCCAAAGGCTTCCCATAGTCTCCAACCTCATTTCCCCCTACCCCATTCTGCCTCACTATTTACCCTCGAGATGCACAAATCTACTTGTAGTTCCCATATATCCAGCACACTTTCATGTCTCTCTATCTTTATTCATGCTGTTCTCTATGTTTACAATGCCTAACTCATCTTCTTTTATGAAGTATAATGCAAATATATAAAAATATATAAACATATATGTATAATTCAGTGAATAAAGACAGTACCTGTATAATCATTACCCAGGTCAAGAAACAGAATATTGCAAGTGTTTCTTCCTCCCCACCACCGGAGACGCCCATTCCTACGCTGGAGCCAAAACTTTCTTCTTGCTATGGGTAACCACTCTCTCAGTTATTATCTTGATGACAATTTTCTTGCTTTTCTTTATAGTTTATCAATCACATGTTTATACATCCCTAAACAATATAGTGCAATTTTGCCTGGTTTTGAACATTACGTAGATGGCATCACAATGAATTTATTCTTTTGAGCATTATATGAATGAAATCACAGAATTTGTTGTTTTATGTTTTGCTTCTTTTTCACATTATATTTCTAAAGGTCATCAATGTTGTTGCAGTATCTGTGCTTTGTTAATTTGTATTGTTCTACTGCATTCCATTGTATGAATATACTGCCATGTATTTATCTGCATTCAACTGTTGATAGACACTTCAGTTATTTTCAGATTTTGGCTATTACTAGCAATGCTCCTATGAATATTTTAGTACATGTTTCATCGTGCATATAACAGAAGTTTTTTCTAAAGTTTATTTATAGATAAACATGCTGAATCACAGAGTATTCTTATCTTCAGTTCTACTAGAGAATATCGATATCAAATATTTTTCACAAGTGGTCGTAATAATTTACACTTCACCACCAAGGTAAACATTCTCATTACTTTGCATTCTCTCCAACACTTGGTATTGTCAGACTTTTAATTATTAATTTTTTTGGATATAATCCCAAGTGCCTGGAACAGTGCCCAGCTTATAATAAGCATGCCTTAAATATTTATTGACTATATGAATATATCTTAATTTCTAAGTATGGGAATTTTCTAATTGTCTTTTTGTTATTGATTAATAGCTTAAATCCATTGTAGTTGTAGAACACTTCCTGTTTAATATCAACCTTTAGAAAGTTGTTAAAACTTGCCCAATAGGCAAGTTTTTGTTTAAAATGTTACATATATGCATCATGAAAGAATGTGTTTTGCATTTGTTGGGTACAAGGTTTAGGTATTTCCATTAGCACATTTAAAACAAATTTATAAACTACTTATACAAATTTTCTATATCCTAAGTGATTTTGTCTACTTATAGGTTACTAAGAAGGAGTTATTCTAATCTTCCACTATGTTTGTGAATTTGTTCTTGTAGTTCTTATAATTCTTGCTTTATATAGTTTGGTGCTATATTGTAAGCATAATTTACATTTTTAAATTGTCATATTTTCCTAGTGAATTGAATGTTTTTCATTAGTAGGTTTTTTTTTTGTTCAGTAATTATGCTTTTTGCCTTAAAGTTCATTTTAACTGATAGTAATATAGTTGCACCAGATTTCCTTTAAATGAGGTGCATAATATATCCTTTTCCATTCCTCTTCTTTCAACTTCTGTTTCCATAAGTTTTAAGTATATTTCTGTTAGAAAACTTATAGTCAGATTTTGTTTTGCTCTGCATTTTATCTATTTTGGCATCCTTTGTCTTTTATCTAGAGCATTTAATCCAATTATATTTAATATTAATAAAGTTAACATTTGGATTTAAACTATATTTGTGGATTTATCTGTCATTTCCATTAGGTTTTGCTTCTTATATTTT
This sequence comes from Rousettus aegyptiacus, assembly GCF_014176215.1. Classification (NCBI taxonomy): domain Eukaryota; kingdom Metazoa; phylum Chordata; class Mammalia; order Chiroptera; family Pteropodidae; genus Rousettus; species Rousettus aegyptiacus. The sequence continues at coordinate 132,168,864 of NW_023416295.1, forward strand.
GAAGCTCTTTTATTACATTTTTAACAATTTAGGACTGTTATGTCCTTTTGCTGAATTGACTTGGTTTATCATTATGAAATAGCCTTTTTTTATTCTTGGTAATATTCAATGCTCTAATATTTATATAGTCTGATATTAATGAAGCCATTTCAGATTTTTAAAATTAATATTTGCATGGTATATTTTTTGTCATATTTGTGCTTTCATACTTAAGGTGGATTTCCTATAAATGAAATATACTTGGCTCTTTTTATCCAACTTGACCATCTCTGCCCTTTAATGGATATGTTTAGACCATTTACATTTATTATAACTTTTGATAAGATTGGATTTCAATCTGTCATCTTGCTATTTGTTTCCTATTCTTTGTTTCTTATTTTCTAATTTCCATTCCGATGTTTAAACTAATTGAATTTTTAAATGATTCCTTTTTAGTTCCACTATTGGCTTATTAGGGCTTCCTCTTTTTCTCTTTTTTTTTTGTTGTTGTTGAAGTTGTTGCTTTAGAGCGGTGCTTTCCAAATAGAATTTTTTGTGATGATGGAATCATTCTATATCTGCACAGTCCAGTATGGTAACCACTAGCCACATTTGGTTATTTAATACTTGAAGTATAGCTAGCTAGTATGACCAAGGAACTGAATTTTTAATTTTCCCTAATTTTAATTTTAATAGCCACATATGTCGAGTAGCTACTGTATTATTGGACAATGCAGCTCAAGGGTTTAATAATACGCATCTCAAACTTAATCACAGTCTACTTTTAAATAGTGTAAGAATCTTACAACATACTTTCATTTTCTCCCTTATGTCCTTTGTATATTTGTTGTCACATATATTACTTCTACAGATGCTAAAACCCCAAGCGCATTTTTAAAATCTTTACTTTGGTCATTTATCTTTTCAAGAGATTAAAATGTGAGAAAAGTGTTTTAAATATTTTGCCTACATATTTATCACTTTTCACACTTTCTCTTCCTTTCATTCATCCAAATTTTCATCTGTTATTTTTCTGCTACCTGAAGAACTTCCTTTAATATTCCATCTTTTGTTTGTTTAAAATAGTCTATTTCACCTTTATCTTTGAAAGACATTTTTGCTGGCTAAATCTTCTGGGTTGACCTTGTCTTCTGCTTTGCATAGCTTCTGTAAGAAATCTGCTGGCATAATTTCCTCTCTTCCTCTATAGCGGAGGATGGCAAGCCATGTAAGTCTCCGTTGCAACTACTCAACTCAGCACAGAAGCAGCCATAGCCAATACATAAATGAGTGCATGGGGCTGTGTTCCAACTAAACTTTATTCAGAGAAACAAGTATAGGGCCAGATTTGACCCATGGGCCATAATTTGTCAATCCCTGCTCTATATGTAATGTATCCTTTTTTATCTGACTGCTTTTAGAATTTTTTTTCTTTATCCTTGGTCTTTAGCAGTTTGGTTATGATGCGCTCTGGCACAGTTTTCTTCAAGTTTATTCTGCTTGGATTTCACTGAGCTTTCAAATTTGTAAATTTTTTAGTCATTATTTATTTTAAAATTTTTTAGCTCCTGACTCTTTTGAACCTTGTTACATGTATGTTAAACTGCTTGATATGCCTCACAGAGCATGTTGCTCTAATCCTTTGTTTTTCAATCTTTTTTCTCTCTATACTTCATTTGGGATAGTTTCTATTTCTGTCTTCAAGTTTTCTAATCCTTTCTTTTGTAGTCAACAATTTGCTATATTTCCCCTGTGAAAATTTTTAATTTTATTTATTTTCTAAATTTGATAATCCTGATTTTAGGTAATATTAAACTTCAAAATTTGTGCCACATTATCTAAGTATTACTTTGACTCACATTAATATTACACATATTTAAACTCAAGTCAATTGCAAAATATAAATGTTTACTTAAGTGATATAATTCTCCTTTAAAAGGTTTTACTTTAAACTTTCATTGCTATTCTACTCTCTAGCCTCCGCTGTCCAGAAACAGGCAGATTTCAACTAATTTCTTTAATGAATATTTTGTAGCAAGTTTCTAAAGTTTTCCAATTCTTTTACACTTATAGAAATTCTTCCCCATCCATTAAACAACGATACAATTTCTTGTCTGGTTAGATGGAATTTAGAAATGAGCCCACTTGCTCGTATATTTGCTGTCAATTTCTTTGAAAACAAGACCTTCAGAGCAGTGCCCCGAGTCTGAATATTTTCCCACAGTTGACATTTAAGCCAACCAACACAGTCTATAATTTTGGAAAGATTTCAATAATGCTTCCAAAAGTAGTCTGTCTGTAATTATCTTGCTCCTTTTTCTATCTCAAACAAACAAACAAAAAAGAATTCCATAAAAGTAAAAATTATTTGACTTTGTGAAATATTTCTAGGAATAACTTTGTTTTCTGAATCTTCAACTTCATTTCCAGTGAATAGTTGAAAATCTCAGTGCCCAGAGAATGGTAGCACTTTAGATAAAGGCTTTGATTCTTTTAAATAGAGAATATACACATTTTTGAGCCTTTTTGTACCTTCTCCTTCAATCGAAATTCTATCAAATGCACTAGTGAAATTCTGTAATGTGTATCCCCATTTATTTTCCAAACAAGTATCCTGTGAAAGCTATCTTGTTCTCAAATGCACATTAATGCTTGCATGTAGTCTAGATATAAGTCTGTAGAATGCCCCCTACTTTTATAATACATTGACCTTCTAGCTGTTGAAAAATGTTCTCTTCACATTTCCCTCGATCAGAAGCTAAAATATTTATCTTTTAATTGTCTGCGACTTGAAACAATTTTCTTCATAGATGATTATACTCTCTATCTTCCAAGCATCTGGTCCTTTATGACTGTGTAATGCTTAGTATTAAGAGCAATCTACATTTTCAGTATCAAGGTTTTCTGCATCATCAGCTTCACAGAAGTTGTTTGAGGAATTGTCACATTGGGTTTATTGAAGAACAACCTTCTCTTGTTTCTATACTCAGAGATTCATCCATAGTTCCAAGTCATTCAGCTTGTTCATATTCTTCAGTGACACATTATCACCTTCTTCAGAATACCTGTAGCTTGCAAGTTTAATTTAAATTGAATTAAAATGCTAAAATTTTAAATTATTTGATTTTATATTTTTATTACTTCTTACACTGAATTTATTTGCTTTATTATATGCCATAGATAAAACAGTTTCACAATACTAGTATTAGTACTAACAGTAAAACTACAGAATGAAGTTTAAAAGGCTTTCACGGTTTGTTTTGTTCTTAGAATGTATCCCACTAAAGAAAAAACAAAGTCCTGTGTTCAAAAGTCATTTGAAATAAATCTTTGTTTTTGGTTATTTTACCAGTCTCATACACACTTAGTTTTATTTCATTTATTTTCAATGCCAAGGATTGCTTTTTCTCTTTTTGGTTTAATTGACTTTTTGAATCTGTAAAATAATTACATCATTCTAAAGTCAAAACCACATGAAAGGATATACTCAGAGTCTCCTGTCTCCATCCCCTGATCCCAGTTCCCCTCCCTACCTCCTATAATAACCATTTTTTATTAGTTTCTGGATTATCCTTCAATGTTTCATTTTATATAAAAAAGTAGCTACCATATACACTATTCTACATCTCGCCTCACATAATATATTGTATAGCAACACATAGAAATATTCCTCCTTATGTTTATAGCTTCATAGTATTCCACCATGTACCATAATTATTTTTAACTATTTTACTCTTCGCTGTTGATGGTATTGGGGGTGGGGAGTGGAGGTGGATTTCTAGTCGTTTGTCATTAAAAATAATGCCACAATGAATAACCTTGTGCATATCATTTCAAGTTTGTGCAAAGTACTTTTAGCATAGATTCCTAGAAAATGTGATTGCTGAAATAAAGGGTGAATACAGCTATTTGTAATTTTGCTAGATAGTACCAAATTCCCCTTCTTCAGGGCTGTACAATTCTATACTTCCACCAGTAGCATATTGTGTCTCTTTCCCCAGCATTTTGGCAACAAATTGTGCTCTTAAACTTTGAATTTTTGCCAACACATGTAAGAAATACTATCTCAATGTAATTTGCTTTGCTTTTTTGGATGAGTTGAGCCTATTTTACTATTTTAAGGGCCACTTGCATGATTTTTTAAAAAAACTATCTGTTCATGTCTTATGCTCATTTTCTCTACCGGATTTACGTCTTCATATACTAATGAGATTAACTTTTTCCTGTGTGATATAGTTGCAAATATTTTGTTCAGTGAATCATTTCTCTTTGGTCTTACTTATGATATTGGGATCACACAATTAAAAACGTCATATGATAGAATTTATCGGTCTTTCACTGATGCTAGATTTTGAGTCGTTGAAATGCTTCCCCCGTTACCTCCCTGAGTATATTATACAGAAATCTACCTATGTTTTTTCTATAGCTTATAAGATTTCTGTTTTTGTTATGCTTAGTTACCTGGTCCACGTGGAGTTAATCTTGGTGTGCGATGTAAGCTGCGGATCCAATTTTACCTTTTTCCAAATGGTACTCAGTTGTTTCAATAACACTTAAAGTCCATTTTTCCCCATTGTTTTGTAGCATCTTTGTCATATATCAAACTTCTTTATGTATTATATTGATGCATAGACTTTCTATTATGTTCCATTAGTGAGTCTGTCTAGTCATGTACCAATTCTACACCATTTTAATTATTAAAGCTTTATAGTATTTTAGATGTCTGGTACAACTAGTGGCTCTTCATTGCTCTTCTTGCTTATTTTTCTGAAATGAACTTAAGAATCAATTTGTCTAACTAAAAAAAAGAATTTGTTGGAATTTTTATTGGAATTGTATTAAATTTACAAATTCACTTAGGCATCTTTCATTTGCTCGAATCTACTTATGTGTCTTTGGGAAATTTTATAAGTAAAGTTTTTCTCATAGGTTTTTTACATATTTCTTATTAACTTTATTTCTAAGGATTTGTAATTATAGTTGTAATCAAAATGAGATGTTGATGTTTTCTTCTATGTTATCTTCTAACTGCTTCTTCTTTGTATCTATGAAGCCTACCAATTTTTGTAAATTGCTTTTGTAGTCTTCTAAATTACTGAGTCATCTTTTTGTTTGCAGTAGTTTTCCCACTGATTTTTGTTTTTTTCTAGACACACCATTGTATTATCAATAATTTTCATACATTTAATTGCTCTCTCTATAGCAATGCTGTGGCCAATACCTCCAACACTGTGTTAGGTATTATAGTAATAGCGGACATTTTCATTTTGCTTTGGACATTAACAGGAATGCCTTCAGTGTTTTCCCATGAAAATAATAAGTAAGATGCTGGTAAGCAAGATGCTTTATAATGGTAAGAAAACACTCTTCTATTCTTTTTAAAGTTATTTTATAGGGTTAAAAGGGTCAAATATGTGGCGATAGAAAGAAATCTAACTATGGGAAGTAAACACATGTTGTAATATATATACACCTTACTGTTAATTTGTACACCTGAAACTTACTGGATTTCATTAACCAATGTCACCATAAAAATAAATAAATAAATAAATAAGAATTTGAAAAAATAAAAAATAATAAAAATTTTAAAATAAATAAATTAAATTATTTTTTATTAAGAATATATTTTTCTCAAATGTTTTCCCATCACTGTGGAGAGAATTGCAAGATCTTTTCAAAATGTATAATAATATTATTAAACATATTAATGTACTTCCTAACATTGAACCATCTTCCCATTTCTGAAACAATTTTTCTTGATCATGACAAATCAAATTGTTTTATTCCATTTGCTTACATTTTATTTAGGATTTTTGCATTAATATTCATGAATAATATTGGTATGTAGTTTTTCTCTTTTGTACAATCTTTATCAAATTTTGGTTCCAATGTTATGTTTATTTTATTAAGAATTTTTGAAGTTGTCGTTTTTCTGTGCTTTGGAATAGAATTGGATTATAGGTCTTTCAAAAGTACCATTTGAAACCATCTTGAATACTTTAAGGGAGACTTTTTAAAAATATTCTATGTAGTATTGTATTGTTTTTAGCAGAATGGCTCATCTAAATAAGCTATTTCTTTTTTTCCTGGAGACAAAAACTCCCATCTTTTGTTATCATTATTTACTCCCTCTAATCCTTATACTTTATTCAGTCATCTTCTCTAAAAATTCTTTCCTGAACTCCCCAGGTTGTGCTAATGTGCCTCTTGTCTGGGTTCGTTCTGGACATTGTTCATTCTTGCAAAGCTACATTATAGTGAAGTAATTAATGGTGGATATCATTATCCTCTTTTAGCCAAAAACTTCTTGTGGATGGGGATCTTGCCCCTACTTTGTTACTTCCAGTGTCTATTGCCAAACACAGTGCCCAACATACAGTAGGAGCCTCAATAAATATTTGATGAACCAATCTTTGATCAGATCTCCCCCCTAACCCCATCTCTCTCCTCTGTCTCCCTCTTTCTGTCTCTCTGTCTCTTTCTCTCTTACACGCGCGCGCACACACACACACACACACACACACACACACACACACACACACACCTGTTTCTTCTCCAGTTCCTATCTTTGTTCTCCTTGGTTCATCTGGGAGCTCACAGCAAAAATCTAGGAGTCATCATTCCTGGTAATGTGTACCCCCTCATCTCCATCTTGTAATCAATCACCAAGTTTTATCAGTTCTTACCTTAAAATATTTCAAATTCACCCACATCGCTCCCTTTCTATGGACCTTAGTCCAAGCCCCTATCATTTATCGCCTAGGTAACTGCTATTTTCCTATTTTAATCTTTTCTCTTCCCCCTTCATAATCCATTCTTCACCAGAATACTAATTTTATCCTTTAAAAATACAGATGTGATTATAAAACCTATCTGTCTTCCTGTTCTTTGGGGGTAGTTTAGAACCCTTAATATGTCCCAAAGACCTTGCCTGATCTGGAGCATCCCTACCTTTCCAGCCTCAACTTGTGCCCCACTTCCTTATTCTGGCCTCTATCATCTTACAACTTCCTAAGTTATTTCCTTCTCAGAGTTTTTGAATATTATTTTCCACTTACTAGAAGGCCTACTCCCTGCACCTCCTCCACACTTTTGATCTGGTTATATTTATTCATCTTTCAGGTCTGTGCTAAGGGACCTAGTCTGCCTGAGGTACTCTATTGAATCCTCATATTGAGCTTCATTCTCCTCTTTACCACTATTGTGATTATTTAGTCATTCAGGTGATTCTTTATCTAATGTTTATTTCTTACACTAGATAATTTCACTGGAGGCGGGGACTATATTGATCTTCTTTTCAGCTGGATCTTCAGCATTTATCACAAGGAACAGCATAATAAATATTATTTAATAAGTATTTGTTGAATGAATGGAGGAAACATTGAATGAATAAATGAACAAAGTACTAATTACTATGGAACTCTTGAGCAAGAAGCCTAAAGGAACAAACGCTCTATTTTCCCTCCAGGGGGAGACATACTCCACCTAGAAATAGCAGGGCCTCAAGAAAGCTCAAAATTCTGAGAAGAGTGAATTTGTTTCTCAAGCCCCTGCAACTGATTCAGAGAATCCAATCATTTCCCTGTTAGGAGGATTCTTCAGATCACTCTGGATCACCCTCTGGTACCAGGCAAATGAGCATTTTCTCTGTTAATTTTCCTTCCTTGAGCAATCTTAAAATCTCTTGCTAGAGTTTGTCTACCCCGGTCTCTGCTAGGAATTTAGCTACAACTGCCCCCATTCTTGGAAAAATAGTGTCATATATATAATTTCAATGCTATCATTAACATTGTTATTTCTTTTTACTGTAATTTCTTTTCAAAATTCCTCAAGTAATCTTTATAAAGTCTTGAAATGTTTCAAAATTACTCTGATAGTAAAAATATTGGACTTGTAGAGCCAAAAAATAATAAAATATTGATGAAAAGCTAATTTAAAAAACACAGCGATTCATAAATTTCCCTGAGTGTAGGGGAAAGTCAAAAGGAAGAAAAAAAAGAGTAGAGTTTTAATATTGTTAGCATGTCTGCCTCTAAGCAGCTTCTGAAAGACGTCCTTGTTTAATCCCAATGATACATCTTAGGAGACTACCCCTACTGCACATTAATACTGTTCTTTTCTCGGCTGAATTACTTTCTCTTGGACAAGGTTTAAGTGTATAAAAAGTTTCATGAGACTGACATTGTATTTTTCTCAACTTTTTTTTCTTTTTCTTTGTTCTATTTCCAAGATCCCTTTCAATTTTTCTTTTATATGTGCCTCTTAGTTCTTTCTCAGAATCAGGGACTGGTACACAGAGGCATTCTACTGTTTTTGTCTTTAGGAGGTTAGTTTACTTTAGTTCAATGCAGTTTGCATTTATCTAATATTGTGTGTTTGAGACTATGTGCTATAGTGGGGAGGTAAGTGTAGGAATTCTAAGTCTCTGTCTTAAGGTTCTTACAATGTAATTGAGAGGACTAGACATTTGGTAACCTCCTTGAACAAATATAAAATAATACAAAGACCACATAGTTAAGAACCAACATTTGTGTAGTTTACAAAATCATTCTTGACAAATGTGATCTAATTTTTGTGAAATTAACCCTTGGAGCAGGTGGTGGTGTTCTCATCCTGTTGTACAAATGGGTAAACTGAAACTTAGATAATGTAACTTGCTTAGACAGATGAAGTAACTAAAGCTACTATCAGAACTGGAACTTTGGTTCTGATGGTGGTTTCATAATATTACATTGTTTCTAAAATAAGAAGTTATAAGAAATAGCCCTAAAAATTGAGAAATTCAAAGTCAAGAGGAAATATACTATTATATTAATAAAGGAAAGCTTATTTTTCCCAGAAAGTTTGACGCTTGCATCTTATTTTTTCACCTTACTTTGTTTATTTTGATTGATCCCCTCTCTCTCCTTTGCTCCTAGGGTATCTCAAACTTCCTTTTGCTTCTTTTCTTTTTTTGGTGTGAGAAAAACTTATTGGGAAGGAATCAATTCTTCTTACTTAAGTCACCTATCTTTAGGAAGGTGTCAGCAAAACTTTGCCATCAACATTAGCCAAGTGGCCCGTGAAGAAGGGTAAGTCCTTTTTAGATAGAAGCGTAATTAAGGAGTTCTGGCCAGAAGCCAGAAAACTGTTGTGAAAGGCGTCCTGTTATGACTTAGAGAAGTTGCAAAGTAGAATTCCTCTCCTCTAGCACACTCACTCTAGAGGATTACATTCAGAATAAAGAAAATATTTGGAGCCAGCAGGTAAAGAAAGGAGGTTTTCACTCCAAAAAAGCCTGTGGCCAATAGGTGCTGCAATGCTCAAAGAGCAAGATACCCAAATCTGTAACCTGGGACAGCTCAATGGCATCTACCCACGGAGACTGGATATTAACACAAGTCGAACAGTGATAACAGCAGTCATTACTAGCAAAACATCATTATCAAATTCCTAGTTCTAGTTTATGCCAAGGTCTGAAAATAGGAACACTAGCTGTACTGTCAATCAACACTAGCTAATGAACATTTCTTGAGAGTAGAACTGGAATTAGCAAGAAAGAGAAGAAAAACTAATGACTTAAAAGTCTTATGAGAGACACAACACATTTAAAAAAACGACTTATAGAATCACTTATAATAAACACATGAAGAACAGAAATAAACTAAAATGTATAAACATGGAGTTGGGATATTGAATGTAAGATTCATGAGATGTGATCAAAATACAACTTTGTTTTTTCAGCTTTTACCATCTTTTAAAAATATTTGCTGAGAGGGAATAATCTTCCCCTGCTTCTGAATGGAAAAATGAGCAGACTCCCTGACTTTTTAGTTCATTCTTCCATAATTGGCAGTGGTTTTAAGTCTTGGTTTATGGATATGAATGTTTCCAGTCCAAGATGGTGATCAAATACGTTAGTCTTCATTCTAAGTTACTAGTCTAAGACTTCTTCTCCTGCTTGCCTGTGAAGGCCTCCTGCGGCTGGTGGCTGCCTACCTGCAGCTTTCTCCTTAATTTACCTCCACCCCCACTACCTAACTGCTATTTTATCTGCTGTGTAAAAGAGGGATGAGGCAGGACAGTTAAAGGGATAGGGCAGTTCTGTTTTGATAGGATGGGTCTGTACTACCTGGGTCTAGCAGATGGTTAAAGTTGATTCTTTTTCTTGCAGAGTGCTATTAAGTGTTCTTTAGAGATTGCCATCATCAGAGACTTCTCACTTGAATCCTTTTGGCCTAGACAGGCACAGATGGTTGCCTGTGACAACCTCTGTAGGTTCTAGGATTTATGTGTTCATCTCTAACTCCTTGTTACTGGGTTCCTCCACACCTCTAGACAGCCCTTTCGAATAGACCAAAGGCAACCCCATGCTGACTGCCTTCTATATGGTCCATATTTGGTCCAGGGAAACAGATACACATTTGTCATTCCTACCAAATCTGGGAGTACTGGTGGATCCCAATCCAGTCATCTCTTCTTTGTGGTTACTGCCTCCTTTACTTTATAGGCAAGAGTTCTCTGTGTTTTAGAACTATTGGCAACAATTTCCAAGCTCTCTAGTCCCACAGAAGCCCTTCATTAGGCTTGAGGAGAAGGTACTGCCCAAGTACTGACTCTTCCTCTGGGTGTGAGGGAAATGGAAACTCAACAGCACAAACAAATTTCTCCCCAAGAAATCTCTTCACAGACCCTTCTCTACACTATCGCAGTCTCACCATGAGGTAGAACTGTTTTTCAACATTGACTTTATACATAAAAACGTCATTGAAATCTTTAATTTCGACTATTTGCAAATCTGTCTTCCAACCTTTGATAGAAAGGGCATGTGTCTTTCTTTCCATCTCTGTCTTTCCCGCACTGCTGAGCAGAGCCTGGAACAAAGTAGGTGCCCAGTAGATGTTCGAAGAATAGATGAACGAATAGATGTGAAATTTTCTTTGGTTGTGCAGTGGATTCTCAGAGACACTATCAAATAATCTGTACGGATAGCCTATTTTATCACTCTGTGGGAGAATAGTCATTCTTTATATTTATAAGATGCTGGGAGCTTCCTAGAATTTATTTACCCTAGCATTTACCAACTAAGAAATTTTGAGAGATGAAACAACGCAGGAGAAAAATTCGTCTTTCCTCAAGGTAGAAATTGATAAACTAATTGATATAGTTCAGGTTTTTAGAAAAGTTATGAGATGTCAAATCAAACTTCAGAAAAAAATTTCCCCCAAAGCTCTGGGAACTATGGATATCGTTTGAGTGGTTTATTTCAAAACCTTGAAGCTGGATAAAACAACAAAGAAAGAAAAAATTAAATTTAAAATATTTATCAAAATGTTAATGTATTAAATATAAATATATAGGTGATGGATATAATGAGTTCATCATACTAGTCTCTCTAGTTTTTTGGTATGCTTGAACATTTTAATTATAAAAATAACTTTTAAAAATTGAAGCTGGGAATCACTACCGTCTTGCCCTGTTTTAGAAATGAGGAGCCAGAGAAGCAAAAATCGAACAGAAACTATGTAGACTTGGCCATCTTACAATTAAGATTTCAGTTCCCATTAATATATTAGAATTATGGTAACCATAAAGCTGTTCTTATTTGGATTAGAGAGTAAAAATTTTTGAAACAGGAAGTTTTGTTTAGGAATTAGGTAGATTTAGAATTTGTAGAAATAGAAGGATATTTAGAGATTACTTCAGCCACTATTCTCACTTTACAAATGAGAATACTGATGCCCGCCCCCCCCCCACACACACACAGAGGAATAAAATAACAATCTGAGAGCCATGACAAAAACCTAGGTCTTGTGTACTACGGTTTTCCTTTCTACCACTCTGGTTAGCTCATGACATTGAATAAAAGCTGCCAAGACATGGAATCTCAGAGAAGGGATAGATACCACCCTTCAGGTTCATACTTTCTTTTGCTGAGTCCTTTGGCACTATCGTTTCTGTTGTATACAGGTGGGGACCTCCTTCTTTTGTGCAGTGGATTCTCCAAGACAGAGCAGTGGACCCACTAGAGCTAGACTTAATAAGATGAAGGCCAGAGAGGCAGTCATCAACCCCTCAGTGGGTCAGTTGTGAAGCTGTGCTCCACTTGAAGAAAGCTATGGGTGATGCCAAGCAGAGCATCGCCTTGACTTAGAGAGAGGGAGATTTAGTAGGCCTAGGCCCATGGCGTCATGGAATGGGATTGGTTACATCTTTGCCTCTCACTTCATTTATTCCCCAGCCAAATAGGATACAAGGGGTTCAGGAGAAAATAAAGCACTAGGCTCTTACTAATGTGAGTCGCACCGTTCTAGACAGAGAAATGGGAGTTTGAGAGGTACTGATCGAAACAAGGTTAGATCTGAACATTATTTTTCTCATGCTCTTTCTCATTGATGGCTAGGAAGCACTAAGGTTCACAGATGAACTCTTTCATTTTGGATTAGCACCAACACAGGTATCACTTGTCCCTGTGTCTGGAGGTTTCATGTTCTTTAGAGCCCTAATAGAGATTTCTGGTTTAGAAGCAGTGGGCACAGAATCAAATCATTTCCAGTTTGCTGATTTGATCAAAGGCCTTATAGTAGTTTGGTGGATAGGGGGAGGAATTCTAGTTTCCACATACTCTCATTCAGGGTCTGTCAAACTTTCCCAAGTAAATCTATGAATTAAAAACAGTGTAGTTAATATGTAGCTACGGCTTTCAAATCAACTCCCCAGACTCCCTCTCAATCAGAGGTCTGCCCTTAAACTACTCTTCCACAAAGCTGTCAATGACCAAAGCAGCCTTTAATCCAGAGTCTGGAATTGGTGGCTTGCAGGCTGAATGTTGCCTGCTTTTAAAACACAATTCTTAAAAAAAAAAAAAAAAAAAAAAAAAAAAGTTGCCAAACATTTGCAATTTGAAGAAGTTTACTTTTTAAAAATCCAGATTTCGACTTCTTTTGAAATATTAGGCAATCTCACCATAGCAGAGTGGCAGGAGGTGTGAGACACATTCCTACATGGGAAAATCCTTTGCTTTTGGAACTCAGAGGGGACTCACTCAGACAGGGCATGAACTTTTCCTTCGCCACCCCCTCACTGATGTACGTGAATTGTCTGGGCCCTGCTTTACTTTGAAACCGGTTGAATTTTGGTGCTTACAGCAAGCTTTGGGGAATGGGTACTTGGGCTCTCTTGGTCAAACGGGCCGCCAGGTAGATCACAGCATTTACAGTCTGCGTGGGCTGCTTCACTCTTTATATGCATCACTATGTGCTAATGGCTTCGAACTGTTTATGCTTTGTGTGGAAAGTACATCACAGAGGCATCAGCATCTCTCTGGGTGGGAAGGGTATTGTCAGCATGTACCTTTTTTTCAGTCCTCAACATTTGGGCTACTGCGCTTCTTGGATGGTTGTTTATGTTTGGTATAGCTCCTTCTGAGGGAGGGTGGACAATATTCAACAAGGTTCTGAGGAGCAGAGGTGCATCCCAATATTATAATGCTGAAAATCTCTTTTATTTGCCAAAGACACTTCTAACTGTCTCCTAAGAAACTGAACTAGTGTAGCGAGATTGGGAATAATCTGGGAATGAGGCTCCAGGCCCTATCTCAGATAGAGACAGTGGGAGGCAGCGGGGGACACGGATGGACCCACTGCAGACCTGATCCACGCAGGCGCGGCCCCACAGCGTCAGCCCGACAGGTTGGCCAGTGAGCCTTGTGCCCACCGCGGGGTCTGGAGCGCCAGGGCCGCGGCCGAGAGCGCCGCTTTGCGCCTGTTATAAAGCTTCTGGGCAAGGTGAGAAAGAGACCACTTAACTAGGCGTGGGTAGGACGGAGGCTGCTCCGCAAGTCTGCGCAGGCGCGTCCCGCCTACGGACACAGCTCCGTGCGCAAGCGCCCATCCTACTAGCTCTTTAAGTCCTGTAAACAGAGGGGCCAGCTAAAGACAGTTTATGCTTCCGGGTCACGTCTTGACAGCGGCTCTCACGACCCAGCTCAACCCAGCAGTTCGGTGAGTGCTGCCCTCGCTGCCGGAATGCCTGCAGCCGGGCTCCCTGATCCAGGCACCATGCCCACTAACGCTTCCTCCACTCCCACGCTCGGCGTCCGTGAGCCCTCGAGGCTGAGACATCGTTCCAGGTCCCGGGGAGATCGGGTGGAGGTTGGCCCGCCTCTGGGGCTCCCCCGGCGCAGATTGCGCGACCCTCAAAGTATCGACCCTGGGAGACCTGCCGAGATGGCTGCGATCTTTGGGGAGCCCATGCGGAAAGTGACACCACTCGTCCTCGCATTTCGTGCCCTTACCCTCCACTTCTTGCCTTGTAGAGACAAAGCTTCCGCGAGCCCTCCCCCAGCAGGTGCGGTGGGGTTTGAGGAGCCTTTGGCTGGGCCGAGGGTCTCCCCGCCCGAGCGGAAGCCATGGCCTCACTAGCATTAGAGCTGTTGAATGTCGCTTCTCTCCCACTTTGCTTCTAGCTTCGCAATAAAACCCTTGGTGTTGTCTCTGCATCCGAAGTGAAAGAAAACAAGGGGCAGAGGGCTTTCAGTTCCCGCAGAGTAAGGGGGTCACTTGGGGTTCAAACCGTGCACGGGCTGCTGTCCGGGGACGTGTTTAGATTTCCTTGACCCTTCCTGACACTAGATATTGTCAGTGTGCCCCGGAGTTTTCACTATTCACCAGGAACTTTGAGGCAGCAGCCGCAGAGGACCACCGGTCATATTATAAATTAGTTCTGGGGTCCAAGAGCGCCCCGAAAATGATTGCAGGGTTTCTTTAGCTTCTTCAGATTATCGTGGCCCAGAAACAGTTTAACAGAACCACTTCGGTTTAAGCCTTCCATCTCAGATGCTCTGTCTCCTGCCCCCATTCTTGGAATCTCTGACTCAAATGCCATTTCTCCACCTTCTTCCTTGCAACAAAGAAGTGTAAGATACAGATCGCTTGTGTCTGAGGAATTTAGTGGCTGTTGGAGAGATTAAAACATATGCCAAGTCTAAAGTGTCTAGAAAATTTCAGAGAAACATATAAACAAGTGTGTAAGCTTATTCATAATAAAATAGAGAAGAATTCTCAGAATCATTGATACCTATGAATTGAATATTTTTAACTCGGATTCTTTAAATTAGTACTGTATATATTTTAAACAGATAAATGGCTAGTGATTAGCAAAATAGAAACTATTAAAGTTTATAGTATGTTACATAATGTGTGAGGGGATACTGTGTAACAAAAAGCAAAAATTACATAATATGCAATGACAAGTAAATTTAGGATTTTTCCCTTAGTAATCATCGTATGCATAACATGTTTACTGCAAGTTTTGAATTTAAAAATTTATTTTTTAATTACAGATGACATTTATTAATATTACCTAAAATATGGGTGTACAGTGTGCTGGTTAGACATTTATATAACCGACGAAATGATTCCCCCAATAAGTCTAGTACCCACCTGACACCATACATAATTATTTCAATATTACCTCTTGAATTTTTCAGGATCCAGAATAATAAGTTTTACATTGGTTTAAGAAATATTTATTGAGACCCTGCCATATGCCAGGCATTATTGAAAATAACCCTGTATTAACCCCCAAGGAACTTATAGTTTAATAAGAACATGGATTCCTAAACAGTTACACATAGAGAGCTGATATGCATACTATCTTTTCTCTACCGTCTTTTCTCTTTGATATGTGCTTTTTTATTGATGTGTTCCACCTGTTTGCTGTAATTTTAAATGTTCTTCAACATTTTGGCTGTTGTGCAACCAAACTTTTATTATAGTTGAATTTAAGTTTATTGCATGATTTTTCTTCTTCCATCCTAGAACTCTGTGATGTTGTGGTTTCAATATGTTTGCCCAAATCTATTTCTCAGTTGTCACAAATGACCAGTTATTAGAATTTTTCATTCATTTAGCACTCAAATCTGCTTGTTTTCCTACAACTGTGTTATGGGTATGAACTTTGGAATTTTTTTCTAATTTTACATAGGTGACTCCAGAGTTGTTATATTTTTTGCATTCCTCCCTTATTTTAGAATATTAGCTCAAACATTTCCCATTTTTTTCTTTTCTGAAAACATTTTAAATGATTTCACACATGCCTTGTCTCATTAACATAGATGTATTTGTTCCATAGCCTTTTCCTTCTCTTCTCATAGGTAACAATCTCATCCATACCCTTTAGTCCATCAATCAATATTTATTAAATACCTGCTTTTTGTTAGACTCCGTGGTTGACCTTACATGGGCAAAAATAGAAGACAAGGACCTTGCCTTCCAATTGATTACAATTTAGATGGGAAAACCATATGGGCACAACCATACTTCAAAGCCAAATGTAACAAATAACATAAAGGTGGTGCTGATAATAAAGACCACAAAATTCAGAGGAGGAAAAGAATGTTTTGTGGCATCTTCAGCCTTTAAAAAATACACACACACACACCCCTCCCCCCACCTTGCATACTCTCATTTTTAAACCACACAGAACTCTTAGGGGGTTTAGAGCTTCTTGAGGAAATCTTGTTCTAGACTAGGGCAGAGAGCAGAACGGAGGCTCTGAGGGTCCAATCATTTGTGTCCAGGTTTCCCCAGCCCCTTAAGCAATGAGTATTGGTCTATTTCCTTATAATTAAAAGAAAACAATATTAATCAATCATTGATCTCTTTGAAATCTGCTTTTAGTATGTGGAAGGCCTCAGAGAACTCCTGCCCCTAAGGACAGGTAATGCTCAGCGATATTGTGTATGCCTAAAACTTGTTTGTTTCAGGCAGTTTGGAGCATGTGAACATACCGTGAGCCTTGATGAGTTCCAGTATGTGGTATATTATGCAGAGCATTCAGAGCAAATACTCTCTCTCAGAGCGCTTAATCCGAACAATCGCTGCCATTCGTTCCTTCCCCCATGATAATGTAGAGGACCTCATCAGAGGGGTGAGTGTGCTGTTACTGATGTGAGAGTCTTTGGGGAGGTGAAGTGGGAAAGTTCCTGGGGAATCCTAATAAATTATAGATTTACAGCTTTGGCTCGGCTCGAGATCATAGAGTTTTTATAATCTTCTTAAATGACCACTGAAATATATTTTCCCTATGTTTTGCTTCTCTTCCCTTCTCTTTTTCACTTTGAGCATCTGATACTTTTCTTTGGAAAATATGTTCTGGATAACCCCAGTCTCATGTTCTGTGTAAAATCTCCGTCTGGATATGATGCACGTGGGGTCCAGCAAGCTCAAACTCTTCTATACATGTTGTCCTAAGGGAGGAAGGAGATGAGCAAAGCAGAAGTGGTTTTCAAATTCTTGCGGTTAAGGAACATCACTTGCCTTCTGTCTTAACAACAGCTACCACTTCCAGTTCTGTAGAGAATATTATCAGCCCCTAAAATGCATGGTAATTTTTGACTTCAGAAAACACCTTAGTATCCTATATTTAACCACTGCTGTTCATTGATTCTGTTATATGACAAATGTATCCTAGAAGGTCTTCGATACCATTTTCTGTATATTATTCCTGTTGAAGAGAGGTTACAAAGTGATTTTTTGATCACTAGAAAATACATCCAGATAGTTACTTCTGTACATTCTTTTTAACAACTTTAGAATCCTTATTGACAGCTTGGAATCCTGTAGCTGCTTCAGAGTTGTGTGACACAGCTGTAAGAAGAAAAAGTCATACAGTCTTAGCATGTTCTCAGCAAAAGTGGTATCAGAAGGCTCAGTAGTAGAAATTTTGTCACGATCTAATTCTAGCCCTGCTGCTGAGTCATTCAGTGACTTTGGTCTGACTGTGGTATCGCCATCTCCTTTACCAGCAGGGGCTGGGTGGCAGAAAATGCTGATACTAGGAGGCTACTTTGAAGATGTTTGTAAACAAAAAGACAACGTTAAGGTGACCTTATTAGTAGTGATGGTCATCTATTGAATGGCAAAAAGAACATGCCAGGTTTCAATCTGACAGACTCACTTTCCTGACTTTCAGAGCTTTGGTGGCCATAGAAAGTTTTTCCAGCTTTCCTGCCTGATAATAAGGTTCCTCCTGCATTTACACATTAGGTTATATCCTCAGTGATGTCCAAACGACCTTTTGGCATGCTGCCTTGTGGAGAAACTTATTAACTTGATCTAAAGAATTGACAGTCCCTTTTATTCATCTTCAATGTATTTGCTTGGTTTGAATATTAGCATCACAATGTTATTTAATTAATAGGAATAGAAACTGGGACCAGTAGTCTGTTTACAATATAATCAGAGTTAGAAACTCTTTTCCTCTCAGGTCTCATTTCTGAGTGTCATCCTGCTCAACGAGCTGAGCACACTGATTGAAGTTTCTCTCTGTCCATAGGGAGCAGATGTGAACTGTACCCATGGCACACTGAAGCCCCTGCATTGTGCCTGCATGGTGTCAGATGCTGACTGTGTGGAGTTACTCCTGGAAAAAGGAGCTGAGGTAATGTTTTTAACACTGTCACATTAATGATTCATTAAAATTTGAACAACATATTTTCTTAAAATTTCTTGTCTCTTTTCCCCTTTCTTCTAACTTTCTTAATCATGGTAACATAGGTATAGCCAATACTAAAGCAAAATATAATGGTAAGTATATAAAACATTAAGGATTTCATTGCCTTTCTTACTGAAGTTGTCCATGGCTCCAGGAAGAGGGAATTTTATCTCCCCTTTCTCTCCCAGCCTTCCTTTTGGGGTTGTTTTTGTATCCATTTAATCTTCTTGCTTGTTGGCTGTCCAGGAGCTGTAAGTACAGAGGTCCCTCAACTCTGATTAAATCTAAACCACTTGAGACCTGCTACCAGACAAGCACTTCTCATACCACTGTCACTGGGAGATAAAAACATCATCAGGCAATCCCTTCCTCAGGGTTCCTTATGCTTTTTCTGCTAATTGTCCTCTGTTTTAGTATATCTTGTTTCTGTATTCCTCTTAATTTGAGTATCACAACATAAATACCATTGATTAATTTACATTAGCAAGAAGCCGCATAGTACAATGAGTGATTAAAATAGACTCTGGAACCTGACTTCAAGGATTTGAATTCCAGCTGTGTTACTTCCAGCTGTGTGACCTTGAGCAAGTTACTTAACCTTTCTTTGCCTTGGTCTCCCCATAATGGTTATCTTCTTTATAAGGTTGTGAAGTGTTTAGAATACTGGCATGTAGTAATTGCTAAGCACTTGTTAAATATACTAGCAGTTTTGACTCTTGGTAAGCAATCTTGAATGTGCATATGCTGAGATGCTAATTTGAACCAGACATGCCCTGAAGCTGGTATGCAGGCCCCAAACACACCAGTCAGTAAACCAAAGCGGCAGCCCCTAGCATCCTCATCTCCACACAGCCATGGTGTTCTCTCCTTGTCGTTATCTATGTCATAACTTTTGTGAGTGACCTTGAAATGAAAGCCAGTGATTAAGGTCAGTGATGAAAAGTGAAAATATCTTGGGGTGGGGGAGAAAATTTTTAGCTAAATAAAAGATTGAACTTTGTTCAATATTTCAGTTTTTCTTTATTGCATTTTATGGGGTAAGATAACACTATTTATCAATTTGGGTTTTGAAGTCTTTGTAGCCTTCAGAAATCATAGGTGATACTGGTTTTTAGCAAGCCAGCTGCTTTTCCAGCATGGGGAGATTTGTGCTCTTTCCTCCACATGCTTTCATCCAGGTTCTTTTATAGACTCCACAGCATATTTTTGCAAGGGGTTGGCTTGGATTAACAATTTGAGCTTAGAACACAGTATAGCTACAGGGGAAGAGCTTTGTTTGGCCACATTATATTTCAGTCTGGTTGTCCTTAGGCACTGGATAGAGTGCGTTGGGATAAGTAAAATCCAAAACCTTTATTTAAGCCACTTTCCAAGTCTTTCAGAGTAGTTACAAGGACTTAGACTTCGTCTTCTCTTTCTTTAGCCCCTAGAGATTCTAGTGAATAGTAAATAAGAACATAGCAGCACACACCTAAATTATGATAGCCAACCAATCAATGCACATAATAGCGTTGATTGTTTTGGGATAGTTCTTTTCCTATTTGTTCCTAAGCTCTTGTCATAGATCCACCTTGATCACCAAGGCCCTCTGGGAAATGCTTATTGACCTTCTCGTTCAGAACATTACATAGCAAAGGTAGTGGATAAACACATGCAAGCGTCTTTGCCTGTCCGCTCAGTAGTCTATCTACTGTAATATAGTTCCTCCCTCTCTACAGGTGAATGCCCTGGATGGTTATAACCGAACAGCCCTCCACTATGCAGCTGAGAAGGATGAGGCTTGTGTGGAGGTCCTATTGGAGTATGGTGCAAACCCCAATGCACTGGATGGCAACCGAGACACCCCACTTCACTGGGCAGCCTTTAAGAACAATGCTGAATGTGTGCGGGCCCTCCTAGAGAGTGGGGCCTCTGTCAATGCCCTGGATTACAACAATGATACCCCACTCAGCTGGGCTGCCATGAAAGGGAATCTTGAGAGCGTCAGCATCCTTCTTGATTATGGTGCAGAGGTTAGAGTAATCAACCTAAAAGGCCAGACACCAATCTCTCGTCTGGTGGCTCTGCTAGTCAGGGGACTTGGAACTGAGAAAGAGGACTCTTGCTTTGAGCTCCTCCATCGAGCTGTTGGACACTTTGAATTAAGGAAAAATGGCACCATGCCACGAGAAGTGGCCAGAGACCAGCAGCTATGTGAAAAACTGACTATTCTGTGCTCAGCCCCAGGAACTCTAAAAACACTCTCTCGCTATGCTGTGCGCCGTAGCCTGGGACTCCAGTATCTGCCAGATGCAGTGAAGGGCCTTCCACTGCCAGCTTCCCTGAAGGAATACCTGCTACTTGTAGAATAGTCTGGAGGAGACATTTGCACCATCATGCAGGTGACTCTGGGTGAGGTTGTCCCCTGCAGTACTTTGTCTTGGAAAACAGGAAAAGCAGTCGTTCCTGTTGTGTGGTTTATATTTTGAGGCAACATGTCACAACAGTAACCTCCACACCACCCCTATCCCCAAACCAAGCAACCAAACAAAAAAAATCTCACTTTTGTCGTGTTTACTGCTTACTTGGCTCTTTACTGCTTACTTGGCTCTTTACGTAGCAACCTGCAAAGAGGTCTCCCCTGCCCTCTGCTTCAGGGAAAAGGTCAACAGTGCAACCAAATATCTCTAGGAAGATGTAAAGTACTTAAAGAATGTGTGTTTGGTTTTCCTTTGGGGACATGATGTTTTGGAAGAATCTCTCTAGAAGTCTTTTAGTTATCTGTGAAAAAAATTTAAGAAAATTGCAGCTAACATTGTGGCTCCACAGTGAAAATACTACATCCTCAAATAGTGTGCAGACTGAGAAATGGGCTGGATAGTATCTCTAGAGTGCCATGTCATGGGGCATTCAGAAGGGACTGGCTCCCTTTCTCAACATCAGAGGAAACAGCAGTTTTTCCTCTTTTCCATGGTTGTGCCCACGGGTTACAATCGTTGAGCAATGTTATTTCAGAAAGACTGTCTCACTGCTTTCCACATGATAGAAGAGACAGCAGTTCTTTCTCTTCCTGAAAGCCAAAGTTTGCTCCGATGGCTTGGCAGGCATTTCCTGCACCACAGACGAAGGTGTTTGCTCTAGTAGGGGAGGAACTGGGCTGCCTTTTCCCATGGGTCTTCCTCATTCCTTATGCGAAGCCCATTCTGCTAGGAGTCCAGTTATTTTTCTTTCAGTTGTTTTGAAAATTTTTGCTTTTTACTGATCCATATGAGACATTGGTGGGGGCGGGCAGAGTCGGGGAGTGAGGGAAGAGCATTATAAGAGCTTCTTTTGAGATGGCCTACTTACCCCAAAATAATCTGTGTTAGTGAACAGTACTTAGTCAACAATACTCTTCCTTTTCATATTCCTAAACTAGATGAAGTTGTTACTGATCTTAGATGACTGGTATGCAAATCTGAAAAAACTTATTTAAAAAAAAAAATTGCAAAACTACAAATAAAAATGAACAGAATCTGCTGACACAGCTAATTTTAAAAGGTATGTCTGGTTTTGCCCTTTTGCCATTGGTGTTTATTGTGCACTTCAAAAAATGTAATAAAGAGTTTTAAAAGCAAGTTTGGCAATTTCTACTGTTCCTACTTTTTTCCACATCATTTAATCACCCTGAGCCCCAATGTCCTCATCTCTAAAATGGGGCTGTCACTTCAAATCTTAGGCTGATTTGAAGATTCAGTACATGGACTTGGATTTATCAGGGGGTGAGCTGACCATGATTAGACAATCTGTTCCCCTCACTCTAAAGATGTTTAGACAGGAGCTTCTCCAGACCGTTTCCAGCAGATGCGTTTGATATTTATTATTAATTCCTGTACAAAGAGCATTTGGCTGCTTTAATTCTGGGCTCTGACAAGTCTTTTCAGTCACTACTTAGAACTGTTCTGTTTGTCCTAATACAGCCAGCAAAAGTTACTTTGTTAAGTTACTACCTTTTGTTACTCTGTTACTTTATTAAGTTATTTTGTTAAGTTACTTTGTTAAGTTACTACCCCTTGTTACTTTGAACCTCCTTCCTGCTTCATCAAGCAAGTGAGGAAACTGAGTTGGGAGGAATATATATATATGCCTGTGCTAAGAGCCGGTATCTGGTTTTCGGAGGCTAACCTTAAATGTGACATGGACAGGGACAAGCTGAGATAGAAGTTACGTATAATCTGTAGTCCCAGGCCTGCAGACCAACTGTATTACATGGGCACTTGGCTAATGAGGAAGAAAAAGCTGTTATGGAGCAGAAAACAAATTATGCTGAATAAGAACTAACATCTTTCCAAAGCAGTATTTCAACCAACCCACCAAACCAGGTCCAAGACTGGGTGTCTCAATTTCCCAGGCTTTCGAAATGTACATGTCTCCCCACAAATGGAGTCTGACTTTCAGTCAGGAAGAAGTACAGGGGCAAACTTAAGAAGGCAGAGGAGTAGAGATCACGGGATGTCTGGAGAAAAGCAACTCTGGTAATACATTCATGATCAAGAAGTGAAACACAACTTTAGTTTAAAGGAGACTGGAACATCATACTGACTGCAGAGGATGTAGGAGCAACTACTGAAGGATGAGGGTGAGGACCAGTGTACTATATTCTAGGACCCTGTGTACAGAGAGACAAGAAAGAGATGCTGCAGAAGACCATAGTGTGATCACATGGGCTGCATTTTCCCAGGTGTTCAATCTTGGCAGTCTGGAGCTTGGGGCCAATAATACTTCATTCTGCTTGTGCAGATGATAAGAGGAGAACCAAAAGTACAGTGACCAGTTGACATTTATTAGTATAGTTATTGTTTGTCACTGTAGTAAAGTAGTAGAGGAACTAAGACTTTGTTATCACAAAGAAATAAATAAAGCTTATTTTTAGGAAAATTCTAACCGAGTAACTGAAATCCAGCAGTAGCAGTAGAGGAGCCCAGTCTTGTATGATGGATGAAGCTGAGATAGAAGCCATGATAAATTCTACCTCTACTCATTGCCCCCTAGCCAGATCTGATCATGGCTGCAGTTACAGAGTAAAAGGAAACCTAATGAAAAATGAGCTAAAACACTTGAGAATACATGGACTTGGATCTATTGGGTGAGCCGACCATGATCAAACAATCTATTTCTCTCACTCTAAAGATGTTTAGACAGGAGCTTCTCCAGACCGCTTCCGGCTGATGTGCTCGAGGTGGGCATGCTCCGAGGTGTCCAAGTCAATCTCATACTTGGCTAGGATCTTGAGGATGGGCCTCAGCTTCAGCCACCACTGTTCCTTGGGGATGCGGTGCCTACAAAGGAATGAGGTAAATGATGATTTAGTTCAGCACTGCATCAACTTCTATCAAATGCTTATGGGAAGAAGCTGAGCAAAAGAGGCTGGATTGAGGGCATGGGCATCGGATCTGAATTTAGGTACAACTACAGGTGTTACTCCTAACCAGATCTTGAAACTACCAGGGAGGGAACCACTCCAGGAAGTAGATGTACTCACTCAAAGTCTGTCTGGTCCTTCAGTTCAGTCACTGGTTGAAATACCAGAGCCCTCTTACGCATGCCCAGAACACAGCCCGAATCTGGCGTATTGGCAAAGATCCGCCCTGCAATAAGGGATGGTCAATCAGCTTCTTTGCTGGGGAAACAGCCTCTATGGAGGGGGCTCACCCTCTCACCCTACTTACCGTTACGGTAACTCTCTTTGATTTTCCCGGTCATCCAGTGCATAGCCTTGGCACCCATCTTAGTGGCAAAATTCCTGTCAAATGGAGTTGGGCTGCCACCCTTGAAAAAGAGTTATAAACATTACAGAAGGAAGGATTCTAATGAACCCTCTGTATATTCAGAGATATCTGAATATACAGAGAAAAAGGGAAGAATGGGCTCCAGGTTTATAGGCAGAAACAGGAATCCAGAAATCTAAAGGAAATCCTGACACAGTTCTGGGAACCAGGGTGAGCTGGGCCAGCATATTTGGCCATTTGTCAGGTATAAGGGTTACTAATTAAAAAGGATGACTAGTCACACAATGGCTTCTTCTAGCTCCATAGCTCCTGTTCATTTACTTCTACTCTTATTAGCCACTTGGTCACTTCTCTACCCCTCTTCGAACTAGCAGCTTTTGTCAGTCACCATCATCTATGACATTGAAATATTCCTTGTCGTCCAGTCTAGATGCCCTTGGTAGCACCTCAGAATAATATCAAACATGTAGATTTTCTCTGAACTGAAAGAAAACAGGTGGGAAAGTGAGGAGGAAAAACAGGAAATAGTTCTTCATGCTTTAATAGTACCCCATTCCTGCAGGGGCTGATAAGGCCTTACAAACTGAGATACTGGGCTAGAGAAAAGTCAAAGTCAATGGTTAAGCAGCATCAGCTGGGGACATTTGGGATGAGGGAGGCCTCAGACCACTAGTACCATCTGTGAGTGAGGCCTACCTTGGGTGGGGATTTAATGTGGGTGGTAGAAAGGAATTCCTTTCCTCTTGAAACCCAGTTAGTGGAGATGGAGCCCAACAGCAGTGAGGTGCCTGTATTTATTCCATGGCTTCCTTATAAAATGGTGTGGTGAGAAAAGCAATGGCCTGGGTTCATTCTGGCTCTTCCCACACTTGATGAATGGCCTTGAAAAAAATTCTCTCCCCTCTCTGGGACTCATTTTCTTTATCACAATTAATGGTTCTCAAATGGAGACAATTTTGCCCTTCAGGGGACATTTGGCAATGTCTGGAGACATTTTTTTGGTTGTTACAACTTGGGATGGAGGTGCTACTATCATCTCGTGGGCAGAGTCCAGAGATGCTGCTAAACCATCCTATAATGCACAGAAGAGCCGCCCGCAACAAGAATTGTCCGGCTCAAAATGGCTATAGAGTCAAGGTGAGAAACCCTGCCCTAAATGAAGAGGATAGGCCATACAACCTGTAAGGCCATTTCCAGGGTCAAGATGTTTTGATTCTCTGCCTATAAAAGACTGCAGGCTCATGCTCTATGGCGGCATTGACAGCCCCCAGCAGATCAAAAGCCAGTGGGAGCTTCGATGGCTGTCAGGGCTAATGGCTGTCTGGAGAGTGGGACTGGGGTGTCTTCCCAACCTGCTGCATGTGGCCGAGCACATTCTTCCTGCTGTCGAAGATGCCCTTCCCCTCCTCAGAGTACAGGTTGAAAATGAAGTCAGTGGTATAGTTCTCATTGCTCTTCTCATTCCTGCCAGGTAGAGACCAGCAGCTTGTTACTTTGGTTGTCTCCCCATCCCGCCACCCCCCCTCTGTCATTACAGGCTCTGTCCTGCCCTTTCCTATCCCCTCCCGTGGTTCAGGTTCTCTCCCTGTGTATCTAGGTTCCTCAGAATGTCCCAACCACAGATCCATTCTGTGCGCTAGGGTCAAAGCCCGACTACTTTCTCTCTTCGCTTAAGAACAAACTATGGATGAGGTACCTCAACACCAGGCCCCTTTTCACAGTCGTTTTCATCTTTTGCACCAGATGTTCAACATTCGCCTGAAAATGAAACAGTACATCCTAAGCCTGGCTGGGTGTGGATAAGGTCAGGCAAGTGCAGAGACCTCTTCGTCCCCACCAGGCCTCTCTAGGAGAAAGAGGGACATGGAAGAGAGCTCTTTATACTCTTGGGCCTGAACTGTGTCTGATCCCTTTACACAGTTCAGTGCAGACTGAAATTTAAACAAAGACTCCAAATGAGACAGACAGAACTGTAAGAGGGAGAGCTGGAGACAGCCGTGGTGACTGTCGGTTTTTGGCTCCCTTCCATCCCCTCCCAGTTTCCCTCTTCAGGGGTTTCTGGTTCCCTTTCCCTCAGAGGGATGCCTCTGCTCTCAACAGACGTCGTTAAATGTATGTGCCCGGGAGGAACCAGTCTCTTCACTTGGGCTTGAGTTGGGGGTGGGGGAAGAAGAGTCCCACCCTGCACTCCTGGCAGGGCTGGCTGGACCCTTGGGTTGGGGAGCTCCCTCAGCCTGGCACCCCTCCACTGTGTGACTTTTTTCCTACAGTGAACTAGAATCTTGGCAAATAAGGATGACATGGTCCCTCTGTGGAGCAGGAATCAGAGTCCCACCCTGGAGGTAAAGCGTATCCCCCTCAAAAATGGAACGAGAGGAGTCCACTTCGGTAGCGCAGGAAACTGGGAGGGGTGGCGTGATGTAGTAGAAAGATGACCAACTTTCTCAGTCAGTTAAACCACCTATTCACTCATGAGTTTAGAAAAGTTTTTAACCTCTCTAAAGCTTCCTCATCTGTGATATGAAGATAATCTCTCCCTTGCATGTGCGTTGTGAAGGTAAAATAAAAACACACATAAAAGGGCTGAGCAACACATGCCATCCTTCAAGATAAATGCTCCAACATCAGGTGTTGTGGTCATGTGTGCAAAGTGACACAGGAGAATGACTGCTCGGTGCTCTTTCTAGTCCCCTCACAGGAACTTCAAAGACCAGTCAGCTCTGTCCTCATCTTGAGTTCTCACAGCTCAGGTCACTGCAGGGACAGTGGGGACAAGCTGGGGCATGGGAGAGCTACCCAGCAGGCTCTGGATGGCCGTCTACCTGCAGGTCTCGGATGGTGAAGGGCTCCTCAAAAATGTAGGCAGCGTCAGCCCCAGCCGCCAGTCCTGCCATGGTGGCCAGGTAGCCACAGTAGCCACCCATAGTTTCGATGATAAACACCCGACGCTTGGTGCCAGCTGCCGACTGCTTGATGCGGTCACAGGTCTGCAAAGGCAATGGGTGGCAGAAAGACCAGGTCAGGGATCTGATTCTTGTCATGTCTGTGGCCCTTATCATAACCCGTCTCTGGAACTATCTCCTCCCCAAGCCACTGGGGCCCCTATACCTCATCATGTCCCTGCCTTCAGGGATGGCAAGCACAACTACCGAGCATGCTGAGGAATTTCTCTCCTGGGAGGGAAGGGTTCCCACCCTTTCTGTTACTCGGAGGAGGGATATTAGGCTGCATGACCTCGGAAAGGAAAAAACACTTGGTGTACAGAGTCCTGGTGCAATTCTAGGTTAGAGGACTCATAAGATGAGGAGAATAAATATCACATGTATGGTTAAATAAAATCTATGCAAATGCCTGGACTTGGAGAAGCATTTTTCGAACACTGCCACTCAATTGGTTCAAAAAAATACAGCTCACTTTCTAGGACCAGACTCAGTCCAGGGCTCATAATCTCGGTCAGAGGCGGGGGGGGGGGGGCAGGAGTGGCGGGCTCTCACCGTGCAGATCGTGTTGAGCGCTGTGTCAGCCCCCACACTGAAGTCTGAGCCAGGGACATTGTTGGAGACCGTAGCGGGAATGACCACAAATGGGATACAGAGCTCATCAAACTGCTTCCTGCCCTCCATCAGTTCCAGGCCCCCCGTGTAAGCCTGAGAAAAAGCAAGCAGCAGGGGCAGGAATGAGGCGGGACAGGGACAGGCGGGAAGGAGAGAGGAGCAAACGGCAGGTACTCACCTCAAAGCCCCCAATGATGACAAGGCCCTGAATGTTAAACTTAGTGATGTTGGCACTGATCTGTTCTAGGTTCTTCTTGGGTAGAGTCCTAGATGACGGGGGCGGGGGAGTGAGGAGTGGTAATGAAATTTGAGGAAGAGACAGCAAAGTTGAGGGAGAGAAAAGTCAGAGTTAGAGGACACTTATAATTTCCTGACTTCTGCCCTTTTCCCTACCCCACCTCTCACCCCTATCCAAGGACACACATAAATAGCCAGAGCTGCCAAAAGGTGTTGCACGGGTATGTCTGCCCTCCCAGAAGCAACCGCGAGCGTGGGGGTAGAGGATCCAGATGGCAGCAATGGCCCAAGCAGACCCTGACCTAATGAACTGACACACCCACATCCCAAGAGACACCTTTAAGGGGTGACTAGGAAGAGGAGCTCCTATAATGCCACTTGCCTTTTAGTCCCGAGCTTAGAACCACCTTGGCCAATCCAGCCCCCAACGTAGCTCCAGCCAGCTTCCTCGATCTGCAGGGAAGGGTCACGCAGGACTGTACTGGGGACTGACGCCACCGGAGTTCTGACCCCACCCCGACACCTTTCTGGTTGGAAGAGGAATGCCAGGGATACATTTTTCCCCACCTCAATGAACTTCTTCCACCCTTATTGCTCGTTCACAAATAGTGAGCACCTGCTTGCGTCAGGCACTGTGCTGAGCTTTGGGATAGAGAATTATTAAATAAGACAGGCTGCTTACAAAGGGTTCATTTCCGTGGACCCTGCCTATTCCTATTGCCCTAAAATTAAACATCTACTTCTGGACAGGGGAAGGAAGGAGAACAGACAGGTCACCCCTGCTACACTTACCCTCCATGACTACTCCCTGGCCCCAGAGGGTCACCCTCTCCTTTCAGCGCCATACCTGACCCTTGGCCAGGCCCTCGAAGCCATCATGCACAACCAGGACACGGTTGCCCTGGATGAGGCCAATTCTCACAGTGGAGCGGACGGCAGCATTCATGCCTGCGGCCGGGGCCCCCACATTCATCACGGCCACTGTGTGCAAGCCGGTCTGTGGAGAAGGGAGCAAAGAGGGAGTGCAAGAGGAGGACATGGTCAGTGAGGAATAAGAGACCTTCCAGAATAGCGTTTCCCAAAGTGTGATCCTTGGACCACCTGCCTCAGAACACACTTAGGGAGCTTACTAAACCTGCATCTTCCTGGCCCCTACCCCAGATCTAAATCCCCTCTTGGGGTGGGACTCGGGGATCTGCAAAAGCAACCCAGATAATTCAGACACACACTAAATACTGAGAACCGCTACTCCGATGGAAGAGGTGGCTTAAATACACTTAGATGTGATTATCCTCAGATTTGTCCAGAGGAAATACATAAGCTCTCTTTCCCATTCCTTGTATGTTATCTTGACGGCCCTCGATTGGACATGGGTCTTGGGTTACAGATATCCAGGGCACACTGAGAACACGGAGCTAGTAGCTGTCGTGGCTAAGAGAAAATTACCTTAGTAAGGTCAGGGACTCAGCACTGAAGGTGATGGAGGGGCAAAGAAGTTGGCAAGGCTGTCGGTAGTAGGAACTGGGAGAAGTATTTCATAAAGAGAGATTGGGGGCGGGAGAGTGTCAAGCGGGAAGAGCAACTCGTCAGTACCTTAGATACTGGAGGCCTGACATGAGCCAAAAGCTTGTACACCTCCCAGTTGTTCATGAAGCTCCTATAAAAAGTACAGAGAGATGGGTGTCTTCAGGCCAGTCCCCAGGCTTGCAGCCAAGGAGATG
The DNA here is from genome assembly GCF_014176215.1 of Rousettus aegyptiacus. Classification (NCBI taxonomy): domain Eukaryota; kingdom Metazoa; phylum Chordata; class Mammalia; order Chiroptera; family Pteropodidae; genus Rousettus; species Rousettus aegyptiacus. The sequence continues at coordinate 132,198,579 of NW_023416295.1, forward strand.
TGGTCTGAGGTTTTGCTCCCATGTGAAGTTCTACCAGGCAATGTGCTAAGGACATAACTGTGACAAGAGCAGGGATTGGGAAGGGTATGCAAAGGGGCCACTGATTCATCAAACACTTCCGAGCACTCTTCTTCCAGGCTCAGCACAAGACACTGCCACTTGCCCAGAGAAACTTATAATCTAGCTGGGGTCCACGGAGAGAAATAACAAATCATAAAAGGTCAATCTCAGGGAGGGTATTCTTGGGATGAACTGAGGCTCCTGGTCATCTCACAACCAATTCTCTTGGGGAAGGAACTATGACACAGACAATAAGAAGAGGAAGAGGCAGAAGCTCATATTTTGGGTCTGAGGCTATGTTGATTTTTGGTTTCACTTCGGCATCTCATTTCCGTAGCTAGTATGCTTCCGGTCGTTTCCTCACCGGCCTCTCAACTTCATGGCTTCATCAAATTTCTTCTCATTCATGGCCTTGGTCACTTCTTTGGTCTGAGGGAGGAGCACAGCAACAGTCACGACTCCCAGACAGGTTCTGCACAGCCGAGTTTCCATCCCACAGGGTGACTGCCCATCTCTGGGCTTGTGACTAGACCCTGCCCACCCTGCACCCCACCTTTTCAATTCCCCCTAACATTCACAGAAGTATCTTTGTTGTTTCTTAATTTTCTGAGTAATGAGCAGCAAAATGGCAGGGCTGATTCAACGCTGTATTTATTAGACTATGGGCAGAGTCAAGGAGTGCTCACAGATAAAACAGCATCTTCCTCCATTCCGCACCCAGGCCCCAGCCTCAGAGTAGCCACTAAACTAGTGAGTGAATAAAGAAGATCCTGCAGACAACCCGGTCAGGGAGAAAGGCTGATCCCTGCCGTGTGCTTCCCAGCTGCTGATTTCTGCTCTGTAAGCCAGTGTTTTAGCTTTGAGGCATTTAGAGATACAGTTACAAGGAAGGCTGGAGACTGTCTGGGTGGTAAGTCACTGAGACGCCTGCGTCTCCGAGAAGCAGGCCGGGAGTGGGGGAGCCAACCCTGGGCCAGACACCTTAGCTCCCAGCCACAACGTTCACTCAGTGGTATCGGAGTAATTCCTCTATAATAAGAGCCACATTTCCTGAGCACTCAACAGTTTCCAGGCACTGCATCAGACCCTTCATGTGTCTTCTCTCCAATCCTTGTAACAACCCTCAAGATGAGTATTAGCACCTCACGCTGGTTCAAGGAACCATGTTTAGGGTAGACGTAAGAGAAAGATGTAAGCTACCCACCCAGACCATAATAATGCTCCCCGGCTTTTAATAAAGTTTGGAGAGAGATTGCATTTCTCTTCCAATAAAGACTTGACGAAAGGGTCTGAGGTTAGTTACTATGAGATAACGAGTCTCGTTACTAGGTAGGATGTAGAATCTCCCATCTCTTCAGAAATATTTGACAGACGAAGAAAACGGAGGCTTAGTGAGAGAGGCGACAGCCACCATGCAAAGCCCGCTGCGTTCCTTCCCCATCGCCTTTTACTCCGCTGTGCTGCCTCTCCTCCGGCTCCCGTCCCGGCAGCCTTGGAAACTGGGCTCTTTCCCCATAAGCTCCAGCAGAGAGACAGGGGCTTGGAGCTGTTAGGAAGAGGTGCTGGGGTCAGTACTCACCACCTGGACACACTCCATGAGCGGCAGGCGCACAGCCTGGTTGCCAGACAGGCTCACCACACAGGCAGGTGTGTCCGGCGTCCCCTCCAAAAGTGCCATCACTGCTTCCACACCCATCCTGCTGCCCTGCAGAAACCCATGGAGCAAAGACAGTCTGGCTCAGGCCTCCCTGTCTAGGCTTGGCCTGGGCAGGCAGGGCACCTGAAGCCCCTTCCCACTCACAGGGTTGAGTTCTACGTTTAAGGACTGTAGCAAGGAACTTACTGGGTTTTACCTCCCTACCCAGATTCCACCTAAAACTCCATCAGAACCACAAGGATTCTGCCCAATTCCAGAGAAATATGTCCACTATAGTGGTCAAGGGGATTGATGAGACTTAATATTCCCTTCTTATTGATCAAACAAGGAAGGATATTGCCTCTCTCTTCCAATAAAAGTAGGATAAAAGGGTTCACACTGAGTGTCAGAGGTTCGATCTTATTAACGTTACTAATGCTCACAGCTCTAAGATATTAGACCTCACTACTGGGGGAGCGTATCGTTTCTCATCATTATTTGCAACAGAAGAGGACTCAAGTGTATGGGAATGGGTCAAGGGCCACTGCAGTCCAGGGGCTGGTGGCGGGGCAACATGACCAGTGTTTTAAACCCCTGGACTGGAGAAGTGCTGTCTTGGAGGGAAAGAACAGCAAGTTGTGGGTTCTAAGGCAAGAAGGCCACAGAGCCCCATGACTTACCAGGATTCGGTCAAAGGCTGATGGTGTCCCACCCCGTTGCACATGTCCCAAGACAGTGACCCGGGTGTCATATCCCAGACGCTTTACCACCAGCTGAAGAGACCAAGAGAGGGACAGAGGAAAGGATATATACAAAGTCAAAGAGAGAAAACAGAGATGGAGATAAACTATGGACGACTTAGGCTCTTATCTTGTAATGATTCCTGGGTGGAAGGAAACCAGGGGGCAGGGAACCTGGGGAGAGATGTGCAGAAGGATGAAGGGAGCCTCAGAAATCACTAGGGAATGGCGCTGAGGGTGGGTAATATATCCAAGACCTCCTTGGCCTCATTCATACTCACGTTCTTGATATCTTCCGAGGTAATTGGTTTCCCATCCTTGTCAATCGCACCCTCAGCCACAATGATGATGTTGAGACGGGAACCACGGGTCCTTGTCTGGTCAATCACAAAGAGATAAATGGTCAGTAGAATGAAACTGATGGATGGGAAATGAATCATCAATGGAACAGGGTGAGGGATTTTAAAAATTTTTTTAAGGACAAAAAAGGTGCCAGTACCTCGCTAAGCCGGCGACAAAGGTGATCCTCCCAGTCATCATCTGGTGGACATTCGGGAATAAAAACCCAGTCAGCGCCACAGGAGAGAGAGGTGACAAGGGCCAGGTATCTAAGGTGAGAGCCAGAAGCATCACACTAGGGGCTATACTCCACAAACAGTTTGCAGGTCCCAGTAGTTGGTGAAAAATCCGAAGATCCTCTGGGTGAAAGTAAGGGAACCCCCGAGTCAGCTTCTCGATAAGATTCTGTCCCTGAAGGGAGCACCTTCTATTCATGCTCAGCTGCCACAGTGGCTTCCAATCTCAGAGCACTGCTTGTTCTTTCACACTGCGTGTGTGCCTGTGCACGTACACACATGCACATGGAAGTATGTGTGGGAGGTGGAGTGGAGACAGGCAAAGGGGGCACACCAGGAGGAGTATGTACACCTCCAGATCTGCTACCACTGGGAGACCTCTCTAGACTCCCCAGGGAAGAGGAAAGGGCTATCACTGGATCCACAGGATAAATGAGTCCAGAGGGAGAATCTTACCCACAGTGTCGGCCCATCACTTCCAGCACAAATGTCCTCTGGTGGCTGCAAGAGACAGACACTATACAGCCCAAGTGTTCTCATGGCCAGGATCAAGCTGCCACCCACATTTAGGCCAAGCAATCTCCCTGGAAGATGCATTTATGCTGTTAGCCTTCCCAGCAGGTTTCCTGAGAGAATAGGAAGACCTGGAGAAAACACTTTAGCCACAAGGTGTCCTTCCTAGGCCTGAGAAAACATTGCAGTAAAAGGTGTCAGTTCTGAGGCTCTGTTCCAGGAAGGGAGAGGGCCCAGGAAAGGCAGGAAGGAGAGGAAAAAGGAGTGAAAAAGAGAGGACCCAACTAACCTGGGATCCTTGAGGAGTCCCCTGGGGTAAACTGTTACCCTTTCACCCTCCTGTTCTCACACACTGCCTTCAAGTCCCCTAACCTCTGAGCTGGGATGGTAATGGCCTCTACGACTTCTATGATATGGTTGGAAAGAGTGGCTCGGGTTTTGGGCTCCCTGGATTCGTCTTAGTCTGGACACCAATCATTTGGGAGAGCCCACAGGTATTAAAGACCATAGAGCTACACGTTCGGACAATGGGCTAGACAGTGGCGAGAGGTAAATCTTAACAGCATTTAGAGAGTAGTGGAGTTTCAGTGCTCTAGGGATAATTCCTAGTTAAGAATGTGCTCTAGCCTCAGAAAACTAGTAATTATAGTCACCATAACTCAAACGCTTCAATCTTCTCTACCCCTAGCCCTTTAGCCTGTCCCAGCTGCCACCCTCCTGATGCTGCCTCCCTCCAACCCCCTACCTCTGAGCAGTAGTAGTGATGGCATCTACGATCTCAATAATCCGATGCAGGGCAGAGTCAGTGCCGATGGTCATGTCGGTGCCACAAAAGTCATTGTCAATTGAGCCAACCAGGCCTACGATGTTCAGGTAGCTGGACTTCTTAGCCTCCTCAGCTGTGATCTTACCTGACAAAGGGAAGCAAACCAAGAGCCCCCGGGTGAAGTGCCTGACATACCTAAGGACCCGATGACCTGAGAGAGAAGGAACTGTAGCCAAGAGGAACTGTAAACAAGGACAGAAAAAGGAGGGCAAAGACTGCCTATTTGTGTCTGGGTAACAATTTTCTCCAGGGGCAGGTAAGGGGTGTTACGTGTGCAGGCACAAAAACACCGATGAGAACCATGTCTCACCCGCTTTCTGGAGGTCATTCAACAAGTCACTCCACTCGGAGCGGAAGGTGTCAGCCCCAGTGAGGCTACCATCGCCCCCGATGACACACAGGTTGGTGATCCCAAGCTTCACAAGGTTGTAGGCAGCTCGGACGCGTCCCTCTCGTTCCCGAAAGTCCTTGCACCGGGCACTTCCAATCACTGTGCCTCCCTTTGGGGAAGAGGTAGAAGTCAGCTCACCAGATGACACAGCCAAATTTGGGCTCAACATGCTAAGATTTCCCCTATTCTATGGGCTGATCATAACCATTAATGTGGATCCCTAGGAAGTTCCCGAATATCTTTAAGAGTCATTTGTCTCTACTAAAGAAAAGAGCAATGACGTGGGCTGGGACATCACGGCTTCACTCCTATATTCTGCAAGGCCTCTTGGAAGGCTGCTAAGATCAACCCATTTCCTTGAAGCCTTTGTCAACAAGTGATTTTCCTCAAAGAGAACACGGGTCTACAGACATGCCTGTTGGCCTTTGATATAATCTCCATCTTTCACACCTTTTTACAACTGCAAGAAGTAGCAGGGACTTTAGATTTTGGAAATTCTCCCTATTGGCCCTACATTACTGGCTTGTGTCCATGTGCTTGGTGAAATATATTTCCCTCTCCAGCACACTGTGATTTCTAACTGTAACCAGGCACTGCCAATCTTTCCCCTTGCTCCTTGGGATCTACAGTGCAAGTGGAAGGAGCCACAAAACCCAGGTGTTTACAGGAAAAATAGCTCTGCGTACAGATACTCTAAGAGGGGAAAATACACTTAGGGTTTTCAACAATCATATATGCTCCCGATATCCAGGGCTTTGGGGGTACTGATGGAGAATTCTGGCTCATTCTCTGACTACTTTATGGCAGGCACCATCATCTGTATAGAACTTTCATTAAGCGCTGCACATTAAATTTCACCCATGGAGTTGTAGGGGACTGAGGTAAAGAATGGGGATACAGATGTAATTTGTAGATTCTTCAGAAAATCAGAAAATGGCTATATGATGACTTAAAGAAAGTAGCAAAAGGGTTGTAGATATGATCAGGATATTCTTGGGTTTTTTTTTTGGGGGGGGGGGGGACTCTGAACGGCTCTGTGGGTTCTTTCCTTCCTTAAATGGCCTGGCTTCAGGTCACCTCACCACCATCACATGAGGACTAGCAGATGTTAGCTCTACTTCTGGCTCTGGCTCCAGTCCTCTCGTAAGGTTATTTTCAGAGCCAGACCTTCCCCGTGACCCCAGAGAAGGACATGCTTATGTGCCAGTTCCCCAAGTCTTGTCCACGACCTTTATATAAAGAGCAAACCGCCCTGTGATCACATCCCCTCTCCCTATCCTGCTCCAAGAAACCAGGGTGATATTTGCAAAGGCAAAGAGCAAAGGGCAAATATAGCCCCTGACCTGTCACTGAATCCCTTTCCATCAAACATGGCAAGGAATTTGGGAAACCACAAGACCAAACCAGAATGAGGTGACACATGAGAACAGCACAGACACAGGGCAGGAGTCCTCTGGAACATACCAGCTGAAGCATCATTGAAACGCTCTCCCAGGTGGCTTCCCGGATGTGTTCTCCACCATCCACCAGGCCTTGATAACCCTGTGGGGCACATTATACCCATTCAGCTTCTGTCAGGTTTCCCCTTAAACTCCCAGGATTAAGACAGGATCCCGAGCAAGAGGTTCTCTGATAATCAAGCCGCCGCCTCCCATTACTAATTCCTAGATGCTTGTGAGACTGCCACATTTAACACAGTCCAGGGAAGGCAATCTTAACTTTTTCAATACCTTCTTTTAGTTTCTCCCATTCTTGACGTCCTTCCTAAAATTTAATCTTAATTCCTCTTATTCTTAGCTCACCCCATTTCCTCCAATGTGCTTCCCAGGGGAACTATATAACAGATGGTTTTGGTAACAACAGAGGAAAAGAGATGGGAATACTGGAGAGAGAGAGGGAGGAAGGGAGGGAAGGAGGACGGAGAGGAATACAACTTGAAAAGATAAGAGACTAAAAAATGTGAGAGAAGAAAGGGAAATAGACCTTAAGGAAAAATGAGTGGACAAAGAATGAGAAGGAACAGAAAGAAGGAAACCAAAGAGGAGTTAGAACCTCAGAAAGTTAGGCAAACTACAGACACCTAATGAGACTCCTCATTCCTAAGGCTCTATCTCTAGATTATACTCAATTTGCTGTGAAATACTAATTCATTTTAGCTTCTCTCTCTGTTTTAGGGAAGGTGGAAGGAAGACAGTCACTTTTTCCCTTAAATTGAACAGGCAACGTGAGGACCTAGTGTGTCGATCCCCGGGTCCCACATCATTACTGGAGCCAAGAGCAGGGAGGCATGACTGAGGTAGGTAGGGAGCCAAGGCAAATCAGACATTAACAATGTAACTTGGAAGTAAAGAGAAAGCGGGGAGAGGGAAGGAACAGGTTAAGCAGACAATGGAGAAAGAATGATGAAAACAAAGTAGAGGACCAACCTCATGGACAAAGAAGACACGGGCACCAGTAAAGATACCAACTCGAACCACAGCTCTGACAGCAGCATTCATACCTGCAAGGAGGAAAGAAAGAAGTCAGGAAGAGGTTACTCCGAAGTCCTAGACTCTAAGATATGGGACGGTGCTTTTCTTACTTAGGCTTTTCTCTTTTCTAAGTCTTTTGGTCTCTCCATTAACATGAATTACTGCATTCAACGTTAATGTAGCTCCAGACGCTCCAGTTCATCTCCCTCCCTGCCCTGGCCCCCAATCCCACCTTTCCTAAAACTCTTCCTTGCCAGGGCAATCAATAACCTTGAATGTTTATTGTGTTAGATGCTGAAAAGTGTCAAACATCATCTCTTTCAATCCCATCTGCGACCCTGAAGTTGCCTCCATTTTACATATTTGGAAACTGAGGTGCAAAGAGTTCAAGGTCACAAAGCTAGTACTCTTAGAAAACGAATTTGGATCTAAGACCTAAATGCCTAAACTAACACTGACTTCCATGTTATGCCCTCCTAATCCCAATGGCTGTACTAGGCTTTTCCTTGCCTTATGCACTGAATCTAGCCGTCAGGCTTTGGTAGGCTTTTCAGGACAAAGACATGCCTCTCTGAGACTCAGTGACCTGACCAGTCAGTCACAATCTGTTCATGAGTACACCCATTACTGGCTGGTGGATTCTACCAGTCTCATATACATACACAGCTTTTTAGCATCATTTGAGTTGGTATACGTTCCAACATGTACCACAGAGTTGAGATTCTCTTGCTTGTAATGTGCAGAGAGGCTCATGGAGATGTTCAAGGAATCTTAGAGCTATAAGAGATCAACTTCTTGTGAAGCATTCAAGATACACCAGTAATACTTTTATTTCAATCTAAAATCTATTCACATAGTCCTTAACCCTTCCTGGGGAAATATCATATACCAGTGAGCATGAAAGAATCCAGTAACTGGAAAAATCTGCAGCACCAGACTAAAATCATGAACTAAAAACATAAATCAAAGCTATCTGGAAAGGAAGAGAATCAAAAAAGACTACAATGTCTGTTTCTGTTTTTGGTTTTGTTTTGTTTTCTTTTTTTCAGGCTAACAAAGGTTGGGATAACATGGCAATAAGCTCCAAATCAAATCGATGGTCCATTCACTCATTAAACAAATATTTACTGAATGTCTATCATGTTCCTGGCATGATGGCACTGGGGATACAGACATAAAGGACTTGGTAATGGTCCTCAAGACCTGTGAAGAATTATAACATTGTGACAATATGGATCCCTCTGAAGAATTGTATAAAGTATAGTAGGAACAAGGAGAAGGAGCATTGTCTCATTGTCTTGAGACTTAAAGGACAATTTCCTTTTACATCTTTTTGTCAGGTGAACAAACTGGGGAAAAGTGTTCTAGGCAGGGATAATAGCACAAATAAAGGGGAGTGTCAAGAAATAACTTTGGGTAATTTAGTATTATAAGAAATAAAATACAAGATAGAAAGTGGTGAGAGATAAAGCTACACGGGTGGCTAGGCACCTGGGTGCCACACAAAAAAAGTCTGGCTTTTATTCTATGGGCTAGTGTTTGACTAAGGATCCATGGGTGATGGTTTTGTGGGCATGGGCATTTCTCTTGGGAGAAGGTCTATAGCTTTCATTTGATTCTTAAAGAGGTCTGTGATCTAACAAAAAGAAATTGTAGACCATGGAGAATTGCTGAAGGATTTTGAGAGTGGAGGGACAGAATGAGATATATGTATCGAAAAGGTCACTTGGACAATCAGTTAGGAGGACAGATTAAAAGAGGTGACACTAGAATTAGATGGCTATCAGGCAGTATAGACAAAACAAAAAAAATGGGAGAGTGGCATTCAGAAAAACACTGGGATACTGGATAGGAGACACCTAGGTAACAGAAGCAATGAGACTTACATCTAATCAGCGATGTGATTAGACTTCAAAGTTTTGGAGAGGAAGAAGGAAATGTGCATGCCTGACTTCCACACAGGGTAAGACTGTGGTGTAATTAACTGAGCAGAAGCAGGTCTTGATTTGAGAAGATGGGGGTTGGAGATGACACATTCATACTTGGAAACGCTGAGTTTGAAGTTCCTGTGGGACATCCACATGGACTTGGAAGAAACCACGTCAAAAGAATAGGTAGAATTAGGAGGGAAAAGGGCAAGGAAGACCAACATTGAAAGAATGGGCAGGGGATGAGGGGTCCCATGAAAGAAATTAGTAAGGAGCAACAAAAGGCAAAAGGAGAACCAGGACGTAGCAATGCCTTTGAAGTCAGAGTGGACAGTTTCAAGAAGTGAGAGCAGTGCTAAATGCTTCTGATAATTAATCTAAGATAAAAACTGCAGGGCTGGGTTTGTTAGCAAGCGGTTATTGGTGAGCACTGATGTCAAAGCTTATTCATAACATCACTGAGGCAAAGCCCCATGAAGGCTCAAAGTCTAAGTTCACACTCTCAAATTCTGAAGAAATCAAAACTTAAAAATTTGTGAAAGGAAGATGTTTTCAAAAGCTTTAGGAAAAGCCCGTGTGCATGAAAAAAACAAAGTCCATACAAAGTCATCAATGCTTTCGGAAAGATGAATATAAAGCCAACTCAATAACATCAAGACAGATATGAAACTACTGTTTATTTTCTATACTTTCACAAGATCTATGTGATCTTCTGTTGGATACCTAGAGTTCTGGAGTATAAATTTATAATCTTAATAAATAAGGTAAAAACATTCTCCTGAAATGTATAGCTTGGAATGCTGTTTCCTGCTCTTGAGCTGAGTAACGGTAGGGGAGAAAAGATTTAAAAAAAAACAAATGACTTAAAAGGTTTTAAATGTATAGCCAACAACAGATGGTGGGCATGAAATAGCCAAGTCCATTAGGCAGAAGAAAAATTCCACAAGGAAAGAAGATTGTTTCTCTTCTCCCTTTGCCTTCATACCTCAACCCTACCAACCTCAAGAGGTCATCTTTCCTGTCTCTTAATCGTCCCTTAATTTTCCTAGAAATCAAGTTTTAGGACCCCCTTTATGCCCCTGGACTTTAGTTCCCTAGATCAGGGGTCCCCAACCCCTGGGCCACAGACTGGTACTGGTCCACGGCCTGTTAGGAACTGGGCCGCACAGCAGGAAGTGAGCATCTGGCGAGGGAGCAAAGCTTCACCTGCATTTGCAGCTGCTCCCTAGCACCAGCATCACTGCCTCAGCTCCACCTTGGATCATCAGGAATTAGATTCTCATAGAAGCACTGGTCCCTAGTGCCAAAAAAGTTGGGGACCACTGCCCTGGATCACAGATTAGGATATATAGATAGCTTATGCTAGGGAATCTCAGTAATTCTTTGGGCTCCCCTATCCAACTTCATTGGCCTATTATGGCCCCAGGACAGTCCTGGCCAGGCTCTCCTTGGCTGTTCCATGATGCCCTAAATAACCCTCTATAAGCAGCTGTCTGACTTATTAGAAGCAAGATGAAGGATAAGATTACAGGCACCATCCGGGGGGTATTCTGGGTACAGGCAAGGCCTCTGGAGAACATCAGAACATATACTTTTGAGTCTCCAATTACAGCCTGTCAGAAAGAAGCTTTGGGGAGAACTATGGGTGATAGTTCTCTGAGAGAAGAGACAGAAAATAGTAATAAATGACTTGGCTACTACCTTTTTGAAAGCGGATGCCGAAAAGTTTCTACCTTTACTGAACATTGAATAAAAAGAAATTATTTAATTCCAACGTGAGAAATAAATAGTAGATGTGAATTACACTTTCTGATGGATACGTAAATAGAATAGTGATCCAAAGGAATAATAGAATCCCTGTTCTTGAAAACCTGTAAAAATAGGATGAACATGCATTTGGAATGGACAGCTTATCTGAAAACACAGGGTTAGCGCAAATGACTGAGATCCTTTCCAGCAAAATATGCTGATTTCATAAGGCCATAAGTGGCATGGTTTAGGTGGGGCTGGGCTGGAATGGGAATTAGGATTTGGTACCTAATCAGTCTAGCTTCTGAACTCAAGATGTCTCACTCCTGGCCACTCTTCTACTTCAAAAGGTTATTAGCTTTGCTAAGCTCAGAGAATGACAGAGCTGTGGCCTCCATGGACTTTACAGAGCCCAATCTCACTTTCCCATGTGGCCCACTGCCTCTAAGGAAAACACATTTCTCTGCTCTCTCCCTGGAGGAACCAGGGACCAGTAAACTTATCTCTGAGTACGCTGCTTCTGTTTTTGAGCCGCTCCTTCAGTTGGGACCTCTTAGCTCTCCTTTGAGTTTTCTGCTTTGCTTCCTCACCTCCCTGGAATTTTACCCTCTACCACTCTCAGTCCCTACTAGCATGCACCTGTGATGTTATGTGGACACACAGTAGTCTATCTCCCTGAGTACACTGTGTCTGTCACCAAATCCCATAGGCTTTGTTCCAGTTGGTCCCTCCAAAAAATCAGCTTATCAACAGACCTTCCTTCCACAGAAGATGATCCTTCTCTTAAAGCAAGGCAGTCGTCATCTCTGTAACACCAGGGTCTCCCTGCTCAGGATAAGAAGCTGGAAGGGCTCTGCTGCTCTTAGATCCAAGTTAAGTCCTAGGCCTTTTTCTTCTTTTTGCTTTTTTTACCTCTTTCCATTCCCAAAGAGCCTTTTCTTTTCATAATTTTATAACTCTGTTTTGCTCATTTGGATTTTATAGTAGGTTCTTGCTTCTCCTAATCTGACAGTCCGATTCCATAGGCCATCCTACCAAGGTTTTAGGATCAACACTCAGACTTTATGTTGTAAAACTTGGTATTAACATGGAATTCTTTCCAGGAGAAAAGAGAGAAGCGACAGATGCCAGGTCAGTAGTCTCTACAGCCTCAACCAGGGGCTCTGCATTCCTAATCTGGCCACTAGTCTTAAACTCAGGCCTCTGCGCCCTCTTTCCTCAGCTTCCTCATTCTAGCATTTTCCTATTCATAATGTCTATCACACTTACAATTAAATGAACATTAGTTTAAAGTACACTTAAAGTCCAGCTTTAAGAATAAGAAGGACCCTAGGGGCAAAGACAACATGTGACTTTTTCATTAATATGTCCTGAGTGCCTACCATCCTGCTTGGGGTACAGCCGATGCTCAATAGTTCACTTTATATTTAATTAGTAATATACTTATTGAGAACTTACTATGTACCAGGCACTGTTCTAAGTCCTTGAGTTGAATGAAGAGTTCAGTTTCTTGAAATCTATCTTCTCTGAGATGTTTTCCCTGGTTAATCCAACTGGGGGCTATCATTTCATTATATAAGCAGATTCTACTTGGTTATTATTATTTATGTGCCCTCCATAAGAATTCTAGTAACATGTGATATCTTTTCTCATTAAAGTAAGTTCCCAAAGGAGATCAACTTCTTCGCAACATATGAGACAGGGCTCCCTATGAAGTGGCTACTTAACACAAAGTCTAGGAAAGCCTAGGTACAGAGAGGAGGGGAGACTTACTATAGTCTCTTTCTTTCTCTCACAGTCTCTGTGTCCTAGAATCTCTTTCAGAGAGATTCTGCCTCTCTTCAATGTATTATAAATTAGAATATACAAAATCATCAAAGGAGATAAAAAGTAAAAAAAAATTACACGTCCCCTATCTCCCACTTCGATTTTCCATATACCTGATTCTTCTGAGTCCTGGGTTTCTTAGACTCAACCCAGAAATGGGTTCTCTCTGGCTTTCTTCCCACCTGCCCACCCTCACCATGGATCTGTACTGAATAACTGCTGCTATTCTGCATGTTCACAGGCTAAAGGGATGGAAGAGGAGGAAAGGCCAGGAAAAACAGAGAGGGAAACAGACCTGTGTCTAGTGGGATATGAGCTGTAAGAGTGGGGTGCCTGACCCTGGTCAGAGCAGGTTCTGTAGAGATCAGAACTGATCCTGAAGATCTAGCTGGAGCTCACCAAATACCATTTCTAGGTCTCCCCCTTTCCCCTCATTTCCAATGTACTTGTAGTGAATCCACCTACTGCCTTCTCAACAATTTTATCTCTTTTAGTTTCTTTCTTTCCAATGTCAGAGAAAACACCAGGTATCAAAGGACCAAAACCATCCCACATCTTCAGAGAAACAGAAAGTTTTGTGAAGATTTGGGTACACAAAAGTAGAACAAATAGAATCCAAAGCACGTGAAGACTTAGACCTGAAAGCTTTTTAGGAAAGCCCAGAATATTCCAGTGTGAATCTACAGCAGGAGGATATTAAAGGAGGATAGTTCTGTTCTACAGGTTAGGGGGAGTCAAGAAACTCAAGGGGCCCTATTTGCCATGTCTTTTTGTCACTAATCGAGCAGGGCCCTCCTCCTTACCTTGGGCATCTCCACCAGAGGTTAACACGGCGATGGCTTTGCCGATCCCCAGGGTCCTGGCTGCATGATGCTCTTCATGGGTCATGATCCACTCTAGAATTCAAGAGAATGTTCAGTTAAGACACAGCTGGATCAAGGTGCTACAAGGTCTGGAAATGGCTGTTCGACTGGATAGAACCACCTCAGTCAGTCAGGCTCTCCCACTATACTAAGTCTGGGCTGTGCAGCCAGAGAACTTGGACTACTTCCAGAGGGGAGCCCCACCCTCACAGAGTGACAGGCTGAAATGTCACAGTAATCAAGCCCAAGACTGCAAAAGTCCTGGCTAATCCCTTGCACTCTAATTGGAGCCTTTTTGGATAATAAGCAAAGGTCAAGAAGAAGGGCAGTTGACTAGGAATAAGAAAGGAAGGAGGAAAGTTAAGTTAGTCTCAAGGATTCCTCCTTTTTAATGAAGGGAAGGACTGTTGCAGAGGACAGAAATCAGATGAGAACCAGCAAGTGGAAGCAAAAAAGTGAGGGGAGTTGGGTTATGGTTAAAATTAGAGTTGGGTGTTATAAAACTGGGCTAAATTTGAACTGGAGTTTGAGGCTATAAAAACACTAGAGCTTTGGCAAGTTAACAGTGTCAGGCTCAGGAATCGTTAAGGACTTTCTATGGCTTTCCCCATCCCCACTCTGGCTCTCTGCCTTCTGAGCATCTCTTGACCCTTTGTTTTCAGGCCTTGCCCCTCACACTACATGCTATCAAATGAGAAGAGTAACACAAAAATCTCTGTCACTTATACACAGATATGTACACATGCCATGTGGACACCTTCGTGTTTTTTGTCCTTAGGACTTATCTCTTTCAAACGCACTGCTATGAAACCTACAAGACATACTTTGTATCCACAAAATGCCAATGAAATCATCACTCTTCCAGTTATCCAGGCTCAAATCCGTTGTTTTAAAATTTTTCTCTCCTCCTTATTCTCAGAATCAAAAGTTACCAAATCCTATTATTCTCTTTTCTTATCATCCCTTATCCTTCACTTCTTTTCTATCCTCACTGCTTTCTCTTACCACCTGAACTGCCAACAACAAAATGCTATCCTTTTTATATAGCCTTCCTAGACTTGTCTCTCTCCCTTCTATTTCCCTTCTCCACTCTATTAGAGACACAAGCTAAACCTTCATGAGAAGGTCATAGACCCCTGAGGCCCCAGTGGAAAGAGGATTCATTCACATGAAAAGGGCTGATGACCTTTAAGCACAGCTTGTTTCTGCTGTGAATCTGGGGAAATCAGGGCACTTGCTGATAAAGACATAGGTCACATAAACACATAGATCCATGTACATGCCAAAAAAAATATATGCAATGATACACTCATGAAGACATACATACACAAATGCACATAGGGTTGAGAGATACAGATTCATAGACATAACTTCATATAATCAGTGCTGACAGATAAAGTCCAAACTTCTTGGATTGGCATCCATGATCTAGCCCTTGCCTAAAGACTGAATCTTTGCTCCCACGAATTCTCTATTCTGTTATCACTTGAACATTACTTTGCTCCTCCCCACTTTTGTGCCTGGGAACACTGCATTCCTTTTCCAGAAGGCTATTCAGTTCTTTATTGATCTGTGGGTCTTTTCCACAGATTAATACCCCATTCCATCACTTAAGACCAATTCTAGTCGCACCGTTATTAAACCTACTAAGCATTTACAGATTACCACAGTTCAAGAAGGGCTTCTTTTTGGACCTCCTCTAATCACATGTTGTCTGGAACTGGATCATTTATATAGCACTTAAATACTACTTTATGTAGTATTTTAAGTGCTTATTATGTATTGAAAAGAAAGTTAGACTGGCTCAGGGGTCAGCAAATTACAGCCCACCAGCCAAATCCAGCCTTTCTCATGGTTTGGTATGGCAGCAAACTAAGTAAGGCTTTTAAGTTTTTAAATGGCTGAAAAAAAATTTTTCATGACAGGTAAAAACCCTATGAAATTCAAACTTCTGTGTCCATACCACTTCCATCCTTTGACATATTATCTATGGCTGCTTTTGTGCCACAACAGCAGAGTAATTATTGCTGTAAAGACTGGGTAGCCTACAAAGCTTAAAATATTTATCATCTGGCCTTTCACAGGAAAAGTCTGCAGACCTATGCGATAGAAGATTGCTAAAGTCATTGTCCCTAACTAGACTGAAAACTCTTTCAGGGAGGGAACATGTTCATTTTTAAAAACCCTCCCACAGCCTACAGAAGCCTAGCAAAGTCTGTATACATAACAGGAATTCAATAAATACTTGTTGTAAGCATTAACGAACTGATGAACAACACAAAATGCATATAAATATATGAATAGTTTTAAATGTTTAGATACAGCTCCATAGCCTCTGTACCTTCTAATGTATACAGATACAAATAGGACCTAAGGAAGTATATAGTGCCAAATAGTGAAATATAAACACATGTGGATAGAGACACTCTCCTATTTACATAGTGTTCATGTCTAAGTTTCTACTGTTCTCAAAAAAGGAAAGACTAAGTGTCTGATGCAAATAGGAAGGCAAAAATTTGAAAAGAAAAGAACAAAACACATGAGTATGCTGATCCCTTTTACCATGAGATTTTTCCTTCTCATTCTCTCTGGGAGCTCGTCACTGATAGAAACCCACACAGGGATATTCCACCCCTGGGGGCTTCCGTAAAGGAGAGAATTCACCATAACAAGGGGAAGGTTAGAAGTACTGATGGCAAAAAAAGGCTCAGATTTTTCTCCTACATCTCCAAGGCAATTGTAGAGGCACAGGACACAGAAATGCACGCAGATCCACATATAAGCATCCTTTATAGATACATAGTGACACACACGTAGATATAAAGACATTAAAACGTAAACATAAAATCACATGTGTGTAGAGAAGCACGCCGGAGAGAGAATTACAGAGAGGCAGCATCGTAGGTGCACTGATTTGAATAGGATGAGTGCCAGGATGGGAGTCGGACAGTCAAGGGCAATGAGGTTTGAACACCACCCCACCCATCCCCGATTCCCAGGGAACCAGGCTGTGCGCGCACGTCGAGGGACAGGAGCCAGGGGGCTAGGGCTTTTCATGACTGCTCTACCCATCCCCCCTCTAGGCTCCTGCTTCTAATGCCACACCACCTCTCCTCTTTCCTGCTGCTCCTTTCAGTTCTCCCCACCGCCTCCTCCCAACACGTTCATTTCCATCACGCTCTCGGCTTTCCCCCCGGCTCGTTACCCAAGGGCCCTTCTTGCCTTTTAGTCTTAGCTCTTCTCGGCCGCGGGTTCTTTGCACGCTGTCCTTGGGGAAGGGGGGAGGGGAGCTTGGCGAACACAGGGAGGAGCCAGGTGGAGGCAACAGGGAGGGGAAAGAGGAGAGGCTTCCCAACTCTCACTGGCCGATGGCTCCGCCTCCTCCTTTTCTCCTTTCTCCTCCCCTTCCTCCTCCCCCTAAGAACGCTTCTCAGATAACCCTTCGGCTTAGTTTCTTCACTCTCCAGAGGATTGTCGGGCCTTCATATCTATCTCAGGAGCTATCATCTCCTGCATGCAGTGGGAATCAGAAATTATTCAGTTGCTTCTCTTGTCAGCAGAGACATTTTTTGCTAGCCTGACTGCCTGAGACTCCTTGCATTCAAGAATCCTCAGCAACTGATAATAACCTCTGCCTCCGGCCCTATCCATTGTCTCCCACCTTTGTCATTCTGAAGGAACATTTGTTGGAAGGCCGTGTGTCAGGTTTTAGATGCTGAGAGATGAAAAGATAAATGAAACAGAGTCCCTGCCCCTGAGGAACATTAAACATTGGTATTTACCCTGGAGGGACCTCAAAAACTACATTTAAAAGTACGTTACCCTTCTCATAGAAAATACAGAAAAGCTAGGTAGGAATGCGAGTACCAAGAGGATACTGCTGGGGTAACCCCCTCTCCTGCCTGCAGTAAGAGAAAGTGCAGGCTTCTGGTGGTGAAGCCAGCATATCTGCAGGGCTGTAGGACCCACCTTGGGAACATGGATCAAGCACTCCCAGAGTAAGAGGTGGTGCATCCTTTACTCAAACCCGCTTTACTCCTTCCTGCTCTCCACCTGGCTTTTTTTTTCGGTGTGCTCCTCAGTCGTCTCCCTCGCGGTTTCTGCTGTCTTTCCTCTTGCTTATTTGTTTCTGCCCCTGCTCACTCTGGCCACAAACAATAGGAATGCAAGTGACTAGGAGATAAACCATTTGACCACACAAAATTAACTTTTGTGCTGCAAAAGTTACCATCAAAAAGTTAAGACGACAACCCATGGAATAAAAGAAAAATTTTGCCAATCATACGTCTGATAAATGACAGATATCCAAAATATATAAATAACTCTTGTAACTCAATGATAAAGAGATAATGACCCAATTTAAAAATGAGCAAAGGATCTGAACAGATACCTCACCAAAGAAGATATACAGATGGCAAATAAGTATATGAAACAACGCTCAACATCGTATGTCATTTACCATGAACTGCAAATTAAAATAGTGAGATACTGCTACAATCTATTAGAATGGTCAAAAAACAAACCACCACCACCACCACGACCATCACCACCACCAACAACAAAACTCGTCAATACCAAATGCTGACAACAGTGTGGAGGAGCAACAGGAACTCTCATTCCTTGTTGGTGGGTTTGCAAAATGGTGCAGTCATTTAAAAAGACAGTCTAGCAGTTTCTTACAAAGCTAACTAATATAATCCATCAAGACAAGAAAAGACAGGGAGGAAACTTAAATACATATTGCTTAGTGAAAAAACCCAGTCTGAAAACTCCATATACTGTATGATTCCAACTATAAGAAACTCTAGAAAAGGCAAAACTATAGAGATGGTAAAAAGATCAGTGGTTGCTAAAGCTTGGAGTAGAGAGAGAGAGATAAATAGGTGCAGTACGATAGATTTTTAGGGCTGTGAAATTATTCTGTATGGTGCTATAATGGTGAATACATGACATCATGCATTGTCAAAACTTATAGAATTGTACAACACAAATAGTGAAGCATAATGTGAACTATGGACTTTAGTCAATAATAAGGTATCAGTATTGGTTCATTAATTGTAACAAATGTACCACACTAGGGCAAGATGTTAATAATAGGAGAAACTTAGCAGAAAATAGAGAGCATATATAAAAACTCTCTGTACGGTACAATTTCCTCAAATTTCTGTAAGCCTAAAACTAACAAATAAAGTCTATTAATTTAAAAATACATTCCGTTCAATGAAATATCAAATAAAACTGTGATATTAAAACAAAAAAACGGGAAAGAGTTTGAATAGACATTTCTTGAAAAAAGATATACAAATAATAAATAAATAAGCACATGAAAATGTTCTCAAGATCACTAATCATTAGGGAAATGCAAATGAAAAGCACAAAGACAGTCTCTTTTATGCCATTAGAATGCCTATTATTAAAAAAAAAAAAGGAAAATAACTTTTGGAGAATATGTAGACAATTTGGAACATTTGCGTACTAGTCAATATGGAAAATAGGTTAAGTTTCTCAAAATTTTAGACAGAGATTTATCATATGACCTAGCAATTTGATTCCAAGGAAAATGAAAACATGTACACACACAGACATGTATACCAATGTTCATAGCAGCTTTATTCATAAGAGGCAAAAAGTAGAAACAGCCCAAATGTCTATCAACTGATGAACAGATCTATAAAATGTGCCATATCCATACAATAGAATGTTTCTTGGCAATAAAAAGAATGAAGTACTGGTACATGCTGCAACACAGATGAACCTTGAAAACATTGTGCTAACTGGAAGAAGACAGTCACAAAAGACCACATATCATTTGATTCCCTTTATGTAAAATGTCCAGAATAGGCAAATCTATAGAGATAGAAAGTACAGTCACAGTTGCCCAGGGCTGCAATAAAATAAGGAATAACTGCCAATGGGTACAGAATTTTTCTTTTTTTTTGGTGGGTGATGGAAAAGTCTTAAACTTAGAGTGATTGCATAACTCTATGAATATACTAAAATGACTATTGAATTGTACACTTTAATTTTAATGAAGTGAAGCTTATAAGTTATTTCTTTCATGGATCGTGTCTTTGGTATTGTATCTAAAAAGGCATCACCATACCCAAAGTCATGTAAGTTTTCTTCTATGTTATCTTCTAGGAGTTTTATAGTTTTGCATTTTACACTTAAGTCTATGATTTATTTTAAGTTAGTTTTTGTGAAGTGCTAAGGTCTGTATTTAGACTTTTTTTTTTTTTTTTGCACATGGATATTCAGGTGTTCCATCACCATTTGTTGGAGAGACTGTCTTTGTTCCATTGTATTGCCTTGGCTCCTTTATCAAAGATCAGTTGACTATATTTCTGAGGTCTATACCTGGGCTCTCTATTCTGTTCCACTAACCTGTCTGTTCTTTCACCAATACCACACTATCTCGATTACTACAGCTTTATAGTAAGTCTTGAAATTGAGTAGTGTCAGGCTTCCAACTTTGTTCTTCAGTATCAAGTTAGCTATCATGGGTCTTCTGTCTTTCCACATTGACTTTAGAATTAGTTTGTTGATAACATAACCTGCTGGAATTTTGATTTGTATTCTATTAAATGAATAGATCAAGTTGGGAAGAACTGACATCTGGACAATATTGAATCTCCCTACCTGTGAATATGGAATATCTTTCCATTTATTTAGTTCTTTGATTTCATTCATCAGGTTTTTTGTTTGTTTGTTTCCCTCATAAAGATCTTGCATATATGTTATTAGATTTATCCCTAAGTATTTCACCTTTAGGTTGCTAATGTGAATGAAATCATGCTTTCAGTCTCAAATTCTACTTGTTCATTGTTGATACATAGAAAAGCAATTGACTTTCACATATTAACTTATCATTCAATCTTGCTATAATAGCTTATTAGTTCTAGAAGTTTTCTATTGATTCGTTCAGATTTTCTACATAGATGATCATATCATGTGTAAACCAATATGGCTTTATGTCTTCCTTCTCAATCTGTATACTTTTTATTTCCCTTTATTGCCTTATTGAATTGGCAAGGACTATTGCCAAGGACTATTGCTAACATTGTAAAATGTTGAAAAAGAATGGTGAGAGGGAATATCCTTGCCTTGTACCTAATTTTAGTGGGAAAGCTTCAAGTTTCTCATCTTTAAGTATGATGTTAGCTGTACATTTTTTGTAGAGTCTTTATCAAGTTGAGACAGTTCCCCTATAGTCCTAGCTTACTGAGAATTTTTACCATAAATGAGTTTTGGATTTTGTCAGATGCTTTTTCTTCATCTATGAATGTAAACATGTGATTTTTATATTTTGGTCTGTTTAAGTGATAGATTATATTAACTGATTTTTGAATGTGGAACCAGCCTTGCATACCAATAAATCCCCTTGGTCATGGGGTATAAGTCTTTCTATACTTTTTAAATACATTTGTTTTATAGATTTGATTTATTAACATTTTGTTAAGAATTTTTACATCTATGTTCATAAGAGATATTGATCTGTAGTCTTCCTGTAATGTCTTTATCTGGTTTTGGTATTATAGTAAGCCTGGCCTCATAGAATGTTAGGAAATATTCTCTGCTTCTATCTTCTGAAAGTGGTTATAGAGAATTAGTTCTTTCTTTTTTGGAAGGTTATTAATTATTGATTCCATTTTTAAAATAAATATAGGCCTATTCATATGGCGTATTTCTCTCTGTGTGAATTTTGGCAGATTGTGTTTTTTCAAGGAATTGATCTATTTCATCTAGGTTATCAAATTTGTGGGCACGGAGTTCATAATATTCCTTTATTATCCTATTAATGTCCATGGAATCTGTAGTGATGTCACCTCATTTCATTTCTGCTCTAATTCTTATTTCCTTTCTTCTGATTACTTTAGATTTAATTTATTCTTCTTTTTCTAGTTTTCTAAAGTGGAAACTTAGGTTACTGAGTTGAAATCTTTTCTAATATGCGAATTCATATTAGAAAAGCACTGCTTCTGCTGAATCCTATAAATTTTGATAAATCATGTTTTCATTTTCGTTTAGTTCAAAATATTTTAATTATCTCTTGAGATTTCTTCTTTGACCCATGTGTTATTTAGAAGTGTGTTATTTAAGAGTATTTGGGGATTTTCAGTTATTGTTCTATTACTGACTTTTAATTTAATTCCATTGCTGCCTGAGAGGCACTGTTTAATTTGCTCTTTTAAATTTGTTAAGACATGTTTTATAGCCCAGACTGTGGTCTATCTTGATGAATGTTCCATGGAAGCTTGGAAAATGTGTATTCTGCTGTTATTGGATGCATCGTTTATGTCAATTATATCCAGCTGATTGATGGTGTTTTTGAATTCAACTATGTTCTTACTGTTTTCTGTCTGCTGGATCTGTTCAAGAGAGAGGTGTTGAATTCATTCTGATAGTGAATTCATCTATTTATCCTTGCGGCTCTATCAGTTTTTGCCGTATGGAGCTCGACACTGAATTAGGTGCTTACACATTAAGAATTGTTATATCTTGAGGAAGGGGATGTAAAGTACACCATAAGGAAATACAGTCAATAATATCGTAATAATTATGTATGGTGTCAGGTGGGTACTAGATTTATAGGGTGATCACTTTGTAAGTTATATAAATGTCTAATCATCATGTTGTACTCCTAAAACCAATATATGCAAACTGTAGTTGAAAAAAATTATTTAAAAAATAATACAAGATGCAAAAAAATTATTACGTCTTTTTGGAGAATCAACCCCTTTATCATTATGTAATGCCCTTATTTATCCCTTCTTTATCCCTGATAACTTTCCTTACTTTGAAGTCTGCTGTGTCAAAAATTAATATAACTTTCTTTTGGTTAGTATTAACATGGTATGTTTTTCTCTATCCATTTATTTTTTAATCTACATGTATCTTCATATTTAAAGTGGGTTTCTTATAGACATCACATAGTTGTCATGTTTTTTGATCCACTCTAACAATCTGTCTTTGAATTGGTGCATTTAGATCATTAACATTCAAAGTGATTATTGAAATAGTTGGATGAATATTTACCATATTCATTATTATTTTCTATTTGTTGCCCTTGTTGTCTGTTCCTATTTTTGCCTTCCACTCTTTTTCTGCCTTTTGTGATTTTAGCTGAGCATTTCATATGACTTACTCTCCTTTCTTAGCACATCAGTAATGCTTACTTTTTAGGGTTTCTCTAGAGTTTAAAATATACATTTATAATTAATCCAAGTTCACTTTTGAATAACACCATACCACTTTAGAGCAGCGTAAGTATCTTATAATAACAAAATAATCCCAGTTCCTCCCTCCTGTCCCTTTATCACCATTCATTGCACTTATCTATAAACATACATAAGCATATGTATATAATATACACCTGAGTATACATACCAAAATATGTTGTTACTATTCTGAACAAACTTATTTGTCAGATCACTTAAGAACAAGAAAAATAAAAGTTTTTATTTTATCTTCCCTTATTCCATTTTTTTACTCTATTTTTTAAAATGTATTTCTACAGTTTTTCTGTGATTTTTCCCCCCAGCTTTATTGAAATATAATAGACAATTAGTTGCTGGTTGTATAATTAACATTGTACAATTCAATAAGTTTTTTTCAGTTATAGCTAGCATACAATAATATGTTAGTTTCACTTGTACAGCTTAATGATTAGAGATCTATATAACTCACAAAGTGATCATCCCACTAAATCTAGTGCCCCCTACTCCCCCTTATATATTTGTTACAACATTATTAACTATTTTCTTTATGCTACACTTTATATCTCCATGTCTATTTTGTAACTATCTATTTGTACTTAATCCCTTTCCTCTTTTTTTTTGCCGTCTCCCCAACTCCCCTCCTATCTAGCGGCCCTCAAAATATTCTCTGTATCTATCAGTTTATTTCCATTTTTGTTGTTGTTTTTATTTTGTTTTTTAGATTCCACAGGGATGTGAAATCATGTGATATTCGTCTTTCTCTATCTGACTTAATTCATTCAGTTCAATACCCTCTAGGTCCATCAAGGCAATATCTTTTTCCATCCTCTTCCTTTTAATCTGCATGTCTTTTAATCTGAAGTGAGTCTCCTGTAGGCAATATATGTAGAGGTCTTATTTTCTTATCCATTCAGCCACTCTATCTTTTTGTTGAAGCACTTAATTCTTTTACATTTGAGGTACTTGTTAATAGGAATGTAGTTATTACCATTCTTTATTCCTGTTTTCAATACATGTTTTTTCTTCCTAAAGTAGTCTCTCCAATATTTCTTGTATTACTGGTTGGTGTTGATAAATTTCTTTAGCTTTTTTTTTGTCTGGGAAGCTCTTTATCTGTCCTTCGACTCTAAATGATAGCTTTGCTGGATAAAGTATTCTTTGGTTGTAGATTCTAGGTTTTCATCATGTCGAATATTTTTTGTGAAGCCCTTCTGTCCTGCATTGTTTCTTTTGAGAAATCGGCTGCCAGTCTTATGGGTGCTCCCTTGTAGATAACTGCTTTTCTCTTGCTGCTTTTAAGATTTGTATTTAATTATAATGTGTCTTGGCGTGGGCCTCTTTGGGTTCCTGGTTTTTGGGACTCTCTGAGCTTCCTGAGGTTGTATGTCTATTTCCTTTACCAGGTTAGGGAAGTTTTCCATCATTATTTCTTCAAATAACTCTTCAACTTCTTGTTTTCCTTCAGGTACCCCTATGACATAGATATTTTTACATTTAACTGTGTTTCATAGGCTCCTTAAATTATTATTATAGTCTTGGCTTCTTTGCTCTTGCTGTTCTGATTGAGTGTCCTTGGCTTCCCCATCCTCTGTATCGGTGGTTTGATTCTCTTCTTTATCCAATCTGTTGGTTCCCTCTAATACAGTCTTCACCTCAGATAATGTGTACTTCATTTCTGACTGGTTCCCTTTTATAATTTTCATTTCCATTTTTGTTTTTATCTCTTTATTAAAGTTCTCACTAAATTCATCTACATTTCCCCTAAGTTCATTGAGCATCTTTATAATCAGCGTTTTGAACTCTGCATCTGTTAGATTACTTGACTCAATTATTCCTGGATCTCTGTTCTGTTCTCTCATATGGTTTCTGCTTCTTTGTCTTCCCATTTTGGCTGCTTTTCTTTGCTTGTTTCTATGTACTAAGCAAAGCTCCTAAGTCTTCCAGTCTTATTAGCATTGGTTTATGTAGTAGGTGTCCAAGTGGCAAAGTCCTGAGAAGGAGTTCAGCTGCAGGCCAAATTTAGCCCAGGCTTCTGCCCCTCCTGGGCCACCTGTTAAGATTTAGCAAGCAAATCTCAGATGCTGTGCTTATAGTTGCCTCAAGAAACCGTGCCAGAAAACAAGGCCAGCTGCCACCAGTGTGAGTCTTGGCGCTGCTCAGCAAGGAGCACCTGACTCGTCAAGGACACAACTGGATGTGGCTTAGCTGGGGTCGCAAGTGGGGCAAGGCAGAGTTTCATGGAATCCTCTGGGTGGAGCAACCTGTTATCCAGTTTGATGACATCTCAGCTATGGCAGGGCTGCCTGCACACACTGGAGGCAAGGTGGGGGGAAGGCTCAATAGAGGAACAATGGATACTGCTGGCACTTCTGCTCTGGAGAGAATCTTGCCTCTATTCCTCACTCCAACTGAATGTCCCCCTGTAAGTCAATGGTGCCCTCCCTGCTCCTGTGCAGCCAATCTGGAACTGGTGCTCAGAGCGAGCAGGTCCCTTACTATGAAAGTCTGCTCATGGACAAGGCCCCTTTAAGAGGTGTCTGCAGCTGCTGGCTGCCAATGCTATAGCCTGTGTCCCACTAGCCACTAGGGACCAGGCAGCCTCGTGTCTTCATCCTCTCCTACCTTCAATGATTAATTATTTCTCTCCCTAGTTCTAGTGCTTCTGTTCATCTAAATCCCAGGTGACTTTCCTTGCTGTTTGCTCAGTGTTTCTGTCTTTGATTTGGTCGCAAGAGAGGTGAACAAAGCCTCTGTCATCTATGCCATTTTTGATGTGTCCCACTTATTCCATTTTTAAAGTGAATTTTTTAAAATTAAAATTATTGGGGTGATACTGGTTCACAAAATCAAATAAGTTTCAAGTGTACAATTCAATAATGTCATATATATTGCATCGTGTGTTCACCACCCAAAGTTAGATTTCCTTCTGTCACCAAATTTTTGACCCCTACTTATACCATTTTTGATGCTCTTCTTTTCTTCATGTAGATCCAAGTTTCTACTTCCCTTCCCTTGAAAGAACTTCTATTAACATTTTATGCAAGGCAGGTCTACTGGCAACAAATTCCCTCAGTTTATGTTTGTCTGAGAAAGTCTTTATTTCTCCTTCACTTTTGAAAGATAGTTTTGCAGGGTACAGAATTCTAGTTTGGTGGTTTATTCTCTCAACATTTTAAGTATTTCACTTCACTCTCTTCTTGCTTGCATGGCTTCTGAGGAGAAATAAGACATAATTTCCATCTTTTTTCCTCCATAGGTAAGATGTTTTTTCCCTCTGGCTCTTTTCAGCATTTCTCTTTATCTTTTCCTATAATTTGAAAATGATATGACTACATGTATTTTTGTTTGTTTGTTTTTGCATTCATCTTTATCTTGTTTGGTATTCTCTAAGCTTCCTGGATTTGTGGTTTGATATCTGACATTAATTTGAGGGAAATTCTCGGTCATAATTTTTTAAAATATTTCTTCCGCTTTTTCTCTCTTTTCCTTCTGGCAGTCCTATTGAATGTATGTCACATCTGTTGTGGTTGTCCCACAGTCCTTGGAAAACTTGTTCTCTTTGATTTTTGTTTTTTGAGAATTGTATTAATATATCCTCCAGCTCAGATATTCTTTCCTTGGCCATGTTCAGTCTACTACCAAGCCCATCAGAAGCATTCTTCATTTCTGTTATGCTATTTTTTTATCTCCAGTATTTCTCTTTGGTTCTTTCTTAGCATGTCCATCTCTCTGCTTACACTGCACATCTGTTCTTGCATATTATCTATTTTACCCATTAGAGCCCTTAGCACATTAATCATAGGTGTTTTAAATTCCCTATAATTCCAACATCCCTGCCATGTCTGATTCTGATGCTTACTCTGTCTCTTTAAATTGTTGCCTTTTTATGTATGGCTTGTAATTTTTTCTTGATACCCAGATACGATGTACTGGGTAAACAGAAATAAATAAACCTTTAATATGTGGTAGTGAGGTGTAGGGGGAGGGAAAGCATTCTATAGCCTTATTATTAGGTTTCAGTCTCTTAGTGAGACTGTCATTGGATTGTGAACTTCGAAAGCATTTCTCAGATCTTTTTCCTTTTCCTCAGGTGAGACAGAATAACCAAAGTGGGTTAAAATTGGGTATTCTTCTTCCTCAAGTCAGTTAGTCTCTGATAATAACCCAGCCAGTTAGGCTCTGGCTAACTAGTTTCCCCTGAGGACAGGCTTTGTTAAGTAAGACAGGGTACTCTGGCATATTTCAAAATGGCTTCTTTTCTCCTCCCCCTGCCAGAAGTCTGAGGAGATTTTTCTCTGATAATTACTGTGGGAATCTGGTCCAGCTCCTGGAAGGAAATCTCACAATATTTTGGAGACCTCCATTTGACTGGGTCACCATGTAGTTTTTAGCTCCCAGAGTTGTCTGCACTGAGCCTCCAGAAATTTAGCAATTATAGTTCATGTTTTCCTAACCCATCACTGATTTATAAGGAGGTTTCTGCTGGTGTGAGATTCAGTTCCAGTAAGCTGTGATGAACTGTAGTCACCTATCTGTCTCTCCAACTCTGAGATCAGCAACTTGCCTTATGTCTTCCCCTCTCTTATAGAAGAGTTGTTGATTTTCAGGTCTTTTTACTTTTGCTTGTTGCTGGGAAGAAGTGGTAACCTCCATGTTCCTTACATGGAAAATTTAAAGTCCAAATTATATACTTTAAATGGGTGAATTTTATAAAATATAAATTTTATCTCAATAAAGATGTTTAAAATATTTGGAAAAGTAAAAGCTGGAAAAGCTCCCCACACATTCTGAGGTTTGTAACTCCAACAATGAAGTTGAAGATGGAAATTGGAGTGCCAATACATCCTTTCCCCACTATACCCACCACCAATTTCTTTATCTTCATTGAAAATGTTTTTAATGAACTACCACATTAATGAGTCTACCTTAACTAAGTGAAGGCAAAGAAATATCATTCAGTTACTCCTAGCCTTATCTCTAAGGCACTCAATCCTTTCGATCCTTTTTTTCTGTCCAGGATCAATCATCCCCAGGATTTCCTGAAAAACTAAATGAACACAAAGCAAAGATATATCATCTCAAAAGGCATCTATGGAACCTTCAGGTCAGATGGGGGTGGGAATTCCAGAGAAGAAGAATTTCCTCAGAAGTACTTAGACCTTGCCTACGGTAGTCTTAGTGTAATCCCCCAACTTGAAGACATTACTTTCTGAGAGTTAAACTAGTAAAAGCCAACACAAAATAAAGAGTAGCTAATGGAAGAAATATATCACATTAAGAAATAGTTGTAAATGTCTTCCTGATGAGAATCTTGAGAAACCCCTATTCATTATAAATTCATTCATATATTTAAAAATATTTATTGAGGACTTGTTATGTGCTAGTTATTGTGTCAGATACTAAGACATGATACACTCTCATGGAATTTATAATCTAGAGGGATTATCAAAGGTTCACAGAAAGTTTATATTTTATTGGACCTGGGATACAACTGTAGAAATCAGCGACACAGTTAACAGTTGTAATGTAGTAAATTCTTACATTGAGGATAAGTAGAACAAAAAATTTAATCTGGATAGTATGAATTTGGTAGTGTTTATTTAGTACTGTTTGAGAGAAGGATACTGGTAAAATACAAATGTTTCCAGCATTAGAAAGATGGATGACATAGCAATCATAGCTTCTTAAAAATGGATTTTCTTTAATTGAATTCTTAAATCCAATTCATACATTTCAATTTTCCTAATTCTCTGTTTATCAAACAACTTTTAAATTTCAAATATAGTTTCCCAGGAACCTTAACAATTCAGAATGAGTACCTTAAGCTGGCTATGGTTGACTTATGAATCAAAATCTGGATGCCTAATTTGGTGGTGGACTGATGATGAGAGAATGTGTGAGATGTAGGCAGTTCTGGAAAATAAGGCATATGTCTAATCCTCATCTCTCCAATGGGGGAGGCTGACAAGCATCCCTTAAGGCAGGGTACATGAAACTTACAGGTGAACACAATATGGTGACTAAGGGAGAGTGGCCAGAGGAAGGGGTCTAAACATTGCTTTACAAGCTAGTTTGCCTAAGAACAGCATCAGGAGTAAGGTTCACAGAGTTAGAGGACCAGGTATTACAAGAGCAAAGCAACAAGTTAGATAGTCAAATAAGAGATAGTGCCAACAAATTCCCAAGACAATCAAACTAAGCTGGTAGCTGAATTTGTACTCATTTCGAGATCATTTTCATTGCTAGTATGGTTGAACAGGGCTGGAAAATGACACCCAAAACCCTTCCTCTAGAGGATAAAGCTGAAATGTCCTGGTTTTGTACTGGAAAAGAACGTTGGGCATTCTTATAGATGTCTCAAGAGGACTTATGTCTACTTTAATAATTCAAGTATAAGAATTAGCTAGGGTACTGATAGAAATCTAGGATTTTGTCCCAAATACAATCAGCTTTCTTCAGTTGTTGAGGTTGGTAGCTAGAATTCAGAGTTTAGGGAATTTGGCAGGAGGTCGAGGGGAAAGGACTGAACCCACAAGAAGAAGGTCAGTTGGACCCAGAAAGATATGTGGTTAAAGTCCACCATTCTATCTATCTCATACTAGCTAGTGGTGGTCTTCCTGTTTTCAATAAGTCAGGCAAAGCTAAAGTGCACAGAGAAGAAACGAATGATATCTCACCTTATACGTCATACCCCAGTACCCAGAAATGAAAGACATATTGTTTATATTGACCTTCAGTGTACAGGAAGACATTTAAAAGGTCCTCTCAGGTTTCCCAGAGTTCTCTAGGTATCGGTGAGCTATTAGGATATTGGCATAAAGTTCAGGCAAACAGTTGGGGTGAAAATTATAATATTATGAAAAAAGGCCTTCTGGAGAATAAAAGCATAAGAATATGTTTAAGAAGAATTCTGCAGTAGCTAGATAGGAAGAGCACTTGAGTGAACCAGCTGAGGTACTCTAAAGTATCTGGTTCATATGCTCTGATCATTAACTCTGTAAGTCGTGGATAAGTAAATGAATATACATAGAGCTTTGGACAGTATCCTCTAAACTAGGATAAAACCAGACATTACTGCCAGGAAGTTGAACAGAAGGATAGAAGATCTATTTGACAATGATTAGTAAAGACTGGCAGAGATGGGGAGGAGGCAATAAAGAAGATGTTGTACATCATACTCATGAGTCCATTCACTACCACTAGGATGGTATCAAGACTACAAATGGGTACAGATCTATATTTAGACCGTTGTGAGAAGGTGAAGATGATGTTGATGGTAGTGATGGTATACCAGGACATTTAGAAATAAGTAGGCATGGCAGTCATCCAGGTGTGACTCTGACTCAGGAGAACAGGAAATAGCACGCTATAGGTTTCATGTATTCAGTCAACAAATACTGAGCACCTTTTACATCTTAGGCACTAGTCTAGACTCAAGGGGATTGAGGATTAGGGAAAAAAGAAAACCCTGTCTGTCCACATGGAGCTTAAATTTTAGTGAGGAAAGCAGATAATAAATAAATTAGTCAGTAGTAGTAAGAGCTTTGAAGAGAAAAATAAAGCAGGGCAAAGAAGTGGAGTGACGAGGGTGCTCTATTAAGTAGGGTGGACTGGAAAAATATTGCTGAGATGAGATGATATTCTAAGATGATGTTTAAACAAATAAGACAGAAAACCATGATACCATTTGGAGAAACAGTTTTCAGTTAGGGAGAACACCAAATGCAAAGGATCTGAGGCAGGAACAAATTAGGAATGCCATAGCAGAAGATTGTCAAGATTTCCTATGGACTAGAATCAGAATTGTAAATGGGCTACCATGATGCATTGGGTTGATGTTGTGAAACATACATAGCAATTAGGTATGGGCCTCTCCCTGGAATGAAACAAATAGCTATCTGATCTTCTCACTTCTATACAAGCCCTGGATCTTATCGAGTCACTACCTGACTAAATATACTATTATTTGTATTTTTCCACTAGATTGTAAGCTTCATGAGGACAGACTCTGGGCATAGGCATGAAACCATTGTCTGCACTGGAGAGTCATCTTTAGCTCAAGGTGGGATAGGAGGACCTCTGGAGACAGAGTAGCCTCCAACAGCCACTAATATTAAAGTTTCTGACACAGGGTACTGGCTCAAGACAATGATTTTCAGTTCCAGTTCAGTAGATTCAGCATAACCTGCATCCTTGTCAGAAATGCAAATTCTCAGGCCTTACCTGGGACCTACTAAATCAGAAACTCTGGGGGTGGGACACTGCAATGTAATTTAACAAGCCCTATAGGTGACTCAGATACAAATAAAGTTTGACAACTACAGTTCTAAGTTGTGGAGGTCCAAGAACACCATCACTTAAAGAACAAATCTGCATTTCCCAAAGGCCTGGATGGCTTTTGGGAGTAATTTCCACCAATTAGGATAAACTTCTTGAGAAAGCTAACTCAGGGAAGAGGTCACAGGTAACATGATGATCCCTATTGCAGACTGAAAGCACTTTGAAGTTTTGATTAGAGCAGAGGTAAACAAACTCTTTAGCTGAGGTATGCAGCCTTGAGCTTGGACCAGATACACTTTTTCTCTCCTTAGAGAACTAAACTTTTGAGAATATCAGAGCAGAGAAGGCAAATAATCCTTATAGAAGACAACCTTGGGAGTCTTCTACTTCACCTAACACCTCATCAAGCAGATTTGAAAGGCTTAGCTGTTTAGTAAGTATATGGGCCAAGGAATATACTTCTGGGCTCTTAGATACATTACCCTATGTTAACTGAGAGTTTAATAGGGAACTGTCCAGAGTAGCGTGGTCCAACAGGATATATAAGATCATCTCTATTAATCAATGGAAGACAAAAAAAAGTGTTCTACAGATCTACTGGTATCCTTGCATATCTGACTAGAAGAAGAGCACCTGTAAGGCTATTTTTCCATTCTATAATCTTTCCAATTCAATTGGCATTATAAGAGCCCTAAGAGTTTAATTTACATGAAAACCTAAGTTCTCTGGAGTTGGTTCTAAAAGGCTGGAATCAGAAGTTCAAGGCTGAGATTAAAGCAATCTCGATAGAGACAGTACTCCCACTGATTTTCCTTCAGCAAGAGCAGGTTCTTGGATCACTATAACATAGTGTTTATACATATAGAATCTTGTCTCTGATGAAAAAACTTGGGCCATGGAGAGCAATCATCTCTACATATCTGTTGCGCTCACAATATTAGGATAATTTTGTATCCTGGTCTGCATAAATCACCTAGGTGTGAGTGTACTATCAAAGGAATAGAGGGTGGGGAGGGCATGAACAATGCTGGTGACAAACAGCTTAAATAAAGAATATGATAGTAAGGTCTTATGCTTCTGGAGAGAAGCTGTGGCACAAAAGACAGATGGGTGCTTACTATCTTGGCCTGATTCCCCATTTGCAGCCCAACAGAAGTACTGGAGTCACAGATTACCAACCAAGGCCAGTTGCCCATCAGTGAACAGGAAGGTTTACACACAGGGGAGGCTTTAGATAGTAACTGGATCTATTTATCTAGAGCCGGGACCCCAAAGCTGCCCCTGAGCATCTGTCCAGGAGGTAGCTGTCCTCCACTCATGGTGACCTAGGCATGCTAACCACCTCTCTTTACAAAGGTTAGGGGCCTAGGGGACTTACTCCCTTGCTGTGCCCCAATGCAAGACTAAATGCCTTCTTTATGTTAGGAATTGATCCTCTATAAGCCTGAAACACACACACACACACACACACACACACACACACACACACACACACACAGCCTGCCTCATCATAGTACAGGCAAAACTGTTTATACTGATTGGCTGTAGCTGCTTCCCTTTCAGGTGTGAGACTAAAAACAAAATGTATTCCACTTTTCTTGAGGACTACAGCCAGCATCTCCACCTATAGCTTCGCTTAGAGCAAAGAGCAGAACATCCTGGAGGGAGTCCCTATGATTTTTTTCAGGCCAGCAGTGGCAACAGAGGAACATCAGACCAGGGTTTTTGGGTGTTTTGGCATCATTATTTCTGGGCTCATCTCTGCCAACCATGCCATCTGATGGCATGACTTCCTCACTCATGCTCTATGGAACTATACTGACTACGTGAAAGAAATAGAGCAAGGTGGTTAACACTATCCATCCCACCAGAGCAGGTAACTACCCTAGCCCCTTCTAATCCATCCTCAAACCAGGAGCCAAAATGATCTTTTTAAAACACAAATATTATCCTGTCACTCTTCAGTGACATAGCTCAGGAATGGGAAGACCTAGCAGGCATAGCATGACTTTGCTCTTATACCACCTTCATAGTTCACTCTCCAGCCATTCTTTCCTCTCACTCAAGTTGTACTGGCCTTCTCTGCTCCACCAATAAGACAATTCCTTCTCATTTCAGAGCCTACTGTTCTTTTCCCCAGAAAGCTGATCTTCCTCCTTTGGCTGGCTAATGCATATTCATCTCTCAGGTTTTTCTGACCTATCATGCCAGATTAGGTCCCCTGTTTTATACTCAAGTTACATGGTAGGTATTATTTTCCTTCATCGTACTAACGCCATTCTAATTACCTAACCATGTTATTATTATTTTACTACCACAAGACTAAAAACTTCATGAGGGCAGGCAAGGTACTTACTTTGTTTAGTGCCTGACCCAGTATGTGCAATTTTCTTGGAAGGAATGAAAGTAGGGAGAGAAGGAGGGAGGTAAGAAGGCAGAAAAAGAGAGAAGAAAAGGAGGAAATGATATAGGAAAGCAGGCAGGGAAAAGGCTTAAAAGGAGGAATGGAGATCCCATTGGGTCTAATTGGGAAGATATTTGATTTCCCACCTCTAGAGGGAAAGCTGGAAAGGTTAAATGTAGCTCTTGCCTGAGGCCTCAATACTTAAAGGCAGAAGTTGAACATCAGAATTTTG
This sequence comes from Rousettus aegyptiacus, assembly GCF_014176215.1. Lineage (NCBI taxonomy): Eukaryota > Metazoa > Chordata > Mammalia > Chiroptera > Pteropodidae > Rousettus > Rousettus aegyptiacus. Next base: position 132,232,292 of record NW_023416295.1, read on the forward strand.
TCCATGGGATAATGCTGAGTTCAAACCGCAGATGTAGGTCCAAATGGATCATCAGAATAAAGGGGGTCTGAGATGAATATTACGTATAGAGCAAATGATAATGGGAAAAGCACGGAAGATGAAGGCAAATAAGGAGTAAACTAAAAGAATTCAAGAAACTGTAGGTCAAGGCTATCAGCTAGGCTTATTCCTTGTACCTAGTGGCTTTTTATGCATGGGCAAAGCAAGTCCGATTAAAGGGACATAGATCAGATAAATGGTTGCCATACATAGGTATATATTGCTCCAATAACTTAATAAATTGGCATTCTTGTATATAAAACTTTTGTGTGTGTGTGTGTGTGTGTGTGTGTGACTGTTTAATTCTGGGTATGCTAATGAGATTGAATTAAATTAGAGTGTATGCCATTTCAAAGCTTAGGACTGGACTGGACCATGGTACCCAGCCTACATGCTGGAGCTCAGTGAATCTCTACCTAAGCAATCAGCTGGCCCCTCCCTTTCCTACATCTCTATAGCATCCTCTTTAGAAATTCATTTTGAACCAAAGTTATCAAACTCTTAACTTACATATTGTCTCATATTATGTCTCTTCTTGATTGTCAGCTCCTGGGGGAGAGGATCGTCTAACTCATTTTCTCATCTTCTACCGAGCCTAGTACAATGACTTCAAATAGTAACTGTTTAAAACATTATTGAATGAATACTGCTGTATATTTCATAGGCACTGGGAGTGATTACTCCAATGAATTTGTTAATTTCTTGAGGAAGACCTTTTAGAACTGAATTGCTTCTAAAAATATAAGGAGTTGAACTAAATAATCTCTAAGGCATTTCCAAAATGTAAACTATTGGGAGTGACAAGGTTACGTCTCATACATGTGTGTGTGTATTTAGTCTTTCTATAATTTCTAGTATATTATTGGGCACATAGCGGGAACTCAATAAATTTTGCAGTGAACTAACTCCAAAATAAATGTATTTAAGTTGAGAAGAAGCAGAGGTATGTTTCTGAAGTTTCATATAACTTGCTTATGGGTTGAATACTACTTAAAATATACAAGAGACATTTGTTATCAAATGAATTCTTATGGTGAATCTTTTTTTTTTTTTTTTACAATATTTGAAATTACTTTGCAATATAGTAACTCCTAAATTTAATCCATTTTTAAGCTTCACATTTTTACATATTAAGGTTGCTGATGACAGGATAAACCAGATTAGTAGCTTACAATTATGAGGGCACCAATTGATTTACTATTAGCTAAATCAAGCTTGTTTTTAGAGAGAATTGTTCCTCTTTCTACAGTTTCCCAGATCTGTCTGTCTGTCTCTTTCACATACACAAACACACATTCTCCCTGTGTCTTAACTCATATTTCAAATTTGGCAATTCTATCCTAAATTACAATGCTATGCATAAACTTTTCACTTTCCAATACTCATTCCACATGCCTCACCATTGTCCAAAACAGGTTTGCTTTCCATGGTGTCTGGATCATCCAAAGTATATAGACTCTTCAAGGCATCTGTCTCAGGTGGTCGCCTTTGTAAGCGCATGCTGGAAGTTGAAGCTTCTCCAGCTGAGAAGCAATATCTTTAGGTCACCCTCAAGACGGGATTCAGGAAAGGAAATATTCTCTCATTTTCTCTATGACTCTCAGCTGTCCGGGGCCTTTTTTCCATAAATCCAGTCAAAAATCAGAGAAGTGATGATTCTTCTCAACAACTATCTTACCTCAAAAAGGTTCTACTCCTTTGACATAAATAGGGAAAAGCTGACCTCATAACTAGATTCTTTGAGACTGGGGTGGAAGTGAAAGCCAGTTTTATTTGGCACTATTTTATAGGGTTTGAAGTATCAATTACAATGGCAACAAGGACTCCCACAGAAAAGGTTGAAATAATTCATGAAGGACAGAGTGATCAACTACAGCTCATGTGCTATAAATCTTGTTCTCCCTCAATTCCCAAGTCCTTCTTATCTATGGCTTATCCCCCTGTATCAGGCCAAAATCTCACCTGATACTTGTACCAGGAAAAAAATCACTCTGTCACAAATATTTTGTCATAGAAGGGATGGAATAAACAAGGTCAGTTGATCCCCTAAAGGCTGCATTTACACTAGTAAGTCTCACATGCTGTATTGAGACTCCCTGCAAGAGACCCCATTCTGTCATTGGGGTAGGATCAAGAGACAACGGTACCTGTTCTCTGAGGAGTCCTGACTAACTGGCGGGATTGAATCGTACACATGAAAAATTTCAGATGCAATTCCTTTCTATGCATGGCTTTTTCCTGGAAATAGAGACAGAGTTTAATCCAAAAATTTGTGAAATAATTAAGATGGACAAAAGTGACATGGACCAGGTATGCTCAGTACTAATAGACCTGATAGTCTAAAAATCAGCATATGAAGTGATACAATTAATCTACTTTTATATAGTGACAGGGCAAGATCCCTGAACTCAGCAAGCATCCCCCTTTCCCACCTAAGAGTAGCTAAAATGTGGGGGGACCTCTGGAAGCTTCCATTCTTCAAGTCTGAGCTTAGATTGTGATTGTCCTCTGGGTCTAGAGTACCTACTTAGAGTAATTTCTCCAAGACTTCTAGACAGGGCCTGGGTCTAAAGCCCACCAAATTGAGGGGCTTGGTAAAAAACCTGAATGAGTATATTTCTTCCCATTATTTTCTCTTAAAAAGTATGTCGGAGAGCACAAGTTAATTACTAGATTAACACCATTTAGTTCTTCAGAAGGCATACTCCTAGGTCTTTTCCTATTTTTACTCAGAAAAGTAGGTCACTGGTAAACTCCCAATAGCTTTTCCTATGCCGGTGTTCCCAACTCCTACAGATTTTGGAAAGTTTGACATGTTTACAGAGGCTAATCTATGCCAATCCCAAACTGCTTCCCCTCCCTTTCTTTTCCCAAATGGCCAATCAAGCATGATGTGGTGCAAAGAGTACAGGACCGCAAGTTAAGAATCTTGTTTCATAATTCCAGACCTGCCATACATTTATAACTTTGGGAAATGATTTTACTTCTCTGAAACTATTAGACTAAAATATCTCCAATATTCTCCAATAACCTCTATAAGCATTAACGTTCTGTAATTCTCAGTAAAACACGATGTAGCCTGAGCTCGATTTAGCTCTCAGGTCTACATTAGTCAAGGTGACCACAGGTTCCCGCAGATGGAGGGCCACAGAGCAGGCTGCCATGGAAACCAGAGTCTAAGCACAAAATCGCGAAGCGGAACCAGAAAGCAGTGGGTTAGGGGGTCGAGGGAACAGAGAAAAGCGAAGGACGAAAGTCACACTAATACCACTCCGAGAACAAGAAAAAGCCCAAACTGAAAGGGGAACAGGAAAATTATGACCACAGTTTTAGATGCTCCCTTGCTTCTCAGGCCTCGCCACACTGCGCAGGCGTTTTGCGAGTCAACTCTGCTCTTTGACCTCCCGCCCCACCCTCCTCCTCCGCAGCCACCCAGCGGCTCTTCCGGTATTGTGGAGGCGGTTCCGGTTCGCGGCGGTTCCCGGGTTTTGCTTTCCGCGCCCGGCCGGAAACCCCTTCGTATAGCAGCCGGTTCCGGTTCGGTGAGTGGCGGCGGGAAGCTGGGGGAGGGGTGAGGATGGAGGGAGCCCAGGCCGGGAAGCAGTGCTGCTCCAGGCCGGGTAGCCTGGGCTGGGCTGGGCGGAAGTGGGGACGGCTGTGGGAACGGCGCTTTTTCCCCTGCCCCGCCCCCTGGGACCACCTCCCCTCCTCCCTGCTGTCCGCCGGCGGGGATCTGGCGGGCGGCCGTTAGTTAGGCTTCCCGAGGCCGTACCTTCAGGCCTCTTTCTCTTGGGCTGTGGGGAGGCCGTTTCCCTACCGTTGCGGGAGTCCTCATCACACCGCCCAGCCCTCCTTGCAGGGAACAGGCCGGTTGGGATTTTGGGGCTTTCCCGCCAGAGCAGGGTCGACTTTCAAGGGAAAGCTGTTTTCACCGGGAATCTCAGCTTTCTGTTACACCTGCTTCACCTCACGCCTTCCTTGAGACCTGAATGATACTACTTCTGCATCTCACGTAAACATTTCTCCAACTTTTTACTCTGGTATTTCCCTGAGATGTGATATCGCTAGTGCCACCACCAGAAAGAAACGTCTGGACCCTCCCGCCCAGGTTATGAAAATCCCCTTAACCACCACAGTTTGCTTACCTGGCTCATCGCCTCTTGGTAATTCCCTTGAACCGTGTCTTTCTTGGTGTATCCTAACGTGGTCTCTGGATATATGCCCAGTTTCTCTTGAGCTTGGTGATTTCTGTTTATCGGTACCTCTGCAGTATTTTCACTATCTTGTTGGCAATAACTTGCTCCTTTATCACTTTCAAGTCAGCCTTGTTAAAGTCATTTCACTTCACGTTTGGTACGCTTATTATATTGGGGAGGGGGGAGTGGTAATTCTTATAAAATTTATATAAAGCCTTTTGTAGGCTACCAACTATTTGACTCAGGGTCCATGTTCTAATTGGATATTCTGGATGGAATAGATCACATCATCTCTTAAATCTTTATTTTTATAAACATAATTTATGTTAAGGATTACACTAAACTCGAAGTTACAGTTACAGTGAAACCTTAAACATCTTTTTAAGCATGATCCCTTAGCTTTCTTCCAATGTAGAGATTCCCTTCCTTTTTTTACCCTCTAGTTCCATTTTGGAAGCCTCATGCGTTTTATCCTCAGATGCCTCATTCATTTTTACCTGATTCCAATTAATTATCCTGTCTGCAAAGATGGTTTTCATATCACCTATCCAGTAAGTTACAGAGGGAGCAAATGGATTAAAAAACAGGTTCTGCTACTTCAGGCTAAGGTGATGTAACTCGTAACTACTGCTTTGGAAGTCTTTCCTTTACCTGACTTCCACACCTACCAATTGTACCAGCTCTGTTGTCTTGCTGTAAGTATCCATTTATGCATCTGACTTCCCCCAGTAGACAATGTGTCAGCAGCATAAGGAGCTACCTTATTTTTATCCCTGGTACCCTGCATGTAATGGGTGTACAGTAAATGTTCGTGTATGAACGCCATTGAATACTTAGTGTTTAAAGTGTTGGTGTCTAATTGGGAGGGAATACATGTAAAAATATGAAAAACAAAATGTGATATAGTATAAACTGTATCATATACATAGTTTTCCAGAGTTCAGAGTAGAGTGATTCACATGATCACTTCCACACCCTTTTCATATCATAATTCTAACCACATCTTGTTCCTGGATAAAGCTAATTGTACAGTGTTTCTCCACAGTATATACTTTCTAGTAACTTAATAGCTCTAAACATTCTCTTTTGCAATCACCTCTTTGCATGTATATAAGTTTATAAATGTTCTTCCATACTTGTTACATTCTGTTACTGTACAGGAGTTTGCCATGTTTTTTCTTTCAGATTTCTTGTCTTGTGTTCACCTACTAACCTGACTTCACCTGTAACTGCGTATGTTCTTTAAATAAATTAAGTGACCAATGTGAATTAGGAAATGAGTTTTTAAAATACTTTTCTTAAAAGGAAAAAACTTTTATGCTTGCAAGAGTTTGGTGGCATCAGTGGTTGCAGATCCAGCATTTCATGTTGAATCTTGGGGTAAAATATCCCTTCTCCCAATGTAATTGCAAAGTAGCAAAAAGAAAGTACCATAAGCACACTGAAGAAGCTGGATGTATTTGTATTAAAGTGTAAATTTGGGGCTTTAATTATTAAAATTATAAAACAGCAGGGAGTCCCCAGAGTTAGCTAGGGATTACTTTTATCTTGCTAAAGTGTATGAATTCCTTGAATGAGGATATGTTAAAGGATGTAAAGTTTTGTTACGTTTGTTGAAAGCCCTATTGGTTGAGAGTCAGAATACCTGGACTTTTTTCCCTTTACCCCATCTGTGTGATTTTAGGCAAGTGACTTAAACCTCTCTGAACATAATCTTAAAAATTCTATGATTTCTTGTTTGCGTCCCTCTTCACATCTATTCAGCAATGCAAAAGAAGTTGAGATGGGACTGTTGTACTGGGCAACAGGTCTTTAAATTGGCATTCGTCTTAGTACAACAAAAAAGGCTAGTGATGACAATTATGAAATGGCCTGATAGAATGAAATGTGAAAAAGCTACTGCTAGTTTATTAGTTGAGGGTATTGTTTTTCCCTCTTAATCTGAGACCCAAGGAATTTTGTTTTATTAAAAAAAGAAAAAGAAGAAGAAGAGGAAAGTAACCTGAAAAATTTCCAGATGGAAGCCTTTTGTTAAGTTGAACATTTGGAAACATTTGAAGCCTAAACCTAAGGCTTAAATTTTTGGGGAGACCAGGTAATCAGATGATTACTTAGTCTATAGCTATGCCAAGAAATGCTGAAGGAGCCTTTTTTGCATGCACTTCGTTGTTGTGACCATAAAGAATACATGTGTGCATCAACCAGTCTTCTTAGTAGATTGAAACTCTGGATTTGCTATGTAGTTGAAGTACTCAATCTTTTAAAAAAATACAGTGATAAGATTATGAGTAACATAAGTGTGACTATTACCTAGTTTTCCCCTCTTGGAAATCTGCCAAGAAGCATGTGTGCAGGGAGTATGTTTATTAACCTAATTTCAAGCGGTTAGGCTTTTAACTTCCTTTTTCTGGGAAAATTACATACATCAGAGGAGAAAATAATTTTTTACAGGCAAAGAGGCTTTGGTTTTTAGCAGTCTGATTAATGATGAGGGACAGAGTACTTAGTTTAATTGCACAGTAGTCCTTGATTGTCCTCAGAATATCAGTAGCTTTGGCCACTTTGTAAGACGTATGTGGAACAGAAATCTTAGTAGGACCACCACAAGATGTATCACTTGTTTATGAAATGGTTTAGCATGAAGTAATAGAGCAATGGAATAATTTCTAGGCTGTAATTTCAAGAGTTGACACTAACCAGTTTTATGATCATATGCAAATTTATCTCCAGAGGGTTGACCCTCCAACTTGCTTCTTGCTGTGCTATTATTCTTTGATGCTGTGGGTAGGCTATAATTGCTTTTTACTATAGCATAGATTGCAGAATTATTGAAACTACCTCAGGCTAGTTTTAGTTCTCATTCTCTTATCAAGTCAACTCTCCTTTACCACTATCTTTTTTTCCACTAAAAATACAAATGTCAGTTCTTAGTGGATTCCTGTTTTAAAATTATATGAAGGAGATATTTCAGTGTATAACATTTCTGTTTTCTGTCTTCTTTTATAGGACTTTGTATCTGCTAAAGTCAGTGATGTGAAAAGACCTGTCATGGGTAAGATTATGAAGTAGTCCTTCAGTTCTTTTAGTTAAGCTGGAGTGAAAGAATAGGTTTTCCTAACATTTTAAATATTTACATCTTTGCGCTTAATAATTTTAAGGGAGATTTCATTCTAATTATGTAATACCAAACAATTTTCTTTTGGTTGAGATGTTGTTTATAGCATTGTTTGGAAGCATTTTCTCATTCCTTGTATTGAAAAAGCCAAATATACACTAGTAGACATTTTCTATGTTCCAAACCCTGTTCTAAGTACTTAAAATATATTCAATTGATTTTTATAGTCACCTTATAGTATATAGTACCTTATAGTATGTATTGTTACCTCCGTTATATCAACAGGTAAATTGAGACACAAAAGTTAAGAAACATGCCTAGGGTCACACTGTTATAACTGGCAGAAGCAGAATTTAAACTCAGGCAGTCTGGTTCCAGAGTCCTTGTTCTTTAGTGCTATGTTATACTTCCTTCTGTAAGATAAATAATTTGATTAAGGTAAATTTTAGATTTTATTTAGCTAGTGGCACTGACAATTAATTGTGATTGGAACATTTTCCACTATTCATAGTACTTTATGTATGAAAAGAGGATCAATGTAAGGAAAGTCAGGACTGGTTGCCAAATTAGCAATAGGTTGAAAATTTGTATAGTTCTTATATCAGCTCATATGCCCCTCTTATATCCTCATTAGCTCCCTCTCTACCTCATTTTCTCCTTTGTCTTTGTCTGCCTTCTCTCTCTCCCTCTCTGTCTCTCTGCCATTTGTTTCCCTTTTTTCTTATTGCCAATCTTATTGTAAGTCATTGAGTTTCCTCACTGTCATTTGTTCCTTTTAGCTCTTTTGTAACAAAGTAGCAAAGATCTCAAAATGCTTATAAAGTAAGGTTCTGCCACAGTTTTATAGTGATTGAGCTGATGTCCATTAAGAGCCATATGAATAAATTATGCTTTTTACAGAAAAAGATTTTCAGGTAGTTTAATTTTTAAAGCACCTTTTTGAATTAGAAGGAATAAATCAGTGTTGACAAGTGTTTGTTTTTAAATGGTGAATTTTTTCTCATTCTTTTAATGCCTAATTTTATTATTTTTAAAACTTTGAATCAAGATCTTGTTATTACTTGTTCAAGTTTTGAACTATTTGTTTGGTGATCTTAATTCCAAAGGAGCCAGTTTCTGTACATGGGCCTCTTTTTTTGACAATGACATTTTGAGATCTCTTGCCAATGGTTATTTATGAAGGAGAGGTTTTATTTAACCGTAGAGCTGTTCTTTGGGACTCATTTTTATTAAGTGAAAAGATTGGTTCATAAGAATGTAGTTATTAAAGAATTATGTGTCTTGAACTAATCTGACCTCTTTCCCCAGATGATATTGCTGATAGGATAAGAATGGATGCTGGAGAAGTAACTTTAGTGAACCACAACTCCATATTCAAAACCCATCTCCTGTCAGAAACAGGTTTTCCAGAGGACCAGCTTTCACTATCTGACCATCAGGTTAGGATTAGTTTTCTTCCCTTAATTAATGAATTATTTTGGCCTAAGTTTTTATCTGATGTAGTTTAAATGCCCCATTAAAAATACAGACATATATATAAACTTTTTAGAATTAGTAAGTCTAGTGTTTGGATTTCTGTTTGATATATTAAAGTTAAGACAAGAACTAGGTTATCATGATGTTCTTTGAGAAAATAGTAACTTTTAGAAAACTCTTTATTATTCCTCTGAATATTATAGTTACCAATACCTAGATTCGTGTTCTTTTAAACTAGTGTCTTAAAATTGCTGAGCATTAAGTGGGATATGTGTGTGTAAATAAATATACAACAGCTCTGAGATTTCTTTGTGCTATAAAGTTTAGGTTCTAAAAGAATCAGCATCACCTGGGAGCTTGTTAGAAATGCACAATCTCAGGCTTCACCTCATACCTACTGAATTATAATCTACATTAAAAATTTTCTAGCTGATTTATATGTACATTAAGGTTTGAGGAGCAGTATTAATAAAGCCATTTTTCTCAGTAGGAAAGCCATTACTAATTTGATTGAGGCTATCCTTTGCTTTGTGGATCTGGCTTGAGCATATGTTAAGCATCCTTGGCCTCCGAGTACTAAATACCTGTAGCAGCTGCCCCAAATAATTATTTTGATAACTGAATATATATTCATACATTTCCAGATTTATACTGGATTGCAGCAGCACCCCTGATGAAAAACTCTATAAAGTTTTCAAAAGAATTGAAACTGGGTCGATTTTGTCCACCTTTTTGATAGATGGTAATAGTTGGCTTTCAGAACAGGATATACTAAATGCTTATTTACCTTCTAATGAACATTCTCTGAATTAAGATGTATAACAGATATGTTACCCATTTTTCCCTTTGAAGCCTCAGTTATTTCATCAGATTATCTGGATGTTTTCCTTTCTTATTAGCATGTTTAACATATATTTAAATATAATTTATATTGAGTTCTGAAATATTGTTAAAATCTTGTTTAATGATACATTTTTCCTAGTAGAAATTTTTATACCATTTTATTGTCAAAAGTATGATTTAGGAAAAATCTTTTGCTTTGTTTAGATATTACCTTCCAGGGAAGGAAATTTGGACCGATCTTATACATGTTCCACAGGAAGTGCAGCTTATAGTCCAAATTATTATTCAGGTATGACATATTACTTGGAGTCAAGATATTTATACCTTTAAGATTTCTTACTAGCAAATCATTTTTGTCTACCATCTCTAAAAGTACAAAAGCATTGTCATAATCAAATGGTATTTTCTCCACTAAAATATTATTTTAGTAAGCTATGTGTGCATGTGTGTGTGTTTCCTATGATACTTTACTGATTTAGTCTTAACCGAATGTTTTTTAATGGGAAAGTCTTTGAAATCTATTCTCCTTGTTTATTATGCCATTGTTAAATCACTATAGCTTTTTTTTAGATATGTGTATGTGAGGTAAAGGATATTTGTTTTGTATTGATTAAAGCACAGAGCTAGCCTATTTCTATTCTGCTTGAACCCATGAATCCTGAAAGTTTATTTCTGCTCAAGCTTATCCCTCCATCAGGGCAGGAAGTGTTAACTACATGTCTCTGTCTAGCACCTGCCACAGCCATGCTTGCATATTTCAAGGGCTTGCCTATTCAACTTGTGATCCATTACAGAAGTCAGCATTCTCTAGGGTATTCTGTCTCACCCCTGGTCTGCCTGCCTTTTCATCTCTCCCTCCTAACGTTTGGACTTCAATGATCTTCTGGCTATCTTGGGGGAAATGAAGAATTTTTTTTGTTGTTGGTTAGCCTCTTGGCAGTATGACCCAGGAAGATTATAGTGTCTTCCCATGTCTTTTCACTCCTCCTGCTTCAATCTCCTCACCTTACCACAAATATGGGAATATTAGTAATACCACTGAACCTGTCTCAATGGGATTTTTATAAGGATAAATCAAGATAATATATATGAAATGCAAATAATAATAATTGTTGTTATTTGGCTTCCTTAGGATTCTTTATCAGCAAGATGAGATCTCCTCCCCTAAAAAGACGTTAGTATGGTGCTCTTTTAGATTTATGCTATATTTAAATGTCATTTAGGTGGGTGGTACTTTAGCCTGGGCACTGGATTTCCTCTCCTGAGATGAGGAGTGGTCTCCACATGGCTTAGTATGTGCATAATTTGTATAGAAAAATTTGCTACAAAAGTAACTCTGCCATAATTATTATTGAAAAGGCCTTGCTGATGAGCAGAGAACCTGAAATCTGATTTGATAGCTCATTATCAATCCTAGGGGAAGGATAGTTGAGTGGATAATGAAACCAGATAGTTAATATTTCCATTTGAACTTAGGTGTGTTTCCTTGTAATTTCATATGCTGGACTTACCATTGGACAAAATATTTGTTTTTAGTTTAAAATAATTATTCAACAATTAACAATTTTATATAGGAAATTATACTCAAAATCATTTGACCACAGTTCAATTCTTACTTTGTGGCCTTTTCTTATTTTGACCTTTGTGTACATTTACAATCACATTGTATGATTTGATACATATAATCTTTTTTTAGCCCAATATTTTTATGTTTACTTTCCATCTGTTTACATGTTATTCTTCATATTTACTTTTTTCTGTTGATTTCTGATAATTCATGGAATTGATATGCACATTTACAATTCTTTATGTGCGATTTTAAAATCTAGAAGGCTCTGAGAACCAGGTTTTTTTCATAATTCATTTGGCATCAGAATTTGACCTGAATTATTCCTTGGCAAAACCTAATGAATTGACCTGAAACTATATTTTATCTTTTGTCTATCTCTAAACATGAGTATTTATGTTTTACTGTATATATATCAATATGTTTGATTATAGCATGCTACTTCAGATTATACTTGGGAAATGTTCCATACTATATTCCAGGTTATCTTTCCAAAATTTCAAAATTTTGAATTTAGAAACAACTGAACTCAAAGGGCTATGATTTAGGATAATGGGTCTATGCCTTCATTTGCTTTATTATTTTCCCTATGGCTTAGGTCCCATTCACCTTCACCATTTTTAGCTATTATACATAACATGACTTACAAACATTTGTATATGTAGCTTTTGTCTTTTAAATTTCAGTAGCCCCTCAATATTCACAAAATATGTATGTGAGGTCATCTCAAACCATCACATTCATTACTATGGTGATACGTAACCAGATTCCTGGCTTTCTACTCAGTTACTTGGTTCTTGAGAGTTACATTTTCCCCATTTGTCTTCATACTACAAGTTGATCCCCATATTAGAATCTTACACCAAAGTTGTATCTCTCACTTGAAGGCCATCTTTTTAGGAAAAGAAAAAAATTACTTTATAACAGTTACTGTATACATGATGATGAAAAGAAAATAACAGTGAATAGTAAAGCTACATTGAAATGGGGATGCTAAGCTATTAGATTCATTCTCTGAATCACAGCCTAAAGCAGAGGATTCAGATTTGCGAATTTCTACCAAATTTCATCTAGTTCCTGACAAAACAAACTTAAGGCATGTTACAGACCTCCAAGGTCACTCCCTAACATGCAGAATTATAAATCTTCGATGCCAAGAGTCTCTAAGGTCTGTGTACTTTTTTCTTATAATAAAAAGTCTTTAATTCAAATCTACTTTTTATTGTGTACTTTTAAAAACTTTGTTCCTTTGCCACATTCATTCCAATTCATTCCATATCCTGTAGAATTTTGTCTCTGCTATCTTCTTTGGATGTATTCTTTCTTGATAATTCCCACATTGATTTCTTTGGTTAGTCACCTCAAGCCTTACCTCTTGATGTGGCTAGACAATGAGTCCATAGTTTACTGCAGTAACCTTCTTTCTGACTTTATTGGCATTTGTCTCTTCTTTCACCTTGCTATCTTTTTCTCCCCCAAGATGAAAACACAGGAAAGCCCCAACCTTTAGAATTGAGGGTCTGGAGCTTTCTATTTACTGCTTTACTGGATCTGCTTCTCTATATTAAGTTTTTGAAAAATCTGCTTCTTAATCCATTTAAGAGTAGACTATTAAAAACATTGATTTTAAAAAAATTTTAGAAAGTAAAGAAAATGTGCCACTTCTTTACTTTAATAACTTAGTGCTGGTCAGACTTTAAGAGCTCTTGAGTTTATAGGGAATATAATTGGAAAGAAAATTAAAACATTTTAAGCCCTAAACAAAGAAAAGTAGATTAAGTTGAAAAGAAATGATTTACTCATACTTAGAATTTCTATCAATGTCTTCTCTTTGGGAAATATGTTAAATTAGGTTGTCAAACTGGCATTTAGTAGGTAAGTTGATTTAAAGCATTCTCCTGTTTATAATAACTAACTAAATCCTAAGGTGAACAGGAGCAACTGTTGGTTACTTTTATAGTAAGTGATTGGCTGATACACTTTTTTTAAGATATGACGTTTATTTCATTATGTCCATAAAAGTATTGCCTAACCTTATAGAAAATTTATAGAGAAAGGTAGAAAAATACCCATCATTCTATTATTGGAACATAACCAAAATTAAATTTTTGGTGTATTTCCTTATAGTTTTGTGTGTATTTATGTACATATAATAAGTAATCTTATTTGTGGTATTTGAAGTCTCATTTCTTAATGATGACAGAATAAATACCAAGTTAAACTATCACTTAAAAAAGAATGTCTACAACCTTCTGTTGGTCCCTCTCTGGCTTTGCTTGATTATATTAGCAATAGAGGACTATTCAGTGATTTATTGAGAAGGGATAGAACCACCTTATTCTGGTTAAACAAGACTGCTTGATCCAGTTATTTTCCATTGCAGTTTAAAGAGGAAGCCTCTGTAAACACGCCATTGAAGAGGCTGTTCTCTCTTATTCTTAGTCTCAAATTTCACACCTGTTAGGGTAACTTGGATTTTTTGATAGACATCTCTAGTTCGGTTATTCCCTAATCACATTTAAGCAAAAAAGTGTGCGAGACGAAACTTCGATTGTTATTACTTTGCATTTAAAGATAATTTTCTGGTACTTTAATGAGACTCATTTCGATTAGCTTCACGTCTGTATCCTTAAGGTAATGGTAAATGATGCCAAGCCTAGGTAATGATTACAAAGGAAAAGATTTTAATTATTTTGAAAGTAAATTAGATTAGGTTCATCCACTGGTGAATCAAGGAGTAATACCACCCCTCCTGAATGCTGCTTTTTTTCTTCCTTACTTGCTGTGAATCCAAGTAATCCTGATAAACTAAAAAAAAAAAATTGTCGATTGCCTTTTTGGCTAGAGTAACAAAAGCTATATTAAATATTTTAAATAACAAGTATATAACATTGTACAAAGTTCTATAATAATATGCTTTAAAAGAGGATCTTCAGAATCATATCAACATTAGACAGAAATTTAGGAAGTAGAGAATTATTCTTGTTTTTCCACTGGTGCTCTTCGGAGTTCCATAGCCTAACATCTGAAGTTATTTTAATTATTTTGAAGGCACTGTTTTAAATCGTCCAATCCTGCTGATAAGGAGAGGAGTGTATATAAATTATTCTATTTTTAGCTGAAACTTCAAGAGATACTTTATCACCCCAGTTTCTAAGCCACAAGTCAGAAAGTTCAAACAATAAATAATCCTCACTTAGTCTGATTGCAGTAGCAAACATTGGAATATTGATATGTCTGTTGATTATGGCATTAAGTGACTGAAGGTTATCATACCAGAACCAGATGCATATGATGGGTCATTTCTGCCATAAGCTGGCCAGAATAAGCAGCAATTAGGTTATCTCTGTTCTTAGATCCCCTGAGTTGTGAACATGGTAATTAAAAACAAGAGACACCAGCTGCTTATTAAACAATAACTGTTGTACATTTGAATTACAATTCTCCTTGGCCCTCCACCTGCTTTCTTACTGGTCTGGCCTACCTTCTTTCAGGCCCAGGCCTGGGAGTGCTTGCAAGATATAGTTGGGGTAAAATGTTGACTTTTGGTGGACACCACGGAGTCACATTGATGCAGATAAGGCACATGGCTGTGGCAGGATTCAGCTCCTTCAACAATTTTCAGGTTAGTATGGCTGAATCAATTATAGTTTGTAGAAGTTCCCTTACTGCAGACTTTACTGGCAGTTGAGACTGGGATCTTCCATGAGAGACATGGTAATATGCCACATTACTTTGGAATACAATGTTGGACGTGGTTGTAGTCATGTGGAGAATCACTATAGGTAATTGTTTAATTTATTGATACTTTTATTGTTTTAGATAACCCTTCCTCAGACAATTTTCTTGGCTCAGGAGATATAAGAACCTTCGGCCAGAGTGCAAATGGTCAGTGGAGAAATTCCACTCCAGCATCAGGTTCAACTTTCCAAAAATCAAGAAACAGCCGAAGTCTTTACCTCGAAACCCGAAAGACCTCAAGGTAGGTATTCCAGCTGCTTTAGTTTATACGCCTTTCCTGTGATAGAAGAAAAAATGGCTGTAAGATAGTTGTTACATTTGCATTTTAAAAGAATAACACTATTTTTGAACTTTTAAGCTATAGAGATAAGGACAAGTCCATTTTAAACATTCAACTTTTAATTTACTTGATGCTGGTTTTTGGTGACAGCCAAATCTTACCAGTAGAGGAGAGGGGTTTGAAGGGAATCATGATTGATCCTGATGGGATCCTTTAGGATCAATATGGCTGTTATGAATTTCAAAGTGAAAACCAGTCAATTTCTACAACTTCAGCAGCAAAGAAACCAGCACGTTTTGTGTGCTGTCACATGAACAGAGACCTGACTTAAACCAAAGCAGCTCTGTACCTCATCATCTTAGTCAGCTAGACCTAAGCTACTTCTGTTGGAAAGTAGAGTCACAACTTTATCCTAGTTAGCTCAGTTTCATAAGCCCTACCTATTCCTTCACCAAGCTTATAGTGATTATTAAAGACAGAGAAGTTTGGCTTAGAAACTTTTCCCTTAGGTACTTTATTGTAATAGTAGTAAAATATTTCTTTTTTAAAATACTGTTTATGGCTTCTCAAATTTTACTCTGGTTGTCAGGATTTTAGGAATGTGGTATCATTTAATTTCCTGCTTAGTCCAGGCTAACCTTTCTGGTGTTAACTGAAACCAAAAAGATGGGTTTTATTTTGTTTTGTTATTATCAGCACATGGACTCTGGAAACTTGTCAGTACTCCCAGGGATCATCTTCTCATTTCTTAATATTTAAATAATTATACCAGAATATATTAATACGTTCACATTGTAAAACTTAAAACATTGCCAATAAAGCCTTGACCATTATCCACAATCTTACTTTTCCCTCCCTTTGGTGAGTTTCTTTCCAAACTTTTCCTATGCTTGTATCTCTTTCACTCTCTTACTCATGTACAGTATCATATAGATGTTACATGTACTATGAAATGTATAATATTACTTTGTTTTCATTAAAGATATTCTGTTTGCATCATTTGGCAAGTTACTTTTTTACTCAGCAAATGTCATACTCTTATTTGTTAAAGTAATATTATTCAGAAACAGTACATGTGCTTTGTAAAAAGTAGGAAAATGCTGATAAACAAAAATAAGAAATTAAAACATCTCATTCCTACCAGTCAGAGATCACCTCTACAATATCTTAGTACATATCCTTCCAGATATTTTTCTCTGCACTTACACACATTTTTTTCAAAATGAGTTTATATTGTCCATATGCTTTTGTAATCTGCTTTTTCGGTCAGTCATCTCTTCCATTCAGTAAATTTTGTCTTATGTACTAACTTAATTATATTTAAATTTTCTTATTTGACCCAAAAGTTAGCCTTTTAGCTAATTTATCCAAAAGTAGCTATCACCCTTAAGTCTCTTACAATCTAGAACTGACCTTTTTTTAATGACATGACTTTTTTCTGCATAATGTTCCACCTTTTGGATTTGACATTTCTTCCTTATAGTATCATTATTTTCTCCTCTGTCCTCTGTATTTTTTTGTAAACTAGATTTTTGACTTGAAAAAAGGCTGATACTGTATTAATATCACATTAGGAATCCCATACTATTATTAGTGATGCTGGATTAACTTCTGGATTGGGGAGATAACAATCTGGTCCTTATTTGGTTAGGTTTTTTTCCCCCGTGCCTAGAATGTAATCTAAATGATGTTACTTTGGCATTATATGAACGACCAATTTCCCATTAGCCTGTTATTAATATCAACTGATAATCTCTGATAATTTTTTTTAATTGAAGTACGATTGACATGTAACATTGGTTTTAGGTATACAGCATAATGATTCAATATATAAATATATTGCAAAATGACCACAATAAGTCTAGTTAACATCTATTATCATAGTTATAAATTTTTTTCTTACGAGAACTTTTAAGATCTTTCTTAGCAACTTTCAAGTGTGCAACATAGTATTGTTAATTATAGTCATCATACCGTATATTATATTTCCATGACTTATTCATTTTATAATTGGAAGTTTCGTTCTTTTGACCCCCTTTGACTTGATAATTTTATTAGAGTTAATTAAATAATACTTTTCTAATTTTATCATTTCTTCACTTATAAATTGGCACTCTACTACAAAGGAGAGCTTTTCCCCCTCATTAGCTAGGGCTATTTGTTACCCTGCAATACATTTCGTAGTAGGAAGCAGGATGTATGATTAGATCTTTGTTTTTCATTACAAATTTTCAAAGTTTTTTTTAATAGCTACTTCTTGTGGGTCAAACGAATTTTCCTGTTCTTTTTTTTTTTTTTTTTGTCATTATGGATTCAGTGTGTTTCAATCCACTACAATCATTATTTTTTTAATACTCACATTCTCACAGCTTTGGCCAGTGGGAGCTCCTTCAAGCTTGCTCCTGTGTCTTGTTCAACCTTATTGATTATTGGTAGCACTCTTGCTTTCTGGCATTGCAAGATGCCCTCACACTGTTTCTTTAGAAAAAAAAACTTTTGCATTAAAACCAAATACAACACACACTCTTTGGGAAACATAAATACAAAATATGTTGTATCTTTATATCTTTATCAAACAGATTATATATATTGCCCTTACCATCTTTTCCTACCTGTATCCACCAAGCTAAGAAAATAAACCTGTTCCTGAAATTTTGAGTCCTCGCTCCTTTTCCTTCTCTAACACAGAAACCATCAGCATTTGAGGAGTTAAAGAGAGAAGAGTATATGTGCATTTTAATTTTCTTTAGATCTAGTCTGATTTTATTTGGTTTTAGACCACATATATTGATTTAAACAGTTGATTTCGTTAATTCAGTTTAGTCATCTATCTACCTCTATTTTGTATCCTCAGCCAAAAAAAAAAAAAGAAATTATATTGATAGCAAGTACCTCAGATTTGCTGAGTAATGATAGATGAGAAAGAACACATAGAAAAAAACTTTAAATTATTTACCAGTCTTAGAGATAAGCCTGGGTTTTGAGTTTACAAAAATATTTTTTCTGCCATTTTTTTCCATTAATGGGGCACAAATAGTGTAAAGAAACAAAAATAAAATTCTCCTTTAGAAGGAGATAAACAGGCCAGGAGAGTTCACAGAGAGTGCAGCCCAATAAAAAACTTGGTTGTTTTTAATGAAGGATGGGAGCCCTCTGCTGGTGTTTTAGGAAATTTTAAAATTCAGTTTAAAAGCTTAGTTGAGAGGCTTCAGTTTTATCCATCTTTTCATATTTACTCTTAAAATAGTTTTCTCAAAAGAGCTTGGGATAGGTGCTGTTGGGAGTAAATATAAAATGTATGTGTATGTTAACATACCTAGAACCCAGGTTTTCTGAAGACGTCTAATCTGATAAGTTTTCTGTATATCATACAGATCTATGGTTCCTAACCAAAGGAACTTACAGATTGTTAAGCTCAAACATACAGTTTTAGGTGTTTGATATTTACATAGTTTGGCAGTCTCAGACCTCTTAAGTGGCAGGACCTGATGCAGCAACCCATGTATCATTTCTTGTATATTTCCCTCAAGTGGTACATCCATCATTCTACTTATTAATTTCTTGGGTTTGTTATTTCTTGAAAGTAAAAATAATCACTAGTTTAGATTTTCTTTACTATTCTTACCTTATAAACTTTTTTTTTTAGTGGATTATCAAACACTTTTATGGGAAAGTCAAACCATCACTGCCATGTGTCTGCATATGAAAAATCTTTTCCTATTAAATCTGTTCCAAGTCCATCTTGGAGTGGTTCGTGTCGTCGAAACCTTTTGAGCCCCAAGAAAACTCAGAGGCGACATGTTAGTACAGCAGAAGAGGTAAGGAAAACCTGTGACAAAAGCTACTGAAGGTTACATTCAGCTGTTTGTGTTCTCTAATTTAGATGTTTATTAACCATTGTGTTTACTTAATCTTTTCTGTTTTTTCTTTCTTAATAACTTTTTGAGTGCTGTCATCTGTTCTAAAGAAATTAAAAATCTATTGGTAGAACTTCATTATTTTTCTTACCATCTTTTATACCTGTTCTACAGTAGACTTAATCTTCAGTATCATCCGAATGGCTTCTCATATGTCAAACTCTCTCCTCTCTTTTTTGGACCTTTTCTAAACTCTTGTTGCATGTGGCAAAATTGTTAACCTGCTAGATTTGATGAAATACCTGCTGTTACTTCTTACTAGCACAATTTTTCCTCAATATAAAAGAAAAATCAAGAAGCCAGCTAAGTAATTTATATCCTTTTATTATGAGTAAGATTTTTGAGATCGTAGATTTTCCCCAAAAGAAAGATATTCTGTTAACACTGGGTTGTTGCATTCATTCAGTAAACCTAAAAGAAAAAATAAATTCTATAAATATAATATAGCATATAATTTATCTAATAGGAAATGTGCTTATGCCTGTTGGATTAAATTTTTATTATGTATCTGGCCAGCTTTGGACTGTTTGCTGTGAAGATATAATTGAATAATAGCGACCTTACATTTATATAGCATTAGAGTTTCCAGAGTGCCTTCCACATGTATTATTGTTTTGAATCCTTTTAACCCTGTGTTATAGGTAGAAATGAGGTAATATTCCCATTTTACAGTTTTGCAAAGTGAAGGTCAGAGTTCACACTAATAATTGGCCAGCCAGCAACTCAGGTCTTCTGAAGGAGTATAGTCTGGTGTGCTTTCTGTTACACAACCTAGTGATGTGATTCCTGCCTATTGGAGCCTACAGATTATGGAGAATAATTTTAAGAGTCATTTTATAATTTGGTAATGAAGATCTCTCAGGTGGCAAAACTTGATTATTTGTGATGTGGTTAGTAAAAATGCTGTACATATTTTTTTGAAGTTTCTGTGGAATTGAAAATATTCTAGCAGAGGTGTAACAATTAGTAAATCATATTTAGTAAGAAAACGGATAGATAAGAAATTGGCAACAGCTGGTGACAAGAGCTGAGCAACAGTTATAAAAGGAAACTTACTTTCACCATAACTTTTGTACTATTGAATTTAGTAATATGCATGTATTAGTTACTATATACTTAATTTTTTTTTAATTACTGGAGTTGTGGAAGTCAGACTTCTGCTAGAGCCTAGGCAGCCACCTATGAGGTACAGAAAGACTTGTGGAGAAGGAGACAGCAACAGCATGGCAACTGGATACAGGCCTTCCAACACTCTCTGCCCCATGAGTCTGCTCCGGGGATCACCAGGATCCTTTAGACTATGTTCATTGTGAGCCCACCATTCACTTGCTAGCCAGCCAGTCTTTTGGACTACTCAGCCCCTTCTCCTTTTGATTCCACTTGTAGCCTGAGGACTTGGGCTGGCTGGGCTACAGGCTGGGACAATGGAGGACATGAAGCGAGGGTTTCTCTTTCTTCTACAGTAGTGTCAAGAAGATGCCAAGAACTGAACCTATCTATAAAACAAGAGATGAAGGAAATTTTGCCACAATTGACATTAGATCTATATTCTGCTATGAAAAGTGATAGTACAGAAACATGCAATAATCCATATAATATGAATAAGACATAATATTGGACCAAACTTTATTAAATCAAACATTCAGCAGATTGTTTAGATATTGAGTCTTGGATATTACAGATAATCCAGATTAAATATAATACTTTTTCTTCCTGGGACTAAAGAATTTATTGATGGGAGCATACAAGTTGGAAAAATTATTTTCCATGGAAACATTGGGATCTCCAAGGGAGATGCAGTTGCTTATGTTAAAGAAGGAAAATTATGTATTAATCTTATGGCTGGATTTGTCCATCACCTTTGGGAATATGAAACCATCTACAAAATTAACATGATGATGCCACCACTGTACTATTCAGTCTTATAGTAGGGGTTCCAAGAGAATACATGAAGACGAATTTGGAGACGTGCAAATGGTGACTGTACTACCACTTGGTTGATAGCTGATTCAAGGGTGGCATTACTCAATAGAAAAGAGTTTAATAAATAATGCACAGAGAAAGATATTTTCTTTTTATTTTGTAGTACCAAATGCTCCAAAAAAGGATTGCGTTCGAAGTTTCAAGGGACTTATCTCTTTACATTTTTTTTTTGGTAAAGCCAAATGTTATACATGTTCTTTTTAGAGTTGCTTAAATGATCTTTTCTTTGTCTGACGTGGTTCTAAATAAAGTATAACATACTTAATGTGTGTGTGTGTGTGTTTTAATGAAATACCTTGCAACTTTTTTAAGATAAATTCTTGTGACCTCCAAATTAACATGTAGAACAATGGAAAGTTCTTAACATGTTTTTACAATTCTTTTTTTTTTTTAATTCCGTATTAGTTTAAAATGAAAGTATGAGGCTTGAAAAGACCTCAAATAATTATTTGGAATATGGTCTAATGACTCTGAAGTTGTTTGGGTTTGGACAGAAGCTTTTCTTTGAAGGTTATTGGGGAAAATAATTTGTGAGGGACTTTATGTGTGTTAGATTGATTTTTTAAAACCAATTCTTTCGTCTATTCTGCCTTGTGGCATTGCCCCCTCCTACTTGCTCACACCTAGCTAATGCCCAGGCCTGGAATTGGACAGCAGCCTCAGCCACACACCACCTCCTGCTGCTTCCCAGTCATGGACCCCTACAAAGTGAGTGAGCTTTGGGCTTTTCTGAAAATGTGTAAGAAGGATCTGAGTGTTCTGCATACTGAGGAAATGTGCTTCCTGAGGGAGGAGGTAAAGAGCGTGGGGGTACAATACCACCTGTTACTCAAAAACTAACTCAGAAGAGAATATCAAAGAAGAAAAAACAGTAAAAAGGTGGAGGAAAGCATAAAGACAGACAAAGCATCAAGTGAGGAAAGTGATCTAGAAAATTGACAATAAAAGTGTCATTGAACCAGATACTGATTCCCCTCAAGAAGTGAGAGATGAAAATGTAAAGGTAGCTGAGGTGATAGATCAGGTAAATGATAGAAAAGTGGCTGCCATTGATGCCTTAAATGTTGGTGAACTACAGAAAACCATTCATTTGTTCACAGATGCCATCAAGTTGAATTTTTGCTTGGGCTTTCTGTATGTCAAGAGAGCCAGTGCCTTTATCAAGTTACAGAAGAAGCCAAGAGCTGCCATTCAAGACTGTGACAGAGCTATCGAAATAAATCCTGATTCAGGTCAGCCCTACAAATGGCAAGGGAAAGCACACAGACTTCTGGGCCATTGGGGAGAAGCAGCCCATGATCTTGCATTTGTGTGTAGATTGGATTGTGATGAAGATGCTAATGCAATGATGAAAGAAGTTCAACCAAGGGCCCAGAAAATTGCAGAACATCATAGAAAGTATGAGCAGAAACGTAAAGAGCAAGAGATCAGAGGAAGAACGGAAAAGGTTAAGGCTTGGGAAGAAAATACTGTGTAGTTTGAAACTAATGAAATTTAAAAGAAAAAAAAAATGTGACAATTTATACATAAAAAGGAGGAGGAGGAGGCTTGGGAGAAACATGAGAGGGCCCAGAGGGAGGAAGATGCCAGACAACAATCAGGAGCTCAGTATGGTTTTTTTTTTTTTTTTTTTAACCAGGTGGCTTTCTTAGGGAATGCCTGGAATAGCAGGAATGCCCAGACTCATTGAAATTCTTAGTGGTCTAGAAGTTCTTGCAGTCATGTAAGATCCACAAGTTATGGTGGCTTTCCAGGCAGGATGTGGCCCAGAACCCAGCAAATAAAGTATTAGAGCAACCCAAAGATGATGAATCTGGAGGTCAAGTGAATGGCCTTATGATAAAGTTCTTTCTGAAGGAAAAGCACTTTAGATCACCCAGTGGATGTCACAGTAATACAAAGCAGTGCGCCTCTGACTGTCATATGAAGAAAGGTAGGGTGCTTTGAAGAGAATCCCTACCTCTCTACCCCAAAAGCAGCTGTAGCATTTTACAATGGTTTGGCATTAGGATATTCATTTAGATAATGTTTTCCTACTAGGAATTACAAACTTTAAACACTTTTAAGCCTTAAAAAATTTTTAAAAACAAAAGGGTGCGTTAAATTCTACATATTTCTTCACTCATCATTTTGGTGTTTTCCTTTGAGGTAATTGGGCAAAGAAATACTTTGGAAGATTTATTATGTAGTTTGAGTTTATTTGTGGGAAGCAAATATAACATTTACATGGATGAAATTTGAGTATGATATATGGTTACTGAGTATGATATATGGATCTCTTTTAAATGCTTTATTTATTTATTTTTTAAATGATTTATTTCAGTGAAAATACTGGGACCACCAGTATTGCCATAGGACCTGGGTAGAAGTACCTGGCTGGGTGGCAACAATCTTAACTACATTTTACATTAACATGTACCCTTGTGTGGATGCATTTAAATCAAACTGTGGTAAAGGGATGATTTTTATAATGCTGCAGTAGAATTGGATTACTTAGCTTTGTTCTGGTCTGATATATAAAATAAGTGTTTCATATTATTTCCACATGGGAAATAAGGGAATACTTTTTATATTTCTATATTTTAAATTCCCTTTCTGGGTCAGAAAATGCCCAACTCTTTCAGCTTTCTACTTATTCTCCCCACCCCCTTACTCTTCTTTGGCTAAAAATAGTCGTTTTTTACTAACATCATCACCGTTACCATAATTCACAGCATGACTGTGCAAGCATATTTAATGCTGGGTTGAATTTACTGTGTAACACATACAGTGACTATGTAGGCTGTAGTTTCTTACTTGGCCAAGAGATTTCGTATTTCAGTATTAGATTTCTACTTCGGTGACATCTCATATCAAAAGATGTTGGATGGAGGGATTCCCTGTGGTGTTTGGTCTTCTATTTAGGAAATGCCAGTCGGGTTTTTGTTTATATTTTGGAGAGTATGAGGTTTGAATTAATTAATACATAAAGGAGAACTTCTTGATCCAACGTGAATTATAAAATTGATGAGATCCATGGTTGTTCTTCATTGTAGGGTTGTCGGCATTGCGAAAAAGTAATCTTCTCCTATTCAGCTTTCAAATACTGCAACCTTATTTCCACCTCTTTCTCTTATTTCCTCTCCTCCAAGTGTAAAGAAAATGATAACTTTTCTATTATACATTCAATAATTTTATTAAATAAGACTAAATCTAGGCACTGTACTAGGAATTTCTAGGTTTCTTCCTGTCTTTCAATTAGAATGCTAGTCTTTAAAAGCAACTTCAAGAGATGAGACTGTCTGTATTTTGCTTGTTTGAAGAATCAGTGGTAGGAGCAGTGAAGTAAATTTCATGAAATATATTTTTCAAATAGCACATCTCTAAAATCATAAGTTGGTTCAGATTCTAACCCTTCGCTGTACACAAGCAGATAGAAATGCATCTGTTCTATAAGTGAGAAAAAGCTGCATGCTAACAGCGTATTTTTTAACCCCTTTAAAAATACTCAGCATATAAACTTATGTTTGAGCTTGCCAATATTCTTTTTGTTAATGCGTGTTCTTAATATTTCCAGTGTATACTGTGAATAACTCAAGAAGACTATTTGCTTCTGAATTCCTTATTTAATTTGATTTACTTAACTATACATTACCTAAGTACATTCTAACATTGCAAATAATACCATAAATGGGTAAAAGTAAAATTGGTCTTCTGAAAATGTGGCCTGTGCTTTTATACTTTGAAATTTCACAAATTCAAAATACATTCTTCATTTTCATAGAAACTCAATGTCATTTCTCAACAGAAATGTTCTTGTGCTAATAATGCTGTAAGAAAGAAAAGTAAAGCAAGTTTTTTTCTGCTGAAAAATGTATAGTTGTTGGCTATTTCTAGCTACATTAAAAATAAAGTATGGTCTCAAACTAGAAAAAAAAACCAACAGTTCTTTTTATTGAGTTAACCTAGATTTTTTGTAATTTGCACTAGCAGAGTCACTTAATGGCACATTGGTTCTCCATGTTTTATTTATAAGTATAAAAATTAATTCTAAGAAAACATTTGCTCTTGTGAGGAAGGAGGGAAGTGGTTTTAACTTTTTATAGATGAAGTCTTCAGGGTACCACAAACAAAGGGTTTTTTTTGTTGTTGTTTTATCTATATCACTGTTCTCAGTGTTCTCTTGAGGTCTTTATGTGATGAGACTATTTATTTACATTTCTTTGGTATGCAAAATAACCTTTTGCACTCTGCTTTTCTTTCCTCCCTATGATGTGATAATACAGTCAAAGCTTTTTAAAATCTAAATTTGGTGGGACAGTGTAAATGAACTAAAATGACTGGTTAATTAAGAATTAATATCCATGACCCAGGTGGTATTCCTCTTCTGATGCCCCCCCTTTCCCTCCCTCCCTCGGTTTTGCCACCCCTGAGAGCAGCATACAGTTAAACCCGTTGTATTGTGGATTAGGTTATTTGGTGTAGTGGAAAAGTGGAGTCAAGATTTATATGGAGGAGGAGGAAGAATGTTCAGAATTACCAGTTATTAAAGTGTCAAATAACACAGCTCTCTTTCCTGTATATAGATAGATGGTTATGGATTTGGTTAGCAAAGAACTCTCTTACAATCTAGTAATCTGTAATGATGCTTCATCCTTCAGACTGTCTACTTAAAGAATCTGTATAACAGCAAGTTTAGGTTTCAATAAAGAGCCATTTATTTTAATTATGGTCTTTAAATTTGTTCCTCAGATACTCATATTCTCTCCAGTAGAATAGCCAGAAACCACAGATTTGGTCATTGATATCAATTTATAACTGGTAATTGTCTTTTTATAACCAGTATAATTTTTGTGCTGTCACTGAAGTACCTGCCCAGTACAGTTTCTTCACAAACGCTAGAAAAGAGGATTACTGTCATCTTGAATACAGTATTAATAGTCTAAAGGATAAAATAGTGGGGTTTATTTTCTTCTTATAGAACATTACAAATTTGTTTTTTCTTTTGGGTCTTTTTTTCTGACAAATGGGCTCAACTAGTTCTACCTTTTCTTATCACTCAACTATTCAAATGTAAGGAAAGCTCTTATTAGTTGTCATGCCTCAGTTCAAGAGGTAGCTTGTTAGATCAGTAACATTATACTGACAATGTAATTGAACTTCATTATGTAACAAAAAATGATTCAAAAAGAAAAAAAAAGTAGTATCTCTTTACCTTTGCATAGAGCATTGCTTAATTCATTCTACCTCAAGCAAACATTTGTAACTGAATTAAATGCTTATGGGCATATTGAAATGTCACACACAAGATGCTGCCAGTCCTGGCACAGAGTATTATAATTAGTTTGTGGAGATTGGTGGTTGTATTAAGCTATATATAAGATTTAAAGACAAAAAAGTACTGAGTGTAGTATTTAGTGAATGCAGCCCATTGCTTTAGGGGAGCTGTACAGAGTAGATGCTTTACCATAGTTATAGTCTTTATGTAATCTGGTTCTCTGCTAAGTGACCTCTCATTTCTTACTACTGTTCTGATTCACATTGACCTTACTATTCTTTGAACACATCAAGCACATTCCTGGCTCAGGACCTTTGTGTTTGCTATTCCTTTGTCTAGAATACTTTTTTTTTTTATATAAATTTCTGTGACTTCCTCCTTCAATTTAGATTTCTATTGAAATATCATCTTTTTTAGAGAGATTGTACCTGTTCCCACTGTTCCCCATCCATCACTTTCTGTTTTTCACTGATCTTTAATTTTATTAAACTACCAAGTTTTATTAAACTACAAGTTTTGTTTGTTTGTTTGTTTGTTTGTTTGTGAGACCTTTAACTGTAATGTTAAGCTCCACAGGGGCAAGAACTTTATTCAGTGCAGTATCTCTAGAGACTAGAGCACAGTAGGTATTTAAGTCAATAGATGAATGAATGTTGTGGTGCATGTACTTTCTCCTAAATGCAGTATTGGGACTTAAGAAAAATAAATAAATGTTAGATATGAAAATTGCCTCAGGAACATACTTATACTCTTAAAAATTGAATTGAATAGAAAACTGTTAGCAAGATATTGCACTCAGATCTTGACTGTTCTGGTTACTTCCTTGTGATTTTTATATCAGCAATCAGTGGGTTTTTTGGAATCTTAATTTAAAAGTCCTCAAATGTTTTATTTCTGGGACTCGGAGGTGATTGTTTGCCTTGTAGTTTCATATCCTATAGCTTCTCTGCACTATTATTTATGTATATGCCCCATAATTTTCCAAAATATACTATCTGATATTTACTTCACTAAACTCCTTTTGTAAATCCTGTATAATTTTATAGCGTATCCTTAATGAACCATAATTCTTAATTATGTTGAGGACTCTGCCTGAGCTTTGGCAAGTCTTCTGGGCGTCTAGATGCTACTTTGGGAAATACTTGCTTCATTGGATGTGTTTAAGATTTTATTTTTCCTTTTACAGACTGTTCAAGAAGAAGAAAAAGAGATTTACAGACAGCTGCTACAGATGGTCACAGGCAAACAGTTTTCTGTAGCCAAACCCACCACACATTTTCCTTTACATCTGTGAGTCACAGAAACATATTTCAAATGAATTTAATTTTATATTTTATTATATAATATTGAAACTATATTTTTCTTTTGCTAGATCTCGATGTCTTAGCTCTGGTAAGAATACTTTGACAAACCCACTATTTAAAAATGGAAACTCTTGTGCAGCTCAGATCATCGGCTCTGATACTTCATCCTCTGGATCTGCCAGCATTTTAGCAACCCAGGAACACCTGTCCCACAGTGTGTATTCCTTATCATCATATACTCCAGATGTTCCATTTGGATCCAAAGATTCTGATCTTCTCCATCAATCCCAACATCACCACTCTCCTCCACATCAGCTAGATAACTTACCATCTTCAAATACACAATCTGAAGGTAAAAATGGTGTTGTATAACTATATTTTTGATATAATTCAAGTACATTTCCTAACAGTCAAATAACTTTATTGAATGTATATGAATCATATGCAAGGTTGTAATATACATGTAACTTAATTAACATATAAATAATTTAAATAATTTAATTTAGTTAGTCATGCTGTGAGTAAACTAAACCTACGAGTAACTTTTTTCTTACATGGAGATGCAAATCATTTCACACAGTATTTTATTCAAAGGATTAACTTCTCAGCAGAGTCTAGAGTCAAAATACAATCAGCCCAATCACTTAAGTACTTTCTCTGTTCTAGTACTTTACAATGACAACTAAGTACAGTTGTCTCTTGAACAACAAGGAGGTAAGAGGCCTCAGCCCAATCCCTCACCCCTGCATTCAAAAATCCATGTATAACTTTTAACTCCCCAAAAACTTAACTACCAATAGCTTATTGTTGACCAGAAGCCTTACTAATAACATAAACAGTTGATTAACACATAGTGTGCATGTTGTATGTAGTATATACTGTATTCTTACAGTAAAGTAAACTAGAGAAAAGAAAACATTATTAAGAAAATCATAAGGAAGAGAAAATACATTTATAGTATTTACTGGAAAAATCTGTGTATAAGTAGACGTACACAATTCAAACCCATGTTGTTGAAGGGTCATCTGTACTTTGATGTTCTGGGAGTTTTGGAGCATCACTTAAGTATTGAAGTAAAGGTTCTTAATCAGATAATAGTTATAAAACCTGTATAATGGGTTTATGCATTTTAGAATGATCATCAACAAATTTTGGAAACAAAGTTTTCTGCCTTACTTTCAGCTAACCAAAATATTCTGTCTCTGAGCATTTCAGTTTAATTAAGGTTTTGCTTTGATAATTTTCTTTCTTTGTTTAGTTTCCCCTTCTTTAGGTTTGTGTTATGAGTGTATTTATGGTATATATTTAGATATGTAACTTAAAAGTTTTAGGTTAAATGGTTAGTCATTAAAGATCTGTTGATAGATTGATCTCAAAGGCTCTCCTTCAAGTCATTTGATTTTTAAAAATCTATTCCTCACTTTCTTAAAATTCTCATTTGGGGATTAAAATGTTTGGTGGCATCCTTATATAGCTACACATATTTATGAAAACTTGCATTAAATTTTGTGAGGTGATTTGCTGAGAACTTTTTTTAAGCCTTTAACCTCAGAAACATAGTGTATGGCAGATACTTAGATACAAGTAAACTGAGATAAAAATACCACATCAAACTGTTTAATTACTTTCCTTGTTAATAAATATTCTAAATGAAGTTTTAATCATAGCGCTTTAGAAAGGCATATACTTGCCTTTACCAACATAGAAAATAAATGATAGCATGGTAGAAGTTGTACTTTTTGTACTGCTACCTCTCTTATAGCTGTTTCTTTCTGCTTTCCCTTCTCTTCCATTCTTCCTCCCTTTCCCTTTCCCCTCTTAACTTCCTCTTCACTCTTTTACCTTATTCACTCTTATGGTAGTTTATGAACTAAATACTATTGAGATATCTTGTCGTGTTCTTGTTCCCCAGGTATAGAAAGAGGAAGCACAGGGAACAAACAGCCAAGGAATAGATACTGAAGGAAATATATACTTGTATTGTATTTCAGTGACTGTGTTATTTGTGAAGCAAGCTCTTCACTAAGCCCTGTTCTTGGCTCAGTGAAACTGGACCTGCCTTCCTTTTCTCTTTTGTCTTACGTTTATCCTAGTGCTATATTATTTTTATGAAAATAGCATAGTATGGGAACTTAAACTATAAACATCTGGAATGTGTAACTGTGTGTAATTGTGTTAATAATGATATGCTCTTGTGTTTCTCTGTTTAGGATCAGACTCTGTGATTTTACTCAAAGTAAAAGATTCCCAGACTCCAACTCCCAGGTAAACTTTGGAAAAAGAACATTATTAACATAGTGTTTTCTGTCTCTTCAATTATGTGAGGTTTTTTTAGTTATATAATGTAGAACTAAAACTATCTCAATTCAGACATCTCATTTCTTGTTTGACTATTTCAGTGACCTTCTAAGTGATCTTCCTTTCTCCAGCCTCTGTTTTGTTCTTCATTCCATCTTCCACCACGTTCTCCAATCCATTGTTTGCATTGCTTCTTACTCTGTCTTTCATTCTACAACCAAAGTGATCTAAAATGAATATATGATCATTCATTACATTCCCTCAATGGCAGCTTATCAGACAGAGAATCAAACTTTTTAATGGTATGCAAAGCACTTCCTCCATAAACCTTACTTCCTATCACACATTTTTTCCTTAGGCATGTATTTAGTAATAGCCTGCTGTGTGCCAGGTACTAATATAGACAGTGGGGATAACAACAAGGAGCTTATATTCATGGTGTTGTTTTAAGTTGATACAGTTTCCCTTACTCTTTACTCTTTAGCTACTAGAGAATTTGACTCATCAAATCTAGAATATTTCCAGGAATGCGGCAGGGATGCAGTGAGCTGGAGATTAGGATGGGTGACTTGTAATCTACACACTTGTATTTAATTGAAGAATGTGCAGCCCTAGTTAGTATTCTGCAAATTATTGAATATGAATAATCAGGTAAGACACTAGTATAAAGCAACTAATAAATTTTATTTTTGTGGTACATTAAAATTAAATCCAGTTAAAAATTTTAAATCATAACATAGCCAAAGTAACCATTTGATAGCTATGTATAAATGTCTTTTAGAGAGGTGCAAGTACAAATTATGGAATTACAGAGCAAATTGATTTAGGGTGCTTTTTCTCAATATTCAGGTATACTTAATTGAACATAATTAAAATATTGGAATTTTATTTTTTAAATAAATAAGTAATTAGAAGTCTCTGCAATACTAATTCAAAGTGATAGTCATATGGTGATTATATTATGCAGTTTACCCAGTATTTTTGCTTTAAAGTACACTAATAAAATTTGCAAAAAGGAGCTTATGTTCTAGGTGTAAGAGGAGAGTGGGGGACAAATAGTGAACAGATACACATATATGTATGCCTGGTGGTGATAAATGTTGTGAAAAAAAAATAAAACATGGTAATAATATAGACTGGGGTGCCATTTATCTAGGATAGTCGTGGTAAGTCTGATAAAGTGACAGTTGAGAGACATGATGGAAGTGAAAGAAGGAGTCATATGGAAATATCTACTCTTTCATGTGTTTATAATACGCCAAACTGTAGTATGACATGTACTTTCTTACCTTCACATTCAGTGTTCTTTCTGCCTGATATGTCTTTCCTACCACAACTTGTCTGGCAGTTGTTGCTTTCTTATCTCTTAAATCTGAATTCAAATGTGATCATCTATGTGAAACTACCTCTCTGGGAGGTATCAAGTACTTCTTCCTCTAATCCAGTGGGTTGCCATTTAGATTTCTATGTCTTTGCCATATATGGCCTTAGCAATTCAGTTGATAGAATGATAATAGTATCAGTTTTCTCTTGAGAAGATTTGGGATGATAAAACATTGTTTATCCTCAGTCAGCTACTTCGCAGCACCCCTATATGTTCTAAACTTTAGATATTAAAAAAAATTCTCTACTTGTTATAGTTTCTCGAGGAGATGATACAGTTTGGATTCTTTATTCTTTATACTTTTAGGGAGTGGGTAGTCAGACCTGGGTTCTGCTCTTGCCTTTATCAGGCTTCACTTAAATTTTGACAAATTACTCTTCTGAACTTCAGTTTCCTTATCAATAAAATGCCAGTATTAATACCTTACTATTAAATTGTTGTGAAGATTAACTTTCAGATAAAGCATTTATAAAAGTGTTTCACATGTAGCGCATAAAAGAAGGTATTCTTCCTTGGGAAAAAGTTGATATTGTAAAGAGGGCTTTCAGTTCTGTAATGGTTATTTACTAAGTCTGCCTTTTCTCTCTGGAGAATTTCTCCTAGTGATAACCAAAAAATGAGATGGAAGGAGAAATGGTCTATTGGGTAAGGCTGATTAGATAACGCTGTTTATTGAAACTAGAGGTTACTTTCCCAAAGTTTAGTTGATTGGCTCTTTATTCTTAATCTCCTACCAGCAATGAAGATTTGCCCTTATTTCTCAGAATATGCCCTGCTATTTCATTTCTCTGTATCATTCTGATCCTTCCGCCTAGAATTCCCTTTCTCTCCTGTCCACTTGTTAAACTCTTATTTTGCTTTTAAAAATCTGACTCAGGTGTTATTTTTTCTCTGACTTCTCCAGATAGCATTAGTCTTTCCCTCTAACCCTCCTGTCCCTGTATCTTGTTAATTACTAATACCTTTGCATTTATTACCTGGGGCCAATCATAGTGCCTGACACATGATGAGTACTTAGTAAATAAATCTTTCTTATATAAATGAATTGCCTAGAAGGCCTGCAGTACTCTCTTGGGTAGCTCAAGTACTCATCATCTTTGTTTTAGTTTAATCCTTCTTTGTTTTATAAAAGAGTACTTTATAGTAGTAGAAAGAACATAGTCTCTGGAATTGGACAGACAGTTTCTAATCCTGATTTTTTCAAGACAGATGATTTTTCTGAACCTTTACTATATAGTATGAGTAATAATTCCTTGTTACCTATTTGTATTGAGGTTCAATTAACATATGAAGATTATTGTGAGGCTTAACTAATATGTAGTACACTTAAAGTAGAGTTTTACACATAGAGCTCTAAGTAGGTGTTCAGGCAATAGTTGAGGTTATTACTGTATGCTTCAGTTATATGAGAAATAGTATGTAATATCTTTGAACAGCAAAGAGAGTTTGCTTTTTACCCTTCATTTTGTTTTCATAAGCCAGCAGATACCTTGATCTCTTGGAGAGAAGTTCTTGTCCCTTACATTATTTATTTATTCAGTAAATACTGAGTGCCTGCTATGTGCCAGGCACTATTCTTGGTATAGAGGATACAGGAGTAAATACAAAAGACAAAAATTTCTGTCTTTATCAAGTTTATATATTCTAATAAGGGAAGTAGATACATTTGCATAGCATGATTCAGTATTGGGCAGTTTGGGGTGATTCTTACCAACTTTTTATATTGTGTAATAAGTGTGTTTTTATGTTTGTTTGTTTTTATTATCACTCACTAAGTAGCCCCTCACTGCTACCACTGATCTCTGTGGCTTTCTTTCTTGGTTGTTATGTGAGCGGTTCACTGAACCAAGGAGATAGGCTACCACTTCCTGTGTTCTCTTGTTATTAACCTAGGTGACAGTGGGGAGACAATAGAACAGCATTTTCATTTCCAAACCCCATCCTAAGGATGACTGGGAGCACTAATTCTCAAAAGTTAGGCTAAGGAGCAAGGGGGCTACCCTCTGAGCCTTTGTTCTTGCCTTCACTAAGATTTTAGAGATTTAAGGACTGTCAAAGGGACTCTAATCAAATCCAGATACTAAGGCTCATGAAAATGGAGTGACTTGCTCAAAGTCACAAAACTAATCAGGGACAGCTCCAGGAGACCCAGGTCGCTTAACTCCCAATTTTATACTGTTTAATTGTTCCATATATCTAAAAGTTTACTTTGGAAAAGTGTTTACTGTTCTTCTATTTGTTTCTGTGAGAGGTCCTTCAGTTAGGGCTTGGCAAGGAGTTGAGGAAGTTTGAGAAGAGCAAGTGACCCTAGAACATATGGTTAACATGCCTGCAACTCTGCTGACCATTATTCATTGTTTGTTAGCAAGAACTGCACAGAATAGAATTGATCTCTCATCTTTGGAATGGAGTTGTATTGCTGATTTTCTGCCCTGGTTCATTCATTAACTCACTAGCTGCTTGATATGGACTGTTCTGTGGTTGGAGATTTTCAGTATCTACTATAATTTGGCTGTATATATTTTGATTCAGGTAGACTGACAATGAGTCTGAAAACCCATACAATTTGATTAAATCATTAGTAAATCTGTCAGTCTGAATGATTTAGGAAAAGTAATCATTTTAGTTTAATGTCTTATCTTGATAAGTGGTATGCTCTCACATAATGTTGGTTTCTCATGCAAGTAAGGATCTATGTATGGTAAACTTAATTTCTCTGCTGAACATTGGGTTTTCTTTTAACTATGCAAATGACTTATTTGTATTCCTTTAGTTCCCAGTTACAATTATGTAATCTAGGTCCTTTTATTTATTCCATACTTGTAAAGCATTCTTGTAAATTATTTAAATGATTGATTTTCTTGGGAAAATATTTGAATTTGCTCATAAGCCTTTGGCTCATTTGTCATATATTTTTTTTTTTCCACCTATAGTCCTACTTTTTTCCAGGCAGAGCTGTGGATCAAAGAATTGTAAGTTATTTTTGTATCATTTTTCCTTTTCTGTAACTTCCTTTTCAGTTAGAAGAAATCAGTTAGCCACCCTACCTATTTTTAGTCAGTAAAAATTTCCTATTTATAGCTATTTATAAAACAACTTATAAGTTTTTGAGTTTTTAAATTCTTTTGTTATTAGGACATTTCCGTGTTCAGATTTGTTAAAGCTATAACAATTGTTGAAGCTAAGTTGAATTGGAAAAATATTTCAAAGTTAGCAATTATATAGGAAGGAAAATAAATTTCCTTATTTTCACATTGATAAAACTAATTTATTGACTAATTTCTATTTCCAGAGTTTACAGAATCACTGAAAGCCTTTAGTCTCCAGTTTTAAGAACTCACTTTGTGTTATCCAAACACCCTGGTATTATTGATTTTGTTAAAGAAAAAAAAATAAACTCGTATTTCTTCTTTTGGTTCATAATACAGTATTTGAATTAAAACCTCAGTGATATCTTGTATTATTTTCTCCTCTTGGATTTGGTCTCATTTTTGGATTTCTAAAATAAAGCTTCATTTTTCTCCATAATCTTAGAAACATGTTTTTAAAAGGACCGCGCATTTACAAATATTCATACAAGTTACCTGTTTAAATCTGGTCACAAACTAATAATTTTTCATCATTTTAATGAAAATGGATAATTTTAATAATGCTATGTGGTTTCACTCTGTCTTAAAATATAAGTACAGTGATAGGTTAGTGTAAGGATTTTAGATTTTATGCGGATTTTATATTTAATGCTCATTATGCATCAACAATGTGCTTAATATTAAGAGAGTGGTCTGCATTTGTCACCTTCCTTTTCATTTTCTAGAACTAGTGTTTATGATTCTCGAGCACGGGAAAGATTACGTCAGATTGAAGAGCAGAAGGCACTGGCATTACAGCTTCAAAACCAGGTGAAAAAAATTGGGGTAAAATTAAAAATTAACACATCAAGTTGAAACTAATTCAGAAGGTTACTTGGAGTTGGAATTAAAGCTATTGTAATTGCAAAGTTGTATGGTACCATAGCATTGGATGATAAGTGGTGCATGCTCTTGGTTTATCCAGCTAGTACTACTCAGTGTACATAGAGAGATAGCATATGTCTTTATCCCACTTATTCTGAAGTTCTGTCTTTCAGAGATTGCAGGAACAGGAACATTCAGTACATGATTCAGTAGAACTACATCTGCGTGTACCTCTTGAAAAGGAGATCCCTGTCACAATCACCCAAGAAACAGAAAAAAAAGGGCATAAATTAACTGATAGTGAAGATGAATTTCCTGAAATCACAGAGGTAAATTACATAATATAAATTCCTGTACTAGCAAGTGTTATATTTAGAAAGAATGCTCTGGAGGAATTTAGAAGATGAAGTAATAGAACACCTGATTTTTAAATTGTATTGCATATTAATGCTTTCATTTTTTATTATATCCCAATCGTGGCCTTATTTTTAAAGTGTTATAGAAAATTGAGGAAAGAATTATAGGTGGCTTTTAGCAACTTGAGTGAAAAAGCATTTAATAAGTTTGTGTTTTATGAATATTTTTACTTAATGCACATGTACAGTAGTTTGATATCAAGCAGTAAGCTGATGCTTACTATTTTTTTAAGTAATAAAAACTCAGTATAAAATTTAGAAAATGCATAAAACTCTATACATTTTAAAATAATCTGTTCCTTAATCCAGTCTTCTTTTTGAAAAACTATCACATAGCTTTTGAGTATAACACATTTACTATAGTTGTGCTTATATTCCATATTTTACATTAAAAAATAAGTTTTCTAGGAAAATGTGACAAAAAAAGACTGACTACCTGTACTCCCTGACTACCTTTTAGGAACCATGCTATTTCTCAGGAAATCATTTGGACCAAAACTATGAAACTTGATTAGGTCTTCTCATGGACATAGACTATTTAGATGGCAGGTTATTTCAGACTTTAGAAATAATATGAAATAGGGGGTCTGAAAATGTGCTGAAAAAGAGAAAGGGGGACAAGATGAGATGAAAGGAAATAATCATGGAGATTACTGGAAGGAATGGAACCAAAATGTTAGAGGGAAACAGTTGATTAATGATAAATAGTCTGGGGGTTGTATGGAGCTTGTTGAGAAATGTGATGTGTCTGATGCAATGTATGCTTGATCTCTGAAACTTCTTGTTTCTTTAGGAAATGGAGAAAGAAATAAAGAGTGTATTTCGTAATGGGAACCAGGATGAAGTGCTGAGTGAAGCATTCCGCTTGACCATTACACGCAAAGATATACAAACTCTAAACCATCTGAACTGGCTCAATGATGAGGTAATCTTGTATCCATTTTTATATTCAAATAGTAAGTGAACATTAAGTGGAAACTAAATCAAGGCATTATCTCACTATTTCTCAAGGTGTGGTCCTTGGATGACCTGGGTCAGAATCAGCTGTCACAGGCCCTCTTGATTCTCCTGAATAGGTATGAGGCAGTGTGATAGAGATTTGCTTTTTAAAAAAAAATCTCAGGAGATGTTTATGTACCTTTAAGTCTGAGAACTGCTGATTTACCTTTTTGCATATTGACAATTTGGACACCGAGGGAGAAGACATTCACTCTTTGGTATTCTCACTCTTTTTAAAACACCCTACCCTGAAGTTCACATCTTCTGAGCAAATACTTGATAGCTAACAATGTTATAGCATGAAGGAATACTTATCCTGTAGAAATCCATTTCTACTTCCCCTTTCGTCTGCTTGTTCTAGGTCACTTAGGTTATAAGTGATAAACTTTCTAGAATAGCCTACATTGGTACATGGTATTTTTAAAACTGACATTGAAAAAGTTATATTAAATATCCTAAGTATTGGGGTTAAAAAAATTATGGCCCTCCTGAGAGTTCTAGTTATTTTAAGTAAATCGATTATACTACAATTTTTAAACTGATCTATCCTATTCCTAAACCTGTAGGAGCCCATTTTATTTCAGAAGAACATTTTCACAGCAAAAAAAGAAAACTGGGATGGGTTTTTTCCCTAAGTACCTGCCTCCTTTCTTAGGCCCACTAGGAGCATCCCTGCCTGATATTTTTGGGTGTACTCAAGCTTCATACCAAAGGAGGATTTTTAGATACTCAGTATAGTAAGCACTAGATAGTCTAGATACCTATATCTTGGTCTTATATGCTTAGGACCTTCCAAATAATAATATCGGCTAACATTTATTGAGCATTTACCTCATGTTAGGCACTGTTCTAAGTGTTTTACGTTTTCTATTCATGTGATGGTCACCACAATCCTTGGAGGGTGGATACGCTAATTTTAAGTCTATTTTATAGATGAAGAAACAAGACATGGAAAGATTAAGAAACTTGTAAAGTTAGTTACATGTAAGTAGCAGAGCCGGGATTCAGAACCAAGTGCTGAATTTTATGTGTTATATAATATTGCCTCAGAATCTTAAATTGGATCCTGGTTTAGGATTATTTGTATAGAATTTTAGAGGTATGTGTCATACCTAGGATATTGATTTTTCTCTAGGACCAGCTGGACTGGCCCCATTCTCTTTGCCACTGGTGAGTTTATAAGATATAAATTATAGAAGTCTATCATTTTCTGAGCAGTATCTTTGACCGACCAAGAATAGTAAGAAAGGTATGGTTTGATACTGTCTTTTTTTTAAGGGGGAACCACCCTTGCTTTTTTGGGCTCAGAATAGTGATATTAGAACATTGTGTCAAACAGCAAGAAAAGAAAGAGCTTACCAATCTGAAGGCAAAATGAAAATCAAGGACAGTCAGAAATATCCATCAATTAGTGTTTTTGATTTGGAGACGTTAATGTGTGGTCTCTTGCCATTTTTTTTTTGCTTGCTACTTGCCCAAAGGGAAGGGGTCAATTATTCTACAGGGATTGTAGCCTGTTTATTGTAAATTATGCCAAACCTTCTAGGGGGCAGCAATGAGTAGGATATGAGCTGAGTTCTTGCTGTTTACTGTGGCATTACCTCAGTGATCCCTTACAGAGGTAGCTTTCATCAGGATATGTTAACCATTCCCTGGACCCATCAGAGGCTAGATTTTTAGCAAGCAAAGTCAATGGAAATTACATTATTTAGAAGAGATGAGGGGAAGGAAAGAGTCCTTGTCTACTTTATCTCTGCCATACCTACACATAACTTTTTTGGGGAGTGCTTGTCTTCTGAGTTCAAAATAATGGTAACCTTGAAAGCATGTTACATGTCCATGATGATGATAACTATTTTAAAAAGTACTACTTTCAAAGTACCACACTTCTCAGGCTTTCAAAGGTACTGCCCTTGAGAAGCTAACATTCTTATGAGGAATTAGTAGTTTTCCTTAAGTAGTTGTACTCATTTAAAAATTGTGTTTCTCAATTGTGAGCTCAGTTGTCTTTTGCAAGTAATTCGTCATCTCTTTAATCCTGTTTTCAAATAGGATTTTCATTAATAACCATTAATGAAATGGATATTTCCATTAATTACCATTTCTTTTTGTATCTCTTGTCAGTTTTATAGGCTGAATTAAAACTTTCTCCAAAATAAGGTGACTGAAAAATTATTTTTACCATTTTATAGCCAAGGAGTATAAGATTCTGGAAGCAAAAGGGATCAGATTTAGTTTATAAGGAAAATAAAATCCAGGAGTCTTATTTGGGATATGTACAGAAAGCCATTAGGCTACCCTTTCTCTGGTCTCTTTCCTAAAAGAAGCATAGGCCACAGTGCCTGTTCATACAGTAGGCTTTCAAACATGTTTTCATGAATGAATTTTTATAGTGAGTAGTTAAATTCTGCATAGCTTCAAAGGACTAATGATTGACAGGAAGGACATTTTACCTTACCGTAAGAAACTGGAACTTCTCAAAAGTTAAATGTAGGAACTGGTTGCCTTGTAAAGAATACAAAAAGAGGCTGGAAGACTGACAGTATCAAGGACATTATAGATGGGGGTTTCTATACTGGGTCTGGTGATCAGTTATTAATAGAAATACCTAATTAAGGGAGGAAGACAGGGTAAAGAGAGGAGAAATTAGTTGAAAAAAATTGAAAGGCACAATCAAGAAATGGGAATATTTTAAAGTGTATATCATTACTAGAAATCATTTATTAATTCCTGGAGATTGAATTGAGTAACTTCTGGAATCCAACTCTAAGATTCTAGGTTAAAGATCATGAGGAGAGGACTGCTTTGGGCTTTGTGTTTCCCTTTATGGTCTGATTCTACTGCTTAGAGTGCCTAAGAGTTGTTTTATAAGGCATCAGATAAATTTAGAAATCCATAGAAATTATTTAGGCATACAGGTAAATGTATCTGACTTCTGCTTTGGGTCATGATAGACTAAAACAAATCAGATTTACTTTTGTAACTTAACTAGAAAACTAGACAAAACATAAAAGATTTTCAGGTTTTGGATAACAATGATCCCTGAAAGAAGGGAGAAGAAAAAGATGGGCCTATGATTTCCCCAGCTTACTGGGTTTCTGTGTTGAGGGCAGAGAGCTGGTAAAATCTAGTGTCCCTGACAGTCTTGCTGCATGGAGGAGACAGAGTTCAGAGTTTGGGGAGGCCAGAGCAGCTAAGATTGTGAGGTAAAATGTTGGAGGGGTGGTTGCTGCATAAAGAGGAAACTCCAAAAATGTGCAGAGGTCCCCCCTTGAATCTTTGAGTACTCATTTGTAAATTTTTGGGAAGAAACTACCAGAGGTTGGAGACTACCAGGAAGAAGAAATCAGAACAAGCCTCAGAGGTAACACAGATGCCAAGAATAGTTCACGTTCCAGCCAGCTAGAGTGGAAAAGTCATGGGGCATTGATTATCCAGAGTCCTCAAAATGGTATTACCTCAGGAGTGGGGCCAAACTGTCCCTAGAATAAAGGCTACTCTGGACCCATGGTAACAGATCGTATATGTAAGTTTTAAAAGCCTGAGCTTGATCTGAGTAACTTCACAGAACAAAGCCCAACAATATTTAAAGGAATACAATAAATTCTAGTTACAGCAAAACCCAACAACATGAAATTTACAATGTCCAGCATCCAGTCAAAACTTACCAGGCATGCATAGTGGAAGGAAAATGCAACTTGTAACAAAGGGAAAAACTAGTCACTAGAAATACCTAGAAATGACAAAAATTATAGAATTAGCAGACAAGAATATTAAAACAGATGTTATAAACATATCCCTTATGTTCAGGAAGGTAAAGAAAAATGGACATTATGAGAAGAGAAGAAAGATCCAAATTGAAAAAAGACCCAAACTGAACTCGTAGAGATGAAAAATATAATATCTGAATTAAAACATACATGAGATAGGATTAACAGTAAATCAGAAACTGCAGAAGAAAAAAAATTAATGAACTTGAAGATACGGCAAAGGAACCATCCGAGCGAAACAGAAAAAAGGCTAAAGAAAGATGACTAGAGTATTAGTGAGCTATGGGAAAATATCCAGCATTCTAAGGATGTAATTAGAGTCCTACAAGGGAAGGTGAGGTGTAAGTGATGTCATAAAAAATTAAGAAATAATGGTGAAGATTTTCCCAATTTGAAAACTTAGAGCAACAGATCCCAGAAATTCAGCATTTCTCATTTCATTATTTTCCCTCCAGGACCTATCATTTCTTACTACTAATTTACGTGAATGAATTGGAAAAATAGCAAGCTGACATGTCTCTTTCTGGTTCTGTTTTGCAAACCCATATTAGTTATTGCCAGTTGTTTCCAAAATACAAAAGCATTAGACTCTTGGAATATTGTATTTCTAACTTTACTGGCTGGAGAAAGGCCATGAGAAAAAGACTTAGCAAATATGAGGAGTGAGGGAGTGCAGGAGGGATTAAGGTAGAATCTACATAGACTGTTAACTATGCTAATGACAGCTAACCAGCAGACTAATTGCCTAATTTGTAAGTCTCATCTCTGAAAAGAAAGATGTCTTAGCTACTTAGCATTACAGTAGCCTTGTGTATAGAGAAAGTATTCTTACTTGATAGTAGAGAAGTAAAAGACTTTATAAGGGATACATACCAATGTCACCTGATTTTTACTGCAGAATCAGGATCTGGAATCAGAGCACATAACTTTATCTAGCATTCTGACTTTCAGAACACAAACCTTCTTCAGTGGAAATGGGGAATTGGTAGTAGTCATGACTCTGTTTCCAAGGAGCAGTTAAATTTAAGTGATGCTCAGTAAAGAAGAAACAGCTTGCAAAACATTAAGTTCAACTGGACAAACCTAGCACAAGGAATAGATTTTCCTTAGGGAATAACAACTGATTGCATAAGAAGGAAAGAAGAAAAAAAAAACGACAAAATGAGATAATTAGTTAATAGGCTATGATGGGTCTACCGTGTTATGCACTCTTAACATGTGGCATAAAATGATCAGAATGGAAGTTTTAGCATTTCTAGTGTGACTCATCGGCAGATTCTACATCATTGTAGTTTACCTCTTTAAAATATTTGTTAGTAAAACTAGTCCTTTTAATTAACCTGGGATTTATGTGGTGTCACAGAGAGAATGGTAATCACAGTTATGACTCCATAAAAATAGGTGTTACCTGCCTGTGTTTCTCTAAAACTTTAGCATTAATTCTAATAATTAGCTGCTTGACTTTGCATGTGAGAAAA
The DNA here is from genome assembly GCF_014176215.1 of Rousettus aegyptiacus. NCBI lineage: Eukaryota > Metazoa > Chordata > Mammalia > Chiroptera > Pteropodidae > Rousettus > Rousettus aegyptiacus. Next base: position 132,274,329 of record NW_023416295.1, read on the forward strand.
ATCCTGGATACATGTTCACAGTGAGGAATGCAATACACAGAGCTTACCTGAAGTCTGCCACCTTGGTTTTTATAATATTATTAGGTTAAATCTTAGTGAATGACCTTCTGACTCATAATACTCAAGTGCTGCTTCTTGGTTAATCTTTTGGGCTTTGTGGTTGACTCAGATTGAATTTAAAAATCAGAATTGAAGATCAAGGTGAAAATCTATAGAGGTAAAATAGAAAAACAGCCTTTTCCCCCTGAAAAGTTGTCTTGGTCCCTGCTCAGAAGCACTGTCATGTCCAGGACTTTTAGAACATTTTTTTCCCTAAGCCAATCAGAAGGATTCAGAGTATAAAACTGGGAAGCGTTAAAAGTCAAGGCTTTACTGTTAGTGAAATATTTTACTTCTAAATGCATGAGAAAGCAATAGTTTGGCTGGCTTATTGGGCAAGAAGGAAGATAACAAATAGCAGTGGTCATTGATGTCATTGTGGTAACATACAGGAAAAGGATTGAGTCTTTAGTTTGAAAACATTGTAGGCTTTTCTTTTAAAAAAGCGTTTTCCAGCTTCAGTCTGGCAGCTCTTCAAATAAAATCACAAAGGAACAAGACAACTATAAACACCCATCCTACCCCCAAACAAGACTGCATAGACAAGCAGGCGCTCGTGGCCGAGGCCGTGAAGGTGCAAGAAGGGTAGCTCCTTAGGCGCCAGGAGCTGCAGTAAGCACCCAAAAAGAGTGACAGTTGGCAGTTGTCCTCAGATGCTTATATTATTGGCAAGACAAACAGTAGGCCCAGGGCTGATTTACTACTTTTAGTTTCTTATTTCAAAGGGAATTCAAGATCTTTTGGAGCTAAGAGAGTTTTGTGTGCAGAAAGGCTCTCGCCATGGGAGGGAAGCAACCCTTGTCTTCATAGAATTCAAGCATATGCTCTGACCATCACTGCTTCTCTTTCATCTTAAGCACTGTGATCCCTTCTCTCATTTCTATTTCCTCCATTTTCGGCCCTCCTCTGTGAGATGACATGTAGGATTCTTTTTGTTTTCTAACTCCTAGCTTGTATTCTTGGTATAATTGTGTCTTGGCTGAACTATGTCAATTTTCCTCATTTGGACAGAGTAATAGCTGAAAAACTGAAGAGAAACTGGGATCTAAATTCTGCCTCAGATGTCAGATTACACATCCTTAGCTAATGGGAGGGAACATTGAGGCCACCAGTCTCCCTCCTCCTGGGATGCAGGGGAAATGAAAAAGAACCCAGATTACTCCTTAGAGTAACTCTTTTCCCAGTTGCCCTGAGATAACTCATGGATCACAATCCTAACCCTACCCCCAAAGGTTGCCATGAAATATCTTGCTTTTGTTATATTGTTACATTACTCTGGTATATCAATAGTCTCTGGAAACAAATTACATCATTCTGTTTATAGCATTCTGTTTTTAGTAGTTCAATTGCTGAAAATGTCAAATCCTAAAAAATGTAGCATTCTTAATGCGAGCTACACTTTTTTTTTTCTCCTAAATGGGAAAAAGAGCAATTAATGAGCTGATTTTGGAGGAGTCTGTTTCCCTCTCATTGGTGAAATCTTGGTTGGAGGCAGTGCTAAAGAAATGGAAGAGTGATTCTCAAAGGAAACAGACAGTGTGGTATCCTGTTTGCTAGGTTTCTGTTCCTATTCAGCTGGGTTGGTCTTTAGCTTTATAGTTCAGATAAAAAACCCAAACAACCAAGGCTGCATAAGTCCAGCTAAACTTCACTGGTTTCTAGAACTCTTTCCTCCTGAAAAATAGGATAGTCATGTGTAGCATGACACTCATTTATGTCATCCTGTTTTACTTAAGTCTAATTATCCCAAGAGTCATAATTACCTTTATGGGCACCTGGGGAGAAATATCTCCATGGCTTTCATGTGCTTGGTTGTTCTTATCTCTCTGTCTGATTCCTTCCCTAGAGTCCTCTCTCTCCCTTGAGTCCTCGTTGCCTGTTATATAACTTGTCTGACCCATGGAAGAATTGGTTTACCGTGACTGGCAGGTCATCTGCCTATTCAGTTCACCCCTTGGATTGAAGAGTTAAGCCTCATAACATAGCTAATATTGTGGGATGAGTAGAATACCAGAGCAGTCAATCCCTTCTTGCTGACTTTCTCTCACTAGAGAATGTAGTTTATAGCCTAGAAGTCTATGCTTGCAGGGCAGACCTTCCTGTATTCCTGCCTACCTTCATTCCCAGAAGCATCATTAGTACCATTATCCTTGGGGTCAGAGTTAGATTGGAAACCTAGACTGAGAAATCTATAATCTTAATTGTGCCTTGGTTCATTATCATTATTTAAAATAACTGAGCTGCAGCTATCTATTGGGGATCACACTAGGCAGAGAATTAACCACAATCTAGTCCTCTGGGCCTGCTGGGCATGTTGCACAATCTTCAGAGCTGCAGGCAGAACAGTGTCTTCGATAGTAGCTTTCCTTCGTACCCTCCTTACCTCAGAGTTCTGCCTCATGGCAACTGTGGTTTCGCTGCAACTGCCAGGGCATCCTCATCTATAGGCCCTTTCTCTAGTCTAGACCATGCTCCGGTGTGTTCCTGGCAGTGGCCTCTGCTGCCTACCCAGTATGTAGTTGCCTACTGTTAGGCAGTTGCTCATTGCTCTGGCATCCTAGTGTGTAAATATTTGTCAGAGGACAGGGACATTTTTCCTTTCCCAAAAAGCATTCTGAAAAATGTGCCTGTTTTCTCAGTCATATTTCCAAGCTCTAGATCAGTTAGCCCATTCATTCCTTGCAGTTGACAGACACTGGCCCAGCCTCATCTGACCATATAAAGTAAGTATGCAGCAACTTCCGGCCCAGTACTTTCAAGCTTTAGTACCAAGGAGTCGTAGACCTAAAGGAATCATGGATGACATAGTCACTGTTAGAGAACACATTGTTTCATTAACAGAGAGAATCACATATCTCTTATAGCATTTTAATTTCTTTCACTCATACTTGATGTCGAAGGCATAAGTAAAATCCACAAAAATGAGAAAGCTAACCTTATATAGATTCTGGGGAGAACTTTTCGTTTTTGTGGCTTTACTTTCAAGTCTCATGTAATACAGGTTTTTTATATTACATCCATGTCTGCCTCTATAAAAGATGGCATTGCTGAGCTACTATCAGTTTAGAGGTATTTTTTCCAGGACAGTGGATGGCTTATCCTCTCACTCAGGTGCACTTGAGGCCAAAACAGCCTCTGCAAGCTGGCTTTTTAGACTAAAAAGATCATCTTTAGCCATGGAGCAGAGTTTTCTATCTTCATGCGAAACCAGATGCCTCACATATAAGGATTGAACGCTTGGTCTTAGCCTTGTTAATACTAGGTCCTAACTGAGCTCAAGATGTATTTAAATTGCTCAGACAGTCCCAGTAGGTTACAGTAACTAATAATGTGCCTTATTAAACTGCTGTAGATCTTCCTTTCCTTTTCTCGAAGTCACACCTTCGATCACCCCTTCCTCTTCGTTCTGCAGTCTTTTGACCTAATCCTCAGTCTTTTGGCCAGCATCTGCCCATACGTATCTAACCCTATTATCTTTTTCTGTTTTCACTGTTTATAACAATCTCAACCCCTTCCTGTCTAGTCAAAATTTGATATAGGGATATGAGTTTGTTGGGTATTACAGTCTTAACTGTACTGATTAGGAAACAATAGTACAGGCAACAGTACAGCACCTGCTTTTCCTTCATATAACACAACTATTTTGAAAGGCTTGAGTATTTTAATTCATATAATTTCTTCCCACAGATCATCAATTTCTACATGAATATGCTAATGGAGCGAAGTAAAGAAAAAGAATTGCCAAGTGTACATGCATTTAATACCTTTTTTTTCACTAAGTTAAAAACGGCTGGTTACCAGGCAGTGAAACGTTGGACAAAGAAAGTGGATATATTTTCTGTTGACATTCTTTTGGTGCCCATTCACCTGGGACTGCACTGGTGTCTTGCTGTGAGTGCCCTTTTGTTTTTGATAAAATTTAAAAGGAATCTATATAATTATAGAATACATAGAGGGCAGTGAGTATCAATTCTGTATCTTCACTGGATGTATGAGAGAAGAATAGTATTTAATTGGCTAAAAATTGGATAGATTAATGAATTTCCTGTCAAGAATGGGAGATACTTAGACTTTGAAGAAAGCTGTAGAATTCCTTTTCTGGAAATATTTAAAAAGGCGTTATAAGGCTAAGCAGTCTCAAGGAAAGGTATAGAAAGAAAAAGTGACTTATTAATGATGATTAATGATGCTGCCAGTTCAGATTTTGTGACTGTTATTTTCTGCTTAATCATGACTTGCCTTGCGTACTTGGTAATTTAATATTTTTTGACTCTGAGAACATGGATATATTAGCTTAATGTATTAATAAAAGTATAAAAGTTATTTCACACACTATTTTGAATTACATTTGAAAAACATAAAGCCAAAAGGAAATTTTTAGGTAAGGAAACAAAACCTAGAATCTGTTGCCATCTTTCTGAAACTGTGGAAATGATCTCAGTCAGCTTACATTTTCTGAAGAGCACATTGTATCTTCACTGTTGCCACACTGTGGATGGGGAACCTGAATACAGAAGAAGGTTTTAAGGCAATTAATGGGGCCACCAGTTGATCAGCCCCCACCATAGTTCTATGTAAATAACCCCCCTGTTCTGTCCTCTGCAGGTGAAGCATGGTATGATGCAAAAATCAGTCAGACTTGTCATATTTCACAGAAAATCCGGCAAAAGGTTCCAAGTTCCAGGGAAGGGAAAAGCTGAGAAACCAGTCTTCTTCACTTTATAAACACATAGATTTTTTATTTTTTTTTTTATTCCTAGGTTGTGGACTTTAGAAAGAAGAATATTACCTATTTCGACTCTATGGGTGGGATCAACAATGAAGCCTGCAGGATCCTCATGTGAGTAGGGAGTTGAGGACAGAAGAATTAATGTTGGGTATATGTTGTGTTTTCCAGCTATTGAACTCAGTTCTTTGATACTTTCAGTGGAGTGATTAATAAAGGAAATCATATTAAGTAAGAATGGACACTTTATGTCTAAGTAATTAAAGTTTAAAATAATAAGGTAATACCAAATATATGCCCTAATGGGGACAATTACCGTCCTAGTTCACTAAAATATAGAGTGGATATATACATGTATGTATAGAAACTACTTGGAAATCATCTAATCCAACCTCCTAATTTTTCAGATGAAGATACCAAGACCCAAAGAATGACTTTAATTTGCCCAGGTTCTATTAGTTAGTGGCTCAGCGAGGAACCAGAATGCAAATCTCGTTATATCTCCCACCCCTTGAAATGCTTATTCCTCACTATATCACTGTGGTGGCCAGGAAGGTGTAGGTTCCAGAATGGTGAGCAGTTTGCTCTCTTAGGAAGAGTGCTTTATATGAGGGATGCCTGCGCTCAGCAAATTGTTGATTTGGATTGAATTGTTGCACAGGAGACCTAAGACTAAAAATAGTAAATAAATATTTCAATATTGCTAGAGAAACATCATTCTTCCATTAGATTGAGTTCTAAAGGACTATATAAACCAATGAAAAGAATCAAAACTCATTCCTTAGGAGTAACAATAGGTAGAGGAGCCTGGGTATCAGAGGCAGAGGTCATATGATTTTTTTGGGGGGGGGGTGGAGGGGGGGGTTGTTGACAGGGCGAGCATGAATTGTGGGAGTTCTTGAAGGACGCTGAGCAGTCCAAAGATACCCAGCCCAGCATTAAATACTGTTTTCCTCAAAGGTGCATGTGAAAACTCTTCCTAAGGATTGTCAGCCCTGTTCTTTGGGTGGCAGCTGCCATCAGTGTTCCCCACAGCTTATCTCATTTTCTCCCAATACCTTTAGGCAATACTTAAAGCAAGAAAGCATTGATAAGAAAAGGAAAGAGTTTGACACCAATGGCTGGCAGCTCTTCAGCAAGAAAAGCCAGGTACATTTTATCTTGATGAGAGAGAAATCCCAACATGAGAGTATTTGGGAAGGGGAGGGTTTTACTGCTTGAGTCCCAAGGACCTTCTCTCTTAGTGTCTATCCTGACTTGGGCTTGGTTGTTTGGTTCCTTGGGGAAGATAGAGTAAGCTATTTGTAGGAACACTGGTAATGTGTTTCTTATGTAGAGCTAGGTTTTTAAAATGCCCAGCTGTTTTGCTAAGATTTTCACTGCTGTGGGACATGTTTGCTAATTGTTTGGCCCTTGTGGGAGGGACCAGTTTTTACCCCCTTAGTTGCCAAGGAAATCTCAGGTAGTTCCTACGTGATTAGTAATGAAGTACGCAGGCATGACTGAGAAGCTATATTTTTTTTCTCTGAGCCTGTGTTGTTTTCAGTGGGGAACAAGGATCATCTTTTCAAAATTTAGGGAACCCTGTAAAATTTATGTTCTTTGGTTCTTATTTTTATAGTCTAATCAGAAGGAAGGAATCTTGGAAAGACATCACCTGTTGTTTTTGGTCTTTCAGGAAATTCCACAACAGATGAATGGAAGTGATTGTGGGATGTTTGCCTGCAAATATGCTGACTACATTACCAAAGACAGACCAATCAACTTCACCCAGGTGAGCTGAGCCTTAGCAGGGAGCTCTATGACTACCCTGTCTCTAGGCTGTCCCATAGGTGTTTTTCTGAGAGGATTCTGCTTCAGCCTATAGCTTGCAACACTGGTCATTACTGCCTGTGCCATATCACAAGAAAAAGGACAATAGTAGGCCACAGCCTAGGTTCTCACATGTTAAAGTCAAGGAATCCTGATCAATAGCAGAGAGTTCTTTTCTGCCCATCACCCCCAACTACCTAAAATCCTATAAGAAACAATTGGAATAAGGGCACATTTTCTTCAGTTTCCTTTTATTTGTTAGTAGTCAGATTTTGGAACATGCTACACCTAAATCTCCTAGAATAATTTGTTATGTTGCCTCTGATCACTTGATGCAGCTGATCAATCTTCTCTTAGTTTATGATTGGTTATTTCTGTCCATGTGGTCCTTCAGAGACCAAAGTGGATCGGTTATTTCTGTCCATGTGGTCCTTCAGAGACCAAAGTGGATTGAGACTAGAGATTATGGTTTATTCTATGTCCTCCACTTAACTCTTTACTTCTCTTTGAATTAGCAGCCTTACTGGATTTTTCCATAGCCCTTGGGTAGAACTGACTCCTGCAGTTCCCATAACACTTCACCCAAAAAGTGACTTTGATTTTCAGGCTTCAGGTCACCCATCGTCTTAAGATTTCAATGTAGAGGACTTGATAGACATCATTCTCAAAATTCTTGGAGACATTTGGGTATCCCTTGGGGACACCTGGCAGTGCCCAATAAAACTTCTAAAGCTACAACAATGAAAAATAGCAGGAGAGATAACAATAGAGAAAAGCAATGGAAAGGGAAAAAAAATCACATGTAATTAAGAATGAGCAATTTGAAAGGCCAGAAATGGAACTGAGACTATTTTAGTTGAAAACCTCAAGGAGGAAAAGATTATGGGGAAAGGAGTATTGGGTCTGGATAAAAGATATGAAAATTAAGGTGTCTTTGTATTCCTACAGCAACACATGCCATACTTCCGGAAGCGAATGGTCTGGGAGATCCTCCACCGAAAGCTCTTGTGAAGACTATCTCAATTAGCAGACATTGACATTGTGGGGGACCAGTTCTTTGTCGTCTACAGCCAGAGACCTTGGAAAACAGCTGCTCCCAACCCTCTGTTCTTGTAAAGCCCTTGACCCTGGACCTGGCCCTGGCGAGATGCATTCACAAGCACATCTGCCTTTCCTTTTGTATCTCAGATACTATTTTTGCAAAGAAACTTTGGTGCTGTGAAAGGGGTGAGGGACATCCCTAAGCTGAAGAGAGAGACTGCTTTTCACTTCTTCAGTTCTGCCATCTTGTTTTTAAAGGGCTCCAGCCTCCCTCAGTCCCTAATTAGGGGACTGAGAGAAGCTCGGAAAGACTCTTGGTTTCATATAAACTCTTGTTGTTAGGCCTTATTAAGAGGTAGGAAAGGGCATGGGTGAAAAGGTAGGGATAAAAACCACCAGCATATACACGCACACATACATACACATGATTTTCAAGATGTGTCGTCAGGAAAGTGACTGTAAACTGGACTTTGGGGCACGTACGTAAGTCCCTCTAGGACTTTTCCTATTTATATGCACCTTTGTGAAATTCGTCTGCTTCTGTACAAGGCTGTTTTATTATCTGTAGCTTCTTTCCATCCTGAGGCACAACACATGAGCCCTGGGTAGACCCCAAAGTCCCAGGCAGTCCTTTTCTTAAAAGCAGGGGTTTGCATGTGCTCACAACACATGATATGGGGAAGACCCACCCAGGGAGCGGTTTAGTGGAGCAACAAGGCACCACTTTTATTGCCGCCTACTTCTGACCAAGAAGAAGAAGGACCTCAGTCTTTAGCATAAAATTCCAGCATTGGATGAATGCAAGTCTAGTGTGGTCTGTGGCTAGTTAGTTTAAATGTGTTTCTAACCACAGAGAATTTAATATATATATACATATATATATATTTCACAGGGATATGCTTTTTTTTTTTTTTTAAGGCTGAATGTGTTTACCATTTTAGCCTGTAGATTTATTTCCATTTTCCAAATTTAGCTCCAGCACGCACAGAGCCCAGCCCCTATGTGTAGGGTGTTTGTGGACTTCCTAACAGAATATTTTGAGGCCGGGTGAACTTTGGCTTGGGGGTAGAGGTTTAAGAGAGAGGTGAGACTTTTCAACTGGAAAACGGGTGGAATTTGGACTGATCAACTCGAAATTTTAAAAAACTGCTATTTCTTTTGTTCTTTCCAGCATCTCCCCCACCCTCCGAACGTTCCTCAGGCTAGATAGTGAAATGATCCAATGCCAGTGTCATTTTTGTACTTAAGTTCCAAAATAGGAACATTTTATACTTTTTGTGTATTGTAATAGGTAGTTTTGTATGAAATATTTTCTCCTCTTCCCTTGTACCCCATCCTTTCCAGCATTGTGCTTTCTCTTTGGGCTTATTTGAAAATTTAACTCTGTTTTATACCAAGCTTGTTTAGTACATTTTTCTATGTTTTACCACAGGTTACAATTTGAAAAAAAAAAAAAAAGACTATTTTTTTTAAATATTCCATTGTTAACTGAATGTTACTGTTTCCACTCCAGCAATTAGATGTTCTACCCTTTTCATAACTGCCTGCCTTTTAGGAGAAGACCACCTTTTGTTTGTTTTCTTTCTTTCCTTTTTTTTTTTTTTTTTTTTTTTTGGTTGGTGTTTTCTATAGGAAATAAATAGCTTCCTATATATGAGTTGCTGGGACCTTTCACATTTCTCTTTTAGAAAGCAATGACTTGCAGACTTATTGTAGGACTCCTGAACATTGACTCGGTATTTAATGTATTTAAGTGACAATTTGATAAGTGGCAGTATGGTATAGACTTGGACTATATGAATCAAAAGGCCTGAGTCTTTCAGTTTCTCTTGCTATTGTTTGGGGGACTCAGAGCAAGATACTTCTCTGTATTGATTGTTTGTTTAGATAACATCTGTCTTACTTCCTTCACAGACTTTGTAGACCAAAGCAACAAATATTTATTGCCATGTGTAGCAGAAAATGAAACATGCAACAAAAGCACCTTGAAAAATATATAAAGACTGTTGAGCCTGTCTGAACTTGGTCCCCCTTTCTCACCAATGCAGTTTTATACAAGGTAGGAGTTAGTGATCCTGAAACCACCTTTCATGGTGGGAGTGGGCCAAGCTGAGACCTAGTTTGTGGCCTATGTGGCTCAGTGGGAACCAAATACAGACTGTTATAGTGAACCAGTCTTTCCAGAGGGCTAGCCAATGAGAGCAAGACCAGCATCTGGAAACTTAACTTTTGCCTTCATTTGAGAGTGGGCTTTGATGACCAGGAAAAAGAAAAAAAAAAAAAAAAAAGACATTCCTATATTCCACGGCCAAGGGTATGTTACCAATATTTTATTTAATTTGCTTTAAACTAAATAAGCCAATTGTTTTCCTTTTCTCCTGTGTTCCTCTCTACCCTGTACTCAGTGCTCATAGTCACCTACCTCCTCTAAAAAAGGAACATTTGAGTGTCGATAAGCTCTAGATGTCAGTTATAGAGCCTCCAACAGAAATCATAGTCCCAACAATCAGTCCTGGGCCCTGTACAGAGAAAGTTAGATAGACCATTCCTGTCCATCTGAAAATACATGGTCCAAGGCACAGAGGCCAGTTCCATCCCATTTGTTATCTGGGACCCGCTTGTTGCTCCCAGGGTCTTTAGTATTAAATGGAAGTACTTTTTCCTTATCTGGCCTGGAGACTTTGTAAATTGACTGCTCTATATGTGAAGTGCTTCATACTTCTCTGTGATATCAACTTCTTTAGCCCCTGTAATCATGCTAGCATCTACCCACTGACACTAGCAATGTTAGTCCCCATGTTTTAGTGGCCTTGGGGTAGAAACAGAGGTAACCTGGAAGTGCATTTCCAGCAACCCCATCCCATAGCCTGTCCATCATCACCTGGTTTTACATGCCCATAAAAAGGCTTTAATGGGTAGAAAGGGAGAGAGTTCATTTAAGAGCTCCAGTGTTTTTAATGTTTCAGTCTGGTCCTCCATTGCCATCCCTCCAGCTCTCAAATATGTCTTGCCAGATTAAGAAAGATGACATTTGGGCTTTGTCTTCTCCCTTGCTCCACCTGTATAGGCCAAGATGAAGTAGAATGTGATGGTTTTCCCTGTGACTTTATATACCTATGAGAGTCAGAGAGGGAGGTAAAAGGCTATCAGGCCTCATTGTTGACTGACTCAAACAGGCTACATACTGAGCTCCTGGGAAAGTTGCCATATCTCCAGGAACAATCTCTCCAGAGCTTCAAATTCTTCCTAAAATTTTGGAAGAGAAGGCTCAGCCCAGTTTCTTCCTTACAGTCTAGGGCCTATTTTAGCTGGGATGAATCCCAACATCTGTGTGTTAAGAGCCCGTGACTACCATTCCAAGCTTTGGAGGAGGGAAAGGACATAAGAGCATGTCATGATGGTCACCCTCCAAGATAAGGAATAACTTACGCATGTATCCCCTGTGGGAGAGAAAAGAGAATATAGGAAACTGAGCTAGAAGATAAACCTTGAGGAAGTGTTAGTATGACCTGCCTCTCTGGCTAGTTACGGATAGAGTAGGGATAATTCCAGTGTGAGGGGTTGGAACAGATGTCCAGGGTCTTGTCAAAGTTGGATTCTGAAATGTTAGGGCCACTATGCTTGGAATAGATATTGATCAAGGTAGAGATTCAAAATTAAAGTTTAAGGCCAATGTTATTACTGGCTTGGTCTTAAGAGTTAAGGCCCACGTCAGTCTTATCCTAATAGGACAGATCACAGCTGCTGACTTTTCTTCATTCTCAGCTGAGGAGTAGCCATCAACTGCTTGACTTCTGGAAAGTGTCCTTCCACCCTCTGCAGAACATAAGTGCTAGGAAGGCAAAGTGTGTGGCAGATAGGTACATAATGAGCCCAGAGTCTTCAATCTGCTAGATGTCTCTCATTCAATTACTCTTTTATTCCTTTCACAAATACCTAGAGAGCACACACATTCAAGTCCCTTCTCCTTTAAGCCTTCCATTTTCACAATATTATATCTCTTTATCTGGACATCTGCAGCCCTTATGATCAGAAAATAATGTAACTCCACATGGTATTTGTATTGTAACCTGTCTTTTACATCAGGAATAGACTGAGACGTGTCACCACTGAGGGCAGGTGAATGATTTTGGTGCTTTTTTCTCAAGCCAGGAATATAAACTGGCCTGCCAGAGAGGAGTTAGGGGCAACTCGATTAAACATTCCAGAAAGAGTATTGCGGCACTTGGGGGGAGAAGGACTGCTCGTGGCAGCCTGCAGTGAGGCTACACCTCTGTGTTCCCCAACAGTTCATCTCTGGTCCCAAACCTAATGCCCACTCTGCCCCTTCCTCAGCAGTTCAGCATGCCCTTCAGGGGTCTCAACCTCTATCCCAGTGGGCTAATCAAAGTTTTCTTTCTCCTCTAACCATGTGTATTGCTATTATGTATAGTTTTCTCCGTCTTTTTATTTTCAGTGATAAGAGTATATTACATAGATTGAGACTTTGGGTCCCTGTCTGCCTTTTCCTTTAAATGGACTATTTTACATGCTGCCTGTGCCTTGTCTGTTAGCCGGAGCTAAGTTCCTAGAGGACATTTGCCTTATACTTCTGGGGAGCCCCTTTGGCTAGGTGTTTAATAAGCATATGTTTAAGTGCCTGGCTTGGGGGCCTCATGGATGGAATGAAGAGATGGTTTGACCAAGGAAATAAAAGCCACCTGTCCCCAAGGACCTTATAGTCTAACTTACTTAGGAAGCTGACAGACACCAAGCAATGTACCTTATTGAGAAGGCAGGCTCCTAGGCACAGGGTCCAATGTGAAGCTGAATGTGGGTGATGGAGGGGCAGAGGTGGAGAGAAGTCAGGGATGATGTTGCCTTTATCTGCCAATATATGTGTGACTCCCTAGTTTTTAAAAGGTGATTTATTTAAAATAAATTCTGTGGATTTTGCTCTCTTGCTTTGACTGGAAACTCCCTGGTAAAAAAAAGACTTGATGGTGTTTGTCTCTCTAAGACTGTCTCTCTGTCTCTCTGACTGTTTGTTCTGTCTCTGTGTCTGTGTCTCCTGATCCAAACTGAACCAGTGATTGGATCCTCAGTGTGGTCTGAATTCCTGAGTCCACCCCTTAACCAGGAGTCTGAATACTGTTCATTCATTCATTTCATTCCACATACCTGGAATTGAATCCTGAACGCAAATAACATGCAAATCTGTGGCTCCCTGGCACTTTTTAAAACCAGGTCTGTCTGTGGAGCTGGCCAGAGAGCCCTCCTGAGCCAAACACACCATTCAGGGCTCCAACCCACCCTGCTCACAGCCTCCCTTGTCTCCTTATCCTTCTCCCGCACCCCTTCTCACAATCTAACATCAAAAAGGTGCTCCCTCTGCTCTACCTGTAAAGCTCACTCTCCAAAGAATAAAACATAAGAAAGTACTGACTTCTAAAAAAAATCTTCCACTATCTGTGTTTTTAGAAGAGTCACTTGTAGCCTTCAGGGCATTCTTGAGTTCTAACATTTTTTTAGGCTGGATAAGACTTTTCAGCCATTTGAAAATGATTGGAGTGAGGAGGGAAACCTTCTAGCCACCCTTATTTCCTGATTCCTGAATGTAGTTAAAGATAGCTGACAATTGCCTGGGTCTGCATGTGCATCACTGAACCTGGACAAAACTCCTTCACAGTGGGCCCTGGGCCTGATTGTGAGAGTCAAAGTCAGCCTCTGTACCCCAACAACTCCCCGGGTGCCTGATTTGGTCTTGGGTGCTGTAGAAAGTTACAAAAGCAAGGGGGTGGGGTTCGTGTTCCTTAAGGAACTTGTGTTCTAGACACTTCCTGAACTACAGGAATAATGTTTTGCTTTCTGTGTACCTGTGCCCCATTTCCCATCAGCCCATCACTGGCTAATTATCTATGCTCTACAGTGGCCTATGAGGCCCTGCTCAGTTGGTGGCCCTCTACCTCCAATTATCCCCTACCGCTCTGCCGTGGCTCACTGGTCTGGGCCACACAGGCCTGCTTACGTGTTTGTCTAACAAACCAACCTTGCTTCCACCTCATGGCTATTCTACTTGCTGCTTCATGTGTCTAGAAGGCTTTTCCCCAGGTATCCTCTTGACTTACTTCCTCACGTCCTCTGGGCTCTGATGGAATGTCATCCCTACACCCCATTTCTTACATTTTTTTTTATTTTTTATTTTATTTTTTTTATTTATTTTACATCTACAGCACCTAGTATGAATCTAGGTGGTCTCCCATCCAAGTACTAACCAGGCCTGACCCTGCTTAGCTTCCAAGATCAGATGAGATCTGTCTGTAGCTTTTAATACCTATTATTTATTCACTTGTTTTCTCTCATTAAATATTTATTCTGTTCATGCTGCATCCCAAGCGTCTAGAGCAGTCGAAGGAGAGAATTGTTGAAAAGTGAGTGTTATTCAGCATCTCTGAGCTGTGCTTCCCTTTCATTTTGCTAACTTCCACCCTATTTTAGTCCTCACTTCCTCATGTCTGGTTTACAGCGCAACCTCCCCCAGGGTCTCTGGCTCCAAATTCATTATCCACTTAACAGAGCTATCTTCTTCCTATAATAATAATAAGAGTCAGCACTTACTAAGGCCCTGGCCCCAGCCTTGTGTGCCAAACACTTTGTATACATTACCTCATTTAATCCTCACAAGTGTATTATATAGATACTATTATTATCCCCATTTCTCAAATGAGAAAACGAGCATAGAGATTGAATAACTTGCCCAAAGTCTCACAGATTGTCAGTGACAGAAATGGAGACTTCGAGCCAAAAGCATGTCTTCAGAGCCCTCAAAAGCCCTGTGATTTGCTGCTTCACACAGCCAGCATATTCTATGTCGACAGGGCACGTGCCTGACCTAGACATCATTGGGCTCTACCAGTGAAACCAGAGAAGAGAATGTTTACTGAGTTGCTAAGTCCAGTCCTCCCTCTTTTCTCTTCAGAGCAGGGTTTTCTCTTCACCTTAGTTTAGAAGGTCAAGGGGACTGGCAGGGTCCCTCTGCCTTTGGGTTCATTTTTTCTTGGCTTCTCCAGAAACGGGTACCAAGAAATTCTCTTCACTTTCCTCATGACAACCCTTTTCCCCTACTGTCCTTCTTGCCTCCCACTCTCCTCCCCAGCTCTAGGCTGCCCACATTAGCAAAACTTCCTTTGAGGCCCCTGGCTCTAATCCAGAAAGGGGTGGGACTAAGGATCAAAGGGTGAGGAGTAGAGAGACACCAGGCAGATCCAGCTCATCCCCACAGGATCTCAGGAATCAAGGGTGAGTGCGTAGGGACATGTGGAGACATTTTCGGTGCTCCATAGTGTTTTATTTCATCTTTCACTTCTGTGTCTCGTGCTCTGTTCCCTCAGTATAGATTTCCCTTTGCCATCCACATTCTGATTGGTTTGAGAATCTCAAGAATGCACAGCCTTGTGCCCTCCTGCTACCCCCTCCGATCTCCATACACAGTGCCCCTGGTGAGGTGAATTTAGTTCAAGCTAGAGGCGAGGGGGGAGGGGTTCTCCACTCTTACTGGAAAAGAAAGACAACACACACTCTCAGCCCTTCCTCCCACACTCTCTCTCCAATTTCTTCCCCAAAACCAGCCTGCCACTTTCAGCTTCCTCTTAAACGAATGGCCTTTCCCACCCTCACCCCTCACTGGGGGCCTTTCTTGATGGTAATTACTCCTAATTGTTTTCCCTTGGCTCACAAGGCCTTTCCTTGCCTGCTCTGAGCCAACAGTTCTGTGTGTCTGCTCAGAAAATGGACTCTGCTCAGACCAGAAGCAAGCCTCTTCAGGCCTCAAATTCCAGGCTTTCCTGGTCTAATTCAGCTTTGCCCATGGATAAGCTTTAAGGGAAATCTCCCACTGGAACCCTCCTGGGGCGGATTGCAGCGGGGAATAGTGATTAAACTTCAGAAGTACTTCCCAGCAGCAAGGTCCTCAGGAGCTCTGATCATTTTCTTCCTGGAAAATCTCAGCACCTGGCTTGGGGGACAGGACCCCTAAACGGGATCTCTGAGCCCCATAGCTCCAGCCTTGGTGGTAGGGAGCTGCCTATTTCATCAGCCAAGCCACCTCCCCCCTCCGCCAGAGGATCACCTGCCACCAACCAAACGCTCCAGCCCTATATATCATCCTTTGCCCTGGCCAATGGGGTGAGGAGGCCTTTTGCCAGAGCTTGAGACTGTCACAGTTACACACACACACACACACACACACACACACACGCATACAAACATGCACACACGCATGCACGCATGGTGGCTTTTTGTTACTCCCTCTTGGTGCCCCAGCTTCTGGATTAACACCATGGTGACTGTTGGTGGGGCTGGAGAAGGAGGATGAGGGTAAGGGAGGGGGACCTTGGTTAGCAGGGGTGGAGATGCACACATCATCCCTCTTTCCTTCAGCAGGGCTGCTACCCTAATTCATTCTCCCAGAGGAAGGTCCTTAGTAGTCCAGAGCTCTGGAGAATCTACCCCTTAGAAAAGGGTTTTGATGTATAAGCCAGGGAGAAGAGGACATAGAAATGTTTTATTCATTCATTCATTCATACATTCAATAAATACTAAGTGCCTACTATATGCCAAGCTTCTGTGTCAGGTCCTAGGAATGTCTTCCATCTTCTGGTCCAAACAGCACTGCTTTAGCCCAGCCCTGATTATTTTGTTCCAAGGCCCTAGTTCCATGGCACTCCCATCAACTTGAGGTTTATCTCGTTCTATCCACCTTTTTCCTGACTCAGTGCTACTTTGCCCAGCTTCAGAGCACTATTTCTAGCAGGCAAAGAAGGCTCTGCAAGAAGGAGCCTGAGGACTAGACATGAGGATAGAGAAAAGGCCAGTTTCATTCAGCCAGACCTCCGGTAGAGTCTCAAAGACACACTATAAAGGATCTGGGCTAAAAGATTTCCTTTAGATTCAGGGATAAGATGGCTGCACCTTCTAGACCTGTGTCTCCTTCCTTCTTCCCCATGTTTGGACCAAGGAACCAGATTAGGTTTTGATCAGAATGTCTACTTGATCTTAGTGTCTTCATTCATTCATTCATACATCCATTCATTCATCTACCCATTTACCTATTTACCCATCTACTAATCCATCCATTCAACTATTTATTCACTTATTCTTTTAAGACCTACTCTGTGCCAGGCACTGTGGAAAGAGGGATGAATGAAGTATGGTTGCTGGTCTCTGTGGAACTATCCTTTGGTCCCCAGAGTATCTCTCTCAGCCTCAGCTCCTTCCTCAGATCTCCCTTCTCCCCTCATATTGGGGGCCAGACTCCAACTGAGGATGTCTCCCAATGGGTAACTAGAAGTCCTGAACCAGAGGCCACTGGAAATTAGGGCCAGCCAGAGGAATGGAGGCCAAGCTAGTGGCCGGAGGGATGAGGAAGGTGCCCAGCCAGGCCACTGAGCCCATCACTGTGGTTTGGCTCCTTTGATGAAAAAACAGCAAGTTTGGACAAGTGTCTCCCTGTGTCCTGAGCTCTGGGTTGCTCCCAGACAGGAGTCGCTCCATTAAACAAACCACAGCCAAAGGCAACAGGGACCCAGAGGGGGAGTGGGAACATGGGACTCAGGACAGGACTTGGGACCAAATTTGTCCATTACAGGCGTAATGGGTGCAATGAGGCCTGCTAGCTGGGTCGGAAGTATGAGCGTGCACTTCAGGAGCTGCAGGTAAGGCAGGGAAAAGCCACACCCAGACTCACAGACACAGAGAAGGCAGACACGCATAGTATAACACTGAGACAACTACTAAAGCAAATGGGGTCTGCTCTCTAGAATCTGTCTTAGGACGTCAGCCAAAGATTCTTCCCCCAAAATACTGAGATGGTTGACAATAGAGTTGAGAAGAAAAGTTAATATAGGGTTCCAGGAATGTGTGCATGTACTCTATTCATATATGAGTTTGGGTCTGTGTAATTTCTTTCTTCTGTGTCTTCATTCTCAAATCAGAAGGATCCTGAGTGGTTTGGGCTTCTCTGGGCCTCACTTACCCTTTCCACATATGGCTGAGGGCGAGTTAATGGGACCTGTGCACACAGAGGCTCACACAGCTTTGAAGACAGAGGCCCATTCATACCAGGACCCTGTGGCACCTCTCTCCCAGGCTGGTCTGCGGTCCTGGTCCTGTAGCACCAACACGCGCAAGTGAGAGACGTGAGCCTTTGCACATGCAACCTTGTTTCTCGAGCACACATACACACAAAGCCACACTCAAGCTGTGTTAACCCTTCACCACCATGTGCAGGGGGCTCTTGGCTCTTAACTTGGGCTCTAGCTTCGCCTTTCTCAATCTCTTCTACCCAACCCTGAACCCACCTGAATTAACCCTCGAACAACCTCTTCGGGACCCCAGGGAGCTCACTTTGGGCTTGCAAATCCTCCCAGCACCTGAGAGGGGAGGCGAACACACTCTCCACCAAAGAGCAGGATGGAGGCATTTCCTTCCAGTGGAGGAAGAGAGATGATTATTGAAATCTGAGTTCAAGTCACAGCTATGCCCCCTACAGGCTGTTATTCTCAGACAAGTTATTTAACCCCTCTAGGCTTTAGTCTCTGACCTGTGAGATGGATAGGGGTAAACCTGAGGTTCACGGATAAACCTAATGAAGTTATATGCAAAGCATGTAGAATTCTACATTTTACTGAAAAGAGGTTTCATAAGTTTAGGCAGCTTCTCATAGGTCCCTTGATCTCCCTCAAAACTTAAGAATCAGTGAACTCCTTAGACATTCCAGGACTCTATATGAGTTAAGTGCTCTGTAAGTATTGGAAACGTGGCCATTGTAAGTCCACGGAATCACCTAAGGTCAATGTGAACCTCCCCTTGCACTTAGTGCCTGATGATCTCCGCACGACCCCAACTTCTATACCCGCATGTTGGGGAACTGCACACCCCATCACCTCCATGAAGAGCCCGGCTCAGGCTCAACTTAGGCTCTCTCATCTGATGGACCCATTTGCTGGAATAGGGTCAGACTGGGGTCAGGGTGGAAGGTCAAGTCCAACAAAGGTCAAGGAACAAGAGAGAATGGAGGATGGGGTGGATGTTAGGAATAATAACCATGATAATAGTGTCTATTGAGTGTTTAATATGTGCCAGGCATTGTGTAACCAACCAATGAAGGGAATAATATTAGTCCCATTTTAAAGATGAGGAAACTGAGGCTCAGGGAGATTGTCAGTTGCTCAGGATCATTCAACCAGTAAGTAGTAGAAACTAACAGTGAAAGGAAATTTATCTATCTTCAAAGCCTTTATTCTTAAAAAAAAAAAAAAAAAAAAAGGAATGAGAGAACATGGAGGGTGAAGTTTCCTTCCTGGTCACATTTCAGATGAATTAGGTATCACATTGAAGAATTTAGGGCATAAAGCTGCATAAGGAATCCCCCTTTGGGAGAAGAAGCCAGAGCCAGCAGCCTGCCCAAGCCAGTCCTTGGGGGTATGAGGGTAATGAGGAGGCTGAGCTGAAGGCTCTTTAGAGTTTTTGCCAGGGCGTGGCTCAAAGGCCTCTTTGTTCACTGCTCTTGACTTCTACAAGGAATTCTCCAACCCAGCGTCTTCCATTTCCATCCTTAGGAACTTTGGGCTGCTCCAACTGCATACAAGGGGTTCTTTAGTCCCTCTGTTCACCCAGAGAACATCCAGCACCCATCATTCCATAGGGTCCCTAATGGGGGTGGGGAAGAGATGTCTCAGGGACCAGAAGCAGGACTGCTAGGAAGATGGGGTGAGCAAGAGGGACTGTGTCAGGAAGAATCAGAGTGGAGGGGCTGTATGCTGGCTCCTCCCCCAGACAATCAAACACATCTTACTTCTTTTGAGGCATAAAATCAAAGACTTATTTGCTGTTTATTTTTATATTAGAAGAGTTTTGCAAATTCTAATTGATTTGCTTGTAGGGCTCAGAGTTCCCTCAACCACTTGTTGATAGGATTCCCTATCCTCTTCTTCCCATAATCCATGCCATTTCCCCCTTCAGCCTCTGTGGGATCAAGAGGAGCAGGGAAAACGAGAAATCATGCTAGCCGGATTATTGATGGACACCTCTGAACTGAATTCCAGCCCCTTTGTCCCCAGACTGGAATCTAGAAGGAATCAAAGAATGTAGGAAAGAGTTCTAACCCTCGGGAGTTCTGGAGGATGTGGTCTGGTCAACTCTACCAGGGAATGGGGGATGGGATGAGGGAATCTCCATCTCCTTTCCCAGTCCCGTTGCTGTACACTCCTAAGCTTCATTATTTTCACACTTTTTGCCTTGGCCCTTCTAGATTTGGGCTCCACTTCCTTTCTGAGGGTAAGGATGGCAGTCACTGTTGCATTTTCCAAGCCTGGAAAGAACATGACTTACAGCTCTGTAGGAGCCTTTTTTCCTGTAGCCTTGTTTCCTTACTACTTCCCTTTTCTCTCAAGGGCAAGCATGAGGCTGTTCTCAGATAGGCTTCATTCCTCCTGCTGACCGGGCCACACACATGGGGCACCTTGCTCAGGTGGCACTGGTCTCCACTTAGCTATCACCTCCTGCTCCAGCACAGGCATCTTCCTACCCTGAAAAAGTAAGTACTCCTGGCCCCTAAAATTGGTGTGGAGAGATGGCAGTGTGCCATAGAACACAGGCATAGGATTGGGGGCCAAGGAACTCAGGTTCAAGCCCCAGAGCTATCATTTGCTACCCGAGGGACCTTAGGTTTACCCTTTCTGAACCTCCCTATTCTCCTCTCTGAGATGGGCATAGTATTATACAGTTGTCTACTTCAGTGGATTATAATGAGGTCAAATGAAATTGCAGGTGTCAAAGCACGTTGAAAGTAGTTACTACATCAACATTAGTCATCATTAGAGCAAAGGGTGGAAGGGACTGTCCTAGAGAAACCACCAGAAGCTTTATGATGGCATCTTGTCCACATCTTGGCCTCTAGTCCAACACAAAGATATCCAGGGAAGGAGACCCCAGGCCTCCTCAGTCTGATTCTGGCCTTACAACTTTGCGAGGGTGGTCTCTATATTGCTGAAATAAACACCTTTGGGTTACATGCACAACAATGATTTAGGTTTAATTCAAGGCAAATTTTCAAAAGGACTCCCTTTGCTAATTATAAGCACAACCTCACCAGACCTCCAGGGGAAGTGGAACCCACGTTAGGGAGTCCCATCCAGGTAGGGCTTCTTGGTCCATGTGGTGTCCACAGGGACTGTCATCTCCAAGTTCGCTGTTTTCCTCCTGGCTGGGGCAGAATGGGGCCCAGTGTGCTCTTTCTATCGTTTAGGCACATGGTCGCAGACTACTAATTGAAAATTGCCTCTCGCTGGACAGCTCTCAAGCACTGCATTTTTTTCAGCTACTCTCACCAGACCCACAGATGAATTTATCTTTTCTGCGTGCACCGTTTGGCTGTTTCTGTTTCAGGGAACCGCAAGCTCAATAAGCTCCACTGTTCTACCAAGCTGGCCAACACAGCCATGTCTCTGTTCTCTCAGCCAGACCCTGAGGCTTGGAGTCCTGCCTCCTGGAATTCCAGAATTCAAGAATGTGAGAGCTGGAAGAGAACTCTGTCTTCACCTAGTCCTGCCCTAACTGCTGTACAGGTGGGGAAACTGAGGCCCAGGGAGGGAAGGGCTCTCAGGAGTATAGAACACTGGCCTTTCCTTTAAGCCCACCAGTGGTCTCCTGGCCTGCTGGCTTCTCAGCCATGGAGAGTTCAGACTCTCCCAGGCACCCCACTCCATTGCTGGAACAATAGGAATGACATCTCTTGCTAATATTCGGCAAAAATCGACATCCTGCCTCCCTTTAATTCTCACTCATTTGTGCAGTCTCCATGGAGAGATACAACCAAATGGTACAGAGCAATGGGAAATCAATTTGACCTCAAAGGGAGTGCAGCAGACCATCCTGGGTCATTTTTGGGCAGACTGCCCACCAGATTGACGAGAAGGCCCAGCATCCTGATCACAGAGACCTAGATTCAAATTATACTCATTGCTTAAGAGCTGGTGAGCATGTTACTTAAACCGTTTAAGACTTAGTTCCCTCGTCTGTTAAAATAGGGATAATAGTAGTTCTCATCTCCAAAGGCTTTTGTGAGGATGCAGTGAGACAATATGAAAAGTGATTAAGCACAGAGCTGGTGTATAGCCAGTATGCAACCATGCTGGTTTTGTTAATGCTGTTTTAAGAGCATAGGCTGTAGATTCATATTACCTTCATTTGAATCTCAGCTCCCTCACTTATTACATATGTTACTTAACTTCCCTAGGCCTCATACTCATATTCTGCACACTTTCAATTACAAGTTACCTGCCCCCAAATCCAGCTCAACTACCTTAAACAATAATAGACTTTATTAATTCATATAACTGAAAATCCTAAGGTCACGACGGTTTTAGGAACAGCTTGATCAGGGCTTCAGCTTGTTTCCTGTGATTCTCTTTGCTTTGCCTTCCTGGTATGTTGGGTCATCCTCAGTATGGCTCACCTATGATCCCAAGATGGCTAGTGGCAAATCTGGGCCTCACATCTGCACATATCACAGTCTAACACGAAAAGAGAGGTCTTTTCTTCCCTTATCATCATTAAATCAAGTTCTGCCCTACACTTCGTTTGGACCAACCTGAAGGAGTCACTCTGGCACGAGTGATGGGATCACCCTGATTGGCTTAGATCTACCAGGGCCTACCTTAGGAATGAGAGCTGGCACTAACCCTACCAAACTGCATGTCGGCTTCGCAGTGGGGGTGGGGTGCGATGGTTGCTGGGGAAGGCAACAGCCGTGTCCTCTGCAGAGGATATTCGTAAGGGCTAAATGTGATAATGCATGTAAAGCGTTTAGAGCAGTTCCTTGCACACAGTAAGTGCAAACCATTTATTATTGTTATTACTGTAATTAGTATGCTAAGCACATACCATGACTCTGTTATCAAATGCATTACTGAGGACCGGCTTGGGGTATAGTCCCAGGAGCATCAGCAAGCCTCCTCCTCTCTATTTCACAGCAGCCGTGTTGCTATAGCCCCACTCCCTGTTTCTTGGGACTCTGTTCAGCCCACAGCATGCTTCCGATCCTGGCTCCTGTAGCTCCCTAGCCCTCCCCTAGCTTTGGTGGACAGCTCTTTGTCCCCAATGTAGAGCTTCCTTTATAGTCTCTCCATATTTTTAATTTCTACCTCTGGAAGTTACTTTAAAGCATCCTGGACTCTACCTACCTCCGTTCTCCCCCTCTGATCTGTGTCACTCAACACCAGCTCCAAGCCCCAAAGGAGATAATATGTCAGTTTCTGCTGGCCCTATACATTATCCCAGGAGAAGTAAACCTTTCCTCCTAGACAAAGGTTTCAAGGGTATCTTCAATGGCATGTTTCCTACCAACCTGTGATTCTATGGGAATTAATCCCAAGTTTTGGTGATGAAAAACTATGGGAGAATTCTTACAGCAAAGGACTTCACTTACATGGTTAATAATGGAATCTATTCTTCTCCAAATGGCTAATGGCCTGGTCTTCCCTTTGACCTTCTGGCTATAGCAGAGAGAACCTCTCCCTCAGCTTTCAGGACACGCTAAGACTCTGATGAATTTTAGGTCAACACCAGCCCATTTTCAGTGCCTGGAGAAATGTGTCCGAGTGGGTCATTCCCTCTTGTTGTCTCTCTGGCACTGTAGAGAGCCCATTTGAATACCCTTCCATGGATCTGACCAATGGCCCTGGGAGGTGGTGGTTGTGGTGGTGGTGGAGGTGAGACTAATTATTTACATACAGGTAAGAGACCAGGCTGGGAGACTTTAAATGGTTTGTACAAGACCACTCAGCTAAAACGTGGGATAACCGGGACTTGAATCCAGGCCTCTTGAATCCAGTGCATTTTCTTTCACTCCTGAAGATTTATGTCTTGCCTTTGAATATGGCTCTTGGGAAGGCATATCTTGAGAAAACTGAATTGGGCCTGTGTCTTCATGCCTAGCCCAGAGCAGGAGTTGGGCCATGCAGCTGAGGGGGAATGGGTCCTATGGCCCTGCGCTGACCCTGCGCGGCCTTCTCCCTCAGTGAAGGGACACAGCGGGGATCCCAGGAGGGGGACCAAATCCTTAGCTACATCTGGAAGCAGTCTCTTACACCAGGGCCGCAGTCTCGCTCTGATCCCTGAAGCTCCATATCACCGTGGGTGAACACCTCTCTCCGTTTTTGTCTTTGGTCTTCCGCCTCCTCCTCCCCATGTCTCTCCTCTCTGCTGGACTTGATTTTCCTGTCTCCTGGCCTCTTTGCCTCACTCTTGATATCCGGTGTGTCTCATTGGCTTTTATTTCTTGTTGATTTCTTCCTTCTTTCGACCTCTCTGTTCTTGCTTTGGAAACTCCTGGGTCACGCAGGCAGGGTGATGCTTCGGCTTTCCTTTGCCCTCCCCTTCTTTTTCCTCCCCTCCACCTTCCCTCCCTGCTTTGCCCCCTCTGCCCTCCATCAGCAGCTGCCCTGCACCCCTCTCACTTGGGCTCTGGCCCCTCATTACCTTAGCCAGCTCCTCCTTGATGCTTGGGGCTGAGGCGAAGGTACAGGGAGGCCCTTAGAGTCACTTCTCTGGATACAAAAGCCTCTTTCTCCCCCTCAGAGATGAGGTTTCCAGGCAGGTTATTTTTATAGCAGGGCTCAGGCAGGATCCTTCAGAGAAAATAAACAAAGTCACACACACCAGTCCTTCACACCCCTCAGCCCCTTTCCTGGAGAGGGGCCCAGCCTGGCTGTGCCGACAGAGGGACGCCCACTGCCCCAGAGGGGCCACAGGAGCTGCTGCCTGGATGGGGAGAAGCCGGGAGGTCCGGGCTGGGGGAGGGGCACCTGGGAGAGAGACAAAAGTCCTCTGGGCTGGCCCCAAAGGGGTTGGGAGGAGAGAGCTGGAACCTTGGGACCCCATCACATGATCTAGGCCAGGGTCTTAGGATCTGCATCTGTAGGAGAGAGACAGATTTAAATTCAGATTTAATTCAAATTCTAGATGCTGACCAAGAGCTTTCAAACACTTCTCTTAATCTCATCGTTGAATCCAGTAGAATTCAGTTAGGCAAATTGCAGTTCCCCATCCACTGATGTGTGCCCTGGGTTCGGTGCTGGAGAGAAGAGAATGAAGAGAGTTTTCCAGCTGGCAGGGGCTTAGGTAGTTACCACAAGGACCTTCAGGCAGGTATTATTATGCTCACTTTGCAGATGAGGAAACCAAGGCTCAGGGAGGTGAGTGACTTGTCCACGGGAAGCTTGGGCCTTGGAGGCCAAGAGCATCGTGAACCTGAGATCTCTCAGGGCAGGTTTCTGCTAAGAGGACGTAGAGGGCAAGAAACCTGAGCAGGAATGGGTGACGAGGCACAAATCCATATGCAATTCTCCTGGGTCACCGGAACCCCACCAGTCTAGACCTAGGGTGGGGCACCTGGTTTCTAGTCCTTGAGGGCAGGCAGGCAGCCGTGCCTTGCTGACAGATCCCCAGAAAGGAAGGCCTTTCATAACTGTGTTCACTGTCGTCTCCTCAAAGCTCCTTTATGAGGGAGCCTCAGGTTAAAAAGACTTCATCAATCAAGCACATTCCCCGTTGGGCATGACAAAAATACACGGCCCCTGTGTGTCCCTGCCCAGTGAAGGCAAACAGAGCTCGCTGAGCTCACTGCAGTGGGGCCAGCATCCACACTGGCCACACTGTCCTCGGCCTCCCTCGGCAGAGCTGTCCCCTCATTGGAGCACTCTCCCCTCCCCCTCCAGACAGAGAATTCCAGATTCCAGCCTTTCACACTAATTACCCTGTAGGAGGAGTGAATTTCAACTGCTGCTTCAGCCCCAAACCTCATTCAGCTTTTTAATGACTAATTGTGGAAGGAAGGAATGTGTCCGTGGTTCAGAAGCTCCAAATATCAGTAGGTAGAGTGCTAGTGAGTTCTTGAAGAACCAGAGGAGCCCCAAACAATACATTCTGGTATCTATACTTTCTTATCTTTAAAATGGAGCTAATAATACTTGTGGTGTGGCTTTACTAAGAGCTTATAGATAGGCAACAAGTGCTCAGGAAGTCTAAGCTATTGCTGGCTCTCTTCCCTGGGAATAGGCTAAATATTCATTCATTCATCAAATGCTTGTTGAGCACCTGCACGTGCTGAGAGCACACACTGGGGGCACCACACACTGGGAGCACCGCGGGCTCAGTCTCCTGAGGCCCATCCTCCATTTTCCAGGAATTCCATCATGGAGGCTGGTCAAACCTCACCTCTGGGGCTCCCAGGTCAAGTCAGAAACGCTGGCAGCCCTTCCAAGTCCCAGGGCCTTCCCTTTCTGGCTTGAGCATGGGGCATCCCCTTTGAATTTCCCGGTCCACTTCCCACCCCTCTCTCAGGTCGCAATTTATTAGTTTCAGTCTACCAGGGACTGACCTTGGTATGCTTTAATGGCCTTTTCCTCCTGCGGCCCCTCTCAACTGACACCTGGAATGCTGCTCTGAGCTGCTTCATGCCTTTCTGTCTCTGCTAATGAGGTTTTCTAACAAAGCCATGTGTCACTGGAGTCTGCTCACAGAGGGACTGCTGGACTGCAGCCTGGGGACCCGAGGTCTGGGAGGAAGGGGCTGTGGCAGTGGGGAGGGCCAAGGGAACACAACATCTCTTTCAGAGAAGGCTGAGGGCTGGGCTGGGGAGGGAGAGCTAGCTCCAGGCCTGCTCCAAGGTGGCCACAGGCTGGTCACTGGGGAACCCATCCTAATCCCCAGGCCCTGGAGCTGTCTCTATAGCCAAGGCCAAACGTGAAGAAAGAAGAGGTAACCCCACAAAGGTCCCTGGAAACCAGAGATTTCTCAGCCCAGAGAAGAGAAGGCTATGAGATGGCCCAGGAATAGATGCTCTTCAAGGCTGCAGAGGGCCTTTAGACCAAGGAACGGGGATGCTGCCCTGAGGCTTCGTGGAGGCTCCGATCAAGAGAAGCATGTAGAAAACACACCATAGGACAGCCACGCTCAATCGACAAATGTCTATTAAACTTCTATTTCTTGGAAATTGAGTGCCAAAAGGCTGCTCCTGGCAAGAACCAAACACATTCAAGGAAGGCGCAGCCACAGCACTTTACTTGTTGCTCTGTATCTGGTGCTGTGCCAAGAGCATCGTCTCATTCAGGTCTCCCAACAAACCCAGGAGGAGGAAGATATTGCTGTCATGGCCCCCTCATTACAGATGAGGCACTTGGGTAACAGAGAAGGTAGATAATTGGCTCAAGGACACATAGCTGGCAGGCAGTAGAGCTGGAATCAGAACTCAGAGCCTGACCTTGAGCATCGTGCTGTGCTAGCCGTCCAGCCTGCAGGGAGGAGGGGGCTTGGGGGCCTGGGAGGTGGTTGAGGAGGAGCAAGACAGGTTAGAGGTGAGTGGGTGGTTCACAGTGCAGAAGTGTGAGCAGAAGGGAGACCAGATGTCTGGGCAGTGAGCACACTGGGCTGGGGCGGAGATGGGAAGGATGGATTGAGAAGAGCCTCAAGCTGGCCTCCATCCTGAAGGCTATGGGGAATTACAGAGGGCTTCTGAAAAGTTCGAGTGAGACATGATGAGAGTGGTGTTTGAGGACAGCAAGTTGGGCCAGGTGCAAACCGCAGGGGACAGACAGAACCACGATGGAGGGAGCTGTGACCTGGCACTGGAGCTCTTTGGACAAGGAGCAACCCTTCTCTCTGGACCACCCTGTTTAGATCAAAATCGTGTCTGTCTGACTGTCATGTCCAGGAAGATGTAGGTGAGGGTTGAGATCAAGTGCGTACGTAGTGTTCCTAGATCTCTGTCAGATCTGAGGGCCACCTAGACCAGTATTGATTTAATAGTTGCCTTAAATCAACTCTCTCAGTCTCTTTTGATTTATTCAAGTTTACTTGAACTGAAAACTCTTATTATGGGATTGATATTCTACATTTTCTTCCAATGCGTGTTACGATAAATACATTATAAAAATAAACATCTAACTATTAAAATGAAAAACATTTATCTATATTCCACAGAAAATCACCCCAAAGATGTCTGAACTTAGAAAATATTGGTGACCCTCCCCAAATATTGGTGACTTCATTCAAAGATTTCACATTTGGAAAAAGCAAGTCAGAAATTACTCAGAGCCAAGGTTGAGGAGGAGGCCAGGCATTGGGGGATGGGGTGGGGGTGGAGCTCTGTGAACCAGGCCCGGAGAGTGTAGCTAGTGGATGTGGGACCGAGGGACTGGGGGCAGCCGAGGGAGCTGCCCGAGGAAGTGAATGAGGCCTTGTTGAGAGCCAGGCAGCTAGGTAGTGTGCAGAGACCGTGCTGCAAATGTAAAGTTTCCAATAACTTTTATGGATGGTTTCTTAATAAACATCTGAGCTGCCTCTTTGCACCGAGGTGTGTTGTCCCAGGCAACCGGGCGTAGGGCTGGGTGAGGGGTTGCTGTCGTCTGTGTCGTCTGCACCCCTACCATGGTGTCCCATCTCCCCAGCCTTGACTTGCCCCCTTGTTCTTTCTTGGTGCCATAATTGGAAGAGCTTCCATTTGTTGAGAGCTGACTGTGAGTTACGATTGTACTTAGTTCCTCCTACACTTTATCTCATTCGATCCTCACAATCACTTTATAAGGCAGGTGCTAGCATTGTGTCGCTTTTACATGTCAGGACACAAGTAAGTGAGTCAGGTTGCAGCGCTGTTATGTGGCAGAACCTGGCTAGCCCTTTGGGCCAAGATCTCTGTGACCCCAAAGCCCATGTTCTGAGCCACCCACACCCTGATAACTTCTACTCCATCACTTTCCCTCACCTTTATCAGCACGCCCCCACCCCTTTCCTCCCCCATGTCTCTTCTCAGAGCCAACCTCAGCCAGTGCCTCTCCTCTCAAACGTCAGCAGGAAAATACCTCCTCCCCAGGTTCCCCGTCAGAACTGGCACCTCTCGTGGATACAGCAGGCCAGTCTGCAGCTCAGCTGACCTTTCCATGAGGAGACTGATGAATGCTGAGACACTTTTTAGCCATCAAAAGCCATTTGGATTATTGGCTCTGGCTTCAGCTAACAGAAAAAATAAACGTCAGCTGAAAAGGAAATGGTTTCTGGGGTCTTTCTCTGAATTTGGTACATCAAAGCCAAGTTCCAGTTGGAAGCATGAACTTCTCACAAGCCCCTTCCAATGGTGTCCTTTGCTTTGTTTAGTCGATTTTCATTGGGGCTATACGAACAGATAACATATATATATATATATATATATATATATATATATATATATATATATATATATATATATATATATTTAAATTGTAGATGCTCCATGGCCTTGTTGAGTCTATCCAAAGATAAAATATTATAGAAGAGGAAAACATCTCGAGAAGGAAGGTTCTCAGATGTCCAGAGACAGAATAGTGGCCTTGAAGCACTCTACCCATTATGGCCCTAGTAAACTCAATGCATCACTCATAACAAGTCAATCAGCATGTTGTATTAGCCCTGCTAGAACTGGTCAAATTGCCTTTACCCCTTTATTTCTTGGTCTAAAGCTTTTGTAGGGCCCATTCGATCTGTAAATATATAATTTTCAAAAGCTCCCAACCAGCTGGCAGTCATAACCCATGAATAAGAGGTACTGTGATCCTCTGTGCAGAAGAAAGTCCATTAATTCAGATTATTCAGAACCCTGGATTGACCGACACATATATGTGTGCACGCAAATGCTGCCTCTGACCTCTCTCATTTCATGTTCGTGTATAGAATATAAGGCCCTGAGGGCAGAGACCATAGGTCAGAGGAAAGCAGAGAGGCTGGCAGGTGGTAGGCCTCAGGACCCACAGGAGGCCATGTTTGCATTTTGCCCTCTGATTCAGGGTCTGTCTCCCAGTGCTGTGGCCCTCTGGGTTGGGAGCATCCAAGTTTGTTCTATTCTAACACAATCAAGAAAGATAAAATATAGATACAACATTAGCTAAGGAATCTCGAAAGCTGATGAGAGCAAAGCCCTGGCTGGGAGTTAGGCTTGAGAGCTGGACCAGTTCCTCCCTTCACCTCATCTGCAAAGGCTGCTCAGGGGGGAAAAAATGCGGACCCAGGGTCCTGGTGGCTTCACTGAAGGACAGAGAATGCTTGTAATAAGCAGTTCCTTCAGGGTTGAAATTCCAATTCAGGTTTCGGCACCTAAAGTCATTTTTCTACCTTATTTATGTTTCCTGAGGAAAGTCTGAAGAAAAACTTGTGGAGCATCTTTCGAGTTTGCGTTTGGAAGGGAGAAAATATGCTCCTTCTCTTCTGGGCAAACATTGCAAACATTGGTGTGTTCACAACCCAAACAAGCTGGTTTCAAAGCTTCCCACTTGGCCCCATGCAGTTTGTCTGAGGGGAGGAGAGGCATGAAGCCACCTGGGCTGAGGAGGTTTGCTTTGGGACCAGACCTTGGAATTTGTGAATTTTCTACTCCAAGCACATCCAAACGGTATAGCCAGTCCCTTTCTGCACACAGTCTCTCAGGCCACCAGAGCTCCATCTGCCTGGGGTGGGGATGGAGAGCCAAGGTCCTCAGATGACCAGCTCTCTGCCCCTATGAAGCCCATGGTGGAGGTGTAGGAGACTTAGCAGAGAGGCTAAAGATGAACAAAGATGGCCTCAAGGACTCTGGTCCCTCTCTCTGGATGATGCTGAGGATAGAGGTTGGAAGTGAGAATGTAAGGGAGATGCTTCTGCACCCATAAAACTGTTCAGGCTTCCAAACACTAATCAGGGAAACCACTGGGCAAAGCTGCTTCTGTAGAATTAGGACTGTGAGATGGCAGCCGCCTACTGTGGGCTGTCTGGACCTCTCATTGTGGTCTGTAGCAAAGGTTCCCTCCCCTCCCCTCCCCTCCCCTCCTTTTCCTTCCCTTCCCCTCCTTTCTCTTCCCCTTCCTCTCTTCCTCCTTTCCTCCCTCCCTCTCTTTCTTTGCATCATGACAGAATGATTTAATAAATCCTAAGTACCCTCTAAATTGAACAGTTATCAACTCAAGTCCCCACACTCACTGCCCTCTTACTGGAGTGTTTTGAAGCAAATTCCAGACATCAAATTATTTTATCCATAGATTTTTTTTTTTTTTTTTTTTTTTTTTTTTAGTATTGGACTTTGATGAACACTAAGGACCCTCCTCCTCACCCCTTAGAAGAAAATGCTCCCCCCAAGCTTATATGTAAATTTTGCAAATCACTGTAGGAGTTTCAGGAAACCTCTGAAGGGCATCTAAATACCTTACATTTAAAACCTCCAGAATATAGGACAGTCTCTATCTCCAAAAGAAAACATCCCTTTTGATAGCTGGGAGCTATTAGCTGTTCCATGTAAGGAGATTTATTTTCTTGTTTTATTTACAATAGTTATTTATTGAGTGTGTGGGAACTGCGCAGGGCTGCTGCCCTCCAGGTGGTTCCAGTCCCGTGGGTGGGGGGTGGGGAGGGGTGCCAGCAGTGGGAAAAAGCCCACTGCAGAGGAAACTGGAACTCAGAGGCTGCCCTGAGGGAAGGAGGGCTCTTCTGTATAATCTCTCCTGCAGGTCTATTTATTGGACGACTTTAGTTAGGTCTCTCAGGGCTGTTAATGTGTTTGTTTAGGGTCTGTTGTACTGTCTTTAAGATAAGAACCAGCTCAGTTTACATTCGATCATCAAGTCCTGGGCTGGGAGGGTAGGGAGCCTATGGGGAAAGCAACTCAGTGATCAAAGCCGCTGCTCCAAGGCCTTCTGGGTTCCTGAAATTGGAAGGGAAGGAGGGAGGGGGAGAGAGAGAGAGAGAGAGAGAGAAAGAATCCGCTGAGCACAGAGGAAGAGGAAAGGGGGTTCCTTCAGGTCTGGACAAACAAATAGTCAGATTTTTAAATGAGGAAATGAACTTCTTTGTTCTCGCTCTCTGTCTCTCTCTGTCTCTCTCTGTCTCTCTCTGTCTCTCTCTGTCTCTGTCTCTGTCTCTGTCTCTCTCTGTCTCTCTCTGTCTCTCTCTCTCTCTCTCTCTCTCTCTCTCTCTCTTGCTCCCTCCCTCTTTGAAAGGAGTTATGGGAGCAAAGCCATTTTTAATGTAGGATTCTTTGAAGAGAGCTTAGACGTTTTCTGATGTTAAGATCCAACCCTTTTGCTATTTCCCCACCCCTGAATTGTCTCACCCCAGTGTCCGTAAACCCAGTGACCTATATGGTCAAGTCCAAGTAGCACCTAAAGAAAAAGAGACAGTGAAGCGCTGGTGCACGAGTACGCTGGCCAGGGGGGCACCAGAGGGAGAGCTGGGATCGGCACGAACTCTGGAATGTACAACATAGTAAAGGTGGCATTTCAACCGGTGATGAAAGATAGACTTCTCAATAAATGTCCTGGAATGCCTGGGCAGACGGACGGACGTTCAGGGAGGAAAAGTCAAGTCCGTTTCATATCTCACACCTTAAAATGAAATAAATTACATATGGATCAAAAGCTGAAATGTAAAAATGAAACTATAAAAGAGCTCAGAGAAAACATAAGAATTTTTTTAAAGTCTGTGAATGAAACCAGAAACCATAAAATAAAATTATGATAAATTTAACTATAAAAATGAAAGTTTTTATGTGACAGACAAACAAACAAAATCCCTATAGGCAAAGTCCAAAGACAAAATGTCAAACCATGAAGAATATTTGCAACTCTTATCATAAGCAGGTCTGACGTTCTGTACAGAGTACATACAAATCAAAAACAGTACAAAACAAAACATACAACAGAAGAACGAACTCAGCACATGACGAAGACTTCCTAGAAAACAAAACAAAACTCAGCCTTACTCAAGAGAAATACAAATCAAAACAACACCGAGACACAATTTTTTACTTTGCAGATTGACAAAGACCAGAAGGGTTAGTTGCTTACAGGGAGTGGATGTGGTGGTGAGATTTTACTAGCGGTTGGCAAAGGCTTGGTTAAACTGGCATTCTCATGCATTGCTGGTGGGAATGGCCTACTCAGCATGGCAGGGAATTTATCGGTATCAGCCAAATGCTGAATGCATATCGATTTTGACCCAGCAAGACTGCTTCCAATAAATTATTCTACAGATAAAAAAATATGCATGTGCAAAATGACATATATACAAATATTATTACAGCATTATTTCAGAAAAAGACTCGGAATAGCCCACATGTCCATCAAAAGAGAACTAGTTAAATAAATTTTGTTGTATCCATACAATAGAATACTAAACAGCCATTAAAATAACAAGAACATTTTTCTGTGTTGATGTGGAATCATCTCCAAGATACAAAACATGAGTGTGGAGTATGTTACCATTGTGCTAAGTGAGGGGAGGGACAATTTTTCCCATTTGTAATTGGCTATGCTCGGAATCTTTCTGGAAGGATTATGTGAGAACTAGTTACATTGGTTCCCCCTTGGAGAGGACAATAGGTGGCTGGGAGGGAGACTTCATTTTCTATACCTTTGGAATTTTGAATCATGTGAATGTATTTCCTATGTAAAATAATATTATTAAAGTTACAAATTTTTTTTCTTAAAAAAAGAAAAGAGAGAGAAGAAAAGAGAGAGGAGAGAGAAGAAGAGAGAGAAGAGAGAGAAGAACAGTCTTCTCTTAACTTCTTTCCTGATTCTTCCCTGGAAATAGGCTCATGTCTGGTTGGAGCACAGAGAGAGACTCATTCATATGTGGCCGGTGGCCCAGGGGCACAATAAAGGAAGAGGAGAAAGACCAAGTGTGCTTTCCTTTCTTATTAGCTGATGTGAAGCTGACCCAGCTTGGTTCATGGAAAAGGCAAGGGCCTCACCATGCCCTCCTCCCTCCTTCTCCTTCTTCATGGGCTCCCCTGGCAGCCATGTTTGCAGAGAGTTTTAGGGAATAAGTTGTCTGTAAAAGCTCACCACCAAATGATAATTTTCATAAATATGGGGTTTAAAGCCTTTCCTTTGAGTGAGGCATGGTTGATCCCATAGATACAGGACTTGAATTGTGAGCAACACTGATTCTGGGCTGGGAACATTAACTCTCTCTGAGAATACTGTGCAATTACGTGACTCTGCAATGGAGAAGCCTAGAGAAAAAAAGGGGGGGGAGCTTATCACTAGTCAAAAAGCTAGGAGGAAAGAGAAGAGGGGCTAGGGTGGAATAAAGACAGAGAACAAAAAGAAGCAATTGAATGTCCATCAACAAGCAACTGTTGCATCTGTACTGTGGAATACCATGTCCAGAAGCCATGACCTAGAAACAAGAGGGATCTTCATGCTGGGTTGTTGAATGTTGTTCACTTTCTCTGTACCTAAGACTGTGCTCTATGCCATGAGCCTGGGGTGAGTAAAAGAATCACAATAAAGTAAAGCTTGACCAAAGGAACAAAACTCCTTGGAAGAACGTCAGCTGGGGTTTGGAAGGGATGGGAGGGGCTTCCTCACTCCCAAAATAGCGCAGCGAGAGAGGGCTGGGCTGAGGCACGAACTGGCCCGCATTCGGGCATGTGTCCCTGCCTCTCTTGTTATCTCACTGCAGTATCCTATTTTGATACTATCATCAACAGCCATCCCTTATTTATAGAAGAATTTTCTCATTTCTCCCGTTTCTTGGATTTTCGAATGTTGCTCTCTGGCTGGGCAATTATCATGTATGGGTGTTGTTATTCTAAAAGTTCATCACCCTGCCTGCTGGAGCTTTCCTTTTATTTGGAGAAACAGGACTTGAACTTGAAGCTGACAGAGAAGCAATGTGACACAGTCGGAAGACCCAAGTGCTCCTTTTGTCACTGGTAAAAACTAGTGCCGCCATGGGCAAGTCTCTATACTTACCTGCTAGGGCCGGGCCTGGGGTGATGCAAGTAAGGCACTTGCTCGCTTTGGGTGCAAACAGTAAGGGGGCACCAAAAAACAAAACAAAACTCAGGAATCAAGATAAAGAGTATTTTAAGACAATATTTTAAAAATAAAAATTAATGCAAAAAGTCTATGATGAACAAAATATCAACATTTTAAATAAAGCCGAGATCAGTATTACTGATGCTTCCTTTACCTTTAGTCTCCAATATAGCTCACCACTCTTCTTCCTAGGCCTCATTTCCCCATCCCTAAATCAGGAGGGTTGGACCGTTGGACCTCCAAGTAGCCTGCTGGGGCCTAGTGCTTTAAGGTGTGCTAATCAAGAGCCATTGAAGAATTAGGGGGCATTTTGTAAAGTGCTAATTGTACAGCCCAGACAACAGTGCACGTGGGTGACAGAGAGTCTTCACTGACCCTCTGAATGGGACGACAGTTGAGTCGAGGCAGCTGGAGGAGATAACAACACTGACCAGCTTTCTCTGGTTCCACTGGGCATAACCTTGCCTATGCAGCCATGGTGAGGAAAACAGTCTTCTCTTAACTTCTTTCCTGATTCTGCCCTGGAAATGGGCTCATGTCTGGTTGGAGCACAGAGAGAGACTCATTCATATGTGGCTTGTGGCCCAGGGGCATGCTGGCTAACAAAGCTTTCTAAGGTCATCTGGACACCTGCAGGACGCTGGATAACCTGCAGGGAGATGTGAACATAGAGGGCACTTGTCTGGCTGTCCTGGGACATTCACAGTGCTGGCCTTTGCTTCTCCCTTGCCCCACGATGGGCAAAGCATAATGGCTTTCCCTCTTGTAACTTTCCTGATGGCAGCCTTGTCTCGACCCCGTCTTCTAAGGTTAGCTTGAAATGCATGAGAATAACTGTGGACGAAGAGCTTAAGAATTTTATGGACATGTCAAGACAAATGAGCTAATGATTATGTAGTTGGGATCCCATTTCCAAAGTGAATTGCTTGCATCTATCTCTCCCAAGTCAAGGATGACATTTCTGGTGGGACTCTGGAAAGCCGTGCTCCACATGGATTACAGCTCCATCCCTTGGGAAAGCCTTGCTGCTCATAGGACCTGATTTCCTCAGAGCTTGATTTCAGACTTGCTTTTTTTGAACCTTCACCAGCTAGGAGATGAGGACTCATCTCTGCAAATGTCATGTATCACTAGAAAGTGGCTGGGGCCTCTCAGGTCCTGTTCAGATCAACAGGATTAGAGAGTCTGGCTCTTCAGGAAAACCCACCTTGTCTCTTTGGCCCCAGTGGCCCTTGGATACTTTCTGAGCTGCAGGGAGGTGCAGCCAAAAACAAGTGGCATTGGAAAAACCAGCTGTCTCCACCCTGGATAGGAAGAATACCTCCCTTCATGGGGCTGCTCTGGGATGGCAGGGTGATCCAGGTCCCAGAGTGAGGAAGTGAATCAGCCCTTCCCAGCCTTCAGTCATCCAGCCTGTTCAATATTCTCTGGTGGTATTGCATTTGGATGTGTTTTGTCAAAAACTAATGAACATCTCACTTAGGCATTGGAAACAAACATAAGCCCCAGCCAGTTCTCACACTTGCTGAGGATGAATAAAACTCCTTTTGGTTTCCCAGACAGCCAGGCCCAACAAGTGAATGCAGAGGCCGAGAAGTTAGTCTCTGGTCCTCACATGGACTCATCCACCAGTGTGACCCAGGTTGGCCATATGGCCTGAGAGCAGGCAGCCATTTTCAGACTTGGATGTATTTTGGGATCACCTGGGAGTTTAAAAAGCACTGATGCCTGGGTTCTACCCTTCCAGAAATTCTGGTTTAATTTATCTTAGGTACAGTCACAATATGAGGAGGTTTAAAATTTCCCCAATATGCAAATGTTTATAATATGCAGTCAAGTTGGGAAGTACTGCCCTAAACTAGTGCTTCTCAACCTTAATGACCACAGAATTTGCTAAAATGAAAGTTCTGATTCAGTAGATTTGGGGTGGGGCCTGAAATTCTGTGTTTCTAACAGTCTCCCAGGTGATGTGATGTTGCTGGTCTGCTGAACACACTTTAAGTAGCAAGAACATGCTGTATGGCCCAGTATGGTATCTGCCAGCCACAGCTGACTATTTAATGAAAACTAAAACCAATTAAAATTAAATAAACTTAAAAATTTAGTTTTTCAATTGCATTAGCCACCTTTCAAGGGCCCAATGGCCACATGAGAGGAGTGGCTAACACAGAGAATACTCCCATCACCACAGGAAGTTCTATCAGGCGGCTCTGTCTTAGAGCATCTCTGTGTCTGAAGCCCTATTACAGTGGCTGTGTCTTGAAAAGTGATAGAAGCTGTCTTGGTGGCAGGGACTACAAAACATTTCTTTTGTATTTTTCACATAGTGTCTGTGTGCTGAACTTATAATAGGTGCCCGGTTAATGCTTGTTCCGGTTAGAGCACTCAAGCTTTTGTCCACAGGCAACTGCCATATAAATACAGGCTGATTAACTGATGTCTACTTGGGCATCTCGTAGAGTTGTATCCAGGATAGCTCAATGAGCATGTTAGCTTGGCAGAGATTAACACCAGGCTGCACTGGGAATGCCTCGTCCTACCCCTGGCTGGCCCATGATTGAGGTAAGAAAGTGCAGGGCTCTGGGTGGTCTCTGTCACAGCATCTGTCATTATTAGTCATTACAGCTGAGCACCATCTTCCGGGCTGTAATGCCCTGGAACAACAGATAGCATCTTCCAAGCCCAAGTCAGAGGAGACAAGTCTGGACATGTTCTTTCTCTCGAGGTGTTTCTCCTGGGCCTTGGTGAAAGAGAA
This sequence comes from Rousettus aegyptiacus, assembly GCF_014176215.1. NCBI lineage: Eukaryota > Metazoa > Chordata > Mammalia > Chiroptera > Pteropodidae > Rousettus > Rousettus aegyptiacus. The sequence goes on from NW_023416295.1 coordinate 132,311,623, forward strand.
GTGCCTGGAGAGGGCCTGCTTTCTGTTCCTGGGTAACTGCTCTGACTCTGGGGCAACTGGCACAGACTCAGGAGAGAGGTGGAGCTGGGAAAGGGGAGCCAAGCCCCAGAGGCAGGGGAAGTGCCACACGGGGTGGGACAGTTAAACTTTCAGCCAGCTGATCTCTCTTTTTAGCTTTACAGTGGTTGATTTTCAGATTCAATAGATGGGCCATTGATAGTAAAACTAAATTCTGCTAGGATTAGGGTAAAGTAGTAGAGGAAAAGAAACTGGAGCTGGTGCCTCTCGTCACAAAACCACATGCAGCTACTTCACCTTACACGTGAAACATCTGAGGCTCACAGAACAAAGCTATTTGATCAGGATCACATGGCAACTTAGATACATAGGTAGGTGTAAAATTTAGGTTTCCTGACTCCAAGGCCAGAGTTTTTTCCCCCACTGCTTCATGCCGCAAGAGATTCACAAGAATGTATAAGCTATTCAAGAAAAGAAATAGAATAGTAATAAATACGCATCTGTAGTATAATGCACAATACATGTGTTCTTCGAGTGTTTGTTGGAAAGGATGATAATGAAGTTGCTTTTTTCTTGTCTTCTTTCTCCCACCCGCCACTTCCTACTGCCGGATTCATCTTGCACACACTCTTTCTGGGATAACTAAACCTCCCCTCATCCTACATGCATATCTCAGCGATAAAGCAACATCTTTAATGAGTAAGTCGCCATGCGTAAAGAAAGGTGAAGTGAGAGCACTGTAACCACAAGGAATGCTTCCGAGGTGATAGAGGAGAGAATGGTAGCTCTTTTTGTGCTTCCAGACACACCGCGCTGCACATTGAAAACCGTGCAGCCCAAGGCACCAAAGTGGTGACCAGTCTGCTCTTAGCGAATGCGTTAACTTACAACGGCCAACATTTCTCGAAATCTCCTTACCTCTTCCCCACCCCAGCCCTGATCATGGCACTCACCAGTTCTCAGGGGAGAAAACTGTCTGATAGTTATCACCATTCAGTGTTATCTCTGTTGAGAATCGGTGCTAAACAAAAGTAATCGCTGCCCTTAGGTTTAGGGACCAACGAACACACCAAAGTGGACAGACACTCACAAGGCATTAATGTTGGGGAATCTAACATGTGCTAAGTGCTCTCATTTAATAAACATCAGTGGGTGTAATCTTACCGAGAGTAACATATTAACTAAATTCACAGATAGGAAGTTAGGTATCTATGACTCCCTAGGAGAGATGATATGGCGTTTGCTGTTAAGGTGCATTTACACTCTTCAGGCCATTTGCTCTTGGGCGCTTTGCCTGCAATTGCAACCCTCTACCACCAGATGGAAGCTCTATCTCATCCGTGGACGTTCTGAATAACTTGGTGCGAGCAGTTTTCTATTGCATATAACTTCCCTGACAAACTAGAACCCCTTATTAATACAGTAAAGAATAAAGATCACAGAGAGTCAGGGTGTGTAATTTGTAAACAAACTTACACAAGTCCAAGGAAGAGATAAAAACACAGAAACACTTAGATACAATCAGGCATCATTTTCACTCATTCTGAACTGTACTCCCTAACTGGGAAATATCACATTGGTGCTATCCTAACCTCCCTCTCATGTCTTTGAGTTAGATCCTCTGGAAAGCCTCATCAAACCAGATCGAAAAGCCTCAAATCTTGATCTTTTCAGTTATCTCAAACTTATCTTTTTGTCGAAGCTGACAGCTGTTGAGAAGATCAGTCTCTATCCTCGTCTTCTTAGCTTTCGTGATAACCTTGAAAGTAAGTATTTTTTCTCCTTTTTAGGGAACAGTTGTGCCCAGGTATTGAGCCCATGTATCCCCAGTGCCAAGTTTCCTTTTTAGGTAATATCGAAAGTTTGCAAATGCCGAGTCTGTGTTACTGATTTTAAAACATCTTTAACTCTACACCTCAAATTCCAGGATATTCACCAATCAACCTAGAGGCTGTCAATTGTAATCCAAACTCATGGACTCATAACTGGTAAAACAAAAACGTTAACAGGACTCAACTAAGTTAAAAACCAAGAGATGAGATTGTTTCTTCCTGGTACTGTAGGTGGGGAAGGGGGAGGGAGGGCAAGGGCAAATTCATGGGGTGGAGACCAAAGAAGGCGGTGCTGAGGATACTACCGCAGCACAACATTGAGTGTCCTCTGTACAGCTCTCCGCAGAAGCTCCACCTCTGTTACTTCATTCATCCTCACTACGAGCCCGTGAGCAAATTGCTGTATTGCCTATTTTGTGGATGAGGTTCAGAGAAGCTTAGTAACTCATTCAAGAGGATGGAGCCGGGAAGTACAGTATCCATGTCTAACTGGGCAAGGTGAAGGGCAGCCTGCATTTCTTTTTGTATTTAGCCAGGAAAACATTAAGCGTATTGTGTATTTCTAGGCATTTTTAGGATTAAACTAGACAGGCTCCCGATAGGCTGGTATAAGAGGAACTGGGTCCAAGCAGAATTCTTTATTCTTGTTTCCATGAGAATGGAGCCAACCAGTGGAGGATTCCAGGTCAGGGTCCCCACATGACATGGAGCAAACCATTGTGGGGACCTTGCTGGTATCTTAGTTGGGCTGCCAGAAGAAGAAACTCACAATGGGGGATGGAGAGGGTGGAAGAAGGCAGATTGCTGCAGATTCTAACGATTAGTAACACTATGAGACGGATGTGACCAAGCTGCCCTCACTGCCCAAGGCTGTGTCAAGAAGAGCTATTCTCAGCCAAAGGCCAGAACAGAGTGCTTCAATGTATGGCATTGCACTGTGCTGCGTCACACCACATTACAGTACAGTATATTATATTATAGCTTGTTTACCTTGTAGTTTGGCTCATTATATGGATATCTCCCCTGAGATAGTAATCTCCTTGAGGACAGTATCCATGTCAAATAGACCTTTCTTGGTGTCCCCCACACCAACTGGCAAGTGTCTGAGGTACAGCCTAGTGGAGCTGTTGGAATACTGGTCGAGGACTGGGAGGGGAAATGGGACACAGGAAAGAAGACAAAGCGAGGACTCCCAGGGTATGAGGCCAGGAATCTGGGAGAGAGGGGTATCAAGGGCAGTGGGTGGTGTCAGCCAGGGGGACGGCCTTCTGGCTGGAGCGGGCTGGAGGCCTGCAGAGCCAGGCGCCCTGGCTGCCCCTGGACAGGTGCCTTGAGCAGGGCAGACAAAGTTGCCCTCACTGGGTTTGTAGCATAAGCAAGGACAGCTCGCGCTGTCCCTCTGCTCCTTTCCAAGGTTGTTCTTGGCTCAGGAGCCCACTAGAAGCTGACCACACATTCCCTTGAGCTTTTCAAGGACTTCCTGGAGGGCAGAATAAACTTCGTTTCCAGGTGCCTGGGCTTTTCTGAGGGGCATACATACCCTGCTAGGCCCAGAGGCATCCCAGTTTAGCTCCTTGCTTCTCATGATACTTCCCACCTAGGAAGAGTTCAGGAGGCAGGGCTAAGGGACTGTTGGGGAAGAGGTAAGTCTTCAGCCTCCACTCTGTTCCTAGATCCGCCCTGGCACTCTTTCCACGGAATTCAGAACTGAGCTGTGGAATGGGTCAGTCTCTTTCTCACACTGATCCCATTTCCTGTTGGAGAAATGGTACATGGGAAAAGTGGCCTCCCATTTACTTCAGGAGATGGCCTTTGAGAATTAACACACTCACACTCCAGCAGCAGGCTCTTCAAAGTCGTGTGTCTGTGGCCTCCTGTATAGCCCTCTGTCAATCATCTTCCCTCAGCTCACTTTTCCTTTCTGCCACCTCTCGACTTGGGCCCCTTCCTTGCTGTGCCTGCAAATGCAGGGCAGGTAAGGTCCTTGTGGTCCCGAACTACAGACCACACTGCTCTATTAGCCAGGGCCACACATCACTGTCCATCAACCAATATTTAGACCAAGACCTCTCCTACCTTAATGGGCACATGAGTTATCTGGAGATCTTGGTAAAACGCCAATTCTGATTTAGTAGATTCTGTTCTTCTAACAAGCTCCCAGGTAGGTTAAAGCTGCTGACTCATGGACGACACTCCAGCTAGTAGCACTTTAGAACAGTTACTATGTGACAGCACAGTGATGGCACGGAGCTAGACAGACTCTGTGGCGAACGCTTTAAATGCATAAGCGATGGCCCCTGCTCTCAAGGAGGTACATGAATAGACTTGCATAGAATTTCTCTTCAAGTTTGAGTGAGTGAATGAATGAGTGAATGAATGAATAAACGAATAAATGAGGACCAAACTCCAGGGTACTAGCCATGTATAAGTTCAAGGAGTTCGAGGGTGGGAGAGAGATGGGAGATAGAAGCCACCCACTTTCGCATATCTGGCAGTTGTTGGCCCCTCAAAGGGTGTCCCCTTGAGCCACCGCGCTGTGCTGCTGCTTGATGAATGCCCAGAGCAAACGCTCTATGGCTGGACAACTACCTGATGTGGAGCTGACGTCACATGTAACCTCTGTTGGGAGTGCTCGGACATCCTGCATTGAGGCATTTATGTTCTTCCCTTCACACCAGCACCATCGAGAGCTGATGAGATAGACATATGTTCTTCAAAGCCCGAAAGCCATGCACTTCCAGAAAGTGCAAGATTTGACACGAAAGGGTTTTGTTTTTTTAAAAAAGTTTTAAGAAGGATCACTTCTGTATAAAAGTACAGCCATTTCTTCAAAAAGTAGTCTTTAAAAAACCCAGACATCTTTCTCTTTTTTTTTCTTAAAGTCCTTTCTTGTAGGACATAAGTAGAAGAGGGAAAAATGAAAAGTGAGAAAGGCAAGCGTGAACCAGGCTCATGCTGCCCTCTGAGTCTGGCCTTGACTTCATCGCTAGTGACATGTCTTATTCCCAGTGGCCCCCGTGGCTGACTCTACGCTGTTCTGGACGCCCTGCCATGGTTTCTAGTTCATCCGCCTTTCTTTGCTTTTCTACCTGAGCCATCCTGCCTTCTCACTACGGCTCTGCATTTCAAAACTCCACTCATCCTTGGAGACTTACTTCCTCTGAGAACCTTCCCTAGTAGCTTCCAGAATGCTTGTTTCCCTTCCTTCCTTCCTTCCTTCCTTCCTTCCTTCCTTCCTTCCTTCCTTCCTTCCTTCCTTCCTTCCTCTGAGAACCTTCCCCAGTAGCTTCCAGAATGCTTGTTTCCCTTCCTTCCTTCCTTCCTTCCTTCCTTCCTTCCTTCCTTCCTTCCTTCCTTCCGTTTTTCTTTGTGTCTTTCTTTATATCTTTCTTTCTGTCTTTTTGTCTTTTGGTTTGTTCGTATGTATTTTAGGAGGGAGGAGGGTAACTTCCTTGCAGCATTTTTTACAGTCATTTTTTTTTTCTTGTTTCCTCTTCAGATTCAAAGATAGTCTCTTAATCCTCTCTGTCTCCCCATTTCATACAGGGGTGAGTGTTCGGTATGAGTGCTCAACTGAATTCTCATGATGCTGGGCAGGACTGAGGAGACTGGGTGGGTTTCTTAATGTTATTTGCATTTGAGAATACAGAGCAACACATTCATGTTCCTATGGAATGGTCTGGACACCGTAAACCTGGAAGCCCTATCCTGGACAGTCCTGACCTTGTTACTCTGCCCCCAAAATGCCAAAGCAAAACATAAACACATCTTAAAAAGATGTCTGAACTGAGCCCAGCCAACAGAAGGGGAATGTAACTGAGTGAGCTGAACCCACTCTCCCCCACCCGACTGTCCGTCTGTCTGTATAAGTGTGGCTGGAGGCTGAGTGAAGGGTGTGCACTCACCACCTGCCATATTTGGGGTGGACTTACCTCTTTGGAATGTGAATCCTTCCTCACTTTTATCACTATTTTTAAATGGGATTTGTGTCAAGGGAGAAAAAGATCTTTTCTTGACAGTTCCCCTACAAATATCTTTCCCAATAAGGCTGTGTTTACATAAGTCCAAATTTAATGTTCCCATACAAGACAGAAAAATAGTGAAACAGTTATTTTGCCTGCACAAAACAAAATGACTAGTTCAATTCATTTGTCTCATTGAGTGGTCTGATTTGGAGTAGGCACTTTGTGTCTGGTATTTTTAACTGTCTTACCTTGCGTTAGGCACGCTGTACTAAATGGTGCGAGTGAACGATGGAGGAGGGACCTTCATCCTCAGCCACCAATGCCCTGCTTCTGCTGGGTGGGGAAAACAGCAGCTCTGATTCCAGTTCTACAGTGCTTCTGTGTGTATCTAACCCTGCTAAGAAATAAGATTTTTCACATTAAGTGAACAAACATTTGTTTTCATTATGTTTAATGAAAACCTTTCTGAAATGGAATGCATATTTCCCTGTCTCTTTGAAGACACCATATTATACTTAAAATAACATTTTATTGGACATTTGAGTTCATCATTATAAACCACAGGGACTGCTATAAACCAGGATACTCCCTAGAGCCACTGAGGACCCTACTATATTGGCCCTAGGCTACCATGTTTTTTATTCATTGTGTCAACTCATCTTGCTTTTCTGTCTCTTTTCTTATTGTCCCTTCTAGCTGTTCTAACTGTGTTTTTATCCAACAACTGTTTTCTATCTTCTCTTTTTCTGAATCTGAATGATGAGGTCACATGAACTACCTCATCATTGTATTGTATTGACAATACCTAAACTATGAATAGACACAGAGTAAGAAGGACTCTACTATGCACAAACTGCACAGGCTTTAGAACATAAATTCTGGCTGCTCAGAATTCTGAGTAGTGTTGCTCTCCTAGCTCTCAGATTTATCCACTCGTCTTTTCAGTTTCTTGGCTATGTTCTGGATAGTGAGATTGCTGAATAAGTAATCTCCAAATCAGGGATTTTTTAATTTTTAATTTTTATTTACTTTTTTTTGCCACATAGAGGTTCAATTCCAGCCAGAGTCACAAATTAGAGGTTTTTAAATTTCAGTTGTTTGGATCCACAGATGGGTAAAATATTAATATTTGTGGTTAGTTGACTCTAGAGTTTAAATAATTTTCATAGTTTATTTTGACTTTGTCAATTTGTTTTATTTTGCTTTTGTCAATTCTCATCTGTGATTAAAAAAAAAAAAAAAACTCCCTTAACCCCATAGAGAGTAGAGAACTAAACTTTGTATACACAGGTGAACCATGGTTACTAGAAAAAATCCAGAGCTCTATATGTAGATACAGTTCACTGGCAAAGATGAATCACAGAGTTAGAGAATGAAATCAGGAGCAACTTAGCAATAGCAGTATGTATCACTTTGCTGCCCACTAAACTAGATCACTTTAGAATGGCCTTCAACTTTTTCATATACCTTAGTGTTTTCACCGAAATTCTTTTTTTACTTGAATTTTTATGACTGCTTGTATGAATGCCTAGCTTTATGGCTGCTTGTGTATTGCTTGTATCATAAGTCATAGTTTACCTCTAAATGCATTAGCGCATAGGGGTTTAACTGAATCTTTCTATGTGCTAAAATTGTGCTGGGCACTGTTCTTGTCCTCAAGGAGCTTCCAGGCTCATTGGTAAGATAAAGGGGGAAAATGAGAACTACACACAAAGGTACGTAGCTTAGAGTAGAATGGTACATGCAAGCTATAAATACCAGAGGGATGCAGAAAGACAGAGAGACGCTGTGTTCAGAGATATCAGGGAACATATCTCTGATGGGTTGAAACCTAGAGAGTCTTGAGAAATGTGTGAGATTTGGTCTTCTGTCTTGTAGGTGGAAAAGATAAGACCTCTTCCACCTAGGAGGGCACGGGACACTGTAGCTATGAGAACAGCTTTCTCTTGGCAGAAGCTGGAACTGAGGAAGGTGTCAGGGCTTAACGCAAGGCTTAGAACAAGAGAGTGGCAAAAAGTCAAGGAAGGGCCGTGGCAGGAGAGGAGAAGCTAGAACCAATGGTTTAAATCCTTCACCCACCTCCATTTAGCCTGGACAAAAAACATGGCAGCTTCTCTTGAAACAAAGTTCCTTCCTTTTCCAGCCAGCACGCTTGCACAGAAGTTACATTCTGCACACTGGGAACTGAGAGACTTCAAATCAGGAGGAGGTGGGGAGGGGGAGGGAAAGGGAAGCCTGGAACCCCCTGTGGAAGGCTAAGGCCCGGGTGGTAGAAGCAGTTTTTTTCCAAGTACCCTCAGCTTCAAGGCAAAAAGTGCTGCAGAAACCCCACTGCTGGGGTGGAAAGCTCTGGTTAAGTCAGACCCCAATTCCGAGTTTCCTGAAAGTTTGGATTTGCCTAAAGTTCTTGTGGGGTGAATCTTATAATCCTCGAGGACAGAAAACTATCCCCTCAAGAGGAAGAAGGTCCATTTGGAGGTGCTTCTTCCCTGGTATCAAAGGAGGCACCAGAAGCGAAGCAATGATTACAGTTGAGCCCTGGGGAGAAGGCAGAACTTGGAACAAAGTGCCAGAGAGCCCTCACAAGGTAAGGTGAGGCGAGGTGGAAAGCGGAGGACCAGAGGGCCAACTAGGAAATTCTGGCTTCTCCCTTGGCTCAGAGAACTCTGTCCAGCTGGAGCTGTCTCCTCGCTCCCTGGACAAGGCTGCAGCAGTGACCAACCGTCTCTGGCCAAAGCTGCTCAACCCGAGCGGGCACCTCCCACTCCCCCCGGGACTCCCGGAGCCAGGCCAAGAAGAGCAGACACCACGTCTGAACCTGGAACTAGACGGTCCCCCACCTGGGCAGCGTGCACAGTTTAGTCTCGGCTCCCTCCGTCCTCTCTGGCTCCTCGAGCCCCTTTCCCAGGACCTACCCCCACCCCCCACACCTTCACACAGGTCTCCCTCTGTGCTGGAACACACCGGCCCCTTTCCTGGCGATCAGCTCCAACCGATGTCTGCCCAGGCTCCAGAGGAGGCTCTTTCATTGCAAAGCTGGATGGGGGAAGGGTTGGGGGCTGTCGTTCTGAACTTCCAGGTGGGACCCCGGGGGCCAGGAACCTTGGGAAAGGGCCCCCAAACTTGGCACTGCTTGCCAGTCTCCAAGGTTTAGGACTCCAGATACCTTCCAGAGCTCCTCCTGCGCCCTACACTTCCACCACCCACTGCTCCCCAAGGTCCCAATGCGGTGACCCCCGCTTCCTCCCCCGCCGATCCTTTCTACCGCTTTCCCCTCCTCTCTCCCAAGTCTTTTCCGTCCCGATCTAGGGCTCTTGGCCTGAGGCTCTGCAAACACCCTCAGCTCCCGCCCCCCTCCCCTCCAATCCAGCCAGAACTCCGAGGGGAGGGGCCGGATGTCCCCCTTCTCGCTGGTGGTCGGAGGGGGCAGCGCCACAGCCCGGGTTGGGGAGGACAGGGGCCATCTCTGAGCCCCGCCCGATCAGGCCACTCGGAACACTAGGGGTGGGGGGCGGGAAGCCGGGCTAGCTGAGAGGGGAGTCCGGCCCAGGCAGGTGCGGGCTCTGGCTGGGCCTGGGCGGGCTCCGGGGGCGGGGTCTCAGGTTACAGCCCCGCGGGGGGCCCGGGGCGGCCCGCGGTTTGGGCCAGTTCACCAGCTTCAAGTGGGGCCGGGCGCATATAACCAGCGCCGCCGCGGGGACAAGACGCAGAGCGCTGCTGGGCTGCCGGGTCTCCTGCCTCCTCCTCCTGCTCCAAGGGCCTCCTGCATGAGGGCGCGGTAGAGACCCGGACCCACGCCGTGCTCCTGCCGCCTCGCCGCGCTCCGCTCGGGCCCGGCTCCGCCAGGCCCCGCGGTGAGCCATGATCCGCTTCGGGGCTCCCCAGACGCTGGTGCTGCTGACGCTACTCGTCGCCGCTGTCCTTCGGTGTCACGGCCAGGATGTCGGTAAGTCGCCCATCGTCCCTGCTTGCCACTCTTCTCTGCCGTCCCTCCGCACCCTCCTCCTCGGCCCTCTGCCGCTCTGGAGCCCGCGGCTCGGGGTCAGAACGGCTCTCGGGGTCATAGGACGCCGAGACTCGGGTGCAGGATGCGCAGGAGCGTAGTGAGCGGAGTTTTGCAAGGCGGCGACGCTGTCCAAACGTCCTCTGTGCGGGCCGCGGTCAGAGGCTTCTGCAGGTCCCTACGCTGCTAGGAATATTAAACGTGCACAGCGTCGGGTCGGAGAGGTTTGCGCACAGATTTAAGCGCGCTCTTTTCTACTAGCTTTGATGATTAAGCGCACAGACACACGACTCGCCTCTCTGAAGCTCTCGGAGTTCAGGAAAACAGGTCGTGACCCATCGATCTAGAAGTAGGAGAGAAAAAGCACGAGCAAAGGAGGGAGCACGCGCCAAGGGATAGACTTCGCAGTCGTGTCCAGCGGTCGGTGGCCGGGGCTTCAAAAGGGAGTCCGACAAAGGAGATGTTCTGAAAGTGAGGGCCTGAAATCCGAAGCCACAAAGAAAGACTTAGGAGGGGCACTCTGTGCCTCTGTCGGCTCCCTCCCGGTCCCGGCTGGGCCTGGAGCAAGGTGCGGCCCCCTTTCGCATCTCCGCTCCCCGGCGCCCACCCCGCCCCGCAAACTTCTCGTAGGGAAGGCCATCTGAAGGGCGATAACATTCCAACCAGACCGTGCTTTTCAAACGCCCCGGAAAATAGCGCCCCCTCCCCATGGTCTTCCCTCCCAAACCCCCGAAGAACTACAATGAATTACTTTTTCTAAGTTGCTGAAACTCTCTGAGCCAGGCTGCGGCTGTGTGTCTGTGTGTGTGTGTGTGTGTGTGCGCGCGCGCGCGCGTGCGCGCGTGCGTAAGTGTGTGTAGCAGGGGAGGGGGGCACAGTTGGTCAATTGCTATAACTGTTTCAAATGAATATAGTTAGAGATGGCAGTTTTGCAATCTGGTCCAAAGGCCATTCGGACCCCATCGGTCCATCGCCTCCTTTGGTTAAGTCCCACCGTCTGGGATTATATTTAGGACAAACGAAGCCTGGAAAGTATATTAGGTACAGAGATTTTTTTCCACGTGTTTGGGCACGTTTCCGACGGCCGGGATTCCAGCCTTCTCTTTGCATGTTACAGATTGTAAATCAATCGCAGGGAAAACTTTTTTTTTGGGGGGGGGGGGAGGGAGAATCAAAGTCCCTCTGCCGACGAGGCTCTAGGAGGTATCCTCTGCCACCAGGCTGTCTCCAGAGACGGTCTGGCAGGCTGCGGGCCAGGAGGACTTTCGGCTCATTAGAGCGGCTGATGGGGGCGGGAGCAAGACTGGAGCCCGTGGCGCAGCCCCAAAGAGATCCTGGCCGGGTGGTCGTGTGGTGCGCTAAATTGGCGGAGCAGGCCTGGGCACCTGTTGAAATATGCTGTGTCCATAAGTGGCTCCAGCTCAGACTGACTATATTTGTGTCTTAAAATTGAATGTACGCACTAACAAAGCCGTCTTCTTGACTGACCTCTGCTTTAGTGCGCAACGGAATTCGCTAAGTGACTTTAAAATAATTCCTAAATTCTCCATCTGGTATTTGGAGGCGCTCAGTTAAGTGGCAGGGCGCTCTCACCGCCGCCGCTTTCCCGGGAGGGAGTGAATTCCTGTTTCTTAGGCCTAGCTCTTCCAGTCGCTTCTCCTCCTCCCCAGGGGGAGTGCATCGGAGCGGCTGATTTTGCGCCCTGGCTCATCCCAGCTCCATAACCCCCTCCCCCGGGCCAGCGGACCCAAAAATGTGACGTAGGGAAAGGCTCAGTCTGCGTGGACTTCAGGAATGTCAGAAACCTGGAGCTCCGGCACGCTCCTCCTCCCCGTCTTTCCATGAGTTTGAGAAACTTATTGGCGGCGGCGTCTTTGACCCACATCTGCATTTCACAGCCTTTGCCTCCGAAAGTACCCCTCAGCCCGGGGAGAGACCTCAATCCTCCTTTGTGAGGCTTGTTTGCGTTGAGAGATTGGCAGCGATGGCTTCCAGATGGGGCTGAAACGCTGCCCGTATTTATTTAAACTGGTTCCTTGCGGAGACCTGTGAATCGGGCTCTGTGTGCACTCGAGAAAAGCCCCATTCATGAGCGGCGAGGTCCGGTGGGTTCCCCTGGATTCCCCGACCCCCTCTCCCACAATGCCCCCCTGTGCCCGCCTGCCGCCACCTCCCGGGCTCCGGCTCTGTGCAAAGCGGCGGCGGGGAGAAACAGTTCCCCGAAAGAGGTAACTTTTTAATTGGCCTGCTACAAAGAATCACTTATATGGGGCTGCGGTAATGAGCGGAACCCGATCGGGCGCGCGGGGATGCTATCGGCAGCCGTTTGGAACGGCAATTATGGTGGTGCTGGGCTCCTCTGTCCACACCTAGGGGATCCGGTTACGGTGCTGGCTCCTTTCTGGGGCAGTCATTTAATCCCACTTTTCACCCTCCCAGTGTCTCTGGCTGAGCCACGTCCAAAGCCGCGGCCACAAAGAGTCACACAACGGCTCTCACGCCCAGCGCCTCCTGGCCCCGCCCCTGCGCCCGCGCATCCCCGTCGCCTTGCCTAGCGAAATCCGATCCGCATTCGGGGTGCACACCCCTCTCTCAGCATTTCCCTCTTTCCGTCCTGGGTCCTCTTGGGTGAAGGTGGGCTCTTCCTTAATCCAGATGGGAGACCATTAACCTTCTACATATCCCCTGGGATCCCCTACCCCCGCTCCCCGCGATTGTCTTGCCTAAAGGCTGAGTGGATTTCTTCTAGTGTAAAAGGAAAAAAAAAAATGTGTATCTTTAGGTTTTCGGCATCTCCTTAAAGAGCAGGAGGCAGGCTCGTTTCTGTCTCCGCCCACCTGGTTTGTAGCTCTTTCCTATTATTCATCCCCTGCAGTTAGTTGCCATTGCTTTGGAGATTTTGATGAGAAAAACAGCGCTGGGCGCTCCCTAGCACGTGGTGCGGGCTCTTTAGCCCTTGGCGCTCTCCGGAGCGCTCTTGTCAGCATATGTTTTCTTTGCAGGGTGAATTCCAGACGGCAGGGCACTTGTGGAAGGGACGTATCCCTGCCAGTCTTGGTCTGCACTCTTGGTGGAGGCCAGGCCTGGACAGGCTAATCATAGCCCAGGCCCAGCATTCAAAGCCCCCTGCCCCACAAATTGGGGTGTCATCTTCAGATGGAGGCAGGGTCTCTCCAGGGAGGTCAGTAATGGGGGCTCTTTGGCCCTATTTGTCTCCCAAAGCATTTTATTAGCCTGCTTGGGTCCCAAATGTATTATTTGAATGGGCCTATCCTCTTCCCCAAACTGGCCCTGATCCTAATGCGGTTTAAAGAACCGGACAAGATTCTAATTCTACTAGCTCTTGCTTTCAGCTCCCCACCTCCACATCCACTGTTGGAACCTAGCTGTTTATAGATTCTAATTTTTGTAGGTATAATTTTCTTTATGCCTTCTGAATTTTAGCTATCAGTTGTATTTGGCAAGTCCCATAATTCCTAGAGGAAGGCAGAAAAAAAGAAGGCTTCTGTTCTTGTGCTGGGTGGGTGGGTGGGAGGGTCATATCTCCGTTTTCCCCTCTTCTCTATCTTCACTCTCATTCAGAGTCTCATCTTCTTCTGCTCCTACTCTAACTTGCTCCTGCTGTCCCCCACATCATGTCTCCCTCATGCTACACCTGTGAAGTGAGAACAGTACAGTACCTGCCCTCCCCTCACTGCTGGGTCAGGAGTTTCACTGGTGAATAGACAGCATAGTGCAAGGCACACAATAAATATTTGTTGAGTACATGGAAGAATAAATGATATCTTAGAAAAATAATCTTCAAGTTCTCTATATTTGGGTTGCCTGAGTCCACATTCTTCAGCATTTGAATGATGTCAAGTTGACTGCAACCTCTTTCTCTTTTTCTCTTCTGGCTCCCGCACCCTCCTCTCCTTCCCTTTGCTCTCTGCTTCCCCTGCTCCACCCTTGGTGCAGAGAAGGCTGGCAGCTGTGTGCAGGACGGGCGGAGGTATAATGATAAGGATGTGTGGAAGCCCGAGCCCTGCCGGATCTGTGTCTGTGACACTGGGACTGTCCTCTGCGACGACATAATCTGTGAAGACATGAAAGACTGCCTCAGCCCTGAAACCCCCTTCGGAGAGTGCTGCCCCATCTGCTCAACTGACCTCGCCACTGCCAGTGGTCGTAATTTATTTATTTCCTGTTCCACATAAATAAATTACTTGCAGGTGCAGAAAATGCCCTCTCATGGATACTGGTCATCTCTGCAAGCAGAGGGGCTGGTTATCCATGGGACCCCAGCAGCTGAGGCTGAAAGGAAAGGCCACTTCTAGCTTGCAGGTTAAAACCAAGAGAGCCCGAGACACTAGAAGGGTCCTTCCTCACCTAACACCTCCAAAATATATGCTTCTTAAAGTGTCCTCTCTGGAATCAGCCCTGCAAATTACTAGAGCCGCAGTGGATTGAATGCTCCATCTGGCCAAACCACAGATTCATTCCTCCTCTATGACCCACACCTTGTCTTCTTAGAAGACCTTCAAATATATGTTCTTCAGGGAGAAGAAACCCTCTCCTGGCTACTGGGAGACAGTGGGCAGGCTCTCTCTTTGAGATAGAGAACATTGGTGGCAGTTTGCTTTTGTTTTTACCTTTTTTGGAGTTGACTGCCAGTTAAGAAGCACATTAATAAGAGAAGGAGCTGGGCTCTGGGACTCCCAGAGCTGAAGGATGTAGATGGTGTTGGGACTGAGCTCCTTGTGCCTGCACTCTGGTGGGCAGTTACAAACTCTCAGCTAGAACCAGTGCTGGTGGATGATGTGTGCAGGTGACCTCCCCAGCACTCAAACACTTGCCCTGTCTCTCTAGGGGGTGGGGGTGGGGGTGGGGTGGAGGGTCTAGGCCTCATGGGTGGCCCTCACTGCTCCCTTTCTGCTTAAGCAGATAAAAAGTTGAAAGGGAAGGGAGAAGTTGCCTTTCCTTATCACTTCATCAACACAGGGAAGCTGCTTGGGGGAGCTGCTTTTATGGTCCAGATTCCCAGGTCATTTCTGAGGGGGGTCTCTGTGAGTGAAGTGTTGGTTGCCTTTGCTGTTGATGCTACAAAGGGCAAAGGGTTACTGATTCGGGGTGGCACTGACTGCAATGCCCTATATAACTCTTGTGCCTGCTGTTTTTTTTTTTTTTCTTCTTGTGCTTGCTTCAAGGAGACTCAGCTTGAATGTAAGGCATTTTTAACTACCTAACTTTCTCTGGGAGGGCTTGGGGGCTGCGGGAAGGCCTTCCTACCCTGTAGGGGAAAGAAGAGACTGAACCTAACACCAGCTTCTGGTGCTTTCCTTTCTGGTGGCTGATTAGAATTCGAGCTCCTCTTACTGCCCCTGCTCCATTCTTTTGCATGCTGACTGCTTTTTGAATAACAAAGTTTGGGTCATCTCTGTTCCTCACGGGACTGGGACTGCAGCGACCCTAGAACCCCAGTAACCCGAAGACCCCAACAGAGGGTTCAGTGGAGTAACTGAAAGCCGCCTCCTTCCTTGGTTGTGCCCTTTTTCTTTGACCCCTTAAAGAGCATTTGAGTGACAAGAACATGTACTGCTCCATCTCATAAATCTTACATTTTTCTTTTCCATTTTTTTTCACTTGCAGGGCAACCAGGACCAAAGGTGAGGGTTTTTTCTTTTTTGCTTTTCTTTTGCTTTTCTAGTTCCTTCTTCACAAGCAATGCTATGCTCATTCAGGCTGTCATTTTTTAGATGAGGTCTCTTTCAGAGGGCGCCTTGATGCAGGGGCTGCTGGGAAGGATTTCACGCTTAGGGCTGGTGGGCTTGCTTAACTCAATCCTGTGAATGTGTCATCATGTTTCAGGGACAGAAAGGAGAACCTGGAGACATCAAGGATGTAAGTAAAAATTATTCTCCCACCATGTTGCTTATACGGCTCTGAGTCATTTCCTTGTGGTCCCCTCTAACTTGCCATCCTGTGGGCCTCTCTCTCACAGATTGTAGGACCCAAAGGACCCCCTGGGCCTCAGGTAAGAAAGAGAGAAAGCCTTTCCTCCACCCCTCCTTTGAGTTACGGATCTGTAGGCTCCTGGCCTTGCTGTCATATCAACATTTCTTCACCTTCAGGGACCTGCAGGTGAACAAGGACCCAGAGGTGATCGTGGTGACAAAGGTGAAAAAGTGAGTAGAGAAACAACACTGCCCGACCCTTGTGGACTTCTCCAGTCCTCTAAGGCCCGCTGCGTGCCTGGCCACCACCTCAAGGGCAGCCCGTGGACCAGTGGTCCATGCATAAACACTGCTGCACATTGGTGCCTTTTTCTCTTTCTGCCAAGGGTGCCCCTGGACCTCGTGGCAGAGATGGAGAACCTGGGACCCCTGGAAATCCTGGCCCCCCTGGCCCTCCCGGCCCCCCTGGGCCCCCCGGCCTTGGTGGAGTAAGTATCCTTATATCCCCTTTCTTCAGACTGTCCTTCCAGAAATGTGGCTTCTAAATTGCTACTCACACTTACCTGGCTGGCTCCCAGGGCTGCCAGCAGTGTGTACACAGCCTGTCCATGGGCTTCTCCCCTAGACCTATAATTTAGTGGAATCACATATTAGGCATGAGACTATGGCACTAAGAGTTGACTTTTTTCTCTCATTGGGTTTCTGCAAAGAGAGTCTTCAGTTACCTGGCTCCCTGGCGTCTGTACTGTGTGGTAGATTCTTGGGAGAGGGCATTGGGGTTAGGGGAGAGGATGACTAGGTGCTTGTAATTCCCTGGAAGAAGAGTGACTACTGTCCTTGGAAGACATTTATTCTTGGCTCTTGCCAAGTATATTCCAAACAACTATTCATTCTCATGAAAGAGCCCCACTGAGTGAAGGTGTGTGGCTAAAGTCGTTTTTGGAATCAAACCAATCAACAAATTATATTATTGCCCAGTTTTGGCAGGTTTGCCATTTTGATGTTTTCTATGTTTTAAATTTTTAAATTTTAAACTCACAGATGCCTACTTGCTAAAATATTTCAAGACTGTCAATTTTAATTTTTTGCTGGGCATTAAAGCTCCGAGGGAAAAACCCACTTTTAAAAGTGAAGCTTTAGTTGCGGTCCTCAATATATGTTTAAGAATGTATTTACTGTTTTAGAATTTAAAAAAAAAGTAATTTTATAAAATGAATGCAAGTAACTGGTACTCTTCCAAATAACACTTTATCTTCCAGGAAAATGATTATGCCACTGTCAGCCAATGACACATTTTCAAAATGATTTTCTAGGAATCATTGGCGATACTGGTCAATCTCCAACAAGTAGAGTTTGTCTAAATAGAGTTTTTCTATCCAGATATAGCTTACCCTGCCAAATGGGAAAAACCTAGAGACTCTCAAGCTCCTAATGTTGTCGGGTTTCTTTGCAGAACTTTGCTGCCCAGATGGCTGGAGGATTTGATGAGAAGGCCGGTGGCGCCCAGATGGGAGTAATGCAAGGACCAATGGTAGGAAAAGACAACCAGCTCTTTGCAGCCAAAATAGCAGGAGGTGGCCTTTAGCAGAGCCAGAGACTCTGGCAACCTCACTTCACAGATAACTGCTTAGAGCAGCTCTTCTCTGTCAGTTATGTAACCCTCCTATTTAGTTATCCCAAAGCATTTGGTTTTTAATGCGATGGATGCCAGTTTTAATGATGCGCTGGAGTGACTAAGAAGAATGAGGATGGAGAGATGCATATAGGCCGATCTGTTAGAAGGCCAGTTGCTATTGCTCTTGGAATGAGAACTGAAGAATGCAGACAGCAGCCACTGTTCTCCAGCATCCACAAGACTTCTAGCAGGAAATCTCAGCCCTGTAGCTCTGACTTGGCACATGCTAAATGAAACTCAGACTTTAGTAAACATGGCTGCTGTCCAGGAGAAAGCAAGGCCAGCTCCTCTGTCCAAATGGTGCCTATAAATAAAAATAGATTGTTGTGTGGGGAGTGGGAAATGAGAGGGAGCAGCCACTGTAGGCCCCCTGCCCACAGAATAGCTCCTTGTCCTTTGTCTGGGCTGCTTGCGGGGAGGAGGTGGCACGCTGGAGGCTGCTGCTGGAGCATTTCCTGTAAATCCTCATTCGCTGTTCTAACGCAGGGCCCCATGGGACCGCGAGGACCTCCAGGCCCTGCTGGTGCTCCCGTGAGTACTGAGTCTTTTCTTCTTAGCGACAGTATAGATGGTTTCAAGCTGCGTGTCAGTTTGTGGGGGTCAACCTTGTTTCCTCACTTTACCTTTTAGGGGCCTCAAGGATTTCAAGGCAACCCTGGTGAACCAGGGGAACCTGGCGTCTCCGTGAGTACCAGTGCGGGCCCTGCCTTCCTCCTGGGGAGACTCCAAGACGTACCACTCAGATTCCAGTCCTGCCACCCGCACCCCCCTCCCTGTTCCCATCTGCCCTGTGCTTTTCTGCAGTGGAGGGGCCCAGTGGAGATCCAGATGTCACTTCCTAGCTGTGGGGGAACTCTGACAGAGAACCAAATGCACCAAGGACCACTAAGAACTCTGTCATGACCGTCCCTTTTCTGGGCCACTGCTGCCTCCCACTATGACCTGCTCAGGACCTTTGCTCTCTCTCAGCACAAAGTGGGGTTTTCCCATTTTTCTTCCTTAGAAGGGAACTAGCTTCCAAAATCCCAAAGCTCTGTCCACTGATTTAGTGCCTTCCCCCTCCAACCATCTCTTAAACTCTCTTATTTTGTTTGTAGGGTCCCATGGGTCCCCGTGGTCCTCCTGGGCCCCCTGGAAAACCTGGTGATGATGTGAGTATACCTGAGTAGTCACACAAGTGGCTGCCTCTGTGAAAAGGCCTGGACAGCGTGTGTGCCGGGGTGGAGACTGGCTTAGCCCCGGGGCAGGCATCGTAAAGGGCAAGACTGGTCAGTCAGAGACTCGAACTCTGTCTACTGTCTAATTCCCACTTGCAACTTAGCTTGCAAGTGCCCTGGGGACTGCCGTGGATACATTGAGAAGGGAAATAATTAAAACATCATTACCTTCAGGAAGGGAAATTGAGAAATGAGAGAAGGGAGAGGGAGGGAGAACACCAGGGGAAAAGGTGCAGAGAAGAAAAAACAAAAGACAGGAATGTTCAACAACCCGGCATTATCTTAATTGTAAATGAGTTAGGAAAAGCTCAGCCTGAGTCGGGATGTCTGCAAGGGATGCAAACGAAGAGACAAGAGTTGGCACTTGAGCTGTTCTATGAATCACATTAGACAAAGTCTCCTGAGGTTAGGGAGCACGAGCCCAGTCAGCAGAGACCAGGAGAGCAGAGAGAGAGCCCACCAGGGGAAGTGGAGGCTGGTGGGGACGCGGTGCTTGCCTACCCAACGGGCAGCTGTCCCAAAGAATACTTCGTGACCCAGGAAAGATATTCAGGGAAGTCTAGAATGTGAAGGAGGTGAGTCAGCTGGAGAACAAAGGTATGGAGGGCAGAGAGAAGAGATGCTGTTTGGAGTATGCCAACTATGCTAATGTGTCTTCCGAGGAAACTGAGGTACATGTCTCCCTACAGGGTGAAGCTGGAAAGCCTGGAAAATCTGGCGAAAGAGGCCCTCCCGGCCCTCAGGTAAAGCCCACCTTTCCCAGCTTCGAACATCCTTCCTTGCAGTCAAAGCAGTGGCTTCATGCCCAGCTCATCCAGTTCAGTTTGCTCACTTCTAAAATGAAATTCCAACAGTCCCCACATGTATCGCGCCTTCTGGCTGCTGGTCTTATTTATGATCCTAATGCAGGCTGGTGGGGGAGGCTGGGCAGTTGTTGTTTCTACTCCCTTTGCACAAGATGGGCGAAGCACAGTGAGGGGGAGTCTGGGATTTACTGAAAGAGCTGTCCTAGCCCTGCCCCTCCTCCCTGACAGCCTGAGGGAGCTGGCTCCGAGGGCCGACTAGCAGCTCTGGGTAGCTTTTACCTGGTTCTGCTGTGTGTCCTGACATCTTCTCTTGGGATTGCAGGGTGCTCGGGGCTTCCCAGGAACCCCAGGCCTTCCTGGTGTCAAAGGTCACAGAGTAAGTATCTTGGGTGAGGGTGTTAGAAAGAAGGGACTGCCTGGGAGGAAAGAAAAGCATTTGGGGGCATGTGTATTTCTTCCTATCCAGGTTCCCCAGAAGTGTGATTGAATGTTTTCTATTGTCCTCTAGGGTTACCCAGGCCTGGATGGTGCTAAGGGCGAAGCTGGTGCTCCAGGTGTGAAGGTAAGGACCAGGAAGCACAAGGGAGGGACGGGGAGATGGAGGGAGATGATAGGGAGCCTTTCTTCTTAGTCAAGGAGATGCCATTGAGCTTAGTGGAGCCAGGACATCAGAACAGCTTCGGTTGGGAACACCCAGTCCTATCTCCTGATGGACCAAGAGAGCTTGAGAGGTCATTCCACACAGAACTGATGTTTGGGGGTGTCAGTGACAGCTGAGATGACCAGAGCTTTCAGTCTCTTCCTTGGGACTTTTCTGGGGCTGGCAGAAGGGTCCCAGTCATTGACCCTGTGCATCTTTTTTCCAGGGTGAGAGTGGTTCCCCTGGTGAGAATGGTTCTCCAGGCCCAATGGTGAGTATGAGCATCACCCCTGGAGGGCTTCCAGATACCCTTCCGGCACCTCCTGCAGCCCAGCAGATGGCTCCTCCCTGAACACCAGTGCTTCCTTTATGCAAAGTCGTTACTCAGTTTTGTATACTGATCCGATTATGAGCAAAAAGCAAAGTGTATTAAATAGATGATTCGTTCAAGGTTTCACCAACATTTCCTCGAAATAGCCTTAATACACTTTAAGTGTGCTCGAATTTTTAAAAATTCTGTTTATTCTCAACACGTCGGGGAGCTCATCTGTTACGAGAGGCGAGTGAGCCTGTAACCAGGCCCCCACTCGGTAACAATGGGAGGATCCGTGTGTCCGGCCTGGGCAGAAAGGCCTCTGCTGTGCCACGAGGAGTCCTGCATGAATCAAGAGGGCACCCGCACCTTTGCCTCCCGGGCGCACGCACGTTTCCTCCCGTCGGGTGTCTGGGAAGGGCCCACAGGTAGGAGTGATGGCGCAGAGTGTTGTTAAGTCAACTCACGCTCTTGCCGTCCTGGTGTGTATTCCAGGGTCCCCGCGGTCTGCCTGGTGAGAGAGGACGGACTGGCCCTGCTGGTGCCGCAGTGAGTAACTGACAAGGCCAAAGGCCACCATTTGCCCAGCACCTTAGAGTTTGCAAGGCAGTTTCACATGGAACTCTCACAACAACGCTGTGAGGTGTAGAGAGTACCGTCATCCCACAGGGCTCGCTCTGAGTGTGCCCTCGCAAATTCCCGTGCTGGGTCTGTTCAGTCAAAGGAGCGGGTAGGTTGTGTGGGCGGGGCGGGCAGTTGGTGGCGAGGGCAGGACTCTCTCTTAACCAGTCTGGATTATTCAGGTAACCCCCACAACAGTGCACACTCGTTCCTCAGTCAACCCAGTGTGAATTAATGGACAGACTTACATTGGCTGTAGTATGGTGCTACTTTCTATTCTTTTGGTTGCTCAGAAGAAGCCCTGTAAAATATAACAGTCCAGCATCATCTTCCAGGGCCTTTATACATGACGCTGCTGCTGCTTGTGGTGTTATGGTATAATATCAGCAGCCACTGTTTCATGGGCACTTCCTATGCATAATGCCTTATGTGCTTTGTCTCATCTAATCTTCCCTCAGATCCTATGAGATAGATTTTGCTATGCTCCCCATTTCAGAGAAGAAGAAATGGAGGCAGAGAATGGTTAAATAGCTTAAGAGGAATAACGCTTGGCAGGCTCAGACTTTGGTGGCATCTTGTTAATGTGGGATTTACAGCCGATGGAGGGTGCAGGTGCTTAGCTCTGATCCCTTAGCAATAGAGAGCCCTTGCAGGCGCTTTGTCAGGCGAGTGATGCGAGGAAAGCCATATGTGAGAAGGATTATTCTGTTGATTTTATACCCCAACCACCCAACCAGTGAGGCCCCTCCTCACTTTTGCAGGGCTGGCCAGAGTAAATCAGTTTCACTCGCTCATGCTCCTTTACAGATATTGTATCTGTTTGGCAGAAATTTTCCTCAAAAGCAGATCAGTGAAGTAACAAGAAGCCTCTACCCGCATTTGTCAGCCAGAGCTGCTGAAGTACCTTGTCTCAGGGTCACTTTGTATGAGGGGATTAGAGAGCACTGGGCCTGCCAAAAAACACTACTCTTTCTTCAGATTAACAGGACCTGGCTTGTGGCTTTTTGGCCCGGCCTAGAGCCACGGTGGCTGCCCCTGTGAGGGGCAAAGACAAGCTGCATCCCCTGCCCTGTTCGCCCTCCTTCCTGGGCACAATGGCCCTGCTTTGTGATCTGCCTTGCTGGTTCCTGTCCCCATGGTAGTCAAGCTGGCAAGGCATGCGTAGGATTTGGCATAGAAGGTTGACAATGTAACAGTTCCAAGTATGGGCCTGATGTCCAGGCTGGACCAGGGACTGGGCTGGGTTGGCTTCTGCCCACTGCAGTCACGTGCCCCCTCCCCCTGCCGCCACTTTGGGCCCGGCTCTGTCCTCCCCCCAGGCTTGTTGCAGGGAGAGCCTCTGATGCCACCCCAGCTCTGGCCTCTCGAAGCAGCAGCACAGCTCTTTTTTGCTCGCATCTGGCCTCGGCCTCTCCTCTGGCCAAGCCCTGGAGGGAGGGTGCTCCAGAGCTCCTAGAAGCAGCTGGGCCAGCCCAGAGGGGATCTGGCCAATGCGAAGGCTTTATGTTCCCTGACATTTTTTCGTTAAATCTTCTCTTGCTTTTTTTTCTGTTTAATGCCAACCTGGAGAGTGTCAGTTGGGAGAAATGGACCATAGCCAGGAAGAAGATTTGAGTCTTATTTAAAACATGAGCTCCCCCTAAAGCATCCTTCCTCAGCTTCCAAGGAGAGGCAAAGGCAGGCAGGCAGGGCTCAGCTGGGGATAGGTCGCCTTCTGGGCTGCTCCGGTCTTCTGCCAAGGACCAGGTGCCGGCCCCAGCCTAGCCTAGCCTAATGGTTCCCAGAGTTGGGGTAGAAGTTCCCTGGGCCTTGAGAGTGAAACTGAGGGGTTCTAACCACAAAGTTGGAGAAAAAACTCTCAGAGTGCAAGTTCTACAGAGAAAGAGCCAGCAGCCTTTCAGTGTAAAGGAGTCTCAGGAGTATGAGCTCAGATGTGGTCCATGGGTTGTGCTGAGTGCCCTGTCCCCATCACAGGGCATCGTTTTGGCTTGGTGGCAGACATCCTGTGAGCATCTTTGTTTTCCTTAGGAGCAGGTTGTCAGGGAGGGGCCAGAGTACAGAGGCAGTTTGGAGTTTACCAAGAGGAGGCCTTAACCAAGCCTTCACCAAGGAAGCTAACCAAGCCTTGGAGGCCTTAACCAAGGCCTGAAGTGCTTCCTGCCATGAGCAGGCGGGAGGCAGCACCTCAGGATGCTGCTTGTTTATTTCATTTTCCTTCCGCCCAGTTCTCTGAGTCTTTAATTGATTACTTGGCCTTGGAGTTGGAGATATTTGAGGCCTACAGAAAATTAAGATATGATGGAATAGCTGGGTAATTACTCAAGCTTTATTTAAGCTGAGACCAAACCCTCTGCTGGCCCCTGAACACCCATTTATGCAGCCACCATGGAGTTGCTGTGGGCTGCTCCCTCCCACATTGTGTCCCATAACTCACACCTCACCAGCCTCACGCTCAGCCCTGGAAGACTGGGCACAGTTTCCTGTATGGATGGGCTGTGGGTAAGGAGGGACTGGACATATGGGCATTTTCCACAATGGCTGCTTCCTTCTGCTTGCTCACAGGGTGCCCGAGGCAACGATGGTCAGCCCGGCCCTGCAGGACCTCCGGTAAGTCTGTTTCCTTCCCGGCAGGTTTATTCTCGAGGCCCAGTGGAATCTGCTGTGTTTGCTCAGTGTAAGCGTAGCAGTCAGTGCTCGGACCTCTACTGGAAAGGAGGAAGAATGATTTTTTCAATATACTTTAGCTTGTTAATAAGCTTTGAAGCAGTGGTTCAATTTTCAGAGGTTCGATGTTTCAATTTTACCTTCTGGCAGGTTTTTATTTATTTTTATTTTTTAATTTTAGGAGGGATAGGTAGAGAGAGAGGTGGAAAACTCATCTGCTTCTCACCATGTATATAGTCAGAATGTTGCTTTACAGGCCTGGGGACACTGGCAAAAGGGACAATTTTCATCCAGGGACTTAAGCCACAAAAGATGTACAGGCAAATCAGTACGAAGGTGGGATGGAATGTGAGGTATGGGGATGGTTTACTCTGGGGTCTGCAGAGAATCTGCCCAGGAATGGCATTTACCTCTGTACCCTCTTTCTTCCTTCAGGGTCCTGTGGGTCCTGCCGGTGGTCCTGGCTTCCCTGGGGCTCCTGGTGCCAAGGTGCGTGCCCTGGTGGTCGAGTCAGGCACCCCTTTCCTCCATAACCTGAGCTGATTGCCCCCCTGGACTATGCCCCTTCCCTTCTGAGGAGTGTCTTCCACCCCTTCCCACCGTTGCTCTCCTTGGAGCAGCGGAAAAGAGCCAGACATTTTGCAGAGTCACCAGCTAGGAGGGAAAGTGAGATGGAATGATAACGAGCTACAGGTACTGTAGTTACAGCTTCAGAGAGGGGAAAGGCCGAGAAAGATGGGAGACACCGGAGACCTGGGAGGGAGCAGAAAGATCAGGAATGGAAGGGAAGAAGGCAAAGCTCGGCAGACTCTGGGCCCGGAAGAGAGTTGGAGGGAAATGGGCAGGGGGGCGTGGAGAAGGCTCCGTGCTTCCCTCTCCTCTCCTTCATCTGCGGGGCTTGGCTCTTCCAAGCTCTGTTAATTGAGTTCTTCTGAGGATTAATGAGGCCAGTGGGAGGCCAGCCAGTGCAGGGAAAGACCCGTGTGGCCCAGGAGGGATTCCAGTGCACACATCCCTGGGAATTCTCTCCTGTCACCACCCGGAGATGAATAAGGAGCCTCCGTGTGGTCACTGGCATCAGGTTGCTTTTCCCCTCCTGGGTGTTGCCATGGTAACCAGACAGTGTCTGAGGCCCTGGGAGCCAGTGAAGGAGACCCATTGTGAAGAGGGACAGCGGAAGGTGAGGGGGCCTGACCTTTAGAAAATAATAATTACAAGAGAGAAGCAAGAATGTTCCGAGAAGAAACCTGAGCAGGCTCTGCCTTCCCTCCAGGTCAGCAGTCCTCCCCAGAGACTGCCGTCCAGAGCCCAGATATCAGCCCGTTGTAATTTTCAGAGTAAAATGAAAGTAAAAGCAGAGGCCATTTTGAAGGGAGGGGGTAGGGGGCTGCCAGAAGGCCAGGGGGATTGGACTTCAGTCGGAGCAGGGAAAAGTAGAGTGGGGCACTTGTCCCAGCTTACGATCGCCCTGGCTTTCCGGCTCACGTCACACGGGCCTGGCCCAGAGCCTGGGGCGGCAGTGTTCACGCATCCGTCAGCTACCAGCAGAGCGATGCCCTGAGCTGAGGTATCCGAGGGCCTCCACTTCCTCAACACAGGGGACAAATAGGTGAAGACGGGGAGATAAGGATGCTTGCCCCCTTCGGCTATCTGTCTATCACCCCCTGATACCAGGATGGCAGGGCACCCCAGCACGGGCTTTCTGATGGGTGCTGATGGGACTGAAGACACGTTGCCCATCACTACAGCGTGTAACTGCACTTGCTCACGGTCGTTCACAGTATTGAGGGGAGGTGGAGGGTAGAGAGGCAGTGGGGGGCAGTCATCAGGTTGGCGAGCTTGGTCAGGCCGCCCCTGTGGAAACACGTGTGCTCATCTGCGGGGTGGGTGTACGCTCATGACTCAGCTTTCTGGTACGTGCAGACAGCCGGCCCTCGAGAGGTCTGTGTCCCCGTCTTTTCTTCATTCCCTCCCTGTCTCTTCCAGGGTGAAGCTGGTCCCACTGGTGCTCGTGGTCCTGAAGGCGCTCAAGGTCCTCGTGGTGAACCTGGCACTCCTGGGTCCCCTGGGCCTGCTGGTGCCTCTGTAAGTGCAGCTTTTCTTTGGCCTGAAGGGCCTGGGGTCTGTGGCCCTGGCGCTCTTGACTCTGTGCTTAGATGTGAAGGAAAACTTCATTCTGACCCAGTGCTTGCCCCCCCATCTCTACAGACAAGTCTTCCTCTGTCCCCTTCTGCCCCTTGAAGCATCCAGTGGGATGATGCCTGGAATGGGCAGGGCCCAGCCCCCTGACCTGTGCCCTGGAAGGGCTGGGAGGGCTGGGGTTTATTCTTTGCTGCTTATTTTATAATGACACTGTCTCCTTTTTCAGGGTAACCCTGGAACAGATGGAATTCCTGGAGCCAAAGGATCTGCTGTGAGTGTTGCCTTTGGACTTGGCTCGTCCAGGTGGGGTCAGTCCTTCCGCACTCCCTCTGCTGATGCCCCTCTCTTCCGCTCATGCTGACAGGGCGCTCCTGGCATTGCTGGTGCTCCTGGCTTTCCTGGGCCCCGTGGTCCGCCTGGCCCCCAAGGTGCAACTGGTCCTCTGGGCCCGAAAGGTCAGACGGTAAGAACCTGGAGTGAACTCAAGTCCCGGTGACACCCTGGGGTCAAAACTCCACCCCTCCTTTACACGCTCACACTGGTGTCTTTTGGTGGGCACCTTTAGGGTTTCTGGAAGTGGGACGGGGTCCTAGGAGAGAACCCAGTATGAGAACCTTATTCTCTCTTTTGTCAAGGGTGAGCCCGGTATTGCTGGCTTCAAAGGTGAACAAGGCCCGAAGGGAGAACCTGTGAGTATTTGTCTACCAGCCCTTGTCTTTCCATGCTGCAGTCATCCCTCAGGCATCCCCCCAGCCCACTGCCCATGTCTTCTGGAGCTGTAGCCCTCACCTGAGACCTCTGAGGTTACGCTTGGAGAAGGGGATGTAACGGGGTAGAGAAGATGCAGCTTCAGCTCTCATCTTTGGCTTGATCAGTTTGAACAGTTCGAACTTTACACCCTCTGTCTTTCTGCTGGGCCACTTCTTCCACCATTAACATGTCATGGCCTCCCTACCTCAGGTCCCCAGCCCTGGAACAATGGCCAGGGCTGCATCCTCCACGTGCAGGCCAGAGCTTGCCCAGGTCCAGGCAGAGACTCACCCTGTTTCTCTTTTGTGTTGGTTCTTAGGGCCCTGCAGGCCCCCAAGGAGCCCCTGGTCCTGCTGGTGAAGAAGGCAAAAGAGGTGCCCGCGGAGAGCCTGGTGGTGCTGGGCCCATCGGTCCCCCTGGAGAAAGAGTAAGTGGGATAAGAGTTCCTACCTCCATTGGTGTGTGACCTCAAGATGGAAGTCAAGTCCTGTGGCTCTGCATCCCTGCCTAGTCCTGTGTCCTTTGGATATCATATTCTCCTTTTCTATACTCACCACCATGGGGATAGGTCTCCCTTTTCTTTATTTGTGACCCCACCCCCAGGATGACATGAAACAGTGTGAGCTTCTTTCCAGAAAGGTGGAGACAGGCCCAAGAGGTTAATCTCTCAGAATCTTGCAAGCCGTGGCTACTGCTCTACAGAAACCGTGGTTGATGGGTTGGAGGAGGGACCCCCTGGAGCCTGGTTAGGTTCCTTGCAGCCACAGTTGAGTCAGGGGCCATTTTAACTCATTGCTTCTCCTCTCCACTTCTTAGGGTGCTCCTGGCAACCGTGGTTTCCCAGGTCAAGATGGTCTGGCAGGTCCCAAGGTGAGGTGGGGAAGAGGGGCTGGAGTCCCTTCCTACATCCCTGGTCTAATGGCCTCTCGCTGACTCCCTGCTTTCTCTGGTACAGGGAGCCCCTGGCGAGCGAGGGCCCAGTGGCCTTGCTGGCCCCAAGGGAGCCAACGGTGACCCAGGCCGTCCCGGAGAGCCTGGCCTTCCTGGAGCCCGGGTAAGTACGGAGCTGCTTTTGTCCTTGGCCTCTAAGCAGGCCCGTCGTGTCTTTTTCCACCTGTTTCTTGCAACCCTCCGCTGCCAGGGTTGGGAAGTCCTGGGACCTGCTCTGACACTCCTCTTCCTCTCTCTCCTGAACAAAGGGTCTCACTGGCCGCCCTGGTGATGCTGGTCCTCAAGGCAAAGTCGGTCCTTCTGTAAGTTCATCATCTGGATTTTTGGGAGGGCTTTGGGGGTATCCTTGGGGAGGCAGGTAGGAAGAGGGGCAGGAATTTGGGTGGGGGCATCCTGTGAATTTTGAGAGCTGAGGAGGGGGCAGATGGTAGGTACTGGGGTCAGATATGGACAGTGCAGTAGCTGTGAGCTCTGAAAATGTCACCCCCTTGTGCATTTGGGCCTCTTCACAGGAAAACAAAACCTAGTATGCACTCTCAGGGGCAAAACTTCTGGGCTCAGCAGTGCCTTGTCACCGATGGGGTCCCTGTGTGTGGTATGGGCTGCTGGTCACAATCTTGGTCAATCCCACCTGCTGTGTCTAGCCAATGCCTAACTCTGTGCCTGCCGCATAGTAGGCACTTTGTAGCTGTTGGATGGACAAATGTGATCAGAGTGTCTGTTCTGAGAATGGTGTCTTCTCTTTCAGGGAGCCCCTGGTGAAGACGGTCGCCCTGGACCTCCAGGTCCTCAGGGGGCTCGTGGGCAGCCTGGTGTCATGGGCTTCCCTGGCCCCAAAGGTGCCAATGTAAGTAACGACCTGCCCTTCCATTTCCTTCCACGTGGTGCTACCTACCTCCCTGCCCCGTGGGGGAGAAGGCTGGCTTCTGAAGAGAGTTAACCAAAGGGTAGTGATGAGTGGGGTCCCTGGTGCCACAGGCAGCTCAGGCCTCCGTGTCCTGCAGGAGTGCATGCGATTGGGGAAAACCAGGGCTCCTTAGAGCTTTGGGACCTCTCAACCAGGACATTGTTCCATGGGGCAGCACCCTCAGTTCATACCTCTGAGCGTAAGAGAAGATGCTGATACTCAGCTTTAGCCTTCGCTGTCTGTCAGACCCCACGCCCCAGTCTCCCCAGCCTGCTCTACTCCCCACTCCCACCAAACCCTTGACCTCATGGCCCTGCACTCTCTCCCCCAGGGCGAACCTGGCAAAGCTGGTGAGAAAGGACTTCCTGGCGCTCCTGGTCTGAGAGTAAGTACCCCACTGCCTGCCTTGGCGTTGGCTGGACACCCACAAGGGAGAGGCATTTCTGTGGGATGCTTCCTGGGGAGCCCCGGTAGCAGCATGGCTTTCTGTGGCAGAGCCCAACTGCTCCGGGACCTTTGGGAGTCCACACAGGGGCACTTTTGGTTGCCGTGAGTCAGCAGCCCAGGGAGACAGGGAGGACCCCTGTGCTGAGAAAGACTGAGGGAGAAGGAGGGGCCTGGGAAGGAAGGGGAGGGAAGGGGTGCACCTGGAGTTCAGGCCGGGGATCGTGAAGGTGCGGAAGCTCTGGGCCACAGAGTGCACCTCCACGGTCCTGGGGTTCCGCAGAACTGAAGAAGAGCATGCCACCACATCACTCTTCTCCCTCTTCTCTAGGGTCTTCCCGGCAAAGATGGTGAGGCAGGCGCCGCAGGCCCCCCTGGACCCGCTGTAAGTACCTGCCCGGCCTCTCCAGGTGTCCCTGTGGCAGGGCCTCGGGTAGGGTGGAGGCAGGCGGCCCTGTGGCAGGGGCTTGGTAGGTGAAGGCGGGTGGGCCTCAGTAATGGAGCTGGGCCAATCCAGGACACCAGACCCACCCTGAGCCGAGGCGGGGTGTCTCATTCTGAGGAAGCAGTGTGGGACCCCCTCCCCCCGCCCCCTGCCCCCGGTCGTCATTGATAGGAGGACAGTGAGGCACACAGGCACACACACCTTGCTTGGGCAGTGCAGGAAGGTGTCTATCCTGCCCTCCTGTGGCCGCCCCCCAGGGGCTCTGGAATGCTGGCTTGGCTCACCTTTGCTTCCTCTGCAGGGACCTGCTGGTGAACGAGGCGAACAGGGTGCTCCTGGGCCATCTGGGTTCCAGGTAGGCAGCTGAACCAGGCTTTCTCTGGAGCCCTTTTCTGCGTCCAGGGCTCAGTGGGGCAGCGGCAGGCACTGTGGGTAGAGGGTCCACCTCCCTCGAGGGGGACCAGGGGAATGAGGCTTCCTTGCACCCCTGGTCTCCACCCTGTGCTGGCCTCCCTGGAAGGTGGGAGGCAGCAAACTTACTCCTTTACTAATGCTTGTCACTTTGGCTTCTAGGGACTTCCTGGCCCTCCCGGTCCCCCAGGTGAAGGTGGAAAACCAGGTGACCAGGTGAGTGTGAGGTTCTTTGAATCTGCAGCCTATCTAGATGGAAAGCTGTCTTCTGACACCCAGGAGCCAAGGGCTGGAGGGCATGAGGAGCCCCGTGAGGCCCGGGATGTCTGGGAACACATCCCAGCTCCCCAAGATAACAAGGGAAGGAATGCTCAGCCAGGCTCTGACATAAAAACCTTCATCTCTCACACATTCTTGTTTTCCAGGGCGTTCCCGGTGAAGCTGGAGCCCCCGGCCTCGTGGGTCCCAGAGTGAGTGTCCTGTTGGCCATTCCTGGTGGTCCCTTGAGCCTGCTCTCTCCCTGTGCAGTTCTGCCAGCGCCTTCCAGTAGCTCAGCCACCCTGGGTCTTGGGCCCCCACCCCGCTCCCTACCTCCCTGCTTCTCCTCGGGCCTCTACCTCATCTCTCTGGCCTAATCGCTCCTTGGTGTCTCTGCCACAGGGAGAACGAGGTTTCCCAGGTGAACGCGGCTCTCCCGGTGCCCAGGGCCTCCAGGGTGCCCGTGGCCTCCCCGGCACCCCCGGCACTGATGGTCCCAAAGTAAGTGAGGCTGATCCTGCTGGCAGGGGTCTTCTGGGCTGGCCTAGGAGGCCTGCGGAGGAGGATGAGGAAGGGGAGGAGGGAGGAGTGGAAAATGAGACAGAAGAGGGTCTGGGCATAGGAGGAAGTGAAAGAAGGGGGGGGGCTGGGCACTGGGGTCCCAGGGGTGGTGCTGCCCACTACAGACTCCCTTTCTCCCCTCACACCCCAGGGTGCATCTGGCCCAGCTGGCCCCCCTGGGGCTCAGGGCCCTCCAGGTCTGCAGGGGATGCCCGGTGAGAGGGGAGCAGCTGGTATCGCTGGGCCGAAGGGAGACAGAGTGAGTACCAGCCTGATGTGCCTCCCCCAAAGCCCTGCTTCTCTGCCCTGCCCCCACACTCACTCCTTCTCCCATAGTCCCTGGGGGCAAGGGGCCCGACTACCCCTCCTGAGGAACTTGGAGATTCCCCTCCAAAGTCTCTATTTGCCTTTTAGTGACATCGTCCTTCCACCCTTCCCTCCATCTCACTCCTTGTCACTCACCCTGAGACCACAGTAAACCCTCTTGGCTGGGGCCTGAGCTCTGCCTGGAGCCGCCTTCAGAGTGATACCGAGCTGGCAAAGAGGGTCTCGGAGTGCCCCCCTGAGGTGGCCCATTCTCTCTGTTCCACAGGGTGATGTTGGTGAGAAAGGCCCCGAGGGAGCCCCTGGGAAGGACGGTGGACGAGTAAGTGAATGGCTCCAGGCTCCTTGGGGACTGGGTGGGGACAGGTGCAGTGGACCTCATGGGTCCTCAGCTCTGCACTCAGGGAAGAGAGGGGTCATGTGTGAGTGCAGTTCTTGGTCCTATCTCAACTATCTGGGCTAGGCAGCCACAGGGACTTCCCTGTCAAAACTGGGGGCCACAGGGTGAGTTCTGGGGGTCATGGAGGGTACACCAAGGTCCACTGGGTGTGGGGCCCCCAGAGTCCCTGCTGGGCTCCAAGTCCCTGACTGACTCTCCCCGCCTCCCTCACCACCCCACTTCTCTCTTCCCAGGGTCTGACTGGTCCCATTGGACCCCCTGGCCCAGCCGGTGCCAATGGTGAGAAGGTGAGTCCTGGCTCCCTTCTCTTCCTCTGCCTCACCTCCCCCTTCTCACATACTGCCCAAGACTGTTAACATCTCACTCATCAACTGTCACCCTCCTGCCCACCAGTGGCTGCAAGGGGTGAAGGGTGGGGTCTTCTTAGAAGCGAAGTCATTGGCTGTGTGCCCTGGGGGTCAAAGCGCATTCAGCAAAGGCCCTGAGGATGGTGCAGCTGTAGGCTGAAGCAACAAGGAGGAAGGCTGTGGGTTGGGGAGACGCAGAGCCCCTGTCCATCGTTGGGGCTTGCTGGATGCACTTTGTTCTCAAAGGGCTCCACTTTGACCCCCACGCCCTTCCCCACCTTAGGGAGAAGTTGGCCCTCCTGGTCCTGCAGGAACAGCTGGTGCTCGTGGTGCCCCGGTGAGTATCTGCCCCTGAGCTTGGCTCTGTCCCTAGGCCCCTGGGAGTGAGGGAGCCAGCTCTGCCTCTCAGCCTGGCCTTGCAGGGCTTGGCACTGGCTTCCTCCCTGCCATTTGGGTCTGGGGGTGGGAGGAGAGAGGAGAAAGGAAGAGAGAAGGCATGCTGCCCTCGTGATGTGGACATGGTGGAGGGAGGGCCTTTGGGTCACCAGATCCTCCGACCAGGAGGCTTTTTGGACCTGGGGTTCTTTGTTTAGGATTGGGCTTCCTAAAGCTGCTTTCAGATGCCTTCTCTCTGGGAGTTACTGCGCAGGGGGCTGGGCTGGGCCAGAAGGGGCTCTGGGCTTGTAGGAGGGAACAGAGCAGGCAGGCAGCAGGGCCTTACCCCGCCTGGCCCCCCTCCTCTCACAGGGTGAACGTGGAGAGACTGGACCCCCTGGACCTGCTGGATTCGCTGGTCCTCCCGTGAGTGCCTCTGTCCACCCTCCCTCCCACTCCTCCCCTCAGGCTAGCTCCACATCCCACACCCAAGGGCACCTTGCGGCCTGTGGGGGGCGGAGGGCCAGAATTCAAAGAGGAGAGAAATGGCCTCTTCCCTCCTCTCCTTTTATATCTTCACACTGATGTAACACTTTTATCTTAGACCCAACTTCAGGCCCAGGGTGGACACGCACATGCACACACACTCACTCAGAGTCTCCGGCCTTTTGGGAAGAACCACAAGTATTTGGCATGCCCCTCACTCACTTGCTTCCTCCTTCCTGGGTCAGGGTGCTGATGGCCAGCCAGGGGCCAAGGGCGAGCAAGGAGAGGCCGGCCAGAAGGGTGATGCTGGCGCCCCAGGTCCTCAGGGCCCCTCTGGAGCTCCTGGACCTCAGGTGGGTAGTGCCGAGCTCCCCTAGGAGCTGTTCCCACAGGGCAGGGGCCACTGGGTGCAGGGTGAGGGGCGGACCAGCAGAGAATGGTTGGGAGGCCTGGGCTACACCCTACCTGAGTTCAGGACCCTCGACCCAGTGGACTATAGAGCCTACTACTCTGCTGCCACAGGGAGGAGAGGCTGCCGGGGGAGGAGTCTGTACTTTGGGGGATAAAGTCTCGAGTAGCCAAATTGGTTTTCCACTGTCTTGGGTGTGGGGTGTGTGGTAGGGGTGCTCTGGGAAGGACAGAGTCAGGCTGCGTCTCCCTGAGGAGTCATAGTCCCAGACAGAGCAGCCGGTCTCCTGAGGGTGAGAGGGAGACCTCGCGACTGGCTCTGTGGACGCCTGATGGGCTTCTCCTCCCTGAGCTCTCCTAGAACAGAAGTCTCCTGGTGGCTGGGATGGCAGGTCCACATGCGACTACTTCTTCAGGCTGGGATTTTTGTGCCGAGAAAGCTGCATCTTTGAAAAACCAGCCCTCAGGAGTCCATTGTTGGGGCTCAGACAACGCCCCTCTGGGGCGACTGGACCTCACTGTCTCTCTCCCTCCTTCCTTCCCAGGGTCCCACTGGCGTGACTGGTCCTAAAGGAGCCAGAGGTGCTCAAGGTCCCCCGGTGAGTGAGGCCCCGTCCCCACTCTCACCCAGGGGGGGAGAAGGGCTGTGGGTGCCGCAGCTTCTTTCGTCCCCCCTTCCCCCACCCCCCATGAAAAAGGCGTGGCCCCAGAGGCTCCACTGCGGTGTTCTGGGATTCACCAACTTCCTTCCTCATCCTGCTCTCGCCCCCAACCTGAGCCCAGCCTGAGAGAAGAAACCCGTCTGCTGATGTATAGTGATCTTGGGAGGCCCTGTCCCAGGAGCTAAGTGCCTGGCTGAGTGCTCCCTGCAGGAGTCAGAGACAGAGAAGCTACGGCTGCCCCATCCTGTGGCCAGACCCCAAAGGCCCTTTTTCCCTCTCTGGCTCCCCTCGCCCTTTTCCACACTGGCCTCTGAGACCCCACCACGTTAGATTCTTGGACCTCCTGAGGGCCTGAGGGATTCAGGGCCTCTCCTCTCCTCACACAGGGAGCCACCGGATTCCCTGGAGCTGCTGGCCGTGTTGGACCCCCAGGCTCCAATGTAAGTGCTGCTGCTGCCTGGTTCCTTGCTCGGCCATGGGAGGCGCAGGCAGGGGCTGCAGTCTGGCCCAGTCCCCCTGACAAAGCCCTGGAGAGCCCAGGCTCATGTTTTTGTGCCCACCCATTCCCACACCTGGGAGAAGAAGCTAATCAGCTACAGGACGCATTCCCCTTGTAGACAGCTGGGAGCAGGGGGACTCCCAATCTTCCCGGCTGGGGCTCAAACCCTCAGACTTTTGGCTCAGTTGGCAGGATGGGGCTGGCATGATTGCCTTCATCACAGACACACATTTCTTGAGCACAATTTGTGCACTGGTCCCTGTATAAGTCATACGTCTTGCCCTTAGGGAGTTGGCAGTGGAGGGAGGAGAGATGAGGAAAAGTCACCGAGCTCGTGGACGACACTAAGTGCAGGGGAGCGGTGCACAGGCTTAGGGGGCAGAGAAGCAGGGTTTGAGCTGTGTTTTGAGGAACCGAGGGTGGGCTAAGGTGGGGGAATTGAAGCTGACGGGGAGGTCGGAGGGAGGGTCTCTAAGTAGATCAGAAAAAGCAAAGCGTGCAGGGGCCAGAGAAGTCAGGGCTGGCTGCCCAGACCAGTAAAGTAGGAGAGAAGATCAAAGAGGGAGGGAAACTGGCGGAGGGTGCAGCTGCCGTTTCCCAGAGGGGAAAGTGCTGTCCCTGGGGCCGCGGCAGCGTTGGCAGCCCAGGCGGAAAAGGGTGAATTGACTTTTCACTTCCTGCATTTGCTCCTTCTAGGGCAACCCTGGACCCCCTGGTCCCCCTGGTCCTTCTGGAAAAGATGGTCCCAAAGGTGCTCGAGGAGACAGTGGGCCCCCTGGTCGAGCTGGTGACCCTGGCCTCCAGGGTCCTGCAGGAGCCCCTGGCGAGAAAGGAGAGCCTGGAGATGATGGTCCCTCGGTAAGTGCCTCATCAGACCCAGCCCGGCCCGGGGCTAAGGGTATGAGAAGCTTCTGAGCACAGAGTCGGGGGAGCAGGGGCCGTGGGTGTGCGGGGAAGCGGTGCAGAGAGAAGTTTGCTGCGAGGGCAGGAGGAATGCTGCTCCCTGCGGGGCTGGCAGCCAGGCTGGCGTGGGTGCCCGGGCCACTTTGTGTCATTTCGCAAGTTCTTATCTCCTACCTCTCCTCTTAGGGTCCCGACGGTCCTCCAGGTCCCCAGGGTCTGGCTGGTCAGAGGGGCATCGTTGGTCTTCCTGGGCAGCGTGGCGAGAGAGGATTCCCTGGCCTACCCGGCCCATCGGTGAGTGAGGGGCGCCCCTTCCTTTGGGTGAGCTGGGCCCAGCCTGGCTCAGGTCTGAAGCTCTTCACTTAGTGCTCTGGGTTGCGATGGCCTGACCTCTGCAGCAGCGATGCCATCCTGAGGTTTCCCTTCCCTCAGTGCCCTTGGAACTGTGCCTTCGATAGCCCTTTCCCCAGAAAGGCTCAGTGGGGTCCTGGGCAGGGACTGAGCGGGCACAATCATCATCCTTGCCATTGTCTTTTCAGGGTGAGCCCGGCAAGCAAGGAGCTCCTGGCGCATCTGGAGACCGAGGTCCCCCTGGCCCCGTGGGTCCTCCTGGCCTGACTGGTCCTGCTGGTGAACCTGGACGAGAGGTGAGCAGTGGGACTCGCCATCGAGAGACCCTTCCTAAGGAGAGGAGCCTCGTGCATCTCCATGCCAGGCCAGCCTGACCGAGTCCTGGTGCCCTGGAGAAGGGATTGACAGGATGGGCCATTAAGCTCGAGGTCCTGGGTGCAATGGAAGGTCGTTTTGGGAGAGAGAAGGGAGCAGAGACAAAGCTTGGTGAGGAAGCAAGCTTTGGCTCCAAAGCTTTGGTTGGTTAGCGGGAACAAGCCTGGGGCTTCTGAGGGGAGGACAAGGGAGCAGAGTGAGAGATGAGCAGGGCCAGCTCTAATGGCATCTTGTTTTCCGTTGCCCAGGGAACCCCTGGTGCTGATGGCCCCCCTGGCAGAGATGGTGCAGCTGGAGTCAAGGTGAATATCTGGGGGGTCTCTCTGTGCTGTGGGACCAGGAGGATGCTCTGTTGGGTCAGCCTCAGGTAGCAGCTTGGGGTCAGAGTCTTGTGTCACTCTGGAAAGACCTTCTTTCCTTGCCTCTTCTGGAGCATTCTTCTCTGAGTCTGAAACCTCTCTCCTGACAGGGTGATCGTGGTGAGACTGGCCCCCTGGGCGCTCCTGGAGCCCCTGGGCCCCCTGGCTCTCCTGGCCCGGCTGGCCCAACTGGCAAGCAGGGAGACCGAGGAGAAGCTGTAAGTACCGTGGGAGCAGCAGTCTCAGTTCTCTGCCCAAGGGCAGATAAAGAAGAGGGCCATCCTGTCCTGACCTTGACCTGATGCTGTT
Source organism: Rousettus aegyptiacus (assembly GCF_014176215.1). Lineage (NCBI taxonomy): Eukaryota > Metazoa > Chordata > Mammalia > Chiroptera > Pteropodidae > Rousettus > Rousettus aegyptiacus. The sequence continues at coordinate 132,347,977 of NW_023416295.1, forward strand.
CCTACTCTCTCCTCACAGGGCGCACAAGGTCCCATGGGACCCGCAGGACCGGCTGGAGCCCGGGGAATCGCAGTGAGTATTTAGCGTCCTGTGCTGGGTCTCTGACAGAGGCAGGCTGGGAGGGCAGCATGGGCCCTGGAGACCCTGGACTCCTTGGTTTGGATGAGGCCGGCAGAGGGCTCCTGCCTGGCTCAACCTGACCCAACCTGTGTCTGTTGGTCTTGTTCCCAGGGCCCTCAAGGCCCCCGAGGTGACAAAGGAGAAGCTGGAGAGGCTGGCGAGAGGGGACTGAAGGGACATCGTGGCTTCACCGGTCTGCAGGGTCTGCCTGGCCCTCCTGTGAGTGTTGCTATCTGTGCTCAGCATTCCAAGACCACCTCTGGTCAGAGCCCACTTGAGTTTCCCATGTTGTTGCCGAGACAACTGGGATCATCCTAAGACATTTCTTGGGCTCCCTCAGGCTTGGAGGGAGGAGTAGGTGGCAAGGGAGTGGGGATAGGACATGTATCTTCTCCCCCAACTTCTATATATATTCAGAAGGCTTCCCATCCTGGAAGATGGGGCCCTGTCTTTGCTGACCTCTGACCTTTGCCTCTTCCTTCTGCCCAGGGTCCTTCTGGAGACCAAGGTGCTTCTGGTCCTGCTGGTCCTTCTGGCCCTAGAGTAAGTGAGATGGACGGAGCTCTTCCTCAGGGGTGGGGCCAGGGCACTGGCCAGGTGTCTGATGGGGAGGGAAATGTTGCTGCTTCTGGGGAAGCCTTGGGCTCACTCGGCAGTGGAAGTAGGATGTGACTATGGCCAGAAAAGCACCTGAGTTCACAGGAAGGATGAACTTGAGAGCAGCTCTCGGCTATCAGACAGACCTCTGGGAACGGGACTTTACAAAGAGGAGCCTTGGAGGGCAGGAAAGCCATGACACTGTCCTCTGGCTCTTGGGCGAACAGAGAGCTGTTTGGGGTTCTGTGACTGGGAAATGTGAACAATTGGGAGCAGAGTGGCTAGTGCTATCAGGATGGCCACCTAACCACCTCCAGCTACTCCCCGACCTTCCCTTTGCTGACGGCTCTTCTCTTACTGCTTTTTTCTCTCCTGACCTGTAGGGTCCTCCTGGCCCCGTGGGTCCTTCTGGCAAAGATGGTGCTAATGGAATCCCTGGCCCCATTGGACCTCCCGGTCCCCGTGGACGTTCGGGCGAAACAGGCCCTGCTGTAAGTGTCCCGACTCCTTCCCTGCTGTCTGGGGTGTCCACATCCAGGAAGCTTGAAGTCTCTGGTGCTAAGGGCGTCTTTTGGGGCATCTGCCTACAGTTAATGATGATAGCACCCTTTTATACTAGGGTCCCTCTGGAGGTTCAAAAAGCCCGTGACTTGTGCTGGGATGAGAGGGGCTAATGAAGAAATAAGGAAGGTGCTATGGTTTTCTTGGTCCTGGCCTGCTGTACCCCTTCCCAACTCATGGGACTGGGAAGAAAACGCTCCAGTACATTCTAATAGGCGGGGAATGGACACAGGACGGACATCTCCCCAGAATTCCTGATTGATTTCTCTGTTTCCTGCTACAGGGTCCTCCTGGAAATCCTGGACCCCCTGGCCCTCCAGGCCCGCCCGGCCCTGGCATCGACATGTCGGCCTTTGCTGGCCTGGGTGGGAGAGAGAAAGGCCCTGACCCCCTGCAGTATATGCGGGCAGACCAGGCAGCTGGCAACCTGAGACAGCATGACGCCGAGGTGGATGCCACACTCAAGTCCCTCAACAACCAGATTGAGAGCATCCGCAGCCCCGAGGGCTCCCGCAAGAACCCTGCTCGCACCTGCCGGGACCTGAAACTCTGCCACCCTGAATGGAAGAGCGGTGAGCCGGGACAGCAGGACTCCCTGTCCCAGAGAGTAGGAAGTCAGCCCACTGGGTGTGGCCCCTTCAGAACGAGGGAGGAGACACCCGTGAGTGCAGGGCAGAGGCAGGCCTGGGAGGGTCTGGCAGGTGGTTGCTCCCCAGTCAGGAGCAGAGAAACTGTAGCCCTGGCTCCTGTCGTGCCACAGCTACGTGGCAAAAGTGACGTCAGGGCAGAGTTCTGTCCGCCAGGCAGGCACTGCTCCTGTCCTATTGCTCGCTCTGCCATTTAGCACTGGACTTTCCCATTCAGGTCTCCTATTCCCTCGATCCCTCCATCTCCTCTCCTTTGGGCCATGCATGGCCCTCGCACCCTGCTCCTCTTCCTCTGGTGCCCCCATTGCAGCCCTTCCTGTCTCCGGCCCTTCGGGGAGGGTGTGTCAGTGTCTGCCTGAGCTCTGACAGGGTGTTGCCTCCTCCCCCTGCAGGAGACTACTGGATTGACCCCAACCAGGGCTGCACCTTAGACGCCATGAAGGTTTTCTGCAACATGGAGACTGGTGAGACCTGCGTCTACCCCAACCCAGCCAATGTTCCCAAGAAGAACTGGTGGAGCAGCAAGAGCAAGGACAAGAAACACATCTGGTTTGGAGAAACCATCAACGGCGGCTTCCACGTGAGTGCCTGGTTGCTCTCTAGGCCAGAGATGGCTCCTCAAATCCTTTTCTTCTTTTTCCCTGGCAGTTTTTAGCACTGTGCCCACATTCTTACCAGCTTTCTTTGGGGCCGAAGAGGAAGGAAAGAGGAGAAATAGTATTTTCTCCCATTTAGAAGTGGAGGAAGAGGTCCTCGGAAGCTTGCCCTACTCTCTGGAAGCAAACACGTCCTCCCAGTGACCCACTCTCCCAGTCCCCTTTAGTTCCTCTGAACCCTGGACACTTAGCAGCCCCTCAAGCCCATGGTCCAACTGAATGCCACTCACTCCCGGGCCTCACACCACCACTGTCTGCCCTAACAGTTCAGCTATGGAGATGACAACCTGGCTCCGAACACTGCCAACGTTCAGATGACCTTCCTGCGCCTGCTGTCCACCGAGGGCTCCCAGAACATCACCTACCACTGCAAGAACAGCATCGCCTACCTGGACGAAGCAGCTGGCAACCTCAAGAAGGCCCTGCTCATCCAGGGCTCCAATGACGTGGAGATCCGGGCCGAGGGCAACAGCAGGTTCACATACACTGTCCTGAAGGATGGCTGCACGGTGAGTGGAGCTGGCTAGAGCTTCCAGAGAGATAAGCTGCCTGTGGCTGGGGGCTTGGGCTGGAGCAGGTGGAGGGTTGGTCCCCTGTAGTACCATGGCCCTAAAGTGACAAGCTCATTAGAAGTGTGAGTGTGAGGGGTTATAGAGAGAAAGCATGCAGAGTGACAGGAAAGGGAGATGAGCAAGTTGTTCTGTCTTCCTTACTCCCTTGGCTCAGGGGAAATAAGGCCTTAGCCAGTGCGTCCAGTGACTCTTATAAGAGGATTCGTATAACGTGTAAGGGCCACCTGTGAGATGGAGTAACAGGGGGTTCACAGGTGGGGAGCTCACTGTGGAGAGTGGGAAGGAGGAGAAGCGCAGGGTAAAGGAGGCCCTGCTGCTAAGGACAGGGGTGGAGGTGAAGAGGGCTCTGGCCAGCCAAGAAGAGATCTAAGGAGCCCCGAGTGTGTTTTGCACTTTGTGTTCTATGATGCTCAGTTTTGTAGTCCTGGGTAGCTGGTATTGGATTGCAAGGCACTCACTGAATAATGTCTCCTCTCTTTCTCCCCCAGAAACACACCGGTAAGTGGGGCAAGACTATGATCGAGTACCGGTCACAGAAGACCTCGCGCCTGCCCATCATTGACATTGCACCTATGGACGTAGGAGGGCCCGAGCAGGAATTTGGTGTGGACATAGGGCCTGTCTGCTTCTTGTAAAAACCTGAACCCAGAAACAACACAATCAATCCGTTGCAAACCCAAAGGACCCAAGTACTTCCCAATCCCAGTCACTCTAGGACTCTGCACTGAATGGCTGACCTGACCTGATGTCCATTCATCCCACCCTTTCACAGTTTGGACATTTCTCCCCTCTCTTTCTAAGAGACCTGAACTGGGCAGACTGCAAAAATAAAATCTCGGTGTTCTATTTATTTATTGTCTTCCTGTAAGACCTTTGGGTCAAGGCAGAAGCAGGAAACTAACTGGTGTGAGTCAAACGCCCCCTGAGTGACTGCCCCCCCAGCCCAGGCAAGAAGAACCCCCCTTCAGGTGCCGGGCGCAGGAACTGTGTGTGTCCTACACAATGGTGCTATTCTGTGTCAAACACCTCTGTATTTTTTAAAACATCAATTGATATTAAAAACAAAAAAAATTATTGGAAAGTAAACCTTGACTTGGCTTTGTTCTTTATTTTCTATTAGTCCTTGATTCTGTAGGTATGACCAAATGGCTACTCTAAGGCTTATTTCTGTTGACTTTTCAGCCAAAAGGGAGGACATCGAAGTCACACTAACTGGTTTAGTGACCTTACACAAACACAGACTTACCTCTTTTTGTAAACCTTGGCAGTGTGCAGAACCCAGGGGTAAACTGGGACCAGAGACCAAGATTTGGGAAGGGAGGCACAAAATAGACATGGCCTTATTCTTGAGAGTAAACACAGAACACGACTCCAGGGCAAATTAGTGCGAGAGAAGTGATAGCTCTGAGCTCAGGGGATGGGACATCTTGCTGGGTGGGAGAGGTTGGAATCCCTCCTGAGGGAGGAGGGTCTTGGGGTGCGAAAAGGAGAGGAGTGAACTGCAGGGGCCTGTGCGGAGTGGACACAATCAGACAATCTTGGCGATCTACTTTTTTGTATCTTTCTCTAAGACTTTTAGGTCAAGAGAGGTGAGAGTGTTAAACGCTTACCCTACTCCTTATTCCTCTTTCCTGCCCCTGTCCCTCTCTGGTCGTTATTCTACACTTTCTGGGCTTGCACCTAAAACTTCCATGGACTTCCTCTCAACACCTGGCTTATGAATGGACAGCCTCCCATTTCTCCCTACCATCGGGTATCCCTTCCTTTCCAATGGCTTGTGTATGTGTGGCAGAAATGAGGAAGTGGTCACCTTCTCCACTGGAAGAGGGCTAGTTTATGACAAACTAAAAGAGTGAAAATGAAAGCATAAGAACGCATAATTAGAATAGCTATCTCATAATTTCAAAGAAACAACACTGTCCATCTACCAAGAGAGCTGATGGAGGCCAGAGGAGAACAGTGAGGCGTGCAGGTGCTTGTGAAAACGTTTCCTGAGGTAATAGGCAGAGCTGAAGAGTTGAGTATCTAATCTGTCAACCTCACTCCAAGAGCCCATCCTGCTTCCTATCTCTCTTCACTTCACACTGGCGAAGGAGCTGCTTATCCTCGCTAAAGCAGCTCAGTAGATTGTGGCCAGCAGCTTAGATCTTTGTAAGACAAGTCCCATTTGCACCAGCATATCAAGGTGATCCCTTGCAGGCTACTCACTTCTTGGGTTCCTAGTAAAAACTTAGAAATTATAGCAACTGCAGCATAGTAATCAAGTGAACCAGAGGTAGAGCTCAAAGAAAGAGAAACAGTGGACAGAAGGCCCGGCCTCTGAGGTCAAATCGAAACGCACACCCTGGCTGGCAGTGCTGAGCTACTTATTGCTGCTTCCTTGTCTCAACCTGGCCCGGAGGGGAAGTTGAGAGTAACAAGGTTCATTACAAATTCTTGTGGTCCCTAATGCCCCAGGAAAGGCAGGTCTCTCCAGTCAGAATAACCCCTCAGATAAATTCCTGACCCCAATAGAATGGAGCAGACAGACTTAGCTTAATTGTGAGGACTCTCTTGAATTTCTTCATCTATATGAAAATGTCCAAAGGCTTTAAACTAGGAGTCAGAAGCCTGAGCTCCAGCTAAGACTTACTCGAGTTTCATGTTTCCTGGGTAAATCACAGAACAACTTCTGAAATCATTTCCCCTTCTAAATGAGTGAAGGAATACAGCACTCTCGAGGTGGTGAAGAATCTTACTTATAAGGGCAAAGAACAGAGATTATTTTTGCCTAGAGGAAATACTTAAGAATAGGCTGATTCTATTAGTTATTTCATACTTGGGGCTAGAATCCCTAGACAGGTGACCCAGAGATTGCAGGGATCCTGCTTTGGGGTAACTAGAGTTGCAGAAGAGACAGGGGAGGTAAATTGTGGCCTGGACGGAATGTCTTGCGATGGTGTTTTAAACTTCTAGCTATGACTCTGGACAAAAAGCATCAGAAAATGCAATTTTTAGCACACAGCAGTTGCTCAGTAATTTTTTGGAATGAATAAATGGAAAAATGGAGATTTCAACCAGGTGACACAGGGTAAGCAGTTTGAGAGCAAGAAGAGGTCACAGTAAAGGCCAAGCCAGAAGCTTCAGAAAAAATAGATCTCCGGTGAAGCCTTGTCTCAAAGACAGACATTCTTTCCAAATCTCAATCCACTAGAAATACAATAATGATGGCAATGACAGCTGGCTGGCCACTTCCCCTGAGTGTTGCTGAGAGCAATTCTATGCATCTGTTCAAGAACTGATAGATTGCATGACATAACTATGCAGAGCATCCTAAGGTGCAGTTTGGGATGCTAAGAATATAAATAGATATGAGAATTCATAGCATTATGAAGTCATATTTGTTGCTCTATGTTTAAAACAAGTACTGTGAGAATCATGGCTGGATTTGAAGGTAATACTGCGAAGTAGGAAATCCTATTGAGGCAGAGTCACGGAATTATTAAAACTTAGGCAATAATGTAACTTTCTCAAAGTTACATGAAAAATATGCTAGAGGCTATTGAGATAATGGGATAGCTAAAGAGAAAAGGTAGCAACGTGGACAACTTCATGTATTTAGGGCATGCTCTGTTTAGGGCGAGAAATGGTGCGCCTTTGCTTCTATACAAGATGTGATCCATTCTCAACATACAGTCACCACTATCCTGTTCCTACAGAGCATTAAAGGACCCAGTGTAATACTAAAACTCAGCTTTCAGCCCTCAGCTTTTAGGTTACTCAATCATGGTATCAGCCAAATGAGTCATGAAATTTAGACTTCAATAAAGATTCAGTGTCAAAATCATTAATATTTAAGATCGAGCTATGGGAATGACTACTATAGACCCTCCCCCCCACCCCCACTGCCATCTGTTGCTGTTAGTTTCCCAAGGCTACTTTAGCCAAGTTCTGAAAACCGACTACTCGAGCTTCCCAACTAGTTTCTGCCATTGTGGGGCCGTAGCCTGCTTTTTGGTGGCTAAGAGCGTGGAGACAGTTGAAGCAACTTTCAACTTCGAACCAGGCGATCTTAATCAGCACTACAGCCATTTGGTTGGGGGAAGTTAATCCTCAGGAAGCAGCTCCTCAGACACCCCTGGCTCTAACTCTTCCAACCTCCAGGCGGCATTAAACGCTCTGTTCTGGAAGAGCAATGGGGCAGCCTGTCACCACTGGAGGCAGATGGTGAAAAGCGAGGTTGCTTTCTGGGGCAGGAGCTTCCTGGGACAGTATAATCAGTGCTCCTTCTCTTCCCTTCCCACCCTGTGCTAACCTCAGGCAACTATCCTATGGTCCCCCACGGGTGCCTACTAAGACATCCAGGCAAGCAGAGGAAACACATGAATAAAAAGCAGGGTTTATTATCTATCAAATCTCTAATGCATGTTCCAGCCGATAGATGAAGTGTAAATCAAGCCTCACACAGACTCTTGGTAAAAACAATTATAACTTTATACAGGAAAAAAAGTTTTGTTTTTAAAAAAAGTTCTTAGGCATTCAGGAGCAGATGAAAGATTTTCACATATTGAATGGTCTGTGCTTTCTTCTATGTGTTTGAACGTTCTCTCTCTGCTGCCTCTTCTGTGCAGATGAGGCCCTGGTAATAGCTATGCAGCTGCACTCACAGTTCTATCTGTAAGTTGCTTGCTCTGTGGTTTGACAACCTCAAAGTACGGTATGCTTTCAATACATAATTCTCCAAAACAGCTGAAAATATCTAAATTAAATTCTTCAAACCTTTTGAGTGCCTACTATTTGCTGGGCATAGGCTGGGCATTGGGCAGTTTTTCTGCTGTTCAGAGAAACATAAATGGTGCCACAGAAAGGAGTTTTCCTCCCAAGTGGCAGGAGGAAGTTTGCCTGGGATTAAGAGAACCAGTTTCTCCTCTACTTCTACCATCTGGGGCAGGTATGGAATTCCTGGGAACAGATGCTGTGTCTCTTCTGACAGTTGCTGTCATGGAAGAATCAAGAGAAGTTTCTAAACAGCTGTGGAATTTGCTCCACAATCCACATAGTGATGTGTCTCCAAGGAGCTCTGGGTCACGTGGCCAATGTATGAAATCTTCACTGAAGTTCTAGGAAAAAAAAAAAAAACAAGAATTAATTCTGTTTTTGAGATGAAATAAGAAAAACTGCCCAAATAATTTCTTGCAAGCTCAGGCAATAATATCCTTGGGTCCCAGAAAAATATCTTCATGGTTACAAAATCAGGCCAGAGGATCTTTCTATATCCACAAAGATGCTGTGCTATGAGGTGACATTCTAAATAAGTGGTTCTCAACTGGGGATATTTTCCCCACAGGAGACTTTGGCAATGTCTGGAGACATTCTGGGTTGTTACAACTGAGGGGGGAGGAGGTGGTGAGTGTTCCTGGCATCTAGTAGAGGCTGGGGATACTGTTAAACAACCTACAATGCACAGGACAGCCCCTTACAACAAGTAACTGTCTGGCCCAAAATGCCAATAGTGCCAAGGCTGGGAAACCTTGCTCTAAACCCACTTATTTCAAATGTCTGCAGCAGACCTGCACATTTAACAGTCATGGTTCGAAGAATACTCCAAAGGTCCGTGACATGTGGTAATTTGTGTGACTAGAGAATAAGTTTGACTAAATGTCCAGTACTTTACACATTGAAAAGACTCTTCTGTTCCTTACTAGTCTCATTAGGATTCTAAAAGGATCACAAAACTAGACACCATTTCATAAAGACTATTATATGTCTAACTGTTCACTGTGAGTCTGGTGATTCGTGAAGGGGATTTGGACAGTGCATCTGGAGGACCCCAGGAGTTCACTGTATCTGTGCCTGAGAGGCACTGAGGTGTCCCCTCTTTGGCTAGGCACCTCTGCCTAGGCCAGATCCTGTGGGTCACACGGGATCTCCCAAGCACAGGTGGTGAGCTGACACAGCCTGACGGTCCATACTCAGAAACAAAGGCCATGGAACAGGGAGCTGGACGTACCTCATGAAGATCACTATGTTGTGAACCTGGATATCGGGTAACGTGCAGAGGAAGCTACCGAAGAGCAAATATGGATACGGTCAGTTTGGCTCAAAAAAAAAGGAGAATCAGCAGAGTGCCAAAGACTGTCAGACCGAGGTGCAGCCGGCCCTGTTCGGGGCGCCTCCCCTTCCCGCGCCCGCCCTCCTGACCTAAGCGTTGCCATGGCTCACCAGTGTGGAGTCCCCGCAGTGTCCTTTCTCCTCTCACAACATGACACTTCCCCCCCCCCCCCAAACCCATCATATAAATGCTGGGGCTTGGAAATGTTTCTAGTGGCTCAATGTTCTCTTTCAGAAATTGTAGCACTTAGGTTAAATATCAAAAAACACATTCTCCAAATAAACCTCAAGATGGCCAAGGCTAGCGAACCTACAGATCAAAGGCAGGACCAGCCCCAGGTTACTGAGTATAACTCTGCATTCTTTTTATCTATTAGAGAGCACACGAAGAGAGAACACCATCCTTACTACACATAGGAAAATGGTCCTCCCATCTCGGCCTGCTCCATAAAATGCACCTGAAAAGAAGACACCAGAGTCAGTCTCTGCCCAAGCAGTATTGACACAGAACAATACTATTATTAATGTCTAAAGACCTGGGAACATCTTTCCGTCACGTACAAAATATCCTCCCCAAGATTGTCCCTCATACAGACTATGAGCCTCTAACAAATGCTTCCGACTGCTTCTCTTTTGAGAGGCCAGTGGACTTCAGATTATAATTCTGCCTCTTCTTGATTTGTAGCAAATTGCTTTCTTTTACAAATTCTTTTGCTCCTCTAATACTTAAATGCTAGCTGATTTTTTCCTTAGTTTTTCATAATTACAGAATCCATCAGGTCTTTCTCATCAACCAGTTCCTACAAGTGGAAAGGAGAGGAAAAGGAAAGCAATGTGGCTACAGCATTCCTACACCCCCTCTCCTCTTTCAGGCTTGTGGGGCAAGGATCCTAAAAGAACAGCATACCAGCTGCTCGCTCCGAGGTGGAATGAGGGAGATGTTAGCTGTCGTATACGACCCAACCACTGTGTTCATGTACTGAACCTGGCTGGACAGGCTGGTCACCGCCACAGGGTAGAAGTTGGAGTTCCTGATTTTCAGGGTGGCCTGCATCAATCAGGGCAAGTAAAGAAACAACTGTAAGTGTCCTGGGTCCAAGACTTGCAGGTGCACAACCCAAGAAGGGAGGGCCTATGTCTTACCTTGATGGCGAGAATTACAAGGGAGTCCTGCTTATTAAATGTGACTTTCACCACTCTGATGCCGCCATCATCCACAAGGACTGAATGTGGAAACAGGAAGAAAACCACCAAACCAGATGCCAGGAGACAGAGCAGAACAGACAGGAGGACATACTGCTTACTGCAAATGACACAACATGTGACCGACTTAGGCAGTCAGATATCAAGGTCAACTGCTTAAGAATAAATGCAAAACCTGGAATGAGGTGGGAGGGACAAGAAAGTAAAAAGGGCTAGGAACCACAAACCAGGCAAGAATGAGTGGAGTGGGAGAAGCCTTTGAAACCCATCAGAGTGCTGTTTGCAATCTGGGAAGAGAAGCTGAAAAGAGGAGCTGTGTGGACAGAAACATTTCCTAACTTCCCAAGACACCCCTCTTCTCCAATTCCTTCTAATTCAGTTCCTTCATTTGGCCTTCGGAATGGTTCTAGCTTCAAGTTTCCTACCCCAGATGGTGATGGGAGCAGTGCATTTTGCTGGAGCAAACAGTGTTACAGGAAATGGAGGGATTTATAAGAACAGATAAGTTTTCAAGAAGTTAACTGGCATTCACACATATAAAAAGAGACTAGGGACAGAAGCAGGTATTAACAGGAAAGAGACAGGTAACTCACGTTCTCTGAGGGCGCAATCTCTGATCGCTGTGAGGGATCAAAGCAACCAACTCATTTACTTGCTCTAGAAAAGACCAAACAATTATTTTGGTAAAATAAGTCCCATGTCTTGGCAGTACTTTCCTACATATCCCACATCAGCCTGCCACAACATATACTAGTCTGGAATTAGACATTTCTAAGATACTAGTTTCACATTTTGGGTCTAATGAGCAAAAAAACAAGTAAATCTAGAGAGTGCCACAAATTACAAAACATCTACCAGTGCTGCCAGGGCAGTGATATGGAAGTTGAGAAATCTAGGATCTTGTTCTGGCCTTCCTGCATGAACTCAGGGAAGTCGTTACCTCTCTAGGCCCCTGTCTCATTTCTAATATGAAGGCTTTAGAGTGGATAGTCATCACTAGCTCTAAACCTTTGTGACTATCTAAACTGTTAAAACTTTTTGAGGGTCGACTTCGTGATAGACGATTCTGCATTTAATCTAGGCTCCGCTCCTGAGCATTTGTTTTTCCTCCCTACTTGACATATTTTTCAGACCTTAGGTTAATGATTCACCGCTTCCTTGAACAGAAGCTTCCAAGTTGTCTTTCCCCTGATCCTCCGGTCCACTCACCGCCAAGTAAAGCCAAGCCAGGCCTTATGAGTGAGACCAATAAAGAAACGTACCTGTCAACAAATCCCACCATGTGCAGCAAACTGTTGAGGAAACCACAGGTTTCAAATGGAGTCACTAGTGCCAAAGCTCATGACAGTGAATCTAGGCTTAATACTTGACCTAACTGCTGTTTATCCAGGAATATAATCTTAATCAGGCTACAGTCAATTAGATCTTCAAATATACTAGACTAAATTTTTGTTCTTTAACAAAACCAAATGTTCAAAACCAAGGAAACATAAAACAAAAGAATGAAAGTGAAGAAAAGAAAGGCTTTCGAATATCAGGAAACCAAGAGAAGTTGTGGGACCTGCCCAAGTTTATCAAGTCAGGTGAGCTGACTCCTGTTCAGGGCACAGCTTACAATTATGATATTTCTGACTAGAATAAAAGCTCTATATGGGAGACAGGAAGAGCTCTGTGGTATCTTGGGATTCTTATTGGGGAAGCATCCTTCCCATGATCAAAGATTCTCACCTGTTGGAATGTAACCTGTTCCTTGGCACGTGAGACAGGTGATGCTGTCCCGCCCAGTGAACTCCACATATGGAAACTGGGCAATGGCTTCTTCCTGTTCCCGTTCATCCAGTAAATCCTCCCTGTCATCTTCTTTCCTCCGCTTGTAGGAAGCGGGGTGAGCAGAGGTGGAATGCTGGGATCCCATGGCCGAGATGTGCCACCAGTGTCATGTCCTAGAATGCAGAGCCACGTTACTGCATGTTAGTGGCCGCACCGCGCCAGGAGAGAAGAAAAGGTATCAATGAGAAAAGTATAAACACAAAAACGACGAAATTGTCGTCCTCAGTGTGATCTTAAACATCTGCACAATTTCTACCAGGTCTTCATTTTGTAGCAGTGCTCCCCCCACCCCCATACAGCCGGAAGAACGGATCCTGCTTCTGCCAACCTGCCCAGCTCCTAACAGCCCTGGGACTCGGGGCACCCCAGCTTCCACCTGGTCCCGTCTCGCCCTTCCCGTCCACTATTTGCAAACTCTGTGCCCTCCTCAAGAAAAGCTTCCTGAACAAACAACACACACCAAATTAATAACAGGCCTTAAAAATCCTCCCACTCCGACCCCCGGCCCCGCGAGGCAGGCTCAGGTCACGCCCCCTGACAAAAAAGGGACGCTGCGAGTCCACCGGAGTCAGAAGCGAAAGCCGGAATCGACGGACCTACCTGCAAGGCGCGAACCCCCAGTAGCTCCTTTCCGGACCGCACCTCAAGCCACCCGCCGGCTTCAGCTTGTTTACCTGCCTGTCGGGTCGGCGGAGTTGCTCTCATTCGGTGCGCACGCGCCGAATGGCAAGCGAGCCGGGGACGCCGGCGTGCGCACGCGCGTGCGCCCTTTGCGGCCCAGCAGGCGACGCCGCTAGAGGGCGGCAGAGTGCGAGGGAGAGCCGCGTCTACGCGGCCTAGGGAGGGTGGACTTGGAGAGAGGGCGATGCCCAGCCGTTCTCCAGAAATGCTGGGAAAGGTTCGAGTCAGGCTTCCTGAGCAGAATGTTTCTCTGCGGCGGGAGGAGGAAGAAGCCCCTGGCGACCAAAGCCATTCTCAACGTTTCTTTGAGCATAGGGACTGTGTAGACGCTGAAGGTACAGAGATGCAGAAGACACTAAACCCGCCCTCATCCTGCTTTAGGATCTCCCCTTCCCCAGCCCGCCACACCACACAAAAGGCAAGCACGTAAAGGATTAGATAACATGTTTTAAAGGGTGCGTTTCTCTGTGGGTACTGCCACGTTGAGCTTAGCCCGCAGCAGAAGGAAGTGGGGGTGAACATTAAGCAGGTGAAGTGACTAAAAATGATGCTGGGGGAAGAGGAGAGATTCTGAACTGAGTGAATGAGGGGCCTGCTTGGCAATGGAGAGTGAGGTCTCTGCCCCCTCCATCTCTCTTTCCCCATTCTCCTATAGGGAAGGCTGGTGCTCCAGAATTTGTCTAGTCACCTGCCTAACTGCTGGTCATGAGCGTCCCCGTGAGTTTTTAGAGTAAGAAGTGATAAAGAAAAAAATATTGAATGACAGCTGTCGAAGACAGAAAGGCAGACCTTATGGTGAGGGCCATGGTGATAGGTGTAGGGACTGCTGCAATGGTGTATTACAGTGGGAGAGAGAGAGTGGGCCCAGCTCCGAATATAACATGGGCAAGTAGGAATTTATAGCCCCGGGGCAGAGTAAGGGTCAGATGGAAAATTTAGGGGGAAGGGAAATTCTGGCTAAACTGACCTAACAGGATTTTTGCTGAAGATAGGCCAAGGTGATCAGATATCACTTGGGGGATAGTGGAGGATGAAGAACCGATCAGATTTGAGGGTGATCAGATATTGAGGGTTGGGGGTTCTTGCTAAGCTGACTTAGCAGTGTTCTTGCTAAAAGTGGATTTTATAATAAGTATACAGAGGGGCCTAGGAGAAGGTTCAGGAGCCTGACTTAAGTTTGGTCAAGCAAGAAACCTTTGTTAGAACCAACAAGGATCCATTGCAACTCCTTTTCCATCTCTGCCCACACCTTCTCCTTTCTGAAATCTGGTCTTCACCTTTCTCCTTGCAAGCACTATACAAGTTTATGTTCCTTATTTATACAAATCTGATTTTGTTGGAGGTGGCAATATGCTCACTTAAAAATATATTTCCCAGCCTTTCTTGCCATGTGACACAATTCAAGCCAATGAGATATAAGCAGAGGTTGTGTGAGACTTCCAGGAAAGCTTATTAAAAGGAATTGAGACTCAACTGGTACTTTGACCTTCTAGTTCTTGTTTAAAATTTGAACTTGTTTTTGGAGGTGGGACAGCCATCTTGTGACCCCGAAGTAAAAAGTTCATGCTAAGAAAGGCTGAATAGAAGGGAAAAAGGAACCTGGGACTCTGATAGCCTTTGGAGCTACATTCAGGCCCTGGTACCTATCTTCTGATTTCTCATTACATGAGAAAATACTGTGGGGTTTTGGTTGTCTCTCACAGTGGGATGCTCTCTTAAAAGATACAGATACAGAGCTAGTAAAGGGGAAAGCCTGAATTTTAACGCAAGCAATCTGACTGCTTTAACCACACACCATGTAGACCACACTTAGGCGTCTATCCTCTTCTAAAGTCTGCCCTTGGGCACATGCCCTTGGAGAGGGGGAGGCCCCTTGTCTATCTGAGATCTCTCCCTCAAGTTCAAGTTTTTGTCTGAGGACTCACTTCTGGCAGGGAATTCACTTGGAGAAACTGGGGAATGAGCCCATCCTTTAGCAACATGGGTATCACCTCACTTTGTGGCCTCTGCTGGAACACTGCCAGGAGCAGGGTACAATAAACCTAATGTCCGTGCTACAGATGGACATTACAGAGGGTTGTCCAGGCTGTCCAAGAAGCAGAGAAGGTGAGCAGGCAGTACCCTGATTCATACTAGCTTAAAAGGAAGAGGCCAGAGGGCTGCGGATGCTTTGAAAAGAAGGGAAAGAGCTAAGGGCCGGGGCCTGTGGGAAGGAAAAGGCAGGGTTTTGGTTGGTGAGGATGGTAAAGGGGGCTGGGGGCTTAACAAGCAGAACCCTTGGGACTTTCTGACAATCCGTTTTTGAAGTGTGTCTGGGACAGACGGACTGTACTCTCCAGTGTGGCTCTTATACCTCCATGTCTCCCCAGCACCTGACTTGATGCCTGGCGCATAGTAGGCCCTCAAGAAATGCTTGCAGAATGACTCAGCCTGGAGGCTGGCCAGTGCCGCCCGAAGAAGTAGTCCCAGCATCCTCCTGAGCCATCTGGGAGGCAGTTTTAATTGGGCAGCACATTCCTGAGCAGACAGCCATCACTTCTCACCTATGCCTGGCTTCCAGGTTTGTCTCATCATCCTGATTATGAACAGTGAGGTTACTGCAGACGTGAGCTAACTGGGGCTCTCCAGGTGGGCTGGGACAGAGTAGGGCTAGCTGGGCATTCCTACACCCCCAGCCTCTTTAGTTTCTCCATATACCTTATGTCCACTGGGCTCCACAGACTGAGGGGAATGGAGGCCTCAGGCCTTGAAGGGCTGTCTGAAAGACTCCAAGGGGCAGCGTAAGGTCAGACGCTAGCTCAACTCGGCTCTGTCACACGCCCTTCCCTGCACGGGGCAAGGGTGGGGGAGTGGAGTGGGGGAGGGAGGGTTGTCTAGGACTATGTTAACCTTCCTCTGCACTGACAGGGAAACTGAGGCCTCAGAGTTGTAAGCTCTTCATGTTCTTCATTTTGCCCCCTTTATTCCACAGTTGGGAAAAACTTTGCTTGAGGTTAAATGACACTCAGTAAGTGAAAGAATCAGGACCAGAAACAAATCTGCTGTTTCCTTGTTCGGTATACTTTCAAAAGAGATGAAGTGACTTGCTAGAACTTGGAGAGTTAGGGCAGAGCCAAGTCTTAACCCCGTTGCTGCATTCACTGTGGTACACATGTGGATTTAAGGCCACACGACCCTTTATATGTAATGGATTCTGTGTTTATTATAATGTGAATCAGAGATCTCAATGTGCAAAGCTCTGGCCCTTGTCTTGTCCAAATAAAGAGAGAAAACAGTCACACACTCTGAAGTTCCAGATTTGGATCTCTTAAGGAAGGTCTTAGGGGAGAAGGGGGGAAAGAGGTCTCTCGCATTTAAGAACCTCTTACAGCCGAGGAGCATTTTGGCACTTACCTGGCACTTCCTTTGCTGTGAAACAGCTCTTATTTCCATTTGACACTGAGATACCACCGGGAAACAGATTGCCTCAGCTCTAGGGGGAAAGTCATGGGTTTTCTGCTCCCAAGTCCTGTCTCTTTTTAGTATGCTATTTCCTATGAAGAATGGTCATGGGAAGAAAGTTTTCAAACCAGTTTTAGGAAGAGGAGTGACGCAGAGAGTGCTTATGTACAAAAGGGGTCTAGGCAGGGGCTGCACCTGTGTGCCACTCCCAGAGCAGTTGGAGGTGGGGGCTCTGCTCAGGGAAGTCACCTGTGATGGGAAATCACAGTGGGGTTGCAGGGGCTTGTGTGTTCAAGGAACTGACAATCCACCACAGCCTGGTAAAGAGGGCCACTGAAACCACAGTCAATCAAGGCAGTCTCCTCAGCTTCTTCCCTGAGGTTGATTGTGGGGCTCACATTTACCCAGCACACATTTGCCTGGCTCAGGATGCATTCTGGAACAGCCAATGCAGTGTTCTGGCTGTAGCAGGAATCTTTCTCCACAAACCCAGGTAGACAAAAGATGTCCTGTTTTTGAAAAATGGAAACCAATCTAAATCCAACTCAGAGCCCCATCCTGACCTGTTGGCAGATAATTTAATCTCCTTCGTTATTGAGGTTGCCTTCCATTCCCCAAGGACGCTCAAGAGCCCTAGAGACTTGCTTCTTAGAGCTCAGGAAACAAGGAGAGGCAGGGTCTCTCATACTCAGCCCACCTGCCACACTTTCTCTTCCTTGTCCATTGCCCTACAGGCCTCTGATTTGAATGTTGTTACTTTTACCTCAAGACCCATGAATCTTTGCCCAGGATGGCAGAACTGGGGCCCAGGGTTGGGCATGCCCAGTGCACAGTGCAGCCACTGCCCCAAGGCAGTGCCAGGGAGGGGGTCTCAATTCCCGCAGCTCAGGCAGCAGGCGCCCCAGCCAGAGGTCCCTTCCCACCTGGCGCAGGCTCCATCTCTCTGCGCTTTCCCTATGTTTCCCTTTTTCTCTTCGGTGGCAATTCAGGAATACCTGATATTACCTCTTTGAGCCGTGGATGAAAGACAGTTCAAGGGGTTATCTTAAAGCATTCTTTTAAGAAATATTTCTACCTCACAGAAATCAAAGAAATCCAAAGGGCCCTTATCTCTTTGGACCAAGGGACAGAGGTCCAGGGAAAACCAAAACAGAAGCTGACATCTTAAAGGAACACCTCCTACACTTGCAGGCCGAGGAGACTAATATCTGGCTCCTGAACACTATAACAACTGTCTTTGGGCTGTGTGATAATGTGCAGGAAGTACCTACTACAGTACCGGGCACATAATAGATACTCAGTAAATTATAATTACAATGATAGGGGACCTTGGTCCTTAATAATTTCTAAGAGTCCCTCAATTGCTGGCAACCTCAGATGAACACACACTCTAAGTCACATCAGCGTGTATGCTGTACACATACAAACTGTGTGGTCCTCCCTCCCCTATAGGAATTACCACCCCTAAGCACCCCTGCCTAGAAATTCTGGACCACCTCCTGAGTAGGAATTGTGTTAGGAGCTGGCACCCTCAGGGCAGGTGTGGCAGGAAGGCCGCCTGGGCCGGAGGATTTGGGAAGCTGTGCCTGAAGGGAAGGCGAGGGGCGGGCTGTCTGGATTTTAACTCCACAGTAAGTGATGAAACCCAGGCGATGGTCTGCCAGTCCTTGTGGTCGGCCTTCTTCTAGTGCCGCCTTTCTGACCCCCTGTGCCAGCTGTAGGGACACACCTGGTGGTCAAACAGACCTACATATATCTTCAGAAACTGCCATTAAACTCCTGTCTGTGTCTGCTGTGGTGCTGGGTGTTGTTCTTGGGGCCTCAGCCAGCAGAGCCTCTGCCTTTCCCCAAGCAGCCTCCACCTGAGGCCCAGCCAGACAGGACTGAACAAGCGAACACCCTGTCCGAAGCGGGCAGTGAAAAACGTGGGAGGGCGATAGGAATGAGGGAGCCACAGGGCCGAGCCCTAGGACAGAAAGCAGAGATGTACTCCAAGAAGTTTTGTTTTAAAAAACAAAATTTATACCCAGCCCTATCCCAAAAGTCAGTAGTGTGAAATAGCTCCTGGTGTCTCTTCTCGTGCGTGCTCATGGTTGAATTCAGACCCTCCATCTTCTGCTTAGGCAATCAATGGCAGTAGCTTTTTGACTTAAAAATTATAATTTACTGAGTATCTATTATGTGTCCGGTACTGTAGTAGGTACTTCCTGCACATTATCTCATTTAGTCCTCTCGACAACTCTGCAGGCTGGGTATCAACACCTCTTTCACGGATGTAGCGTCTGTGGCTCGGGGAAGTAGAGTGGCTTGCCCAATGTCCCACAGCTGGGATACAAGTGCTGTATCACCTCCAGCCATGTGCCCTTTGTCCACACTCCCTTGGTCTAGTGGTCTTGTCTCATAGTCCTTTCCTAAACTGCAAATGTGGTCATATCATTCTCACAGGCTGTAGGACCCAACCCCCTTCCACAGCTTGCAAGGCCCTTTCCACTCTCCTGCCGCCTTCTTCCCACTAACCACACACTCCTACCACAGAAGACTATTTGTAGCTCCCTAAACACGCCGGTACTTTATGTGCTTGCTTACTCTGTCCTCTCTGCAGAGGGTATTCTTTTCTCCTCGCCCCACCCCACTCCACAACCCATTTCCTGCACCCAGAGAGATCCTATACAGCCATAAAAGCCGATCCCAGATGTCACTCTGAAATCTTTCCTGCAAACCCAACTCCTGCTACCACCGCACACACAGGCTGCCAACGTCAGTGCAGCTGTCCTGACACCTGTCTGTCTCCTCCCCTGGACTCTTCTCTAGCACCTGTGCTTTCCCCACTCTATTGTAATTGTCTGTGAACTGTTACATGGTAACCCCCTGAGGGCAGAAATGGTGTCTCTGAAACCTAGAGGAGAGCCTGGTAGAGAATAGGAGCTCCGTAAATATTTTATTGATTGAGTGAGGGAGTCGAGTGAATGAATGGGGAGCACCTCGGGACAGGAACAGTGTCATAGTCACAGGACACAGTATGTACCCCCATCTCGTAGGATGTACCTGGCACCCAGTGGATGTGCAGTCAGAGTGAATGAATAGAGGTGAGAGGAGGAGAGGATGGAGAGGAGGCGAGGGGAGGGAAGGTCGAACCCAAAGGGCTGTGCAGGACTGGGCACAGCTTTGTTCATCCGCCAGGGGGCGTGGGAGGCCTGGGAGTTGGGGCCTCCAGGCCAGTAGTTCTCTTTGCCCTGAGGTTCTGCCTTATCTGCGGAGGCATGGGTTAGTTTTTTCCCTCCGTAGAAGGGTTCAGGAGGCAGCCGGGATCCGAGGGAGCCCACCCAAAGTTGGGTTACTGCAGTAGGCCTGGGATCATCCTGGCTTGCCCTTGCCTGGTGGGATAGAAAGGAGCTAGCTCGCTATCTGAGGATCTGGATGCACCCAGGTAAGGCCACCTTGAGACAGGTAGGTGCTTGCAGCTGGAGGCTGCGGCTGGAGTCAAGTAGGTCCGCAGCAGGGAAAGAACTTAAAGCCATTCATGTCATGGGCCTGGGGGGAGGAAGTTTACACAAATTCCTGGACACTAGCAATCTGTTAGAACCCACAGCTTTGTCTCTCCCCTCTACTCCATGCTAGTCAAGGCCAACTCAATCTTCCGGGAAGTCAGGGCCCTGCAAGACAGTGAGGCACAGGAGACATTCCTTGCCCTCCAAGAGCTCCCCGCTGCTGGAAGCCCTGAATCTGCTCCTTCCAGGGGCTGCTGGAGCCAGGCCACCTGCATGGGAATCCTGGCTCAACCCCTCACTGGCTGTGTGACCTTGGGTACCATCCTTAACCCTATCTGTGCCCCAGTTTTCTCATTTGAAATGTTAAAATGATGGAATAAGTTATCGCATGAGAGCCTCTTAGATTAGTGCCCATCAGGTAGTACACATTCAATACATGGCAGCTACTATCATGATGCCAATTCTTTAGCAGGTCCTTAGAATCTTGCAGGTGAAGGCACAAAGGAGATCAGGTGGACCTGTGTCCTGGCAGCATTGCCACCATCTTTGGATTAGCCTTGAGCATCCACCTAGCTGATCACTCAATGGCAAGTCCCTAGCTGTAGAGAAGAGGATAGAGTACTCTGAGCTCATGGGGCTTTTGAACCTGAAAGGGAGTACACCAGGTAGATCCAGAGAGAGATCTGAGGCCCAGAGATGCCAAGTGACCTGGAAAAGGTCACAGAGACAAGTGGAAGCAGGGCAGGGAGAAGGGTCTAGTCCATTGACCTGCCATTCTATCTGTTGGGGTGTTGGGGCCACATGGCTATGTGGCCCACCCACTGGGCCATCCATCCCAACCAAGACAGCTTGGTGATTTTTGTCTAAATTAGATACTACCAATATTTGTATTATAAAGAGCTTTTGGAGTGTTGTGGCTTTTGTCTTTCACCTCCGCTGTTAACAGGTTTATAAGGGGACTAGTATACATGACAAGAATGAGAGAATTGAGTGGGTGGAGAGGGATCAGAGGGAGGTGAGAAAGCAGCCTGATGGAGAGTGGGAGCAAGAATCCGAATCACCGTCCACAACGGCTGGGCCTGGCCTGCCTGTGCATCCTTCTCCTCTGGGAACTGGGCTGCTGTGAGGACTGCCCCTGGCGTTGTGGGGGCCATACCGTGGGAGCTGAGCTTCTTGGATCCTGTTTCTGCCTCTGCTCCCGCCTCAGCTTTCTCTGCAATATGCCTCCCATCCCTGCCACTGAGGATAGGCTCAAAATCTCCACTGTCCTTCCAGAGGCAGTACATATATTACTTCTTCCGTGAAGTACTCCTTGATTCTGATTCTTGGCCAGAAACTATTCCCTTCTTTGAATTCTCATGTTGGTGTGTCTGTACTTCTCTCTTGGAGCTTTTGCCTCGGCCTTGCACGACTGTGGAGAGGCGGCGTAGCACAGTGGCTGAGAGCATGGATTCTGGGACAGACTCCCTGGGCCCAGAGGCTGACTCCATCATTTATCAGTTGTAGGGTGGTATAAGTTTGTTAACTTCGGTGTGCCTCAGTTTCCTCCTCTGTAAGATGGAGATAACAATAGTACCTTCCTTACAGGCTTGATAGGACTTTCAATGCGTTAACGCATGTGAACTACTTAGGCCAGGACCCCATATATAGAAAACACTCTCTGTGTGCTATTGTTGTCATTGGGAAATTTCTGTCTGTGCCTCGTCACTTGATTAAGCCTGTAGCCCCTTGGGGAGAGAGGATTAGTCTCTTTTACTTAAACCAATTCGTGTCCCCCCATGGTCTCAGCACTGAGCCTGGCCAGCAGGTCCTCCCTGATGGCCCCCTCCTCTTGCCAGCTGTTTCTGCTGCGGGCCCCTGCAGAGAGGGGCTGTCTCTGTGGCTGTGGCCCTTCCTCCCACAGCCCCGCCTGAGCTCCGGCAATTTTCCCTGGCAGCTCCCACGGTCTGGACTAACTTTAGGGTTGGTTTCCAGCTGTGGTTGGATTTTTCTGTTTGAAAAATATTTTAAGCAGCTGGTAGGGAAGAGGTGGAGAGGTGGGAAAAGAATAATAAATAAGCTTGTGAAAGGAAGATTGTCTAAATGGCTTGGTGCTGCTAGGGCCTACAGCTTGACCCTGGATCGTGCCAAGGACTGGGGAGCTATCAGGTGGCTGGAGGTGTGGAGGGGACCGCCTAGTGGCTTCATAGGCCAAGGAGAAAGATTGCTCTTCATAAGCACCTTTCATGCATGCTTCCATTTTATGGCCTGCCTGGATTCTGAGGATGCAAGAACCAAATCGAGGGGAAAGAGTTAGTTTTGCAGCAGGCAGGATTGAAGTTAAACATTGAAAAGAGCTTAATATCAGAAACTATCCCAGATACCCACCCTTATTTCACCCAAGACTCTTATTTTGTCCCAGAACTCGACTTCCTTCTTCACTCTTATTACATAATACTTCATAATAATTCAGACAGTCTGCCCCCCCCAGTTGCTCTTTATCCCCCCAACAATAGCGGTTCTATTCTCCTGCACCCCAGGTTTCATCAGCTTCCTCTTCTCTTTGAGTGCTGCTCTGCCACTGAGGCCCTCAGGCCCTTTTTGGAAATCTTTACCTCAGTCACCTCCCTGGGTGGGGGTGGGGCTTGAGGTAGGGAGACCTCCCCAGTGGCACAGGTATGTCCAGGCCAGCAGCCCAGCTGGGAGCAGAGGCCCATGGGCTGTGCTGGCTGGGAAGGATTGCGGAGACAGAGACCCACAGAAAATCAGGGATGGGAGAGAATCTAAATCATAGAGTCGAACAGAAGCCGAGTCAGAAAGAAACAGGGAGCAAGTCAGATGTGGGGGTAGAGAGTTGACTGTCACCAGGCAGTTCCTCTGGCTAGGCCCACATGGAAATTCCTGTGGCCTCTGATGGCAGGGTGGGCTCAGCCCTGAGGGCCGCCTGGTGCTGGCAGGGTCTGAGGCCCAGCAGGGGGTCTCAGGCCTGCTCTGACAGGGAGGCCCTGCCCTTGAAGTCCTGGGTTCTCCTGAGGGCTCCCTCCACCCAAGTCAGAGCTGGCATTGGGGTGACGCCCTGGCACAGCCTGGGCTCTGCAGGCTCAGGAGCCGTGGGTGGGAGGAAGCGCCTCCCAATCTAGGGGAGCCAGCTATGGGAAGTTCTGGACTGACCTTCCAGGAGCAAAGTGGGTGCCAGGGGAGCAGGGAATGCTGGGCCCAAGGACCAGTGAAGAGGTTGTACTGTTGAGGACTAAGGGGTGGTGGGCAAATGTGGAAAGGAGGTCGTTTGGGGTTCAGGCAGCTTTGCTGGGTGAGTATTATGCCAGCCAGGAAGTCTGGGTGGGAAGATGTGCCTACAGCTCTCAGCAGTCTGCTGCGGAGGAGGAACTGGGAACTGTGGGGAAGGAAGAGCGGATTGACAGCTTTCTTCAAGGCCTCCCACATAGGGATCCACACCCGTTAGACACCTCTGCCCTCCTAGGCCTCCCTCAGCAAGGAGGACAACACGGGTCTAAATTTATCACTGACATATCTACTTGTTAGCTGATCCTTGCCACTGGCCAGCTCAGACCACAGCAAAGTTCAGAGTCCCAGCTTCTCAGAGGCTAGAAAAATGGGAATTTGCACCTCCTAATACTGAATATGAATATTTCCAAAACATTTTTATTATTATAAAACATAGCATATATTAAATATATGTACAATTTAATAAATAATTATAAATTAAACACCTATATTTCTATTGCCCAAGTCAACAAATAGAATACTGCCGGCACCGCAGAAGCCCCTGTGTTCCTCCCTGGTCACAGACCCATTCCTCTGCCCTGAAGGGAACCAGTATCCTGACTTTTGTGATCTTGATTTTCTTGTTTGTCTTCCAAAGCATTTAATCTCTTAGATATTATCATCTTTGAGTTTCACAATAACCTTATTATTCCCATTTTACAGATGAATAAACTGAGGCTCTGCAAGGTTAAGTAACTAGTCCAATGCTATCCAACCATTAAGTGGCAGACCATTGCCCCAGGAAGGGGGAGGCCATCATCATGAAGGCAGGCCAGGTACTCCCCTCTCGGACTGGTTGCCTCTCTTGACTCCACAGGGTTCTGCTCTCTGAGAACCTGGCAGGAAATGATGGAGGCCCAGTGGAGAACAACTGGAGGTCAGGGAAGCAAGAGGAACTGGGAGCTGATCAGGGAAGGGAGAAAGCTTCAGGCCCTGCCTGACACATGCCAAGGACACCCAGGATTGTGGGGACGTGCCTGAGCCAGGTGTGTGCCCAAGTGTTTGCCAGATTCACCAGGTGTGCCCTCCTTGGTGGGCCAGGTGTGCTTAGTGTGAGCATACACATGTGCGTGCATCTGGAATGTCTGTGTGTGTGCTCGGCCCTACACACTTGGATCTCTATGAACCTCATCTTTTTACTTTTCATTGAAAAATTATACACACTCACTATAAAAAAAATTCAACTATCAAAGTCTCTCCTCTAATTCTAATCCAAATTATCCCCAATGTAACTTCTTTTAACAATTGGCATTTATCCTTCTTTCTCCTTTCTAAGAACATTCAAACATATAGTCATTTAGATACACATATCCAAATACAGTAGCTTTAGGTTTAATTGTTTTAAGAAATAATTTTTAAGAAAATAGTATCAGAATGTACTTATATTTTTCTTTCTCTCTTTTTTTAACTTACTATATCTTTGTCATTTTCCCTGTCAGTATGTGTAGATTTATTTTACTTTTTTTGATGTACCATCATGGATTTAACCGGGTGGATCGCTCTGTGTCCTAGATCCCCTGGTCTCCCAGAAGCTGAGAAAGTAGGGTGCAAGAGGAGGGGGATAACAAGGAAGCTGGCTCCTCAAAAGTCAGCCCTGCCCTGAGAGGCAGCCCGATTCCAGCTATCCTTTGACCTCTTGCAAATGAATTCCCCTACGACCCCTCCACCCAATGTTCACACCTTGTTCTCCTGTCCTCTGTCGAGGGTCCTCTTCCCCTTTTCCCTCCTGAATCCTGACCTCTGTGCAGTGCTGCAGATATAGGGGCTGTCGGGTGAGCTCCCGGCCTCTGAGACCATGTCATCTCAGAGAGCCAGTAGGAATTGGGCTTGAGGACCCAGAGTTCAGGAGGCTCTGCACAGATAGCCCCAGGAGAAGGCATCATGCTGATGGTGAGGCTGGCACTGTCCTGTTCCCAGACGGCAGCTCCCTGCTTCCCAGAGGGCATGGATGACGGGAACTGTGCCAGGTAGGCATGGTGCCCCCGCCCCTGCACCAGTGTCATGGAAAATTCAAAGCCTTGATCTTTGCTCTTGATTGCTCCTCCCTGACTTTTATAACTGGAAACTTGCGGACTCTTTGTTCCTGTCAGCTTGGGAGGGAGCTGTTGAGGGGAGGACAAGGGGAGGTGGCTCAGACAGCAGTGGGGGGCGGCTAGAGAACTTGATACTTCTGAGGCCCAACTCGACCCCTTCTCTCTCTCACTCACACTCACACAGTTTACCTATAATCACACTGCACTTCTGTGGGAGCGGGTAAGGAGGGTAGGGACAGGATGGGCGCAGCCATCATTGTCCTTCTTGGGTAAGCTGCCTCCCCTTGCCCAGAATCAGCCCCCAGTTGTCCTGGGCCATGGTTCTCCTTCCTCCTAAAACACCTGATTCCTCTAATGTCCCTGTAGCAAGTGGTTCCCAGAACTTCTCGTTCCTCAGGGCAGGTCCTGCACGCAGGTTTACCATGGGATCCAATTAGAACTTTAGGGCAAGGAAATCACTTGCCAGGTTGCTTCCCTCCCCAGGGCCTTGCTCAGCTCCTGCTGCCCTTTCCCCCTCCCTTCTCCTCATGGCCAGAGTTCATGGAAAATTCTCAGGTCAATGATTCTCACCTTCCTTTCCTCCTCAGGAGAAAGGGGCCCAACCCCCCTTCTCTGGAGCCCGGCACCTGTCTTCCTCAGGGACTGCGTGCTGTAGGGGAGCAGGGGTGGACCTGGGGGCTGAATCCAGAGCAGAACATCCCCTTCGGGCCTCACCTGGTTTTCTAGCATTGTCTGCTGGATGAGCAGATGTGCCTCTTGCTCCTTGCCATCTTAGAGGTGAACATGGGAGCGAGAGGTGAAGCAGAAAGAGATGAGGGAGACTTTGCCCCAAGATAAGGGAAGACAGAGGTGCTGAAGCAGAAAGGGAGAAAGCCCAGATTTTCATTCAGCAGCTTCTGCACTCAAAAAACTTGTGCTTCATCAACTTATATGTACTGTTAGAAGACGAGCACCTCATTGAGGAACCTTGTCTAGCCATGTGTGGAGGTGTGTGTTGGGAGACACGTGTGGCATGAGCTTTTGGACCTCAGAAGAGGGAGGTGTGAGAGAGGCTGGTGAAGTCGAGGCCTGCCTAATGGAGGGGTGGAAGGCAAGCCGAGGCTGGACCAGCTGGCGGTGTCAGAGGATGGGGTGCAAGTTGGGGGAAGGAAGCAAGGCAGCCTATCTGGAATCCTGTGCGCAGGCCTTGTCTGCCTGGCTGGGGTTTGGTGGGGCTCCGGCTTTTCTGTCCGTCTGGGCGATGTG